>NC_138770.1:504220025-505715025 GCF_965119305.1 Pelophylax lessonae | reverse complement strand
TCTTTAATATAGTTTAATGCTTTAAGTACACCTAAAAAGCTCCTGTATGATATTAGAGACACGTACCATATCCAGCTACACTTTAGTGTACAATAAAAACAATAAAGCAAGCAAAACACTTCCTTGATCTTCATTACCTGAACCAAGTCCTTCTTCATTTGTGTCTTTTATCCTCCCTCCCAAGACCCTGCAACTAACAGTGGAATGGTTCAGCAACAGAGGCAGGGCAGTCCATACAGAAAGCAGAATGATGGTGGTGTAACATCTGCCCAGTCTTCTATTTACCAGGATTTGCCACCATCATTTATGCAATATGGTTGAATTTGTGTAGTGAGGCTGTTCACCCTTTTTACTCTTTCATATAGCAAAAATTTGTGCCCGCTATAGAGAAATTCTCCAACATTTTGTAAAATCTCTGTGTGATAAGTTACTTCCAATGGTCACAAGCACTTGTCCCCTGCCCCCACCCTCAGGGAATCTGTACATGGCCTAATTTACACCCAATCATTGCAAGCCATCTACTAAACAAAAAAGGAATGGAATCCAACTCAGTATGTAGTCACTTCTTTACAGGCACCATCAATATACATGAAATCTCAACAATATTTGTTACGCTACACATGTTGCTGTGGTCCAACATATTTCTTCCTCATTGGTACATTTAAAGTCTGCCATAGAGTGACAGTTGTTGAAATTTCAGCCAATGTAAGCAAACCGTAAATGCAGACTGGAATTGGGTTATGTATCACCATTCCTACGAGAGTATATGTATTATTATTTTTAATTATACACATTCGTCTAGCACGGACATGTTACACAGTTTACTGTTTGTGTCATTCCCTTCCTGTTTGGAGGTTGTCCTGTAATATCCAATGTACTGGCGGCAAAAAGTGCTTATACAAATTTCAGTAAAGAAGACGTAATGTATTCATTTGTTTTTTTGGAATGTGTAATAAAACTCAACTGAAAGAACCAATATAAACACAGATGTGTCATACAAATTTGTCTTCACATATGAAGCCTGATCTGTTCTGAAGTATGCCTAGTGGTAACCAATAGAAGGCAATTGGTCTATAAGGGACTGTAAGTTGTCTTTGTCTTGCAGCTGCTCTGTGATCTTTAACTTCGCATGACTAATTTTAAATCCACCCTGAAGGAGGAATTATTCACCTCCAGAAGACATAACTGTCTTTAATCTTAGTGATGCGTTTGTCCTGAGATTGGTACTTTGTTAGATTAGAGACCACACTACACAGAATAGTTTTGACAAGGCAGTGTGGTTTCCACATAGATCTGCAATAATTTGCAACCAGCACCTATCTTTTTAATACACAGTGTTTAATGAGTCACGGCTATTTCTATTATTTTCATTTTGAATCTAGACTGGTGCTTTTTGTTGTAGATTGTTTATTTTATTGTATTTTTTTTTCATTTGTGTCAATAGTTCTAGCATAAGGATATCAAACTTCACAATGTATTTATCCTGTTTTTAATGTATATATGACTCTTTCAGATGCTGATGAGTGCATATTATTTGGAAAAGAAATATGCAAAAATGGCTTCTGCTTAAACACTGAGTCAAGCTATGAGTGTTATTGCAAACAAGGCACATATTATGATCCTGTGAAGCTTCAGTGTTTTGGTAAGTTAGATTCATTTTTAGCAGCTATCAAATCATAACGTTGGAGGCTTGTACCACAATTAACCCCAGTGGTTAAATGGCTAGCTATCATGCAATATGCTTGCTCTAGTTAGGAGTTAGAGATTAATGCTACTGGGTAATTGGAACTGGGCAAAATGCATTGTTTTCCTTTAAACAGTGGTCATGACAGGAATGTGATAGTTAAATGGCATCTAATCTTTGCCTAAAAAACAGAATGGTTAGTTTTCTTTAGAAACTGTGAAGGGCTCAATTCTGCATGAATGGATTGCAGACCTTTGCATCAAAATCCTTCAAACTTGATCTTCATCAGACTGTGAGATGCTAGGATAGGAATCACATAGGGGGAGATGTAGTAAAGCTGGTGCCCAAAGGATATGGTTAAGCTGTGCATAGTAATCAATCAGCTTCTAGGTTTTTATTGTCAAAGTTTAATTGAACAAGCTGAAGTTAGATGCTGATTGGTTACTATGCAAGGTTACACCAGATTCTGTGAGCACCAGTTTTGGTAAATCTCCCCCGTAAGGTGTAAACTTTGACATGGATCCTAAATAGAACTATTTTTGCAGGAAAATATTAAGTATTCCGTATTCTACCTTGATTTGTTCACCTATTGGTATTCAGGTTTATGGTAAATTCTACCAGGTTTGTTGTTGCTGTAGTTAACAGTTCTTTTGCCATGAAGAAATCTACTACCTTACCTCTAACAGCACTTAAAATTGCCAGTTATATATCAGTAAATATAGCTTGCTTTCTGCCTGGGCTTTGTGAGATTTTAACGAAAAACACTGAATAAATTATGTTAATAGTATTATGAGGCATTTTTTTTATTGTCACCAATATATATTGTTTTCTTTCTTTAAAACAAAGCTGTTGATTATGCACATTATTTTTTCAAAGAACATGATGGCTGTTTGTAAAATATTCTTGGATTTCCATAAATCAGAGTGACTTGGAAATATGAACCATTTTGTTAATTATGGCGAATTGCTTACACCAGTAAAGTTCACTTGTAGGTCCTTTTTGGAATTCTTTTCTAGTGAAGGGTAATTATGCAGCTAATTCATGTAACCTAACGCCACACGTTCTTCATAAAATCACCCTCTTCTGTCTTCAAGTGTAGACCACTTGCTAATCTGTCTGAAACTCTTAGAGAGAGTTTTGCTAGGTAAGCAAAAAATGCCTTAAACCTAGCAAAGTATCAGAGAGCAAGAAGTCAATTTTAAAGCCACAACAAAGGAATCCCATAGCTTGTTCACTTCTTTAAAACGATATTATATATCATAGCCTGATCTAATTCATTACTAAGCATTCAAATACATCTACTTTACACAACTTTTTTTTTACTACTGATTTACTGCTGACTGTGCCCAGTGGAAATGAGTTGCCGGGAAATACTCCCATTTCAGATAACAGTAGCTCAAAAAATTGGAAATAACATCTGTACTGTTAATACATGTGTGATTCCTATCTACTGTAGATAACAATGAATGTGATGACCCAAGCAGTTGCATTGATGGTGAATGTATCAACACGGATGGATCATACAGCTGTTTCTGCACACGTCCGATGGTTCTGGATGCTACAGGAAAAAGGTGTATCAGACCACTGGATGTAATTGGTAAGTTACTAAAAATTGTACAGAGTGACCTGTAGCCATCCTTTACTGGAAAACTTGAGTACTATTCTGAAAGAAGAATAGCAACAAACCTGTGGCTGCCTACTTTGTGGACAGAGAAGCAAGTGGCCATTTCCCAGCTGTGTTTTTGTAAGATGCCATAAAGCACGATATATTACCAAAGTAAACTCAAAAAGATGCTGCTCATCCAATAGTTAAAATGACACCTTGAGACTGCATTCAGTACACATGACATTGCTGTCTATTTTTCATTGATATGTAGCTGTTGTACTTTGGGTTGTTCAACTGCCAAAAACTGTAATGATGCCATTAATCTGGTGTTTTAGGAACATAAAGGTAATTTGTTATAAGAGAAAAACTGAGGCTGCGTTTGTGAAATGCTCCTTCAGAAAATGCTTGTTGCTGTCAATACTCTTACTGCACAACTTAGGTTGCAGAATTAAAAAAGTAGGCAAATGAAGAATTTTGACATTTTGCTGACCTTTTTGATCTGCATACTTGTTCTCTGTAAGTAAAACAGAAAATATTGAAAGCATCAGTACAACTCAACAGCCAACATTTTCGGATGGAAGTTAACAGTGGGCGTGTGTATATAGTATACAAACCCAATTCCAAAAAAGTTGGGACACTGTACAAATTATGAGTAAAAAAGGAATGGACTAATTTACAAATCTTATAAACTTATATTTTATTCACAATATAATATATATAACATATCAAATGTTGAAAGTGAGACATTTTGAAATGGCATGCCAAATATTGGCTAATTTTGGATTTCATGAGAGCTACACATTCCAAAAAAGTCGGGACAGGTAGCAATAGGAGCCCGGAAAAGTTAAATGTACATATAGGAAAGAGCTGGAGGACCAATTTGCAACTTTTTAGGTAAATTGGTAACATGATTGGGTATAAATAAAAAGAGCCTCTCAGAGTGGCAGTGTCTCTAAGAAGTCAAGATGGGCAGAGGATCACCAATTCCCCCAATGCTGTGACGAAAAATAGTGGAGCAATATTAGAAAGGAGTTTCTCAGAGAAAAATTGTGAAGAGTTTGAAGTTATCATCATCTACAGTGCAAAATCTCTGTACGTAAGGGTCAAGGCTAGAAAACCATACTGGATGCCCGTGATCTTCGGGCCCTTAGACGGCACTGCATCACATACAGGAAAGCTCGTGTAATGGAAATACCAACATGGGCTCAGGAATACTTCCGGAAAATATTGTCGGTGAACGCAATCAAGCGTGCCATTCGCCTTAGCCAGCTAAAACTCTATAGGACAAAAAAGAAGCCATATCTAAACATGATCCAGAAGCGCAGGCATTTTCTCTGGACCAAGGCTCATTTAAAATGGACTGTGGCAAAGTGGAAAACTGTTCTGTGGTCAGACAAATCAAAATTTGAAGTTCTTTTTGGAAAACTGGGATGCCATGTCATCTGGACTAAAGAGGACAAGGACAACCTAAGTTGTTATCAGCGCTCAGTTCAGAAGCCTGCATCCCTGATGGTATGGGGTTGCATGAGTGCGTGTGGCATGGGCAGCTTACACATCTGGAAAGGCACCATCAATGCTGAAAGGTATATTTAAGTTCTAGAACAACATATGCTCCCATCCAGACGCCGTCTTTTTCAGGGAAGACCTTGCATTTTCCAACATGACAATGCCAGACCACATACTGCATCAATTACAACATAATGGCTGTGTAGAAGAAGGATCCGGGTACTGAAATGGCCAGCCTGCAGTCCAGATCTTTCACCCATAGAAAAATTTGGTGCATCATAAAGAAGAAGATGCAACAAAGAAGACTTAAGACAGCGGAGCAACTAGAAGCCTGTATTAGACAAGAATGTGACAACATTCCTATTCCTAAACTTGAGCAACTTTTCTCCTCAGTCCCCAGAATTTGCAGACTGTTATAAAAAGAAGAGGGGATGCCACACAGTGGTAAACATGGCCTTGTTCCAACTTTTTTGAGATGTGTTGATGCCATGAAATTTAAAATCAACTTATTTTCACTTAAAATTATACATTTTCTCAGTTTAAATATTTGATATGTCATCCATGTTGTATTCTGAATAAAATATTGAAACTTCCACATCATTGCATTCTGTTTTTATTCACAATTTGTACATTATCCCAACTTTTTTGGAATTGGGTTTGTATATTATGTCCCCGATCAGGTGTTGCAGCCTCAATGACCTGCAATTAAATAGAAGCTTTGCGATGGGGGAGATCAGAAAGTGGGGATCATAGAAAATATCATGCAGTGGTCAGTAACATGTTATTTAGAACACAGCGTAAAGAGTGCAGAAAACAGGATTATGTAATGTACTACTTACAACTATGTAGCCTCAACATTTAGTGGGTGCAGCTGTGATGGGCATGTAACATACAAAGAATATAGTATGGAAGAATTAGTAGCATGTAAGATATAACGTAGCATCTAGGGTGCAGGGGACAAGAATATGTAGCATATGAAATAAGTGAGGCTGTCTGTAGTGTATAATGTGCAAAATAATCTATAGATTGTAGGAGTAATATGTATTGCATTACCCCTTTTTTGGCAGTCTGTGGGGCACCAATATTATGTCTTACATTTTTGATTAGTAGAAGGAAGAATGTTCACTTACATTGATATTCATTGAAAATAAAAAAATGCCTACTTATAGTGGTGGTCAGTGGAGATGTGCCACCTTACATTAGTGTTAAAATGTGCCCAGGTTTTACAACCACACTTGTGAGATGGGGATCCACCACCATCCTAACTTGCTCAATATGGATAGAAGGAGTTCAGCTTCTCAGCTTACTCCTAATTAGCTTCCTTCGAAGCAGTAATTAAAAACAGAAACAGTCTAAATGTTCATGCAGGAGATGAAAAAGGAAGCAGCAGGATCAAATAGCTGAAACAGTTCCTGTGGCATTAAGGAGTCATCATTATTGGAAACCATTTGCCTGTGATAGCTGGAATGATTTTATGACCTGTTGGTATACACCAAATGTATAAAACTTTTTTTGTGATGACTGTGGAGTGTTTTTTTTTTTTAATCATTTATATGAATATTTGGAGATAATTAATATTCAGAAATGACTGGTTCAGATACTGCTACTTCGGGCATTCTTCTTTCTGGGCCATTCCCTTTAAAAATTGTTAATTTAATTGAAAAGATATGTCAATGTTTTAATAAACATTGTATATGTTAGGCACATATTAGGCAGGGGTTGGCTGAAATCAAAGCAAAACCTTTAAGTGATTTTAAAGTTTCCTTTTTTTTTTTTTCTTATTAAAATAATAAACACGTCATACTTTGCACAGGGTAGACCCAATCCTCCTCTTCTCAGGTCTCCCACCGGCACTCCTGACTCCTCCCCCCACCAAGTTCCCCAATAGAAAGCTGCTTTCTAAGGGCGCACTCATGCGGGCTTAATTCTGAGCCTATTAGTCTGCGTCAATTGACACAGACAGCGAGGCTCAGCTAAGCCTCCACTCCATAGTCATAGTATTTGATTGACAGCAGCAGGAGCCAATGGCTCCCACTTCTATCAATCTGCCCAGTGAGGAGGAACAGAGTCAGGAGAGCCACTGCTTTCATGCGCAGCACTGGATCACGATCGGTCTCAGGTAAGTATTGGAGGGAGGGGGGATCATCTGCAGCAGAAGGTTTTTACCTTAATGCATAGAATGCATTAAGGTAAAAATCCTTAAGGCTTTAGAACAACTTTAATGCCATTTCGCCCTAGCAAAGGCTTAATTTCAATGAATCTATCTTGAGGCAGACCCTGCCTATTTGTTCTTAGTTTGTGCCGACAGCTGAGTCTGTTTTTAGGAGCTGTGACATGAAGAAGCTGTGAACACAGCACAAAGACTTGGCTGTACAGGGAGGCCATTCAGAAAGTAAAGTAATGAATTATTGTTCTGAAGGTAACCCACTCCTGCCTTCTCGGTGCAAAATGTTTGTTTTTACTGAACATACAGCTTTCCTTTAAAGTACACCTGTCATTTCACAAATACGCAGATTGTCATTGCTAAGGCTAAGACTTGTGAGTCACAAACCGTAAACAATTTAGGTAAGCGAAACAGAAAATGTTTAAGTCATTTTGTTAGCATGACAGTGAGGCAACCAGCATTTTCAGCAATAGCAATATTTGTTTTATGACAGGTTTTAAAAAGTAGGCTTGATGTAAACTTTATTGCCCTTTAGACCACTCTGTGACTTTAGATCTTTAAGGCTCACATATCAGTATACCTCATACAACATATAATGAAAATATATGTATTCCTGTATAACTGTTACCTATTCCAATGCAATGTTATTTCCCTAAAAGCAGGAATAGTGAGATCAAATGGTAACATGCTGTCCCTCTAAATTATCTTCACCCTAGGCACTGGTCTACACATGTCGGCTTACTAGGGTATTGTTTATTAAGATAATCTACCATACTTTTATGGTTGGAGTGGACTGATAAAGACATGAGCCATTTTATCACACCTTTGTATTTATTCAGTGGTTCATGTTTAGGTAATGATGCACAATTTGACTTTTTTACAGAACCTACAGAAGAAACAGATGTATTCCAAGATGTATGCTGGCAGGACCTCAGTGAAGACTATGTGTGCAGTCGGCCCTTGGTTGGAAGGCAGACTACTTACACAGAATGCTGCTGTTTATATGGGGACGCATGGGGCATGCAGTGTGCTCTTTGCCCAATGAAGGATTCAGGTGAGCCAATAATATTCATGACTTGGATGTAGATGTGGATGCTCTGATGTAGACAGCTTTTTGAACTTTTTTTCCCACTTTGCCAGAGCATTCCTTATTGATCTCAGTAATGCTTGCAGGTACTTGCACATGCTTTTTTTTGTTTTTATTAGACTTCAGGGCCTATTCACACCTATACATTGCCGTAACATACATCTCAATGTGCAGTGTCTCGGGGGCATTTACCTTTTAGGCATCTGATTCTGTTGTTGGTATTTCAAACACCCAAGCAATCTCCTATATTTCCTATAATAATTCATTTGTTTTAAGACTATGGAGACTATGGAGAAGGGCAGGAAAAGCATGTGGGGGGGGGGGGGGTGTTTGCATTACCTTTCCCTTTCTGTAGATTAAACATAAACAGTTTATCAAAAGGAAAATAGGGTAATCAATGTTCCTCTCAAGGAAGTTTTGCCCAGCACAGACATTGAGCTGTTTTCTATCATGTCTAGGAGTACCTTTGCTGAAAAGTTTTTCCCTTTGTGGCTTTTTAAAAGTTTAATTCGGCACAGGTACACAAACACTTTTTACTATAGAATGTGTCATTTGCAGTTAGTACAAAGATTTGATCCCAGAAAGCAGCAGTCTAGTAACGAGCACACCTATTCATGATTTACTGAGGTCTATGGTGAATATTACCTGTTTGAAGTGGTTTAAGTGTATGCATTGGCTCTCAAATGAGCTTTCACACTTTGAAGCCATAGGATCATACATATATAACCTGGAGTTACTCCAGCACTCGATAGACATTGGTAATATTTACTGTTTCCATAATACCTAATCATGGTTTCTGCTTGAGAGATTTATATGATAGGTTTCAGACAAGAGCGTAATGTCTGTGCAGCAAAGGATAATTTGTCTTTCTAAAGCGTGGAGATAAAACCCGGAAAGTGTTTACTTAGACAAAAGTGTACGGTAGCAATGTTGAAACAGAAAACCTCAGGTTTCTTAAAATGGTCACACTCCCTCCTAACCATTTCATTTCCCAAGAGTGTGCTGATGCAGCTCCCAGACATGAGGAAGGATGCGGGGCTGTCTGAACAAAGTTACAGCCATCTGGAAAACAGGCTATAAATTGTCTTTTTTTCAGGATCTTGCCTCGAAATTAGCTCTGCTGTAAATTTACCTTTTCATTCCTAATGGAAGAATAGCTGTGGGGCTTTTGTTGCTTTTTCCATTCCAACTTAAAATATTATCAGCCTTTAGGAGTCTTGTTTTTCTACCAGAAGATCTATAGGCAGTGGTACTGACTGTAAAAGCAAAGGAAGGGAAAATGCTGTTCGGAAGCAGGTTATAGACTTTAGAGAATTGGGCAAATGCGCCTGATATGACCACCTCACAGCGTCTGCAGACACAGCTCCTGCCTTTGTGGAACAAATGCTTCTGTTAAGCCAGTGAAGCGGGCAGGAGGAGTTTACAAACAATCCCAACATTGGCTTATATGGAACGGAATCTAAACAATCACTTCATCCACAATGAATGCCTATAGGTGACTTTATAGACATTGGATTGGTGCTTGATCTGGCCAAAAAAGGGACAAATTGTGGGTCTGTTTTTTAATGTCTACAATCATTTTATTTATAATAGCTAGAAAAGGCGAGTGTTCTTCTCTCCAAAATCTTATTTCACCAATGTTTTGATGTGTAGAAGAATGACTTCTACCATCCAAAGTGGTTAGCAGATGACACGATTTCTTCCTGTGATGTGTCTTTCTTGTCACCCCCCCCCCCCCCTTTAGCCAGTCTGTCCCATTTTAGCAAAAATGGTTGAACTGACATGGCACTCACCCTTCTTGTTGGAATGTAGAAGGATAGGGTTGCCAGATTTACATGCACATAAAGCCACTAATAGATTTTCTGTGGGAATTGCTAGATCCAGTTTTTGCTTTTAAAGTGTTTCAATAATAATGCTGACAGCCCTCCCCTGGTCTCTGCTGAAAAGACTAATGAACCTATCTAAACCCTCAGCCTTGCTTTAAACAAAAATCAGATGAGAAAATGTCCAAACTTTTGGTTATATTAACAACGCTGAAGAGAATTTGAAGCGTTGTTTTCTTCAGGAAAGCTTTAACGACTTCGGAGTAATTTCTTTTCACACACATGTTAAGATCTGAATTTTTAGATGGAAAATTACTGAAAGTCCCCAAACATTTTTTTTTTTTGCAGAGGATTTGTAAAATAAAAAAAAAAAGGAAGTTGCTATTTTTTTATGTTGCATGGTACTTGTGCAAATGATTATCAAATTGTTATTTTTTGGGAAAAAATACACTGAATTTTATTGTACACAAACATAAAAACAATACCCATTTTTTGATAAAATATAAAAAATGAGGTTGTGTCGACTAAATAGATACCAAAGATTTGTCAAGAGTTAATATTGTAAATGCAGATGAAATGGCAAAAAAACGATGGGACCCTAAATTGTCCATAGGCAACACATAAAAAGTCATACATTTAGAGTTGACAGCAAATGAGGGCTCGTCTAGAATAACTGCTGTCATTCCAATGTTCGCAGCAATATGTAACGTGTGGTACAGTTATCTTTTTTTTTTAACCGGTTGCCAACCGTCGCAAGTACATATACTGCGGCAGTCAGCCCCGGCCAGGCAAAGTGACGTACCGGTACGTCACTAGCCTGTCACTGGTCCGGTGCATGTGTGTATGTGTTTCTTTTGTCAATGCAATTTTTTAAACTATCTTTTTTTACAAATAGGTTCATTGCTAACAAGCCCCCCTATGTGCATATTGAAAGTGGCAGGCGCTCTGCATGTAAATACTGTAGATGTCATTAAATTTCACAGTCTCCACAGCCAACAGCACACGTGGCAACAAAGATGCACAAAGTTTTAGCAACCATTACATTTTGCCTTTCCCTGATGTTGCTATATTAAACAGAAATATTAAACAGAAATCTGATTGGTTGTTGGTGGTTACCATATAGTGCACATCAGATTTATTTATTTGCGCTGTCTTAGAACGCAGCTAGACTGTTTTTAAATTCTGGTCTCATCTAAGGATACTTAGAAAGAGAGAAAGAATTTACATAATTTTAAACCAGATTGAAACATAATATTGTATTATATACTATTACTGTGTGGTGCATTTAAAAAGAGCAAAGCAGAAATTCTGTCACCTTGACCTTCACAGTTTAATCTGCCCTCTGACAACCAATAAATGTAGATCTTACTTTTGTGGTATGTGGTTAATGCCATAATTACCCTCTTCTCTGTTTGCTCCTAAACTTTTCGTTTGCAGATGCCACAAAATATTCTTTATGTATACATGCCTTACCTCAGTAAAATTTGGAGTGACTCACTTCTCAGCAAAGTGTAAATCCTGGAAGAAAAAGATGCTTACTTTGTGTAACACAAAAGTAGTGGTTGACTTCTCCAGATGCTACTTGTGTTTGTGTATAAATGTTTTTAGCCGTTCAAGACATGATATATTTAGTGGCAGTGAATTGAAAACAACCAGACTTGATTGATAATTATTGAATAATTATGGGACAGGTGGTATCTCTCCATGCCTGGGTTTACAGTGGCGCGCTGAGGTTAGGCCGCAGTGCGGGCGTATGCTCAGTTTATGTGCGTTTTTAGCTATGGACCCGTTGACATCTATTTGATTGCAAGTTTTTGCCATGTTTTCTGAAAGCGCACCTGGATGACGCATCTTTTGTGTTCTTTCAGAAAACGCATAAAAAATGCTCTAATGGTTCGATCCACAACCATTTATTCATATGTCTTTCAGTTTATAGTCCATATAAAATGGTTATAGCAATGTGATTGGTTGTGTAACCATAACATGTCCATCCACAAATGGCAGCCTCCACAAGGGGATTAGAAGCAAAATCCAGCAGGAGCTACAGAGTATAAAAGAGAAAGTGTAGTAAAATGGTTACATTTATTGAAAGGTATAACATTTAGCAACTCACATGGTTGATGATTAAAAGAGGCACATCTAAGAATGCAGACATCCGGGGTAAAGTATCCACATAGACCGTCCTCCACACTGCTGGCTCTCACTGCTCTCAGTCTGCAATTGTGACTGGGAAGACTACTCTGCAGTAGAGCGATCTGAAAGCGAGGTTTGAAGCGCTCGTGGAGCGCAGTGTGGAAGGGATGATGTCAGTGGTGGTTCAGTGGACGGTCTATGTGGACAGCTTTACCCCGGATGCCTGCATATATAGAAGTGCCTGTTTTAATCATCAACCAGTTGTTAAATATTGTTCCTTCATTAAATGTAACCATATTGCTACTCTTAGAAGCGCCTCTCTTCTTTGTGACACGACGCTACTTGTGTATCACGAAATCATTTGTTTATCAAGTCAAAATGTATTAAAAATTTTTGCTTGTCTTGCAAAGCACTCTTAAACCAAGTTACTCTCAATCCAAGGTTTTACTGTATAAATTTACCGACTATCAAAAGAAGTTTGTAGCAGTTTCTATGTACAGAATATAGTTTGATACTGGTGTCATGTTCCAGTGCATTTAAAATATAGCATAGTGGTGAGATCTTGCTGCCAAAAATGTCAGCTCTGACTCTCCTCCCACCCTTTCATTACAAAGCCAAGTGATGCTTTGTTCTAGGCAGATGGATTTTCATTAAGCGATCTTGAACTTTGTGTTCCTACTATCTGGATTATTTTGTTAACTTTGTTTCTCTTTTACATATGTAGATGATTATGCACAGCTATGTAACCTTCGTGTACCAAGGTTCAGACAGCCTTATGGGGAAGATGCCCTTCACTTTTCAGACCACTATATGCCACAGCCAGATCTTTTCAACCTGCAGGAACGTAAGTAAAAGAGCAGGGGCATAACCGGTGTGTGTTCTGGTTGCTCATGTTAGTTGATTATATTGTACTGCTTTGATCATTACTTGCTGATTACAGGCTGGACATAATAGAATATATTTTATTAAATAAAAGTTAAAAGATGAGTATTAGTGATCTCTGAGCATGTGTCAAGTGAGTGGATGAAGTGAAGTGACCAGTTCTCATTCAGATGTTGTATTGCATACGTACATACTACACACACTATATTGTCAAAAGTATTGGGACACCTGCCTTTACATACACATGAACTTTAATGGCATTCCGTTTCTAGTCTGTAGGGTTCAATATTGAGTTGGCCCACCCTTTGCAGCCATAACAGCTTCATCTCCTCTGGGAAGGCTGTCCACAAGGTTTAGGAGTGTGTATATTGGAATGTTTGATCATTCTTCTAGAAGTGCATTTGTGAGGTCAGGCATTGATGTTGGACAAGAAGGCCTGGCTCGCAGTCTCCACACTAATTCATCCCAATGGTGTACTATCGGGTTGAGGTCAGGACTCTGTGCAGGCCAGTCAAGTTTCTCCCCCCAAAATTGTTTATCCATGTCTTTATGGACCTTGCTTTGCGAACTGGTGCGCAGTCATGTTTGAACAGGAAGGGGCCATCCCCAAACTGTTCCCACAAAGTTGGGAGCATGAAATTGTCCAAAATGTCTTGGTATGCTGACACCTTAAGAGTTCCCTTCACTGGAATTAGGGGCCAAGCCCAACCATTGAAAAACAACCCCACACCATAATCCCCCCTCCCCCAAAGGGTTTGGAGGAGAGTAGGCACAGAGTATGAGGTTAAACAGGGATGCATACTGTATGTAGAGGAAGGAGTGAGCATAGTATTGGGGCACAAAAGAGGAGATGAGCAGAGTTGGGATAATAAGTGCAGTGGGGAAGAGGAGAGAGAAGGCTTGAGATTGGGTATACACCGGGAGAATTGAGACTATAGAGGGGGTGTGGAGAACAAATACAATGAAAACCAATGAGTGGGCACAGGTGAGGAGGAATCTGAAGATAGAAGAGACTGGTAAGCATGTGCAGACAGAGGAAGAAAGTTATGAAAGATGTAAAAAAGGAAAGTGAGAACTTAAGAATGAGCACAAAAGAGGAGATAATGATTAGAGAGAAAAAAACCAAAGTGCAGATGTGCAATAAGAGAACTGGAAGTGGGCACACAGTATAAATGAAGACTGGGCACATGGATGCATAGGGAGAAGGGCAGTAGTTTATATCTTATTGATCATACAAACATCCAGAACAATACACAGCACAGGTATAGAATTCTAACGTACCTGTACTGTAAATTATAGGACATGGCCTAGTTATTATTATTAAACAGGATTTATAACAGTTTACGAAGCGCTTTACAGCATAGGGGCAGACAGTACAATTACAATGAAGTTTAACACAGTAAGAATCAGAGGGCATAGTGTAGGTATCAATACAAGTTCTGTGCTATATAAAACAGATTCTTAGCCATACACAGTCGTTTTAGTGCATATGCAGTAAATTTACAATGTGGTAGACATTCCTATCTGTATTTTAATTGTGCACTCCCAGCAAAACATAGTGATGCTTGTCACCCGGGGGGAAAATGGGCAGGGGAGCCAGGTGTGCACTATTGAGCTGCGGCTGGAGCCATGAACGTATCATATGCAGCACAGATTTGTTGAGATAATAAATAATCCTCTGATGTCTAGAGATATGTTGTTAGATCTGGAAGCTCCCCCACGTCTTTCGCTGCAGTACTTTGTAATGACTTGGGCTTCAAAATCTGTGTTAAATTGTCTTATATGTGAACTGTTGTTCCTCACTGTGGGCATAGAGTTTCTCTTGATGTGTAAAATAGAAATATAGGATTCCACAGCAGCCGTAGCACACTCGAATGAGAATGGGAGCTTAGCTGGAACATATGAAACTTACTTCTAGCATATGAATGTTTCTACAAGAATGTTCTGTCCTAGAGGACCATGTAGTGGCTTTGACATGAATGAAACATCCCAAAACAGATAGCTAGGTTGTAGAAGTCCCTTTTCACATGCCACTTGTGGACACATAGTTTTAGCTAAGTTTACTGTTGTTGGCAAAATGCTCCAGCAGTGAAACTGGAAGTTACAGTCTAGATTTTTACTGCTCTAAGAAGGATTGTTGTTTCTCACATCTTGCTGGTCCTCAATTTTCAAATCATACTCTCTCTCTCAGCCTTAGCAGGCACTGAACAGTTAAATACAAGGAAATCCCATGGAGGGAGGTTGCACAGACAGGCTGCAGTTGTTCTACTGTAATATGGAGCATCATTTGCATTATTTTGGGTTTTGGATGCCAAACATTTATTGATACTCAGAGATCTCTCTGGTGGTCAATGGGGAATAGATACTAAAGTCCTCGTAAGTTGGGCTCATTGAGGACATCTATTGGCTAAAAAGTATATAACACGCATATATTAAAATCTGGAATAGAAGAGGGGAAAGAGAAAAGGTGCCAAGCAATCAATAGTGTAAATCGGTTTATTAGGTGTACATAAAAAAAATACTGACAGGTTCAACTCACAGGATTTATACAGGGAGACAGTCTGTGCCTGGATTGGCTGTGTGAAAGATCCCGCAGGGGATCATAAAGTTTCCTTGTGGGGAACCCCCGCTAGCGGTCCTGTGAAGCGGCATACAGGTACGCCGTTTAGCGGGACAGAGCCAACCTGCCGCTGTATATGTATGGCGGCTGGTCGGCAAGTGGTTAAGAGACATATTTTCATATATAGGTGCTCCCATGTGCATAATTCGATTTTTATTTTCACTTTATTTTTATTTTTCATTTATATCAGTTTGGACATTCTGTTTTTCAGTTTTTAGACTTTTCACTAGACTAGGGCATCGCTGAGAATTTCTGTTTGTTTGTTCTTTGCTATATATTAAAATCTACCTTTAAAAAACTGGAGGGATTATTTATGAAATCAATTGGAAAAATTAATCAGTTGAATTTAGTCCTTGAAACACTCAAGGAGAATATTCCTATATGAAATATGGAAAACAAAAAATCTAATAAAAAGGATAACACTGAGCTGATTCTCCAGGAAAAACACAAAGCTCCAGTGTGCATATACACATAATTCTTTTTTTGTTTTTTTTTTCTTTTTTTTTTGGGGGGTGCTTTTTTGGGGGGTGCTCCATTTAGTTATGTGATAGTTACTGTATATGTGATACAGGTTAATCTGTGTCCAGCATTAGTATCTGTGGGGCCATTGTTGACTTATCAATTGTGTCATACTGTTTTAAATGAAACATTCTCAGTCCTGGAATAACCATACTTTGAAAATGTAAACATTTCTAATTAAACCAGGTCTAAGACCCACCCCAAAATGTTTAGCTGTACCAATTTTAAAAAAGCCACATTCACTGAGTATGCACAATTCAAACAATGTTAGGGAGCTATGGATGATGATTTGATTCTCTAGATTAAGCTATTGAGCTTTTTTTCATAGATACTAGCTGGCTAGGTTCTGCACCTAATACTTCCTCTTTAACTTTTTAAACAACTATTTTGCTTTTGAGTGTAATATACAGTATAGCTTTATTGATATGTGATCTATAGTGTCCTATGCCTCAGTAATTTGCATTAGGCTTATATACTAATTCTTAATTATATTTTTAGAAGATGGCACTGACTGTAATATGATTCTCCTTAATTGCCTGTAATTATAATGTAGATTTCTTTTCAATTCTCATCAAAAAAAGCATCAAAAAAATATATTTATTTAATAAAATATAATAATTTTTTTGATTTTCTAAATGTTCTGTATAAACTGTATTTGGTGGCCTAATATATATATTGTACTTCTATTTATTTTTGAGGCAGCATATAAATACTGTTTATACATCTACAAACTATAGCTGACTTGTAAATGATATTTCTGAAGATATACTGTTTGTCAATATTACATTTTAACATGGAGTTGTGCTGCCCTCTGGTGGTATGTAATGTAAAATATGTATAAAACTTTAGAGGATTCCTTGAATACGGTCACTGACAATAAAAATGAACTAGTAGCAATGTTCTGTTCCACATTTTTTATTCATTTTTTTTATTTCATATAACAAAATTACATCTAAAGTGAGTCTTATTTATTATCTGTGCAGGTGTGGGAGGTGGGCAGTATGAGGAGCTGCAGGCAGAAGAGTGCGGCATCTTGAATGGATGTGAGAATGGTAGATGTGTACGAGTACAAGAAGGATACACATGCGATTGCTTCGATGGATACCACCTGGATATCATGAAAATGACCTGTGTTGGTAAGAAAAACATGCACTTTATTATAATGACATTTAAGCTATAAGCTAGCTCTTAGCTAGTAGTGGTCCCAAGAGGTGCGACTGGTGGGTTCATGGGGTACTTCTGCTTGTCAGAGTAAATCTATCATAACAGTACAAAGTTTCAGCAAAGTATAAATCACAAATTAAACAAACCTGAAGATGCATTTTTATGATTTAAAAACGCAAAGCTTTATTTAGAAAATATTTGTATAAATGAGTTTGCTCAATGCACGTCCTTGTCTCGGGGGCATTTTGTAAGCCCTGTCTGTTCTTAAGGGACACATACTTTATTAAGATTTTATTTATCACCTAATCCATTAGAGCTTTATTTATTAAGTTTTAAGTTTTATTTTAGAAATAAAATTAGAATCCCTTTGGATCCTAGACAGTGTGTACTGGGTATACTTGACTCCATTATCCAGGATAGGTTTTGAGGGAGGCAGCGGCAAGGGCCTTCTTTCAGGCTCGCTTACTTATATTCAGGCACTGGATCTTACGGGAGCCACCTACATATAAGATGTGGCTGGAGCAGATGGGCAACATCCTTCGTATGGAAAAGTGTATTTATCAGCATAGGGGTTCCCCTTCTAAATTCCTTAAAATTTGGAGTGGATGGTTAGATACCCCGGGAATGGCACCGACGGATATGGTACTGGAGCGGTTACTGCTTTAGGTTCTCAGGGGTTTAAGAGAGCAGGTTCA
This sequence comes from Pelophylax lessonae, assembly GCF_965119305.1. Lineage (NCBI taxonomy): Eukaryota > Metazoa > Chordata > Amphibia > Anura > Ranidae > Pelophylax > Pelophylax lessonae. Next base: position 505,697,142 of record NC_138770.1, on the reverse strand, counting down.
ATATTGTTGTGGGTAGAAATAAAATTAGAAAACAAACTCTCTCATTCTACAACTTATCCTACTGTATGTACATAAATTATCACTGAAATTCCTTTTTTTACTATAGTTGTTAAAAAAAAAAAAAAAAAGCAAATTTCAATTTGCTTTAGCATTTTAAAGTATGTGTAGAGTCCTTATCATCCATGTGGCTAGTTTTCAGAAGCTGGCTGACATAGAGGTACAATATTTTGCAGGAAGGTCATTGGACCGCTCATGAATTGCAATCCTCAAATGCAAAATGCATTAGGCTTTATCACTTACATTATAACAAAGCGGTTATGAGAAGTAACCAACATCACTAATTAGAAATGTGAGAAGACTGAAGAAAAGGATTGCTTTGAATATTTCACGGCTCCCCCTAATATATCTTATCAAATCAAGCAACATTGTAAATTTTAGCCCAGCTTTTTTCCTGCTATCTGAGGCATTTTCTGTAAACCCCAAAAGGCCCGGCCGGTTAGCAGCACCTCTGTTATCTGTGTAGATATTCCTGCTACCAGCCCAGTGAAGAACAAGAGCTTAATGGATTCCAAGAGGTGAATTATTTCCACTCCAGATTCCTTTTTAGAAAAGATTGGACTGTGGAAGTGATTTCAGGACTACAATCAGACAGGTTTGAGGAGCAATATTTTCCAAAAAACAACAATATCTCTCCTGCGCTCGAGTGGTATGCGGGAAGATGAATCTTCTAGGCGGTTTTATGACACAAATGAAGTGGTCTTGCTGCCCCCCTCAGGACCAAGGGTATCCAAAAGGCACTACAAGAAAACAACAAGAGAAGGGCGCACCGACCTTGTGCATTACCACTTAAAAGTTTATTAAAATCAAAGAAGGGTAGCGTACAATATACAATACAATATCGGCGAGTGGCGATTTTGGCTCTGAGGAAGAGGGTCCTCCCTCGAAACGCGTAAGCCACATCAGGTTTTGAGGACGCCATCACGCTATCCAGCAGTAGAGAAGTGTCCTGGAAGCGAGCGGTGCCCATTTCCTATATGCTTGTTCATATGCTACGTTTGTGAGTATATTGTACGCTACCCTTCTTTGATTTTAATAAACTTTTTAGTGGTAATGCACAAGGTCGGTGCGCCCTTCTCTTGTTGTTTTCTTGAGGAGCAATATAACAGTTTTTTTTTATCTTAAAAGTGCTCTCAAAATCTAAAACTCAAAGCATTTAAAGCATTTCAAAATGTGTTCCTCTAGAAGTGAGCACAGAGACAACTCTGGATCAACCTAAAAAAGCCATGTAGGAGAGATATTGTTTACTTTCACAAGATATTGTTAAGAACATAGCAGTGCTTTGAGACTGATTGTTCTTGAAAGTGGCACCCAAAGTAAAAATAACACTTTATAATAAATCCTAACCTAATCCTGACCTATCCTTACCAAACAAAAACAGACATTTTAGTTTTATTGATCCACATAAGTCTTCACCCACCTAAAATCTACCATTTATGTGAGGGGCATGTATTTGTATTTGACAGGAAAAACATGAAGTCTTTAAGTAGAAGAAGAAAAAGCCTTTATGTAGCTAATAGTGTAACCTGGTATTCTCTCTTTTTAGATGTCAATGAGTGCAATGAGCTGAACAGCAGGATGTCACTGTGCAAGAATGCAAAATGTATTAACACAGAGGGCTCATACAAATGTGTGTGTCTGCCTGGCTACATACCATCAGATAAACCCAACTACTGCACAGCAATAAACTCAGATAGAGATGACAGTGAACTGGAGTAGAACGGACTTTGGCTCCAATTTCTCAGCCCATATACTCTGCACTGTATGAAAGCAAGGAAGATGTGTATGTTACTTGAGATGAAGGTGGAACATAACCTCTAATGACAGTTTTGTGGGAAACAACAGTAGTTCTTTTATCTGCAAGCGGAATAAAATGTCGGACGTTACTCCGCATCAGATTTACAGACCAAAAGCACACATTTTCTCTAACGGACTAAAAACCACCCAAGTATATAGTCTGATCTTGCATAAACTTATTGGAAAAAATAGCCAAAAGCAATGATGTTACTGAGCTGGTTATTATTATTTTGTACTATTGCTTTATTAACTTGCCATTTTATTAGAGGTGGGAGCATTTTATAACACTTTTTGACGATGCAGCACATTGGATACTGTATCAGAACTTTTGAGATGAGAACTTTTTTTTTGTTATATTTTGGTGCAAATATCTTGTAGGGCAATTTCCTATGGACTTTTTTCACACTGTTTTGCCGTTCTTTGGAAATGTTGTTCAATGACTTTAAAAGCTCTTGTTTGCCCTGTGGAGCAGACATCCTTTTGTTTTTTTATTCTTAACTTTTTGTACATCTTGGCTGGAAAATCATATTGATTTTATTTTTTACTCTGCCTTTTGTCTTATTACTGCACTTAAATTCTTTAGAACTTTTCTTGCCAAGTTTCAAAGCTGCTGGAGAACCATTGCATCCCTTAATGTACATTAAATTGGATACATGTTTCCCTGTCCATAAATGTAATTTGTAAATCGAATATGGAAAAAAAAATCTTGTTTGAGTTTCTTAACATATTAAAGCTGTATATTAAACATCAATAATAAAAAAAAATATTTTTAAATGTGTTCTTCTTAATTAATTCAGACATATCACAACTCTCCTACACTTTACAGATGAATAAGTAGCATAGCTATTCATTGTGTGAATTTATGAGTAATGTTAAATACCTCTAATGTTGAGTACCTCTTTTAGTAGTGGAGAATAACAAAAATGTATTTATTTTTTGGTGGCGACTGACCTACCAAATATCCACAGAGTACGAGCTGCAAATAGGATCAGTAAATAGGCTATTCACCTGCACTTGCTTGGTGGGATTTTGGCCTATTGCCTTATTTTAGGATTAAATATTTTACTTTCTTCAATATTTGATGTACCCATAAACACGAAACGACGGTTGCTTAATCTGGCTGTTTTCGATGTCATGTCTCTTTTTTCCCATAATACATTTTTTATTAAGAAAAGAAAATGGTTACATTACAAAAGCATTGTAAAACAGAACCACATATGTGATACATGTGAAAGACAAAGCAGTGACATATATCCAACAGACCAATAAATCTCTGAAACATATAGTCCATCAGAAGGTGTCCGTGAAGGGAAAAAAATTAACCCCCTCGAAAAAAACATCACCACCATGAAATTTGAAATAAAGCAAACACCAGGACTCCTTGCACAGGGCCCAGGCCCAACCTATGAAAGTGTATCTCATGGGGTCAGGAATAACCACAATCCAAGATAACATCAAGTAACGAAAAAAAGGTCCACCGCACCAGATGCCAGGCAGCCACACAGCTGGTCAGGGTCCATACACAGGATTTCCATCAAAGACAAAACAACAACATAATAAGGGGGAGGGGAAAGGGGTAGAGAAGGTAGGGGAAGAGAATAGGAAGGGAGTCTAGAGAGAAATGTAGAAAAACAAGCCTTGTGGTAAAGAGTCTCAGTCACTACCCCCCTGTACAATCAAACCCAAAGTTTGGTATGGTTTAGCAAATAATGTGTCGGCGAAAAGTCAACAGCACAACTTGTAACTCGTGTGGAAATCTCATGGACCACTAAGAAGCAATGGGAGAGCAGCTCCACCAGACATGAAAAAATGTACTCTCAGCCAGCTCTCAAAATTTCCACTAGCCTGCTCACATTAGGCAAGTGGAAATAAGCTGAGGGCGAGCACGGAGCCGCATCGGAGGGGAATAGGGCGCCGCCGGCAGGCGAGGTTGAACGGGAGCTGATTCTCCTCCCATCCTCTGCAACAGCCTCTGATGCCCATAAAAAGGCCGCACTGCTTCTGCCAGAAGAGATAAGCCAGGAAACTGTGAGGAAGGAGAGCTGGCCAGATCACACACAGTGGGGGACTCCTTCTGTGATACAGCTTGGATCTGAAACGCTGCTGTAAAACAAAGTCCAGGCCCCCTGGACCGGCTCCTATGATAGACAGCACACTGGTCCAAAATTGAAGCATTGTGATGTCTATCATAGGAGCCAATCCAGGAGGCGGAACTTTGACAGCGGCCGGCATTTTAGATCCAAGCTGTGTCACAGCGGGAGATCCTCTCACTGTGTAATTTGGCCGGCTCTCCTCCTGATTCCTCCCTGTGATCCCCATGCAGTGATAGGCTGCATTGATAGGCACTGATAGGCTGCATTGATTGGTGCTGATGAGGCTGCACTGATGGGCACCGATAGGCTGCATTGATGGGCACTGATGAGGCTGTAAGGATGGGCACTGATGAGGCTGCAATGATGGCCACTGATAAGCTGCACTGATTGGCACTGATGAGGCTGCACTGATAAGGCGGCACTGATGTGTTGCACTGATGGGAACTGATATGCTGAGCTTGTATTTTTGAGATCATTTATATAATAAGGGGTGGGACAGGGTAGGGGTTGGGTGGGGAAAATGGTGGCGAGTAACTCTTAAGGTCTAAATAGTAGCTCAAGACTTGAATTTTTAGGCTCTGTATTTAGCATCCCTGCGCTACCAACAATAATCAAAATCCAACAGGAATATCTTTTAAAGCACCAAGGGCACACTATACCATTGTCACCGAATTTTGTAGGCATTCTCCTGCGTGTGTATGTTAACCACTTGCCGACCACTTACGTTGCTGCTACTGCAGCAGAGCAGCTCGGCTGGGTCTGGCGACATAGACCTACGTCGCCAGATACCTCCCCCTCTGGTGACACAGCGGGAGTTGGACCAGGGGAGGAGAGGCGGTGATTACCGCCTCTCTTCCCTGATCGTCGGGGAAAGACTGAGGAAATCCACCCGCTTGTGTAAACAAAGCGAGCGGATCAGGGACAGATCACAGGATTCAGCATAGCTGACAAGAGGGAAGACAGCGCAGCGCCTTCTAAGTGCAGCAAGACATTTATTGAAGTATGTGCAGCAGTATTACACTCACGTTTAGTCGGTGAATAAGATGCAGTTAGTCAAGTAATGTTGATCATCAGGGGCATCACTGGAGCGGGTCCTGGTGGTGGAGGCAGTGGATCCCTGTGAGAGCGGCAGGGGGGGTTCCTCCGTGTGTACAGGGATGGCCTCGGTGGTGTCCGCGGGCTCCCTGTCAGCTGGTGGAACGCTGGCACTCGTGGGTCCTGGGATCCTGACGTCACTCCTGGCGGTGATGCGGGATGTTACGGCGACGCGTTATCGGAGCATGTGCTCCTTCTTCAGGCCGTGGATGCACCATGTTTGGACAGAGCATTTATGCAGTGATAAGGACGGTGGCTCAGGGGAGGCAAAAGGCATGGCGTGAAAGTCAGCAATAAGTGGAATATGGGTGTTTGATCACTAGGTGGGGTGTGTGGGTACACAAACTGATGTGGTTAAATGCACGGGGAGGGGAATAATAAACCATGTGGGAAACTATAGTGTAATATAACCGTAGTTGAAAATTGAAAAGGGGGGGTTGTTGTTTTGGGGGTTTTATTCACTGGGAGGGATGGAGATGACAAGGGAGGGGGGATTATGTGTATAAGTGTCACAGATATGTGTTGCTGTATGCATGGTGCTATGGGATAAAAATAGGGCGCATGTTTTGGGCACGGGGACATATTGGGGGGGGGGGGCATGCCAGTCTTAGGGCACAGGACTTTTCTGGGAGGTGTCAATATGGCATACCGGCACAAAAAAAACCTGTTTACATATTTGTTAGCTTACACACAAATGGCCCTAGCAAAAAAAAAGAAAATCTAAATATCAGTTTGTGAAACTGACCTGAACCAAATAGGTATATCCTGCCCAAAGGCTGTCTGACATTCCCTTGTGTGAGAACATACAACTGTATTTTTTACATGGTATATTCAGAATAAATCGTGGAGTGAAAAGCTTGTCTCTTACATCAGGCAAAACCACATATTCAGTTTGCAATCAATCTGCACATCTTTCAAATGACAGGCTTAAAACTGACATTCCTTTTATGTGATTGTGTGACTTTATGTGAGCTCCTCCGAAAGACTCAGCTATTGTTGGGAGCCCCTGTCCAAGTGCTGCTAGAGTGTTCAATTTCCGGTGGGGTGGGCCTATGTCCATGGACCTTGGATCAATCCAACTGTTTGCCGGTTCTACCAGAGCTACCCTGGTCTTCACTTAGAGCAGGGATCCAAAACGGATGACCCTCCAGTTGTTGCAGATCTACAAGTCCCATCATGCCTCTGCCTTTTGGGAGTCATGCTTGTAACTGTCAGCCTTTCAATGCCTCATGGGAATTGTAGTTCTTCAACAGCTGGAGGGCCCCCAGATTGAGACCCCTGACTTAGAGGAATGCTGTCTATAAGCATAATCACAGGTAGCTGTGTGCTCTACTGTTTTACTCAAGTAGTGATTCAGGTAGCTTTATTCACTCTTATACTGTTTTACAGAGACTATGGCATGCCTTCACATTACCCTGATTAAACCACAGATATATTACTGTGAAGAGTCCATGTTTGTATAGCTTTCAAAATCCATTTTGTACTATTCCACGGTGTATGCATGTTCTTTGCCACCCTGAACCTATTCTGCATTATTGATCCCAATGTTAAGTAGACTGTTAAAGTGGTATTAAAGGCTAAAAGTTTTTCTACCTTCATGCATTCTATCCCCCCGCAGCCCCCCTAATACTCACTTTAACCCTCTGTCTATCCAGTGATGTACACAAGAGTCCCAGCTGCCCCGGGACTCCTGCTCATTGACTGAGTTGGCTCCCGCTGCTGTCAAACTCAGCCAGAGAGCCAATGAGGAGAGATAGGGGGCAGGGCCGAGGTGCGGCTCTAGGTGTTTTATGGACGCATAGAGCCGGGCTAGGGAGCGAGCAAGCACTAGAGCCCCCCGTAGCAAACGGCTTGCTATTGGGGGCACTGGTCTAGAGGGAGGAGTGCTGACGGGAAGAGGCTTTGCTTTGTGCAAAACCACTGCAAAGAGCAGGTAAGTATAATGTATATAATAATTAAAACAAAGGTGACCAGCGCTATGGGTTTTTTGGGGTGAATGCAGAAGAAAACGGTGTAAGCTGCCAACAACCAAACCCAACAAGTTGGGTTGGAAATATAATAGTGCAAGTGGGGTTGTGAACGGCGCTACCGTATTACAAAGATGTAGCAATAATGTGATATGCTGGCGTGAGTAGTGGTGTGAAGTGATACCACTTAATATGTGCCGTGAATAAACAAATTCCGTCGCTCCTTCGCTTCGCTTCCGTCGCGGCGTCGCTCCTAGTAGACGTCTTGTGACGAAACCGGTAGGGCGGAGTCAGCGACGTCTAACGTCATTTCCGGCACCCGGAGCCAGAACCGTGGAACGCGGAAGCTTCCCGGCCATCCAACACTGATCGCGGACAGCCTTGAACTTCCCTGTGAGTCTCTACATTTTGTTCTGCTATGTTGTTTGGATTTGGTACCTAGGGGTCTCCTTCTTTCTTTCTGAGGACCACATACAGACCCACCAGGAAGCCAGAAAAGGGGCAGCGGAACCCACACAGGGTACCTTCCGGCAACTGAGACACATCAGGTCGTATAGTAGGGTGCGACACCTAGCGGCTGCGCAGGTTGTTGCAACCCAAAACCTTCACATTCATTCATTTATTCTTTGTTTCAGCTATATGTTTAGTATCATTTGCTCATTAGCAGCAGTTATCAATTCACTCTTTTCTTTCCACTGAGCACCATCACTCCTGCTTCATAGTGAGGTTAGCTCTATGCTTCACTTGATTGTTTTGAAATAAAATATCACTATTCATTTTAGCCTTGTGTTTCTTTTCTGCACCAGCACGTATGCACTTTATTATATTTAAAGATACAAGGCATATACACAATTTATTTTAACTGATCTCTTTTATTTTTTATAAAATATTTTTTATAAAATATTTTTATAAAGCATTTTAACATTGCACTTTACAAATTAATTTATTTATTAAATTTGTTTATTCACGGCACATATTAAGTGGTATCACTTCACACCACTACTCACGCCAGCATATCACATTATTGCTACATCTTTGTAATACGGTAGCGCCGTTCACAACCCCACTTGCACTATTATAATGTATATAATGTTTTTTTTTTTTTTAAAAGCCAAACCTTTAATACCTGTTTAAGCAGGATATAAACGTTGATTATTTTTTTTTTTACAGATCCCTGCATCAACACAAGTGGTGTTAATTCAGGGCTCTCTCCTGCTGTGTCTTTGTGTTCTAACAGGGGCTCCCCCTTCCATCAGGATACGCTGATCAAGTACTGTCCAACAGTCAGTGGTACACAGGGGCCGAAAATTTGGCCGGATACTGCTGAACAGGCCCATTTTCGGACCGTGTATACTCTGCTTTATTTACAGTCACTCTCTATCTCAATTCTTGATTACTTATGCTGTTATACAAGTACACAACATAAAACGTTTTCAATAAACTTGACCATGCAAACACTAGATTTTTCCTACAAATAAGGTGATATACTTGAACAAACAATACTTAAAATTGATATAGTGTATTCATTGTCATAATCTCAATTGACAAAAATGCACATTTAGGGAAAAAGTAGGTACACACCTTTACAACTTACCTTTCATGAAATTAGGGTCCGGCACTCCAGATTAGGTTTCAAATATTAGAACCTCGTTGGGGAGAGGCAGCACTCATTTAAAGGCTCCCCTTTTTTCCCCCAAAAATCCAGCTCCCCTATGTACCAATATACCATCAATGCACCTCTGTTGCAGAAACATACAAACTTTCTTTGATTTTGAAAACAAGGCCTTACCTCAGCCATTGCTATATTTCTCAGAATACTTCAGAGACTCCCTGTTTACAGACAGAGACAGACAAACCAGTAAGACACAGGAAGGAGTTAACCAGCTGACCTCATTAGCACACCTTCACCCAGCAACTAGGTTTTCATTGCATTTACCTGGCTTCCCCAGCGTCCCTTCAGAGGGGCTCAGGCTGCACACTAAACTCCCTTGGGCCACATTCAGCCCACAGAATACCCCTGATGTAGTGCAAGGGCCTGCCTGATTGGATACGGAGTCATTGGATAAATGGTGCGTCCTCCTATTATATAGTTTTGGTAACAGAGATTGTACAATCAGACTGTATAGTGTATGGCCACATTTATACACCTAAAATTACCTGGTTGCGCTTTCAGTGTCATTAATTGTTAACAGCACACCATACACAGAAGCAAACACACATTTTGCGCAATGAAAAAAACAGGTGACAAATGCAGTAAAAAACGTGCAAACGTGATCCACGCCAAAATGTCCCATGAGCTACTTTGCTACGTCCAGCGCAGCCTATTGAAGTCAATAGGCTGCCCTATGTGTGTCACTGGAAAACATGAGCTCCCACTACTCTAGGTGTGAATGGGGCCTGAAAGTGAAATTGGCGCCTTTACACAAGAACAATAGGGCTCCATTCACATCTGTGTGTTTCCAAACTGCACAGAAAATGTGTGCTTTGCCTTGCATTTCAGAAATACTGCAAATGTGCATCATGTTTGTATTGTCATCCCCAAGTGTGGCAAATGCACCAAAAACTGGGTTAACGCACCTTGCTCCGCTCCAAAAAAGTTCTGGCGCTTCTCTGGAGTGATTCAAGTGAATAGGCTGCCCTATGTGTGACGAGTGAAAACACCCAAAACAAACGCATGCGGAAATGTAAGCTTTCGCTACGTGGCAATGTAAACGAGGCCTGACAGCTGAGTGTCTCCATCCACTTCCTCCTATGTACTTGTATAAAGATTGCCATACACTATGCAATCTGATTGTACAATCTCTGTAAGATTTCCTATAGATTTACCAGAACTATGGAATAGGTGGACACATCTGAACAACTAATTACATTTGTATCAAATCAGACAGGCCCTTGTACTAAATAGCTGATGGGAGCTCTAAAGGAGATTGTACAATCAGATTGTATAGGAAGTGGGTGGAAGGTGGTATTGTAATGAGGGAGGTGTGGTCCAGAGTGGTGAACACACCCTATCACACCCTCTTCTGTGATGCAACAAGGAAGTGAAGGCTTCTGGGAGATGACCTACAAGTAGTGAATTCTGATACAAGCTACAGGAAGTGATGGTATTGGAAAACACTTCTATTTATTATGAAAACTGAAATTCTACCCGAAAAGGTGAACGTATCCTTTAAGCCTCAGATATCTAGGGATTGATGTTGTCTTTTGCACTTGATATGTGTGGTATAACCATGCCAAGTTATACAGTGCCTTGAAAAAGTATTTCTTGTTCCACATTGTATCATGTTACCACCAAAAACGTCAACGTCAATGTATTTTATTGGGATTTTATGTGATTGACCAACACAAAAAGGCACATAATTGTGAAGTGGAAGAAAAATGATAAATTGTTTTCAAATTTTTTTACAAATAAATATCTGGAAAGTGTGGCGTGCATTTGTATTTAGCTCATATTTCTTAAATTGCCTTTCAGGACAGCACCTGGAGAGAGAGTGCAGCTTCACCCAAAATCAGGAAACACTGCAGTCTTTAAATCCATCCTCTTCCAACATGCCTTCAGTTGTTGTGCTTCCTCCTCCATGGTGGAAGCACTGCGAGGACCTCTTGTGGGTGGCTGCACTCTCTCCAGGTGCGGGAAAAGATGGTCACCATAGTAGGTTGTGATGATACTGACCGTCCCAATCCTCCCCGGGGGGGGTGGTACTGAGGATGTCGCTGGCCTTCCTATAGTTCAGGGGAGCTTGGCCTTGCTGGTGGTCCCGTCTGTGTGCCCGGGGTCCGCTTTGTAGTTGGGCCGGTTTTCTTATTTGAATCTCCCAGCATGTCGGTCCCGGTTCCCAGCTTGTGAGGGTGCAGGCGCGGTGGGCAGGACCTCCGGCGAGGGTGGGCGGCGTGGTTCTGGCCGCTGAAAATGCAGGGTCAACGCCAGGTCAAGGGCTGGTGCTTCCGCTTCCGGTCCTCGGGTAGTGAGGATGCCAGTGGTGGTATTTTTGAATCTGATCAGTTCACTTCTCTCTCGCTGCGTTCTCCATAGGGATGGAAGAGAAGTCGGCAGCAACGGTGGATGCCGGCGCCTCCAGCACCGGCCAGGCCTAGGTAAGAGAGGGTAGGGGACCCTCTAACTTTACTACTGGGCTTTCTATGTTGGTTGTTTTCTTTGCCTCTATTTGAGCCTGCCACTGTTTAGGTTGGTTTCTAAATGCTCCAGCCTTACAGTGTTATGTTGTGGAGTCTGTTGTTTTCCTGCGGTGGGTGCACCTTTTTTTCCTTTAGGGTTAAGGTGTTCACCTGGGTGTTAATGAAGTAACAGAGGTGTTTGTTTATTTGGGCTGTTCACTTGTGTGATAGGTAGATAATAGGAATTTTTGTTTGGTTTTCAGGGGAAAGCCACGGTTAAGTCCAGGTCCCCTTCAGTGAAAAGGAAGTGTCCTTCCTGCAAGTCTCCTTTAAAGGATACATGGCCTAAGCCATTATGCAAGACCTGTATTGCAGACTTAGGCTAGCCATACACTATACAATTTTCTTGTTCAACTTTCCTTTAGATTTACCAAAACCATGTAATATAGGGTCAAACCTAAACACTTTCAATTTGTATGCAGTCAGGCAGGCCCTTGCACTACATAGTTTAAGGTAAATCTAAAGGAAATTGAATAAGAAAATTGTATAGTGTATGGCCAGCCTAAGTAAAAGAAGAATCTGCACAGAAGTGCAAGGATTTATTTTCTTCTGTGAAAGAGCTGACAGATACACTGAGTTCAGTCTAATCCTTGTTAATTAAAGCCCCACCTGCACAGACTCCCAGCAGAGTGCTTTGTCAAGCTCCTATGCATCCACCTCAAAGTCTGCAGGGTGTAGTGACTCAGAAGGTGAAGGAGCAAGCACACTTCCTTCCCTCAAGGATTCAGAGGAAGAGGGAGACTTGGAAAGGCCTTCCAAGTATAAATTGTCCTTAGAAGAAGTGCAAGAGCTACTCAAGGCAATATATACTACACTGGGTATCCAGAAGGAAAAAGTGCAACTGACAGTTCATAGCAAAATGTATGAGAGAAAAAGCCCAAAGTGGATGCGGCCTTTTCCCAAGTATCTCGCCGCACAGACCTAGCTTTTGAGGACATGGGGGTACTAAAGGATCCCATGGACAAAAGAGCGGATATACTCCTTAAAAAGGCTTGGGATTCTGCCTCATCTAGCCTAAAACCAGCTATGGCTTCCACGGTAGTAGCTAGAAACCTGGAATGCTGGTTGAAACAGTTAAAGACACATGTTGAAGCTGAAACTGCCAGAAAGGACTTATTAGAATCATTTCCTCTGCTGCTCAAAGCAGTAAAGTACATGGCTGATGCCTCGTCAGAGTCAATTAAAATGTCTGCGAGGTCCTCAGCATTTGTCAATTCTGCCAGGTGTGCAATTTGGCTAAAGACTTGGACTGGGGACTCTGCCTCTAAGTCAAAATTGTGTGGGCTGCCATTTTCAGGAGATCTTTTGTTTGGCCCAGACCTTGAATCTGTGCTAGATAGGACAGCAGATAAAAAGAAGGCCTTCCCCTCAAAGAAAAAACAACCCGCAAAGGGTAATTTTCATTCTTTTCCACAGTCTCACAGGGGTAGGGAACAAGAAAACAAGTCCAGATGGTCTGGTCAAAAAACCAAAGGCAGAGGGGGGGGGGTGCTTTTTAAGCCCCCAGAGCAGTCCTCTAAAGCCAAATGACAGTACCTCTCCAGTGGGAGGAAGGTTAAGTCTGTTCCTCCCTCAATGGGAACAAATACCAGCGAGTCCTTTCATCCGAAACATAGTGTCAGGGTACAGCCTGGAGTTCTCAAGAACTCCCCCAAGCAGGTTCTTTGTCACCCCACTTCCAAAGGATCAGGAGAGGGCTTCGGCTATGATGTCTCTTTTACAGAAGCTCATGCAACAAGAAGTAGTCATCCAGGTCCCTAAGGAACAAGAAGGCCGTGGGATTTTATTCTCACATCTTCTTGGTAAAGAAACCATCAGGAAAGTTTTGTTTTGATCCTAAATCTCAAGGTTTTGAACAAATCAATAAGATACAAGCGTTTTCAGATGGACACCATCTATACAGTGACAAAACTGCTACCTCCGGGTTGTTTCATGACGACTATAGATCTGAGGTTTGCTTGTCTACATATCCCAATAGCTTGGTCCAGCCAAAAAATTCTCAGACTAGCAATAAATCTAAGAAAGTCAATTTGGCACCTTCAATTCAGAGCTCTCCCCTTCAGACTCCTTGGACCTCCCCCAGGGTGTTCACCAAAGTGATGTCAGAAGCCCTGGAACCTCTGAGGTTGAGGGGGATCTCTGTGGTTCCATATCTGGACAACTTGCTCCTTTTCACAGATTCCGAAGCAAGGATGCTAGAGAATCTTCAGGAGACTTGGTTACATCTCGAGAGCCTAGGATGGCTCCTAAAAGTAGAGAAGTCCAATCTGACTCCTTCGCAAGAGATTCCGTTTCTAGGGTACGATATCCATTCTGTTCCCCAAAAAGTTTTTTCAGCCTAAAGGAAAAATGGTAAAAGTTCAGTCTGCAGTAGCTTGGTTGCAGACCAACCTCAAACTGCCAGTTCGGACAGCAATGGCGACCCTGGGCCTTCTTACCTCGTCTATTCCAGCAGTACAGTGGGCCAGGTTACACTCTCGCCCTCTGCAAATGGAGATCCTGCAAAAGTGGTCTCACCTAGAGTCACTAAAAAAGCCTATCAAAATCTCGGCAAGGGTAAAAAGGGCCCTCTGGTGGTGGCGAAACCCAGCCAATCTGACAAAGGGCCTAGGTTGGACCTTTCCTCTGAACAAGAGACTGACCACAGACGCAAGTGCTTGGGGGTGTGGAGCCCACCTTGACGGTCAGACAGTTTAAGGCACTTGGTCCAATGCAGAGGCCAGGAAGTCTTCAAATTGGTGAGAATTAAAGGCCATATCTCTGGCTCTTGTGTCATTCGATCAAAACATAAGAGATCAGCATGTTCAAGTCCTGTCAGACAACACAACGGCAGTAGCCTATGTCTCAAGGCAAGGGGGAACAAGAAGCAGAAGCCTCTTAGAGCTGGCCATGCAGTTACTGGACTGGGCAGAACAGAATGTGGCATCCTTGACGGCAGTCCACCTGAAGGGCTCCCAGAATTTGCTGGCAGATCTTCTGAGCAGGAAGAAGGTTCTGGAATCAGAGTGGAGTCTGAATCAGGAAATTTTCCTTATGATTTCAGAGACTTGGGGGTATCCCCAGATCGACCGGTTTGCAAACCAACAAAACACCAAGGTGCCAGTATTCTTTTCCCTCCACAGGGAGGATCAACAGCTGGATGCATTTGCTCATCCTTGGGACTTCCCCTTTTGCTATGCATTTCCCCCTTCCATCTGATTCCTCTGGTTCTCAGGAAGTTCAGGGAGGAATCTACCAGTTTAATCCTGGTCCCACCCTTTTGGCCTTGGTTTGCGACTCTCCTGAATTTGGCAGTGAAACCAACCTGGAAACTCCCGGTCAGGGAAGACCTTCTAACACAGGGGACCCTGAATCATTCAGAGCCAGAGCGACTTCAGCTGACGGTGTGGTTTCTGAGGAAGATCTCTTGAGGGCCAGAGGCCTTTCAGAAAAACGAATTTCCACAGTGATGTCCAGTAGGAAAAAAGTGACCAGGGCTATTTATATGAAAGTTTGGAAAAAGTATAACTCCTGGTGTTCGTTTAACAAATTTCAAGTAAAAGATATAGTTTCTGTTTTAGAGTTCCTCCATGAAGAAATGGAGAAAGGATTAGCTTCAAGTACCCTGAAAACGCAGGTGACTCAGTTTTCTTTGAAAATACCTTATCACGAGACTTTAATTATTTAAGTTTTTTTAAGGCTTTAGCTAGAAGCAGGCCAACGACTATTAAGAATTTTCCCAAATGGGATCTATCTTTAGTTTTACAAGGACTTACTAAGGCTCCGTTTTAACCTTTAGCAGAGTCCTCTCTGAAACATTTGGTCTTGAAGACACTTTTTTTTTGGTGGCAATAACTTCTGCCAGAAGAGTGAGTGAGATTCAGGCCCTGTCTATTACAGACCCCTTTTTGGTTATTTTTCTAGACCAAGTTATTCTTCTGGCGGATCCAGCTTTTCTCCCTAAAATAGCTACATCCTTTCACCGCATTCAAGAAATTGTGCTGCCTACCTCTGCCTCAACACCAGCTAACGCTAAAGAGGAAACTTTTCATTCCCTGGATGTGAGAAGGTGTCTACTACTCTACCTGTCCATCACCAGAGAGTTCAGAAGGTCAAATGCCCTGTTTACAATATTCACAGGACCTGGTAAGGGTGAAAAGGCATCAAAGGGCACCTTGGGAAGGTGGCTCAAATGGGCAATCGAGGTAGCTTATGTGGCTCAAGGAGAGACTCCTCCTAAAGGTATTGTGCCCATTCTACCAGGTCGGTGGCTACATCCTGGGCTGCAAGGGCCGGTGCCTTGCCTGAACAAATTTGCAAGGCAGCTACCTGGTCCAGTTATTCCACTTTTCTCAAGCACTATAGGCTGGACTTACTGTCAGCTGCAGATCAATCCTTTGGGAGGAAGGTGGTCCCGCCCTAGGGTAAGTTACTCTTATATCCTCTCCAGGTGCTGTCCTGAAAGGCGATTTGAGAAAACCTTAGTTAGACTTACCGGTGATGGTATTTCTAAGAGTCTTTCAGGACAGCAGCCTACTACCCTCCCTAGAATGTTGTACTTTATAAAAGTTATGACCTATGTGTTGGTTGTTCTGTTGTTATGTGCTCTGTTTTCCAGCATGTCGGAGGATACTTTATAACTGAAGGCATGGTGGAAGAGGAGGGATTTAAAGACTGCAGTGTTTCCTGATTTTGGGTGGAGCTGTGCTCTCTCTCCAGGTGCTGTCCTGAAAGGCTATTAGAAATACCGTCACCGGTAAGTCTAACTAAGGTTTTCTCTGATACCCCTAACTAAAATCTAGTGGAACCAATTGCCTTCAGAAGTGACCTAATTAGTAAATAGAGTCCACATGTGTGTAACTCAATCTCAGTATAAATACAGCTGTTCTGTGTAGCCCTGTGGTTTGTTAGAGAACCTTAGTGAACAAACAGCATCATGTAGGCCAAGGAAAACACCAGACAGGTCAGAGATAAAGTTGTGGAGAAGTTTAAAGCAGGATTAGGTTATAAATATCCCAAGCTTTGAACATCTCACGGAGCACTGTACAATCCAGCAGACATGGGGGTAAGTCACACATGTGCAAGTCACAAGCAAGTCTCAAGTCTTAACCTCAAGTCTCAAGCAAGTCCCAAATTACCGTGGCGAAAAGCAAGCAAGTCAAGTCGAGTCCCTGCTAGAAGTCAAGTCATTTATTTTGGACAAGTCACAAATCAAGTCAAAATACTGATTTACCCCAATTTTCACCTTTAAACCAGTTAAAAGTCAGTGGTCAGGAAAGGTTTTGTTTTATTTTCAACATTAACAAAACTGCTTAGTGCTTTTTTTTTGGCCTATTAAAGATACACTTTGAATGCCCAAACAGCTCAAAATCCTTCGTCCGGTCATGTTTCAACACCACAGTCACTAAAAACATGTTAAGTATTTCCATTGTTAAACAGCCAGTGTCCTAAAAATCAGAACACACTGAAGTGTTTTAAGTGACTGTGGTGTCAGAAACATAACAGACACATTAATTTTGCTTTAACACATCTTGAGAAAATGCAAATATTTAATAACTTAAAGTAAAGTAATTTCGAGTCATATGTCTCAAGTCAAACACAAGTCTCAAGTCATGAATACCAAGTCAAAGTCAAGTCGAGGCTTTTATTAATTTTAGTCAAGCAAGTCTCAAGTCCTCAAACTGGTGACTTAAGTCTGACTTAAGTCAAGTCATGTGACTCAAGTCCCCCATCTCTGCAATCCAGCATCCTAAAATTGAAAGAGTAAGGCACAACTGCAAACCTACCAAAACATGGGCGTCCACCTAAACTGACAGGCTGGGCAAGGAAAGCATTAATTAGAGAAGCAGCCAAGAGGCCCATGGTAACTCTGGAAGAGCTGCAGGGATCCACAGCTCAGGTGGGAGAATCTGTCCACAGGACAACTATTAGTCGTGCACTCCACAAATCTGGTCTTTTTGGAAGAGTGGCAAGAAGAAAGCCATTGTTGAAAGAAAGCCACCATATGCGAGAAGCCACCTATGATTTACTTGTTGCTCATACAAAGCTTTACTGTATAGGATGCAATGTAAAAATAACAAATGAACAATTTTTACCTGCACATAGAAGGGAATTTGTTATTTATTTTCTTTTTTTTTTTTTTTTTTTTTTTTACAAAAGGTAAACTTAGCCTTAAAGGCACTACTGTATAATTTTTTATTACACTAATGCCGAATACTGAAAACAAGGCCACAGCCCTTGTCCACAACCTAAACGAAATCAAGGAAAAGAAATGCATTATATAAACACCTCTTTATTACACATATATTATAAAATCGAATTTAAAAACAACACCAAGGTGCATACCAGTGATGTATCAAAGCATGATATTATTAGGAGCTCATATATCCATGCCACATAAGGAGGGACTCCCTCATTAATCACCTCCAAATTAGCCAAACTATTGAATGTCATCCAAGAATTCCACTATCCAAAGTAAAACAATATGCTCTCGCCTTGTAAAGGCAGTATAGGTAATAACTCAGTTCCATCTAATAGTAAAGGTATCTGTAATGCATGGCATTTAGCATTCCATGATACAATGCAACTCCACACCATTGCACATCATGTTGCCACATTTATAGTAAATGTTAAAAATCATCTTGTTAAAGCAACTAAGCCAATGGCCACCTAGTATATCTTTGTTGATAATGCTGTGCAATGAAAAATACCTGGTATGTCTTACAAACAGAGCTCAGACTCATAATCAACTGTCCATATCTGTATAACATATTCAGTCATGCAAGATGTATCACCTTGACAGAGTTTAATAATCAGCTGTATGGTATTTACAATATTGCAATGATATGATACACTTATTTACTCAAGACTCCAATGGAGAGTGGGCTGCAGGCCCACCACTCTCTAAAGGGAAATGTACTATATATGGTTTACAAAAAAAGACCTACATTTTACATTGTATTATGACTAGAATATGAATAATAAAATGTTCGGGCTAGCACCATATAGGATAAGCAGTAAATGTTGTAATTACTGTAAATATTTTTTTTATGTGTATGTTGGAATATATATATACATTCATAAAAAAATTTCTAAATGTAAAAATATTTAAAAAAAAATACATTTAAGCAATTTATAAATAATTTTTAAACAAAACTAAAAAATAAAATATTAAAAAAAAATGTATGCATACAAAGGCATACTGTAAATGTAGATGTATTCAATAATCCATATTTATTTGAGACATTTCCTACAATCAAATAACAAACATATAACCCAAAGAAGAAAAAAAACTTAAGAAAGAAAGAAGGAAGGGGGTGGAGATGGTTTCTGAGTTTCCAGTGCTATGACATGGTGAAATTCCCGCATACCCTGTAGGCAAAGTTCCACAAACGAAAGAGAAGAGAGTAACATCTCCCTTTCATAGGGTAGGGGGCTATGGGCTCCTATTCGCTATACTGTAATTGATCCATGGTTCCAATTTAGCAAAAAAACTTTTCAGATCTATTATTATTAGTGCAGACCCATTTCTCATCTTCCATAATTTTGTTAACCTGTTTTACCCAGTGTTCTATAGTGGGAACTTGTGGCTTTTTCCAGTAAACTGGAATAAGCCCTTTAGCTGCATCTAATAGGTGTGGGACCATACTCTTCTTATATGCCCTGATGGAACTTTGGGTACCATGGAAGAGGCATTGCACAGAGTCTTCATTGTTATTTTAGAAATCAAATTCCTGAGCTAATCCCAGAATGGTCTAATCTTGGTGCATTCCCACCAAATGTGTATATAAGAGCCTTGTTGCCCACTGCCCCGCCAGCATCTATGCGAGACTGAGGGGTATGCAACAGCCAGGATCTTCGGGCCCTATACCACCTAGGTAATAGTTTATAAATTTGTCTCCTGTATATAATTTGTCTCCTGTATTTTAGTGCTTATCGAAGATGTGTGTGCCAGTCTTAACTAATCTAGGGCTTATGGAGACACCCGTCTATTCAGCAATCCATGAGAAATGGAGAGCAAGCCACTGTCTGTAAGCGGTTTATGCCAAAGAGATTAAAAATCAGTGAGAGGTCCCGCCTTTCTGATCCCCTGTAGGTGAGCAGTGCAAAAATGCTGTAATTGATAATACCTCCAGGTATCCATTGGAAACCCACCATATTCCTCTCTGAGGTCTCTCAGTGGGCATAGTTTCCCATTTCGCATAAACTTGAGACAGCTAGTGTCTCCATCAATCACGTAGGATTTGAAAAAAGACAGTGACTCCCCCCAAGGGAAACCAACAGAAACCGCCCAGCGGTAATAATGGAGATATTTTTGGGGAGAGGGTTTCTTGTTTATTAACTAAATTTAAGAGCTTCAAGGTATGGGTTGTAAGAGAGGAGACAATTTTGGAAAGCCCTCTATATGTGTACGGGACCCATGGAGCTTGAGCTAAATCACGGCCTGCCAGTATCTTTTCCAGAGTCACCCATGCCTTTTGATTACCATGGTGTCTCCAACTGAGGATTCTAGTTAGGGCATCTAAACCTCCATCTGCTTTAGACCTCATAAGGATATGATATACAAGTCTAGGTTTAGTCTTTCACCATACAAAGTCTATAAAAAAAACACTGAACATTATCAAAAAATGTGTTTGGAAGTTGAATAGGGATCATCTGCATTATAAATAAAACTTTTGGGAGCACCTCCATTTTCAAAGCATTGAGTCTTCCTAACCATGAATGGGTAGCTCTATACCAATCTACTAGATCTCCCTTAATTTTTTGAATGAGTGGGATATACTTTTCCTCATATAGCTATGACAGACCTGCCGTCAGATTAATTCTCAGATACCTAATAAATCTTTTGTTCCATATGAAAGAGAGAGACTGCTTCAGAGAGTCCTCTATCATTTGTGGTATATATAGTGGCAAGATTTCATATTTGTTATCATTTATTTTCAAATTCGATAAAGCCCCAAATTCTTTTAGGTCGGCCATGAAATTAGGTAACGTTATCAATGGGTCAGAAATAAAAAATAGAATATCATCCGCCTATGCGGAAAGTTTTATGCTCTGCAACACCCACTTTAAACCCATGAATATTTGGATTTTCTCTTATTTTACATAGCAATGTTTATATAACTAGTGCGAACAGTAGGGGTGACAATGGACACCCCTGCCTAGTCCCATTCTTTCTCTCGAAAGGGGGGGGGGGGAAGCACATCATTGACCTTCACCCTGGCCGAGGGTTTTCCATACAGGGCCATAATCCAGCCACAGCAACTAATGCCTCCTCAAGAAATACCCAGTCTACCCTGGTAAACACTTTCTCAGCATCTGTAGACAGGAGTCGATTGGGCATTTGTGTTTTTGCAGGGAGGCGCAGTGAATCAAATGTAAGGCTTTTATTGAGTTATCTCTGGCTTCTCTGCCCTTGATGAACCCAGTCTGATCAGAGTCGATCAGGGACGGTAGATATGGTTGCAGCCTTGATGCCAGTACCTTTGCTTAGATTTTAATATCTAATTTTAAGAGAGATATTGGATGGTAACTCATACATAAAGTGGGGTCCTTACCCTCTCTAGCGATAACTGTTATATAAGCCATAAGGGCCTCTGGTAAAATGCCATAATGACTGGTCAATGAATTAAAGTAATCCCGCATATGTGGGAGTAGAAGCTGCAGAAATTTCCCATAATATCATTGAATCCGTCTGGTCCAGGGCTCTTCCCTTTAGGTAGGTTCTTGATATTATTCTCCAGTTCTTCCTGAGTGATTGGTTTCTCACAGGAAGCAGTTAGGTCTGGGGGTAATTTTGGATATTTTACCTTTTAAGCCTATCTCTGTTTTTTAAAGAAGCATGTGACAACCTGTCTGGATATAAGCAGTAAAGATTGCAATAAAATTCATGAAAAAGCCTGGCTATTTTAGATGATTGGGGAACCTGATGTCCATCCATCGACACAAGCCTGTGGACATGGCCCTTCTCTTTCTCAAATGTTAGCCAGCATTTTCCCTGGTTTGTGCCCATGTTCATAAAACCTACGGGCCCAAAATTTTAATCTTTTCATAACCTGCCGGTCCATGAACAATGACTATCTGTCGTGTACTTCATTGAGACGGCTCTCAGTTTTAGAAGAATGGGAGCATTTATGTAAGTTTTCCAAATGTTGTATCTCTGAGACCGAGAGCTATATTTCCGAAGATTTTTGCTTCTTGAGCATTGAGCCGTGTGAAATCAGGACTCCTCTAATAACTGCTTTGTGCCCTTCCCATATTATCTTTTGGGGAACTTCATCTATATAGTTTATCTCAAAATATGTTGTAATCGCTACAGTAACTGCTGTTAAAGCGATAGGGTCATCCAAAATGTTGTCGTTAATGCGCCATGTTCATTCCCTCTCTGCCTTATCGTGATTAAGACCCGGGGATGATCCGACGTAATCTGTTAAATACCCACTCCCTCTAACAGATCTAAGTAAAACTGATCTAGCAAGAGCAAGTCAATTCTAGATTACATCTTGTGTACCTTTAGAATAGTAGCTATCTTTTGCAGATGCATTGAGCATCCTCCAACAGTCAATTAAATTATTTGACTGCATAACCTTGCGTAACCGCTTTAGGCCATTTGGGTAAATACTGACCTTCCAGTTGATATATCCAACTTTGGGTTGGGGCTTAGATTCAAATCTCCCCTAAGAACTAGGATTCCCTCCTGGAAGGCTACCAATTTGGGGAGAACCCCTTCTATAAATGTTATCTGATGGGAATTAGGGGCATATATTGTAGCAAAGGTGCAGATTTGGCCCTGGATCTGTCCCTTCATAAATACAAAGCGGCCCTCGGGGTCTATACAAGAGTCGTTAACCAAAAAAGGACAGTTCTAATGAATAACAATAGCGACCCCTCTGGCCTTTGGGATTGGTGATAAACTTAACTAATTAAGGACCAAGCCTATTTCTGACACATTGTTTACAGGTTAAAATCAGTATTTTTTGCTAGAAAATTATTTAGAACCCCCAAACTTTATAAATATTTTTTTTAGAAAAGACTAAATAAAATGGCAGTCGTTGCAATATTTTTTGTCTCGTGGTATTTGTGCACTGGTCTTTCAAACACAAAAAAAAAAAAAAAATAGATACCTAACATGTTATGGTTTAAAATTGCACTCACTCGTGGAATGACGACAAACTACGGTACTTAAAAATCTCCATATGCAGCGCTTTAAACTTTTTTAATGGTTACCAGTTTAGAGTTACAGAGGAGCTCTAATGATCAGAGGAGGAGGTCTGACGATCGCGATGATACCTCACATGTGCGATTTGAACACCGTTTTCATTTGTGGGCGTGACTTACGTATGCATTTTCTTTGGTGCGCAAGCTCATGGGGACGGGGGCGCTTTAAAATTTTAAATTCTTTTTCCTATTTATTTTATTAAATTTTTTATTTTAACAATGTTCTTTAACCACTTTCTGCAAACTGACATACCTGTACATCGGCTTGCAGAAGTGGTTGTACCAGGATGATGCCTGCAGCTGCAGGCATCAACCCGGTACTGTTTTTTTAGAGGCGGCGGTCGGCTTACAGCCGATGGGGCTCAGCAGCCACTCGGTCGTTATCCCAGCGAGCGGGAGGGGACGTCCCACCGGGAGACCCGAGCAACAAGTCGGCACGTCCGCCAGCTGGTTGGAGTCCCGAACTAAGCCGGATACGGCTTCAATCGGGTCTCCAATCATGTAACCCAGAAGCAACGTCACAACGTCACTTCCGGTTTACTCGGCTGACGATTTAAACAACGTCTTTATTCAAAAATGACAATTTTGGCATTTTGAATACTTTAAAGTGCAGTGGAGGGGTCTGGGGTCTTTTAGACCCCGATCCCTCCATAAAGATTACCTGTCACTACTTGTTACTGTCACAAGGGATGTTTACATTGCTTGTGACAGCAATAAAAGTGATCAGATTTTTTTTTTTAAACCGTGTTGAAACTTAAATAAAATAAATAGGAACAAAAAAAAAAAAAATAATTTTAAAGCACCCCGTCCCCCTGAGCTCGCACACCAAAGAAAATGCATATGTAAGTCGTGTCCACAAATGAAAACTATGCTCAAATCACACATGTGAGGTATTGTCACGATCGCCAGAGTGAGAGCAATAATTCTAGAAAAGGACCCCCTCTGTAACTCTAAACTAGTAACCATTAAAAATGTTTAAAGCACTGCCTGTGCTGCTGTGTTTGGGATTGCTTCCAAGAGGTCTGAGGCATCAAGTATTCCTGTGGCATTATCTGAAACAAAAGCGACCATAGCCATAGCGATGTCTGAGCTTGCTGCTGAGGCATTGGTTGCAGCTATGACTCTAATTGCTGCTGGGTTTTCTGAAAAAGCAATTGGCTCTGGGGGGTCCATATATGCTTGTCGCTGTGTTTGCAATGACTGTGGCTTTGGCTGGCACTGTGGCTGTGTCTGCTGTACCTGCTGTGGTGATAACTGAGACTGTGTCTGCGTTTGTTATTCCTGATGAGGTTGGACGTGTAGAGGTGGCTGAGGTTGTGGCTGTAGCTGTGGCTGCTCAGTAGTGTGAGAGAGTGCAAGCTGTATAGGGTGAAAAGTGGGTACCGATGCAGGGAGGGACATAGGTAAATCAGATCCATCAAGACTTACCCCTAGCCCACTTCCTCCAAACTCCGCATTTGTTGTTTGCTGAGTTCTGCTCTGGATACCGCTTGGCCCATAAGGGCTTCTTTCATAGTTTTCATTGTGTTCCAAAGTGGCAGTAGTTAGCACCACCTCAGATATACCTTCTTTTGCCAATGCCATAGGGGCTGCAGAAGCCCTTCCCTCTCTCCTGGAAAAGGGATGTCTGGCCACGTGCTTTGTCTCGTTATTGAGCTGCTGGTGCCTTTTCTGTTTTTTGGGCTGGTTAGCCCTCCTCTGCCTGCTGGTCATTCCGGCAGGGATAGCAACACCTATACTGGGCTGTTTTATGTTTGCTGTGCATACACTGTACCCGCAAGGTCTTTCTAAGCAACAGGGCCCACGGAGAGGGGTATGCACTGTCAGACGGCAGCAAGCAGAAAACTTTTCAGGAGACCCACACTGCACCCTGAGGAGAGAGAGAGAGATGCAGCCAGCCCATGGAAGCCACCAGCTGTCTCTGCTATGCACTGCTACACACTGCCGCTACCCGCTTCATAGCAGCCACTTCACAGCTGCTCTGGCTCAAATGCAGATCCTGGTGCAGGTTCCCCGATCCAAGGTACATATATGCCAACCTGCCTTACAAAGTCCTTTCCATGCCATCCACCACCAGCTGCTTCGCAATCTCATCTCATCCCCAGCTCACCCCCAGCTTCACTCCAGGTGCTGGTTTCCCAGTTCTCAGTTCTAAGATCTGGTCTACGGCTGACCAGCTAGCAAGCTAACCTATCTCCTGATGACTCAGTCTGCACCAGCTCCTCTGCCGACAGCTCCTCTGCTCATCTGCCAGCAGCATAGCCCGCCTCTAGCCTCTAGCCTTCATTAAGCCAGACACAAGCCACCATTCACATTGCCCAGTCTGGAGAGCCTGGGAGGATGGAGGTCGAACAGAAGCAAATACCTCTCCACACCTCACATGGCAAGTTCCCGTCCTGTGTTTGCCTTGAGTTTCCTGTGTTCTGACCTGGGAATTCGACATGTAGATGTATTCAATCTGAAAAAAGACTACAAATATTAAAATGTTAAATAAAATTATATCATGTAAATTACAGAATTAGGAGAAATCCTAATACAATGGAATGAATCATATAAAATATTGTACCCAAGAATGTGAAATATTCATTAGTGAGATCAGAAAAAAATAATTGCAATGAGTAAAATTAAGCTTGCTTTGAAATAGCACATTTTGTGTGTGCTATCATTCCTAAATTACACTCCTTCTCATTTTAAAATAAAAATGTAAAACTGAAAAGGGAGCTAGTGTCATGCCTGTTTAGTCTCATATGGACAGTGCAGTTTAAAAATATGGATTAGGGCTCATAGGTTTATATTTATTGTAAATCTTCTTCTAAATCAATTAGAATTATGTTCACACTAGAAAAGTTAAACATATATTATTTATAGTTAAAATGTACATTCAGAAATCCCATATTTTAACAGAAATTTGCTGTTTAAATTCCATGTAGAAATACCAATGCCTTCTGAGAAAATAAATGCATGCAGTATTACATTTTCACCACAAGATGCCCCGCAATTCCAGAAGAGAAACACATACTGATAAAGCTAAGAAAAAAAAATCCAACACAAACGTAAAATGCAGCGTACATTCATTAAAGCAGACATAAAGTCCTAAGGGCTATATTCTACCTGTGCCTTGTAGCACAAGAAAAGTAATTGACATCTGAATATTCATTGCTTTCATTAGAAGCTTGTCTCCACCAAGCTATGCTGAAGAGTTGAAAAAAGTCCAGTTTGTCATTCGAGACGATTACTTCAAAAGAAGCAACATAACACATGGCAACAAACATCAAAGTAAATTATACACAGTTTAATGGGTCCACAGCATACTCAATATAACAGATTGAGCACAATATGGAAAAAGATATGAAATAATTTGACTAGACCACCTCTCCTAGGGTGTCCAGGGGCATCGAAAAGAGGCCATTATGCTTCCATTCTCCATATCTGTCCAAATGATCAATAGTGAATCAGGGTGTACCTCTGAGGGTAACTCTGTCCATTAAAATAATTCAAAACCCTGATTAAAATTGTAAACACCAGTTTTCAAAAATATAGGTAAAAGACAACTACATTTGTATGTTTTAGATGTATAAACTATAACTGGGTTTTAATAGCCAAGATGGCTTTAACACCTTGCCAGTTCTGGGAAGGATTAAATGGGGTAATGTAACCTTCGATTGCCAAAGGCCTCTACACACTTAGCCAAAAAGTGGGTATTGCTTTTCTGGTTTTGAGGGTTTGCTTTTTCTTCTTCATCCGCCAAGGTTTTTTTTTTTTTTTCTTTCTTGTAGTGAAGCCCACAATTCTCTACATCAAAGAAGTCATGCAGGCTTGTCATACAATACAATGAGAGCACCAAACAAACATCCAAGTGTCCAATTTATAGCAGACAAAATCCAACACAGTGGGCCAAACACACCTCCCCTTCATCAGGCCTACAAAACAAGAGTAAAAACAAAGGTCATAAATACAAATGTAAATGGTCATGTATATAAAAATGAATATACAAGTAAAATATAATGAATACAAAGCCAAAGGGTATATGCTCCAAATATATATACAAATGTACAGTAATATCTGTTTCCAGTAAATAGCAGACTCAAAGATACTGATATCTTACATACCGACACCAGAAGTCACAAAACTTCATTGGCAAAGCTTGAAATCAATAGAATGATAGGCAACATCCCAATAAAAAAAGGAGAATATTAAAGTCAACATATATGGAAATTAAAATTCTAATGTCCACAGTTTAGGAGGTCTAAAAACCCTGTTGAAAAAAACAGAATAAATAGGACACTGAATTCATATTCTCTAAGGGCCACTGAATTTGTCACTGGGCACAATGTATTCTTTGTACAACAATGGCACAAGCACACTCGAGACCACAAAAATGTGGTAAGTATAATCATTGTAATTGTGTACCAAATTGCGTTACACAATTACAGTAATTATATGATACATAATATTTTTTGTGTTCTCAGGTATGTCTGTGCCAAAGTTATAGGGAATATATATGTTTGAAGCCGTAGCTATAGCAATTTATTAAATATCACTGACAAATTTTATTTATTTGTCATTGACTGTAATATTATATCGTTTTTATTGAGATGTTGCCTATTCTATTTATTTCTTTGTTTGCTAATGAAGTACGTGATCTCTGGTGTCTGTATGTAAGACATTATCTTTGGGCCTGCTATTTAATGAAATCAGATTCTATATGCAAATGGGTATATACCATTTGGACCTCTTACACAAAGGCATTAGGAATAGGCATTTAGGATTCATTTTTGTCGCTCCCTAAATGCCTAGCAATGCTATTCATAATGTATAAATGGACAGCGGACAGAGTTTGCTCACAGTTAGAAATTGTGTAACACTTGCGTATTTTTGCACCACTGTGTGGCAGAAACGCTAGATGTTGAGTTTGGGAAGCAGTGAAGGTTGTCAACCACTTCCATTTAACTGTATTCCTATGCTCTGTAAATGCACCTATAGTGTTTATGGAGCGTTTGACAAGCTTTTGACAGCAATTTATAAAATGTCAGTATGGTGCAAAAAACAATGCTG
The DNA here is from genome assembly GCF_965119305.1 of Pelophylax lessonae. NCBI lineage: Eukaryota > Metazoa > Chordata > Amphibia > Anura > Ranidae > Pelophylax > Pelophylax lessonae. Next base: position 505,669,706 of record NC_138770.1, on the reverse strand, counting down.
GAACAATCTAATATACTAGAATGCTCTGTTAAATAATAGAGGAGGTCATAGATTGTACAAAAGTCACTTTCTGTGTGTTGACCGCTAAGTATAGCTAACATAAATTTGGCTATTCTTATCCAGGAGGTGGAAAACCACCCAGAGTTGTATGACCCCCCTGTACCAAGCTGTTGTGATGCATATAGAAAGAGAGAGGCCTGGTTTGAAACAAGCAAGTAGGTTTCTTTTCAGGAGAACACTGAGGAAAGGATGAGAGCACGTCTGCAAAGGAGAGGTAGGGGCAAAATGAGTACAAGTAATTTTCCTTCTGTACAATCTTGTTACATAATGTACTGTACCCTTTATATTATTTATTTAATGACATGATGCAACAGAATCCAATTTGCTCTTCTCGGGTTGCATCCCATGGCCGCATGCACAAAGACGCTTATCCTGTATGCTATAGCTTAAAATTCCAGCTGCTTTCCTGTGCTCAGAATGCCACACATGCTGCATACATCCAACAGTGCAAGTGAATGGCTCTATGGGCCCATGCTCAGGCAAATGCTGATTGCTTCTGCATTGGAGTTTATCCATGCATCAGCTTATGGTGGGTCTTACTAAAAGCAAAAGTGGAGCTGGTAGGGATAAACGCCATCCATACATACTCAGGTAAATGGCAATGGAGAAGCAACTGGTGTTTAGGCCCTATGCACTGGTCACTGTCCATCCCCACTGTCAGCTGCCTTTCCAACCCTGTGAGATTCTGAACAATGCTGTGACTGGAAGACACTGAACAGTGCATCTAACGATATGACTGTTTAGTGTAGTATGCTCCCAGGGGCTAATGCCTAGAATGCAGACTGCTTGCTTTTCAGGCATTTGTCCTCATCTCATACTGCGCTGAACATAAGTACTGCTTGGTGCACCTCCCAGCCTCAGCAGCTATCGGCCTCCCATATGGTTTAACAGACTGCTGGGAGAGAGGCTGGATGGAGCACCTGTATCCTCCACTGGTAACTAAATGCCAGAGCCCTATGCCCAATAGGTTAAATACCCAGTATGCACAAGGCCTATCCAAGCATGGCCATGTACACCATATAACTCTGATAATAACTTTATTAAAAGCACATAAAACTATTAAAATGTGCTTTTAATAAAGTTATTATCAGAGTCACACTATGGGTTTGCCCGCTTTATGTTTCCTATAACATGTTAATGATTGGAGCTATGGAGGTCTGAGCTGATCCAGGAGTGCTGCTTTCATGTTGGGAGAGAAGGGCTGTGGCTGATCTATTGTGCCCATAAAGGCTATTTAGTTGAATAGTGGAGGTCTGTCTAAGCTGATCCAGGATTGCCTTTTTCCCTGCTGTGAGAGGAGTGTTGGGCCTGTTCCAAGTTGCTATAAGGTGGGAGGCCAATCTACATGGTGGTGGTCGACCGTGCGCTGTGAGCACTTGTGTCCCCATTCAGGATTATTCTGATTCACCTCCGTCTCACGGGTTTTTGCATGGACTTTTCTGTCTCCTTACACCATTTATCTTGTGATCTATTTGATATTTGATTTTATGCCATTTGTTCTGATGCTATCTTAGTCATTCATATTAGATATGGATTAGAAGTGCTGCACTATTTCTCTTTGCATGTTGGAATACTGCCCTGCGGCCCAGTCTCTGAAGGGTGGGATCATGCTCTGCTTCAGTATGTTGCAGTACACGTTGGCATTCATGGTTCCCTCAATGAACTGTAGCTCCCCAGTGCCGTTAGAACTCATGCAGCCCCAGCCCACGACACTCCCACCACAATGCTTGACTGTAGGCAAGACACACTTGTCTTTATACCCTCACCTGGTTGCCGCCAAACACGCTTGACACCATTTGAACCAAATAATTTTATCTTGGTCTCATCAGACCACAGGACATGGTTCCAGTAATCCATGTCCTTAGTCTGCTTGTCTTCAACAAACTGTTTGCAGGCTTTCTTGTGCATCATCTTTAGAAGAGATGGGCTAGACAATAAGAAGACTGCCAAGACCCTGAAACCGAGCTGCAGCATGGTGGCCAAGACTATATAGCGGTTTAACAGGACAGGTTCCACTTAGGGACAACAGCCATGCAGACCAATTTGAAGCAGTGTGCAGCATATGGTCTGAGCACTGACAGACTGACCCCCCACCTCTTCAACCTCTGCAGCAATGCTGGCAGCACTCGTACGTCTATTTCCCAAAGGCAACCTCTGGATATGATGCTGAGCATGTGCAATTTGTTTGGTAGGCCATTGCATGGCCTGTTCTGAGTGGAACCTGTCCTGTTAAACCATTGTATAGTCTTGGCCACTGTGCTGCAGCTCAGTCTCAGGGTCTTTGCAATCTTCTTATAGCCTAGGCCATATTTATGTAGAGCAACCATTCTTTTTTTTTTGGATCCTCAGAGAGTTCTTTGCCATGAGGTGCCATGTTGACCTTCCAATGACCAGTATGAGAGAGTGAGAAATATAACACCAAATTTAACACACCTGCTTTCCATTCACACCTGAGACCTTGTAACACTAACGAGTCACAGGTAAAATGGCTAATTGGCCCAATTTGGACATTTTCACTTGGGGTGTACTCACTTTTGTTGCTAGCGGTTTAGACATTAATGGCTGTGTGTTGAGTTATTTTGAGGGGACAGCAAATTTACACTGTTATACATGCTGTACACTCACTACTTTACATTGTAGCAAAGTGTCATTTGTTCAGTGTTGTCACGTGAAAAGATATAATAAAATATTTACAAAAATATGAGGGGTGTACTCACTTTTGTGAGATTTTTTGTATATATATATATATATATATATACATACATCCATGATCAAAAAACACTATGCAACTACCAAGCTATTTGTTCCCATTTGTTTAATTTTTTCGGTGAAATCCATAAAAACACAGTGGAAGTCCCTTAGGGACAGCAAGAATCTCAACTCTGTCTCCAACCATCCAAATGGGTCCACTGCCAAAAATGTTAAAACACTCAAACTTTTGAGGACATGCAGTTCTTGAAGGCTGTAATGACAGTGAGACCATAAATGTATTACCATGTATTTTTAGCATGCTATTTATTTTGTTATATACATGTGATGCTCTGTGTGGGATTATGTTTTAGGCCTGATTGCTACTGACAAGCTCTCTACATGTCACCTACCATTAAAATATGTTTGGTTATCTTTATGGAGAACAACTGGAAATATTTTAGAAAGAAGATAGGGAAACTACAGATACCCAATCCATTCCACTTACTATGTCATCAACCTCCAGCGCTCCCAGGACATCTAAGGGTAAAGAGCCTGCACAATAACCTGCCTCTATTACTAATAGGAAGAGGAAAACTATAGAGGTTCAGCCATCACAATTCGGTACAATGTTGAACAAGACGAAGGTGTTTGGGCCTAGGAATTGACAGAAGGTCAGATCATTGGATTCTTGCACTCCCTTGAACATAATCTAAGGCAAATTCAATCCCATTAGCTCTTGGCCCTGATGTTTGACCCCATGGGTGTAGTCCAATGTTACATGCAAGTGACACCTGTTTCGCCCCCTCTCTGAAACCTTTGCAATAGACCACTGTAACATACACAAGAAGACACCCCACGACGGCCACATATGCATGTTCCAAACACCATCAACAGATTACTGTACATGACATCCACAGGGTCTGGAGCATGTGACACAATGCAGGACCTTTTCCCCCTGCAACTGGATCTTTTTTTCCCTGCAACTCTCTCCTACTCAGAGGCAATATACAATAAGTTTGACAGCTGTCATCACTTTGTTAAAATACATATTAATAATAAGGTTTTATGCTTCATGTTCTTCTTCTGACCACTGTTAATTGATTGGAAATGTATTGCAACGTTATAAATGATGCCAGATATGCCTTGGTAAACATGCAAGGCATACACATAGTTTCCAGGATGTCTGTATTTTTGTTCCAGCTAATGGTTACATTCTAATGTTCTAATGCTCCAAAAAGTTTTGTTTAAAGTACATATTTTTATATATGCAAGCATAGTTAATATATAGTAATTAGTGCTAATAAACAGATTTCAATTTTATATTATCTAAAATACATTTGGATATACTGGATATACTGTTTTCCACAAGACTTACTGTATTCCTCTATGAAAACTATGCAAGTTGTGGTTTATTTTGAAGGTTGTAATCCTGTACAGAGCAAATGTCTAAAGGCACATATTTACCTGTACATGATTTTATTGTTCATGATTTTTTTTTTTAATAAATTCTGTTTATTAATTTTCAAAAATAAAAGTCAGAAGGTACAAAACAGCACACCTGACTGCTTAGCAGAGCTTGGTGAGAAAAGCAATAAAATAATGACAACAATAACAACCACATGAAAATGGAAAAAAAAAACTCCCCTCTGGTGCTCAAGCTGCACCTCAGTCCAGGTAGGCATGGTGAGTCCTATAACACAAGCAATACCATACTAACAAGTCCCCAAATGCACGTAAATGGACCTCAGCCGCACATCAGGAGCCAGGAACTCAAGTGCAAGTGCAATTAGCTTGTGGAAACCATAATATAAGCTAATGAAGCCCAAGTGGATTCTGGTATAAATGAAAACAGTGCGTTTAGTGGACATGCCATTCCAAAACCCAAGACCATGGGATAGCCCACAGCCATCCAATATTTAAGGCAACAAAATGATGGCTTCATAATTTCAGAAACAGCTCTAGGCATTATTGAAGTGAGAGGACAACCAAGACTGCCAAACTTTGTCAAACTTCTTGGGACATCCTCTGCCTAAATAGGTTGCTTTGTAATACGAGACCATTTTATTTACTAAAGATTTTCAAAAGGTTACCATAGGAACCGCAGGCACCTTCCAGTGCAGCACACCTTATGGGTTTAGAATAGTAAGATACTAAGTAGTGTCAGCAAAACTCTTTGTAGGAACCACTTCCTTCACCAAACCCACAGCGCAGTCGTTAACAGCAATGAAACAGCAAGGACATCAATAATACAGTTGGATACATGCTTCCAAAACCCTTGAATCACAGGACAGTACCAAAAATTGTCACCAAATTTTGTCAGAGTTTACAAACAATGCCAGCACTGCACTGTGACCGAGGAGAAAAAAAAGGATAATTTAGTGGGGGTGTAAGAAAAATCTATGAAGAATTTTAAAATGAATGAGGCTATCTTTGGCCGAGATTAAATACATTAAGGGATAATCCCACATATTCCCCCAGTCCTTGCCCTGCAGGTCAGGGACATCAGCAACTCATTTACACTTACACTTCACAATCGAGGGAAGAGTAGTAGGAAAGAGTTCCTTTTAGATTGCAGATAGGAGCTTCTTAAGGGATTCATCATGATGTAGCACCCTGCAGGGTGGGTCCTAGGTGGAGTGTGGTGGGCTCTGGCTGCTTAGCAGCGGGGCCATGATTTTTGGCTGGGCTGTCATGTCTCCCAGGTGTAGCTGTTGAGACTGGGAAGTCTCCCCACTGTGCTCCATGAGAGGGTTCGCATTGGACAGTGGAGGAAACCCAGCCAATGGTGCACTCAGGCCTGTATCTACCCCAGAAAGGCAGATTCTGCCACACAGCATTCTGGGAGTGGGTATAAATTTGAGGGGAACGCATGACGCAGCATCTTTTGGAGGGAAACAGTGTCCCAGGAGGGAGAGTATGGCTGTCTCTCCTCCTGTCAGTAGGATCGGGTGTCCCAGGTGTGTTGCCTGAGGTGACAGAGGGCTGAGCTGAGCTGCAGAGAGGATCCGGTTTGCCGAGGACCAGCGGAGTTGAGAGGGGTGCAGTTTCAAGAAAGCATTCCCAGTTCATGAGTACTGCAAACTGCCCCCTGGGGGTCTGCCTAGGGAGAGAGGGGACCACTCCAGTGAAGGTCGTGGGGATCCAGGAGCTAGCTAGCCGGTGCAGGATTAAAAGTAAAAGGGGTGCCAATGTTGACCCTGAAGAGGAGCAGAGAGGGTGCCAGTGTGTGGACCCTGAAGTGTAGAGAGGGTGCCTAGTGAGAGGACCCTGAAGTGCAGAGGGGGATCCTAGTGAGAGGACCCTGAAGTGTAGAGGGGGTGCCTAGTGAGAGGACCCTAAAGTGTAAAGGGGGTGCCAGCGGTTGGGCCCTGAAGTGTTAAAGTGTACAGCATGCGGTGTACAGTGTTGAGAGTTGCAGCAACACAAGCAGTTACAGGAGCTACCTCAGTCTGGAAGGACTGGAGGGAGCTGTATGCAAGACTTTTGAGCTGATCAGAGTGTCAGAAGTCAAGTTCAAGTATAGTTCAGCAAGTCAGTGTCTTTTCAAGCGCCAGCAAGCATTGGTCGGCACCCAGCCAGCGTCAAGACAGCGCTGAAAGGCATTTTTTCCACAAAGTGTCCCATTTGTACCTAGTTGAGCCAGAGGAGAATCCCATCCATTCCCTTCTCCCACCCTCAATATCAAATAAACAAAACAAACCAAAGATGCTGGAATGGTCATTGTCTCCAATCTCACACTTGGGTATTCAGCTTAAATGGGCTGAAGGTGTCACCGGTAACCATGGCAAACCCACATCAGGCCCAATGCCTGAAAAACCTGCTACAATACAATAGATTCTCAATAGGGAATGAGTGAGTCTCTGTTCGAACTGCACCAAACGTCAAGGGTAAAGGTGTGCCACAGCTGTAGATAGTGGAAAAAAAAATACACATTTGGGAGAGCAAACTGTAGTTTCAACTGTAATTTCAACCTATCAAATGTGAGGAGGCTCTGTCCACAAGTAATGTCACCCAAGGTTTTAATGCCTGCCATTGCCTAAATGGCTGGATCAGGAATAGTATGAAAGTGGGGCAATTGTCTATTCAGCCAGAGTGAGATGTCATTCTGATTTGCCCCATGGATATAAAGAATGTGATCCTAAGCCTTGGGAGTTGCCTTTATAGAACCAGTAAGTGAAAATTCAGCTTTTGGCCCTCTAAATGAAATGCCAAGAGAAAACAAGAAAACAAATTTTCAGCCACACAGGGCTTGGTACAAAACCAAAATCTTACCACACAAAAACACCAACCCAACCCCCTACCAGGCATCATCCCAGGAAGTATTTTCTCATCATCTAATGCTATGTGTGCCTCAGGAGTAAAGAAAATGGGTTTACATAGGATTATTACAACCAAAAACATAGAGAATAGCTCTTAATATATAGGCATAGACAATCACGGCATGTCACTCTAGGGCAGAGCATTCCAAGCTAATGCGGACCCAGGAGCAGTAGAGTAGATTGGCATCAGGTAAACATATTATACCAGTAGGTAAGAAGGAAAAACTCCAGCATACTTCCCTTAGCAATCAGCACCCCACTCAAGCAAGCATATTGGAATTGTTACGTCCCTAGAGGCCTTGAGCAATTTTTGTAGGACTATCAAGCCAAGTCTGCCACACTTTCTCAATTTTCTTGGGACAACCCCTGTTCAGGTACGTAGCTCTATAGAGCAGTAACATTTTATTAACCAATCCCTTCCAGTAGGAGATAGAAGGTGTGGTAGGCTTTTTCGAAAATAAGATTAATGCCTTACGGGCATAATACAGCAACAAATTTATTAATGTACTTTGAGCCCTAGTTGGCGCCAAACCCGCCACCAATCCAGCAGTTAGACTGCCACCGCCATGGGAACAGGTAAAGGGGTGATCTCTGTTATACACTGAAGAAATGCAGTCCAATAATCCCTGACCACCGGGCAATGCCAAAACACATTACCAAAGGTGGCCAGAGAAAAGGAACAGCGCCATCATTCCGCCGATACACCCAGGTAAATTCTGACTAGTTTTGCCAAAGTGTAGTAATTCCTATGTAGGAATTTGAAATGGATTAGCTGATCCCTCGCTGATACCAGGTGAGTAATGGAGAAGCTCTACATATCTTCTCATTCCTCCCCTCCAAGATCCGGGACCTCTTCCACCCACTGCTCTCTGTACTTAACTACCGATTGAGGAGGGACAGGGGAAAGTTCTTTATATAACTCAGAGAGTGTTTTTTTCATGGACTCAACAATAAAACGTTTTCTAAGCTGGATGGCTTAATTTCAACCTTGACAGAGCCAAACCGGGGGGTAAAAGCATGTCGTAGCTGTAAGTATCTAAAGAGGTAGGGATTAGGTAAATTTTTTCTTAGCTTGAGGTCCGCAAAGGATAACAGTTCACCCCTTCTAGTGATATCGTCTAATGTCTTTATACCTTTAGTTGCCCATATGATGGGGTCTGGAATGGTAAGAAATTGAGAGAGACGGGGGTTCATCCACAGTGGGGAGGCTGGCGAGAAGGAATCAGAGGTGGGTTGCAACAGGTTTTGAATGAAGGAAGAAAATGGTCGCACACCACCACGGAATCCAATGAAGAAAAGTTCCTTTATTAACATAAGTGGTACAAGGTACAGCAGGGTAAGACAGTAGACCCATTTCACACGACTGCTACGTGCTTGTTCACTGGTAGTGAACAAGCACTTAGCAGTCGTGTGAAATGCGTCTACTGTCCTACCCTGCTGTACCTAGTACCACTTATTTTAATAAAGGAGTTTTTCTTCATTGGATTCCATGGTGGTGTGCGACCATTTTCTTCCTTCATGCTTCTCCTGGTGGCGAGCCGAGGTTCAGCACCCACTTTGAATTGTGGACTTTGACTAGCCTGAGCGGTGTTATCTCTCTTCCAACAGGTTTTGAATGCAGTCCCTTGCCTTGAGTGTGGCTCTCCTAGTGGTCGTTAGGGGAAACTGGGCCTCTGAGCCTCTGTCTAATAGAAGGTGCAGGCTTTCATAGAAGCCCAACACTGCTGCCTCAAACCCTGTGACAGAGTCCCGTCATCCCCAAGAAGCCCCCTACGTGCGAAAACCCCTTGCCTGGCCAGAAAGTATTTAAATAGGTCAGGAAGTGCTTAACCCTCTTGTTCCCAAGGTTCCTGCAGGGCCCTGAATCCAATTCTAGGAGAGGCTGCCCCTCATATAAGTAGCAACAGAAACGGGTATATTGGCGCTCCTGGACAAAATGGCACAAGGACAAAATGGATGCTGCTCGGTATCTTGAAACATTAAAACTTGTTTATTAAAATAAGTTAAAATATGCTCCTTGTCAAAAGGTTTTGGTACCTCAGGCCAAGGTTAGGGACTTTATGGGCTAGTTGGAAGATAGTATGACGATAAAGTAAAATTATATCATAATTTATTCAAGAAAACAAAGAATCATATAAACAAAAACGATTGAGTGCCTATGGGCTAAAGACCCATGTGTTTCGTGAAATAGGTAGAAAAAAGTGACAATGTGATTGGTGACTTGGATATAAATCTCTGTCTGTTCTGGCTCATGTAAGAGACTTCGGAACGTGTTGAGAGAGATTATATCTTGATTTTCCAACGCGTTTCGGCATTTGATAATACGTTGCCTTTATCAAGGAAAAGAGTTGGCCACCATATCTGTAAGATATATAGTGGATACATATCAATTTCACTGACTTAATGTATACATACGTCAATGTCAAAAGGAGGTCAAAATATACACACATACTTGTGACATTAAGCGTTTAAATCCCGGACCCTTGCATCTGCTTTCCCAAATTGACTCACACAGGATTTTGAGGAAATCGCTGTCTCTGTAATATGGGAAGGTTGCGTGAGTAATGGAGGATACCAATGGTGAGAAGGAAATTAAAGTAGTCACTAACTTACAGAGGAGTATAGGTACTCTGATTTGCGTGAAAGAAGGATCTCTTCTCGTGTCCTGAAATGTTGGGATAGAGTGTTGTACAATTTGCTTAATGACATTTCAAGGAATTTTATTTTTTGAGGTTTTGCTGTGACTGTATGAACTTACAGTTTTGATGTATTATCTGATCTAGTATGTTTTACAACCAAGGGGATTATCCCACCCATGCCAGAAAGATCTCCCCTGCGACACCTCCCTCTCTCTCTTCATAATATTATTGCTGTCATGTACTTTCAAAAATTGTTACAGATACTGCTTGTAAATATGTAAATATATTTCTCTCTTTCAAGTTTTATTGTCATTGAAATCATACTATGACTTTCAGCGTGCTGCATTTTCCCTGACTTTATTGCATCTGCGCCCCCAAACACACCCGGCACAGGTGACCCCAGAGGCATCCTCTCTGGGGACTGACAGAGATGTGTCCCCGCACAGGGAACTTCATCCCTGTCTAACACTGTGTCGGCGGCTTCGGAACATCCTTGTTTACCTTCACCGTCATCTGCGAGGTGCGCGCGCAGCTCAGTCTGACGCGCACCACGCCAATACGCACACCCGGAAGTCGGGTCTCTGCCGTGACGCTCCGATGCGCCAATGCGCATGAGCGAGCAGGTATAAAATTCCGGGGATTTTAACAGGGCGCCACTTCCCTCCTGCTGAGGGAACGTGACGGACGCCCAGGACTCGCTCCTCCGGATATCCAGCCCCCATCTCCTGCTCCCAAACAGTAAGTTAACATCCGACAATGACTATATTTCAGCATTGTCGGATGACACTTTTTTCAAGTGCAAAAAGCCTTTTACTTTTAGGCTCATTTGCAACATTATCTTACCAGGCAAACAACCTGGAACACAGGACCGGGGCTCCCTCTACTGTTGAAAATCGGTAATACATCAAAACTGTAAGTTCATACAGTCACAGCAAAACCTCAAAAAATAAAATTCCTTGAAATGTCATTAAGCAAATTGTACAACACTCTATCCCAACATTTCAGGACACGAGAAGAGATCCTTCTTTCACGCAAATCAGAGTACCTATACTCCTCTGTAAGTTAGTGACTACTTTAATTTCCTTCTCACCATTGGTATCCTCCATTACTCACGCAACCTTCCCATATTACAGAGACAGCGATTTCCTCAAAATCCTGTGTGAGTCAATTTGGGAAAGCAGATGCAAGGGTCCGGGATTTAAACGCTTAATGTCACAAGTATGTGTGTATATTTTGACCTCCTTTTGACATTGATGTATGTATACATTAAGTCAGTGAAATTGATATGTATCCACTATATATCTTACAGATATGGTGGCCAACTCTTTTCCTTGATAAAGGCAACGTATTATCAAATGCCGAAACGCGTTGGAAAATCAAGATATAATCTCTCTCAACACGTTCCGAAGTCTCTTACATGAGCCAGAACAGACAGAGATTTATATCCAAGTCACCAATCACATTGTCACTTTTTTCTACCTATTTCACGAAACACATGGGTCTTTAGCCCATAGGCACTCAATCGTTTTTGTTTATATGATTCTTTGTTTTCTTGAATAAATTATGATATAATTTTACTTTATCGTCATACTATCTTTCAACTAGCCCATAAAGTCCCTAACCTTGGCCTGAGGTACCAAAACCTTTTGACATATTTCCCGGGATGTTGGCTACACCTACCCTATAGGGCAACTAGGAATCTACACAAAAATATGCTCCTTAACAGAAGAAACCAGTGATGTGCCTGGAGTGCAGCAAGCAGCAGTTAGATGTAAAACCGGTGAAAATACCTCAAAGCAAGGAGGACCCAGGAGCGGGGGAGCGACGTCTAGCCACCTATGGAGCCTAGATGGTGTGGCACTTGTGGGTGGATTGTCAGCCTCGATCAACCCGGGAAGCCTCTCTGCTGATGTGCCTCCGGACTGGATGATGCCTGGGATGTAGAGAGGAAGGGGGGGGGAGTGGAGTACTCAACCCCCACAGACAGCTCCGGTACCGGATGGTACACACCCGAGGCGGCGGCGGCCGCTGCTCCTCGGAACCGACTACAGTGGCGCCGGATGATGACGTCACCGGGCGCTTGGCGGAGACATGTGCACCGAGAGCTGCTGCACGGATTTGGCTCTACGGCCACTGGAGGGGTGCAGTGGCAGTGCACCGACGGCTGTGCTATACAACTGGCTATTCAACTGGCGGAGCTGATGTAGGTAGCTTGAAGAACGTGACGCTTATACTGTGGTTTAACATCTATTCTGTTGGGGTCGAGGTATTAATAATTTAAATAATCCAATCTTATCTTCTCTTTTGTTCAATTTACACCTCCCAACATTTTTTGGTTTTTATGTTTGATTTTCATTTTTTATTTTTTCATTTATTATTATTTTTTTTTTTTCATTTTTATTCTTATTTTTATTTCATTTTTATTTTCATTTTTCCATATTATTATTACATTTTTTCCCATAAGTTTGCAACACCTATTCATATTTCGATCTTGGTTGTTTTGTCTCTGTTTTGCATTCATCATCATTGTGTGAGTGTTTTTTGTTTTTTGCGCAAGGTGGAGCCAGAGAGTGGGGGGCAACGCCTCTTCCTCTGTACACCCATTAAATTTGCCCCCTGCCTGACAGCCACAGGAGATCTGAAGAAGGGCTAGGCCCGAAACATGTCATCCCCTCCATCCGTGGCTACCTACATCAGCTCCGCCAGTTGAATAGCCAGTTGTATAGCACAGCCGTCAGTGCGCTGCCACTGCACCCCTCCGGCGGCCGTAGAGCCACATCCGTGCAGCAGCTCTCGGTGTGCATGTCTCCGCCAAGCGCCCGGTGACGTCATCATCCGGCGCCACTGTAGTCGGGTCCGAGGAGCAGCGGCCGCCGCCGCCTCGGGTGTGTACCATCCGGTACCGGAGCTGTCTGTGGGGGTTGAGTACTCCACTCCCCCCCCTCCTCTCTACATCCCAGGCATCATCCAGCCCGGAGACACATCAGCAGAGAGGCTTCCCGGGTTGATCGAGGCTGACAATCCACCCACAAGTGCCACACTATCTAGGCTCCATAGGTGGCTAGACATCGCTCCCCCGCTCCTGGGTCCTCCTTGCTTTGAGGTATTTTCACCGGTTTTACATCTAACTGCTGCTTGCTGCACTCCAGGCACATCACTGGTTTCTTCTGTTAAGGAGCATATTTTAACTTATTTTAATAAACAAGTTTTAATGTTTCAAGATACCGAGCAGCATCCATTTTGTCCTTGTGCCATTTTGTCCGGGAGCGCCAATATACCCGTTTCTGTTGCTACTTTTCTTCTCAGTTGGGATCTGGGTTTGGGTAGGCTGCAGCCCGGACATGGACATGTAACCAATGGTGGACTTCTTTGGGCATTGTCCGACTTTACTGTTCCATCCCCGCCTTCTGATTACCGGCACCACAGCGCCAGGATTTTTTGTATATATTCATTGCCCCTCATATAATGAGCTGAAGAGTCCTTGTATTTTGCGAAAGAACGAGCGCGGGACCGAAACAGGGGAGTTGCGAAGAAAATATAAGAATACAGGAAGTATCTTTATTTTGAGAAGATTGATACGTCCCAGCACTGACAATGGGAGGTTCCTCCAGGCCTCAGTCTTTCTTTTGAGAAAGTCCAATAACGGGTGTAGGTTTAGTGCGTCATAGTCTACACCTCTCGCCGATACCCAGATCCCAAGATACATCAAGTAGAAGACCCATTGCAACTGCATTGTCGCATCTGCCGCAGCACCACGGTCCATCGGAAGTATAGTGGACTTATCCCAATTTGATGGCCTGAAAAAATCGCAAATGTTTCCAAAATACGAAAAACCGCACAAAGGGATGGCCCGAATCTTTTAAAAACAACAATATATCATCTGCATAAAGCACTAGGCATTCTCTAATGGTTCCAATTTCTAATGCACCCACCTCAGCAGAAGAGCACAGCCCCACCACCAAAGGTTCAATCATCAGGAGAAACAAAAAAGGGGACAACGGACACCCCTGGCGTGTACCTCTGCCAATATCAAAAAAGTTAGATATGGAGGATCCTATTTTCAAAGCCATCTGGGGTTTACTATACAGTAAAGGAATTCATTTACGATAACGAGGCCCAAAACCCACACGCTGTCCAATGTACGCCAAGTCGACGAGTCAAAGGCCTTGGCTATATCTAGGGACACCACCGCCCTGGTCCCAATTTGTTTATAGGAAATCTGAAGATTTGTGAATAAATGGCGGAGATTTGTGTCTGTGGATTTCCCAGGCATAAAGCCTGTTTGATCGATATCGACAAGGGCAGGGAGAACTGTGGCCAAAACCTTTGTGAGTATTTTGAGATCAGCAATAAGAACTGCTATTTGTCTATATGATGAGCAGTAGGTGGAGTCTTTTCCCGGTTTAGGGATAAGAGCTACATACAGTGGGGATTGAAAGATTGGGCACCCCAGGTAAAAATGTGTATTTCTTTTCATTAAAGGCTGTGCCCCCTCTTTTCCAAACGTACCTTTGCTCATTCTGGCCAAAAAGTTCAATTTTAACCTCATCGGTCCACAGAACTTGTTTCCAGAATGCATCAGGCCTGTCTATATGTTCATTTGCAAAGTTCAAACGCTGATTTTTGTGGTGAGGATGTAGAAGAGGTTTTCTTCTGATGACTCTTCTATGAAGACCATATTTGTACAAGTATCTCTTTATAGTGGAATAGTGTACCACAACTCCAGTGTCTGCCAGAACTTTCTGGAGGGATTGTGCAGTCAAACGTGGGTTTTGAATTGTTTTTCTCACAATCCTGTGAGCTGTTCTGTCTGATATTTTTCTTGGTCTTCCAGATCTTGCTTTAACTTCCACTGTTCCTGATGACTGCCATTTCTTAATTACATTCTGAACAGAGGATATTGACATCTGAAAACGCTTTGCTATCTTCTTAAAGCCTTCTCCAGCTTTGTGAGCGTCAACTGTTTTCAGTTTCAGTTTTCTAGACAACTGCTTAGAAGATCCCCATGGTGCTGATTGTTGGGGCAAGGTCAGATGAGTCTGGGCATTTAAAACCTTTGAGATTGACATCACCTGGTCTTCCCAGATGATTATTGAGAACAATCCATGACACTGGCAGGTCTCAGCCTTGCAAAGGGGGCAGTGCATGCTATAAATTCTGCAGGGTGCCCAAACTTTTGCAGATGCCATTTTTTTGTTTTCTGTAATTTTGAAAGTGTCAATGATGGAAATAAAATCTAACTTTTGTTGACATATTATAAGAATGTCTAATCTGTAATTTGATGCCTTTTGGAGATTTTTCCATCTTTCCTTGGCTTCTTTATGCACATTAATACAAATTTTTACCAGGGGTGCCCAAACTTTCGATCCCCACTGTAGGCCTCCAACATGAAAGGGGGTAGGGCTTCATGGTCAAAACAATAAAATACAAGGTTGCAGTCAGGGAGCAAGCATATTCAATTACTGTCTGTACCATTCCACCGGAAATCCATCCGGGCCTGGCGACTAGTGTGTAGGGAAAGAAGGAATAGCTGCCTCAATTTCTAGCAGGGTAATATCATAGTCTAGCCATGATTTGTCATTATCATCTGGCGTAGGTAAGGGTAGGGTGAGAAGAACAGTCACCAGGTCTGCCTGCTCGTAATCTGGAGTAGGTGCATACACTGACTTATAGTACTCTACAAACCTAGTCATAATGTCCTCAGAATCAGTGTGCAAGTCCCCCCAACCTAGAATGGGTGCAAGGAACACTAACCGAGGTCAGCTACCAACATTCCCTTCTCAAATAATAGTTAATTCTGTTCTGCTTTATGTTGTAGGGTT
Organism: Pelophylax lessonae; assembly: GCF_965119305.1. NCBI lineage: Eukaryota > Metazoa > Chordata > Amphibia > Anura > Ranidae > Pelophylax > Pelophylax lessonae. Next base: position 505,654,175 of record NC_138770.1, on the reverse strand, counting down.
GTATGTGCCAAAGTGGTGTCATGTAAGGGAAGTTGATGCTTGGCACCCTCCAGGGCCGCATAGGTCAAGTTACCAGGGACTGTTGCATATTCTCTCTCACACCTATGTTCCTCAGTCTGCAAGGTCTCTCTGGTTGTTTTGTGCTCTGTGCGAACCGCCTTAATGGCAGAAATGTACTGACCCAGGACACGAGGTCTGGGGAGGATGACCTCAAGGGGTTAGAGGTGTCTAAAGCCCCATCCAGAATGGCATTATAAGCCAGAAGTAGAGGAAGGTGCACATAAGAAGCCAGCATTACCGGTAAATAATACAAAATATTCAAATGGAAAGGTGGAGGAATATACACACAGGGAATTACCATGATCATTTGTAATACGTCTAACACAAAAAAAATTATAAAAAAAAATTATAAAAATGATAAAATTATAAAGCCCTCCCAGATCAGAGATCACCCTCTGGACAGTGTAAGGTACATTTTTGCCAATCAAAATGGACACCCCCCTGGCATAGGAAGAATACGGCGCATGAAACATGTGTTGTATTCATGGCCTATGAAGGGCCAGGACCTTGCTCCCGTTCAGATGGGTCTTCTGTAGGACGACAATATGGACAATACCTACCTTCAGATAGGTAAACATTGCAGCTCTCTTAACTTTATTGTTAAGGTCCTGGATGTTCCAGGACAGTATTTTAACCATCAAAGCCATGAGAATCACATCATGTTGGCGATCCCAAGGGATCAGATATGTGTAGAACTGTTTAGCTGTATGCTCTGAGGGACAGCACAGCAGTACATAGAAGACATAGAAAATAAAAAATAAAAAAATTCTCCACACGGGGGCGCCTGGAACCCATTAGAACAAACCCTGCTGTAATACCCAAATTGAAAACAACAAAAAAAACTGGCATCCAGCTTGTACCCAAAACCCATAGCCAAAGGCATTGTAACGTAGCTAGAACTGTTCGTAAACAGTTACATACAGTAGGTAAAGATTACTTGATCCGCAGAAAGACAACCCTGTTCTTCAGGCAGAAGTCTTGTAAATAAAAGAGATGCAGGACTAGTATGTACAGTCAACTCAGGAGCTCCTGTCATGAAACCTCTGAGGATTAAGGTAGGCTCCCACCCCTACAGTTAGGATGATGAGCATAGCATCTGCAGGTTTAACCAGATGGTCACAGGAAACTGCAAAAGAGTTGAAAAGCATAAAGTGCAAAAAGTTAAACAGGTCAAATAGCTCAGGAAAGAAACTTACTGAAGACTTGCATCTTTGTCCCTAATAGTGTAACCACTGGCAACAGGGGAACTGTTACTGTATATAGACAGTGCTAGATGGAATCGAGCCAGTCAGCAGCATCTCCAGAAGATTCAAAACATTTTACAGCACCTTGATATTCAGCTTGCTTGGATACAGCATACTGTACTTAAGGCTCTTGTTTCATAGGCGCTTGCAGATTTTGGTGTAGGAACGCTTCTTCTTCTGCGTTGCCACAGCAAAGTTAGGGAGTAGCATAATCTTTGAATTTTCATAATGTAACTCTTCCTTCTTGCGCGCCTCTGCCAGGATCCTATATTTATCATGAAAATTTAGGAAATGCACCAGAAACAGCCAATGCACCAGAAACAGCCAAGGCGGGGCTCCTTGAGGACGGGATCCCGTTGGAACTCTGTGGCCTTCTCAACCACATAGATGGGAGAGACATCCAATGTTTGTAGGAGATCTTTGAAGACTTGCTCCGCAAACAGGGTTGGCTGAGCCCCCTCTGCCTTACCTGGGAGACCCACCACTATAACATTGTTTTGGCACTCCCTACTCTCTGCATCCTCTATTTTTGGTAGCAAAAATAGCGGTGGTAGCAGTGTTCCCCACCTCTGAGATCCTGTTCTCAGCCCCTGTTAGACAGCTATAGTCTTTAGTAGACTTCATATAGCATCATAGGTGTCATTAACTATGTAGTGGATTGTGGTCTTGCCCAAAAGGTAATACAAGTGGTGGGAGGAGATTGATTCACCTGTTGTAAAAAAAAAAAAAGACTGTTAAAAAGATATATACATGATTCTAGATGCTTTTTGCAAATATGGGAAAGACAGTGGGGGAAGGGGGCGTATCAAAACTGGAACAGACAGAATCTGGAGAAGCTGTTCATAGTAAGCAATCAGCTTCTATCTTCAGCTTGTTCAGTAATGAAAGAATAGAACCTGACTAGCTGTCATGCACAGCTGATCCAAATTCTGGCTGCTCCGCTTTTGATAATTTCCCCTCAGTGTTGCTTTAAACAGTAATCTTGTGCATGACAGAAAATAATTTATTTAACCACTCTGCAACCGCTCACAGTAATACTACTGCGGCAGAGTGGCTCGTTCCCGTCCAGCCACGTAGTATTAACGTGACTGGACTCCTCCCCTTCTGGGCGGCGCTTGCGCGCCGCCGGAGGCTCGCTCCCGCTGTTTTCATTCACAGCGGGAGTCGGGCCAGGGGAGGAGCAGCGGCGATCGCCGCTGCTCTTACCCGATCGTCGGGGATCGAGTCTGGAGATCCGCCCGCTGTGTGTAAACACAGCGGGCGGATCTCCATAGTGACAGGGAGTGACAGATCGGACTGTTCAGCATAGCTGGACATCCGATCTGTCCATGAATCACATAGTCACCTCCCCCCCTACACGTCAGTAAGCACCAGGCATACATTAACCCCTCCCTCTCCAATAAAATTAACCCCTTCCCTGCCAGTGTCATTTTTACAGTAACAGTGCATATATATAGCACTGATTACTGCAGTAATGTCACTGGTACCCCCAAAAGTGTCAAAAATGTCAGTCAGGGGTCCGGTCTGTCCGCCGCAATGTCGCAGTCCCGCAAAAAAAATCGCAGATCGCCGCCATTACGCGTTAAAAAAAAAACACCAAAAATGACAGAAATCTTTCCCTTTGTTAGTAAACGCAATAACTTTTGCGCAAACCAATCAAAATACGCTTATTGCGATTTTTTTTACCAAACATATGTAGCATAAAAAAAATTGGCCAAAAACTTTTAAAAAAATTGGTTTTTACATCTTTTTTGGGGGGAATTTCATATAAAAAAATGTGAAAAATATTGTTATTTTTTCAAAATAAACGCTCTTTTTTTGTTTATAGCGCAAAAAGTAAAAATCGCACAGGTGATCAAATACCACCAAAAGAAAGCTCTGTTTGTGGGAAAAAAAGGACGTAAATTTCGTTTGGGTACGGCGTCGCATGACCGCGCAATTGTCAGTTGAAGTCGCACAGCGCCGAATCGCAAAAAGTGGCCTGGACGGAAGACAGCAAAATCCTCCGGTTGTAAAGTGGTTAAAGCAACATGTCTAAAACTTTTCTACTCCCCTACACTCAGGATGTCATTTGGGTGAAGAGGTATTTTGATTTGCTTCTTGGCCTAACAGGAAGTAAACAGAAGTTTCCTCCTTTAGACACTGGAGATAGAACTCAGCATATGTCATTTTTCTCCTTTTCAACATTTCCTATAAAAAGGAGGTGCACACTCCTATGCATCAGTGCCACTAGGCTAAAACATTATTTTTATTATTCTTGATAAAAATGTACCAACTGTATATTTCGTTATACTCACAATGGGGTACCAAGACCCCAAAAGACTCTCAACATCCCAAGCTTGCTTGTATCTGGGTTAAAGGGTTCTTTATCCAACGATCAAAATAGGTATATACTGTATCTACACATAATGCCCTCTGGGCTAAATTAACAGTATTACAGATATATACAGGTTCTACACAATTGTGCCCTCAATTTTATTGAAAGAAGGTTTCAGCTCTAAACTATGGATACAGTGACTACTGAAAGGCTTGTCTATTCTACCTAAAGCCCAGCATGCCAACTGTTCAAGCCTCTGCTAAGTTGCATTCTGTGCATTTCATCCCTATGAGACCAAATTTGCCCATTTACTGAGAGCAATGTGGGAATCGTTGCCACCCTCAGTAACCATGTGCAAAACCATCCAACACAAAAAAAAAAAATCCCAAAATGTTTAGCTTCTAGGAAAGAGCTTTGTTAGGGATGCCAAAAATCATTTAAAAAAGTGTTTTAGTGAGTCACCACATGCTGTGCATGTGTCAAAATGTTGGGAATACATATTCCTCTTTTTATAGATAAAGATGGCGCCTATGCTCCCCTCCCCTTCCAGTTTGTCACTTCCAATCATGTTCAGTTGCATTTTCCATAATATTACATTTAAAGATGGTGCCTATGCTCTCCCCCTTCAGTTTGTCACTTCCTCTCATGCTCAGTTGCATTTCCTATAGTATAGACCAGTGTTCCCCAACCCCGGGCCGCGGACCGGTACCGGTACCGGTCCATAGATGAAACGGTACGGGGCCGCCCATTGAGTGACAATAGTGAATGAAAATTCGCTATTGTAACACGGATCCTCCTCCTGGCCAATCAGGGAGCAGGTCCTCCCGCTTCCTGATTGGCCGAAAGGCAAACCCCATGCCATTGGCCAAGGAGGAGGTGGGAGGACTCGAGGAGACGCGGGGACTGAAGAGAAGCTGCCGTGAGGTAAGTGCACGGGATCTCGCGGGGGGAACGCTGGCATCTGCATTGAAAGGGGGAACGCTGGCATCTCTGCATTGATTCGGGGCATTGCTGTGGCACTTTGCATTGATTTGGGGCATTGCTGTGGTATTCTGCATTGATTGGGGGCATTGCTGTGGCACTCTGCATTGATTGGGGGCATTGCTGTGGCACTCTGCATTGATTGGGGGCATTGCTGTGGCACTCTGCATTGATTGGGAGCATTGCTGTGGCACTCTGCATTGATTGGGGGCATTGCTGTAGCACTCTGCATTGATTGGGGGCATTGCTGTGGCACTCTGCATTGATTGGGGGCAATGCTGTGGCACTCTGCATTGATTGGGGGCATTGTTGTGGCACTCTGCATTGATTGGGGGCATTGCTGTAGCACTCTGAATTGATTGGGGGCAATGCTGTGGCACTCTGCATTGATTGGGGGCATTGCTGTGGCACTCTGCATTGATTGGGGGCATGCTGTGGCACTCTGCATTGATTGGGGGCATGCTGTGGCACTGTGCATTGATTGGGGGCATGCTGTGGTCACTGTGCATTGACGCCCCCCCCCCTCAGCGGGCCACAGAAAAATTATCAAACGTTGACTGGTCTGCGGCGATAAAAATGTTGGGGAGCACTGGTATAGGCTGAGTGCCTGCATCTTACTGCCATCTAGTGGATAGTTAAGAAACTGTCAGTCTCCATTCATACACAGCAGGCTTTTTATAAAGGACACAAATAATAACACAAATTCTTCCAAGTCCTAATTTAAAGGACCTTATCTATTTATTTATTTATAATACTTAAGCATACAAATATCTTTGTTAAGGCGTCTAAACAGTTTATGCACATAATCCTATACACAATAATCTATTTACATTACTACCAGAGAATTTAGAATCATGTGAGGATCATCAATTACACACAAAAGGGTATGTGAACTCCTCATTTAAACCATGTGGAGTAAGTGACCTCAATCGGAACTTGTGCTATATTTAGTATTTTTAAAGTGATAGTAAACACTGCTTGCTCACTTGTACCTACATGGAATATCTAGTAAAAGAAACATGCACCATTTAGGAGATATTTACTACTTCTGCAGCTGGTGACATCACCGGCGCATGCACACTACGCTTTGAAGGGATGGCATGCTGTCAATTTAATGCGATGTGCCGTGACCGTGGCTCTCATGCGCATGCACAGGAGTAACCTCATCAAGGCTTGGCCATTCAATCAACCTAAAGCCAGTGAACCTGGAAAGAAGACCAGGTAAAGATGAAAACCCTGTCAGCAGTCACAGCATGCCGCTTGAGACCTTTGTTTTATGGTAAGTCTTCCATTAATATGCTAGTATGCAGTACATACTACCCCATTATGCTCTTAACTTGCAGGGGGATTTTTTTTAACTGTCTTTACTACCATTTTAAGTGCTGCATTTTCACAATTCTTTTTATTTTCAATTAAATTTAAAAAAAAAAAGGTTGACAGGTGGCACAATTAAGATACAAGGCATGTCTGCTTTTCTTTCTCAGCATTCTGGGTCTTTTTTTAGCATATATTTTGCCGAAAGCGCTGTGGTGGTTTTCATCTTCTGCTTGCAGCATATCAAGCACGGTAAATATACCATTTGTTTGGGTACCGCATGCATAAGAAAAAATATGATTCTTCACCATAGCTCAGTCCGAGCAGTGCATCAATGAAGACAGTTGGCAGCAAAAGGCCTGCACTCCTCCTCCTCATCATTCTCCCTTTACACCTCTCCCCTACTCCACAACATTCACCATCTGTATCCACTGCAACATCTGAGGCCTCAAGTGATATTGAGTTGGAAAACTGATAAGGGATTTGAAAGGCCTACCTTATGCCACATGAAGCGGGAAAAGGTTAAGTATGGGACCTCAGAGAGTAGGGCCAAGCATAGAGTTGAATCTATCCGTTAGTCTCCTAACCTCATCCTATCTCCAACTGCATTCTTGAACAAGAAGGTGTCTTTTCTCTACCTGCTGGAGCAACAGAAAAGACTGAATTGTAATCACCTCCATGCCAGCTTGGCAACATTTCTGGCTTTACAGTTGATCCATTTGGAGCTTGTGAAGTCTGCCCCCTTCTGCAAACATTTTTTACCCTATTTTTTCCTCCTTTAGGGTCATCCCTGCCCTCCACCAGCATGTAGAAGCTAAAATCTCTATGACATTGGAGCACACAGTTAGTAGCAAAGTTCTCATTACCACAGACAGGTGGTTCAGCAGGCAAGGGCAAGGACAATATTTCTCCTTTACAGGGCAATGAGTACATTTACTGGTAGCTGAGAAGGATGCAGGATGGGACACACCACTGGAGCTGGTGGTATCCTGAACCTTGTTGATGGTGAAAGCAAGCCATGGGAGAGTATGACTACTTTTGAATAGCAAGTGTTCACCTGGCTGAAATTCAGCAATACACGATACACCCATGTGCTAGAATATGATGTTGGCCATGCTGCAGGGGTTGCACTGGTGGCAGTGTACTGTCAAGAAATATTTGTGTGAGAAAAGGGAGGAGGACAGGCTCTAGGTATCTGGGGTTCTTTTCACTACATCAGTGGCTCCTGATTTAGGACATGTTTACCACATGTACTGGAGGCTAAGTGGTTAGCACTTCATCCTAGCAGCACTAGGGTAATTGGTTAGAATCCCAACTACAGCACTACCTGCTTTGCGTTTGCATGCTCTCCCTGTGCTTGCCTGGGTTTACTCCGGGTACTCCAGTTTCCATCCACACTCCAAAGGCATGCTGGTAGGTTAATTGGCTTCTTCCTAAATTGGCCCTAGTATGTGTACATTTAAATGTGAGTTAGGGACCTTAGATTATAAGCTCCTTGAGGGTGAATGCATAATAAATATTTAAAGTGCTGCGTAAGTTGATGGTACTATGTAATTACCTCTAATAAATAAATACATTTAGTCACCATTTGAAGATGTGAATGGTGAGCTGTGATGATGCAGGGATCAGTGACACAATTCCTCTGGTGTTTTTGCTGGAGCACATACTACATGGTGTATTAGTCCAGGCACTGGAAGAACAGCAGCAGGTGAAAAGGGCCAACAGATATAATTCAACTGATATAATTCATGTAAGGCAGAAACAATAGCAGACAGGGTGCAATGAGGTGTACAAACAGGAGGATCTAGAGGAGTGCCAGCAGCATGAAGGAGGATATAGAGCAGGCTTCCAGGGATATGTTCCACCCCTCCCAACTCCAGGAGTTGTATGAGGGTGGAGTAAGATCACTGAGGAAACTTTTGTCCTCAACAACACTAAGGACACAGGGGACACTGAGGACAATTGCATGGACTCAATCAGGATGAAAAAGCTATGCAAGAACCCCAGGAAGGGAAGGGACCATTACTGGTTGGACATCCTTTTGGATCACTGAAGGAGAAATGGCAAAACCCATGCTGACATCCCAGTGGAAGCAAACAATGCACCACTAGAATGAGTGCTGCAGTAGAACCTCTGGGCCACCTTCTGAGAGAGTAACAGGAACCACTTTCATGGCCAGTGTACCTCTGATCCTCAGATCATTGAAAAGAGAAGGTGGTGGTTGCCTCAGTGATGCTTTTAAATATGTTTTTTTTAAGAACACATTGGGACGGAAGGTGGCACAAAATCACAGACATCGATTTAACTATAAGATTTCAAAGTTCCTGGGGGTCTATACTATATACTATATACTATGATGTTCATTTCTTGTTTAAAAGCAGCCTGTTGTCTCTCCTTTTCAAAAATAATGGGGTCAGTACAATATTTAGCCAGCTTTTTTTCCTGTGAATAATGTTAAAATTCACCTGGTGTCCGGCCTTTTCAAAATGCAGCCTAGTAAAAGCTTCTATATATTTGTTTATAGAGTCAGAATAGTATTTTCTGTTTTTTTTTTTTCTGTGAAAAAAAACATCCTAATTATGCATCTTTTGTTAAAAATATTTAATCAAATCACGGCCTACTAAAAGAACTTATTATTAATGTTCATATAAAACAAAATCTGGGTAGCAGTGACTATAATATGATTTTGTTTAATGTTAGCTGTAAGCAAGAAACACATACAGGAAAGATAAAAACACTCAACTTAAAGAGAGCAAATTTTCCAAGGATGAGGGCTGCTCTCCAAGACTTAGCCTGGGAGGGAATATTGGCATTGATGAACACAAAACAGAAATGGGAATTCTGCAAAGAAACTGTATGTGAACACACTGAAAAGTATATTCCCATGGGCAACAAGTTTAAAAGGCTAAAAATAAAACTTATGTGGCTCACATCCAAAGTTAAAAAAGCTATGATTAACAAGAAAATAAAAAAAAATATATAAAAATGAAGGAACACTAGCATCATTTATATGTTCCAAAGAATATAACAGAATATGTAAAAAAGGAATAAAGGATGCAAACATTTAAAACAAATGACAGATTGCAAAAGAAAGAAGAACAAACCCCCCAAAATTCTTAAAATATATTAATAGTAAAACAGTCAGATGTAAACGAATTTATGCAGCGCTAGCTCAATAATATTTTGCTATATATCAAATTATCATAAACATAAAGTGCTAAGTGCTGAAATAATCATATATGCAATGAACAATAAATTATAAAGTGCATAAATCCACATAAGTGATTGTAAATAAGTCCAAGTAAATATTTAGTGCTTGAGAAGAAAAGTCCTTAGTGTGATCCAAATAAGATGCCAAAGTGCCAAGATGCCAAAGTGCTTGCAAAGTGATAAGGTGCCCCTCACGGTTCCCCACTCACCAGATTGCTGATATAAAAAGACCTTGGTAATTATTGCACACTGGCCCGGGATCTTTTGAAACCAAAACTTCTCCTATGCAGCCTTCAAGATTAAATGGGTCCGCCTCCTCTTCCACCATTAAATGAAAAGATGGCCATACATGGTGAAGTAAGTTTAAACCAATTTATTGCCATAAAAAAGGTCAAATGGATACTCACAAGCGAATATAGTATAAAAGCGTGTACAGTGAACTCGTGCGGCGCCGCTCTCGGCGTGCGTTCCACACACAGGAAGTTCCTGACCGGAAGTGACGTTCCGTCTGGTCCGCAACCGGAAGTGCGTCAACGCGTTTCGCCGTCAATCCAGCGTCTTCAAAGACATCACTTCCTGTAAGCGGAGGCTTTTTATATCCTAGCCTCTCAATCATCACATCCGGAATCTCTAAATTTAAACTTTTTCAATCGATCACAAACTAATAGAGTTGATTAATGGGATTGATATAGTGGCTTTACTCATCTATATCTAATGTTATTTTATAAATATAATCTGTTATGATCGTGAACGTTTACTACGTCTGGGCAACACTTCCTGTATACAAAACTTATTTAACCCTTTTGTATTTCTGCTATACTTAAACTATACTTTATACTGTATTTCTGCTATACTAAAAACATCAATGTTTAGCATTCATAGATTCAAATACAACATTTTGTCAATATTAAACATCTAAAACCTAATTTTATTAGTAATATTTAAAAATTATGGTTTGAACAAATGGTATATTAGAATATATATATATAAAATTATTTTAAAAAATTAAAATAAAATCTGTTTTTAACCCCAAAATTTTAAATAATCAATTTTTAGATGTTTTTAAAGCTATGGTGGAAAATGATCTGGATAGTCTAAAAATAAAAAAACTCAAGAAAAAAAAGAAGACATAGAAAGAGGCCTTAAATCCTTGGAAAAAAGGAAAGATATAGTAATACGGGCCGCGGACAAAGGTGGCGGCCTCGTAATTCTAAACAAAAATGACTACTTGAATGAACTAAATCGGTTGGTCAATGATCCCGAGACATATGAAAAACTAAAAGGAAACCCTACCAAAAGATATAAAGCCAAACTCACTAGACTTATAAAATGGGCAAACAAAGAAAATATCATCAACAAGAAAGAAAGTAGGTACTTGGTACCAGACGCACCCAGAGTACCGGTAATATACCAATTGCCAAAGATACATAAGAATAGGGAACATCCACCTGGCAGGCCCATTGTAAGTGGGGTGGATTCCCTCTTATCACGCCTGGGAGAATATTTGGATTGTTTCCTTCAGCCGTTAGCACAGGAAGGGTTGGCCTATTTGCGTGATAGCAAACACCTAATGGAAATCATAAAGGACATCAAAATAGAGGAGGGTGACATTCTAGTGGGAGTAGATGTCAACTCCCTCTATACAAACATTAAGCAGGAACACGCACTGCAAGCAGCAAAATGGGCCCTGGACCAGACGGAAATAAAAACTAAACAAAAGGAATTTTTATTACAAGGATTAGACCTCGCAATGAGCAACAACTTTTTTTGGCATGAAAAAGAATATTACAGACAAAAAAAAGGAGTAGCCATGGGAGCCAAATATGCTCCCTCCATAGCGAACATATTTATGCGGAAATGGGAGAGTGAACAAATATTCAACAACAGTTAAATGATATTGATATGGGGGTAGTGGTGCACTTCAAGGGTTAACTCTTATAGATTTCTTTTAAATAAGTGGGTGTATTGTGCAAATATCTTAATTTTGAAAGTGCTTGATGTGCTAGATATCTGTGTACATATAAATAAAAATGAAAGTGCAGGTGTGTAGTGCTGATCGCAGAAATGTGTATATCAATCAATAAAATATTACAATTCTTCCTGTTTGTACTTGTGTTGAAATCTATACAGATATATGAAAAATATCTATAAAACACAGTATCAATCTTCAATCCAATTAAAAAAGTGAATAAAATATAGGTGCTCAGATAGAGTGCTGCATGCTTGTTATAATTAGTGGGTGTTGAAAAAACAATCTGTGAGCAACTCTGTTGCGATCCTTAAAGTAAGTAATGAATAGTCCACAAAGGGAATCTCAAAAGAAATTGTGAATAATCCTCTTCTTTGTGACCGTGCTTCAAGGGTTAAATCGAGTGACTGTGTTCTCCTTCACCTGTGTATCACCTCTATGTGCTCTAGCCTCTCACCTTGTAGGCAAGAAAGTGTTGCCTTTGGTATCTATTCAGACTGTTCAGTGAGCTCTGTTTGCCTCACTCCAGATCCTTGAATCCTCTATGGAACAGACTTGTTGGGCTCCTTATGGGTGTTTGTTCGATTCGTTTTCTTACTCCTATCCTCCTTATCCAGTTTTATAATGCCTCAGAGACAGAGATTTCTCATGGTGCAGTATATCAAGCTTTTTATTAAAAGTATATAGTATTGCACTTACATTTAGATGAAATAAACTCAGCATATATTGAAAAAACCGCCGCTGTGGAGATCGAGCTCCGTCGTAACGTCACTTCCGGGTATAGGGCTCCTCCTACGCGTTACGTCACGAGGTCACGTGACTTCCTCAGGAAGGATACTGTTTTAGTATCAGTCTCAGGGGTGCTGCAGCAGGGGATCTCTTATCACCTCAGACAGCGCAGGGATCATATACACCCCCATTAAATATTCAACAACAGACCAAAGGAACTTATCACCTACAAGAGATACAGAGATGATATTTTTATTATATGGAGGGGCACTCAGAACACATTAAATCAATTTTTATCATCTATGAATAACAATAAATACGATATCTCCTTTTCCCACACAAGCAGCCAGGAAGGTATTAATTTTTTAGATCTGTGCATTTTTAAAGATTTTAACAGACTTTTTACAAAAACTTATTTTAAAGAAGTAGATGCCAATGGTTATATTCCCATAGGCAGTTGTCACCATCCCAGATGACTTAACACAATCCCTAGTAGTCAACTAATGAGGATAAGTAAGAAGGAATTGTGATAAAGAAAGTGACTATGAAGAACAAGCGGGATTAATCATGAATACATTTCAAGAAAAGGGATATAAGAAAAGAGACCTACAGAAAACCAAGAACAAAGTTAAAAATATTAAACGGAAGGATTTATTCAAGAACAAAGAAAAGAAAAAGAGAGATTATAGTATGGCATTCCTCACCAGTTTCTCAAGATAGCATACCCAAATGGAGAAGATTCTTCTATTGAAAGACAATGTTTTAAAAACCCTTCTTCCATCCAAACCACAGTTTATATATACCAAACCTTCTATTGAAAGACAATGTTTTAAAAACCCTTCTTCCATCCAAACCACAGTTTATATATACCAAACCTAAAACTCTCACATTACAACTAGCCCATAATGTGGTCAATCCACCTACCAAAATAGGTACCTTCTGGGATCAGAATGGGTTTTTTAGCTGTGGCAAATGCATGATATGTCGTATCGCCAGGTTTAGAAAAAGAAAAAATATGGATTTTAAATCTTCTTTTAATGGAAAAACGTATAAAATTAACAAATTCATCACTTGTGCATCCACACATGTGACATACCTCCTCTCATGTCCATGTGGACTACAGTATGTGGGTAGGACCACCAGGGAACTGAGGGTAAGACTTAGAGAACATGTCTCAAATATAAAAAAAAAGGGTTTAAAAACCACAGTCTTTCCCACCATTTTAAATTGGTCCACCAGAGTGATCCTACCCTTCTGTCCTTCTGTGCCATTGATAAAATAGAACCCCACTGGAGGGGAGGTAACCTAAAAAAAGCAGTGTCACAAAATGAAACACAGTGGATCCATCGTTTGGAGACACTTAAACCCAAAGGACTGAATATAGATGTAGATGTTAACTGTTTCCTATCCAACTGGTAATATTCCTCATGCATATTATAATAATTTTAAAATATTCCTAATTCCCTCTTGCATATTTTAATATTTTAAGATTCTAAATAATAATTTAATTCCCTCCTGCACATAATCAATTCCTCTTTTTATCAGCCTAAATTTAGAACCTATGCATAAGGCTATACTCCTCATGTATGATCTCTGTTATTACCCCTGTGTAATAACAGAGATCATACGGTCCTGCTATGCAGGATCGTATTTCTCTGTTGTTACACAAACAGCCACATGCCTATACAGTTAGAAGCACGCCCCTAGGGACACACTTAACCCCTCCTTCTCCAATAAAGTTAGCCCCTTCCCTGCCAGTGTAATTTTTACAGTAACATTGCATATTTATAGCACTGATTACTGTAGTAATGTCACTGGTACCCCCAAAAGTGTCAAAAATGTCAGTCAAGGGTCCGATCTGTCCGCCGCAATGTCGCAGTCCCGCAAAAAAAATTGCAGATCGCCGCCTTTACTCGTTAAAAAATAAAATAAAATAAAAATGACAAAAATCTTTCCCTTAGTTAGTAAACGCAATAACTTTTGCGCAAACCAATCAAAATACGCTTATTGCGATTCTTTTTACCAAACATATGTAGCAGAAAACAAATTGGCCTAAAATGTTAAAAAATTTTGATTTGTTGTTAGCATTTTGAATTTAATTTGTTGGGTGAGCGGAAGCCAGTGGAGGGATTGACCGAGAGGAGTAGCGGACACTGAGCAAATGGTAAGGTGGATGAGTCTGGCAGTAGCATTCATGATGGTTTGAAGGGGGGATAGCCTATGTAAACGTAGGCCAATGAGAAGATACGTAATTACAGTAGTCGAGGCGCGAGATGACCAGGGAGTGAACTAGGAGCTTTGTTGTGTTATTGGTTAGAAAGGGGTGTATTTTGGAGATGTTGCTGAGGTTGAGGTGGCAAGATTTGGACAGTGATTGGATGTGGGGCTTGAAGGACTTGAGTTCAGAGTCCAGGACTACACCTAGAACCTTGGCATGCGGGGATGGGCTGATAGTTGTGTCATTGATTTTGACATAGAGATCAGAGGAAGGGGCAGGTGGTGGAGGAAAAATTATAAGTTTGGTTTTGGAAAGACTGGGTTTAAGGAAGTGGTGTAACATCAAGATTGATATATCTGCCAGTAAATTAGTGATACGTGAGGAGACTGAGGGAGTGAGCTGAGGGGCGGATAAATAGATTTGGGTATCGTCAGCATAGAGATGGTATTGGAAGCCATGGGAGGCTATCAGCTGACCCAGAGAGGAGGTGTAAATTGAAAATAGGGGAGGTCCAAGAGGAGAACCTTGGGGGAAAAATTTATAGGTAAAGTTAAACCAGGGAACATCCGATTGCCTCCGGAGGGATCAGGAAAGATTTTTTTCCCCTGCTGGAGCAAATTGGATAATGCGTTATTTTTTATTTTTTTATTTTTTTTGCCTTCCTCTGGATCAACTGTAAGTATAGGATCGTATATATTGTAACTATGTATGTAACTATGTGGTAAATACTATGTATATATCATTTTTTAAAGCTGCGTTTATCCAATACTAAATATACCACAAATACAAACACAAATGTTGATAAATAAAAAAAAAAAAAATATATATATATATATATATACATATACAAAATCTGATAGTCCGTGAAAAAACTTAAATAGTCAAAACATGTTTTAATGGTGCTCTTTCTTCTATATAAAGTACCACACTCTCTACCTTCAACACCCTACTCTGAGCAAAATCAGTGCCCTTTCCTTTGTGGGATAACAATTACCAAACAGAGATGACCACCTTAGCTTATACCAAAGTAGATCTGTAATGCTTGTTTCACAGCTCTGATTCCCCCCCCCTGGTGGCCTACTAAAACTGCTTTGATATTGTTTATGGAGTTCAATACAAAATCTATGGATGCTGTCTCTGAAATAATACAACCCTATTTTTATTTCACGATAAATCCTGCCTAGCCTGTTGCTGAAATTGTAGTCTGGTAAAAAAGGCTGACATAGTGTGCATGGAGCCTGTACAATTTTCCTGCCATTTCTTTTTAGAAATAATGCACTCTAAATTTTATTTAATATTAACAATAAAACTTGGCTTGCTTCGCCCTCCTCAATTGTGGCCAACTAAAACTGCTTACATAATAAGCAGATATGTACAATATTTTTGGCTATTTTCTCTGAAAAAATACACGTTATGAAGCTGCATAGCTTACATACTCTTTCCAGTCACTGTATTATATGTGTAGCTATTATTTCCAAAAGATGGCCCCATTTCTGGAACCTAGGGTGTGGTTTTTCATTTTTTGTCGATTCTGTTTTGATATTTTCTTTTACTTACAATACTATAAAGTGTGGTTCATGCAATATTATGAAACCGTTTTGCGACTGGACAACTGGTACGAAATTGAGGGCTTTAGCATTTTTTTTTTCTTTTTTTTGTTAGAGTAAACTTACCTATAGCTTTTCGATCTGTTGAGGCTGCTACTTCCATCAGTCTATTTAGGTTTATTGCCACTCAATAAAGAAGGTAGGTGTCGCAGCCAAGGTAACCTAAAAAAGCTATTTTTTTTAAGTTGAAATAAATCAGATTGGGGTGCTGTATTTTAACCAAGTTAAATGTACAATTTAAAAGCTAATTACAAATGCATAATATGAGATGTACAGTTTTCAGGCTTTAGAATGGGGCTGATAAACAGCCCTCAAACTGAACTCAGGCTAAATGTCTCACTGCATTATACGTAAGAGACCTAAAAATTGCTTGACTGTGTATTTATTTAGAAATAAATCCAAATCTATCAATTTAATCAGTACTTCCAAATGCTGTTGATATGAAATACTTAGATTTATTTTGAAATGACAGTTTAAGACTACAGTGATGTGGGTTATAGGATCTTGAGAAATAAACATTCCTTGACTTTTTAATACATTTATAACTAATACATGCTCTGAGCACATGAATAAAAAACCAACAATGCAGCCACTGTCCGCCTGTTATGGGGTGGGTTTCTGAGGTGGGATTCATTTACACTACACTAAAAGGTTCTTTTATATCTGCAGTAAGTAAAATATATTTATTCTCTTTGTCTTCATTCTTTTAGTTTGAGGATGTGACACTTTAATTGCACTCAGGTGAATAAAATCCAAGTGCTTCTTTCTGATTTGAAGACAAGAAATTTAAAATAAAAACTTAGTTAGGGGTTTTACAGTAAGGCCCCATGCACACGGGGCGTTAGAAAAAACGTACGTCAAAGTTAGTTCTGACGCCGGAAAAAGCAGCTGTAAAAACGTGCTTTCAGTAGCTTTTTCCATTGGCGTTATTGCACGTTTTGCCACGTTGCTTTTAGCAGCGTTTTTTTTTCTTCCATTCAAAATCAATGGTTCCCTATGGGATCCTATTGATTTGAATGGAGGTCGCACCGCAACACCGCAAGTCGGATCCGACTTGCGGGGCGACTTGCGCTGTGAGAATCTTGAGGGGGAACTCCACGCCAAAATGGGAAAAAAACGGCGTGGGGGTCCCCCCCAGGGTTCCAAACCAGGCCCTTCGGGTCTGTTATGGAATTTGAGGGTAGCCCCATGCCGAAAAAACGGCATGGGGTCCCCCCAAAATCCATACCAAACCCTTATCCGAGCATGCAGCCCGGCAGGCCAGGAAAGGGGAGGGGACAAGCGAGCGGCCCCACCCCCCCTGGACCACACCAGGCCACATGCCCTCAACATGGGGGGGTGTTGGTGCTTTGGGGCAGGGGGAGCTCTGCACCCCCCACCTCAAAGCACCTTGCCCCCATGTTGATGAGGACAAGGGCCTCATCCCCACAACCCTGGCCGGTGGTTGTGGGGGTCTGCGGGCAGGGGGCTCATCGGAATCTGGAAGCCCCCTTTAACAAGGGGGCACCCCAGATCCCGGACCCCCTCCCTATGTGAATGGGTATGGGGTACACTGTACCCCTACCCATTCACCCCATAAAAGGCAGTGTATGGAAATAACGACAAGAGACGTTTTGGAAAGTTTATTAAAAATCTTCATCCGACTCTTCTTGTCTTCTCCTCTCCGGGGGTCTTCTCCGGGGTCTTCTGCTCTTTTGCTGTCCGCCCTTCTTGTCTTCTCCTCTCCGGGGTCTTCTGCTCTTTTGCTGTCCCCCTCTTCTTGTGTTCTTGTCTCCGGGGTCTTCTGCTGTCCCCTCTTCTGCTGTCCTCTCTTCTTTTCTTCTCCTCTCCGGTCTTCTGCTCTTTTGCTGTCGGCTGTCGGCTGTCTTCTTCCTCCGGTCCTCCTCCGACGACGTCTCCGCTGATTATGCCTATCTCCGGTCTCTTCAGCTTATTATATAGTCATTAGGGGCGTGGCCCCGATGACGTCATCTGGAGACCCCGCCCCCTCATGTCACATATGACGTCATCTGTGACATGAGGGGGCGGGGTCTCCAGATGACGTCATCGGGGCCACGCCCCTAATGGCTATATAATAAGCTGAAGAGACCGGAGATAGGCATAATCAGCGGAGACGTCGTCGGAGGAGGACCGGAGGAAGAAGACAGCCGACAGCCGACAGCAAAAGAGCAGAAGACCGGAGAGGAGAAGAAAAGAAGAGAGGACAGCAGAAGAGGGGACAGCAGAAGACCCCGGAGACAAGAACACAAGAAGAGGGGGACAGCAAAAGAGCAGAAGACCCCGGAGAAGACCCCGGAGAGGAGAAGACAAGAAGGGCGGACAGCAAAAGAGCAGAAGACCCCGGAGAAGACCCCCGGAGAGGAGAAGACAAGAAGAGTCGGATGAAGATTTTTAATAAACTTTCCAAAACGTCTCTTGTCGTTATTTCCATACACTGCCTTTTATGGGGTGAATGGGTAGGGGTACAGTGTACCCCATACCCATTCACATAGGGAGGGGGTCCGGGATCTGGGGTGCCCCCTTGTTAAAGGGGGCTTCCAGATTCCGATGAGCCCCCTGCCCGCAGACCCCCACAACCACCGGCCAGGGTTGTGGGGATGAGGCCCTTGTCCTCATCAACATGGGGGCAAGGTGCTTTGAGGTGGGGGGTGCAGAGCTCCCCCTGCCCCAAAGCACCAACACCCCCCCATGTTGAGGGCATGTGGCCTGGTGTGGTCCAGGGGGGGTGGGGCCGCTCGCTCGTCCCCTCCCCTTTCCTGGCCTGCCGGGCTGCATGCTCGGATAAGGGTTTGGTATGGATTTTGGGGGGACCCCATGCCGTTTTTTCGGCATGGGGCTACCCTCAAATTCCATAACAGACCCGAAGGGCCTGGTTTGGAACCCTGGGGGGGACCCCCACGCCGTTTTTTTCCCATTTTGGCGTGGAGTTCCCCCTCAAGATTCTCACAGCGCAAGTCGCCCCGCAAGTCGGATCCGACTTGCGGTGTTGCGGTGCGACCTCCATTCAAATCAATAGGATCCCATAGGGAACCATTGATTTTGAATGGAAGAAAAAAAAACGTATAACGTGGCTTAACGCACGTTAAGCAACGTTATAGCAAAGTTATTCAGCTTTTAGCAGCGTCAGGCGTTTTTAACGCTGTAACGCTGGTCCTCAGAACGCGCAGGTGGTGGGTTCTTGTTGCAGCCTAAAAACGTCTAAGCCACTTACAGCTCAAAAACGTCTGAGTGTGCATGAGGCCATAGAATAACATGGAGGGGCGTTTTTAGGCTGCAAAAAGAAAACGCCTGACGCTGCTTACAGCGGCGTTAAAAACGTCCCGTGTGCATGGGGCCTAAGGGATGTGAATATTTATGCAAACAAGTCTTTTCAATTTGTTTTGCTTTGTTTTGTCAATTGTAAATACTTTGTAAATCTATTTTCATTTGTTTCAATTCGGACAGTATGGATTTGTTTGGATGAGTACAATAAAATCTCAATTTATTGTACAAAAATCCAAAGGTCTAAATATTTATGCAAATATTTATTGCAGGTGAAAGAACTGTCAACAGTTGTTAAAAGAGAGACATCATAATTGCGATTGACAGCTCCCTCTAATCTACACATTTCTATATTTAATACAGTAGCAAAAATATACAGCTAGTGCAAGCTTGTAAAAAATGTGAACTGTCTATAAAAATACCTTTGAGGTAGACACTGAAAATAACTAAAAATAATAAAAATATATTGTTGCTAAAAATATACTAAAAATAGTATAGTTGCTAAAAATATAGGGTGCATACTTTTCACAAGGTCTATGTTTTTACAGCAAATTGCTATTGTGTATAATTGAATTAACCTCTTTCTGTCCCCTCCCAGTGTCTCTTAAATACGTCTTAATGCCAGGAGGTGGGGGTGGACCTCCTGATCATGTGAGCATGTGATTGGCAGCGAATTCAGCCAAGAATTCAGACCTATTTTGCACCTGAAATGGAGAACAGGGGTGCACTGGACCCCCTGCTGTGAGCCGCAGCCACTGCATGTGTGAACCCAGCCTTAAAACTGAAAAGAAGATGTACATCGCTCAGGTGGATCTACTGTATATCCACAATCAGCTGTGGGTGCTGGACCTCGGATCGCCACTAGATAACAGGAACATGAAGAGAAAGTGGCTGCACACCAAAATGATGACTTGATAGAAGAAAAAATGTATTCAAACAAATCTGGATACAAGGTACAACAGAATGGAAATGGTAGACGTGTATCCCATGACCAACAGCGTGCTTGTTTACTAGTAAACAAGCCTGCTGTTGGTTTTGTGAAACGCGTCTACCATTTCCATTCTGTTGTACATTGTATCCAGATTTGTACAAATAAATTTATGCTACTATCCAGTCATCGTTTTGGTGTGCGGCCACTTTCTCCTCATGAACCCAGCCTTAGACATTAACCATTATGTTAACACTTTAGTGCTGCACTGTTTGTTGTTTTTTATACTTCCTTTAAACCACAGTCAAAAGTAAAGTGAATCATACACAATCCTGTTTTACAGATAGAAAAAGGGTTATGATAAGATAGAAGCCCAGTATGCACATACAGTATACATACAGGTTTACGATAAGATAAATGCCCAGTATGCACATACAGTATACATACAAGTTTATGATAAGATAAATGCCCAGTATGCACATACAGTATACATACAAGTTTATGATAAGATAAATGCCCAGTATGCACATACAGCATACATACAGGTTTATGATAAGATAGAAGCCCAGCATGCACATACAGTATACATACAGGTTTATGATAAGATAAATGCCCAGTATGCACATACAGTATACATACAGGTTTATGATAAGATAAATGCCCAGTATGCACATACAGTATACATACAGGTTTATGATAAGATAAATGCCCAATATGCACATACAGTATACATACAGGTTTATGATAAGATAAATGCCCAGTATGCACATACAGTATACATACAGGTTTATGATAAGATAAATGCCCAGTATGCACATACAGTATACATACAGGTTTATGATAAGATAAATGCCCAATATGCACATACAGTATGTGCATTTATGACACTAGGTTTTTTTTGTCTGTCCCACTGTAAAAACTCATGTAGCTGTTTGGACCTGAATAACAATTGACCAATTTCTTCTATTTAAGATTGCAGATCCAAAGCCTTTGTGATCATTTCTCCTTAGATCTGTTTCACCGGATGTCAACAAACTGCTGGAAACTTTGCATTCCAGCAGGAAGTGCTTGTAATTTAAAAAGAACAGTCTTAAAAAAAGACAAAACAATCTTTATCTAAACCTTTCTGCTAGAAAAGTTGGCTTAACGTGAAACTTAAGATAGCTAAAATTAGAAAAAAAATGAGCTCAGGATGCATTGTCATACGTAAGGTTAATGAAGGAGACCTCAGACAATACTAATGCCGGAAGGTCTAGTTGCGTATTTTGGCTTCAAGAGGAAATAATGACTTGACTTTACCAAACTGTCTTGCAGCTTGCTAAACTTTCTAAAAAGGTCCGAGTTGACCTTCTTCACATGTTTTGCCCAGTACTTACAGTCTTTGCACATTTTATTCACTTTTCTTCCCCCCTTTTTATGCCCCATCAGTTTGCTAAGTCCCTCTGGCCTCTCCATCTTTTTAAATTTTGCTGAAATGGCAACCATAACTGTGCACAAATAAAGCCCCCTTTTTTTTTTTTTTTTTTTTCAAAAATACATTTAATAGAGCACTCTAAAGTGGCTTGTAAATGCTATTCACATAGCCTGTATTTTACAGCATCCAAAGTAGAAAAATAGAATGCACAAAAAATTCTGCTTTTCCATATACATCTCATGTGTGATAGTCTAAAGGAGTCCCAGATCAAAGCCTCATAAGGAAAAAATCATTTACCTCCCTTAAGCATGCCAAATCCTCCTTTGATTTGTGCCACATATGCTCCCCCTCCCAGACACTGCAGCCTACAATGGGTGGTTTTTAGCAGCAGAGGCAATACTGTCATTCTAGAAAGCAGTGGACAGAGTAAGGTGTAACCAGCTACAACCTTGTGGATTAGCAGTGACAATTCAGATAGCTATGCCCTATATGAGGGTAACAATGCTGCTCTGAGTTCAAAAGCTGTGCAAAAGCTTTGTCACTCATACACATAAAGCTGCATGAGGTGGCTTCACTGGCAGGATCAAAAGACTTTTATAAGGTTTTGCAGGGAGACCAAGAGACAATAAAATTAAAAGAAAAGTATGAGATTATTTTTTTTTAATCATACTTACCTAGGTGGATGCAGCATTGGTACGATGTTGCATCTGTTTCCTGTTGGCTGTAAGGCTGAGAGCTGAATGATCAAACATCGCTGATCCCTCGGTTCTCAGAGCTTCCTGAGCAGAGAGCTAATGACTGTCAGTGCTGGAGTGCTGGGCTGTGGAGGGGGCGGGAGCGGCTGGCTCAGGCTGTCAGTGGCTCGCTGAGAGGCTGAGTTGGGTGCCAGTCCAGGCATGGGGGTGGATCCCAACCATATGGTCCGGCTCTGTGACATCAGCCGACAGCGGACTTCAGCCTTCAGTCTGCTGAAAACAAGTCACAGGAGTGCAAAACGATCTGCACTCCTGTGACTCACAGGAGAAGTGAAGCCAAACAAGCTTTGGCTGTACTTCTCCTTTAAGTAGTTTTAAATAAAATAACTGAGTACATGTAAAGCATCTGTCTCACTTACTGTGGACAATACCTTACAATCAAATATGACAGTCTTAAAATTAAGCTGCACCACATTAATGTTGCAAGCAGTGACGGCTGGTGAAGTTTTAAGATGGTGGGGCGCAAGACCCTGCCCTTCCATTTTGACCCATCCCATTTATAAGAAGCCCCACCCCTTATAGACTGGACCAATCACAGCCAGGACATTCGGAAAGTGGGGAGTGTCGGGCGCATTGCTCTGCGCCCCGATGACCCCCAGAAGGCCGCCATTTGGCGGCTCTGCTTCAAGCATGTGGGGTGCAAAACCCCACACCCCCATAGCCACCAGTTAGTCCGGCGCCCCTAGTGGGCTAAAAATTTTATTTTTTTTTCTTCTTTTTTTTTATTGGGCCACGGAGATTGGGGGGGGGGGGGGGGCGGCGCCCCTGCCCCCCCTATAGACCGGCCGCCACTGCTTTTTATGACTATACATATAGGGTAAATTAGACCATCAGTCAGTTGCTAACCAAGCTGTCCAGCTAACATTACTTACATTTATGCAGCTTGATGAACTTCAGACATGGTTGTTCCCACAATCTGCTTTACAGGCACTCCTCCAGGTGTCCTACACAGGCAAACTGGTGCTCTGTTTCCTATATCCAGGTGCACTCTGCCAATCACATCCCAAAGCGGAAAATGCAAACCACAACTTATGTCAATCAGGATTCTACCTCAAGCCAGAAAACCATTCCTCGTCATAATTCTGTCTTGCATCTCCTGCCAGACACCTATCCACAGGAACAAAGAAACAGGGAGGGCATGGAAAATAAAGTGTTCTAAGGTTAGGGTTGGGGTTTTGTTAAAGTGGGTTGATTAGGCTAAAGTGTTCATTTCACTGCTTGACACACTAGATCAGAGTGTTAATGCTAGAAAAGCTTAGATTCTGGTTATAATTAGGATGAGATTAGCGTTAAAGGTTAAGGTTAGTGTGTTTGGGAAAGTGGTAAGAGTTGGGTATGTCTGCTCTCTGTTTCTTTTTGATAAACATCAGGAAGCAGAGATCGATCATGCATTATAACCAGAGTTACAGTCAGAGTTTACAGAGCATAATACATAAACACTTAGAATGTCCAGGAAGAACTGTTGGCAGAATTATCCTAGGAGGATTTGTATTCACCATCTGCTAATGTCACAGAAACATTGGGAGCACTGTAATTTTCCATTCTGGTTGGTTTATTCAGAACATCAAGACCATCTAAGAAGGACACACATTACCATGAGAATTGTCTTTATGCTTGAAGTAATGTAGTTTCTTCTATTTCAAAGTTGCAAGCATCTTGCTACCTACTATTGTAGGTAGGTAGGTAGGTCTTTGAACTGCTGTGCCTACTGTTACATAGTAAAACCCACATTTATGTAATTTGCACAGTAAATAGTAAACATATATAGAAATACAATAACTAGAACTCCTAATGTCTGACGGTTAGAATTTCAAATGTTTAGAAAAGAAAATTGGTTTGGAATCTGCTATGAAGTTAGCTTGTAAAAGTTTGATCTGGGAATTGTTGTATTTCAAGCCGGCCACATCCACTCTCAGCACTTCACTTTTCCTACAGTCACAGAACGGCTCTACTAATTTGTGGGTTTTGTTGTTTTTAAACCATAGTTTAAAACCAGTAGTTTAGTACGATAAAAATAAATATTTAAAAATCTTCATTTAACCACTTGCCGACCGGTCATGTTGACCGTACTGCGGCAAAGTGGCTCGATTCCGTCCAGCGATGTAGACCTACGTCGCTGGACTCCTCCCCCTGTAGGCGGCGCTCGCGCGCCACCGGAGGCACGCTCCCGCTGTTTTCAGTCACAGCGGGAGTCGGGCCAGGGGAGGAACGGCGGCGATCACCGCTGCTCTTCCCCGATCGTCGGGGAATTGAGTTTGGAGATCCGCCCGCTTGTGTAAACAGAGCGGGCGGATCTCCTAAGTGACAAGGAGTGACAGATTGCAGTGTTCAGCTTAGCTGAACATGCGATCTGTCCTTGTGTCACTCAGTCACCTCCCCCCACACGTCAGTAAGCACCAGGCATACATTAACCCCTCCCTCTCCAATAAAATTAACCCCTTCCCTGCCAGTGTCATTTTTACAGTAACAGTGCATATTTATAGCACTGATTACTATAGAAATGTCACTGGTACCCCCAAGAGTGTCAAAATGTCAGTCAAGGGTCCGATCTGTGCGCCGCAATGTCGCAGTCCCGCAAAAAAATCGCAGATCGCCGCCAAAAAAAACACCAAAAATGACAGAAATCTTTCCCTTAGTTAGTAAACGCAATAACTTTTGCGCAAACCAATCAAAATACGCTTATTGTGATTTTTTTTACCAAACATAGGTAGCAGAAAACAAATTGGTCAAAAATTTAAAAAAATTTAGATTTCTACATTTTTTTTTGGGGGGAATTTCATATAAAATTTCGTTTGGGTACAGAGTCGCACGACCACGCAATTGTCAGTTAAATTTGCATAGCGCCGAATCGCAAAAAGTGGCCTGGACGTAAGACAGCAAAATCCTCCGTTGGTAAAGTGGTTAAACAGGTTCATTTAATTTAGTGCGAAGAGCAGCAATGATTGTTCATTTTTCGGTCTTCACCGAGCAGACAGCTGTGACTGTCAGTTTCTGGCTCTCTGCTCTGACCCTCCAGCTCTCCTTGGAGCGCTGAGCTGGGGTGGGGGTGGGAGTGGTTGGCTCAGGCTCTCAATGGCATGCTGGGAGGCTGAGCCAGCTGAAGGTCATGCATCTGGGTGGATCCCATCATTATTGTCGGGATATTCCAGAATCTGGAGCAGCTCGGTGAATGCCTGAATCTGGGTCACAGGTGTGCAGAAATAAGTTCACTCCTGTAACCCACAAGAGAAGTATGGCCAAAAAAGCTTTGCTTATACTTCTTTTTTTATCAAGTATGACAATATCTATCAAGCAAGTGCACACCTGTTTACTTTGAAAGTTCACAGCCAGAGAGATTTGTATTCAGGTTTCTGTGTCTGTCTGACCTGCTATCACTACTCTCTCCCCTCTGATCTCCATGACAAATTCTGGAGTGATGGTTTGTTTAAAATACCCTGTTACCAACCTCAAAAACATTGGATGTAAAAGCACATAAAATTATACTTGCAGCTTTTTTCCATTTCCATAAACAATTTTTCATTGACTTGCAACTTGTTAGCAAATATGACTACTTCAGTCCTTGATAATGTTTTTTGTTTTTGTATAACTAAAAAATGTCTAATAACAACTATTTGACAAAAAAAACTTTTATTCTAAACCCTCCTTCTATTTAAAATTCCACCCTATTTAGCATATTTTACTTTTTCTGACCCTTTAGCTGCAGTGTAGTGTTGGGATATCATACATTTACTTTGTCCATTACCAGAAGTGAAAAAGGACACCTAAAATTGGTAGGATTATCAGGTATTTACTACAATATTACCAGCAATTGTTAATAAATTGGCAAGCTATATTGTAGATTTACAAAGTTAGCTGCCAAAGGAGTTGTAATATTGTATACTGTTGTAAGCATTGATGCAATTCATGCCATAGGAAAACTGGATGCATTTTAAGATGACAGAATGATCCAGGGGGTTGGGCCCATTGTGCCAGGACAAGCAAGACTGCATCACCAGAAAGAAGGGCAAGAAAGCACAGAAAGCTTTATGTTTACCAGAAAAAAGTCCCAGTATAAATACTTCCTGATGTTCTGACCCACTGAAAATGTCTACAAATGTCCATGATTATATAGGCAAAACCTCATAATCTCAGAGGTTACCATTAAAGTGGTTGTAAACCCCCGGGTACCGTTTGTAGCTATAGGTAAGCCTATGATAAGGCTTACCTATAGGTACTGTAAATACAGTATCTCACAAAAGTGAGTACACCCCTCACATTTTTGTAAATATTTTATTATATCTTTTCATGTGACAACACTGAAGAAATTACACTTTTCTACAATGTAAAGTAGTGAGTGTACAGCTTGTATAACAGTGTAATTTTGCTGTCCCCTCAAAATAAATATAACACACAGCCATTAATGTCTAAACCGCTGGCAACAAAAGTGAGTACATCCCTAAGTGAACATGTCCAAATTGTGCCCAAAGTAGCAATATTTTGTGTGGCCACCATTATTTTCCAGCACTGCCTTAACCCTCTTGGGCATGGAGTTCACCAGAGCTTCACAGGTTTACCACTGGAGTCCTCTTCCACTCCTCCATGACGACATTACGGAGCTGGTGGATGTTAAAGACCTTGCGCTTCTCCACCTTCCGTTTGAGGATGCCCCACAGATGCTCAGTAGGGTTCAGGTCTGGAGACATGCTTGGCCAGTCCATTACTTTTAACCTCAGCTTCTTTAGCAAGGCAGTGGTCGTCTTGAAGGTGTGGTTGGGGTCGTTATCATGTTCGGCCCAGTCTCTGAAGGGAGGGGATCATGCTCTGCTTCAGTATGTCACAGTACATTTTGGCATTCATGGTTCCCTCAATGACCTGTAGCTCCCCAGTGCCGGCAGCACTCATGCTGCCCCAGACCATGACACTCCCACCACCATGCTTGTCTGTAGGCAAGACACACTTGTTTTTGTACTCCTCACCTGGTTGCTGCCACACACGCTTGACACCATCTGAACAAAATAAGTTTATATTGGTATCATCAGACCACAGGACATGGTTCCAGTAATCCATGTCCTTAGTCTGCTTGTCTTCAGAAAACAGTTTGTGGGCTTTCTTGTGCATTAACTTTAGAAGAGGCTTCCTGCTGGGACGACAGCCATGCAGACCAATTTGATGCAGTGTGCTGCGTATGATCTGAGCACTGACAGGCTTTCCCCCCACCCCTTCAACCTCTGCAGCAATATTGGCAGCACTCATACCTCTATTTCCCAAAGACCACCTTTAAGTAGAGCAACAATTCTTTTTTTCAGATCCTCAGAGAGTTCTTTGCCATGAGGTGCCATGTTGAACTTCCAGTGACCAGTATGAGAGAGTGAGAGCGATAACACCAAATTTAACACTACTGCTCCCCATTCACACCCTTCACATCAACGAGTCACATGACGCCGGGGAGGGAAAATGGCTAATTGGGCCCAATTTGGACATTTTCACTTAGGGGTGTACTAACTTTTGTTGCCAGTGGTTTAGACATTAATGGCTGTGTGTTGAGTTATTTTGAGGGGACAGCAAATTTACACTGTTATACAAGCTGTACACACTCTACTTTACATTGCAGCAAATTGTCATTTCTTCAGTGTTGTCACATGGAAATATATATTAAAATATTTACAAAAATGTGAGGGGTGTACTCACTTTTGTGAGATACTTGCACCGTTTAGGAGATATTTACATTGCATGCGGCTGATTACATCATCCATGCATGCGCCATGAAGAAATGGCCCGTGCCGTTTCTTCTGAGCCCTGTGCCATGACTAGGGGCTCCCACACGCATGCATGGGAGTGACGTCAAGCAGCTTCAGCCAGTAGCACAGCCAGAGTCCGCAGACCCCGAGGGAAGACGGTCGAAGATGGATGCAGCCTCTGTCGGGGACGACGCGGGCTTCGTTTGCAGGTAAGTGTCACATAATATGCTAGTATGTGTTGCACACTAGCATATTATGCTTTTACTTTGCAGGGAAACAAAAATATTTTTTTTTCAAGACTTTACTTTCTCTTTAATCAAATCAATGGACTCTCATGAAAGGCATCTAACAGCTCTTTAGGACTAGATTTTATATTTCTTTCTACTGTGCTATATCGTTAGGCTCAGTAAAGTATAAGTATACTCTTTTATACTCTCTGATATATGTTAACCTTATTTTGGTTAATTTTTCTCTTAACCTTGTAATACGAGAATACCATGCTTGTGAACTGAGGGTCTTTACTAGTCTGTCACTTCATTCATTTTCTAGAAGGGAGGGAAGGTCATGACAGAGCACATTCACCCATCACTATTTATTATTTTTATTATTTTGTTTAACAACTTGTCAACCGGCAGCAGTACATATACTGCGGCAAGTCAGTTCTGTCCCGCAAAACGACGTAACTGTACGTAGTTTTGGGGGACCATTAGTGGGGGTCCGGGCACGCAGATTGGCTACAGGGGAGCCAATCAGCGGGTCCGACGGCCACAATCACTCACCGTGGAGACGGAACGGGGGTCTGTCATTGTAAACATGGCAGACCACTGTTCTGTTCGTTATAAACACAGGGATCCTGTGTTCCTCCTATTTAGGATCACAGGTCTCTGTGTTCATGCAGCAAGCCCATCCCCCCACAGTTAGAAAGCATCCCCTAGGGAAACATTTAACCCTTTGATCACCCCTGGTGTTAATCTCTTCCCTGCCAGTGTCATTACTACAGTAACAGTGCATATGTTTAGCACTGTGTACTGTAGTAATGTCACTGGTCCCCCCAAAAGTGTCAAAAATGTCAGTTAGGTGTCCGATCTGTCCGCCGCAATGTCTCAGTCCTGCTAAAAATCACTGATCGCCACCATTACTAGTAAAAAAATAAAAATAACATAAATCTTTCCCCTAGCTTGTAGACGCGATAACTTTTACTCAAACCAATCAATATATGCTTATTGGAATTTTTTGTACCAAAAATATGTAGCAGAATACAAATAGGCCTAAAATGATGAAAACAATTGATTTTTAATTTTTTTTATTGGGAATGTTATATAGCAGAAAGTGAAATATATATATATATATATATATATATATATATTTTTTTTTTTTTTTTCAGAAATGTCGCTCTTTTTTGTTTATAGCGCAAAACAAATTAAAATTGCAGAGGTGATCAAATACCACCAAAAGAAATTTCTATTTGTGGGGAAAAAAGGACATCAATTTTATTTGGGTACAGTGTGGCATGACCGCACAATTGTCAGTTAAATTAACGCAGTGCCGTATCGCAAAAAATGCCCTGGTCATTAAGGTGGAAAACCCTCCAGTCCAGAAGTGGTTAAAGTAGATCTACATACCACTTGTGTATAAGATTTAACATGTCAATATAATTTCAAAAATGGCTTCCAATCTTTTTTATTCTAAATAAAGCTTTCATTAAAATAATACTTGGGAATCTGGCCAAGAAGGTCCATAGTCATGCACTTTTTAATATGGGGTCACAACTGTGTTCTGATTGTGCTGCTGCATTAACACCCTGTAAGATGTATTCCTGATGGAAACTACAAACAGCACACACAAGAAACACCATTATTACTTTTATCATTGCCAAATAAGAACTGGAGAATAGTGTTGACTGATACTGTGACATCTGTAATTTCTCTGGCACAGCTGTGAAGTGCGGTAGCTTAGAAATATGTAGAGATTTCATTGCCAAAACAGTATCCATAATAATAACAGCATGTGATCCAAATGTCTGCATAGCATTGCATGCAATCAGAATGATTGTTTACTATATGTTTTGGAAAGGCTTTCCTTTTAGTGTTCATATGTTTGAAATGTATGAAAAATATTGCATAGAAATGTCAATAAAAAGAGTTCAAATTTACAAAAAAAAAAAAAAAAAAACTTCTTCAAATTAGATGGGGAATTCAGCATCTTAAAAAAAGTAAGCAGTCTTTTATGAAATTAGAGAAATTTGCAGTCACGCTTCATAGCTGAAAGTTGATCCAAGTCAGTTCTGTTGCTGATGCAAGTGAATTGGCAATTAATGCAATTTATTTTTGGAGGAAACACAGTTAAATAATTAAATACTAATTGTGTTTAAAAAAAAAAAAAAAAAACAATTCATGTGCATACAGTACACTGATGCCATTGAAATAGAGAGACTCGTCCTTGGGTTTGTTCTATGGGTTCCAATGTGATGATTGGTGTGTAATCCAATATATGCCTTTTGGAAGGCTTACTCATGTTCGATCTTATACACTAGTGTCCTTGACGATAATGTTTTATTTTTGTATAACTGAAAAAATATGTAATAAAAACTATTTGACAAAAAAAAAAAATCTTCTATTTTAAACCCCCCTATTTCAAATTTCTCCCTACTTAGCATTTTTACATTTGTTTGACCCTTTAGCTGCAGTGCAGTGTTAGGATATCATACATTACATTACGTTTTGCTTGCCATTTAAAAGAAAATGTTTGTGTGGCTGGTAATGCTAAATATCACATCCAAAAACTAAAAATAAACACTGCCAATTGCCAATTCTTTTAGATATCTTATTACTGAATATTATGTTTACTGCAAGGTTTTCCTTTCACTTATGCCTGTATAGTAGCTGTTATACTGTTTCAATTTGAGTATTACAGAAACTAGGATTATATGTGATGACTTTGCTCTCCTGGTTAGTCAGGTATGCAAAGAGCTTGTCTAAATATACCTTTTATATAATCAATGATAATCAATGAGTAAACAGGACTACATAGCTAGAGACACAGATAAGAAGTCTGAGGGTTCTTATACACTGCAAATCAAAATAAATGGTATAGTAAATGTCTGCCCAATTATGCTTGACACAGTCAGATGTTTGAAAGATTGGGATCAAACCTTAGAAGCTCAACCCAAGAACAAAGATAGGTGCACACAAATTGTGCTAGTACCCCTCGTGGACTTGAAATGACATGCCTTATGAGTATACATAAGAAAAGATTATTTTATGAAATATACAAACCTAGTATAGATAAAAACATAAAAAAATAGAAAACATGTTGCTGGCTATAAAAACAAACAACAATACCAATTGTGCCCATGATAAATCATATACCAATACTCATCGGAAAAACCAATAGTGCGTCGCCACTTGGGGTATACCCTGTGGTGGCTAAAAGGTGTAGATCATGGATTCGTCTAACATGTTTTGGACTTGAAAACTATGTTGAGTCCTTCTCAGAGATGTACCAAATAAAGGGCTTTACATTATTGTTATGGATGTAATCGACATATTATACACAGTGTAACACGAGATACATGGTAGTAACAGTTGGTAAGAATGTCCAGTAATGCCAAAATGCGACCGGAATCCTCAAATTATGGAATAATGATGGTAAGGAGGCTGTTCACAAGGACCCCAACAGCAGCAGGACTATGCCTCTGCTTGAATTGTTGACAGGCGATGTCTTAAGAGTACTGGAAAAGAGAAATGGACAGAGGGAGCACTAGCCTAGCGCATTATCTTTAAAACAATTTATTGTAATAGACATGTATACACATTATACTCACAAGATGATTATGAAACACGGGCAGTAAGCAATGAGGGACCCCCAGGGGTCTCCACTGGGCATACTTAGCTGCCGTAGGCCGTGGAAGGATGTAGACCTCCAAAAAACCACTTACGTGTTTCGGGGTGTTCCCCCTTCATCAGAGCTAGTTGGGGGAATGTTGCCTTAGGAGTTTAGGCGTAATCTCCCTTACCGTGTTGTGATGATGAGGAGTTATGTATAAATTCCCATTAGAGATTGTAAAGATTCATGTAAATATATATATATATGTACGAGATATTGAGTTTTGATTTTAAACTCATACTTGGATGTATAATTTGCGTAAGCCAGACGGACCGGTTTTAGTAATCTATGAATCCAGTATAACACGTCCCTTTGAAAGGCCAGCTGGCTATTTACACATAAACACATAAAGTGAATACCTTTCAACTAGACCGTTTGAATTTGATCTGTCGGGCTACCTGGGAGGGGTCTGCTATTTACACTGATAAACAAACTGTAGTACAGCCCCGTAATTATGTTCCTTTTCCCCAGACATTACGGGGCGAGAAAATAATTGATAATCTTCCATGACAGGTCATTCCTTTATCTCACCCTCTACTTCAAAGACTGTCCCTTTAGATATGCAATGAAGATTGACTATCGGTTGAAGGGTTGGACAATAGGCCCGGGAGATGAACAGGTTCTCTCCCCAACAGAGAACCTAGGGGGAATTTGTCCTATCTTGAAACGAGATACGCCCACAGGGAGGAACAGGGCATGATAGCTGACCCAATGAGAATAGCCCTATACAAGGCTATAGGATATGGGTCTATATTAGCACAGGTGGAAATAGAGGGACTATTTAATAGAGGGAGAGCAGGAGGAAGCACTAAGGGTAATTATGAAGGAGTAAGGTTTACATTGTTTGTTCTCCTTGTGTCGGTCGTAGTGTGTTTGTATATGAGTATACACTCTATACACTGTATTTGTTCAGTTAAATTAGGAATATTTTACATTTTGTAGTATGTACAATAGTTAGATTGTTGTAAATTAAGTAGGCTTTTCAAACTATATACCAATAAATAATTGCTGTGTTAAAGCTTTCATTCAAAGTCTCATTTTTAACCCAAATATTGTCTGAGATTAAATTAACTCTCATATCTTTCGGGTAACAGGGAATGAGTGGTAGGGCTTTATTCCAAAAGGTCACATGATCAAGTCCCAAAGCTCCACCCTTTGTGGGTGGGTCAAGAACAATATAAATGTATAGAAGTATATTACTAATGACAATAAAAGCATAAAAATATAAATATATATAGAACCAATGCATGTGCAAAGAAATCCATAAAAGATGATTCCCACAATACATGACAATATGACCATGGAAGAGCCAGCCATGTAGAGTTGCCTGACATGGAACAAACATCAGACCCTATTGCCTTGTGCGATCAATAAATGCCATCCAAATGCAGCCACAGACTTAGTGTATGGTAGAAGAAATCTATCAAAATTCCCTGCTGTTCCTTGTATATGTTATGATTGGAGCCACAATGTCATAAGGAAGGGACCGACCGAAATGTAAACCATCAGTGCAGATACTGAGAACAGGTTTATGTTGCTATTAAGATCATTACCAGAGCGTTTCTGTGTCTGGGGTCTTTGTGTCTCCGTTTCCGCTGATGTCCTATTGTGGATATCCTGTGCCATCCTGGATACTTCCTGTGTACATCACGTCCGGTTCCTGTAGGGCATGCGGAAGTGACATAGAATGGTCTGTCAAGACAGATCTCGCAATCCATGCTGCGCCATCTACCTGGCCCCAGCATGAATTGCATGCAGAGCTTTGTAGCTGGAAATTCGGTTTGTTTCTACATTGATTCCAATTGTCAATATGCTGCATTGGGAACGGCATGATCGCACTTACACTCATAGGGTGGCCAGATGGACTCAACTAAAAATTAGTAATAATACAGTACAATATATATATATATATATATATATATAAAATAAAAAAACACATATATAAAAAAAGCACACAAAATGCATATACGTCCATAGATGATCAATATTTCTGTATATAAATACCTGTAGCGAGGTTGACCACCACCTTTTGGTGTCAAATAGTAAAAGATGTTATAAATATCGTATACAAACTTGTTATAATACAATAAAATATAATATAAAATATACATAAAAGTATATATATAAAAAAATATATTTAAAAAAACATGCCTAAGGATGTCTTAAGAGTGGTCTATTAGTCATAGTGCAGCCGATGAAGGGGTATGCACCGCCGTCCTCTCCATGCTACGTAGCATAGTCCTGCTGCTGTTGAGGGTTTCCGGTCGCATTTTGGCTTTACTGGACATTCTTACCGTCTGTTACCACCATGTATCTCATGTTACACTGTGTATAATATGTCAATTACATTCGTAGCAATAATGTAAAGCCCTTTATTTGGTACGTCTCTGAAGAAGGACTCAACATAATTTTTAAGTCCGAAACATATTAGACTAATCCATGATCTACACCTTATAGCCACCACAAGGTATACCCCCCAAATGGCGACGCACTATTGGTCTTTCCGATGAGTATTGGTATATGATTTACCATGGGCACAATTGTTATTGTTTGTTTTTATAGCAAGCAACATGTTTTCTGTTTTTCAATGTTTTTATCTATACTATGTTTGTATATTTAATAAAATAATCTTTTCTTATGTATACTCATATGGCATGTCATTTCAAGTCCATGAGGGGTACTAGCACAATTTGTGTGCACCTATCTATGTTCTTGTTATATCTTTAAAGGACAAGACTTACCATATGTTATATGTGTTATTCACACCGCATCCCCCCTATTGTTATATGTAGAAGCTCAACCCAAAGCAGGGTAAACTTACACATGTTAACGATGGTTATCTAACTGAAGCTATTGAGACCTGGTATCAGGGCCGGTATAAGTAGTGGGCGGGAGGGGAAGCTGCCCTGGGGAGAGTGTGGGAGGGGGTGCCAAAACACTTGAACATCACCTTTTATCTCAGCCCCTGTAAAGCCTGTCCAAAGCAGAGTCGAGTATGGGCCCATTCCTTCTGCAGGCTTCCCTGCCCCCTGCTGGAAAGGACAGAAGCATTTTTACCAGCACAGGTTCCTGGCAGGCTGGACGGCTGGATCTGAGCAGTGAGAGGTCTTTTACAGATGGGCGGAGCAAGT
This sequence comes from Pelophylax lessonae, assembly GCF_965119305.1. NCBI lineage: Eukaryota > Metazoa > Chordata > Amphibia > Anura > Ranidae > Pelophylax > Pelophylax lessonae. The sequence continues at coordinate 505,619,435 of NC_138770.1, read as the reverse complement.
AGAGCACACTACACTGCAGCCCTGATCACTGCTTTCAGCCCAGCAGACATCGGAGCTCTCCTTGGCAGACTGAAGATAAGAGATGACAGATAACTGTGACCCACAAATAGCACTTCTTAACCTTAAACCACCAAACATATCCCACCGTCAAATTAAACTTCTCATGCAAGTCACAACAGCGGCCAAACAAATCATTGCTAAATCATGGAAAACATCTAATCTCAGTGTCATAGCAGTCAAAAATAAAGTCACGCAAGCAATGATCCGCGCAAAAATTAAAGCGGTCATCACAAACAGATTTCCTAAATACGAGACCCTCTGGTCACCTTGGGTGACGCACTTTCTCCCACCCAATTTTGATGAATCACTACTACTCCCATAAGAGGCATCTTTCCCATTGCCCCTTCCCACCAGCATAATTAACAACATTTAGGCACCTGGGACCTCACCCCCTCCTTATGCTCCCATTCTCTACCTCAACAACTATACCCCACCCCTCCCTTTCCATCCTTCTCCTTTCTCTATTTACCCCTCCTACTTTACTATAGGTAGTCAAAGCTCTACCGACTACTCCTATCTCTGAACACAACACCTCACAAGCTTAAACTCACATTTATTAATCTGGAGGCATTTGCCTACTCGTCTCACCGAAACGTTACCATGTTAGAAGGTTTTATAGTTAACAGTTCACCAGATCTCTGGAGCTACATGCCCGGGAGGAGTGAAAACTACACGACCCTTCTTGGGACACACCACTCATGTTGCTAATGTTTGCCATACTCCCAACCCATCATTATCTCCTACTCTGGTTTTAGTCTATCCTTTTATATGAAGCCTTTAACCATTGAACAGTTGTATAATAGTATAATAGAGGGAAGTTTCAAAATTAGAAATGGACCATATTGTCTCCCTTACCCCTAGGCACAGCTTGTTCCCTATGGGGTGCCTGGAGCTGGGATAAAGGTACGGCCCACCATTCAATTAGCCCTTGTAATTGATTGTACTAGTTTTTTCCAATCTCCACCTCTTAGAGTTTCTGTTTTATCACTTGTATTCTTTCACACAAACCTGTATTCTGTACGACATGGTATGATAATTATTGTTTATCTTCCTTCTGATGTTACTACCTGAAAAATCCAATAAATATTTTGTAAGAGAAAAAAAAAAAGAGATGACAGATAACTGACTAGATTTTCTCCTCTTGTGAGTCCCGACCTGTCCTGTGTTCCACACTGGGCAGTGCTGTAAGCCTCTACCTTGCAGTACAGGTTTACTAAAAAGAAAGTACAATGTTTTGAATAGTTTAGGAATATACTGGGGCTTTTCAGGCTATACATACTGCACATGTATTCCACACTATATCTTAATGAGGATCATGCATTTTAATAAGATATAGTGTGTGTGTGTGGAATACATCTATGTAGAGCCTGAAAAGTCCCAGTATATTCCTAACCTATTCAAAGATTTGACCATAAACAAGTGATGTGATGCAGCCCAACTCCAGCAAAGTGAAAAAGTCCATCCTTGCAGTCTTGGGGGAAATAGCTTCATATATACTTTCTACAGCCAGCTGCAGTGCTCTCCTCTTCCACCCAAAGTCTCAGCATCATCACACAGCAAACAGGAACATTAACCCTGTATGGTATGATGAGGCTGGAGTCAGTGGCGGCAGGTGACGTTTTAAGATGGTGGGGGCGCAAGGCCTCGCCCTTCCATTTTGACTCCTCCAATTCCTCACAAGCCCCACCCCTTAAAAACTCCACCCATTTTGTCCCCTGTATTTTGCTTGTGTGAACAAATTCTCCCAATATATCACATATTAAGGGGTCCATCAGTACTAGTATATCCCATAATAGGGAGCAGGGGCCCTATTATGGGATATACTGTGAGAGACACCCTATTATGGGATACACTACTGAGAGTGGCACAAACCCCACAGTACAGACCCCCTAGCACAAACCCCACAGTACAGGCCCCCTAGCACAAACCCCACAGTACAGGCCCCCTAGCACAAAGCCCACAGTACAGACCCCCTAGCACAAACCCCACAGTACAGGCCCCCTAACACAAACCCCACAGTACAGGCCTCCTAGCACAAACCCCACAGTACAGACTCCCTAGCACTAATCCCACAGTACAGACCCCCTAGCACAAACCCCACAGTACAGGCCCCCTAGCACAAACCCCACAGTACAGACCCCCTAGCACTAATCCCACAGTACAGACCCCCTAGCACAAACCCCACAGTACAGGCCCCCTAGCACAAACCCCACAGTACAGACCCCCTAGCACTAATCCCACAGTACAGGCCCCCTAGCACAAACCCCACAGTACAGGCCCCCTTTCAATGCAGTGACAAGCGTACATGCCCCCTTTCAATGCAGTGACCAGCATACATGCCGCCTTCAATGTAGTGATCAGTATACATACCCCCTTTCAATGTAGTGACCAGCATACATGCCCCCTTTCAATGTAGTGACCAGTATACATGCCCCCTTTCAATGTAGTGACCAGTATACATGCCCCCTTTCAATGTAGTGACCAGCATACATGCCCCTCAATGTAGTGACCAGTATACATGCCCCTCAATGTAGTGACCAGCATACATGCCCCTCAATGTAGTGACCAGTATACATGCCCCTCCATGTAGTGACCAGCATACATGCCTCTCAATGTAGTGACCAGCATACATGCCTCTCAATGTAGTGACCAGCATACATGCCCCTCAATGTAGTGACCAGCATACATGCCCGTCAATGTAGTGAGCAGTATACATGCCCCCTTTCAATGCAGAGAACAGCGTGCGTGCCCCCTTCAAAGCAGACCGTACTGTACTGGGCTAGTGGGCTGGCAAGTGGCAATGGATGGAGGATGGTGCTGGATGGTAGAGTGCTGTGGGAGGTGCATGCATGGCTGCACTGTGCTGTGATAGGGAGAGCTAAGTTGGGCCTTAGCTGTACTGGGCTAGTGGGATGGCAAGTGGCAATGGATGGAGGATGGTGCTGGATGGTACCATCCAGCACCATCCTCCATCCATTGCCACTTGCTGTCCTGTTAGACAGAAGCTGCTCATCAGATCAGCTTCTGTAGAATGGGAGCCTGCTGGAAAACCTTGTTCGATCATCAGCTTGCAGCCAATCAGCTGCAGTGCTGATCAGTGTATTCTGACAGAGAAGAGTCCTCCCTACTGTCAGGATACATCTCAATTTTTTTTTTTATTCCGCCCACTGTCTGAAAGAAAAAAAAAAACCTACGCATGTGTGCCAGTTTTGGTGGTTTTACCCTAGAGCAGAGTTCCACCCAAAAGTGGAACTTCAACTTTAAGGACTCCTGACCCTCTGACATGCCACATTTGGCATGTCATTTTTTTTGGGGGGGGGGGGGAGCAGGTACCTTGATTTGACAGGTACTCCCTCCCCATTTTACTTGGGCCGCCTAGGCAGCTCGAGCAGAAGTTTTCCTCTTCCCCTCCCTCCCTGCAATCTTCTAGGACCTAGGACACATCACAGGTCCCAGAAGATTGCCCGTCCTCTGAGAAAGCGAAGCGCGACTCGCACATACACAGTGTGCACCCGGCTGTGAAGCCACAAGCTATCACAGCCGGGTGCCCACAGAAGTGATGCCGTCGCCAGGGAGGAGAGGGAAAGAACCAAGGCTTCGGGCGGCCGCATCACTGGACCATGGGACAGGTGAGTGTGTGTTTATTAAAAGTTAGCAGATACACTTTTTGTAGCTGCTCACTTTTAATAAACTTAAAAACTTTAATCCTCTGCTCATAGAATAAAAGACCAATACACATGATTAGAATAATCAGACAATTTCTTTTTACATACTAGTCTCATATGGAAAACAAATAGGTACTCAAGTTACATAAATTCTTGATAGACAGAAAACAAATTCAGAAATGATGTATTGTAATGTATCCTTTAATTTCCGAGCATGCACAGTCATGATTATTTGATTTTTTTTTTTGTGCAAATACCATACTATTTATGTGAAAATCTTTAGTTTTTTTACAAGAATTTTTTTTTTTGTGCTTATTTTGTGATATTTTTACATGAACTGTTGTAATCAGCTCTTGAAAGCTGTGTACTAATAATCAGATTATCAGACGATTGCTCCAAATGCGTTTGTTTTTCTCAGATTTTCTCATCATGTGTACTAGGCATTAATGAGCATTTAACCCATGCACTACGGTAGGCCCCGTTGCAAGGGTTGATTTATTTATTTTTTCCCCTGGAGTTGGGATTTAAACCTTTATTAAAAAAAATGTCAGGGAAGACATTTGGGTCAGCCAGGTACATTGGTGGTTTTGTGTATACTGTAGATGTGAGAGTTTGTATGTGTGTGTGTATATGTATGTATATATATATATGTATATATATATACAGCATCTCACAAAAGTGAGCACACCCCTCACATTTTTGTAAATATTTTATTTTATTATTTTGTGTGACAAGACTGAAGAAATGACACTTTGCTACAATGTAAAGTAGTGAGTGTACAGCTTGTATAACAGTGTAAATTTGCTGTACCCTTAAAATAATTCAACACACAGCCAATAATGTCTAAACCATTGGCAACAAAGGTGAGTACACCCCTAAATGAAAATGTCCAAATTGGGCCCAATTAGCCATTTTCCCTCCCCGGTATCATGTGACTCTTTAGTATTACAAGGTCTCAGGTGGGAATGGGGAGCAGGTGTGTTTAATTTGGTGTTATTGCTCTCACTCTCTCATACTGGTCACTGGAAGTTCAACATGGCATCTCATGACAAAGAACTCTCTGAGGATCTGAAAAAAGGACTCTTGCTCTACATAAAGATGGCCTAGGCTATAAGAAGATTGCCAAGACCCTGAAACTGAGCTGCAGCATGGTGGCCAAGACCATACAGTGGTCGACCAAAGTAGTTGAGTGCACGTGCTCAGCGTTATCTAGAGGTTGTCTTTGGGAAATAGACGTATGAGTGCTGCCAGCATTGCTGCAGAGGTTGAAGGGGTTAGGGGGTCGGCCTGTCAGTGTTCAGACCATATGCCACACACTGCATCAAATTGGTCTGCATGGCTGTCGTCCCAGAAGGAAGTCTCTTCTAAAGATGATGCACAAGAAAGCCCCCAAACGATTTGCTGAAGACAAGCAGACTAAGGACATGGATTACTGGAACCCTTTCCTGTGGTCAGATGAGACTAAGATAAACTTAATTGGTTCAAATGGTGTCAAGCTTGCGTGGCGAAAACCAGGTGAGGAGTACAAAGACAAGTGTGTGTTGCCTACAGTCAAGCATGATGGTGGGAGTGTCATGGTCTGGGGCTCCAAGAGTGCTGCCAGCACTGGGGAGCTACAGTTCATTGAAGGAACCCCGAATGTAATCATGTACTGTGACTTACTGAAGCAGAGCATGATCCCCTCCCTTCAGAGACTGGGTGGCAGGGCAGTATTCCAACATGATAACGACCCAAAAGACACCTCCGAGACGACCACTGCCTTGCTAAAGAAGCTGAGGGTAAATGTGATGGACTGGCCAAGCATGTCTTCAGACCTAAACCCGATTAAGCATCTGTGGGGCATCCCCAAATGGAAGGTGGAGGAGCGCAAGGTCTCTAACATCCACCAGCTCTGTGATGTCGTTATGGAGGAGTAGAAGAGGACTCCAGTGGCAGCCTGTGAAGCTCTGGTAAACTCCATGCCCAAGAGGGTTAAGACAATGCTGGAAAATGATGGCCACACAAAATATTGACACCTCGGGCCCAACTTGGACATGCTCACTTTGGGGTGTACTCACTTTTGTTTCCAGCGGTTTAGACATTAATGGATGTGTGATGAGTTATTTTGAAGGGACAGCAAATTTACATTGTTATACAAGTTCTACACTCACTACTTTACATTGTATTAATGTGTAATTTCTTCAGTGTTGTCACATGAAAAGATATAATGAAATATTTACAAAAATGCGAGTGGTGTACTCACCTTTGTGAGATACTGTATATATATATATATATATATATATATATATATATGTAAATGTGCAAGTGCCTGATAGGGGGGTGCAATGGCATGTTTTCCCTGGGCACTGGATGACCTTGTCCCAGCACTGCCTGGGATATACTTGCAGCTATTTGTAGGTACTGAATGATTCAGCATTTCACAGGTACAACTTTGACCAACTGCACTATAGCCCCGGTTTACTGCTGGGACATGAAGTTTGTAAAAAGGTGATTCCATGCATCACATTTTTTTTATATATCATTTTTATAGAATAGTTGAGGAACTAAGTTTTAATTTCTTATTTGTGCCTTATACTGTAAATGCCTACTTAGGGAGAAGTCATATTTTAGCCAAAAATAAGCAATCCAACTGTTATTTTTTTGAATACACTATTACAATGGTACTATTTGATAAAAAGTGCAGCGCTAAATCAAATAAATAAATAAATATAAAAATATAAAAGAGCAAATATCTAATAAGACATAAAGTGAAAAAGTGCCAATATTAGGTGATAGTGACAATAAAGTCCAGATAATAATTGTGAAGTCCACAAAATTAAGAATAAGAATCCTAGTGCAGAGACTGTAATAAAAATTGATTGTGCCACCATCCGTGCATCAATCACCACTGTGTGACTGTCCACCACTCTATAAGAATAACTACTTACCAGAGAGTGTGGACCCAGATACCATTAGCACTAAGTCACCCGCACTTGAATAACCCAAAGGTGGTGTATGAAGGCAGCTCTGAAGGTTTCCAAACATAATTCCATGATAGGACCACCACTCACAGAGTAGTATCATACAACGCGTTGGACCATAAAGATAAAGAAAGCCTCCACAAAGTGTGAAACTGTATCATCCAATTTTATTGTAAAAGGTAAAAAACTTACATCATATTCAAGTTACAAGTGCCTATAACATCATCCAGCATGAAAGGTCAAAATGCAATGGCCTGAATGACAAGAAACCTGACGTGTTTCATCCTCAAAGACATCATCTGGTGTTTGAGAATATTCTGGCCATTGCATATATATAACCTCTCTATTAATTACCTTAATTGTTGTCTGTCCTGATGTGCATTCAATTTACTTCCTGATAGTAAACATGGCGTCACGGATATGGAAAAAACAAATAAGTGATTGGCGCTACCAGACGCAGGGCCTAAAATTACAAAAATGTGTGTGTTGGTGGTAGTGAATTACCCTCTGTAATCATACATAAGAAATAAGTTAGTGGTGTGTGGCAAATGAAAATGTATGAAAAAGATGTAATTATAAAACTCTCAAATATGGTGAATAAAAATGGGTGTTGTGATGGTGCGTCAAAGACTAGAAAAAACGAACTACACAAGAGTGTGGAATGGAGTGTGCCGTGTGTAGTATCCACAAATGAAAATAGGAGTGATAAGTGGAATAATAAATAATAATTGATATTAGAAAGTGTAGCAAACCATGCTCAATAAATTAGGTAAAACGTGTATAAATATTCCTAAAAATGTGTTGGGTAAAAAATAGGGGGTGTTCCCCAAATATACCAAAGTGAAAAGTGCTAAATCTGACGAATGTGTATAACAAAAGTGCAACTGCCGGTGGAGAGACAATAAATATTCAGTATATCACCTTATACAAATGAATTCAAAAATATCATAAATATCATAAATATTCATAAATAGCAGTCCATCCCGTAATCCATATATATAAGTCCACAGCAGGGTATAAATATAATCTGATAAAGAGGTGTCCAATATAATAATAGTGGTGCAAAAAAAGTTCACAGAAGGTAGTCACGTGCTTCTATTGCAATAGCCCGGAGTATAGTGAGTGGGCGAAAGAAGAAAGGTGCTCCCCCTCTCCTTCGGTCCCCCGCTTACCGGACTTAGGTACCCCTACAGGAGTGGAACACAGATCGATATTTAGGGGATCGCTCCCTCACGGGCCTTATCGGGTCCCCAGCTCTGTTCTGTCTCCTCAATCCTATTTCAGCTTAGTGATAAGTGGCTCAAAAAACATCGATGTCCCATTCAGTTGGAAATGACCAGAGTAATCCCCATGCATATAAAAGAAAGATGCTTCTGATAGTGAAGGATCACTTTAAAAACTTTTATTTCTTATAAAAGACAAGTACTCACATTAAAAAATGCCGAACAGTGTGTCTATCTGGTATAGGAGCCGCAACTTCCTCTCTAGCGGTGCGCGCCTGGAGATGGCGTGCGTGCCAACCGCCGGATGTGCGTTCCAAGCCTCTGGTGTGATGGACGGAAGTGATGTGATCACGCTCTCAACGCGTTTCGTCACACTGACGTCTTCTGTAGTAGCGTCAATCACATCTATCCCGTCCAACTATATACCAAATAACAAGGATGTTAAATGAATGAAAACAAGCATGAAGGAGGAATATACCAAATATTTATCAGAGCGCCGACTCATAAATTTATATATGGATATACGGATCTATTAGTATGTCCAAACATATGATGGACCTAAGCCCCGCCCATTCGGGCATTTTTCATTTTTTTTACATTTTTTACATATATCTTCTATTTTTATATATATCTTCTACTTTTTATTTTTTCCGTTTTAAGATCACCAATAATACCACCACTTCCATTCTTATATTTATCTTTAGTTTCACCTTTCATCTTTACGAAAACATGCCTATATATCTATAAGAAGTATAGGGACATATTTTTACACCATTTTTTAAATCATTTAACAAAAGGACATATCGGATCCATTATACCTATAACATACTTCAATACTACCTGTATACTACCACGATCGGTTATTCCATTCACACATATATGGTTTTTAGAATTTTATCCATAATATATCTATATACCACTAGGATCGGTTTTTATCACCTAAATTTCCCTTGCATATATATAGCTTTTATAATCTTCACAAAGATCGAGATTACTTTTGTCCTATTGGACACTAGGAATAAAATCCAAATCTCCAAAAGCAGTTCCGGTAAATCATGTGTGGTGACATCACCACGCATGGTTTCTAAATGGATAATTTTCGTTTTCCTTTTTTCTTTTTTCTTCTCCCTTACTTGAGAATCTACCCGGCAACAGAAGCCACAAAGGTACACTGTTTTTAATGATTGGTGAATAGGCGGATAATTGAAAACGCCCTGCTGGGTTGCCTGGTAACCATTTGGTATATAGTGGGACGGGATAGATGTGATTGACGCTACTCCAGATGACGTCAGTGTGACGAAATGCGTCAAGAGCGTGATCACTTCCGTCCATCACACCAGAGGCTTGGAACGCACATCCGGCGGTTGGCACGCACGCCATCTCCAGGCGCGCACCACGAGAGAGGAAGTTGCGGCTCCTATACCAGATAGACACACTGTTCGGCATTTTTTAATGTGAGTACTTGTCTTTTATAAGAAATAGAAGTTTTTAAAGCGATCCTTCACTATCAGAAGCATCTTTCTTTTATATGCATGGGGATTACTCTGGTCATTTCCAACTGAATGGGACATCAATGTTTTTTGAGCCACTTATCACTAAGCTGAACTAGGACTGAGGAGACAGAACGGAGCTGGGGACCCGATAAGGCCCGTGAGGGAGCGATCCCCTAAATATCGATCTGTGTTCCACTCCTGTACTGGTACCTAAGTCCGGTAAGCGGGGGACCGAAGGAGAGGGGGAGCACCTTTCTTCTTTCGCCCACTCTCTATACTCCGGGCTATTGCAATAGAAGCACGTGACTACCTTCTGTGAACTTTTTTTGCACCACTATTATTATATTGGACACCTCTTTATCAGATTATATTTATACCCTGCTGTGGACTTATATATATGGATTACGGGATGGACTGCTATTTATGAATATTTATGATATTTATGATATTTTTGAATTCATTTGTATAAGGTGATATACTGAATATTTATTGTCTCTCCACCGGCAGTTGCACTTTTGTTATACACATTCGTCAGATTTAGCACTTTTCACTTTGGTATATTTGGGGAACACCCCCTATTTTTTACCCAACACATTTTTAGGAATATTTATACACGTTTTACCTAATTTATTGAGCGTGGTTTGCTACACTTTCTAATATCAATTATTATTTATTATTCCACTTATCACTCCTATTTTCATTTGTGGATACTACACACGGCACACTCCATTCCACACTCTTGTGTAGTTTGTTTTTTCTAGTCTTTGACGCACCATCACAACACCCATTTTTATTCACCATATTTGAGAGTTTTATAATTACATCTTTTTCATACATTTTCATTTGCCACACACCACTAACTTATTTCTTATGTATGATTACAGAGGGTAATTCACTACCACCAACACACACATTTTTGTCATTTTAGGCCCTGCGTCTGGTAGCGCCAATCACTTATTTGTTTTTTCCATATCCGATACATTCCTACCGGACTGTATTTTCTAAGTGGGCTGCAGCCAGCGTTTGGGTCTGGTTATAGAGCTTTTATCCTAAGCGCGGATCCATTTATTTTCATGGTGTCACGGATGCGTCCCAAGCCTCACTAAAGATTCCCATATGTGCGTGTCATAGAGTGCGTTCCAAGCCTCACCATAGATTTCTATGTGTTCGTGTTACGACTCCACCTGACTATATACAATGCGCATGCGTCGTCCGAATCACCATGATGCGCAAGCGCCGGAAATGATTCGGCGTGATCGTCAAAATTCCAAAAGATCGGAAAGGTGGATCTCAAAAGGAGAATGTTAACTGAGTTCAAACCAAGCCTCGTTATGGGCATGGGTAACTCAAGAAAGCCATGATTCTAATATTGGATTAGCTCTACGTTAATACCTCACTGTCAAGCATAATTATATCCAGACAGGGAAAACGAGGGGCAATCCAATATATAGCAGCATATGGTATTGTCGGGATTATTGGGGATTAAATAAAAGAAATAAAAATGGCATTATTATAGGGATTTTGAACAGCATAGCTTCCATCTTGTTTGGAGGTGAATGAAAGTTCATATGTGTTCTTTTGCAAAATGTCTGTTACAAGAGAGTAGAATTTCAACAGAGATCTTTGTATTTCTTGTAGTCATAAAAAGAGGTGGCACATGGACCATCAGATAAGGGTGATTTTAGCCAGACACCATACTAGTCACTGATGTCCAGACGTTTGTCTGTCTGTATTTAACAATGGACAATAGTGTATTCATTAGGTTCATTTGAACTATATATTTTTAAAGATACATTATTATGTGTGAGAAGATATTAGCAATAATCATGTCATTATTTTATGTAAGGCATATACATATTTAGAAATGATCTGTATACCATATGTTGGGTTTATATTCTTGCTAAATAACAAATCTTACTTAGAATACTTTTCTATTATGTGTAAGGACTTATGTATCTTAAAAACGTATTACTTCATTTTAAGGCATGTGGTAGGAGTGTTTATATAAGAATTGCTTTAGACTGGACTAAGTGATATAAATCTTACAAGCCAGACACTATGTCTGACAGTAATGGCAGAATTCAAATATATTTGTGCTGGTCCTTAGAGATGGCCCCCACCACACAGACTAACAGTCGCAAACTCCAAGAGTGGTCCCCATACAGCGGCCAGCTTCGGAAGGGCAGCATCACCTCCCGGGTGCAGGGCGGAGCGAACAGTTCAGCGTGTGACGTTGACGCGTTTCAATTGACCCAGCACGCTTCTTCAGGACGTGTATATTTTTTTAAATACTATGTCTAGTTGCTTGGCTTTCCGGTTCAATAACTGCAAGGTATAGAAAATTCTAGGTGGTACACGCCCACTATCACTATTTTATAGTGGTGTGTTTTTTACCCAGGGATACACAATCCCCCCTTTTTTCAATAGAAATCTACATAATGTCCTTTACAGGACATAATGGAATCTATCCCACTCACGATGGGGCGTCCTTGCGGATGAGTAGAATTTTTATGTACTTTAGGCAGAGAGTACATCACCGGGATTCTGGAAGCTAGAGGGATTAGATAAGCATTTTCTTTCTTATCTAAAATCTCATTGTGAAAGCCTTTCTCAATATGTTTATCCAGATCTTTCTTATATTTAAGAGTGGGATTATCGGGTAATTCTCTATATGTATGTTGATCACCCAATACTCTATGCATTTCTCTCAAGTAATCATTATTCTGACCCCTTATCGGCAGGGCGTATAATCAAATCTTTCTTCTCACATAAATTCCTCAACCTTAATTAAGCTTGGATTGTTTCCATACTTGTTTAACCTGTAACTGATCTAAGTCCTTCAATACAAGGTCTTTAAAGACATTGATAGAAGGGGCGACTTGGCCAGGTGGGTTAAAATGGGATGGATTGGAGAGACCCGAAAGTACAACCTTTAAGTCCACTCTTAGAGGTCTCGCAATTGGAGTGATGATTATATATTTTTTTGCTATTAATCATTCTAATAAATTTATGGACATCAGTAAATGTGTTAAATGTATTAAATCTTTTGGGTGGTGCAAATTTCAAACCTTTATCTAATATTGTTGTCTCTTCTTTGGTAAGTTCTACACTGCCTTAATTGAAAACTCCTTGGGTACTTATGTTCTCTTTCTTTTTCCTTTGGACTCCCCCCCCCCCCCCCCCGGGAGCCTCTATTCGATCTGGACCTCTTTTTGTTCCTTGGGTTTCACTGGGAAAATCCCACCCACCATGAGGCCCTGGATTATTTTGATTGTATTTCTCTCTTGATTCCATAAATCCTAATGTCATAGGGAAGCCCATCTGTCAAAAGTTACCAGAGTCAGAGGAACTCAATTCCTCGGGGTTGCTGAGTATGACAATGTCCTCAGTTACCTTCTGCAGTCATGTACAACTCTCTGGATTTGTAAGGGATGAAACCCATCCCTGAAAGCGGGCATCATTTTCTCCCCCTTCTTCTGAACTCTGCTACAACAACCATAATCCACCTCCTCATGCTTCTCCTGTACCTACTGAGGCCTCACACGGATGGGTTGTGGATATTGCATGCCCTGAGACACCAGAAAATCCTCCTCTAGCTCTTTCTCTGTGTCTCCAGTGCCCTGTCCAAAATAACATACAGTGTCTGCCCCAGCAGGAACATTGATGCACGTATTGTCACAGCTCACCATTCTGATTGCTTACACAGATGGTCCCAATACGGTGCATACATTCTATATGAGGAGTCACAGACATGGGGATTAGAACCAACACTTCTCTAAGCCTGTCTGCATGCTATACTCGCACAGGTATGCATTTATGGCTATTGCTACTGCTACAGCATGGCTAAGGATTTTCAAAAGGTGAGTATGTCACTTAGCAGGTGGTATGCAGGCAAATGGAATTCCCATTGAATTTCATCCAGTTAGACACTGGCTGATTATGACTGCCTGAAATGGCTACAAACTCTTCTGGCCTGCCACAGAATATCTTGCAAGCAGCAGGTTTGTGCCATTGCCACACACAACCTTTTTGGCACAAGATGGCATAGAGCTAACCAGCTTTGGGTCTGCCCCATGCAGAATTGATGAAATCTCTGCAGTGTTTGGCTACTGTTCTGTAGATATATATATATATATACTAATGCATGGCATAATTTTGCCTGAACTGTGTTATAGCCTCTTTAACACTTGTGGGATACTGGTGGTTCAGAAGAAAACTCACTGGAAAAATGACATTGAAGAGGAGAAGATGGAGGCAACTGTGGTGTAACTGTCACTATCTGTAAGGGATGGGGGAGTACAACCATCTCTAAAGCCTTTCATATCCGGTGGTCAGGTGGATCCCCCTGCTGGTAGTGTGATTCAGCAATATGGAAACATTACTTTCCACATGATGGTGGAGGGCAAGTATAGCCTTATGAGTAAATAAATGGTTGCCAGGACCCTGCCACTGCAGTACAACACAGGCTGCAAATTTATGAAAGGGAACCAAACCCACTAGCTGGGAAGGCAGGAGCTGTAAAGCCAGCAAGTTTGCCAAGTTGGCATTGAGCCACTGGGCATGGGGATGGCTGAGGGTGTACGCCTTTTTGCATTCCAACAGCTGGGGCACAGAAACTTGCCTGCTGAATGCTACAGCTGGAGATGGCAGGGTAGGGTTGGCAGAATCAGAAAAAGGTTGCAGGCTACACTTGCTTCTAATCTACATGGCACCATGCTGACCCTGCAGCTGCAGGAACATCTCTGCCAATTGGTTCTTCCTGTCTGTTGTCTACTCCCGCTATGCTCTGATTGCTCTCAGATACAATTATTTACTGCACATACTCTTTCAGCAAGTGGCTGATACTGGGCTCCATTCACAAAAGCATATCACATGCAGTATGTAGTTGTTCAGACACATTTTCCCTAAATCCGAATTTGATCCTGAAACTGTCGATTCACTACACCGTTCTACAGTATTTCCCACAAAATGCTAAAATATGGTTGGTAAATACCACATGAACAGGTGCTAAACTCAATTCACAGAAGGAAATAAAAAATTAAGTGCATGTGGTTTTAAGTAGAGATTGAGGCATGCGGTATTTGGGGAATGTGTACTGGTTGTTAAGGAGCAGGCAGCCACCACATCCTTACCAACCGGTGAGCTATCAGCTGTCAGTGGGGTTCCTTGATGACAGCTGAATTTAAAAAAAAAAGAATTGCCAGCAATGAAATATTATGAAAAAAAAAATGGCGTGGGGTCCCCCCCCAACCATACCAGGCCCTTCAGGTCTGGTATGGATTTTGAGGGGAACCCCTATGCCATTTCTTTTTTAAAAATGACGTGGGATCCACCCCAAGATCCATATTAGAACCTTATCCAAGAAAGCAGCCTGGCAGGTCAGGAAAGGGGGGACAAGTGAGCTCCCCCCCTGAACCATACCAGGCCACATGCCCTCAACATTGGGGGTGCTCTGGGGTAGGGGGGCTTTGTCCTCCCAAAGCACCCTGTCCCCATGTTGATGGGGACACTGGGGCTCTTCCCAACAACCCAGGTTGCGGGGGCCAGAGCAGTGAGCTTATCGGAATTTGGAAGCCCCCTTTAACAAGGGGGTTGCCACATCCTGCTCCCCCTATGTGAATGAGTATGGGATACAAAGTACCCCTACTTATTCACCCCCAAAAAAAGTATAGTGTAAAAAAAGATGGAAGGCAGTTTTTGTCAAATCCTTTATTGCAAAAAAAAAAAATGTCCCCCAGTGTAGATCCATCGTCAATCATGATGCCCACCATCGCCGACCCCAAAAAACAAAACAAAAGCTATGCTCTTGATGAAGGCTCTGAGCTGCATTCCAATACAATGCTGTGTGATACTGTGAACCATAGTAGGTGCAATTTAAAATAGAGGGATGAGTTTTTAATGCAGTGTTACACTATGAGGATGTTTCTTGTGTTAGTACCCCTGCATATAACATTGGATTGCCTGGAGTGATTAATTGGAGTGAGCATTTTGTCTGTATTTTGGAAAGTTTGGAGTGATTGAAGATTGGGCTGATCCTGGTTGCTGGAAGAGGCTACCTATACAAATAAGTGTACTTTGATCAATCCTTTCTAGCCACACGACGTACCGGAGGATAAGTCGGGTGAGTGGAGGTGTCTCTGTGTTCCAGCATCCTATGACAATTGTGCCGTGGCGTCGGGACCAGAGTGAGCACCCCAATCCCCGCTTTTATTGCATCTATGTATTGATGTGCCTTTAAGGATTGTATACACGTACGTGCATATTTTTGGATGATTGAGTAGATTAAAGGTCTTAGACGTTATTGCACTAGTGGGGCTCTTTTTTTCTTACATGATTTGAGCGTAAGGAAGGCAGCCCAGTCAACAGGGACCTAATATCAGCTACATCCTGTGTGCCAAAGTAGAACATCCTAGCGCATTAGCCCGTTCCATGAGAGTGGAGGGCAATAAGTGGGGGTGAGTAGCTTTGCTGAGGGGAGTGGAGCACAGAGGTGGAGGACTTTCTGGGTGTTTCCTCATTTGAATCAGCCACTGGAATCTCACCTGATCAGCAGCTATCACTATTCTTTTTAGACTGTCTGTAAACTAATTTGAGATTGCTTATTAAGATTTCCACTGTGGAGTTGGACTTTATTACATATCAATATTTCTTCACATTTGATGGTTTATATGGTTTATGTATTCAAACATATGTTATTGTGTTTTGATTTGTTCACTATTTATTTGCGCAGCTAGTGGTTCATTTTTCACTATAACTCACGTGTCAATTTTATTTGAGGTGCACCACGGTTATTGATTTATATATTCCAGTTTATATTACTTTGGAAAGTTAGAGCTTTCAAGATATTTAATGATGTTATTTGTTGCGTTTGCATAAGAAGGAAGTACACTGAAGATCTGGTTACGTGGATATATGGTCACTTGGAAACCTATTACTCTTATCTTATGTGGACTTTACACGCACAGTTTGAATTTTAATTTAATTTCTCACGCATCACAAATGTTAATTATATTATTTGTTGCATTTGCATTTTCAATTTTTTGGATATAATGGTGCTGTAGGCCTGAACTTTAATGTAACAAACATACCTTTTTTTTTTTTTTTTTTTTAAAAAGAAGACTTGACAACAGACTTGCTGGA
This sequence comes from Pelophylax lessonae, assembly GCF_965119305.1. NCBI lineage: Eukaryota > Metazoa > Chordata > Amphibia > Anura > Ranidae > Pelophylax > Pelophylax lessonae. Next base: position 505,602,894 of record NC_138770.1, on the reverse strand, counting down.
TTGATTGGCCGCGGCCATTTATTAAAATATAAATACAATATATACTTAAAATGGTTCAGCTCAAGAGCTCGAACCAACCAAACTCCACACACAAATGTAATGCAGCTTAGCCAAAGAGCTCAAACTGCATATCCAATAACTTAAAATAAAAAAACCATTCCAATTTAGGAATTTACAAAAACAAAATGACCGCGACAAATGGGGGCGGGAGGGAGGGAAAAAACCTTCTTCCTCTGCTCCCGCTGACTGAGCCAGGGCTCACTTAAACTTCTTCTTTTATAGGCAACTGATTAACATAACGGTATTCAAATTTGACCAATTACCTTTTAGTGACCAGTATTTTACCAATCTATTTCATCCCTTTAACTGACCAATTGTATTTCTATGTTTAATGACCAATAACCTTACTACTTTAAAAAACTGACAATTTTTCCTTAACTATTGTCAAGCCACAGCCCCATATATGCTGATTGGGTACTTTTGGACCCCATCTGCATATTCATGGTGCTATAGGCCTGAACTTTAATGTAACAAACATACCTTTTTTTTTTTTTTTTTAAAAAAGAAGACTTGACAACAGACTTGCTGGATTGATTGGCCGCGGCCATTTATTAAAATATAAATACAATATATACTTAAAATGGTTCAGCTCAAGAGCTCAAACCAACCAAACTCCACACACAAATGTAATGCAGCTTAGCCAAAGAGCTCAAACTGCATATCCAATAACTTAAAATAAAAAACCATTCCACCAGCCAAACACATAATTCATGTGTTTGGCACCACCACCACGCCAGCGGCCTTCTCAACACAAGTCTGTATATCAAGATTTAAAATATCATTGGCTATGTCAGATAAATGTATCATATCAGACCTATAAAATCCCAAAAGCCCACCTTCAAGATCAGAGTGTCGAAAAGAAAAACCCGAAATTGAAGGTAGAAATTTGGAAACAGCTCTATTAATCCGTTTCCTACTTTTTTCCAAGAACGCATAGTCATCGGAAAACCATAAGAGACGGGGGACAATTTCAGAAAAAACAAAACAACAATGAGGAAAAATAGAATGAAAAAACAAAAAATCTGCCTTAATATTCAAAAGAAGATCCACTGACTTCCTAAAACCCAAGTCATTGCCCCCTAAATGTACAATAAATATGTCAGGGGTAGGCCACTGAAGGCAAAGTCTATCAAAAGTGGCTGCCAAATACCTCCACGACATTCCCCGGTTGCTGAACCAAAAAAGTTGAATTTCTGATGAAGGAAATCCTAATTGTACTCCATAAGGACGAAGCTCAGCACGTTTGTAGGCCCAATAAATGTACGAGTGGCCAATCAACCACACTACTTTAGGAGTACCTGAAATTTAAATGCATGCGTTAGGCCTGATGTATGATCTAAATGCTTCAGACTGCCATCTGCCAATAGCTTTAATGGTATCTGAAGAAAAGCCAAATTTAGCCGCAGTAGTAGCAGCACCCATCCTGAAAGAGTGTGCAGATATTGGCAGGTGGCTTAAGTGCAAAAACGACAGACAACGTTTCAAAACAGAATTAAACTGATAAACTGTCAAAGGGGAACCCGAAATATGCACAAAAAATTGGGGGAAAGGCAAAGGCCGAACCCTAACATATGCAATAGACCATAACACCGGACAAATATTTCCAGAAGAACACTTGCGAAGAGACACCCAATTGCCTTTCCCCAATCTATCAGTTTTACTATGCCTCAGAAAAATACGCAATTTGCCATCTAAAATAGACACATCCGAAAAAAACAAGCCATTAGCAGCATGCTTAGCAGTAATCAACAGCTCCGAAATTCGGAATGCGCCGAAATAACAGACACAAAATGCGCATTTGAACAACAAACTTTCATATGCGGCAGAACAAACTGTGTCAACCGCTGTGCAAAGTTGACCCAAAAGGGACAGAGATATAGCAAACCTCCGATCATGTGTGACCACCGACCTGCGATACCCCTTCAACGCGGTCCTTACTGAAAAAAAGTCCATAAAAGAAGGACCTCCATTCAGTTTAGCAAAAAATGAAACACCAGATAAGGATTTCAAAATATGAGAGTAGGAATAATTCTTTTGCATCAAATAATTCAAAAATTGTAGCACCACATTTTCATGAAAAGAATTAGGGGCAAATTTCATTTCACGCAGAAAAGAAAGCCACAATTCCCAAGAAGAATGATAAGCACGCCAGGTAGAAGGTGCCAACGCATTACAAATAGCTGAATCAACTGCGCTCATACCAGGCTCCAAAGGTGAGGAGGGCAAGGTAGGCCAACAACATCCGCTCCTGGCGCCAAAGCATGGAAACGGTCCATCTGCTGACGAGAAAGGGCATCAGCGACATCATTAGACAACCCAGGAACATATTTAGCCTTAAGCCAAATATTAAATCTCAAGCACAACAAAACTATATGTCGCAACACAGAAATCACTGGGAGAGAACGAGAAGCCAAACAATTCACTGCAAACACTACACCTTTATTGTCTGAATGTAAACGAATGCGCTTGTTACGAAATTCAGGGCCCCACAATTCCAATGCAACAACAACTGGAAATAGTTCCAACAATACAATACTAGAGGTAAGTCCCCTAGAAATCCAGGTAGGATGCCACTTACAAGCAGACCAACGTCCGTCCCAGAATGCACCATATCCATGGGAACCAGCAGCATCGGTAAACAAAAACAGTCCTGCCACAAGGAAGAACCATTAAATTCATCCAAGAACCGTAACCAAATCACCAAATCTTCTCTAATCTCAGAAACAACCCTTATAAAACGATGAGGCCCTACTAAACCAGAAATGGCCCTATACAATCTTTTAGAAAAAACTCTACCCATAGGCAATACTCTGCAAGCAAAGTTCAACATACCAAGAAGAGACTGGACTGTCTTAAGTCTCACTTTAGGTTTGCTCAAAACATAATGCAAAAGAAACTTTAACCTTGAAATTTTTTCTAAAGTCAAACGAAATTCCATAGTAACAGTATCAATGACAATGCCTAAGAATTCAAGGCAAGTCGTAGGAGCAACAGACTTACCTTCGGCCAACGGAACATTGAATTCAGCACAAACCCCCTGAAATTCCTTAAACATACGCAAACAATCAGATGTACCAGCAGAACCCATAAAGAGGAAATCATCCAAATAGTGCAAAATTGCACAGGAATTGCACCGATAAGATACCACCCACTCCAAAAAGGTAGAAAATTTTTTGAAATAAGCGCAGGATAGGGAGCACCCCATCGGCAGACACCTGTCAAAGTAGTAAAAACCCTCAAAAAAGAAACCTAGAGAGCTAAAAGCACTGGGATGTATAGGCAACAGCCTAAAGGCCGACTTCACATCCGCCTTAGTTAACAAAGCCGAAGACCCCACTATCCTAATCTTATCTAACGCTTCATCAAAAGTCGCATATGTAACCGAACATAAGTAAGGGCTGATCTCATCATTTAGGGACATACCATCTGGATATGATAAATGATGTATCACCCTAAATTCCCCAGGCTCCTTTTTAGCTATAATGCCTAACGGGGATATACGAAAATTCTCAAAAGGTGGATCCGCAAATGGTCCAGACACCCTACCCAGCTCAATTTCTTTAGCAATTTTTAGACGAACTATTTCACTAAAGGAAGCAATGGAAGGCAGGTTAGCTTGGATAATGCAACCTGAACCTGTAAAAGCAGGTAGAAAAAAACCAGAATCAAAACCTTGAAAAAGCAAAAAGGCATTTTCACTGTCTGGGTAGAGATGTAGCCATGGTAACATTTTTACCAAGCTCACCCGAGTTTCCGCTTTTGAGAAAAAGACTTTCTCTAGGATTTTGAGCCACCATACCTGAGGCCTTCTTAAAACATTTAGTAGCAGAATGTGACCCAGCACAAAAAGAGCATTCATGCCTAAATCTGCAGTTATTAGGCCATTTACATTGGCTGTCATTAAAACCGAAACATACAACTTTACGGTGCTGTCCCAAAGTCCCTGTTTTAGGAAAAACGACAGGCTTTTGTGGTAACAAAAGATTAATCCACAGCCCAACGTCTTTAACTCCCCAAGTCAGGGACTTGTAAATAGATAATTTCTGTCGAAAAGACTCGTCATAACCATACCAACCCAGACCTGGAAAACTCTTATACGCCTCCAAAATAATTTCCAGGTGCTGGAACAATCCGCTACACAGCTCAGGTCTCTTTTCCCCCAAAACACTCGCAAAGATGCAGAAACCCTGTAACCAATTGTTAAATGAACGTGGAGGAGATCTAAGCTTGTCCTCATGTACTTTGTCACCGTCAAATTTAGAAGGTCTAAAGTTAGGTAACAAGGATAAAACATCCACATAATCCCCATTCCAAATTTTTTCTTTCACACCATCTTTAAGATGAAACCCCAATGGGGAAACAGCACACGGCAATGCCTCCTTAAAATGGTGAGTAGGAACAGCAACAGAAGGTAGGGGGGGGGGAGAAACACTGGCCATAACACCACTACCACTAGCCATCTCACCAGTAGGAATAAAAACATCATTACAATCACCCCATACCTCATGTAAATTAGGGACTACATTACCAGCAACATCGGATAAACAAGCAGGGTTAACAACATTACATTTAGGCATTAACTTGTCACAAAAAGACTGAAACATGTCAAAAAATGTTTGCATCACAGCATTAGACTGAGGCTCACCTTCAATACCTGCGCCACTAGTGACCGCAGGACCAGGAGAAGGCGACCGTTGAACCCTCGGAATCACCGTCGATGAAGGATCAGGGACGACCGACCTTGTACTCGTAGCAACTGCCGCTCTCTGAGCATCCACCGGAGCTTCATCCCTCCCCCTCTTCGCTGCCCCTCTCGCAGCAGAAACGGGAACCGGACCGAACCTCCGTGGACGTTTTGATAGCCGTAGAGATCTCCTAGAGACTCCTCCATCTTCGGCCGACGAGCGGATATGACGACCGCGGAAGTCGTCACCGAGGTCAAGTCCTCCAACATTACCGATTTGCCGGCTTGAAGATGCGTCATTTCCTAGGTCAACGGGGGCCGGAAGAACGTCATTCGCAGGCGACGAAGATGGCGGATCCGATGTCCCGGCAACGACCGATTCAGGCTGCATCGACAGGCACCTCCGCAACCAGGCTTCTCCATCAGCACTGCTCGCTCTTTCTACCAACTGCTTCAAAAGCGACTCCATCCAGGCAAGTCACAAGCAAAAACCAAAAAAACCTTCTTCCTCTGCTCCCGCTGACTGAGCCAGGGCTCACTTAAACTTCTTCTTTTATAGGCAACTGATTAACATAACGGTATTCAAATTTGACCAATTACCTTTTAGTGATCAGTATTTTACCAATCTATTTCATCCCTTTAACTGACCAATTGTATTTCTATGTTTAATGACTAGGGTTGAGCGGACACCTAGATGTCCGTGTTCGACGGGTTCGGCCGAACTTTAAAAAAAAGTCCGGGTCCGTGTCCCGGACTTTTACCGAACTTTTCCCGGACACCGAACCCCATTGAAGTCAATGGGGACCCGAACTTTAAGGCACTAAAATGGCTCTAAAACACCAAAGGAAAGGGCTAGAGTGCTGCAAATGGCAGCAAAACGTAATTAAGAGCATGGCAAGTGCTCTGCAAACAAATGTGGATAGGGAAATAACTTAAAACAACAAAAAAAAACAGAAAAATAAAACAATGTTCTTCTTCATCTCTGAAGGACGAGGCCCATATGGAGTAGGAGGGAGGTTGAGGTGGTGGTGGATGTGGCGGTGACATAGGCGTGCGCACAGGGTGTGCTGGGTGTGCCTGGGCACACCCTAATCACCTAGGGCACATAGCATTGCCAGTGAGGAGATGGGAAAGATCTCCCTGGGACCTGCTCTGCTCTATTTCTCCTTGCCTACAGGTACATGGCCCCGATACATTACTCTCCCTGCTGGCAAACACATGCATGTGTATTTCAACTTTGGGGTGCACACCTTAATGCAATAGGCTGCGCACACCTATGGGCGGTGTAGGTGGAAGCGGCGGTGGAGGAGGACCAGGGCCGGATTAACAGCATCATGGGCTTGGTGCTGAGGATTTTGAAGGGCCTTAGGGCCGTGCCTTGCCATGCACCCAGAGGAGGAAGGGTGCAGCCATGCATGCCTAATTCAACATGGGATGCTGTCTCTGAAGCCCATAAACACATCCATGCATCGCCAACTGTCCCTCCTTGTCCGGCCTTCACGCTGTGTGGGGAGGTTCTGAGGGTGCTGCCTGGGGAAGCGAGCATAGAAGCCAGACTTCTGTGTTTACAAGTGACAGAAGAGCGGTAACAGTGAATATGGCCAACCCGGGGCCTATATAAAAGGTAGGGGCCTGGAGCTGCAGCTCCAATAGACCCTACATTAATCTGGCCCTGAGGAGGAGGACGAGGTAGCCAACACTGCTTCTTTTCACAAATTTTAAATGAGGGTACACCCCAAAAGAGTGAGAAAGAGCAAAAATGGAACAATGGGTGGGTAAGGTCGGTATCCATTGCTATTCTGCATAAGGTACGGAAAAGTCCCGTGGGATCCATGCCTGGTTCATTTTAATGAACGTGAGCTTGTCCACATTGTCTCTGGACAGGCGGCTGCGCTTGTCTGTTATAACGCCCCCAGCCGTGCTAAATACCCGTTCAGATAATACACTGGCTGCAGGGCACGCCAGCACCTCCAAGGCGTAAAGGGCAAGCTCAGGCCATGTGCCCAATTTGGAGACCCAGAAGTTGAAGGGGGCAGACCCGTCATTCACTACATGTAGGCGTGTGCACACATACTGCTCCACCATGTTGGTAAAATGCTGCCTCCTGCTAAGACGTTCCATCTGAGCTGCTGGTGCTGCTGTTTGTTGTGGCGTGCTGACAAAGCTTTTCCACATTTCGGCCATGCTAACCCTGCCTTCTGAGGTGCTGGCGGTGCCCTGGTTGCGTTGGCGACCTCCTCCTCCTCCTCCTCTGCCTTGTGCTTCCACTGTGGCCCCGCTGTCAGATGGGAATGCCAGCAGCATGGCGTCTACCAGCGTGCGCTTGTACTCGCGCATCTTGCGATCGCGCTCCAGTGAGTGAATTAAGGACGGTACGTTGTCCTTGTAACGGGGATCCAGCAGCGTGGCCACCCAGTAATCAGCACAAGTTAGAATGTGGGCAACTCGGCGGTCGTTGTGGAGACACTGCAGCATGTAATCGCTCATGTGTGCCAGGCTGCCCAGAGGCAACGAAAGGCTGTCCTCTGTGGGAGGTGTATGGTCCATGTCCTCTGTATCCCCCCAGCCACGCACCAGTGATGGCCATGAGCTGGCCTGGGTGCCACCCTGCTGTGAACATGGTTCCATCTCCTCCTCCAGCTCCTCCTCCTCCTCATCCTCCTCATCCTCCAGAACTGTGCCCCTGCTGGACAATTGCGTCCCTGGCGTTTGCGTGTGCAGGAACCCACCCTCGGAGCCCCTTGCGAATGACTGCCCTGAAAGCCTTGGAAATGTTACCTCTTCATCCTCCTCCTCCTCCTCATCCTGTGCCACATCCTCTTCCATCATCGCCCGAATTGTTTTTTCAAGGAGGCATAGAAGTGGGATAGTTAAGCTGAGAACGGCGTCATTGCCACTGGCCATGTTGGTGGAGTACTCAAAACAGCGCAACAAGGCACACAGGTCTCGCATGGAGGCCCAGTTATTGGTGGTGAAGTGGTGCTGTTCCGCAGAGCGACTCACGCGTGCGTGCTGCAGCTGAAACTCCACTATGGCCTGCTGCTGCTCGCACAGTCTTTCCAGCATGTGCAAGGTGGAGTTCCACCTTGTGGGCACGTCACATATGAGGCGGTGAGCGGGAAGGCCGAAGTTACGCTGCAGCGCTGCCAGGCGAGCAGCAGCAGGGTGAGAACGCCGAAAGTGCGCACAAACGGCCCGCACTTTCTGCAGCAGCTCTGACATATCGGGGTAGTTTTTAAGGAACCTCTGCACCACCAAATTCAGCACATGCGCCAGGCAAGGGATGTGCGTCAAACCGGCTAGGCCCAGAGCTGCTATGAGATTTCGCCCGTTATCGCACACCACCAGGCCGGGCTTGAGGCTCGCTGGCAGCAACCACTCATTTGTCTGCTGTTCCATGCTCCTCCACAACTCCTGCGCGGTGTGTGGTTTGTCCCCCAAACAGGCAAGTTGTAAAACTGCCTGCTGTCGTTTACCCCTGGCCGTGCTGAAGTTGGTGGTGAAGGTGTTACGCTGTCCGGATGAGGAGGCGGTAGAGGATGAGGAAGCGGAGTAGGAGGAGTTAGGAACAGGAGGCAAACTGAAGCGCCCTGCAATCCTCGGTGGTGGAAGGACATGCGCCAAATTGCTATCCGCCTCAGGCCCATCCGCCACTGCATTTACCCAGTGTGCCGTTAGGGAGATATAACGCCCCTGACCGTGCTTACTGGTCCACGTATCCGTAGTTAGGTGGACCTTGGCACAGATGGCGTTGCGCAGTGCACACCTGATTTTTTCCCCCACTTGGTTGTGCAGGGAAGGGATGGCTTGCCTGGAAAAGTAGTGGCGGCTGGGCACGACGTACTGTGGGACAGCCACCGACATAAGGTTTTTAAAACTGTGCGTCTCCACCAGACGGAATGACAGCATTTCAAAGGCCAATAATTTTGAAATGCTGGCATTCAGGGCCAGGGATCGCGGGTGGGTAGGGGGGTACTTCCTCTTCCTCTCAAGTGTTTGGGAGATGGAAAGCTGAACGCTTCCACGGGACATTGTGGAGATGGTTGTTGGTGACCCAGGTGGTGGTGTTGCTGACAGATCGTCTGTTTGCGGGGTGGCAGGTGCCGGTATCACTACAGATGTGGCTGGAGCGGCCGAGACTGCAGCAGAAGAGGAAGCAGGATGAGCCAGAGACGTTTCTTGGTTTTGAAGGTGTGTACTCCACTGCAGCTCGTGCTTTGCACTTAGATGCCTGATCATGCAGGTTGTGCTCAGGTTGAGAAGGTTCATGCCTCGCTTCAAGCTCTGATTGCACAGGGTGCAAACCACTCGTGTCCTGTCATCAGCACATTTTCTAAAGAACTTCCACGCTAGAGAACTCCTTTGAGCTGACTTTGGTGCGCTCGTTCCCTTGCTGCGTTGGGCAGTAGCGGACGTAGTGTCTAGGGCACGGCCGCTCCGCTTCTGCACCCTGCTCCCTCTTCTGCTGTGCTGGTGGCTCTGTGCGACCACCGCCTCTTCCTCCAAACTACTCAGTTCACCTGCATGACGTTCATTCCATGTGGGGTCGAGGACCTCATCGTCCTCCACATCATCTTCCACCCAGTCTTCACCCCTGCCCTCCTTGTCGGTCTCCACAATGCTGAACGCCGCAGCAGTTGGCACCTGCGTTTCGTCATCATCGGAGACGTGCTGCGATGATCCTTGCATGTACTCATCTTGAGGAATAAGTGGTTGGGCATCGCTGCACTCAATCTCTTCCACTTCTGGGGCAGGGCTAGGTGGATGGCCCTGGGAAACCCTGCTGACAGAGTCCTCAAAAAGAATAAGAGACTGCTGTATGGCTTGGGGCTCAGACTGCTGGCCTGATTTGCAAGGGGGTGAGGTGAAAGACGGTTGGACATTGGCTGCAGGTGCCAACTCTGACCTTTCTGCAGTAGACTGGGTGGGAGACAATGTGAAGGAACTGGAGGCACTGTCAGCAGCAAACCAATCTACTATCGCCTCAACTTGTTCTGGCCTCATCACTTCTAGGGGCGTTTGATGCCCTACCAAATACTGATGCAGGTTCTGTCGCCTACTCACACTTGAGGAAGGTGTTTCACTTGTGCGTGTAGCTGGCACAGATCGACCATGTCCTCTCCTTGCAACAGGAGCTCTACCAGCAGCACCACGACCCAGGCCACGGCCCTTATTTGACGGTCTCCTCATATTTCTGTAATTTAAGATCTTGCCCTAGAAAGGTTTTTATTGAATAGCGGAATAGAAAATATGATCCAAAAAAAGTGTATGTATATCACACGTACACAACCACACTAGGCCCCAATTACTATTGTTTGTACCCCTAAAAGGCTAGATGAGGAGTAGGGGGAGTATGGAACAGGCAGCACCCTCAAACCTTCAGAAGTATGAGATGAACCCCAACAACTTGGAAAGGTGGATCTCTCTCACACGTACCGACACAGACTATCCCGCAATTCAATTGATCCTCAAAGGTTTTTATTGAATAGCGGAATAGGAAATATGATCAAAAAAAGTGTATGTATCTCGCACGTACACAACCACACTAGGCCCCAATTACTATTGTTTGTACCCCTAAAAGGCTAGATGAGGAGTAGGGGGGGTATGGAACAGGCAGCACCCTCAAACCTTCAGAAGTATGAGATGAACCCCAACAACTTGGAAAGGTGGATCTCTCTCACACGTACCGACACAGACTATCCCGCAATTCAATTGATCCTCAAAGGTTTTTATTGAATAGCGGAATAGGAAATATGATCAAAAAAAGTGTATGTATCTCGCACGTACACAACCACACTAGGCCCCAATTACTATTGTTTGTACCCCTAAAAGGCTAGATGAGGAGTAGGGGGGGTATGGAACAGGCAGCACCCTCAAACCTTCAGAAGTATGAGATGAACCCCAACAACTTGGAAAGGTGGATCTCTCTCACACGTACCGACACAGACTATCCCGCAATTCAATTGATCCTCAAAGGTTTTTATTGAATAGCGGAATAGAAAATATGATCCAAAAAAAGTGTATGTATATCACACGTACACAACCACACTAGGCCCCAATTACTATTGTTTGTACCCCTAAAAGGCTAGATGAGGAGTAGGGGGAGTATGGAACAGGCAGCACCCTCAAACCTTCAGAAGTATGAGATGAACCCCAACAACTTGGAAAGGTGGATCTCTCTCACACGTACCGACACAGACTATCCCGCAATTCAATTGATCCTCAAAGGTTTTTATTGAATAGCGGAATAGGAAATATGATCAAAAAAAGTGTATGTATCTCGCACGTACACAACCACACTAGGCCCCAATTACTATTGTTTGTACCCCTAAAAGGCTAGATGAGGAGTAGGGGGGGTATGGAACAGGCAGCACCCTCAAACCTTCAGAAGTATGAGATGAACCCCAACAACTTGGAAAGGTGGATCTCTCTCACACGTACCGACACAGACTATCCCGCAATTCAATTGATCCTCAAAGGTTTTTATTGAATAGCGGAATAGGAAATATGATCAAAAAAAGTGTATGTATCTCGCACGTACACAACCACACTAGGCCCCAATTACTATTGTTTGTACCCCTAAAAGGCTAGATGAGGAGTAGGGGGGGTATGGAACAGGCAGCACCCTCAAACCTTCAGAAGTATGAGATGAACCCCAACAACTTGGAAAGGTGGATCTCTCTCACACGTACCGACACAGACTATCCCGCAATTCAATTGATCCTCAAAGGTTTTTATTGAATAGCGGAATAGGAAATATGATCAAAAAAAGTGTATGTATCTCGCACGTACACAACCACACTAGGCCCCAATTACTATTGTTTGTACCCCTAAAAGGCTAGATGAGGAGTAGGGGGGGTATGGAACAGGCAGCACCCTCAAACCTTCAGAAGTATGAGATGAACCCCAACAACTTGGAAAGGTGGATCTCTCTCACACGTACCAACACAGACTATCCCCCAATTTAACTGATCCCCAGAGGTTTTTGATTAAATAGCGGAATAGAAAATATGATCCCAAAAAAGTGTATGTATATCACACGTACACAACCACACTAGGCCCCAATTACTATTGTTTGTACCCCTAAAAGGCTAGGAGTAGGGGGAGTATGGAACAGGCAGCACCCTCAAACCTTCAGAAGTATGAGATGAACCCCAACAACTTGGAAAGGTGGATCTCTCTCACACGTACCAACACAGACTATCCCCCAATTTAACTGATCCCCAGAGGTTTTTGATTAAATAGCGGAATAGAAAATATGATCCCAAAAAAGTGTATGTATATCACACGTACACAACCACACTAGGCCCCAATTACTATTGTTTGTACCCCTAAAAGGCTAGGAGTAGGGGGAGTATGGAACAGGCAGCACCCTCAAACCTTCAGAAGTATGAGATGAACCCCAACAACTTGGAAAGGTGGATCTCTCTCACACGTACCAACACAGACTATCCCCCAATTTAACTGATCCCCAAAGGTTTTTGATTAAATAGCGGAATAGAAAATATGATCCCAAAAAAGTGTATGTATATCACACGTACACAACCACACTAGGCCCCGATTACTATTGTTTGTACCCCTAAAAGGCTAGGAGTAGGGGGGAGTATGGAACAGGCAGCACCCTCAAACCTTCAGAAGTATGAGATGAACCCCAACAACTTGGAAAGGTGGATCTCTCTCACACGTACCAACACAGACTATCCCCCAATTTAACTGATCCCCAGAGGTTTTTGATTAAATAGCGGAATAGAAAATATGATCCCAAAAAAGTGTATGTATATCACACGTACACAACCACACTAGGCCCCAATTACTATTGTTTGTACCCCTAAAAGGCTAGGAGTAGGGGGAGTATGGAACAGGCAGCACCCTCAAACCTTCAGAAGTATGAGATGAACCCCAACAACTTGGAAAGGTGGATCTCTCTCACACGTACCAACACAGACTATCCCCCAATTTAACTGATCCCCAAAGGTTTTTGATTAAATAGCGGAATAGAAAATATGATCCCAAAAAAGTGTATGTATATCACACGTACACAACCACACTAGGCCCCAATTACTATTGTTTGTACCCCTAAAAGGCTAGGAGTAGGGGGAGTATGGAACAGGCAGCACCCTCAAACCTTCAGAAGTATGAGATGAACCCCAACAACTTGGAAAGGTGGATCTCTCTCACACGTACCAACACAGACTATCCCCCAATTTAACTGATCCCCAGAGGTTTTTGATTAAATAGCGGAATAGAAAATATGATCCCAAAAAAGTGTATGTATATCACACGTACACAACCACACTAGGCCCCAATTACTATTGTTTGTACCCCTAAAAGGCTAGGAGTAGGGGGAGTATGGAACAGGCAGCACCCTCAAACCTTCAGAAGTATGAGATGAACCCCAACAACTTGGAAAGGTGGATCTCTCTCACACGTACCAACACAGACTATCCCCCAATTTAACTGATCCCCAGAGGTTTTTGATTAAATAGCGGAATAGAAAATATGATCCCAAAAAAGTGTATGTATATCACACGTACACAACCACACTAGGCCCCAATTACTATTGTTTGTACCCCTAAAAGGCTAGGAGTAGGGGGAGTATGGAACAGGCAGCACCCTCAAACCTTCAGAAGTATGAGATGAACCCCAACAACTTGGAAAGGTGGATCTCTCTCACACGTACCAACACAGACTATCCCCCAATTTAACTGATCCCCAGAGGTTTTTGATTAAATAGCGGAATAGAAAATATGATCCCAAAAAAGTGTATGTATATCACACGTACACAACCACACTAGGCCCCAATTACTATTGTTTGTACCCCTAAAAGGCTAGGAGTAGGGGGAGTATGGAACAGGCAGCACCCTCAAACCTTCAGAAGTATGAGATGAACCCCAACAACTTGGAAAGGTGGATCTCTCTCACACGTACCAACACAGACTATCCCCCAATTTAACTGATCCCCAAAGGTTTTTGATTAAATAGCGGAATAGAAAATATGATCCCAAAAAAGTGTATGTATATCACACGTACACAACCACACTAGGCCCCGATTACTATTGTTTGTACCCCTAAAAGGCTAGGAGTAGGGGGGAGTATGGAACAGGCAGCACCCTCAAACCTTCAGAAGTATGAGATGAACCCCAACAACTTGGAAAGGTGGATCTCTCTCACACGTACCAACACAGACTATCCCCCAATTTAACTGATCCCCAGAGGTTTTTGATTAAATAGCGGAATAGAAAATATGATCCCAAAAAAGTGTATGTATATCACACGTACACAACCACACTAGGCCCCAATTACTATTGTTTGTACCCCTAAAAGGCTAGGAGTAGGGGGAGTATGGAACAGGCAGCACCCTCAAACCTTCAGAAGTATGAGATGAACCCCAACAACTTGGAAAGGTGGATCTCTCTCACACGTACCAACACAGACTATCCCCCAATTTAACTGATCCCCAAAGGTTTTTGATTAAATAGCGGAATAGAAAATATGATCCCAAAAAAGTGTATGTATATCACACGTACACAACCACACTAGGCCCCAATTACTATTGTTTGTACCCCTAAAAGGCTAGGAGTAGGGGGGAGTATGGAACAGGCAGCACCCTCAAACCTTCAGAAGTATGAGATGAACCCCAACAACTTGGAAAGGTGGATCTCTCTCACACGTACCAACACAGACTATCCCCCAATTTAACTGATCCCCAGAGGTTTTTGATTAAATAGCGGAATAGAAAATATGATCCCAAAAAAGTGTATGTATATCACACGTACACAACCACACTAGGCCCCAATTACTATTGTTTGTACCCCTAAAAGGCTAGGAGTAGGGGGAGTATGGAACAGGCAGCACCCTCAAACCTTCAGAAGTATGAGATGAACCCCAACAACTTGGAAAGGTGGATCTCTCTCACACGTACCAACACAGACTATCCCCCAATTTAACTGATCCCCAAAGGTTTTTGATTAAATAGCGGAATAGAAAATATGATCCCAAAAAAGTGTATGTATATCACACGTACACAACCACACTAGGCCCCAATTACTATTGTTTGTACCCCTAAAAGGCTAGGAGTAGGGGGAGTATGGAACAGGCAGCACCCTCAAACCTTCAGAAGTATGAGATGAACCCCAACAACTTGGAAAGGTGGATCTCTCTCACACGTACCAACACAGACTATCCCCCAATTTAACTGATCCCCAAAGGTTTTTGATTAAATAGCGGAATAGAAAATATGATCCCAAAAAAGTGTATGTATATCACACGTACACAACCACACTAGGCCCCGATTACTATTGTTTGTACCCCTAAAAGGCTAGGAGTAGGGGGGAGTATGGAACAGGCAGCACCCTCAAACCTTCAGAAGTATGAGATGAACCCCAACAACTTGGAAAGGTGGATCTCTCTCACACGTACCAACACAGACTATCCCCCAATTTAACTGATCCCCAGAGGTTTTTGATTAAATAGCGGAATAGAAAATATGATCCCAAAAAAGTGTATGTATATCACACGTACACAACCACACTAGGCCCCAATTACTATTGTTTGTACCCCTAAAAGGCTAGGAGTAGGGGGAGTATGGAACAGGCAGCACCCTCAAACCTTCAGAAGTATGAGATGAACCCCAACAACTTGGAAAGGTGGATCTCTCTCACACGTACCAACACAGACTATCCCCCAATTTAACTGATCCCCAAAGGTTTTTGATTAAATAGCGGAATAGAAAATATGATCCCAAAAAAGTGTATGTATATCACACGTACACAACCACACTAGGCCCCAATTACTATTGTTTGTACCCCTAAAAGGCTAGGAGTAGGGGGGAGTATGGAACAGGCAGCACCCTCAAACCTTCAGAAGTATGAGATGAACCCCAACAACTTGGAAAGGTGGATCTCTCTCACACGTACCAACACAGACTATCCCCCAATTTAACTGATCCCCAGAGGTTTTTGATTAAATAGCGGAATAGAAAATATGATCCCAAAAAAGTGTATGTATATCACACGTACACAACCACACTAGGCCCCAATTACTATTGTTTGTACCCCTAAAAGGCTAGGAGTAGGGGGAGTATGGAACAGGCAGCACCCTCAAACCTTCAGAAGTATGAGATGAACCCCAACAACTTGGAAAGGTGGATCTCTCTCACACGTACCAACACAGACTATCCCCCAATTTAACTGATCCCCAAAGGTTTTTGATTAAATAGCGGAATAGAAAATATGATCCCAAAAAAGTGTATGTATATCACACGTACACAACCACACTAGGCCCCAATTACTATTGTTTGTACCCCTAAAAGGCTAGGAGTAGGGGGAGTATGGAACAGGCAGCACCCTCAAACCTTCAGAAGTATGAGATGAACCCCAACAACTTGGAAAGGTGGATCTCTCTCACACGTACCAACACAGACTATCCCCCAATTTAACTGATCCCCAGAGGTTTTTGATTAAATAGCGGAATAGAAAATATGATCCCAAAAAAGTGTATGTATATCACACGTACACAACCACACTAGGCCCCAATTACTATTGTTTGTACCCCTAAAAGGCTAGGAGTAGGGGGAGTATGGAACAGGCAGCACCCTCAAACCTTCAGAAGTATGAGATGAACCCCAACAACTTGGAAAGGTGGATCTCTCTCACACGTACCAACACAGACTATCCCCCAATTTAACTGATCCCCAGAGGTTTTTGATTAAATAGCGGAATAGAAAATATGATCCCAAAAAAGTGTATGTATATCACACGTACACAACCACACTAGGCCCCAATTACTATTGTTTGTACCCCTAAAAGGCTAGGAGTAGGGGGAGTATGGAACAGGCAGCACCCTCAAACCTTCAGAAGTATGAGATGAACCCCAACAACTTGGAAAGGTGGATCTCTCTCACACGTACCAACACAGACTATCCCCCAATTTAACTGATCCCCAAAGGTTTTTGATTAAATAGCGGAATAGAAAATATGATCCCAAAAAAGTGTATGTATATCACACGTACACAACCACACTAGGCCCCAATTACTATTGTTTGTACCCCTAAAAGGCTAGATGAGGAGTAGGGGGAGTATGGAACAGGCAGCACCCTCAAACCTTCAGTATGAGATTGTGTTCACTGTACCCCACAAAGATTGAGTTCACTGCACCCCACAATGATTGTGTTCACTGCACCCCACAAAGATTGTGTTCACTGCACCTCACAAAGATTGTGTTCACTGTACCCCCCAAAGATTGTGTTCACTGCACCCCACAAAGATTCTGTTCACTGTACCCCACAAAGATTGTGTTCACTGCACCCCAAAAAGATTGTGTTCACTGCACCCCAAAAAGGATGTTGTTCACTGCACCCCAAAAAGGATGTTGTTCACTCCACCCCAAAAAGATTGTGTTCACTGCACCCCACAAAGATTGTGTTCACTGCACCCCAAAAAGATTGTGTTCACTGCACCCCAAAAATGATTTTGTTCACTGCACCCCAAAAAGGATTTTGTTCACTGCACCCCAAAAAGGATGTTGTTCACTCCACCCCAAAAAGATTGTGTTCACTGCACCCCAAAAAGATTGTGTTCACTGCACCCCACAAAGGATTTTGTTCACTGCACCCCAAAAAGATTGTGTTCACTGCACCCCAAAAAGGATGTTGTTCACTGCACCCCAAAAAGGATTTTGTTCACTGCACCCCAAAAAGATTGTGTTCACTGCACCCCACAAAGGATTTTGTTCACTGCACCCCACAAAGATTGTGTTCACTGCACACCAAAAAGGATTGTGTTCACTGCACCCCAAAAAGATTTTGTTCACTGCACTCCAAAAAGATTGTGTTCACTGCAGCCCAAAAAGATTGTGTTCACTGCAGCCCAAAAAGATTGTGTTCACTGCAGCCCAAAAAGATTGTGTTCACTGCAGCCCAAAAAGATTGTGTTCACTGCAGCCCAAAAAGATTGTGTTCACTGCAGCTCACACACAGAAAAATGGATGTGGATCACTGACACCTGCCTATCTCCAATCCCACACCACACAGCAATATCGATTGTAGTTTGTAGAACACAGTTTCCCTAAAATTCAGCAGACTCTGTCCCTAACAGGATTGAGAAGAGATCGTAGATCAGGATTGAGTGCAGATTCACCCCACCCCCCACACAGCAATATCGATTGTAGTTTGTAGAACACAGTTTCCCTAAAATTCAGCAGACTCTGTCCCTAACAGGATTGAGAAGAGATCGTAGATCAGGATTGAGTGCAGATTCACCCCACCCCCCACACAGCAATATCGATTGTAGTTTGTAGAACACAGTTTCCCTAAAATTCAGCAGACTCTGTCCCTAACAGGATTGAGAAGAGATCGTAGATCAGGATTGAGTGCAGATTCACCCCACCCCCCACACAGCAATATCGATTGTAGTTTGTAGAAGACACTGACCCTATATAATTCAGCAGACTCTATCCCTAAAATGCCTACAACTCGCCCTGCCTAAACACTCCGACCTGTCCCTCAATTCTATCCGGACACAAATGGTTTTTTTCCTGCCTATCTTTCCCTAATCAGCAGCCAGCACGTTGATGTGTGCTCTGTCCCTGAATCTAAGCAGCATAATGACGCCGCTGCGGCTGCCTCGAACTTATAAAGACTTGGTCACATGCTTCAGACGGCCAATCACAGCTACTGAGACATTTGCAGGCATGGCTGGGATGGCTTAAGGCACACCAGTTAAACGATTGTTGATTGGCTGTTGAAAGCCCCCCATGAAAAGAGCGCCAAAGCATGCAAAACCCGGAAATAAAACGACCGAACACGGATTTTTACCCGAACATACAGTAAAGTGTCCGTGTCCGTGTTCGGGTACAAAAAATCCAATTATTCGGTACGAACACGAATAATACAGTCCGTGTTCGCTCAACACTATTAATGACCAATAACCTTACTACTTTAAAAAACTGACAATTTTTCCTTAACTATTGTCAAGCCACAGCCCCATATATGCTGATTGGGTACTTTTGGACCCCATCTGCATATTCATTCTGGCAACAAGATTGTTTTGAATGATGCAGGTAATGGGAGAACCCCCCCCCCCCCCACTTAAAAAACACCGGACCCAAAATAGATCTCCTCTATGGTCTAGTCCATTAAAATTTGAGATCCCTTCTCTTCAAACCCTATCTTTAAAAGCTATCTGTTTCATTGTAATGCAAAAATAGGTTGTATCTAGAGCCAAAATTTGTATTTTTAGTTTTGGCTAGACTATAAAATCGGTAAAATGCAGACATGCTTTTTTTTTTTTTTTTGCTGTGTCCTGTTTGAGATATTATCCTTCACTTCCAGTGCTGAAAATGCAGAAAGAAGTGAAAGATCCCTAGAAGGTAAAAACCTTACTTATTTCTTATTGTCCCTATTAGACAATTTTCTTTTACTTCTCTTTGGGTGATAATTGTAAAATTTGGGATTTTCCTTCACTTTCTGTTTTGGTGGCAAAAGCCAATAGCACAAATGTAGAGGGGGGAAGCAGTGTGGGCACATGCAGGAATAAAAACCAAAACAAAGGTTCTAAAGGTCTTCCTTTCTCTATCCAAAACTACAAAAAGATGTTTGACTATAGATATAATTTAAATTATCTATCAGAGAGCACAAAAATGCCCACCCTCTAGAAATATCCCCCACATCCTGTATGATATGGCTTGCTATTATTCCTCTTTTGTCTCTAGTCTGTTAAATAATTTACATGTCATAACTACACTACATGTTATTTTCCAGAAGATTGAAAAGAACAATAAAAAAATTACAAATTGAATTTTGTGTCTAGGGTGCGTCATTCAGGATAAACAATACCTACACTTGAAAAGCCCTTTTTGATCGCACTGACTAAAAGGATATGTGCATTTGTGTTTATGTATTGTTAAAAAAAAATAATAATTATACCCTGTTTGCTGCATACTTCCTGCCTGGGCTACTACTCTAAGCTGAGCTGCAATTGTCAGACCTATTTATAGTTAAATTAAGAAGAAGAAAAAACACAACTGGAAGCAGGAACATGAACTTAAGAAAGAATAGAAGGAAATGTGCCTGCTGCTCCGTCAAGTCATCCACAATCCTTACTGCAAAGACCTTCATACAGTCTCTTTTTATAGACGTACAGGGAGGGAGCAGGCACTATCCAAGACTGGAAAAAATGAGCTAAATATGAAATTAAAAAAAATTTAACAAGGGTTTCGGAAAATATGTGTAACCTGGTGTGAAGGAGGAAGAAGACTGAATCTGGATTAAGGTCAGACATGGTTCTTTTTATGAGTTGTTTTTATAGATAATGTTATGCATGTGTGCTTATGAACTAACACTTAGATCACAAACTATGCCTTAAAATAAGCTGATTTCACGCCATGTGATTTGAAAGAAACTTGTCAACCAGTTTTTGCAGCCTATTTTTATTGCTTTTTATTAAGTGGTGTTAATAACAGAAGAGCATGAGGTTGTCTGATAAAGGCAGATTAAGATAAAATAAAAAAGCGTCATAGCACCTCATATTCAGTAGGCAACCATATCCGCACTCTGGGAATAAACTCAAAGGATACATTTTTCATAAGTTTTGAATATTTTGCAGACTAAATCACCCTTAGTGGATTACATACTAGGCAATTTGTAATCTATTTGGTTGAAAGAAAAATTTGGGTTAATACAGCAGAAGTTATAGTCAGTAAATAACTGCATGTTAAGACAATCAGTAGGTTGAGAAATATAGGCAGCTGAAATTTTATGCAAATATTGTTTTGTTTTTTTGCTTGGCTGTTCCCGCCTACCATCTGAGCTTCCCTGTTAGTCAATGAGACTACCTATTACATTAAAGGACCAATAAGGAGGCTCAGGGATCAAGGCCAAGCTCAAATGTACCAGAAAAGTTAAGATTTGCAAATGTCTTCAAATGTTTATATAGCTGCATCGCTAGTCAGATTAAAAAAAAGACACAACTCCATCTAGTTCAATCATTGACCAGCAATGCTTGTATCTGTGGATCCATTTATTACTTTGACATGCTTTTTGCTGATAAAATTATGCCAAGGTGTATGCTCAGTTTTATTTGCCAAACGGTGTGACAGGCATAGCTCAGTTTTGGATTATCTGCCCATGTAAGAGGTTCAAATTACTTGAACGGCCTACCAATATCGGCATGGATGATACTAGGTTATTTAAAACTAGGCATTCATAGGTCATGGACCATAGCAACAAAGCAAAAACTGTAGTTTTAGACATAAAACTGTTTTTATTTTATGTATCATTTTTCATTTGTGGACCACTGTAGACTGGTCTTCAAAAAGAGAAGGACAAGGGCTACATGAGGCTCTACAGAGCTCAGCATCCAACTAACATTTCTGTTTCTGCAAGATTCTGCCTAATAGATTGTATAGTATAGTAGGAGCTTAGCAACATTTTAAAATCTACATTCAGCATCACACCAAATTTTTTTTTGAAATCCAAAGTTTATTTATTAATAACCAAAAAGACAAACAATAGGAATATACAGAACGTAGTGCAGGAATACATTGTACATTATCAGTGATCTCACAGTCAAGCAAATGGAAGAGAAAAAAAAAAAACATCAGTAGATATATTGTGCAATAATACCCATTAAGCATATCCCACTTTTCACATCAGCTAATATTGGCATAAGTCATTGGGGTCTAATATCAAGACCACTAGTGGCCTGCAGCAGTTCGGGCATAGAGTTAACCAACTGTACAAATCCTATGATAAGGCATAACATAGTGTAGAAGAGTGGGAAAAGAAATGTGGCAAAACCAACAGTAAAGATAAGAAAGAGAGGAAAATAGAAAGAAGGAAAGGAGAAAAAAGTAATACAGGTGAGCTCCTAAATGGTCAGGCCAAAGACAGCTACCAAGGTTAAGCCTGCATAATCCTGCTCATCATCAGTTGTCACGGAGCCAATCCCGGGTGGTCAAGCCACCCCTGCCGGACTGTATAGAATTTCCGAGCAGCATTACGGTGGCGGTAGGCCAGTCACACCTAATTTTAATTGTATATGGTTATGGTAGCAGTCATATAGAGCTGATGGTTGTAGATATGGAGAGAATCACACATGCCTAGGACAACATAAACTCTAAATACAGCCCTGTGCATGGCCAAATTGGAAATCTGCATATCATATTTAGTAGGAATTACAGGAAAGTTTAAATTATCTGCTTCTATGTTGTGCTGCATTATACAGCATGGTAAATACTCTCCTGCAGTTGTTACCTCTTTTAATAAGCCTCATCCACACATAACTAGGATTTGTTTTGGTAGTATGAATACTGGAATCAGAAAGTGCTGATTCTGCATCCATGTGTTGTTTCCTATCTACACTAACAAGAAGGCAGCTGGTGAACCCAAGAATCTCGCCTTATGCCTCTTCTAGAGAACACTGCCTTTAACAAGATTATTATCTTTCCGTATGATAGAAAAGTTAAGCATCTTATAAATAATTAGGAATAATACAGGAGCTGTCTGTTAGTAATTCACCCACCACTAACGATATGTAGTTTATCATATGCAATTTAGGACTGTTTGGTAACCATTAAAGAGAAGCAGTGGGTGCTTAAAAATGCACATGACTGGAGTAATATGTGTTTTCTGTAAATCAATGAAATAACTTGTAGTTAACTCATTGTCTGTAAACTCATTTAAAAGAAGAAAATGCTCAAGAAGTGACAAACTGGCAAAATAAAAATATTAAAGCTTAACTCCAGGATAGGCAAATTATGTCTAAGTACAAGAGACGTGTGTTGTCCTACTTTTGATGTGCTTTGTGTATTTTATCCAGAACTGTGCAGTGATCCAGTGTGAAACTTTGCCTAGAATAAAGACTGGTCACTGCTGCTCCCTCCTTGTTCAGGGTGACCTGTCTTGTCCCAACTGTCCCCTCCCCCTCCTCTCCCTGTAATCTTTTGTAGTGGATGGGCCTGCTAATATCTGGTTTGCTAAGTTATCTGGTGCTTACAAAATGGATTTATGTGCTATTGAGGAATATATTTAAATATCCGTTTTTATGTCTGGAGTTCACCTTGAATTAAATTCATGAACCATGGAAGCCTGTAACATAGTTTTATGGTTAGTCTGGTTGAAAAAAGACACCACTCAATCTAGTTCAACCAAAAAAGGGGGGACATTTTTTTTTTTTTTTTTTACAATCCTATATACGCAATCCTGTACCCACAACTCGTCCAGAGGAAGGCAAAAAACACCAGCAAAGCATGATCAAATTTGCTCCAGCTGGGGAAAAAATTCCTTCCTGATCAACGTTACCTATGAAGATTAGTATCCAGTTATATTATGTACATTTAGGAAAGAATCCAGGCCTTTTTTCAAGGAATCTACTGGGCTGGACAGAACCACCTCTTGAGGGAGTCTATTCCACATTTTCACAGCTCCTACAGTGAAGACACCTTTCCGTATTTGGAGATGAAATCTGTTTTCCTCTAGACATAAAGAGTCCCCCCTTGTCCTCTGTGATGACCTTAAAGTGAATAACTCAACACCTAATTCACCATATGGCCCCTTACAATGAGTAAAATTGGTATTGAACACAACACCATTTTTCTAGGTAAATATATTCATAAGGATGCTATTGACATGATCTTTTTACCACATGTTGGTAACAACCCATGCAAATCATACGTACATATAAACCAAAACAAATAAGTTCAGAAATTAAGTTATGTGTAAAAAAAATGGAAAGACACTGGGAAAAAGTATTGGACACACTACCGCGACCATAAGTCGCCCCATGACGGAGCGACTTTTTACCACGACTTTACCGCGACTTTACCACGACTTCAGCGCGACTTGTGAATTATTTAAAGCAACTTATATGATAGACGACTTTGTATTTGGCCAATCCAGTGCCACATATCAGTGCCACAAATCAGTGTCCACCAGTGCCACAAATCAGTGTCCACCAGTGCCACGTATCAGTGTCCACCAGTGCCACGTATCAGTGCCATGTATCAGTGTCCACCAGTTCCACGTATCAGTGCCACGTATCAGTGTCCACCAGTGCCACTTATCAGTGCCATGTATCAGTGCCACGTATCAGTGTCCACCAGTGCCACTGCCCACCAGTGCCACTCACACAGACCAGGCAGAGATAATGGTATATAGGAACTGTAGGCATGGCTGCAATGTGGGGAATGCCTGGCTAATTTTCCTTCTTCTTCCTGGAAAGTCGGATCACAGTCGCTTGACAAAAGATAAGGATCTGACTTGGAGGCGACTGCCATTGAAGTCTATGGGCACAAGTCGGATACAAGTCGCCTTGAAGTAGTACAGGACTCTTTTCTGAAGTCAGAGCGACTTCAGTAGTGCATATTAAGACAGCTCTCATTCATTTACAATGCATTTGTTATGACAAGCGACTTAGGGCGACTTGAGGGCACACAAGTCGCCTGACAAGTCGTACTAGTGTGAATGGAGCCTTATTGAAATTTATTTATTACTTTGTACAAAATCCTTTGTTGGTAATGACAGCTTCAAGACGCCTCCTGTATGGAGACGCTAGTCACATGCGTTGTTCAGGTGTGATTTGGGCCAATTCTTCCACACAAACAATCTTAAAATCTTGAAGGTTCTGTGGGCCCCTTCTATGAACTCTGATCTTTAGTTTCCATAGATTTTCTATTGGATTCAAGTCAGGTGATTGGACGGGCCATTCTAGCAGCTTTATTTTCTTTTTTTTTTTAAGCCAATTGAGAGTTTCCTTGGCTTTGTGTTTGAGATCATTGTCTTACTGAAATATCCACCCTCGTTTTATCTTCATCTTGCTGGTAGAGGGCAGCACATTTTTATCAAGAATGTCGTGGTACATTTTTCCATTCATCCTTCCTTCAATGTCGTGAAGTTTTCCAGTACCGTATGCTAAAAAACAGCCCCACACCACGATGTTCACACCTCCAAACTTCACTATTGGTATGGTGTTTTTGCGGTGATGTGCAGTGCCATTTGACCTCCAAACATGGTGTATATTATGGCATCCAAAGAGTAAAATTTTGGTCTCATCTGACCAGACTAGATTCTACAAGTATTTCACAGGGTTGTCTAAATGTTGTGGAGCAAAATTTAACCACTTGCCAACTGCCCCACGCAGATTTACTGATTATGTGCATGTGGTGTCTACGTGATTATGTGCATGTGGTGTCGGCAAGGCGCGCGCACCCCTGCATCCGCACTCCCGCTGTGATTAGACACAGCGGGAGCCATACCGCCGGAGGAGCGGGCGCGTTTGCCGCCGGCCTCTTGCAATCTTCAGGGAAACTGACAGGTGAGCCATCTGCCTATGTAAACAAGGCAGGCGGCTCTCCTGTCAGACAGGCACAATGAGATTGTGCATCTCAGCTAAGCTGAAACACCGATCTCTGTGTGTCTGCCACAGAGCCTTCCCCCCCACAGTTAGTAAGCACTATTTAGGAGCACACTTAGCCCCTTGATCACCCCCAGTATTAACCCCTTCCCTGCCAGTGTCATTTATACAGTAACAGTGCATAATATTTAGCATTGATCACTGTATTAGTGTCACTGGTCCCCTAAAGTGTCACATAGTGTCAGATTTGTCCACCACAATGTTGCAGTCCCACTAAAAATCGCTGATCGCCGCCATTACTAATAAAAACAACAAAAAAGTCCAAAAATCTATCCCATAGTTTGTAAACGCTATAACTTTTGCGCAAACCAATTAATATAAGCTTTTTGGGATTTTTTTAACCGAAAATATGTAGCAGAATACAAATTGGCTCAAACTGATGAAAAAATTTGATTTTTTTAAATTTTTTTATTGGGAATGTTTTATAGCAGAAAATATGAAATATTGTTTTGTTTTTTCAAAATTGGTGCTTTTTTTTGTTGTTGTTTATAGCGCAAAATCTAAAAACAACAGAGGTGTTCAAATACCACCAAAAGAAAGCTCTATTTGTGAGAAAAAAGGGACAACAATTGAATGTGGGTACAGCATCGAATGACAGCGCAATAGTTAGTTAAAGCAACACAGTGCTGAATCGCAAAAAATAGGCTGGTCATTAAGGGGGTAAAACCTTCCGGGCTGAAGTGGTTAAACAAGCTTCAACAAGCTTTTTCTTCAGAAATGAAGTCTTGTGTGGTGAGCCTGGCATGGTGGTTAAGTGCATTACTTATTGTTTTCTTTGAAACAATTGTACCTGTTAATTCCAGGGCTTTCTGAAGCTCTCCATAAGTGGCCCTTGGCTCTTGGACAACGCTTCTGATAATCATTTTCACTTATCTGTCAGAAAATGCAAGCAAAAGAGAGAGAGAGGTGGAGACACCTACACTGCTGAGAGATACTAGAGTGGGCCTGGGTGGGTGAGATGAGAGGAAGCTTTTAGGGGTGGGGAGAGATGAGGGCTGTAGATGGAGATGTGTGCAGAGGTGGGGGATCAGGGAGTGTGGTGCAGAGGTCAGAACCGAGGTGGAAATGAGATGTGGACAGCCTGTGAAAGAGAGCTTAACCCTGCACCCCTAAACCCTGCACTCTGTATGTAGCGCACTCCCCAACCCTGCACATCTTACAGAGTGCACTCCGTCACTCTGCACTCTGTACACAGTACACTTCTTAACTCTGCACTCTGTACATAATGTACTCCTGAACCCTGCAATCTGTATGTAGCACACTCCTGAACTCTGCATACATAGCCTTACAGATACAACCCACCCTTTGAGGGCAACCATAATTCTGATTCAGCCCTCAATGAAATTGAGTTTGACAGACCTGATCTAACCGATTACTGTTTCTGTTTCATAGATGTGTGATGCTGCTGAATACAGGGGATGTTAAACTGCTGATATGGGAGGTTTGTTAAGCTGCTGCTGGCATGCTATGGTTTTGCCTCCCTTACTGTGCATACTGTAGAATTGTGTTGGTACACCCCTCTCACACACTTTAATATTTTTCCTGGGCCTCATTTTTCATATTGCAGTGATGTAAAAATATGCTCATCATGATTTAATTGCACCCATTTAAACCACACCTAACTAGCCATGCCTACCATCTTCACATCCCGTTATACCTCTTTTTGAACCTCTTAAGTAAGGATGGGGGAGGAGAGCATGTTGTTGTCACTTCCTATGCGTTCAACAAATTAATTTGCTTTGCATTCTACATGATATTGTTTTTCTCAACAAACATGCCTAGTCCTTTCTGGGCTTTTTGGCTTCTGTAAGTGGGAGAGATTGAAAGAAGAGGGAGATACCATCATGAAAAGGAAAATGTAAGCTAGGACCTGAATGGAAAAAAAATACTGAAACAGCGCTCATAAATATCAGAAATGTCCCCTTTCATGAAATACATAAATAAATAATGTGTATAAATGGAGTCCGTGTCTTAAAATATCAAATAGGTAAATCCAATTACACAATATAATAGTGATTCGTGAATGATTGTATAAAATGATTGTATAAATATATAAATATTGCAATAATGACAATCCTTGTGCAAACTGCAAACATTAACTGTGTGTGCTAATAAAGTGATGGTGCTTCAAACGGTGATAAAAATCATCAAATAAAGTCCAAAAAAAAAAAAAAAGTGCAGATTCGTGTTCTGTAAACAGGTGACTTTGGTGGGTATCTGAAGTGTGAGTATCCTCCACCTTATACGCTACCCATTACCAGATGACCCATTGATCTCCTCTGGATAGTGTGCCAAGGGATGTTCTCCTAGGGTTGTCCTTAGAGGGGGGGAATGCTGTGTCCCTCAGTAGAGAGCGCGGTGGGGGCTGGATTGGAAACTCCTCTATTCGCCGCTCTTAAACTCGTTGGTGGTAGGGTGTCAGCATATGGATGGAAAAAGTAGTGGGGAGGCTCATAGTGTAGTATTCAAATAAAAGTTTTATTCAAAAAAGCAGTCACTTACATTTCAAATAGCGAGTATCGGCTGAAACAAATGGAAACGCCGTTCTGGCTTCCGGTTTGCATTCCACTCGCCGGATGTGACGCAGGGACACACCTCAAGACCCGACGCGTTTCATCAGCAAATGTCTGACGTCATCAGGGATCATCTGAAGGACCTGAATGAACTACATTTACCTATGAAGTTCCAGGTACTGTCATGATGTACAAAGATTAATTGGAAAGCCTGTGATTTCTGAGGGTTCTGGAATAGGTCAAGGCAGAGGTCATCAGGATCCTGCTTCTGAACCTGGACACCATGTGGGGCACATATACTTGCAGGAACTGGGAAATAATTTTTGCAAGTATGCATTACTGCACATGTACAGTATATCCTAACAATTTTGCAAGAGGCGCATGGTGGGGCTATGAGGCTAGGGTAAGTTCTATTTTAGGGATAAAACTTAAATATAAATTTAGCAATGATTGTTTATGTCATTTAACTTTTATAAACTTTGTATGTTAAAGTTTATATGGTTTTTAGGGAATGTTATGTGCCAGCTCAACTATAGCTACCAGTTCCAAGCAAACATTTTAAAGTTCCCATAAGATATTTTAACCTGTTTTGACAGGCTTTTGCCTCTAAACTTTGTTTTTTAGGTGAAATCACTACAGCTGACAATGAATGTGCAATGGGGGAAGAAAACTAAAGTTGCTGGGGGAGACATACTTTTCTAAGCAAACATAGTAAGAAAAGGAATAGGCTTCCATTACTATGTAAATAAACAAAAGCAATGAGACCTTAAAATACTAATTTCCTTATATAAAAGGATATGTAAAGATACACCCATTATGGGGGGTGGGGGTCATTTTCTACTTCCTGTCCAAAAATTCAGTTGAAGAATGCTGCAATAGGCCTGACTCTGCCTAAAAGATAATTAAAAAGATAGGTTCTATTCATGTATATTATTAAACAATATTTAATGTCATATGGGAATACATATATGTATACAAATGTGAAATTATTTTTATGCAAGGCTTCTTGTTCTGTGTCCTGTATGTATTAGGCATGCAAAGGAGGAAAAAAAAATGAACCTTTGTTAACTCATGCATTTTGAACACAAACAAAAAAAATGATAAATCAAGTATAGCAGTCAAAGTGAATGAACAAAGCATTGATGAATGAATACGTGAATGTCGGATCTTTTGTTGAACTCCAAATAAAACTTTTTTTTTTAATTTGAACAGAGCAGAGGATGTTAGGAACCTCTGCCACATTTCTATTGCTGTCTTTGCCCCTGTTGGGGAGGATCTTCCTTCCTTTCATGCCTCAGTGACAGTAGTCAAGAAGACAGGAATTACAGACAACAAAAACAGTATTGTACTATTCTTTTTAGATTTTTTATTTTAGTCTGCATCCTATTTGGAGATTTTTTTTATTACCAGAACAGGAAATAGAAAAAAAAATGATTAAAGCTGAACTCTAGTAAATATTGTCTAAATATAAGAGGCATATGTATTTTTACTTGAATCTTGGTGTGCTTTGTGTATTTTTTCTAGATCTGTGTAGTAATCCAGTACAAACCTCTGCCCTTTTGCAGGAGCTCCTCGTAACAAAGACCAGTCACTGCTGCTCTCTTCTTGTGCAGGATGACTGGTTTTGTCTCTGCCCCCTCCTGTAGTTTTTTGCAGGAAGCCCGTAGTGAGTGGACCTGCTGGACCCCCTCCCACAGCTCTGGTCTCTGCACAGGCTATGTGTAACACAGTGATGATGACACCGCTAATTATACAATGTAATAACTGTTTGCAAAGGAATCTGGTGCACATCAAGCAGTTTTTCTTTGACTGAAGTTCAGCTTTAAGTCAGTTTCTGGCACAGAAGGTCATGACTGGGACAAGGTCATCCAGTGCCCAGGGCAAAAATGCCAAACTGTGCCCCCTCTCACGTAGAGTAGGGGGTGGGTTAATGGGCAGCGGTGGTACACATTGTATCCCACAGTAAATATGGGGCTAACAGTGAGGTAGAAGGAAAGGACCCAACATTGGTGTGAGGAAAAAATGCCCCTGTATTGGTGGTGTCACTGGAAGGAAAAAAA
The DNA here is from genome assembly GCF_965119305.1 of Pelophylax lessonae. NCBI lineage: Eukaryota > Metazoa > Chordata > Amphibia > Anura > Ranidae > Pelophylax > Pelophylax lessonae. Next base: position 505,573,169 of record NC_138770.1, on the reverse strand, counting down.
GCCCTTGCATTGGTGGTGTCACTCAAGGCTGAATCTGGGGGGGGGGGGAGGGGAGAGGGCAGCATGTGCTCCAGGCCCGGCGTTGAGAGGGGCTGGTACAGATCCTCCTGCAGCAGCTGAAAGTCTTATTTTCCTCCTCTCCCTCCCACCAGCATTCAGATTTTGCCGGAGTAAAATACAGGGATCGGTTCCAGTATGCTGCCCAAGCTGTCACTCCTGTGTCCGACCCCATACTCCTCTGGTCCCCCCACCTCCATACTCTTCTGGTCTCCTCCTCTCCTCCTGCTGGCTGGCTGTGCAGTAAGTGGGTGGGCTTAATAAAGGCATGATCCTCAGCATGGAGAAGTTCATGCTGATCTTCTCAATGCTGAGGATTATGCCTTTATTCAGCAGCCCACCCCTGAACCCTGCACTCTGTATGTAAAGAGGCTGGCAAATATGTAATTTACCGATCCCTTCTTTTTATGAAGGAACACAGTTGTGTTTACTATGCTTCAGTTTGTAAAAGAACAGGAAGCCACTCAGCACGGAGCACTTCTCAGTCATTCATTGTCCAGTGCAGCTGAGGCTGCAGAGAAAGGGACTGGGGAATCTCTATCCTCAATTCCTTTCTCTGTCTCAAAAATCATACATCAGGGGCCTGTTGATGGATTTTTGGCAGTTGGCATCTTTTCCCTGGGCACTGAATTAACTTGTTTCAGTACTGGGGGGGGGGGGGCTGCGGTGGTGGGCTGAGCTGAGTCTTTCCCCCGGGGTGAAAGAATGTCTAGCTTTGCCACTGGTGTCACTGAAATGAAAAATATGCATCCGGTGTCAGTGGTGTCATGATAAGGAAATAATTCTCTGCATTGTTGGTGTCACAGAAAGGAAAAAGATGCTGATGTGTGGGTAATGTCAAAGAAAGGAAAAATGGCCCTGCATCAGTGGAGTCGCTGCAAGGAATAAATGCATCTGCATCAGTGATGTCAATGGAAGGAAAAACACTCCTGTGTTTGTGGTGTTACTGGAAGAAAAAATGTCCCTGCATTGGTGATGTCAACAAAGTAAAAAAGTCTCTGCACTGGTCATGTCACTGGAAAGAGAAATGTTCCAGCAACAGTGGAGTCTATCTGAACAGATTTAAAATAAAATTAAATATTCTCCTAATGTTTTGGCTTTACGAGTCCTTGATGGTGACCACAATGGAACGTGCCTGTGCATTGTGCTTTGGCATGTTGGCTTGCAGTCTCCATTGGGAAAGCATCTGACATTGTGACAATGGAAGAGCATACTGTTATTTGAAGATAGGGACAAAGTGTCATCACCGTATAACAGGACATGTCTACATGAGGACCTTAATGGATGGATCACTGGGTATTATTTTAATAAAAGCTGTACATTTTTAAAATATTGAAAATTACTTTTGAAATGACCATGTTAAAGCTTACAAGAGATTTTAGTGATTGGGTTCATAATAAAGGCAAGATCGTGATTTTTGCAGCTAAGAGTGGTACTGTAAAAATCAATTTAACTTTTTCAATCAACTACTAAATAATCAGCAGTGCCTTTTTTTAAAGCCCAATTTGAACCTTCAGTTAAAATAAAAAAAATACATTACAGGCACAAAAATACGTGTTCATTGTCTTAGGGCCCTTTTACACTGCTGCTCTTAAAACGTAGTATGTTTTCCCAAAAACTAATATCACATTTCTAATGTGCTTTTAAGCATTTTTGGTGCACTTTCTGGTCTCCTAACTCCTAGCATGCACTTTTGATGTGCTTTTAAAGTGTTGCTATTGACTTACAGTGGAAGGTGCATTTTGTGTGTGCTTGTGAATGGCTCACCAAAGATGCAGCATGCAGCGCAGCAATGCGAACAATTACATAGGATTTAAAGGGAAATACATTTCATATAGTTACATAGTTAAATAGTTAGTCTACCCTAGTCTAGTCTACTCTCATACCCACAGCTGAACCAGAGGAAGGCAAAAAAAAAAAAACAATAAAGCACGATCTAATTTGAACCAGCAAGGGAAAATACCTTCCTGATCCCCCAAGAGGCAATCGGATATTCCCTGAAACAACTGCACCTATAACATTAGTATCCAGTTGTATTATGTGCATCTAGGAATGAATTCAAGCCTTTCTTAAAACAATCTACTGAGCTGGCAAGAACCACCTCTTGCGTGAATCTACTCCAGCTCTTACTGTGAAGAAGCTTATTTGGAGATTAGGCTTTTTTTTTCCTCCAGATGTAAAGAGTTCCTCTCTTGTCCTCTGTGATAATCTTAAAGTAAATACCCCAACACCAACTTCACTATATGGACCACTTATGTATTTATACTTGTTGACCATATCCCCCCTTAATCTCCTCTTCTCAAGAGAGAATAAATCCAGTTCAGCTAATCATTCCTCATAGCCAGGGTCATCTCTAACCACATCCTGACCGCCCACTGTGTAATTACGTTCCTACGTTGACATTAAATACTGGGGTTATGGCATCAGAAAACTGCCATAACACCAGTATTTTTTTACATGCTGGGCGGTCTGCTCTAGCATAAAAATGGTCCCAGCAGGGGATTCAGCACAGGATCCCTTTTATGGGCAGCAGGAAAGGTCCCCCCCCCCCCCCCCGCTGCTTCCCGGTCGATTTCCCCGCTTACCGAAGCTGTCAGTAGCGGGGAAAACAATCCGATCCACCGTGCGGATAGGCAGGAAATCAAGTGAGGGCAAGATGGGCCCCTACTCGACTATGCCCTTGGAGGACTGAAGCGACGTCAAACGTAATTTCCGCCCAATGGCCTTAAAAGGCCATTTAAAAAAAAAATAAAATTGTTATTGCTTTTAAGTGTAAATGTGAGATCTGAGGTCTTTTTGACCCCAGATCTCACATTAAAGAGGACCTGTCCTGCTTATATCTACTACAAGGAATGTTTACATTCCTTGTAATAGGATTATAAGTGATATAAAAAGTTTTTTTAAGGGACAGTGTAAAAATAAAAAGTAAAATAAATAAGAAAAAAATGTAAAGCGCCCCGTCCCTCCGAGCTTGCGCGCAGAAGTGAACGCACACGCAAGTTGCTCCCACATATGTAAACGATGTTCAAACCACACATTTGAGGCATCGCTGCGATTATTAGAGCGAGAGCAATAATTCTAGCCCTAGACCTCCTCTGTAACTCTAAACTGGTAACCTGTAGAAATCTTTAACCTCCCTGGCGGTATGATTCTTTCGGATTTTAGGTGCTGAAAGCGGTACCATTATTTTGCATGTAATTCTTGAGAATGAGCAGCCCAAACCAACTATTTACATTTTTTTTTATAACATCTTGGGTATGATAAAGTTTGAAACACAAAATCATAAGTTATAATATAATAAAAAACTATAAATAAGTTAAAGTATGTATGTATGTATACATATATATATATATATATATATATATATATATATATATACACTATATATATATATATATATATATATATATATACTATATATATATATATATACACATATACCTGTATGTGTATATATATATATATATGTGTGTGTGTATATATATATATATATATATATACGTATACATATATATATATATATATATATATACATAAAAAGTACAGTAAAACTGCAGGAAAGGGCACTGGGGGGCAATGTAATGTGAATTTATTTTATTTTGAATGGTATCAGTGTGTTTGGTGTGTTTTACATTTGAATTTGCCGCCGGTTCCACCCCCCTGCGAACGTCACGTCGCAGGAGACGGAAGCCGGGGCACAGAGAGGATCAGGAGGAAGATCCACCGCTCGCATACATCGCTGGATCCCGGTGACAAGGTAAGTAACCTCTTTTACAGGATCCAGCGATGCTTCTGGCGGTACCCCGAGTGTGGCTCGGGGTTACTGCTTTTGGCTCTGAAATTTAACCCCGAGCCACGCTCGGAAATACCGCTAAGAAGGTTAAAGCATCGCCTATGGAGATTTTTAAGTACCAAACTTTGTCGCCTTTCACGAGCTTACCGAAGCCGTCGGTACCGGGGAAAGCAATCCGATCCCCTGTGCGGATAGGCAGAAAGTCGAGTGAGGGAAAGGTGTCCCCTACTCGACTCTATGCCCTTGGAGGACCGAAGCGACGTCAAATGTCACTTCTGCCCAATGGTCTTAAAGGGCCATTTAAAAAAAAAAAAATTATTGCTTTTAAGTGTAAATATGTGTGTGTGATCTGAGGTCTTTTTGAACCCAGATCTCACATTAAAGAGCACCTGTCCTGCTTATATCTGTTACAAGGGATGTTTACAAAAGTGATTGAGAAAGTTTTTTTAAGGGACAGTGTAAAAATAAAAAGTAAAATAAATAAGAAAAACCATTTAAAGCGTCCCGTCCCTCCGAGCTTGCGCGCAGAAGTAAACGCATACGCAAGTTGCTCCCACATATGTAAACGATGTTCAAACCACACATGACAGTAGAGCGAGAGCAATAATTCTAGCACTAGACCTCCTCTGTAACTCTAAACTGGTGGGGGGATGGGATCAGTGGCAGTGCTTGGGTGGGATGGGATCAGTATCTCTTACATGCTGTCACCTGTCAGTCAGTGTCCACTTGGTTCCCCCTGCCTGTGTGTGACAGAGGGGAGTAGAGATAGAGGGGTGTGTGAGAGAGAGAGGGGGTGAGAGATGGGGGGTGAGAGAGAGAGAGAGAGGGATGGGAGTGAGAGATGGATGAATGGAGGTGAGAAAGAGGGTTGTTGAGGGGGGGATAAGAGACAGGGGTGAGAGATGGGGTAGGGGTGAGAAAGAGGGTAGGTGAGGGGGATAGGAGAGAGGGGGGTGAGAGAGAGAGGGAGGGTTAGGGGCAGGGAGAGAGAGAGAGAGCATGGTGAGAGAGAGAGCAGGGTGAGAGACAGGGGGTGAAAGAGGGGAGAGAGAGGGGGTGAGATAAAGGTGTGGTGAGAGAGAGGGTGGTGAGGTGGGTGGTAGAGGGGGGTGAGAAAGGGGGTGTGAGAGAGCGGGGGGAGAGAGAGAGAGAGCCGGGGAGAGAGAGGGGGTGTGAGAGAGAAGGGGGTGTGAGATAGAGGAGGGGGAGAGAGAGGGGGGTGAGAGAGATGGGCGGTGAGAGAGATAGAGGGGGATGGGAAAGAGAGATGATGAGGGAGGGAGAGAGAGGGGGTGACAGAGGGTATTAGGAGGTGGGAAAGAAAGGGGTTGAGGGAGGCCGAGAGAGAGAGATAGGGATGGAAGAGAGAGGGGGAGACAGAGAGAGAGGGGGTGGGAGAGAAAGGGGAGAGAGAGAGGGGTGGAAGAGAGAGGGGGTGAGGGAGGGTGAGAGAGAGATGGGATGAGAGAGAGGGGGTTTGGGAGAGAGAGGGGAAGAAAGGTGTAATAGTGCTGGTGGCTGAGCCTGACATGCAGAGGTAGCCTCGTGGGATCTGGTACAACAGGAACACGGACGGGTCACACTGGTGGTAGACACTGGCTAGTCTGAGGTGTGGAGTCTAAGTGACAGCAGGTCTTCACCAGGGCCTCTGATGGCGAGGATGGATTTTTCTGCGTGCTGAACACCAGGTCGCGGTCCTCAGGGTTGCCCCACCAGGAGGTGAATAACTCCAGAATCGGAAGCAGATAAGCCGACAAGGATAAGGCAGTAGAGTGGTCACAGGAACGAGCCAAGGTCAAGGCAGGCAGCAAGCAGACGAAGTAGTGGACAAGCCGGGAGGTCGATCAGGAAGTCAACAGGAAACAGCAGGTTCAGGATCAGGAAGTACAGGTAAAGCTGCAGACAAGACAGCAAAGGCTCAGTGCTGCTGAGGTGTTTAAATAGGCCAGCCTTTTGCCAATTAGTGCAATTAGTCTGCACTAAGTTAACTCTTTAGTGGCAGATTCATGACAGCACTTCAGTGTGCATAGGGAGTGTTCCTAACAAAAGGGGGTGGGAGAGAGAGAGGAGGTGGGAGTGAGGGGGTGGGAAAAAGAGGGGGGTGAGAGAGAGACTCCCTAGCCCTGTCCCTGTCTGCAGTCCCTCCTATGTTTCTCTGTCCCAGACCCTGTGTGTGGGTAGGTGTGTGTGATGTACCTACCTCTGGCCCATCCTCGTCCTCTGGGCCCTCAGCCAGCCTGTCTTTCTGTTGATGTCACAGCTGGGAGCGGACAGTAGAGGAGGTTGAAGAAGCAGTGCTGCTTTGGGAGGAGCTGCTGGTTGGATCAGGGTGGCATTGGAAGTCATCTACCTCCCGGGCTCGTGGTTCTAGCCAGCCTCATGCTGCTCACCTTCCCCACAGCCCCTGGGCCACCCACTCTCTGTGAAAATGATATGCAGGGTTCGGGCATATCCTGCCCGCACCCCAAGGATGCAGCTGTTGGGACCGGATTGGCGGATTTAACTCCGCTGCCCTGCACTGGGCTTAAGGGGTGGCTGCTTTGGTCTCCCCAATAATGACTGGGCCCTGGGCAGCTGTCCCTTTTGCCCCGTGTTAAAGACAGCCCTGCTCTTGGCTGAGCTCCTCCTTTCCTCTTATCAGTTTGGCTGCCCTTCTCTGCACTTTCTCCAGTACCTCAATATCCTTTTTGGGAACTGAAGCCCAAAACAGAACTGCATATTCCAGTTGAGACTTTACTAATGATTTGTACAGGGGCAAAATTATATCTCACTCTCTGGAGTCCATACCTCTCCTCATACAAGAAAGAACTTTGCTTGCTTTGGAAACTGAAGCTTGGTATTGCATTCCATTATTAAGCTTAGATTTACCAGAACACTCAGATCCTTCTCCACCATTGATTGCCCCAGTTTTACTCCCCTAGTATGCATGATGCATGCATATTTTTAGCCCCCAAGTGCATTTATCAACATTAAACCTCATTTGCCACATAGATGCCCAATTAACCAGTGCATTAAGGTTGGTTTATAAGTTGGAAACATCCTGTAAGGATGTTCTTCTAGTGCATAGCTTGCTTTCATCCACAAACATTGAAATTGTACTTTTAATCCTAGACCAAATATCATTTATAAATATATTAAAAAGTAAGGGTCCCAACATAGAACCTTGGGGTACACCACTAATAACCCTAGACCATTCAGAGTATGAATCATTAACCACTACTCTCTGAATTTGGTCCTTTAGCCAGTTTTCTATCCATTTGCAAACTGATTTTTCCAAGCCTCTAGACCAGGGATATGCAAACCGTGGCCCTCCAGCTGTTGCAAAACTACAAGTCATATCATGCCTCTGACTTTGGGTGTCATGCTTGTGGCTGTCAGAGTCTTGCTATGCCTCATGGGACTTGTAGTTCTGCAACATTTGGAGGGCCACAGTTTGCGTATCCCTGCTCTAGACTTTGCCTTACACATTAGCCGTGTGTGCGGAACTATGCCAAACGCTTTGGCAAAATATATACATACTGTATTACGTCCATAGCCATTCCTTTGTACAAAGTTTTGCTCATCTCCTCATAAAAAGAAATCAGATTTGTCTGACAACTTCTGTCTTTCATGAATAATGCTGTCTGTTACTTTAAATATTTTTTTCTAGCAATAACTCATCTATGTAGTGTTTTATTAAACTCTCCAGTATCTTCCTGACTCTAGAAGTTAACCAACAGGTCTATATTTACTTTGTACATACTTTAATCCCTTTTTAAATATAGGCACCACGTTGGCCTTACGCCAATCCAGTGGTACTATGCCAGTGAATAAAAAGTCCCTAAAAATTAGAAACAAAGGCTTTGAAATGACAGATCTCAATTCTTTTAGGATTTGTGGGTGTATGCCATCTGGTGCAGGTGCTTTATTCACTTTTATGCTCTCTAAATATTTCAGGACCATTTCAATTATGAGCCATGTGGTTTATTTGGGGCTGTGTCAATATAGTTTCCATTATGGACATGAGCTTCCCCATGCTCCTTTGTATACACAGAGCGGAAGAAAGTATATAAATATTTGCCTTCTCTTTGTCCGCAGTCACCAACCCAACTCCAGATTGTTTTGTAAAGGGCCTACATGCTTAGGCCTGACCTTTTTACTATGAATATATTTTAAGAATTTTTTTGGAGATATTTTCTAATATCTGTCGCTCGTTTTGTTTTTTTTGTGTCCTTTATCTCCTTTTTCCATATTCTGTTATATTCTTTGTAACATTTAAATGATGATAGTGTTCCTTATTTTGTTTTACATTTTTTAAAGGCTCTTTTCTTATTATTTATAGCTTTTTTTAACTTTGGCCATAAGTCACATAGATTTTATTTTTAGCTTTTAAAAATTATTACCCAAGGGGATTTATTTTTCAGTGTGAATATATTTTGCATCATCCTGGTATAACCCCTACCAACCGAGAACATCATATGATGGCCTACTGTTGGCAAGCGGTTAAAGTGAATAACTCAACATCAAGTTCACTGTATGAACCACTATGTATTTATACCTGTTGATCATATCCCCCTTAATATTTAATTAGTCTTACTAATGAGTTGTACATGGGGGAAAAATGATATCTCCCTTTCTGGAGTCTATACCTTTTTTAATACAATAAATCATTTTGTTGTTTTAGAAACTGCAGCTTGGCACTGTATGCTAATATTAAGCCTTTCATCTACCAGAACACCCAGATCCTTCTCCACCATTGATTCTTCCAGCTGTTCTTCTCATAACATGTATGGTGCATGCATTTTTTTAGCCTCCAAGTGCATACATTTACATTAATCAACATTAAACCTCATTTGCCACATAGTTGCCCAACTAAACAGTGAATTAAGGTCAGCTTGTAAGTTAGCGACATCCTGTCATGTTGCATAGCTTTGTGTCATCTGCAAACACTGTAATAGCACTTTTAATCCCAGACCCTATATCATTTTCAAATATGTTAAAAGTAAGGGTCCCAACATGTGCTTTGTCTTGCTAAAAAGGTGTGTTGCATGGCAAAAGCACACCAGTGTGAAAGGGCCTTACATTTAATTTTTTTTCTAAACCAGCCAAATCCTCACAGTACTACAATGGACCTGCATTTCAGTTGTGCATTGAAACAAAAACATTAGTTAATGTCTGACAAAGAAACCTAAAGCAGTATTTAAGCCCCAAAACAAACATTTATCATATTGCAGGCTTTCTTTTATTTTCACCTGGTGTTCCTGTTTTCAACAGAACACGCTCTCTTGCAAATGTAAAATGGGAAATAGGAAAACATGGACTTTACTGGCACAGGTATATAAAATGTAACAATTATTAGAAATGCTTAAAATGTAGGACATATAAATGGCAACACTTGCCAACACTAATAAAAAAAAAATCAACACAAAAAGAAAAGTTAGGTAATTTCCAAACTACCACAAGGTATAATGCAAGCATGAATCTGTGTAGACTCTGTGACAATAACCATACTGTATATTCCCCAAGGAAAGGGGAGAAGAAGAAACACCACTTCCCTTCCTGGAGAACTGTAGATAAAGTAGTCACAGATGTCCCGAGTAGACGGAGTGTGAATTAGGCTGACATGTTTCTCAGGTATGCTTCATCTGGAGCTTGTTCCTCACTCTGTATGATAAAACATTCATTAATAGCCATTCTCTCAAACACATTAGATCAGATAGAGCTTATTAGGTAGCTTGGATTAAAACAATGACACCAAATAAACAGCTGGCTAATGACATATTAGCAAATGTGTGTCTCCTAGGGGAACCATCTGCATCACTCTAACACAGAAGGTGTGTTACTGGCCAGATCACCAGGTGAAAATTGAGGGAAAAAAGCCTTAAAAAATAAAACGAATTTACCTACCACATTTAAGAATTGGTAAGCTGCAATATATACATTTTTTTTCTTTTGGGTTTGATACTATTTTAATTGTTTTTTTAAGCTTTTACTTTTATTAACTTAGGTTAGCTAATAAATGGAATCACTTAAATTCCAAAATTGTTACATTTAATAATTAAATCAGATTTGACACTAGTTAAAATTTAGTGTAGTTTTCTTCTCTTCCTGATACAGTAACTGCATCCATTTAAAATAGTTAACATACATTTCATCAACAAATTATTTTAAGCATATCTAAAAAAAAATATATATTGCAGCTTATCAGTCCATAATGGCCATTGTGTTAGTCTTCTTTTTTTTTTTTCAAATATTTTATTTATGTAGAAGGAACAACAGCGGAGAAGATAAACAATAGTACACATATGTCAATAAAGTACCACATGCACAGTGAGGAAATGTACACCTAGCAACAAAGTAAAACACCAAATCAGCATATAGTTGAATGCCCAGGAAGAATGTACCGCCCTCCCCTGCTACCAGGGGAAGGTCCACCGCATCCGCCTGAAACAGAGAGCAATAAGGCACTGGGCCGAGCAGATAGAAAATTTGTGCAAGAGAAGCAATCCCTCTCGGCCGTCACTCCTTGACTTTTATAAGAGGTGTATACAGAGAAGTTAGAAAGGTGAGCAGAGAACAGAGCAGAACGAAATAATATGGAGAGATTACAGGGCAAGAAAGAGGAAAGGGGAGAGGGATGGGCTGGAGAAAGGGAGGAAAAAAAAAAAAAAGGGGGGGGATGGAGAGTAAAGGGAGACCCCGTCATGGACCCCCCCACGCAAGGCTCCAATTATAGAATCAGTCACACATCAGCGACCTCCCTTTATCTGAAAGTACAAAGACGTTCCAATACCCCCAGATCCTCTCATAGCGGTCCCTGCGATGCTGCCTTGTGAGGGTGAGGTCTTCCATACGATTAATGTCCTCCATCTGGTGCATGCAGTCCTTAATTGTCGGTGCCCTGGACGATTTCCACAGCATCGGGATGTAGGACTTAGCCGCGCACAACACATGAGGGATAATCGATTTTTTACATTTAGATATCGGCATAGGAGATACCTGCAGTAGAAAAAATTCGGGGGTGTCTGGGATTTCCCGATCCGAGAGCTCATCCAACAGAGCCCTAACATCCCTCTAGAAGGGCCGAAGGCAGGGGCAGGACCAGAATATGTGGAGCAGTGTGCCCACTGCCCCCTGGCATCTCCAGCAGAGGTCCGAAGCGTAAGGGAAAAGCTTATGAAGGAGTGAGGGAACGCGATACCATCGAGTGAGGATCTTATAGTTCAGTTCCTTTAGTTTCGTGCAAGTCGGTGTTTTGAGAGCCAATGTATACGTTTTCAAACGTTGCGCCGGAGTGAGAGTCTAGTCTTCTTTTTTAAGCTTTTTTTTCCTTCATTTTCACCAACTGATCTTACCAATTACACACTTCATGTCCTATGGTGACTATAATGTACTGTTTATCATTTAGTTTCTTGGCAATACGTTTTTAATTAATTAATGATCACTACGTCTGTTGTGTGTAATGTACCATACAGCACCACAACAGGCACTGTACGATGGGGATAGACAATTAAATCATTATACAATATATGTAGTAAAATAACAGAAAATTTCACTTCAATAAATCTGAAAAGTGATCTGATTTGTAGGCGTCTGTTGCATTGTTTCAGCCTAAATAATTTGCTCATCCCTCTTAACATTGCAATGATTAAGTAATTATAAAAATCTGGAGGAAACATTTAGGCGGTTATAGTTATTGAAAATTCAACTCAGCACAAAAATTCCTGGAACGTAAAGGCAGAGCAGCAATCACAACATGTGATGGGTCATTCTGCTATGCTTGAAGTAAACATGAGCTATGCAAATACATGACAAAGCAACAGGTTCTCTTTCATGGAGGTCTCACCAGATTATGCTAATTTTTTTTTCTCCCCTGCAGTAAATTTTGGAGCATGTGACACTCTATCTTCCTAAGTGAAAGTACTAATGCTTAAAGACTGGGCAATGATACCGATTACAATTCTTGTTTGACAGTTCTGTCCCCTATATGTTAAATATGTGTAGTAATGTGAAGAGTTTCCTGAGATAAGCAATGGCAAGAAGAATGTGGTGGTGGTAGGAGGGGGGATTCAGGCTCTGCTTTCCTTTTGCCATTGTTTGTCTTGGGAAAGTGTTCGCAGCCAAGACAAGCTGTAACTTTGGATCAACTGTCTCCTCCAAAACTGTTGTTGGAAGTGCCATGGCAGGAGGGGAAGGGGGCAGTTTGATACCCATAATTGTGTTAGAGAGCACTTAGAAATATTGCATAAGGGACAGAACTGTGTTTATTTATTTATTTATTTATTTTATGAGAGGTACCCTCTTAAAATCCACACCAGACTGAAAGGGATTTGTATGCATGTTGGGGTGGACTTTATTTTTTTCATTTCTTGTTGTAGGATGTGCTACAGCAAAATTACTGTACATTCACAAAGAAAAAAAAAGTTTTGATTGTAAGCAAAATCGCAAGCTAAGTTTCTATAAATGCAGGTGTTTTTTATTTTTGTGTTTTTAGCCACATAAAAATGCAAGTGTACCCTGGCCCTAAGGATGTCCTGTCTTTGTGCTCACTCAGTTCTGGTTAACAAACAATGGTGTCACGTACCTTACTGTGGAGCCTGAGATGATGAGGGCAACTTCTTGCGCAATTCCCATCCAAACACCCCTGGTAATGGAGAGAAGGACAGCTAGGGCAGTGGAAGGGTGCAGGTGCCAGGAAGCTGTTCTAGTGAGCTGAAGCTTGGATACACAAGAGTCCTTCCAGTGGTAGTATGGAGTCTGGTCACAAGCTTTGTTCAGCAGCAGCCAGGTAGACAAGTGCATGGTCAGGATCAAGTTCTAGGTCAGAAACCGGCAGAAGTCAGTAACGCGCTGTCAGCAAAGTACCAAGCCAGGAGGGGGAGACGTGGTCAGAAATCCAAGCCAAGGTCAGTAACACAAGTGAGCAGCAGACATAACAGGCAGGGGTGATCAAAGAGTAGTGTCAGACTTAGCCGGGTCAGGAACAAGGTTAGCAAACTTTCAAAAACTAGGAACACAGGAACCAGAGCTGAAGACAATCCAGCACTGAGACTAGTCAGATGCTCAGTTTAAATAGGTTGCTGGGTGCCAAGATCTGTAGATGTGTGGATGTGTGAGCACGCGTACGCCTATGTGTACCTGCACATGCTCACATGCAATGCTTATGCACATGCGCATTCTAGTCCTTGCATGTATTTAGGCATCTATGCTCATGAATGAGCATCTACTGTATGAGATCCCTGACAACTGGGGACATGAGAGGGAGGTTGCACAAGAAAGACATTATGGAGTTGATTTACTAAAACTGGAGAGTGCAAAATCTGGTGCAGCTGTTCGTGGTAGCCAATCAGCTTCTAACTTCAGCTTGGTCAATCAAGCTCGGACAATAAAACCTGGAAGCTGATTGGTTTCTATGCAGAGCTGCACCAGATTTTGCACTGTCAACCCCTATGTGACAAAAGAGTACAGCACTTGCCTGAAGTTCAATAAAATAAATGATACTTTTAGCTGCAATGGATTATGTAAAACATAAAGTAACAGAAAATTAAATAAGCTTTCAAACACTATATGTTGTTCTTGCACGTGGATGGCCTTTGACATTAATTGACAAATTGTATTTTTTGTCTGAAGGTGTTTGTCAATGCATCATTATGATTGTATATACAATATGTGTATATATAAAACAATTTATGGTATTTTAAATCTTGGTCTAACTTGAGATGTTTAACTCAGCACTTAAAACATTTTGCTTAGAACAAATCTGATCATGCAATATCTAGCTGGGAATTTTTTTTTCTTATATTATAAAATGTATTCTCCAGACATCTTATACGCTGAACTTTCTCTGGGAGTTGTGCACTTGGAGCATGTAAAGCAAATAATATATCACCAATTAAGTATAATGGAAACAAAATAGGGACTTATGTGAAACCAAAAAAACTGTGCTTACCCAGATACTTCCTAGTCATGCTACTGTATGTCATGTGCTATAGATATGCAGAGCTATATTTAAATCACTAGACTATAAGTATTACTGTTACAAGTTATTTATAAAGTGCAAGGGCCAAAAAAAATGTAACAAAGGATAACATTGAAAAGCTCTGTTGCATATACAGTATGAAAGTAAAAATATAAGGGTAATTCATAAAAACTGGCAAAGGAGAACACAATGCACATGCAACAATACTGTTTTGAATGGAGCGGTGCTCTAAAGGTATCTAATGTGAGATCCTATGCACAAAGTGCAGCAGCCTATAAACACCCTCTAGATTTCATCTTTTATCATTTTAAAGCTGAACTCCTGACAGCTAAATACACAGATGAAATATATATACAGGTATGACAGCTGTTTTACCTGGATTTTTATTTCTGTCCATCCAGTCTTGAGAATTTTCACAGGTCTATTACACAGCAAAGCCATGTCTAGCAGGATTGAAGGCCTGTTTTTTCTCTGCTGTAAATAATAGTATTAAATAATAGTTTTTTTTTTAATGAGTTTGGTCTTATTCACAAGTGCTCTGCTGTAATGTGTGAAGTACTGCAAAGCACTGTAACTCACGATATGCATTGGTGTGATGCGGTGACACTCATTGTGAATGGTACCCCAACACATCTTCCCAATTCAACTGCACTGTAGTGCACCACAATGCATATACTGCAGTTCTGAGTTTAGGCCATCTTTTTTCTGTACTGTGTTGCATTAAATAGCTCATTCATTTGAAGTTAAAATTCAATATTTAAATAAAGTGACTTCCTAATGAATATAAAATGCACAAAAAAGGAGCATGTACCAATTCTGGCAGTACATCGCAATGCGTCTTAGGAAGGTTTGATGATAAGATGCACCTGGGTGCCATTCAAAATAAATGACACTACCAATGCAGGGGCATTTCTTCCTTCCAGAGACACAACAACTGTAGGACATAATTTCTTACAGCCAGACGGCTCTTTCAACTTTCATAGCACTGCATATACCAGAAGAAGAGAATGAATCTTCCAAAAGCCTGTTCTAAAAAATAAACTGTTGGGGCTTCTTCACATCATGTGATGCGATATAGGGTTCTGCATGAAGGCAAACAATTCTGCATGATGAAGACAAACTATTTATTGTACAGGTTTGAATCCCCTCTGATTGCAAACGGCTACAGATAGGTTGATCGGAGTATTGAATCAGGGCTTCAATGGGACAAGTTTGTACCTCCACACAGAAAGAAACAAACCTAAGTCATGAGGCAGTATGGCTCTTTCTCTTTGGAGGTACCTCTTTGGAGGTACATGGAGGTACATCTATGTGGAGGTGCATATCTTAACAAAGGCATTTGAAAACATCCTTATGTGTAAGTTTATTCTTTTTTCAGTGTGCTAAAGGCAATAAAAGAATTGTGAGAGAAAAAAGGGTAAAAGATATTTGACCCATTTTCTGGCCTTTAAACTGTTTCTAAATGGTCATACAATTTAGGCAGGGTTATACCAAACTAGATGTGTTAGAGAGATGAAGTCCTGGACATAGTCTGGCACTGCTCTAAGCCATCATTGATATATTGTGTAAATTCAAGGCCTCCCTCACTGTTTGGTGTTTGTAAGGCCATTCTAGAAATAAGAAGTTGAGAATTGGACCATATTTATTAAGAAATTGTGGAATTTGGGCAAGTATGTACTTTTTATTAAAATTATTAGGTTTAACAGCAACCAATCCCATGCTCTTAATTTAGATTCCATTTGGGTAATAATCAGAGATCCATTAAGCAAAGGGAAGTGAGATAAGTTATTCTAAATTAGGAATTTAAAGTTACCAATCACTTCAGGTCTAGGGCATACAAGATAGGGGTATGATTGGGAAGGCAATAGATTTTCCCTACTAGCTCTCCATTACCCAAAATACTGCAGCCAATTGGTCAACAATATCAAGTAATGAATGAAGAAACCAGGTCTTCCTTCCAATTACACTTAGGCATTGGCTGGGTAAGGAATTAGCCTCTTCCCCAGAGAGCTTCAATGGATACACCCAAGTAAAGGGGAATGCCTAATTAGAGAATCCAAAGGTTCCATCATTAAGATGAAAAGTATAATTGAAAGGAGCCAGCCCTGGAGCATACTGCTCTGAAATGGGAAGACCTCAATGAAGTCCACATTGGTGAAAACTCTGCCCATATGTTTGTCATATTTAATCCATTTTATAAACATATTCCAAATGTCCAACCTATGCAAGGTTGCCCACAAAAAATCCCAACACACAGAATCAAATGCCGTCATGATATCCAATGATATCATTAGAGCAGATTCCTGCCATTGTCAAGAATTTAAGATATTAATATAGATGAGTATAATAATAGACCATTTTGATGTGCTCTCCTACTCTTCTACTCGTCAATCATCATATGGCCCAATGTTGATCTCACAAAGGTAAATGAAGCATGGTACACTAAAAGAAAGAAAAGGCAAAACCTCACTACGCAATGTGCAATATAAAAGCAGCTTATTAAAAAGACATGTACTCACATGCCAGTAGAAATACAGACATTCAGTATACACCAGTGGCTCTCAATTCCGGTCCTCGGGACCCACTAACAGGCCAGATTTTAAGTATTACCTTGGGGGATGCAGACTAGAATACTGCAATCACTGAGCAGCAAATGAGATCACCTGTGATGTAATTTAGTTATCTTGCAAACCTGGCCTGTTGGTGGGTCCCGAGGACCGGAGTTGAGAACCACTGGTATACACAGTGTCTGGGGCCCTAGCGGGCGTGCTGACATCACTGCTATTTCCTCTGCCCAACATACATTTCATCGTAAGAGACGTTATCACTAGGGCAAGTTGCCCCAGTGAGGATGTCTCTTACAATGAAATGTATACCGAATGCCTGTTTTTCTAATGTCCTTGTGAGTATATGAATTTTTAATAAACTGCTTTTATATTGAATATTGCACAATGAGATTTTGCCTTCCCTCTCTTTGAGTGTACCATGCTTCATTTACCTTTGCGAGATTAACATTGCGCCATATGATGTATGACTGTAGAGAGTAGGAGAGCTCATCCAAATGGTCAATTATTATACTAATCTGCCTGCTAAGAGTAATTTTCTATGGGAAGATGTTTATCCACTTAGGTGCTTTTAGACCTGTAAGGGTCATATCCTTCCGGTATGAAGCCAATTCTCATATTTGGGAGTGGAGCATGTTTTGGTGACCAGCATTGATATTAATGTGAACACATGAGTGGAACACCATCTCTCTTTTGGATTACGACATTTTGCACTTTATTTTTTGCATGACAACATGGACTAAATGGTGGTTTAATATATTTTGATTTATTTATCTATCAGTTTTAAAGCAATTTTTGTACTTTATGATTATATCATTTTGATGTATTTTGCAGCACACTTAATTGTGGCATGCACTTATTATTTTGTGTGAAGACAGCGCAACACCTTTTTCCCTATGTAGCACCCCCTAGCTTTGCTATAGTGCTAGAGAAGGATGTTTTGTGGTAGTGTAGGTAAATTGGCAGGCTTGGCTGGCAGCCAAGCCTGTGTGTTTTTCTGGGTCAGGGTGTGAGTGACTCAGGTAGGCTGAATGACACAGCAGCAGCTTTTCTGGTTACTCCCCCTGCTAGTTGGACCTTGGAGAAGATTCCAGAAGCCTGGGAAGTCTGGGAGGGGTCTAGGGGGAGATAGCTGGAATATTGTGAGGGCCCTGACCAATCCACAACAGATGGGTTGGAAGGGGGCAGGCCCCCTCACATACTTAGGGTCAGCACAACTGGGGCAGTGTGAGTTCAGGTGGAAGCTGGAGATGGAAGGGACCTCTTCTCTTGACACACAGAGGAATCCTGACCAGGAGGCATGGGAGCAAGGAGAGGACAGCAGGACGAAACTGCCAGGCATATCTCCAGGGAGGAAGACAGCCAATAGGGCTGGTGAGTGTTGCAGTCAAAGGACTGAGAGGCATGCCTTAAGGGACTGGATGCAAGCAGCTTGGGATGGATGCAGAGTGGGTCTGGGAGGACTGTGGAGAAGTAGCCAGGAGGGCTAGTGAAAGGGGCAGCTGCAGCCAGGCGGTCTGACAGTGCCTGAAGAGGTGGTATTGGGAGCAGTAGCCACAGGAATAGGACAGCTAGCACCAAAGACCTCTCTTTTTGCTGCTCTATTAAAGGGGCCTGCAGTCTCTGCCTGCAAAGGGCATTCATATGGATCTAACTAAGATTGAGTTGGATCAGATTGTCAGTGCTTGCTGGTCCTGGGAGTTGTAGTTCTACAAGAAAGTCTGTGCTGGAGGTAGAAGAGGAGAAGTGTGTATATACTGGATGTATATAGTTTGTGTCCCTGAAGAACTTCTTACCGATCAAATGGGCATCCCATAAGAACCCCTACCCCATCCAAGTTTAATCCCCCTAAATAAAAAAACCAAAACAAAGCTGCAAGGACTATTTCTTATCTACAGAGTGAATGGAAAATTCATGTGCCTGGCTGTGCAGGGTGGGAAATACCAATATTCGCCAACGGCTCCTACAGGGGTAGCGCGACACCTTTAGTGTTCTTTAGATATTGTTATGTGCAGTTTTGTGTGTGCAGCTGTCATTTGTATTGATCAATAACATTTATATCACAAAGCTCAGAAATTGTTTCCCTTTAGAAAGATTTTATATGCCTGTTTACAAGAGACTTTGATTCTCATCTCAAATTTGCCAACTTTGGGTAAAATTATTATTAATGTTTCACGCATTGGCTTGGGGAAATTACCCTAATGTTTCAAAATAAACTCCTAGTAGATAAGAGGTTAAAAAATCTATATTGGCTTTGTATCACTCAAGGATCAGGCTGCCTGAGCCAGAGATTTTATGTGTGAGAAAGGATAGGATTGCCATATTCACCTCTTCTCATGTAATTGTGACTTTAGAAATTGTCCATAAGTTGTGGACAGGCTAGGAAGGCAGTTTGATAAATGAAGCATTTCCAGCAGATATGGTGGGGACATAAAGTACAGATTATATGTAACCAAATAAATTAGCAAGTTGTATTCATTTGTAAGGGATCCAAAATGACTTGCCCAATGTGATCTCTAACAGTAGGTATAGAGTTAGGGGGCAATCCTCTCTTGTCAAGTGCACAAGTGCTTTTCTGTACTGCCCCCCCCCCCCCATAAAAATATGATAGCAAAATGATAAAGCAGATATTAACCTCCCTGGCGTTATTCCCGAGTGTGGCTCTGGGTTAACTTTCAGTACCAAAAGCGGTAACCCCCGAGCCACACTCGGGATTACCCCAGAATGTTACTCACCTTCCTGCGATCCCCGCCGTCCTCCCCGCCGTCCTCCCCCTCTCTCCCCGCTCTGTGCACGGCCGATTGCTGGCACTTGCCTTCCGGTTCCCATCCCTGCGAGCGTTGCGACGCAGGGGGGTGGAACCGGCGGCAAATTCAAAAGTGTAAATACACAAATGACATGATACAAAGCTGTGAACCTAACGGATTACACTGTATCATGCCATTTCAGCACAGGATTGCACCTGGATACTTTTCCAGTGCCCTACATGTGATTTGCCAGTGCTTTGTTCCTGGAAAATTTTGAACAACCATGACGTCCAAAAAGCGTTCTTTTTGCACAAAAGCTTTCTTTGATGAACTGGAAAACAGCGACAGCGAAACAGAGTTGAGCGATAGCGATTCGTGGGAAAATTTGTCATCAGGTACGGAAAGTGACGACAGTGGCGATTCTCTTTCTGGCACATAGCTTGTGGAATTTGGGAAGCATATCAAATGAACGGAGCTATGTGCCAGAAAGAGACATCAGAATCATCGCTGTCATCACTTTCCGTACCTGATGACGAATTTTCCCACGAATCGCTATCGCTCAGTTCTTTAAGTAACTCAGTTTCGCTGTCGCTGTTTTCCAGTTCGTCTAAAAGCGCTTTTGGCATGAAACAGTGTAGTCCGTTAGGATCACAACTTTGTATCATGTCATCTAGCGTATTTACATTTTTTAAATTGCCGCCGGTTCCACCCCCTACATCGGCCGAGCACACAGTGGGAAGACAGCGAGAGGACGGCGGGGGATCGCAGGGAAAGGTGAGTTTTAAAATGTAAAACAACAGATTTCCATGCAAAAGAATGTACCGCTTTTAGCACAGAAATCTGGACATAATCAGACCGCTAGGGAGGTTAAAGCGGAGTTCCGGGCACAAAATCAATATTTTTTTTTTGTGCCCGTCCGCTAGTTCAGCATAACCTGAAAAGGAATTGGATAGTTAGGTTTTTTTTTTAAAAAAACTCACCTTGTAATTGACGATCGTAAATACTCACCTCAGGGTACTTCCTCCCTTAGCGCCGCGGCTCCGCTGTCACTTCCTGCGCTGCGATGATTCCTGGGAGCTAAACGTCATCGCTCCCAGGAATCAATGCGACGGCACCGGCCCCGCTCGTCACTTACGGGCGACGCCGCATTCCCCTGCTAAACAGCTTCTGGGCATGCCCAGAAGCTGTTTAGGAATGCGGCGCCGCACCGGAAGTGACGAGAGGGGCCGGTGCAGGCGCATTCTGGGACAAGAAGACGCGGAAGAAGACACAGAAGAGGACCGCGCCGGCTTCAGCTGCCCGCAAGAGAGATGGAAACGCTGTGGAAGAAATTTTATAAGTAAGTATTTCTTCTAAAAGGTAAGTGCGAACCGGGACAGATCAGAGGCTAGCCATTGTGGAATGTGCTAGCCCTGACTGTCCCGGGGGTATGTTTATTAAAAAATGACATCTGTGCCCGGAACTCCGCTTTAAGCTGTAATATTCACTGTCAAGTGAATGCCTCTTCTAAATGTACTTATTGTTCACTATTGTGTACCACCACATACGTTATAAAAACTCCTCACGACTTGACCACTTTGAAGGCAACCCATATGAGTAAATACTGGGCCTGGGAATGGTTTTCTGGCCAAAATAACTGCATATTCCATTGAACCCTATCTTTGACCCATGTATTGGGAATCCAAATTTGTTGTAACAATTAGATCTATTCTAAAAAGGGCTCTGTGTGTTGTAGAACTCCCACACTTTTAGGTTTTTAATCCTTCCTGATAGTTCTCAAACCATGAGTCGTCAAGCTACATAGGGGGCTGAAGTCTGTCCAAGAAGAGTCAACATTTACGTTGCCTTTAATTAATGTAGGGCAAGCAGGCATTTGGGACAGTTTAGAGCAGTGTTTTTCAACTTTTTTTCCAGTTAAGGCATCCTTTAAAATGATGTACAATCTCAAGGCACCCCATTCTAAAATGTTAAAAACAAACTAAAAATGTTACAAAATGCAGCAACATCCATACACATGGGACACCTAACGTTAGAGGAAATGTATTCTTCCATCGCAAATACACCTTTGCACACCTGTGTTGACCAATATTCCAGTGTTTCTCTTCTCCCTCAGTGTCTTTCCCTCACTCAGATAATGTGGCCACAATACTAACGAAGAGGGTCAGGAAAGAATCAAACAAAGATGCTGTGCAGACACATGACCTCCTCCTTATCAGGCGATGATGTCGTTAGTTGTTAGGATGCCAGAAGCTAGCAGGCTGTAATGGTGCACAATGAAAACCTGTGGCTTTATGTAACTAAAAGGCAGGCTAGATCCAGCCACTGGCTTGTATACAATTAGAGATGAGCCGAACACACCCAGGTTCGGTTTGCACCAGAACTCTTCATCATTGAGAAAGTTCAGAGCCAAATAATGAACCCTGTTCAAGTCTATGGGACCCAAATTGGAAGCATCAAAAGTGCCCATTTTGAGGGCTGTAGTGCAAGTTGTTGGGCATACAAAGGGTATGGGGGTCTGGGTACTGCCCTGTGGGACATGTATCAATGAGAAAAAAGTTTGTAAAAAACATCATTTTTAAATGAGCAGTGATTTACTGATGCTTGAAGTGAAAAAATAAAAATTAAAAATTCCTTTAAATATAGTGCCTGGGTGGTCCCCTTAGTCTGCCCATAAAGTGGCCCATCTGTACTGTGTATAGAACCTGCTGCAGCAAAAATTAGCTTGCAGGGAAATAATGGCTTGGGGAGCAGGTCTGTATGATGAGGCCACACTTTAGTGCAGTCAAAACAAGATTAGAGATTTTTTGAATACATTCTGGTGTCTGTTTCGCAGACTTTGGATAGAAGGAACAGGTGCAGAAAAATTGGGCTTTGGGTGTTGATTTATCAACAGCACCTCTATGGGGTTAAAGTGTGAAGACACCACCAAGTAATGCCTGTGCATCGTCAAGAAGCAAATAGCTTATGCTGTGTTCAAATAACTCCTCCATGCATGATGCTGGGGCTATGGCAGGAGTAGCTGTGGACAAGGAGGGAGAATAATCTGCGGTGGACTGCGTACTAGTCTCTGCTTGGGTGACAGAGGATGAGGAGGATGAGGATGGTTTAGTAAGCCAGTCCACCAGCTCCTCCGCATGCTTTGGCTGGATAGCATTGGTAACATCACTAAACAGAGGAAATGATGCCCTGCCTAAGGAAATACCATGTCCACTTTTGCCTGTGGACACATATACGCTGCTGACCCCCTCACAGGGCCATGGGAACGTCTGCTTCTTCTTGTTGGCCTTCCAGACATGATGGGGGGGGGGGGGGGTTACCGAAATGTAATAGAGATGGGGAAGTGTGTACTTGGATGCACTTTAATCAATGAAAAGCTATGTTTAGTGCACTTTAATTTAAGCACTCACTACACAGACATACTCCACTGCCACACAACAATATTCTGCGATAAAACTGCACTGGTGCACTTCAATATATTGCAGTAAAACTGCACTAACCCACTTTAATATACTGCAGTAAAAGTGCACTAACACACTTCAAAATAGTGCAGTAAAAGTGCCCTGACGCACTACTATACTGCAGTTACACTGCCCTGACACTCTATACTGACACTACATCAAAAATGAATGGTCGCACTACACTCACGCTGCACTATCACTATATGCACACTAAACTGACACTAAAGTAAACATGTACAATCACACTACACTCACCCCTGAAGAAGTCACGTGACTCCATGACGTAACGCGTAGGGCGATCAGAGAGAGAAACCGGAAGTGACTTACTGGGACACAGTAACCCAGTCCCGCGGCCAGCGTCTTTGCTGATTTTAAAAGTCTAAACTGTAAGTTTATTATTTTTTTAAATAAAATTGTTTTGAACACTACACTATGATGGCCCCCCCTTCTTTCATGAGCTGTAAAGATTAGTCATCAGGGAGAGGAAGAAGCACCCCCCCTGAGAGGGGTATACACATGATGCCCCCCCCCCCCTTCTTTACCGAGCTGTGAAGATTAGGCATCCCGGAGAGGAAGAAGCACCCCGCTGAGAGGAGTATACACAGAAAGGAGCCATATCTCCCCTGAATGATAGAGGTTATAGGAGGAGTGGACGAAAAGGCAACAACCCAGGCTATTTTATCACAGGCATATTTTTAAAGGTATTGAGGTGAGCAGAAGGTACACCTATAAGTGTGATCACAGAAGAGCACTGCTAATCACTACCCCAAAGGTGGAGGAAGTTTTGATTGAAAAAGAACTTTAAGAATTATATAAAGAAAAACTGGGAGTCATCACAAATATTTGGACACTATAGCACTTTAATCCCATCTTTATTTAAATTATAAATCACCCTAAACTTGTCTTAATGTGCACTGTAAATATATTAATCGATTACACAATATTTATTTACACCTTTTATGTACAAGTGATTATTTGCACAATTGATTTACACATGCAGCACTTTATTATAATAGGTTTCAGTAAATGTATGTGAATCATAATTATTGGATCACCGGTATACTTATAAGCATCTTTTTTATTTTGCACTTTAATAATCATGAGGAGTATTGATTAATTTATAGGCACATAAGCACCTTTGCTTAAAGGCACCCACCGGAACACTATTTAATTTTTCACAAGTTGATGTCTTTTTTGATGGTATATATGTGAGGAATTTTATATATATTTATGCTTGAATTGAATATATAATAGTCACCTCCCTGAAGCGCAGTACCCCCCCTCCCCTTTTTAACACTACACTCATGCTGCACTATCACTACATTCACACTACACTAACACTCTACACTCACAATAGAATCACAACAGAACACTATAGCACACTAATTCACTAGTAGCAATGAACAGAGCCCCATTCTTTCCATTTCCACTCCAATATCCCACTGCAAATGGCTGCTCTGGGAAGGAACCTTTTATAGTGTAGGGTGGGTCAATGAGCAATGAGCCATGATTGCGCACAGTCATCATTACTCTTTCTCCAATCATGGCTCTGACAGCGTTCTGTGCCCTGATTTGGCAAATCCTTCATTGCTTTAGCCAATTAGTGCTTCCAATGCATTGTGCGGCGTGCAGGGCATTGTGGGGTGCTCGGCAGGCCAAATATATGATCCAACACCCCGAAAATTCGGGTGTTCGCCGAATGGTCAAACAGCCAATGTCCGACCTAAACTCATGCTCGGGCCAAACCGTTCGCCCAACACTATATACAATTTTTGGGTAGGAATTTTGCCAAGGCACCCCTATAAAAAGCCAAAGGCACCCCAGGGTACCTGGGCATCCATGTTGAAAAGGGCTGGTTTAAAGGAAAATTCATCAAATTTATTTTCCTTAGCTGGGGGAAGGAAGTATAGTAAATAGCAATTAATATAATAGGTAAGCCATTGATCAAACAGTGAAGTATAACCTATCTATGCCCAGTGTCAAGAAAGATCTGCAGGCAATTAAATGGAATAATCTGATGTATAAGTTTTAAGAATTCCTGTGCATAATATAGATAAGAGGCATGGAAGCTTCTAGCAACCCAAGGTTTTTTGAAAACAATATTTTTTTGACCTATTAAGTGAAATTCTATGAGGCAAAGAATATGGGGGTCACATTTCCTAACATATCCAAACATAGAAGATACTTTGCATTTTGGGTTAATGCCTCTAGCATTTCATGTGAATGAGGAAAAGAGGCACAAAAGAAAACTAGGGTCATTAGGGGGTTTCACCACCCCATGGAAAGGAAGGACAGAAAAAAGGCTGATCACAGGGGGACAAAAAACAATCAAACAAGTGAACATGTACAGAAACAATACAGTCTCTGGCACCATGCTGGGAATAAATGTCAATAACCCCTGCCCAGCTCAACCCTAACCAGAGTGGGCCTAGGCCCAAAACATAACCAACAAATGAGTAATGTATCTCAAGCATATTTAAGCAGTGAATACCATTAATGCGAATTCACCTTGCAGTGGAATTTCTACTTTCTCTAGCGAATGTAATGAAAAAAATACCTCAAGTGCAAGGAATTTTAAAAACACAGGATTTTTGCTTGCACGTGATTGGATGATAGAGGTCAGCACAGCTTTACCTCATTCACTAAGCTAACTGAAAGTTCAAATGCAGGAATCAGTTTTCAGGCGGCAATGTACCAGGGAATGTGTAGTCTGTAGGAACTGAAATTTAAAGTAAACCAAAGGAATGAGCAGAGGAGAAGCTGCAAAGCATGCAGGGAATCCAGGAAGTTGTGGAAATGAATGGACATTTTTCAAACAGCCTTATATTAGAGTGTCAAAAATACATATTTCTTGTATTGCTATTACAGTGCAGATGGTATAAAATAAACCTTGTGGTTACTGCAACATGCTGATATGAAATGTGAAGACCTGAAAGGGCCCTTACTGCAAACAAAGATCAACAATGCTGCAACAGTTCTGATGCTCTGCTACAGTAAAACATTCCCACACATATGAAGGCTCTGGATGTAGGTTTACACACAGCTCGTCTTACCACCTTACAGTCATACAGTAACATGAAATAAAGTATCTGCATTCTGGATCTAAATGTAGTTCCTCCTGGTGGTGGTTAATAAGCCAGTTGCTTCACCAGAGTCCAGAGACCTGCTGTTGAGCATGGGTGCAAGGGTAAGGCCAGCTATCCCTCATGATCTGACTACTTGTCGCTACCTTGACACATTCGGGGTCTTCCTGATCGTGGAAGGCTCAAGGTCCAGTAACCCAACCACTCAGGACAACCTGATGCAAAATAACACAACACCAATGGCTAACCTGACACAAGACAACACAAACAAGCAGGACAACCTGGCCCTCATCAGCCCCATGCCTTACAGAGATGTAATAGTGCACATGGCATCCAAAGCACAGCCCCATACTCTTTTCCTATAGAGCAGACAAGAAGTGAAGTCCTCAATGTTCTTCTAAACTGTCCCTGATCATATTCTAGTCCCTGCTGTTAACATGCCCTGCAAGCATTCAATCACCCTTCACACTATTTACTGCTTCCATGCATCCCTGATCTCACAATGATTGAATGCTCAGTTGGATAAATAGGGCTTTATACTTTAACAGTTGAACATATGTACAAGGTCAAAATAATGGTATTGTACAGAATATTCTCAGGAATAAGGCATTCTCCTTCAAGGTTTACATTCCTATAGATGCATGACTCTCCATATATCAAGCAATTATTCCAACAGAAATGTACAGCTCACCCTTGGTCAAAGTCTCACAGTCCTCGCTAACCTGCTATTCTTAGCTGTTCCACATTCGCTAAATAGTTATGCTGGTCATACAATAGTGGAAAAATAGTTTATAAAATCTGTAATTTGGACAGTTTGTTTGTTTTCCTTCCAGTTAATGGGCACAAATAGATAATCGGTTTTAACTTTTCAAAGCCGAAAATCGAAGGAACAGGCTGAACGAATGATAAATTGAAAGGTTAATGTATTTCTTGCCTGAACTGTTTGCACTAGGCATATGTAACAAAACGAACAAAAAACGGATTCATTTATGTCCATTGAACGATTTATTAATAAAAATTTGGCTATTACATGATGGCAAAATCATTTGCTCTCACAGCCCAGTGTTCATTATTCGAAAACAAGTTTGAACAATTTTTCGTAAAATGTATGGCCAGCATTAAAGCTGAACTTCAAGATCAGCAAATATTGGCCAAAAACTATTTTTTTTCTACTGGAAGCTTGGTGTGTTTTGTGTATTTCTTCTAGATCTGTGTAGTAATTCAGTGTGAGACTTCACCTCTGTGCAAGAGCTTTGTTTAATAAAGACCGGTCACTTTCTTTGTGCAGGGTGATTAGTCTTGTCTTCACCCCCCTCCTGTCGTTTTTTGCAGGCAGACTTTAGTGGGTTCTCTCAACAGACTAGGTACAGCACAATATTGATGTCACTACTGCTTTTACAATGTAAAAGGCATATGGTGCAAACAAAGTGGAATTATATTTTTTGCGGTTATTGGGAAATCTGTAGGCGCTTTCTCTCCTGGAGTTCAGCTTTAAACCCAAAACAGGGGGCATGCTTAGGAGAAACAATTGGGTTTTTACAACACAATTTTAGAGCTCTTCCTAATGCTTTCCTATACCATTATAACAACTCCACAATCCAATGTTATTGCCTAGCAAGTAGGGATGAGCTTCGAGTTCGAGTCGAACGTATGTTTGACTCGAACATTGGCTGTTTGCTCGTTCGTCGAATGACGAACAAATGGGCTTCTTCGTGGGAACTTTGAGTTCTGGCATTATCATGGACTCTGACCTCTAAATCTATCAATAATCACCTGCTGGCCAGGGGATTTTACCCCACAACCATCTCAATTGCAAGCCTGGTATTCTACCACCTATGCCACCATCAAGCCTGCATAGGCTGAACACGCCCTCCCTAACTTTTATCTTATCCACTGTGTGTAGGGTGAGATAGAAGTTAGTTAGTTAGGCAGAGAGTGTGTCCTGCCTGAGCATGCTTGATGGTGGTGTAGGTGGTAGAATACCAGGCTTGCAATTGCGAGGTTGTGGGTTTGAATGCCTTGGCCAGCGGATGATTTATAAGTGGAATTCTATAGTTAATAATAAATTGCTGGCAGGGAGAGGGATTTTTGCATTTTACAGTTTGTTGAGATCAGATGCAGTAAAAAAACGACGTGGGGTTCCCCCAGTCCATACAGGGCCCCTCGTGTCTGGTATGGATTTTAAGCACCAAAAACAAAATGGTGTGGGGTTCCCCATAAAATCCATACCAGACCCTTATCGGAGCAAACAGCCTGGCTGCCCTAGATGGGGGTGGGGACGAGCGAGCGCCCCCTCCTGAACCATACCAGGCCACATGCCCTCAATATGGGGGTGTTTGCTTTGGGGCAGGGGGGGTTCTGCCCCCCACCCCAAAGCACTTTTCCCCCATGTTGATGGGGACATGGGTCTCTTCCCGACAGCCCTGGGCTGTGGTTGTGGGGGTCTGTGGAGGGGAGGCTTATCGGAATCTGGAAGCCCCTTTTAAAAGGTGGCCCCCAGATCCTGGCCCCCCTTCCCCTATGTGAATAGATATCAGGTACATTTGTACAGCCGTCTGTCCAGCTTCTGTCGAAGGGGGATGACTGAAAAAGGTCTGTTGCCAATGGCTGAGAGCGCTGACCAGAGTGCTCTGGGGGTGGGGGGGGGGGTAGTCCCACTGTCAGAATACAATAGAACAGCAGGGGAGATCGCAGTACTAACATTGCATAGTTAGTACAGCGGCTTCAACCTGAGCTGTCAGTTTTTTTTTCGCTCAGCCCGCTGGCTTAAACAAAAAAAAAAAACAAGTAGTGTGTACGAAGCTCAAGGCAGACTGCCTTATCTCCTCTCTCCTGGGAGGTGGTCTGGCTAACACTTGGTAGATCAGTAAAGATAAACTATAGCCTACAGATCCAGGGTTCATCTACTTTCTTCCTTGTTACTGCATGACTGCAAATACAAAAGGTTTCCTTAAGGTCCGTACACACGATCAGAAAATTGGACTAGAAATACCGCTTTCAAAGCAATCATACAATAATCTGATCGATAGAACACATCTTTTGTCTGAAATGATCTCAAGGGAAAAACACAAAAAATTATACAATCATACAAAACCAGATGGTACAATTTTTATTTAACCTCTTCCAGACCGCCCGCCGCAGATATACTGCAGCAGGCTGGCCCTCCTGCATGAACCGACATAAGGCTACGTCGGTCGCGCCCCTGCAGCTAGGGGGCGAGCGCTCACTGGCGGTGGCGCGCTCCTGCCCCCACTTTGCAGCTGGGACTCCGATGCATGGGGCAGGCGGCTCCGATTGCTGCCTGGCACCCGAGATCGCTCCCCACTGAGAGAGAAGAACGGTCAGCTGTTGTAAACACAGCTGACCATTCTTCTCTCTGGAATGCTCACAAAGTGCCTGTGATCCTTCTATATAGGATCACAGGTCTTTATGGTCATTCCATAAGCCCCGCCCCCATACAGTTAGAATCACTCCCCTAGGCTCACATTTAACCCCTTGATCACCCACAGTGTTAACCCCTTCCCTGCCAGTGTCATTAATACAGTAACAGTGCATATTTTTAGCACTGATTACTGTAGTAATGTCACTGGTCCCCCCCAAAAGTGTAAAAGAATGTCAGTTAGGGGTCCGATCCGTCCGCCGCAATGTCGCAGTCCCACAAAAAATCGCTGATCGCCGACATTACTAGTAAAAAAAAATTAAATAAAATTGACATCAATCTTTCCTGTAGTTAGTAGACGCGATAACTTTTGCGCAAACCAATCAAAATACGCTTATTGTGTTTTTTTTTTACCAAAAATACGTAGCAGAAAACAAATTGGCCTAGAATCTTAAAAAATTTAGATTTTTACATTTGGGGGGGGGGGGGGGTGGGATGTTATATAGCAGAAAGTGAAAAATATTGTTTTTTTTTTCCAGGATTGTCACTCTTTTTTTGTTTATAGCCCAAAAAATAAAAATCCCACAGGTGATCAAATACCATCAAAAGAAAGCTCTAATTGTGGGAAAAAAAGGACATCAATTTTATTTGGGTACAGCATCACACCACTGCGCAGTTGTCCATTAAATTAATGCAGTGCCGAATCGCAAAAAATGGCCTCGTCATTAAGGGGGAAAATCTTCCGGTCCAGAAGTGGTTAATCAGTACAGTTTTCATCCGAAAATACAATACAAATGCAATGCAATACATTACATCACTTCTGAATTTTTGTACTTTAGTAACTTCTTCTTTTTTGATTTAGAGATTAGCATGCAAGAAAAAAAACGGGTGTTCATTAGTCTGGCAATCTCATGGTGGGTACCAGCCTTTATAGTACTAACCTGTACCCTTACAAGCACACTAATACAGTTACAATCAACTTATTTCTAAACTGATATCAGATAATTTTATAAGCATTCTCACATATGTGACAGAACCCACTGTAGTCATACATAGTCACTTAAAACATAGTAAAGCTAGTGTAGTGGAAAAAAACTTTTGTTCTCACATTTTTAAATATCCTACTGCATATATTTACTGCCAGAGGGAACAAGTCAAAATCCCCCTTTCAGATGAATTATTTCAATTATATTCAGACTGATGTTGTTTTCCTATTTTCCCAATAGTCCCCCTAGTGACCCACATGTGACTCCTAACAAGGGTTCAATATATGGCAGTGATGTAAAGCACGGTCAAATTTTCCTTCTGAATCAAGATAACATTGTTTTTTCATGATTACATTTTATTAGACAGTAACATTTTTCTCATTCCATAAATGAACCTGATCTGCCCAGAGATCCAAGCACACAACGTCCTATGTTCAAGCCATTTTAAATCTCTTTGCTTTTATTCTCCCTCCGTTTTTTGTGTTTTTACTAAATATAACTTTAGGTAGGATCATAGGTAGGATAAAACAGTAACATTTTAATTGGGTATGGAGAAATTCAGGTCACATCCTCATTTACATTTTTTCATTAACTTTTTAACCATTTTCGTGTCTGGTTTGGAGCCATGGATAATTTTTAACTATGCACTTGCCTTAACGAAGCCTTTTCTGCAAAATACACATAACCAAGTATAAGTCTATTACCTGTGATAGTGCTTTAGTTCGAAATGAAATGTGTCAAAGTGTGCTACTTAGTGCCAAAGTAATTTTTTTAATAAAACAAATCACATATAATTATGAGGAGCGATTACAAGCGCTTAATTTATTCTCCTTGGAGAGGAGACACCTGAGAGGGGACATGATAGCGATTTACAAATACCTCAATGGCAAACCCAGCATAGGAAATAAAGTATTTAGTCTCAAGGAGTGCAAGAAGAAATGTGGCCACACAATAAGATTAGAGGAGAGGCGGTTTAACCTTAAGATGCGTAAGGGGTTCTTCACTGTAAGGGCGGTGAGAATTTGGAACTCTCTTCCACAATTGGTGGTAGCTGCAGGGAGTATGGCTACTTTTAAAAGACTCTTGGACATAGATCTCACAGATCCCAACATTCAGAGTTATGGAAAATGATCAGGCCACTGACACACACACACCTGTACAGGTTGAACTGGATGGACGGATGTCTTTATTCAACCTCAACTACCATGTAACTATGTAACTATATGATGACACCATGGCCAAATTAAAAACCCACCCAGTCTCAAATTGAAGGAATGTGTTGGTAAATTTTCTTCCTCTTAGACCGGTTGGCACTAAGTCATTACCTGTCACCCTAAAGCCAAATGTGGATCTCCCATGTGTTTGTAGGAAGTGACCAGTCAGTCATTTTTAAACATTTCAGGTGGCAAGTGAGATGTTAGACTGATGTTTCACATATAGCTCAAGGCACAAATTATTGCAAAGAGAACCCATTTGCTTTTACATTTGATATGTCTACTGTATTTCCTAAATGCATTTTTTCCTCTTACATCCCCAATCTGCTTTGTAGTTGTAATATATTGCTATATGGAGAAGTGCACACAGGGATAACCTTGAGTTACTTTACTAGTATAAACCCTTTAGATTCTGTATTATTTGATAAGTGACCATGGTGCAGCTTATGCTATATTGGTGGTTCTTTGGTCGTATATATTGGTCGTTGTTTTTCTATGCATGACTATATCTGTGCCCATTGTTGGTTATCTGAGGTAGTCCACCTTATCATTTCATTGGTGTCTTTTGTTTTGTTA
Organism: Pelophylax lessonae; assembly: GCF_965119305.1. Taxonomy (NCBI): domain Eukaryota; kingdom Metazoa; phylum Chordata; class Amphibia; order Anura; family Ranidae; genus Pelophylax; species Pelophylax lessonae. The sequence goes on along the minus strand of NC_138770.1, from coordinate 505,541,354 downwards.
ATAATTTTGTATTCATGATTAATAAAACTGAAGAAAAATATTTTTAGGTATGCTCTCTCTTAAAAACAAAATCTGTTAATTCATTTGTTTATTTCACAAAGTCTTTATAAAAAGAGATGTCCTTCCTTTAATTCTTGCACACTCTAAGGATTTGACCCAACGGGGATGTTCTATTTTAGATGTGGTTGATGAAAACTATCAAAATGTAGTAGACTGCTAATAGCCTTCTGGTTGCAAGCTAATTCTGTCAATCTTTTCCCTGAGGAGGTAACTGTAAGTTTTAAATCCAAAAATGTTACATATACAGAAGAAAAGTGTAATGTCAAGAATATTGTGGTTATTTTTTTATTTTAATGAATACTTCACATAAGTCCAAAAGACCCATTTCATGGGAAAAAAAACACACAAATTAATTTGTTCCACCTTTTAATATTTTTGTAAAAAGAGTATTAATGAAAATATATTTATTTGTTCAACACAGTATTTTTCAAAAAATGATTCACTATAGGGGATACAGATTATAGTTCTCATAACTAAAATTAAAAATTGTAGCCTCACTTTAGGAATTTCAGATTTAGGTATGCCTGGTGCATGTTATATAATGACAATGCTAGCAAAATTTTGACTTGCTAAATTTGGGCAAAACATTTAATCATATGCTGGTTGAGATTTGGTACAATATGTTAACGTTACTGATTCTATTAATACTATTCCTGGAAAAAAAATCACACAGATATATATATATATATGATATACAACTATTACAGCTTCAACTGGCTGTCCACAAGGTTTAGGAGTGTGTCTATAGGAATGTTTGAAAAATCTTCCAGAAGGGCATTTTTGAGGTCAGGCACGGATGTTGACGAGAAGACTTGGCTCACTGTCTCTGCTCTAATTCATCCCAAAGATATTCTATTGGGTTCAGGGATGAGCTTGGGCGTGATCGAGTTCGTACTTGCCCGATCCCGCCAGGAAGCCGACACTGCACTCCGCTAATCACAGGCAGTGAGACATTTCCCAGTCTACAGCTGCACAGCTCAGGAAATGTCTCACTGCCTGTGATTAGTGGACTGCAGTGTCGACTTCCTGGTGGGATCGGGCATGTACGAACTCGCCCGAGCTCAGCTCTAATTGGGTTGAGGTCAGGACTCTGTGGAGGCCAGTTAAGTTCCTCCATCCCAAACTCGCTCATCGATGTCTTTATGGACCTTGCTTTGTGCGTTTCTAGGAGAATGGTCAAACATTCCCATAGACACAATCCTAAACCTTGTAGACAGCCTTCCCAGAAGAGTTGAAGCTGTTATAGCTGCAAAGGATGGGCCAATTCAATATTGAAGCCTACGGACTAAGAATGCGATGTGATTAAAATTCATGTGTGTGTAAAGGCAGTTGTCACAATACTTTTGGTAATATAGTGTATGAACACTCCTTCTGTATTGTCTCCCCCTTATTTCATTATCTTAGTTGTTTCCTGGTCTCTTTCCTTCTACTGTATTTACATGAAAGAAACACCTGGTGTGGAATGACTTATCACTCAGCAGTAAGAATGCACCAAGCACAGCTGAAATCCTCATCAGAAGTACTGTCTATTACACTGCTGAAATCAATCAGAGGAAGCAGCACAGTGCACTGTAAGAAGTGCTACTGTGCAAGCATTGTAGCCTTTCTGCAGTCCAAGATAAGCAGCAGGCCTATGAGATAAGTGGTCCTTTATGAGCTTTTTTAACCAGTTCTGGACTGGAAGGATTTTTCCCCTAATGACCAGGCCATTTTTTGTGATTCGACACTGAGTTATTTTAACGGAACATTGCGCAGTCGGGCAACGCTGTACAAAAATAAAATTGATGTCCTTTTTTTCCCCCACAAATAGAGCTTTCTTTTGGTGGTATTTGATCACCTGTGCGATTTTTATTTTTTGCGCTATAATCAAAAAATAGCGACAATTCTGAAAAAAAAAACAATATTTTTCACATTCTGCTATATAACATTCCCCCCCCCCCCCTAGAAATTAAAAAATCAAACATTTTCATCCTTTTAGGCCAATTTGTATTCTGCTACCTAATTTTGGTTAAAAAAAAATTTCAATATGCGTATTTAGATTGGTTTGCGCAAAAGTTATCGCGTCTACAAACTAGGGGAAAGATTTATGTCATTTCTATTGTTTTTTTTTTTCTAGTAATGGCGGCAATCTGGGATTTTTAGCAGGACTGCGACATTGCGGCGGACAGATCGGACCCATAACTGACATTTTTTACACTTTTGGGGGGACCAGTGACATTACTACAGTAATCAGTGCTAACAATATGCACTGTTACTGTAATAATGACATTGGCAGGTAAAGGGGGATCAAGGGGTTAAATGTAATCCTAGGGGAGTGTTTCTAACTGTATGGGGGTTGGGCTTTTAACCACTTTACCGCTATGTACCGGAGTACTACTGCGGCAAAGTGGCACGATCCCGTCTGACGATGTAGACCTACGTTGCCAGACTCCTCCCCCTGTAGGCGGATGTTTTCATTCACAGCGGGAGTCGGGCCAGTGGAGGAGCGGCGGCGATCGCCGCTGCTCTGCCCCGATCGTCGGGGAATCCAGTTTGGAGATCCGCCTGCCTGTGTAAACAGAGCGGGCGGATCTCCTCAGTGACAGGGAGTGACAGATCGGAGTGTTCAGCATAGCTGGACATCCGATCTGTCCCTGTCTCACACAATCACCTCCCCCCCCCCACACGTCAGTAAGCACCAGGCATACATTAACCCCTCCCTCTCCAATAAAATTAACCCCTTCCCTGCAAGTGTCATTTTTACAGTAACAGTGCATATTTATAGCACTGATTACTGCAGTAATGTCACTGGTACCCCCAAAAGTGTCAAAAATGTCAGTCAAGGGTCTGATCTGTCCGCCGCAATGTCGCAGTCCCGCAAAAAAAATTGCAGATCGCCGCCATTACTCGTTAAAAAAAAAAACACCAAAAATGACAAATCTTTTCCTTAGTAAATGCAATAACTTTTGCGTAAACCAATCAAAATACGCTTATTGCGATTTTTTTTACCAAATTGGCCAAAAATTAAAAAAAAATTGGTTTTTACATCTTTTTTAGGGGGAATTTCATATAAAAAAATGTTAAAAATATTGTTATTTTTTCAAAATAAACGCTATTTTTTTGTTTATAGCGCAAAAAGTAAAAATCGCACAGGTGATCAAATACCACCAAAAGAAAGCTCTGTTTGTGGGAAAAAAAGAACATAAATTTCGTTTGGGTATGGCGTCGCATGACCGCGCAATTGTCAGTTAAAGTCGCACAGCGCCGAATCGCAAAAAGTGGCCCAGACGTAAGACAGCAAAATGCTCTAGTGGTAAAGTGGTTAAAATGATCACAGAGACCAGTGATCCTATATAGAAGGATCACAAGCACTCTGTGATCATTTCAGAGAGAAGAGTGGTCAGCTGTGTTTACAACAGCTTTCCGTCCTTCTCTCTCAGTGGGGAGCGAGAGAGAAGGGGGCCGAGTGGGGGTGGGAGCGCGCCGTCGCGCGCTTGCCCCCTAGCACCAGGCGCGCGACCGACGCAGTACTACGTCGGTTCGCACAGGAGGGGCTGCCTGCCGCAGTAAAAACTAACCTTTCCACCCAAAAACTGTATAGAAATGTCCCCCCAGTATGCTGCTCCCTGCATGGGTTATGTTTTTAAACAGCCTCCACTATGAGAGCCACCAGCTGACATAAAGGGGGACATTTAAAAAGCAGTGGTATGAGAGGTATGGAAAATCCAAAATTTTGAGTTTTCACCAGAGCAGGAATAAAGGGAGTTTCTTTCAACAGAAACACTTGTTGCAGTGACAGATGCCTAAAGCCCCATACACACGATCAGATTATCGAACGATCTGTCGTCTGTTTTTTGTGGCATGCTAGTCTGATGTGGAAAGTGAAGAGGTTATTTTCATATGAATTTTCCCGTATAACAGAATTCTACTTCAGAAGTGATGTAATGTGCTGGATTGCTTTGTATGTGTTCTTTCGTCTCTTAGCATGCCTAGTCTTGCTCTTAAGATTTTTTTCGAAATCTGTACTAATGAGACGAAAATCGGACGTTGTATTACGGACGACAAAAATTATATAGCCTGCACATCAGGATTTTGTCAGCCGAAAAGTCGGAGTTGGCTGTCAAAAGCACCATACTAACAATCCGAAAATCGGCAGATCGGTGGTCGGACAAATTTTCCCTACAGATTTTCTTATAGTGTGTACGGGCCTTAAGAAAGGATTTCCTCTGACTTTAAAGAGATTCGCTTTTGTCTTCTCTTTTATCCCAAACTAAAATAACAATTTTGGGTAAATATGCACTCTGATAAAGTGATGATAATAACATATTTCTTCTAGTAACAAGTTTTACTATTTTTATTTGAAGGAAGTTTACCCATACACAGGAGATGATAGTCTCCTGATCTATTAATGTTGGATCAGTACTCTCCTAAACTAATTTGAGACAAGCCTAAACATTATTGTAGCCTTCTGCAGTCATCTAATCAGGGCTTGCCTTAAGGACAGAGCTCAATTACTAGCAAGGTGAACAAGGCACCTGCCTAGAGTTCGCCAGCTTCAGGGGGGATATGCCCATCTGCTTTGGGGGGTTCACATGCATCACCAAGTACCATGTCCTGCTAGATCAAATACATTCTGGAGAGTGGTGGGCAGCATTGCAGCACCATGCACTGCTCGATTGTAGATCAATGTTTTCCCTCATTCAGAGCAGAATAAGAACTCTTTGCATCATGGCTTCCTTCTCTCAGTTCTGTAAAATTTCACTTTCACTTCTTACATTGCACATGTTTCAGCAAGAAGTCTAAAGTCAGTGGAGGAGGGAAGTAATTTTTTATGCAGTGCAAGTGACCCCCCATCCACAGTGCCCCCAGCCTCCCATCCACAGTGCCCCACCGGCCCCCAACAGTTCCTCCAGATCCTAGCAGTAACTTCAGCTTACCCACAGTGCCCCAACAGCCTCCTGGTTCCCCAGCCCACCCACAGTGCTCCCCAGCCTCTGTAGTGCTCCCACTAACTCTTTCCCCCAGATAGCAAGGATAACGTGCCACATATTTGTGGCAGTGTTGAATTGCAAGTCTGTTAACTTGCTGCACATTTTCAGTGGCAAGTTGTACACTTGTAGAGCACTTGAAGCACTAGTTGACACTTTTCCAATTTGTAGCAAATTTGCATGGCAAGTCTCTAGAAAGAGTAAAGTTGCAGTGGTGAATCTACAGCAAGAGCTCTGAAAGTCTACAGCATGAAAATGCAGCCACAGTGAGCCCTGTGGTAGAATGACTATTGCACAACATAACTGAACCAGAACTTACAGCAGACTTGCAGAATGTTTGCAAAGAAGGTTGGTCTGGAGTCATGCAATGCGGACTTGCTGCAATTGTGCAACAGACTAATGAAGCCTGACACGTGTAGCAATAGCTTAGCAAGTCATTTATTCAAACTTGCAGAATAATTGCTTGCTATGTGGGGCAGAATCCCTTCCCTATACAATGTCCCACCAGGCCTCAGGGTAATTAGTGCACACCTGCCTCTACAGGACCCCCAATTACCACAGTTCCATCTGACCTTCTGCAGAACCCCCCACCCCTGCCTTCCGTGGAGCTCCCCCACCATGCCTCTCAGTGACCTCCTGAACTTCCATCCACCCATCACGTCACCTAATCTTCTGCATAGTCCTTCAACCTCATCAAGAGTGCTTAGGATACATTAAAGCCCTTCATATTTTTCCTCACACTGACACCAATATCATGGCAATTTTTGCCAGAGCATTCTTTCCCTAACTGACGGCCAACATTGGAGAGTACTTTCTTTCACTGGGACATTTTTGCCTCCTAGCTACCACCAACGTCAGGGCATTCCTTCCTCTTACTGACCACAAACACAGGGGTGTTTTCTGTTGCTTTGGACAACCAATGTGGGGGGATTTTTTTCCTCCCACTGACCACTAGCACCAGGGTATTTTCTTTCCTCTTATTGACAGCCAATAATGTGGCATTTTTTGTCATGAATATTTTTGTGCAATGTATCCTTGGTTAGGTATTCCAGCATTTTTGTTTCTCTGTTAAACAGTCCCAAAGTGCAAACCAGTTTAGGGCCTTGTGTGTTCTTAAAGCGGAGTTCCAGCCATTTCACTCACCTGTCCAACGGTCCAGCGATGCGGCCGCCCGAAGCCTCGATTCTCTCCCTCGGCGCCGGCATCACTGCTGTGGACACCCGGCTGTGACAGTTTGCGTCTTCACAGCCGGGTACCCACTGCGCATGCGCGAGTCGCACTGCGCGTCTTGATTGGCCGGCAATCTTCTGGGACCTCTGGCATGTCCCAGAAGATTGCAGGGAGGGAGGGCGAGAGCAGAACTTCCGTTCAGGGCGCCGCGGCGCTCCGAGCGGAAGTGGGAGCGGGTACCTGTCAAAACTAGGTACCCGCTCCCCCCAAAAAAAATGACATGCCAAATGTGGCATGTCAGGGGGTTAGAATACCTAAAGCGGAAGTTCCATTTTTGGGTGGAACTCAACTTTAATCTGGCTCTGCTTAACGCAGTTAAATTATGCCTGCACAATCAACTGACCCCTTTTCCATGAAATGGAATTGGGATAGGTTAGTTCTACCAAGAGCTCTCTGCAATTGATCACCTCTTTCTTCCTTTATACCTGCCTTTCTCAACCTCCTAACTCATGCTGAAAATTACCTTTTTATAGCTTAAAATATAATGCTTATAGTATAACCCAGGGGTAGGGAACCTATGGCTCACGAGCCAGATGTGGCTCTTTTGATGGCTGTATCTGGCTCACAGACAAATATGGTCTCCTGCTATGAGTATATCATTATTAGCCCCGAGACAAGTCCATGCCTGCACGCTGCGGCCACACTGGTTACTAGTATGCCGCTTGGCGTCTAGCAAGCAGTGATGTCACGTGACGTCAGCGTCGTCACGTGACAGCGGGAGAGCGAGGGCAATGGTCAAATTCCTCCTCCGGCCACCTCCCTCTTCTCCAGGCGGCAGCGCGGGCTCAGCATAGAGCCGAGGGAGGTCCTGAAGTGACAGGTCAGTCAGTCAGACTCCTCAGTGAAATATTTTGCTTTCTGTGCTTCCCCTGTCTCAAGTAATTGCAAATACTCTTTCAGAAAGAGTATTTTAAATTACTAAGTTGAGACAGGGAAGCACAGAAAGCAAAAAATAATAGGCTAGCCTGCACCTTCTTTTTTATCTTTTATTCCCAGTTTACAGAGGCTCCCAGTACCCTCACTGAAGAAGTGCTGCAGGCCTGCAGCCATATACAGTGGAATTTTTTAATAACATTTCCCCAGACATTGACATTTTGGCCCATATGGGCTACACATCCACTTTCTGTTTGTGCTAAGGTTATTTCTCCTTTCCATTGTCGTGCCCTGCAAATCGCACTAGTGTGAACAGGGGAAGTCAACTTTAATATTTGTTCTCCTTTAACCACCTCAGCCCTGGAAGGTTTTACCCCCTTAATGACCAGGCCATTTTTTGCAATTCGTCACTGCGTTACTTACTTAAATAAAGGTTCCCGACGCCTGAAATATAGTGTATGGCTCTCACGAAATTACATTTGAAAATATGTGGTGTTCGTGGTTCTCTCAGCCAAAAAGGTTCCTGACCCCTGGTATAACCTGTAGGCACAATTTTTTTTTACCATTAGTGGTTAGTGAAAACATGCCCCTATACTTAGGTGGTTTGCATAGGAGTGCTTACTTACACTGGACAGCACTAGAAAAGTTTCCTTTTACACTGGTGGCCAGTAGAAGAGATGGCCAGTGGAAAGAATGTCCCTTAGTGGTCAGTGTAGTGACCTCTGTTAAGTGAGCTCAGTACTGGAACTACGCATGGTGACTTCTGTTGAGTGATATCTTGTGAAAAGTACCTTTATACACTCTCTGCCTGTGCTGCACTGTTTTCAGTTATATTGTTCTAAAGACCAAAGTTTCTAGTAGTCCAGTCCTGTTTCTGTTGTTCTTATACAGGAGGGTACTTGAGAATTGTCTTATTAACCACTTAAGCCCCGGAGGATTTGGCTGCTAAAGGACCAGGGGTTTTTTTGCGATTTTTTACTGCGTGACTTTAACGGACAATTGCGCGGTCGTGCGACGCTGTACCTAAACGAATTTGACGTCCTTTTTTTCCCACAAACAGAGCTTTCTTTTGGTGGTATTTGATCACCTGTGCGATTTTTTGATCACGCGCTATAAACAAAAAAAGAGCGTAAATTTTGCAAAAATAACAATATTTTTCACATTTTTTTATATGAAATTCCCCAAAAAAAAAAGTAAAAATCAAAATTTTTTAACATTTTTCGGCCAATTTGTTTTATGCTACCTATGTTTGGTAAAAAAAATCACAAAAAGCGTATTTTGATTGGTTTGCGCAAAAGTTATCGCGTTTACTAACTAATGGTGTTTTTTTTTTTAACGCGTAATGGCGGCGATCTGCGATTTTTTTTTCGGTACTGCGACATTGCGGCGGACAGATCGGACCCTTGACTGACATTTTTGACACTTTTGGGGTTACCAGTGACATTACTACAGTAATCAGTGCTATACATATGCACTGTTACTGCAAAAATGACACTGGCAGGGAAGGGGTTAACTTTATTGGACAGGGAGGGGTTAAGTGTGTCCTAGGGGCGTGCTTCTAACTGTGTAGGGACATTCCTATTGGTGTAAAAGCAAAGATCCACCGTTCTACATAGTAGAACGGACAGATCTTCACTTTTACACAGGGAGAACTGACAGGCAGCTTGTTTACACAAGCTGCTCTGTCTTTCTCCCTTCACAGGAGCGATCGCAGTGTGACTGGCGGACATCGAGTCCGCCGGTCACACGCACTGACTTGCCTGTGAACGAGCCGCGGCGGGCGCGCGCCTCGGCGGGCGTGCGCCCGCCCGCGATAGGCTCGCAAGTCAGTGACAGGCGAGTGACGTACCGATACGTCACTCTGCCTGGCCGGGGCTGACCGCCGCAGTATATAGTCGTGCGGCGGTCGGCAACCGGTTAAGACAAGAAGTGTGTTACTGGTAGATTCAGCAGGTGAAAAAAAAATAGAAAACAAATGCAGCCACCACCTCTAAGGGCTGGAAAGCTGTACTATATTACATTTTTGTGTTTGGGTTGGGATAGCTTTAGGACGGTAACTGTATTTGAATTATAAACCACAAGAAAAATATGATGAAGTATATTTGCAAATGCCAATGTGTTGAATTTTTACATATTTCAACAACTTTTTCATTTCTACTCCAATCATCTTTGTTTATGTGCACAATACATTTTCTGGTATTGTACAATTTTGGTGTGAGCTGAGGTCTTGTAAGGCAGAAGTAATTTGTGATTTAATCAGTACCAATCATACAGTTCCAAATTTTAATTGCTATTTGGTGAGCAGATCCATGCTTCAATACCAGGACAAATCTGGCATTCATCTCCTACATGTAAAAATCATCATTTTTTTGCTAGAAAATTACTTAGAACCCCCAAACATTGTACAAATATATATATATATATATATATATATATATATATATATATATGCATTTTTAGAAGAGACCCTAGGGAATAAAACGGCGGTCAATGCAATTTTTTATGTCACACTGCATTTGCGCAGGATTTTTCAAACGCAATTTGTTTTGAAAAAAAAAAAAAACACTAAAGTTAGCCCAATGTTTTCATATGAAAGATGATATTATGCCAAATAAATGGATACCTAACACGTCATACTATAAAATTGCACACACTCATGGAATGGCACCAAACTTCGGTACTTAACCACTTCTGGACCGGAAGGATTTGCCCCCTTAATGACCAGGCCATATTTTGCGATTCGGCATTGCGTTATTTTAACAGACAATTGCGCAGTCGTGCAACGCGGTACCTAAATAAAATTGATGCCCTTTTTTTCCCCACAAATAGAGCTTTCTTTTGGTGGTATTTGATCACCTGTGCGAGTTTTATTTTTTGCGCTATAAACAAAAAAAGAGCGACAATTCTGAAAAAAAAAACAAAACAATATTTTTCACATTCTGCTATATAACATTCCCCCAAAAAAATTATATATCAACATTTTTTAACATTTTAGGCCAATTTGTTTTCTGCTACATATTTTTGGTAAAAAAAAATTGCGATAAGCGTATTTTGTTTGGTTTGCACAAAAGTTATCACGTCTAGTAACTACGGGAAAGATTTATGTCATTTTTATTGGTTTTTATTTTTTTTTTACTAGTAATGGCAGCGATCTGTGATTTTTTTGTGGGACTGCGACATTGCAGCAGACAGATTGGACCCCTGACTGACTTTTGACACTTTTGGGGGGACCAATGACATTACTACAGTAATCAATGCTAAAAATATGTACTGTTACTGTATTAATGACACTGGCAGGGAAGGGGCTAACATTGTGGGTGATCAAGGGGTTAAATGTGAGCCTAGGGGAGTGATTCTAACTGTTGGAGGTGGGGTCGTGGCTTGTAAAATGATCATAGAGACCTGTGATCCTATATAGAAGGATCACAGGGGCTCTATGATCATTCCAGGGAGAAGAACGGTCAGCTGTGTTTACAACAGCTGACCGTTCTTCTCTCTCAGCTGGGAACGATCGTGGATGCACCGCTGGTGGTGTGCGCTCGCCCCCTAGCTGCCTGCGCGTGACCGACGTATATCTACGGCGGTATGTGCAGGAGCGGCTGCTTGCCACAGTATAACAGTGGCGCGCGGTCGTAAAGTGGTTAAAAATCTCCATAGGTGACGCTTTAAACATTTTTACAGGTTACCAGTTTAATCTTACAGAGGAGGTATTGTGCTATAATTATTGCTCTCCCTCTTATGTTCACGGAACCTCACATGTGTGGTTTGAATGCCATTTACATATGCGGGTGCGACCTATGCATGAGCTCACTTGTGCGTGCGAGCACAAGGGGACAGGGGCGCTTTAAACTTTTTACATTTTTTTTTGTTTTTTTTATTTTTGCACATTTCCTTTATTTATTTAAAAAAAAAATTTTTGTTATCACTTTTATTCCTATTACAAGGAATGTAAACATCCCTTATAATAGGGACAGGGCATGACAGGTCCTCTTTACAGAGAAAGCTGGGGGTCTATAAAACAATATCAGGCTTCCCAGCAAAAAAACAGGAGTGTTTACATCTGCTGGCCCCGGAAGTGACATCACTTCTGGCCTCCGAGGGTCATAGAGATGGCCAGGAACCATCTGGTCTGCGGCCAGCTCTAAGGTTAACTGCTGCCACCAGTGGTTTAATTCTCAGGCACCCTGATCGCAGAAGCGAGCAGGGAGAAGCACCGTAGGGTGGCAGGAGGGGGGTGCCAGAACCGCAGGGGTGACACGTGAGGTGCACGGTGGGCCGATGAGAGACAGCAATAATACAGTTCATCGGTTTACTCATGGTTAGCAGAAAGCCTCCCTGGGCTGGTCGCTCAGTGAAGAGGAAGACAGCACGAAATCCTCCGGGGCACGCTCTGTGATAGGGAAACACCAGCCAAGATGGTGGTTGAGGTGCCCGTGATGACAGTGGTGTTTAGAGTGCTTGTGGCGGCTGGGTTTCTTGTTGGTATTTGTCGTGACGCCAGTACCGTTAATGGTGGTACAACCAATTGTAGTAGCAATATTGAAGAATGAGGTAGACAGTGGTAGGATACAACTCACAACTTTTACTGTTCCTGGTTTTGGTTGCAGTATAAACATCCAGATAGAATACAGTCTCTGGGTAAATAGATCCACTGTTAATAGGCTTTGGTAATCCTGGACTCGGGCTGTGGTTCAGTATAATGCTTACTGGTAAGTGACTCGGTTTCTGGTCCCTTTTGAATCCAGTGACATTCGGTGAGGTTGCCGGTGGCTAAGAAATCCTTCACCTTTATTCTCAAAGGTCTGCCTGTTGGTGGCTATTACCCTTTGGTTTGAGCGCTTTCAATTAGTCCTCTTCTTTGAACTGAACTTTACTCCACCTTGTGCTTATTCTGCACACTGACTTCCTGAACTGAACAACTGACCACAGATAGGGCCTGAGCTGGGATAGATATCCCAGAGTGGTGCTATCCCCATCTAGTGGTGGGAAGTATTAAGCACACTTGACCAGCTTATGAACAGGGATGCAACAGGTGTAGCAATGCAAAATGACATGCAATACAGCAATGACAAAGAAGTGATACATTTGCTGGTCCCACATGTCCTAAGTGGGACGCTGCATACCCCCATGGTAAAACGTGTGTCGACCTCGACACATTTTTGACTCGATGTTGTGTCTTCCTGTATGATATAAGAGAAAGGGAAAAGCATGCATGCATAGGAAATAACAAAATTCTTGTACTTCTTGTATCTGCAAGTAAAATGGGTTAGGCAAACATATCTCAGGCAACAACGAAATGTGTCAAAAGGTGACAAAAAGGGGTTTTGTTTTTCCTCTGAAGACTGATGATGTATGGCAAAACCAGAATAGTCCATGATGAGATGGAAAAAGAAAAAACAAAACAAAAATAACATCTCAGGAGGCTCACAGGGTATGAGTCCGTTCCCTGGGCACAGAAAAATGTCAACAGAAGAACATCACGGAGGCTCAGATACGTACAAAGTCTATCTCCGGGTGCAGGCTTGAACGTTGGTAAAAAAAAAGTAGGTAAGTAGTCCCTTTAAAAAGTCCTTTAAAGGAAATAAACATGATATCACAAGTAAGTCTTCTTCTCACTCTGGAACTTCAGACGATGTAAGGATGCACTGAACGGTGAGATGACAGGGCTGGTAGTTGTCTTCACGGCTGCTGGTGCAGGAAATCCCTATAAAGGGCAGGAGGTTGTCCTCTTGTAGTCCTGTCAGATCTTCGTAGCGGCTGAGTTTCTAGAGGCCTTGTTTCAAGGGAACTTGGTGTCTCTTGAGCTGTAGTAGACACATCTTGAGATAGCTCCTCTGGTTGAAGTGCCATTGTATTGGTCTTGGCAGGCACTAAGATATTGTGCCATGGTGTAAAGAACCATTGTAAAAGATTAGAGTCTAATAATGCTTTTCCAAAAAACTGTAGTGGACCCTCTGAATCAGATGATTTTGTAGGCTCTGGTTCTATGGATTGAGTTTCCTCTTGGACAGCTTCTTCTTGAAGAGTTTCTTCTTGAGTACTTTCCTTGAGACATAACTTATAAGCGATTGCGATGTACTACACGAGATTTGTTTTCTTTGGTGATCTCATAAGTATCAGTCTCTGGATTGCGAATAGCTGTAATGGTGTAAGGTTCACTCTCCCATTTGCTATCTAACTTGCTGGTGCAATGGTTGTTTTTTAACCACACATGGTCACCAATTTTGACAGGTTCTGCTTTGGCAGATTGGTTATAATCTTTTCGTTGCTTTTCATGCGATGTTGAACAATTTCTTGTGCATTAATTAGACGTCTTTGGTGCTCACTCACCCAATCAGTCTTTGGTAGAGGGTTGATTGCATCAGGCACTTGTACGCCCAAAGTAAGGTCAGCAGGTAGTTTACCTTGTCGGCCAATCATGAGATAGTAAGGTGTATACCCAGTAGAACAGTGAATGGTGTTATTGTAGGTGTACAATAGAGGCAATAGAGTAGGCCAATCACTTCTTGTAGCAGCTGGTACCGCTCTTAACATCTCAATTAAAGTTTGGTTCATTTTTTCGCAAAGCTCATTCCCTTGGGGGTGGTAGGCTGTGGTCATGATTTTCTGGCAATTGTGAAGTGTACACAGTTCTTTGAAGAGTTGCGACTCAAAGGCAGATCCCTGATCTGTAAGGATTCTTTCATGGGCATCCATATGGCAATAGGAAATGTTTCCAGAAGGTATCTGCAGTTGTTTTAGCGGTCAAGTCCTTGACAGGTACGGCTACAGCAAATTTGGTATAATGATCAATGATGGTCATGGCGTATGTGTAACCTGAGCGACTTGGTTCCAGCTTCACATGGTCAATTGCAACTATTTCTAGCGGTGTTCAGCTTACATTGAGATGTAAGGGTGCTTTTTGGTCATGTTTTTCATTTCTTCCAACAGCACAGGTGGAACATTCTCGACACCACTTTTCAATGTCTCCTCTCATCCCGATCCAGTAGAATCTTCTACGGATGGTGGCTTCTGTCTTCTGCACGCCAAAGTGACCTGATTGATCATGATACATTTCAAGAATGATTCTTGCATCTCGGCGTGGTATTAAGATTTGGTATAGACGATCCCAGGTAATTGGGTCTAAAGTTCTTCTTAATAGTAGGCCCTTCTGCAGGAAGAGATGTTTTCTGTGTCTCCATAGTTTTGGCAATTCTGGATCAGCATTTCTTCTGCAAATTCTTTCAGGTGTTCTTCCGCTGGTGAAGAAATCTTGCAGTTCTCCCAACACTCTGCTTTCCACTTGATCCACTTTTTTTTCACTTTGTCCACTTGGGATCTTGGATCCACTTGTTGTTGAAGGCTAAGGACTTTTCTTCCATTGATGGTAAAAAATGTCTTGTTGGGCAAAATTTTTGTAAAAAGCTGGCATTTCTACCTCTTCCCAAACATCTTCCTGTGTAGTAGGGTCTTTTTGGGTAGGCAAACGGGATAATGCATCCGCATTTTCATTTGCTTTTCCTGCTCTGTATTTTATGGTGAAATTGTAGTTAGCTTGGCGTGAGGCCCAGCTTTGTTCCAATGCTCCCAACTTAGCGGTATTAAGATGTGCTAGTGGGTTGTTATCTGTGAAGGCCACAAATGGTGTTGCGGCAAGGTAATCTTTAAATTTTTCTGTAACAGCCCACACTAGTGCGAGGAATTCCAATTTGAAGGAACTATAGTTTTGGTAGTTTCTTTCAGTACCTCTAAGAGATCTACTAGCGTAGGAAATAACTCTTTCTTTTCCTTTTGGTACTTGCGACAGGACAGCTCCCAGACCTTTCTTACTAGCATCTGTGTAAAGATGAAATGGCTGCTGGTAATCTGGATAGCCTAGGATTGGTGGTTCTGTTAACTTCTTCTTCAGGAGCTGGAAGGCAATTTCTCTTTTTGTGTTCCATTCAACTGGTATTGGAGACTTTTGGTACCTCTTAGGATGTCCTCTCAGAAGTTCTAATATTGGCCCCGCAATTTGGGCAAAATGAGGAATAAAGCGCCTGTAGTATCCTGCGAAACTGAGAAAACTCCTCACTTCTTTCACTGTAGTAGGCCAATTTCGGACTGCGGCTATCTTCTCTGGATCCGGTTTAACACCTTCATAGCTTACAATATGCCCTAAGTATTTGACTTCTGACTTCAGTAGATAGCACTTAGATGGTTTGACTTTGAGTCCATGTTTAATGAGGACTTGAAAAACTTCGGCCAAATGATTCAAGTGATCTTCACAAGATTTGGAGTAGATGATGACATCTTCTAAGTATAACAGGACGGTTTAGAAATTTTTGTGTCCTAAACAACGCTCCATTAATCTTTGAAAAGTTCCGGGCACATTGCAAAGTCCAAAAGGCATGCAGTTGAACTCAAATAGGCCCATAGGGTGGTAAATGCAGTCTTCTCACGATCTTCAGGTGACATTGGTACTTGCCAGTATCCACTGGTTAAATCAAGGGTAGAGAAGTAGGCTGAAGATCCTAAAGCTGTCAAAGATTCCTCTATGCATGGTAAAGGGTAAGCATCCTTGTGAGTGATTTGGTTAATTTTTCTGTAATCCACACAGAATCTGATGTTACCATCCTTTTTACGGACAAGGACTAGAGGTGCAGCCCATGGACTATGGCTGTCTCAAATGATATTGGAGTCCTTCATCTCTTGGATCATTTTCTTTACGGATTGGTACATAGTTGGTGGTATAGACTGATATTTTTCCTTGATAGGTGGGTGTGAACCTGTAGGGATGGAGTGCTTGATGATATCGACTTCTCCATAGTCTGTAGAATGCTTACTGAAGGCACAGTGAAGCTCCTTCACAATTTTTAGTACTCCCTCAATTTGGTTTGCTGGTGTGGAAGCATCTCCCACATGAAGTTCTTTCCACCAGGATGTGTTTACATTTTGGTCCTGTGGGTTCTGTCTCTTGGTAATTTGCTCTGTGGTAGCTGTAGCCACACTGATAACATCTTGAAAAGTGACTTGGATTACCTGTGCAATCGGACGGTGTTTTGTTAGTGTTACACTGCTATCACTCAAGTTTAGGAGTCGAATAGGCACTTTACCTTCAGAGACGGTTACTAGGCTTCTTGCAGCTCTAACTAGAGGATAGTCTTCCAAAACAACGGGCTCTACCAGGGCTTGGTAGTCTTGACCCTGAATTCCGACTACAGCTCGGCACCACAAGAGAGTTTCGGTGTTGGGTTTGAGGATCACAGGTTGCTTATCTCGGATGCGGGCACAGCAAATTTCTCCTTTTTCATTGGCGAATCTCTGTTGTGCATTTAGTACACAGAAGGTTTGTTGGATCACCTTCTTAGAATCAGGAGAGGCAGTAGGCACTGACTGGTGCAAGGCTTCTAGCATTTCAACACAACAGTTCCTGAGGAAATGAATTCCTAGGACTATTGGAGGGTTGTTGTTATTGTCTTTGACTCGTACCACAATAAGGCCTTGTCGAGGTAATGTAGTTCCTCCTACTTGAATGGTAGTTTCCCAATAACCATGGTACGGGTTTGCCGTTACTGGCTATGAGACTCAGCCAGGATTCTGGAGGCTGGGTATGCTGATTTTGATCCCAATATTTTTCAAAGGCTGCTTGTTGGATGGTGTTGAGTGACTTGGGATCCTGTGTCAACTAGGGCAACAAAAGGAACTCCATTTATTTAAAGTGCCACTTCTGGACGGGATCCTACGTATCTTGGCATCCAGTGGGGATCTTCTGGACCTATTGGTTTACCTCCCGAGGGGTGGTCCTTGGCCTCGGGGGTTTCCCGTTTAACTGCTAGCAGGTTGCTTCTGTATGGCCTGGCTTGTGACAGTACGTGCAGATAGGCCGCTTAGGGGTTCTAGTGCGGTCAGGGGGGGGGGGGGTCCGCCAGAATTTCTGGAATAAGTCTCTCTATAGTTAGAGGGGAAGAGTCTTCTGGACACAGGTTTCTCATCCTCTAGCATTAATGGTTTCTCCCATTGTTCCAACTTTTGGTGGACTTTCTCCAGACTTTTAGTCAGGAAAGGGACTTGCTCAGTCAAGGCAGCAACTGCGTCAGGAACTGGGGCTTGGGTTGCCTGACTGACTATAGGTAAAGACTTTACAGGGGTAACTAGCTGTGATACAGGCACTTCAACAGATCTAACAGGTTCTGTTGGTGGGCCTTTTCCCAGTATGCTGATAGCTAATTCTTTAAAATCTAAGAAGGTAGCTCTTGGATGTTGGGCGGCTAACATTCTTAGTTGGATCTTTAGATTGTCTGTATTGACGCCTTCAATAAATAGTTCTTTCAGGGTTTTGTCCTGATTCTCTGCCTCACGGGGGTCTACTTGGACAACAGCTCTAAGGGCTTCCTGCAAAGATAATGCAAAGTCTCTGAGTGACTCACCAGATTGCTGTTTCTTGCTGAAGAACCTCATCTTGACCACTGACACGGTTCTGGATTCAAAGGTGGTGACGGTCAAAAATCTGCTCCATGGTCCTTCTCTCTGAGCTCGGCCAGGATTTCACTTCTCTGAGCGCAGCTCCTTCCAATTGCGCAAGAAGAATCTCCATCTGTTGCTCTGAGGATACAGGGTACAATCTGAACACAGCAAGATTTTTTTCTTTAAAGTCCCTTAAAGTATGCACTTCTCCAGAATATCGTGGGAACCAGGGGGCTCCAAAATAATTAGGCATGGTTAAAGGCATTAAGCTTGGTGCTGCAACTGTTGGTATTGCGCTGGGACCGACTGCGGCTGCTGCAGGGGGTCCACTGAGGTCAGGCTGCACGTTATCTTCCTGCACAGACATGGTGACAGCAGGTGAATTATAGTTAGGTAAGTCAAATGCGTGTTTAGACACTTTTTGTGCGGCGTTGCTATGGACAACCCCTGTTTTGCGGGTGTATGGCCCTTTAAGAATTTAATGCTGGCTGAATACAATGCTGCAGCAATGTTGATTTTGGGTCTCTGGCAGCGTTCTTACTATTAGTGCTCCTTATAGTTAGTAGAGGCAACTGACAGGTTGCGATTACTGCTTGGAGGATGGCAAGCAATGCGATTATTTTCTCTTCTTTCGCTCGCATGCGAAGTCTCGCGACTTCTGGGGCGTGCGCACGTCACACTCTCTTCCCAAGATCGAAACAGCAAAGGTAAGGCGGGCTGGCCGGACAATTTTACATAAATGGGTGGCACCAAACTTTCCCGCTCCACAGGGGGTGTCACTAACTTATCCACAGTGATGGTGCAGACATTTTTAAACAAGAAGGCCTCCGGCGGCCATTTTAAGTGAATAGAAACAGTCAATGCAGATACAGCAAGCAGGTTTGTTGACACACAAATGTCCGATTTTCTCACTTTGGATGCTGCGATTTTTATGCTGATAACTGGGATAACACTTCCATGCAACTTTGAAACAGTTTAAACAGTTCTGTGGCCCCACACAGTCTGCAATAAGTAAACAGTCTCTCAATAAAGCAAAGGGGCTTATTCTGATGCGACAGTCTTTTAGATAAGGCACAGGGGTTAATTTCCTGTTCGTGACGCCAAATTTTTTATGCGGCGTGCCAGAACCACAGGGGCGACACGTGAGGTGCAGAGTGGGCCGATGAGAGACAGCAATAATACAGTTCATCGGTTTACTCATGGTTAGCAGAAAGCCTCCCTGGGCTGGTCGCTCAGTGAAGAGGAAGACAGCACAAAATCCTCCGGGGCACGCTCTGTGATAGGGAAATGCCAGCCAAGATGGTGGTTGAGGTGCCCGTGATGACAGTGGTGTTTAGAGTGCTTGTGGCGGCTGGGTTCCTTGATGGTATTTGTCGTGACGCCAGTACCGTTAATGGTGGTATAACCAGTTGTAGTAGCAATATTGAAGAATGAGGTAGACAGTGGTAGGATACAACTCACAACTTTTACTGTTACTGGTTTTGGTTGCAGTATAAACATCCAGATAGAATTCAGTCTCTGGGTAAACAGAGGAATTCTGCTGATCCACTGTTAATAGGCTTTGGTAATCCTGGACTCAGGCTGTGGTTCAGTATAATGCTTACTGGTAAGTGACTCGGTTTCTGGTCCCTTTTGAATCCAGTGACATTCGGTGAGGTTGCCGGTGGCTAAGAAATCCTTCACCTTTATTCTCAAAGGTCTGCCGGTTGGTGGCTATTACCCTTTGGTTTGAGCACTTTCAATTAGTCCTCTTCTTTGAACTGAACTTCACTCCACCTTGTGCTTACTCTGCACACTGACTTCCTGAACTGAACAACTGACCACAGATAGGGCCTGAGCTGGGATAGATATCCCAGAGTGGTGCTATCCCCATCTAGTGGTGGGAAGTATTAAGCAAACTTGGCCAGCCTATGAACAGGGATGCAACAGGTGTAGCAATGCAAAATGACATGCAATACATCAATGACAAAGAAGTAATACATTTGCAGTTCCCACGTGTCCTAAGTGGGACGCTGCAGGTGTCCCCTCCCGCCGCCTGTAAATGCAATCAAGTGGCTAAAGAGCCATTATGAGGGCTTTTATTTTGCAGGGAATCGCCTGCTAAAAAAAGATATCTGAATGATGCCTGCAGCTGCAGGCATCATTCAGATATCTCCACTCAAAGTCCAGGATGTCATATGACGTCCTATGGGTGGGAAGTGGTCTGTTAGAACTCCTACCAGAAATTAAGGGCTTTTAAATCCTCCAGGGTATCCAGTGCACATAGAACCTGTCCCTGTTGAACTTGATGCTGTAGTTTTTAAATAAACGGTTCCTATGGGAGGAGGTATAGGCAGCACTAATGCCACAGCCCTCTCCCCATTTCGCAGCCCTCCTTGTGCCCCCTCTATTCTGTAGTCATCCTTGCCATGCAGTGCTGGCTGATGTTCCTGTTGGCTTGTGTATTTGTAAATGACAGCGCTCCTCCTCAGCCACCATTATTCACAACACAAGCCCACAACTACTCATATAGTAGTCTCGTCTGAAACTAGCAGTTGCATTTAACTTTGTGCATCAGTCTTTTCAATAGTACAAAGGGAGCAGAGGAGGCACAGACTGCCTGGCAAGGAGGACTGCAAATGTTTCATCTGACAGAATTCAGAGAAGGCAGAAGGTTATGTGGGCTCTGTATCTGTACCACCCCTCACATGGTGTCAATCAAAAATCTGTTTCCTTCCCCCAGTGTGGTCAGAAAGCAGTGAGGGGTAGGCAGCCAGCTATCTAAACTTGCTTCTCCTTAACCACTGCACAGATTTTAAGGAGTGCAAGTGCTATATGGACTGGGTACCCTTCAAGATCTATGTAAAAAATCCAGATATGGCATTTATATAGCTACATATTGGTCCAGTTTGGACCAATGTAACTATAGCATATACAGTACCATACCTCTGGAAGCTGGAAATTACTGTTGTAGACTCCGGTGGAGAGTATGATGTCAATGACGAACCTTTCCACCTTGACCAATTAAAAACCCTTTGCATTTATTGATAAATGCAGAGCTCTCTAAATCACACACGTGCCTAGTGGTCGACCTCCTTTGTCCAGAATGCAGCAGGGTAGATGCTCAGCATGGAAACTAGAAGCTAGTGGAGATCACTGAAGTAGTCGTGTCTACTACAGGAATTTCAAGCTTCTAGAGGGATCCCACAGGTATGGTGTATGCATAGTTGACATTGGTCCAAGCTGATCCAATGTAACTACGTATAAAATGCCGCCTTCTCTTCCCTACACCTCTTCGAAAGGGCTGAAAAGTGTTAAAATCTCTCTTCATTTGTCAGGAGCACAGGAGAGGGGGCGGAGAGGCTGCAGTTACAGTGTGTGAGAGTGGATTGGAGGAAAGGAACACACCCAACTCCACACAGTAAAAGAACTGTGTTGTGAATAGACAAGCCCCCTGCTTATCTCCCTCCCCGACACAAATTTTATCTCATGTGTGAGGAAAACTTCTCAGAAGTGACTCATGTTGATAATAGAGGAACAACGCACCAGAGAGAAATGACACCTATAGCTTCAGAGGGAGATAAGTAAACACTACAGAAATATGTGCTTTGCTCAGATTTCATGACTGAGGGTTACAACCACTTTAACTATTCTCTATCTGTTCAAGCTTTCAGTTGGCTTGCTTGTATTTTCTAACTTCAGCATCCCACTGTATTGTCTGCTGCCAACCTAAAGGCTATTTTCATTTAAAACTGAAATTGCAGTCTTTAGTTATTTCTTGTTATTATTAGATCACATGCTTCTTATAAACCTTTAGAATTTCAGTGGTGAGTTCCCAATCCACCATAAATTTTGTGAGCGACAAACAGCTGCTGATTACTCATTAGAGGCAGACAGATACCTTTTACTAAAAATATCAAGAGCTATGTAATAGTATTAACTTCTAATCACCCTGTGCGCCAACGGCGGGGCTCCAGGGGCCCAAGCAGCATGGATATCTAATGTGGACAGGGGAGGGCATAATCATTGCAGTAAGGGGGGGGTTGCAATTATAAGAACTGATCCCGTTTTGTGTGTCTCTGTCCAGCAGCTGAAAGCTGGCTTCTCCTCCTCTCTCTCTCTCCCCCAGCTTTCAGCTGCTGCGGGAAGAAAAACATAACAGGATCAGTTTTTATAATTGCCCCCGTACCACAGCAATCACCCTCCCTGTCCTGGATTCAAATCTCCTGCTGCCCAGCCCCCCCACCCTTGTGCTCCCTACACTCAATGCAGTGGTGCTGGCTTCCTTACACTCCTCTCCTGCTGGCTGCTGCAAGTGGGGATCTTCAGGATGGAGTGTGGGGGAAGGGGCCGGTAAATATGTAATTTACTGGCCCCTTCCTTTTCTGAAATAATACAGTGAGATCGTTCAGAGTGCTCATCCATAACTGAGCCATAGTAAACTGTATGCATTATGTTTTAGTTTGTTAACCACTTGCCGACTGCCTAACGACGATTTACGTCGGCAGTCAGCCCCTCACAGGCAAAGTGACGTAGATCTACGTCGCTAGCCTGTGAGGCTCTAGGGAGCGAGCGCGCGCCGCTGAAGGCGCACTCCCGCTCGCTCACAGACCCCCCGCGTGAGTGACCGGCGGACCCGATGTTCGCCGGTCACTCGCGATCGTCGATTACACCGGGAGAAAGGCAGGCGGCTAATGTAAATAAAGCCGCCTGTCATTCTCCCCTTTGTAACAGCACAGATCATACGGTCCTGCAATGTAGGACCGTTGATCTCTGCTGTTACACACACAGCCACATCCAATCACAGTTAGAATCACGCCCCTAGAGACACACTTAACCCCTCCTTCTCAAATAAAGTTAACCCCTTCCCTGCCAGTGTCATTTTTACAGTAACAGTGCATACGTATAACACTGATTACTGTAGTAATGTCACTGGTAACCCCAAAAGTGTCAAAAATGTCAGTCAAGGGTCCGATCTGTCCGCCGCAATGTCGCAGTCCCGCAAAAAAAATCGCAGATCGCCGCCATTGCTCGTTAAAAAAAAAAAACAATAAAAATGACAAAAATCTTTCCCTTAGTTAGTAAACGCAATAACTTTTGTGCAAACCAATCAAAATACGCTTTTTGCGATTTTTTTTACCAAACATATGTAGCAGAAAACAAATTGGCCTAAAATGTTAAAAAAAAATAGTTTTTTCATTTTTTTGGGGGAATTTCATATAAAAAAATGTGAAAAATATTGTTATTTTTGCAAAAAAAAATCTATTTTTTTGTTTATAGCACATGATCAAAAAATCGCACAGGCGATCAAATACCTTTAAAAGAAAGCTCTGTTTGTGGGAAAAAAAGGACGTCAATTTAATTTGGGTACAGCGTCGCACGTCCGCGCAACTGTTACGCAGTGCCGAATTGCAAAATAGGCCCTGGTCAGGAAGGGGGTAAAATCTTCTGGGGCTTAAGTGGTTAATATACAGGAGCCTCTGTACAGAGCCTTCTGCTCATTCAGTGACCAGTGCAGCTGAGCCTGCAGAGAAAGGGACTGAGGAATTAATATTCTCAGCCCCTTTCTTTGTTTAGATCCCAGATTTTTCTACTGACACCATCCTCTGCCTTACTGACAAAGTCTACTGTCCTACTGACACATCCACTGCTCTAGTGACTGACAACTTCTACTGTGTTACTGACATCAACCTTTGCCCTATTGACAAGTCCACTGCTCTACTGACATTGTCTAGTAATATATGTATATATATATATATATATATATATATATATATATATATATACACAGTATCTCACAAAAATGAGTACACCACTTACATTTTTGTAATTTTTTTTTATATCTTTTCATGTGACAACACTGAGGAAATGACACCTGTATAATGTAAAGTAGGGCCTGTACAGCTTGTAAAACAGTGTAAATTTTCTGTTCCCTCAAAATAACTCAACACACAGCCATTAATGTCCAAACCGCTGGCAACAAAAGTGAGTATATACAGTTAAGAACTTGCTATTTTCTACTGAGGGAACACAGAGCTCATCTATACAGTTGAGACCTTGCTATTTTCTACTAAGAGGACATAGTGTTCCTGCAAACAGTTGGGACTTTGCTATAATCTACCAAGGGGACAGAGTACTCCTGCATACAGTTTGGGACTTTGCTATTTCTACTAAGGAGACACAGAGCTCCTGCCAGAAGATATTTGCTACTGATCCATTAAGGACTGACATTATTCCACAGTAAAGTCAAGAATCAATTTTTGCTGTAAATTGCACATAGAGAAGTGTCCTCCAAGTTGTTGCTAAACTAAGTTTTGGGTATCCCTTGACCCCTCATCCCTATCCAATATTCCCTCAATAAAATAAAAAAACAAGCCCAATGACTGGTTTCTGTGTCTGGATCAGGGATAGGCACAGACCACGGCTGTGGCGGACATTTTCCAAAGTACAGACCTTAGTGAAGGACACCAAGGTACAATGCAAATTAAAACCATCAAAAAACACTCTGTCTACTCTCTGGCCCACCAGGTACTCCAGGCTCTCCCTGCAAATAATATATATATATATATATACAGTGCCTTGCAAAAGTATTCAGCCCCCTTGAACTTTGCAACCTTTTGCCACATTTCAGGCTTCAAACATAAAGATATAAAACTGTAATTTTTTGTGAAGAATCAACAACAAGTGGGACACAATCATGAAGTGGAACGAAATTTATTGGATATTTCAAACTTTGTTAACAAATAAAAAACTGAAAAATTGGGCGTGCAAAATTATTTAGCCCCTTTACTTTCAGTGCAGCAAACTCTCTCCAGAAGTTCAGTGAGGATCTCTGAATGATCCAATGTTGACCTAAATGACTAATGATGATAAATAGAATCCACCTGTGTGTAATCAAGTCTCCGTATAAATGCACCTGCACTGTGATAGTCTCAGAGGTCCGTTTAAAGCGCAGAGAGCATCATGAAGAACAAGGAACACACCAGGCAGATACTGTTGTGGAGAAGTTTAAAGCCGGATTTGGATACAAAAATATTTCCCAAGCTTTAAACATCCCAAGGAGCACTGTGCAAGTGATAATATTGAAATGGAAGGAGTATCAGACCACTGCAAATCTACGAAGACCTGGCCATCCATCTAAACTTTCAGCTCATACAAGGAGAAGACTGATCAGAGATGCAGCCAAGAGGCCCATGATCACTCTGGATGAACTGCAGAGATCTACAGCTGAGGTGGGAGACTCTGTCCATAGGCCAACAATCAGTCGTATACTGCACAAATCTGGCCTTTATGGAAGAGTGGCAAGAAAAAGCCATTTCTTAAAGATATCCATAAAAAGTATTGTTTAAAGTTTGCCACAAGCCACCTGGGAGACACACCAAACATGTGGAAGAAGGTGCTCTTGTCAGATGAAACCAAAATTGAACTTTTTGGCAACAATGCAAAACGTTATGTTTGGCGTAAAAGCAACACAGCTCATCACCCTGAACACACTGTCAAACATGGTGGTGGCAGCATCAAGGTTTGGGCCTGCTTTTTTCAGCAGGGACAGGGAAGATGGTTAAAATTGATGGGAAGATAGATGGAGCCAAATACAGGACCATTCTGGAAGAAAACCTGATGGAGTCTGCAAAAGACCTGAGACTGGGATGGAGATTTGTCTTCCAACAAGACAATGATCCAAAACATAAAGCAAAATCTACAATGGAATGGTTCACAAATAAACATATCCAGGTGTTAGGATGGCCAAGTCAAAGTCCAGACCTGAATCCAATCAAGAATCTGTGGAAAGAACTGAAAACTGCTGTTCACAAACGTTCTCCATCCACCCTCACTGAGCTCGAGCTGTTTTGCAAGGAGGAATGGGCAAAAATTTCAGTCTCTCAATGTGCAAAACTGATAGTGACATACCCCAAGCGACTTACAGCTGTAATCGCAGAAAAAGGTGGCGCTACAAAGTATTAACTTAAGGGGGCTGAATAATTTTGCACGCCCAATTTTTCAGTTTTTTATTTGTTAAAAAAGTTTGAAATATCCAATAAATGTCATCCCACTTGTTGTTGATTCTTCACAAAAAATTACAGTTTTATATCTTTATGTTTGAAGCCTGAAATGTGGCAAAAGGTCGCAAAGTTCAAGGGGGCTTAATACTTTCGCAAGGCACTGTATTTAGCCAACATGACCCCCTAGGTCCCCATAGATCCCCCTTTAGAGAAGGTCAGGTCAGGGTCCCCCATAGATCCCCTTTAGAGAAGGGTCCCCATAGATCCCCCTTTAGAGCGGGTCAGGCCAGGGTCCCCCATATATCCCCCTTTAGAGCAGACCAGGGTCCCCATAGATCCCCCTTTAGTCTTACCTTTTTACCTTATATTCCCCGTGCTACCAGGTTTTCCTGCACCACCAGGTGCTCCAGGCTCTCCCTGCAAATAATATATATATATATATTTAGCCAACATGACCCCTTTTAGAGCAGGCCAGGGTGCCCATAGATCCCCCTTTAAAGCAGGCCAGGGTCCCCCCTAAATCCCCTTTTAGAGCAGGGTCCCCGAAGATCCTCCTTTAGAGCAGGCCAGGCCATAGTCCCCCATAGATCCCCTTTAGAGCAGACCAGGGTTCCCTATAGGTCCCCTTTAGAGCAGGGTCCCCATAGATCCCCTTTTAGAGCAGGCCAGGCCAGTCCAGGATCCCCCACATAGATCCCCCTTTAGCGCAGGTCCCCGTAGATACCCCTTTAGCGCAGGCAAGGGCAGGTCCACCACCATAGATCCCCCTTTAAAACAGGCCAGGCCATATTCCCCCATATACATCCCCTTTAGAGCAGGCCAGGGCAGGTCCCCCATAGATCCCCATTTAGCGCAGGCAAGGGCAGGTCCCCCATAGATCTCCCTTTAGTGCAGGCAAGGGCAGGTCCCCCGCCATAGATCCCCCTTTAGCGCAGGCCAGAACAGGTCCCCCATAGATCCCCTTTAGCACAGGTATGGACAGGTCCCCCGTGGATCCCCCTTTGGCATAGGCAAGGGCAGGCCCCCGCCATGGTTTGCCCTTTAGAACAGGCCAGGCCAGGTCCCCCATAGATCCCCCTTAAGTGCAGGCAGGTCCCCCATAGATTCCCCCTTAGAGCAGGCTAGGCCAGGGTGAGGCTCCCCCATTCAGATCCCCCTTAGAGCAGGCCAGGGTCCCCTCTCCCATTATAGATCCCCCTTAGAGCAGGTCAGGCCAGTGCAGGTCCCTTCCCCAAAGAATAGATTTGATCCCCTTAGTGAGTGACTTGACTTCAAGTTCCTACTTCTCCTACCTTAAGCTCTCTCTTCTGGCCTCTCTCTTCCCAGTCCCTCCTGCTACAAGAATATATTCCTTCCTCCAGTCCAGTGAAGTCCATCCAGTTCTCTGATGCGGGGCGGCTGTGCTGCACAGTGCACACACAGAGACTCTAGTCTAGACTCACAGTCCCTCCCCCAATCAGGGCCCAAAGAGATCACTCAGTGGCCACGCAGAAGTGCAGGCAGGTGTCTCTCACCACCACCACTCCACTTGTGGGCAGCGCCGACCAGATAGAGCCAAGAGGGAGGCTGGACTCGGGAGCAGCCAAACAGAGGGAGGTCCGAGGTGGTGAGATCCCGCCCACAAGTCATCTGGGATTTGTCTTGAGTCTCAGAGACAGTGAGACTCTCACTGCAGTGAAAAAAGTCAGCGGCGGACCCAGCAAGGACTGCACACGGACACCAGTGTCCGTGTGCGGACACCTTGTCGACCCCTGGTCTGGATGCAAGTTGGAAAATGTGTGTTGCCTGGCTGTTCAGGAATAGGGGACCCAAAACCCAGTGGCCTTCTAGTGGGGCTTACCTATCATTAGATGAGCTAGAGCAGGGTTTCTCGACCAGGGTTCCCTGGAACCCTAGGGTTCCTCCTGAGGTTGCTAGGGCTTCCTTGAGCAATGGGCAATTTCTGCCTCTCAGATAAGTTCCCAATGACACCATTGTTCCTTTTAGTTATCTGTAAGGGGGTAATTCTTTCCAATGATGAAAAGAGTAAGGAGCATTCTTCCCACTGACTGTCACTCTAACAGTCATGAGTTGTAGATTTTTAATTTTTAGCAGGGGTTCCCCGAGACCAGAAATTTATTTTAAGGGTTCCTCTGTGTTGAGAAAGGCTGAGCTAGAGTAACACACCTCCTATATTAGAGTACCTACACTCTGGATAAACGGGCAACAGAGACACCTCTAGACAGCAGCATTATCAGTCTGGGGGGAGAGGAGTGTTAGAGGCACTAGCAGATTTAGATACCCTAACAAATTGAAGCCAAACTCCAGTTAACACAGCAGGTACAGCAAACCTTTTGCTTTTAAGATAAAGATTTTACATAAATAACTAAAAGCTGATCAGTGTAAGCACCGCTGTCAGTGGACGGTTTGTCTCAGCCCTTTAACTGCAAGACAGCTTGTTTTGTTTCAAAACAACAGATGTTTTGGCCAGATCACCAGGTAAAAAAATAAAATAAAGCGTATAAAAGAAAACAAACTCAGCTATTACATCTAAGAACTGGTAAGCAGAAATATAATGATTGTTTGCTTTAATACCACTGTAACTTGGATATTTAAAGATTTGTATTATCTTAATTATCCATGCACCTTTAAAAAAATAAAAAAAATAAATCAAATCACATCCCTGTTTGGTAAAGTAGGTGATACATATCTATATATATTTTGTATTTATACTGCATTATGTAAACCTTTAACTCATGTGGGCATATACTGTACAATACTTCCACTCCTCAAGGCTTTTGTGGTTTAATTTCTAACAGTGCCACAGATCAGACGTAGCTATCACATCTAAAAATAAAACAATCTTTGACGAAAAAAAAAAAAAAATCTGAAAATGTTGACCTCCTGGCAAAGTCTGCTGCTAGATTTATCAGAGGAGGGGCATGTGACTTGGTAAGACACAGCACAAGCTCAAAGGAAACAGCCGCTCGTTTCATGCATTAGCACTTGGCAAGTGAGCAAGGAGTGGAGATGTTTGTGGAATACCTCTGCACAGGGATGAACACAAAGTAAGTAACTCAGACATTTCCCATCCTTTTCACCTTCAATACTCAGATTTAGAGATGTCACCTTACTGGGGGTCATGTGCAGGAAGTATCAATGTCTTCTCTTTTACAATTCACATTGCATTGCTTTAATCTGTTCAAATGAATTCACAGTAAATTGTGTGTGTGTATGAATTGGTTAATACAAGGGAGGATGCAATTCTTTAGCGCATAACCGCATAGTATGTGTCGTTGAACTTGTTTCTAATTTTAGGCTTGGCACCGTATCCAACTTCGCTCGAAAAAAACTTTTTTATGTTTCTTATCTATTCTGTTGTTGGCTTTGGTTATAAACATAGGCACTTATTGAAATATTGTATTTGAAAGGCAGGAACTGTGCGATTTGTAGGCTTAGACAGGCTCACAATACCTCTAGGCTGCTTACAACACTGTGTACATTCTTAACAAGTCATATGAGTTTTTGTGAGCTAATCATGTATCCAGGGCTTGCGGGTGTCTCATGATTGTGCTTACAAAAACATTGTCATAGCTTGCATTGTCCTCCGCTACGAACACTTAGGCAGCTCTCTTTAATTATTATTGTATGCATTTTTTTCCATTTATTTATCATTTATATGTTTTTCTAGATACTATATATATATATATATATATATATATATACACAGCATCTCACAAAAGTGAGTACACCCCTCATATTTTTGTAAATATTTTATTATATCCTTTCATGTGACAACACTGAAGAAATTACACTTTGCTACAATATAAAGTAGTGAGTGTACAGCTTGTATAACAGTGTAAATTTGCTGCCCCCCCCCCCCCCCCAAAATAACTCAACACACATCCATTAATGTCTAAACCGCTGGCAATTAAAGTTAGTACACCCTTAAGTGAAAATGTCCAAATTGGGCCCGATTAGCCATTTTTCCTCTCCGGTGTCACGTGATGTGTTACAAGGTCTCAGGTGTGAATGGGGAGCAGGTGTGTTAAATTTGGTGTTATTGTTCTCACTCTTTCATATTGGTCACTGGAAGTTCAACATGGCACCTCATGGCAAAGATCTCCCTGAGTATCTGGAAAAAAAGAATCGTTGCTCTACATAAAGATGACTTCGGCTATAAGAATATTGGCAAGAGCCTGAAACTGAGCTGCAGCACGGTGGCCAAGACCATACAGTGGTTAACCAGGACAGGTTCCACTCAGAACAGGCCTCGCCATGGTTGAACAAAGCAGTTGAGTGCATGTGCTCAGCATCATATCCAGAGGTTGTCTTTGGGAAATAGACGTATGAGTGTCGTATGAGTGCCTGTCAGTGCTCAGACCATATGCCGCACACTGCATCAAATTGGTCTGCATGGCTGTCGTCCCAGAAGGAAGCCTCTTCTAAAGATGATGCAAAAGAAAGCCTGCAAACAGTTTGCTGAAGACAAGCAGACTAAGGACATGGATTACCGGAACCATTTCCTGTGGTCTGATGAGACCAAGATAAACTTATTTGGTTCAGATGGTGTCAAGCGTGTGTGGCTGCAACCAGATGAGGAGTACAAAGACAAGTGTGTCTTGCCTACAGTCAAGCATGGTGGTGGGAGTGTCATGGTCTGGCACTGGGGAGCTACAGTTCATTGAGGGAACCATAAATGCCAACATGTACTGTGATATACTGAAGCAGAGCATGATCCCCTCCCTTCAGAGACTGGGCCACAGGGCATTATTCCAACATGATAAAGACCCCAAACACACCTCCAAGACAACCACTGCCTTGCTAAAGAAGCTGAGGATAAAGGGGATGGACTGGCCAAGCATTTCTCCACACCTCAACCCAATTGAGCATCTGTGGGGAATCCTCACACAGAAGGTGGAGGAGCGCAAGGTCTCTAACATCCACCAGCTCCGTGATGTCATCATGGAGGAGTAGAAGAGGACTCCAGTGGCAACCTGTGAAGCTCTGGCGAACTCCATGCCCAAGAGGGTTAAGGCAGTGCTGGAAAATAATGATGGCCACACAAAATATTGAGCCCAATTTGGACATTTCCACTTAGGGGTGTACTCACTTTTGTTGCCAGCGGTTTAGACATTAATGGCTGTGTGTTGAGTTATTTTGAGGGGAAAGCATATTTACACCATTATACAAGCTGTACACTCACTACTTTACATTGTATCAAAGTGCCATTTCTTCAGTGTTGTCACATGAAAAGATATAATAAAATATTTAAAAACATGTGAGGGGTGTACTCACTTTTGTGAGATACTGTGTATATATATATATATAAAGATATATATATTAAGATATATTAAGATATATATATATATATAGTGGGTATAGAAAATAATCATTCTCCTTTAAAATAATTACATTTTGTTGCTTTGCAGCCTGAAATGAAGACAGACACAGACTTCAATTTATCCAGCTGTATTTACTTAGTGCAACTTATAACATCCAAGTGAAAGATATAACACCAACATGTCAGGAAAAAAAATCAAAAACAGAATTACTAAGAGTAAGAAAAAGGATTACCCCCTATAAAATGACTTGAAACTCAATCAGGTGAAGCTAATCACCTTCTCAATGGCATACAAAACCATTTGACTTTCAACTGTGATCAGCTGTAGTCATTTTGATTAGCTCAGCATAAGAAGGGCTTTCCTGGAGCATCTCAGTCCCTGGTAGTGCAGCTGAAGCAAACAATCAACTATGGGGAAATAAACCAAGAAAAATCAAATATCTGTGTTCTCAATGAATATGTCTTTCCAACAAATTGGACATTGCTGTCTACACAATTGTAAATTGGTCAAGTTAAATAAAGTGCTTAAAAGTCCCACAAAGCTGATTCAAAACATATAATACAGTCCCATAGACACTTGGTTGCGTCCAAACGCCTAAGTGAGCCAATCGCCTATGACCTGGTGTGTCTCTTTTCCACCAACATTCACATGTGCATCCCACTCACAAGAATGTATTGAGCCCCATTACTGGTAGTCAAAGGTAGTGTAGTTGGAAGTTTCCACTTGAAGAGAAAAAGTCCAGGGGAGACTGTCACTGGCGATATTCCTGATCCCACGCTGAGCTGTTTTTCCTTCTATCCTGCCAAGCGCTCCAGTCCCTGCTGCAGAGAAACACCCCCATAACAGGATATTACCTCCTCCATGCTTTACTTTAGGAATGGTGTTATTTGGATGGTGAGCTGTATTGGTTTTCCTCCAGACCTATAATTTGGTGCTGAGGCCAAGTAATTCAATTTAGTCTTAACTTGCCATTACATCTTGCCTCAGAATCTTCAAGGTGCCTTTGGCAAAGCTCAGTCATGACTGCATGTGGCCTTTTTTGAGTGGCTTTTTTCTTGCAACCCTCCCATAAAAGCTAAATTTGTGGAGAATTTGTGATATTGTTGTCACATTCAAAAATGACCACTCTTTGTCATAAATTCCTACAACTGCTTCAGAGTTGCTTTAGGCCTCCTAGTAGCCTCTTTGACCAGTTTCCTCCTGGCTCTTTCATCCAGTTTGGAGTCACGTCCTGATCCAGGGAGGGTCAGTGTTGTACCAAATACCTCCCACTTCTTAATAATAGACTTCACTGTGCTTCTAGGCATTGATAAAGCCTTTGAAAAATTGTTTTACCATCTCTTGACTTGTCCTGTCCGCAACTTTATCCTGGACATCTTCTGACAGTGCCATGCCACCCATAGTTGATTGTTTGCTTCAGTTGCACTACCAGGGACTGAAATGCTCCAGGAAAGCCCTTTTAATGCTGAGCTAATTAATCAAAATGACCATAGATGATCACAGTTGAAAATCAAATGGCTTTGTGTAGCATTGAGAAGGTGATTAGCTACACCTGATTGAATTTACAAGTTATTTTTAGATGGGGGGGGGGGGGGGGACCCTTTTCCAACTCAGTAATTCTGTTTTTTTTTTCCTGACATGTTGGTGTTATATCTTTAACTTGGATGTTATAGGTTGCACTGAGTAAATATAGCTGGATAAAACAAAAATTGTGTCTATCTTCATTTCAGGCTGAAATTACATAAATCCTTGCCGTCCTGACTCTAACTATACAGGCAGGTTTTCTCTCTACCAGGTGGTGAGCTTTTTACTCACAGAAGTCCACCTTGTAGCTCTCTTAGAATGCTGTCTGAGTCCCAGGTCAGAGCAACATCATGCTTTAGCCTTCCCCTTTTATCTCACCTGGATAAACTATCATTAAGCAAGTAACAATTCAGATGAGAGACACAAAACCCAAGCTGGATTGTTCAGACCCAAAGTCATCTCAAAAACCTGGTCTGGGTTCCGCTAGTCCTGTATATAGGACAAAAAGCAAGGGGAAATATATCGCCCCTCAATGACTTCCCCTTTCCTTATGTCACATACCCCCCCCCCCCCCCCCTCTGGTCAAGTCACCGTGGTTCAACAACTGTCATGGAGAGGCAATGGACATGTGAAAGGGCATCTACATTGGTTTGAAGCTTCCCCGCTCTGTGTTCCACTGCAAATTTAAATGCTTGTAAAGCCAAGAATCACCTTGTAACTCGGCTGTTCCTTTCTTTATTTTCACACATCCACTTGAGGGGGCTATGGTCAGTGACCAGTTTGAACTGTCTACCCAACAAGTAATACTTGAGAGCGTCCAGGGCCCATTTGATAGCCAAACAATCTTTCTCAACAATGGTTTCTCTTGTATTTGTTAAGCTTTCTGCTGAGACAGATCACAGGGTGCTCCTCCCCCTCTCTGATTTGGGACAGTACAGCGCCCAGACCAACATCAGAGGCATCTGTCAGCACTACAAACTCTGGGGTTCACAAGCACCAGTTGAGCACACAATGCTAGTTTTAAACTCTAAAATGCCTCATCCGCCTCAGAATTCCATGTAATCATGACTGACCCTCTACCCTTCGTAAAATCAGTCAATGGTGCCACAATGGTGGCAAAATTAGGGATGGAGCGCCGATAGTAGCCTGTGATTCCAAGAAATGCCCTCACTTGTTTTTTATTTATAGGTTGGGGCCCCTTTTGAATCGCCTCAATCTTATTGATTTGAGGCTTAACTAAACCCCGACCAATAATATACCCAAATATTTTGCTTCCTCCAATTCCATTGTACATTTTTTTGAGTTGGCTGTGAGTCCCGCCTTCCTAAGAGAGTTTACAACCACTTGCACCCTTGACAAATGAGACTGCCAGTCTGGGCTGTGTATGACTACATCGTCCAAATAAGCCTCTGCGTATTGTCGATGTGGTTTCAGTGTTCTATCCATCATTCTTTGGAAAGAGGCAGGGGCACCATGCAAACCAAACGGCATCCTCCTTTACTGCCAGTGCCCCTTGGGAGTGGAAAAAGCTGTCTTCTCTTTCGCAGAGCCTCAGAGGAAGAGGCACGGCCTCGAAACGCATCAGCCCTCTGCTTTCATGAGATATCAGACTTCTGCAATGATGCTACCTTATGGAACTGATATGTTTGACTTTCACGTTTGTTTGTCATTTATATCTTTTTATTTTCAATAAACTCGCTGAGGATAATGCGCTAGGCTGGTGCTCCCTTTCTTTGTTTTGTATTCCATATCATTTGGTCCACTTTCAGAACTAGAGCCAGGCACAACATTCTGTTCATCCTCCTATACCCCAACCATCACAGAAAGAGGGAAAGGCATAACATCTTCATCAGACACACCCACATATCCTTTTCCATTTTACAATCAAAAGGTTCTGGATTAAGTCCCCTGGGGTCGCCTGTAAGAGGAGCACTACCAACCTGAACCTCTTTATTTTCCCAAAGTCTCCAAAATTGTCAAAAATCTCTCCCCACTATAGCCTCATGGAGCAGAGAGGGTACTACACCCACAAAATGTGTCACAGAGCCCCATGGGGTATCAGTTTCAACTACAGCAGTTTGGTAGTCATGTGTGTCACTGGGTACACAAATATCCCCAATAGTGCTAGGGGGGTAACTGGTGCGACTGATAAAGTCACCTCTGACTAGTTACCACGCTACCAGAATCTAGCAGAGCTGTAACTGGCTTTCCATCAACTGAAATAATACACATTTTTCTCTCAATATGTTCCTGACATGATGCAGTACACACCCCTTGTGCAGAGAAAGACATGTGTTTTCCCAACATAACATTATCACATTGCATAGGTTCACCAATTAATGGAGAATTAGCAGCAATATGTCCTAACCCATGGCAACGAAAACATTTTATGTGTTCTCCACCCAGTCCTTTATAATGGCCTCTTGGTCCTTCCTGACCTACCAGGCCAGTCTCTAGGTCCAGAGCCTATAGTCTCGTCATTTTCAGCAAATTATGATTATTTTATCTTATGATAACCTCCTGAGCCCTTACTCCCTGGAATCGGCTTACCAGGTCCTCTGGGTGTGATGGGACGATCAAGCACGGGGGTACTTAGTAGGTCTGAAGCTGTGGTGTATCGCTCTACCATGTCCACTTGCTGGGTAGAAGTTTTGGGGTCTCCATGGCTGACCCATTTCCTTAGGGTGGCAGGAAGAGCCTGAAAATAACGGTCCATCACCACACGCTCCACTATCTCCGGTACCGACAATGTCTCAGGTTGGAGCAACTTCCTGGTAAGGTGTATGAGATCAAACATTTGGGACAGTGGGGGCTTTTCAGATTGATAGGTCCACCGATACACCCGCTAGGGATGAACCACAATGGTAACACCCAGCCTTGCCAGGATTTCAGCCTTAAGTACATCATAATCCTGAGCAGTCTCTGGTTCCAAGTCATAGTAGGCTTTTTGGGGTTCACCTGTCAGAAAAGGTGCCACGAGCCCCACCCACTCACATTTCCGTCAACCTTCCCGTACAGAAATCCTCTCGAAAGTAGGGAGGTAGGCTTCCACATCATCTGCAGCTGTCATCTTCTGCAGGTAATAGCTGGCACGCTTCACCTTTTGTTCCACTGGGATTGAAGCCATGGGGTTACCCTTTAACTCTAGGATGCTCTGAGCCAGGTCCTTGAGTACCTCTCGATCCGCTCGTTGGGCATCTCAATCTGCTTGCTGGGCCTCTCCAAACTGGCTATTTGTCTCTTGTTGGGCTGTAGTAGCCGGCTGCTGGGCCACAGTGGCTTGAAGCAAAGCTCTTAACACATCCTCCATCATGCAACTTGCTCAGGAAAATGCCCGCATCCTCCACCATATGTGGGGGAATAGCTCAAATGGGGATCACCTTCCCTGGGAAAAAAGGTAGTCAGGGCAGCAAAGTTTCTTTCCAAGCTGCTTAGTAGTCAGTTCTTTATTTTTAAAGGTTGCAATAAAACAAAATAAAACAGAAAATAAATCCTTGCTGTCACAGCTCTAACTATACAGGCAGGTTTCCTCTCTACCAGGTGATGAGCTTCTACCAGCCACCTCCCAAAACAAAAGCACATTTAGCAACCGTTTTACTCACAAACTTCCAGTTGTAGCTCTCTCAGAATGCTGTCTAAGTCCCAGGTGAGAGCAACATCATGCTTCAGCCTTCCCCTTTTATCTCACCTGGATAACCAATCATTAACGATTAACAATCCAGGTGAGAGACACAAAACCCTAGCTGGGTTGTTCAGACCCAAAGTCATCTCGAAAACCTGGTCTGGGTTCCGCTAGTCCAGACCCAAAGTCATCTCGAAAACTTGGTCTGGGTTCCGCTAGTCCTGTATATAAGACAGAAAGCAAGGGGAAATATATTGCCCCCGATGACTTCACCTTTCTTTATATCACAATATATTTATATATACAGTATCTCACAAAAGTTAGTACACCCCTCACATTTTTCTAAATATTCTATTATATATTTTCATGTGACAACACTGAAGAAATGACACTTTGCTACAATGTAAATAGTGAGTGTACAGCTTGTATAACAGTGTACATTTGCTGTCCCCTCAAAATAACTCAACACACACCCATTATTGTCTAAACCACTTGCAACAAAAGTGAGTACACCCCTAAGTGACAATGTCCCAATTGGGCCCTAAGTGTCAATATTTTTTGTGGCCACCATTATTTTCCAGCACTGCCTTAACCCTCTTGGGCATGGAGTTCACCAGAGCTTCACAGGTTGCAACCGGAGTCCTCTTCTTCTCCTTTATAATTACATAACAGAGCTGGTGGATGTTAGAGACCTTGCACTCCTCCACCTTCCGTTTGAGGATGCCCCAGAGATGCTCAATAGGGTTTAGATCTGGAAGCATGCTGTGCTTCAGTATGTCACAGTACATGTTGGCATTCATGGTTCCCTCGATGAACTGTAGCTCCCCAGTGCCAACAGCACTCATACAGCCCTAGACCATGACACTCCCACCACCATTCTTGACTGTAGGCGACACAAACTTGTCTTTGTACTCCTCACCTTGTTGCCACCACACACACTTGACACCATCTGAACCAAATAAGTTTACCTTAGTCTCATCAGACCACAGGACATGGTTCCAGTATTCCATGTCCTTAGTCTGCTTGTTTGTGGGCTTTCTTGTGCATCATCTTTAGAAGAGGCATCCTTTTGGGGCGACAGCTTTGCAGACCAACTTGATGCAGTGTGCGGCGTATGGCCTGAACACTGACAGGCAAACCCCCACACCCCTTCAACCACTGCAGCAATGCTGGCAGCACTCATACGTGTATTTCCCTACGACAACCTCTGAATATGAGGCTGAGCATGTGCACTCAACTTCTTTGGTCGACCTGTTCTGAGTGGAACCTGTTATGTTAAACCGCTGTATGGTCTTGGCCACCGTGCTGCAGCTCAGTTTCAGGGTCTTGGCAATCTTCTATTACTCTAGGCCATCTTTATGTAGAGCAACAATTCTTTTTTCAGATCCCCAGAGAGTTCTTTGCCATGTGGTGCCATGTTGAACTTCCAGTGACCAGTATGAGAGTGAGAGCGATAACACCAAATTTAACACACCTGCTCCCCATTCACACCTGAGGCCTAATGAGTCACATGACACCGGGGAGGGAAAATGGCTAATTGGGCCCAATTTGGAAATTTTTACTTAGGGGTGTACTCACTTTTGTTGCTAGTGGTTTATACAATAATGGCTACGTGTTGAGTTATTTTGAGAGGACAACAAATTTACACTGTTATACAAGCTGTACACTCACTACTTTACATTGTAGCAAAGTGTAATTTCTTCAGTGTTGTCACATGAAAAGATATAATAAAATATTTACAAAAATGTGAGGGATGTACTCACTTTTGTGAAATACTGTATATATACTTAAACACTTAATGGCACCCACAGCTTCAACTCTTATGGGAAGGCAGTCCACAAGGTTTAGGAGTGGGAATGTTTGAACATTCTTCCAGAAGCACATTTGTGAGGTCAGGCACTGATGTTGGGCGAGAAGGTCTGGCTTGCAGTTTCAGCTTTATTTCATACCAAAGGTATTCTATCGTGTTGAGGTTAGGACTTTGTGCAGGCCAGCCAAGTTTCTCCAACTCAGACTCTTTTTGGAGCTTGCTTTGTGCTGGTCCAAATCATTTGGTGGAGGGGGGATTTTGATGTGCACTGGTTTTTCAAGGATTGGGCTTGGCCCCTTAGTTCTAGTGAAAGGAACTCCTAAAACGGCAGAATACCAGTGACATTTTGGACAATTTCATGCTCCCAACTTTGTGGGAACAATTTCCTGTTCCAACATGACTGCGCACCAGTGTACAAAGCAAGGTCCATAAAGACATGGATGAGCGAGTTTGGGGTGGAGGAAGTTGTCTGGCCTGCACAGAGTCCTGACCTCAACCTCATAGGAACACCTTTGGGATGAATTAAAGCAAGGGCTGCGACTCAGGCCTTCTCTTCCAACATAAGTGCCTGACCTCACAACTGCGCTTCTGGAAGAATCGTCAAACATTTTCATAGACACACTCCTAAACCTTGTGAACGACCTTCCCAGAAGAATTGAAGCTGTTATAGCTGCAAAGCGTGGGCTACTATATATGTACTATATATGTATATTTACATTTTTTTTTTTTACATGACCTGTACTTTTAGGTTGTTAGGGGAGAGCAAGAAGATAGATTATATTGATAATTTATTTTCAGTAATAAGAGAGTGTTACCACAACTTGCACATTTAAAGTGACACTACATTCTGGTTTAAAAAAATTACTTCCATTTAAGCAAATATTCTCAACTCAAAAATCTAACTTCTATTACTCTCAGTCTCCTACAGTTCTCCAAATGCCTCTGTTTTGGCTGCTGTGATCCAACTGACTGTTAGAGGGTGTTTATGTTTGTTCTTCCTCGTCCCACTATTGTAGGAATGTAGTCACCTTCTCTTGGTTATCTCTCAGATTGGACTACAGACTGTTGGCTATGGGATTTGTAGTGTGCACAGAGCAGTGCACATGACCCCGAGGATCATGCATTGCTTGTTCCAAACAAATGGAGGTGACGTGGTGTCACACTTATACCTAACGCAGGTTGTCAGGCACTATAGCTACAGTAGCTTCTGTGTTCTTTTCCATAAGGCAAGCAGGCCTTGGTGGCCACCCAAGACTCAATGCTACACAATGCTACACAATGCTATAGTGCCTGGCTACCACATTGGGGCAGCCGCAAACTTAGCACCACAAACAAGTTCTTGCAATTGGCAAACAGGCAAAGCAGTTCGTGAAAGTTCAAGTACAAGGCAGGTAAGGTTCAAAATAGTCAAAGTCAAATCTGTTGACAAACAGCAGCCAGAGTTCTGTGCATATTCGATATGTGATCCGAGGTCGCCAACAAGAGAATCCAGACTAGTAGACAGGGCAGATAAACACGTGTTTAACACAATATCACAAGCATGAGACTGCAGGCTTGGCTGGCTTAAATCAGGTTTGGTCTCCACCCAGAGACTGGCTATATGAATCAACAAGAAGTCAGGGAGGATGCATTACAGCCAAAACCAGGATGCTGGAATGAGACCAGCAGCTGTGATGGAGCAGGATCGCTACATGCTTCTGACGGGGAAAAAAGAGAGGTCAAGGAGCTCATGGAAAATGTTACAAAGAAACAATTTAATTAAAAATATTTTTTTTTAGGCTTTTCCCCTCTGTTTCCACCTGGTGATCTGGCCAGTAACACACCTGCTGTATTAGAGTGCCCCCACTCTGGATGAAAGAGTAAAGGGGACACATTTGGACAGCAGCATTGTTAGATGTAGTTTGGGGATTGCTGTTAGATGTACTAGCACATTTAGAATACACTAAAGATTTGAAACCAAACTCCAGCTCACACTACAATTACACAAGCAGTTACAGCAACAGTTTTTTTTTTTTTTTTCTTTTGGGATAAAGGTTTTACATGCCAAAATACAAGCTGATCATTGTAAGCACCCATGTCAGTGATAAATGGTTCAACCCTGTAACTGCTACAGGTGCAGAAGTGCTTGTTTGGTTGAAAAACAACAGACTTACTGGCCAGATCACCAGGTGAAAATAAGGGAGGGCAAGTCTACAAAGAAAACTAATGCAGCCATCACATGTAAGAATTGGTAAGCTGAAATATATAAATATTTGCTTTTGGGTTTAATATCGCTATAATATACTTATAGGTCCAAAAATAATAGGGCAGGTTAACTTAGAACAGTAAATTTCTACTAAGCTTAGTGAAGCAGTTGAATCAACTCTGATTACCCAATCATGTGCAGCAGTAGTGTCATATACTATATTATTAAAGACTGTCATCAACTGACTTACAGTTAGCATTAGTATTCTGTATATCTGTCAAAGAACACGAGGATCCTGTATCATCCTTGAAACTGTAATCCTAAAATCTGTAATAAGAATTATGTACAATAGAAAGGACAATAGGCGTGCTCTTGGTGCTCCGTGACCTGAATGGAAATCTTCAGGCTGCATCCTGGAGCTTTTGTATACTGGCTGGACAGGAAGTTCCAACTCCTTCTCTGTTGTACGTCAAACAGTTACTATACTCTAAAATATTGAAACTCAGCAGAATATCAGTGCACCAATGTGTCGTTATATACCTTACTGTTTCCATGGTGTTAATAAACATTTAAAGCTGAATTCCAGGTATCGATTCTATAGCATACAGTAGTTACATTGGTCCAGTTCAGACCGATATTATGATGCCTATTTCATATCTGGGGGATCCCTGTAAGAAGCGGAAAATCACTGTAGTAGTCTCTGCTACTTCAGTGATTGCAACTGTCTTCCAGTCCTGGGATGAGCAGCAGCCTTGCTGCACAGCAAACTCAGGGTATTGCCTGCACCATTCTCAGAACGCCTTGCATTTTTCTCAAGGTGTTCTCTGATTGGACAAGTTAAGAGGCGGGGCAGTGACATCATGATCTCCACCTAGTCTAATCAGAATCTAATCATTTGTAGTTTGGAACAGCCTTTTTTTACCCGGGTACCCAGGCACCCTGAAGTGCCTTCAGGTTTCTTCAGGGGTGCCTTGGCAAAATACGAAAAAATTGCCCAAAAATTGTATATAAGCCAGTGGGTGGATGAAGCCTACAGGTTATAATTGTGCACCATTAAACCTTCTGGCGTCCTAACAACCATTGACGTCATCGGTCAATAAGGAGGACGTCAGGTGCCTGTACAGCATACTTGTTTGGCCCTCTCCATCAGCACTGGAGGCACATGAGCTGATTGAAGGAGAAGAGAAACACTAGTACCAGTGTAAGAAGAATAAATCACCTCTAACGCTGGGTGTCCTACGTATGTGGATGCTGCTGTGATATGTAAAATTAGTTGAGCTTTTTACATTTTATAATGGGGTACCCCGAGATTGTGCAGAATTTTGAAAGGTGCCTTGACTGGAAAAAGGTTGAGAAACACTGCTTCAGAAATATATAATCTATCCTTATCAATGCTGCTATGAACAGAGACTACATTCTGGTGCAGCCTAACTACAACTATGAATGAAGACAGATGATTATATCTCAACTTATCATTGGCTGCATTTTGGAATGTAAATGCAGCAAATGATATACACACGAGAGCATCTAATTACTACATTATAGGTTCTA
This sequence comes from Pelophylax lessonae, assembly GCF_965119305.1. Taxonomy (NCBI): domain Eukaryota; kingdom Metazoa; phylum Chordata; class Amphibia; order Anura; family Ranidae; genus Pelophylax; species Pelophylax lessonae. The sequence continues at coordinate 505,499,801 of NC_138770.1, read as the reverse complement.
TAATTACACTTTAAGGAGCTTGTTTAGAAAAGGTATGGACAGTCTTCAGCCCATACTTATAATTCCATTGGAAGAGGGTAAGTTTTGTGGTGCATCTGAACCCTTATCAGAAATCAGCCTTGGTTGGATATAGCTGCTGTTTGGCCGACAAAATTTTGCCTGGCTTCTTTGATTTTTCCGTCAAAGGACGCCAGATGGGAAAGAGCCAACAGAATCACCCATGTGGCAAATTTTAGCTGGTTCATTAGAAGCAAAGTGTATGGCCAGCTCTAATGGGAACTAGACCCTAATACAATAAAACCTTGGATTGAGAGTTACTTGGTTTGAAAGTGTTTTGCAAGACAAGCAAAACTTTTTTATAAATCTTGACTTAACCACTTAAGCCCCGGAAGATTTTACCCCCTTCCTGACCAGGGGGTTTTTTGCGATTTTTTACTGCGTGATTTTAACGGACAATTGCGCGGTCGTGCGACGCTGTACCTAAACGAATTTCACATCCTTTTTTTCCCACAAACAGAGCTTTCTTTTGGTGGTATTTGATCACCTGTGCGATTTTTTGATCATGCGCTATAAACAAAAAAAGAGCGTAAATTTTGCAAAAATAACAATATTTTTCACTTTTTTTTTTATATGAAATTTCCCCAAAACAAAATGTAAAAATCAAAATTTTTTAACATTTTCCGCCAATTTGTTTTATGCTACATATGTTTGGTAAAAAAAATCGCAAAAAGCGTATTTTGATTGGTTTGCGCAAAAGTTATCGCGTTTACCAACAAAGGGAAAGATTTTTGTCATTTTTGGTGTTTTTTTTTTAACGAGTAATGGCGGCGATCTGCGATTTTTTTCGCGGTACTGCGACATTGCGGCGGACAGATCGGACCGTTGACTGACATTTTTGACACTTTTGGGGTACCAGTGACATTACTGCAGTAATCAGTGCTATACATATGCACTGTTACTGTAAAAATGACACTGGCAGGGAAGGGGTTAACTGTATTGGACAAGGAGGGGTTAAATGTGTCCTAGGGGCGTGTTTCTAACTGTAGTGGGTCAGGTTTCCTATTGGAAAAACAGAGATCAACGGTTCTACATAGTAGAACCGTCTGATCTCCATTTTTACACAGGGGAGAATGACAGGCGGCTTGTTTACATAAGCCGCCCGCCTTTCCCCCCCCCATCTACCGACGATCGTAGTGTGACCGGCGGACATCGGGTCCGCCGGTTACACGCCCGGACTCCTCTGCGAATGAGCCGAGGCGGGCGCGCGCCTCAGCGGGCGCGCGCTCGCCCGCTATTGGCTCAAAACCCGGTAACAGGCTAGCGACGTAGATCTACGTCACTCTGCGTGGCCGGGGATGACTGCCGCAGTAAATATACTGTGCGCAGTCGGCAAGCGGTTAATAAACAAGCGATGTCTTAATATACAAGTAGCGTCACGTCACAACTGAGTATAAAAGAGAAGAGAGGTTCCTCTAAGTGTAGCAATATGGTTACATTTAATGAAGGTTCAATATTTAGCAAATCACATGGTTGATGATTAAAACAGGCACATCTAAGTATGCAGGCATCTGGGGTAAAGCTCTCCACATAGACCATCCTTAGCACCGCCATCAACATCATCCTTTCCATGCTGCCCTCCACGAGCGCTTTAAGCCTCACTCTCAGATCACTCTACTGCAGGGTAGTCTTCTTCGGTCACGATTGCAGACTGACAGCAGTGAGAGCCGGTGGTGTGGAGGACGGTCTATGTCAGGGATCCTCAAACTACGGCCCTCCAGCTGTTGCGGAACTACAAATCCCATGAGGCATTGTAAAACTCTGACATTCACAGACATGACTAGGCATGATGGGAATTGAAGTTCCTGAACAACTGGAGGGCCAAAGTTTGAAGACCCCTGGTCTATGTGGACAGCTTTACCCCAGATGCCTGCATACTTAGATGTGCCTGTTTTAATCATCAACCATGAGATTTGCTAAATATTGAACCTTCATTAAATTTAACCATATTGCTACACTTAGAGGCGCCTCTCCTCTCTTTTATACTCTGTAGCTCCTGCTGGATTTTGCTTCTAATCCCCTTGTGGAGGCACCATTTGTGGATGGACATTTTATGGTTACACAATCTATCACATTGCTATAATCTCTTTATATGAACTATAAATTGAAGGATTTATGAATAAATGGTTGTGGAGCGAAACATATGAGTTTCCATTATTTCTTATGAGACATTTGCTTTGATATATGAGTGCTTTGGATTACAAGCATGTTTCTGGAACAAATTATGCTTGCAATCCAAAATTTTACTGTACTGTATATCCTTTACAGACCGCTATCTTATTCTTTGAATGATCTGCAATTGTCATGTTGCTGTACATGTGATCAATTTTAACACAAGCCATTTGGTGGCTTGATAGTTCAGTAGAGAGTACAACCAACTGTAACAGTTCTCATTTACAGCATGCCTTGACACCATCACATGTCTTTTTCTAATGCTTGTTTATTTAAAAAAGATTGTCACAAATGTCACTAGAAAACATAGTCTATGCTTTCCAACACTTTCAGCCATTTTCATTTGGAGAGATGTTACATGGCTAGGTTTCAATTCTAAGACAAACACAGTACACATATGCAATCAGTTAGCTGTAAGCATCATTTCGAAATTTTCCAGCACCACTGCATGTAAGTAAGATGTTTTCTGTTTAAAGTGTTACTAAACCCAGGAGGCTGCATTCACTATATCTGGTCTCCCACAGTACACAGAACATGGAAATGCAATCATTTTAGTACATATAAACTGCTAAATACCTTTTCTCATCAGCAGTATATAGCAGTCTGGGGACTTCTATCATTGTCTGGTTAAAGCTTGTAGGAGTTTTCATACTGCACTGAGCTTTCCTATCAGGATGAAGGGCCCCTGACCCTCTGTCTGGACAGTGCCGATTGGCCCTGTGGTGATCACATGCACTCTCCCAAGAAAAAAAAAAAAAAAACTCTCTAGCAATACACACCAAACTGAGCATGTGCAGCCTGACTTCAAAGGCTCTGTCTTATGTTTAAGGAAATATCTTTTTTTATAAAAAATGTGCATGAGATTGCTACACACTTGGAATAAGCACTGTGCTATGTTTATAGGTAGCCTAAAATATATCTAAACCCAAGAACAAAAATGTATACTATTGTAGCTTGCCAGTTCTTTCTTAGATGTAGTGGCTGCATTCGCTTTCCTATTTCACACATTTCCTTTATTTATACCTGCCAATCCAGCCATTACCACATTTTCTGTCCTAGGGTGACAACCATCCTGAGCATTGTCACCCTAGGAAAGGGAGTGTGTTAGGACTACATAACACCTGCTTGTGTTCTCTATAACAGGGGGAGGTGGTTTGTAGTCCATAGAGAACATTGCTAACTGATAACAGCCCAGGTGCAGGGAGTACAGGAAAATATCAGTTCACAAGATTTCTAGCTGGATGAACAGCTACCCCAGATGAAGGGTGTCACTTGCCATGGGGCCTGCCGCCAGATGCGGCTTGTTCACATACAATTTAAGGGAAGATAAACCTGTTCAGTTCAATTGTTGTTCCAAAACCTTACCCAAATTCAACTAACTATATCCCTAATCCTAGCCGACACCCATTCCTAACCCCTGTCTTTATTCTACTTTGTAGTTCCGGCACCAGCTCTAGCCCTATATACCAGCGGTCCCCCATCGGACCGACTTTGTGGGAGGAAATTGTGCCATGGGGGGGGGGGGGGGGAGGGGGAGGGTTGTTTGGCTGGTGTTAATGCTTCAATCATCATGACACCATAGTTGATATGCTGTCAGGATGATTGAAGTGCAATATTTGTATTATTTTGAAATTTCTGTTTATTGAGTTTAAACACATAGAAAGAAAAGGCCAAAGGGGGCATACCCCGGCCAACAGACATCAACACAACCCCTGAAAAAACCCACCCAAAACAACCCGCAACCACACTGCTCAGCGCCCTTAATCAGGAATCAACATCAGCAAAACAAGCCAATACTTAGGCAGGAACACCTAGTCTCTGTTCTCTCTCCCCAAGGTCCCACCAGAGTTTAAGCCGTGTCAGACTCGGAGCCTCGCTCGTCAACTGTGGACTTGGAATCCACCCAGGCTCGCCAGACCTTTTCATATTTTTTAGGGCAATTCCTGGAGATATAAGTCGCCTTGTACAGCGGAACCACCGCATTAACCAACCCTTTCCAGAAGCCTAGGGTCGGAGAATGAGGAGACTTCCACTTGAGGACTATAGCCTTCCTGGCATAAAACAGCAATATTCCGATAAGGGTCCTCGTCACCCTGGCCGCCGCCAACTGGTCGACCAGGCCAAGAAGACAGACCCCCACTGTCATCGGAACCGAGAAGGAAGTCAGACTGGACACAAAACGGGTCACCTCCAGCCAATAAGAAGCAATCTGCGGGCAGTCCCAGAAAATGTGAGAAAAATCTGCAGAAGTGCATGTGCATCTCCAGCAGGAGGCCGAGACACTAGGATAGATACGGTGCAGCTTGTGAGGAGTGTAATAAACCCTATGTAAAATTTTAAATTGGATCAGCACGTCCCTGGTCGCTACGAGCGGCTGGAACGAGCTATCCCAGATGTCCTCCCAATCCTCATCGTCCAGACCCTCCTCCCCCGCGCTCCACGCCACCCGCAGTCCCGTCAGTCCAGCATGGACCGAAGGTAATAAGGCCTTGTAGATGGTGGAGAGCGGCTGACTCATACCAGGGTCCCATAACTGGGACTCAAAGTCGCTGCGCTCCAGACCAGCCACAGGCGCGGGAAACTGCGCACGGTAGGCATGACGGAGTTGGAGGAACCTGAAAAAGAAGGAGTTAGGCAATTGAAACTTAGCCTTCAGGTCATCAAATGTGGCCAGAGCCCCGCCAATGCTGATGTCCGCCAGGGACTTGACGCCCCTAGCGGCCCACAGGGCCAGATCCGGGATGGAGAGAAACTCCCCCAAGTGGGGGTTGAACCAGAGCAGAGTGTCCGGAGACCAGCGGGCCAACTTCCTCTCCGGCGCAACCACCAGTTGGGTCCACACCCGCACCACCACTCGCATAGCCGGAGTCAGAGGGGGATAGGGAGCCCTCAGGCCCCGGTACAGGGCATTACGAAGGGACTCGTAGGAACCCACATGGGCCGCCTCAAGGATAACCGAGGAGTTGGTGTCGTCCGACAAAAGCCAGTTATGAGCATGGGTGAGCATGGCAGCCAAAAAGTAGGAGTAAAAGTCAGGGCAGGCAAGCCCCCCCTGAGTCCTAGGCCGGCGGAGGATCCGTTTGTTAAATAGAGGAGGTCGAGAAGACCACAAAAAGGTGGAGATTGCAGAGTCCCATTGGGCAAAATAAGACTTTGGAATCCAGACAGGGGAATGCCGAAGAGTATAAAGGAGAACCGGAAGAACCTTCATTTTCAACAAGTTGATCCTGCCAATCAGGGACAGGGGCAACTGGGACCACGCCCGCAACCGCTGCATACACCAGAGTATCTTGGGCTGCACATTAAGTTTGAGAAAGTCCCTGGTGTCCGGAGAAATATGAATACCCAAATATTTAACCACACGGGTCAAGCGAAGCGGGGACGCCGGGTCCCATAGGGCCACAGCCCCTTCATCAATTGGCAGTACCAGGGACTTATCCCAATTAGTGCGCAGGCCAGAAACATCTGCGAAGGAGGCCATAATACGTAAAGCCTCCGCAATGGAGGGGCCAGGATCCGCAAGGAAGAGAATGAGGTCATCCGCATAAAGGGCCAATTTTTCCACTATAGGGCCCACACTGATCCCCCGCACCCCCGATGCCCGTTGCAGGGCCACAGCCAGTGGCTCCATGGCCAGGGCAAAGAGGGCCAGGGAACAGCGGGCAACCCTGTCTCGTTCCCCGCTTGATACCAAATGGGGGCGAGAGCTTCCCACCGAGCTTAATACAAGCCGTGGGGGCGCTGTACAGCAGGCCTATCCAATGACAAAAGACAGGGCCAAAACCAAAGGACTCCAGGACTTGCATAAGATAGCGCCAGCGAACCGTGTCGAAGGCCTTTTCAATGTCGAATGACACCAATATCCTCGTAGCGCCAGCCGGAGGCGGCAGCTGAAGATGTGTAAGGACCCTCCTGAGATTGATATCCGTGGATTTACCCGGCATAAAGCCCGTCTGATCAGTATGTATCAGCGTCGGCAGGACTCTCATCAACCTAGTAGCAAGTGCCTTGGTGAGTACTTTCAGGTCATAGTTCAACAAGGAAATGGGCCGATAGGACAAGCAACACTGCAAGTCCTTGCCCGGCTTAGGCAGAAGCACAATATGCGCCTGGTACATACTGTCAGGGAGGTGGTCAGCTTCGAGACACTGGAGGTACAGCTGATGCAACCTGGGGGCCAAGACCTCAGAATGAACCCTGTACCAATCCCCAGGCAGGCCGACCGGGCCCGGCGACTTACCGCCGGGGAGAGAGTGAATGGCAGCCACGATTTCCTGTAACTGAAGCGGCTGATCTAACTCTGCCCGAGCCACCTCAGACAACACCGGGAGGTCCAAGTCCCCCAGCATTTCCAGACAGGGAGCCCCGAGGGCTGAGGCCGGATCGTCATAGAGAGCACTATAGAAGGAGTGGAACTCGGACATGACCTCGGGAATCACCGTCTGGGAACGCGCGTCGGCCACCAGATTCGCCAGTAGCTTGCCATTCTTGTCCCCTGGTTCAAACGGCCGTGCCCGGAACTGTGCATGGTCCAATTGCACCAGAGAGGTGTAGTGCAACCGCAACTCCCTCCTGACAGATGCCAGCGCAGCATAGGATGTGTCACCGGGCTGTGAGGCAAATTGAGCCGCAGCCGCCATTTCCTCCTGCCCCAGCTGAGCCGTGCGGGAGGCCGCCTCCACCTGTACCGCCTAAATAGAGGAGACATATTCTCCACGGGCAACAGCTTTGCAGGCCTCCCACACCACGTCAGCCGAGGCAGACTGATCGTTAATGGTCCAATATTCAGACAATTTAGTAGAGATCCGCTCCTGTATCTTAGGCTCATGCACCCAGTGAGCTGCCAGCCGCCAGCATCCCGGCTCGCGACCGCCCCCCAGGGCCACACAAATCTCCAAGGGAGAGTGGTCCGAGAGGCCGGCCGGGAGGTAGGAGGCCGCCCTGACCCATGGGAGGACCCCGGAGGAGCCAAACATGAAATCGATACGAGCCCCAGACTTATGCGCAGGGGATACATGAGAGAAAGCCCTCTCCCGGGGATTGCGCCAACGCCACAGTTCCTGGAGACCAAAGGTGTCCGCCCAGGCGACCAGGTCCGGATGCGCCCCCCTCGAAGAGTTGGACGCATCTAGAACCCCGTCTAAGATGGCGTTGAAATCCCCGCCCACCAGGAGATGAGGCACCTGGAGAGGGGCTAGCTTGGAAAACACAGCATAAAGAATACCAGAGTCAAATGGTGGAGGAGCATAAATATTGACAAGGGCCCAGCGCGTAGCGTACATTTGCACTATCAGGATAATGTAACGGCCCCCAGGATCAGTAATGACCTGCTCCACAGCACATGGTAGAGCCTTATGGAGCAGAATGGAGACCCCCCTAGAGTAGGAGGAGTAGGTGGCATGGAACCCCTGTTTAACCCAGGCACGTTTTAGCGAGAGTACTTTGGCACCCGTAAGGTGCGTCTCCTGCAGGAACAGGATTGAGGGTTTATGGGCCGTCAAATATTTGAACATCAGCGACCGTTTGACTCTGTCATTCAACCCCCGCACATTCCAAGATATAACTTTAACCATAGAACCCATGATATTTCAAAGTACAACTGGTGTAGCAGGATAGCACATACAGTATAAAAACATTACCAAAGCAAGCAAGCAAAATAATGGCTCCGGGGGGACCCAGAGGGAGAGAGAAACCATTGAGATCCAAGAAATGTGGTAGCACCGAGCAGTCTGAAAAACAAAAAAATGAAAAAAGACAAAAAGAAAAAAAACAACAACCACAGGGCACAGAAACATGCCCAATAGTAAACTCCCGACTGACCAGCATAACCCCAACAACTAGCTAGACAGTTTACACCCAAACTTGCAACAGTAGTCAACCGGTATTAGCGGTATTGATTCCGTTACCTCCCGGGTGGGCAAATATATTGATTATTTCCTGCAGCCCTTGTTGTCGAGAATGCCATCCTACTTGCGTGATTCTATGCACGTTATGAATGAATTGAAGGGGATTCAATGGAAAGAGGGATATATCCTGGTGACAGCGGACGTATCGTCCCTATATACAATTATTTCACACGACCACGGCCTCGAAGCTGTTTCCTATTATTTAGGACAGGATATCCCTTTGGGTTTCCAAAAGGACTATTTGATTTCCCTTTTGAGTTTTGCTATGAGCCATAACTATTTTTGGTTCAAGGGGGATTTTTATCTCCAAAATAGAGGTGTGGCCATGGGGGCCAAATTTGCTCCCAGCATGGCCAATCTCTTTATGGCCAAATGGGAGGAGGATGTCGTCACAGGTGTACCTAGGCCGGTTGTGCTCTGGCGTAGGTATATTGATGACATCCTCCTCTTGTGGGATGGCTCTCCTGATTCCCTGCGAGAATTTATGGTTACTCTCAATCAGAATGATAGAGGCATTCAATTGCAGTATGAATTCAGCACCTCTGAGATCCACTTCCTAGATCTGAAGATAATGGTGCGAGAGGGTCATATTCTGACATCTACATTTTTCAAGGCGACTGACAGGAACGGATTCATTGATACCAGCAGCTGCCATCATGCTGCGTGGTTAGAGTCCGTTCCTGTCAGTCAGTTCTTGCGCCTTAAGCGCAATTTCTCACTGAGGAGTGACTTTCTCAGAGAGGCCTCCATCCTGAAAGAGAGGTTCCTTGAAAAAGGTTATGGGGAACAGCTTTTAGACGAAGCCATAGCGAAGGCTGATGTGAGAGATAGGGATGACTTGCTACAACCTAGGAAGAGGGAGAAAAATGATTCCTTTGGTTTTGCGTTCCTGTCGTCCTACTCCACGCAGCATTTTTCTGTTAAAAAGATCATTCGGCGACATGAAAATGTGCCATCTGTCAGTTGAACCACAATAGAAGTAGGCGAATTTGTTCATTCACCTCCAGCTCTACAGGCCAAGACTTTAAGATCAAGCCTTTTATATCTTGTACTACGAGATATGTCGTTTACTTGTTGAGGTGCCCTTGCGGGCTTGACTATGTTGGCCGCACCATAAGGGAGCTCCATGTCAGACTCAAGGAGCATGTGGCCAACATAGTCAAGGGGTTCCCGAAACATAGTGTCTCGAGACACTATGACCAGTGCCATCAAAGGGATCCAAAGGGAACCATTTTCCTTGGGATAGACAGATTCACCAAAAACTGGAGAGGTAGTAACATGACCCGGGGGGTATCCAAGCTAGAAACTAGCTGGATATATAGGCTTAAGTCCTATACCCCATTGGGTCTGAACATAGAATGGGATCTGAATGCGTTCATTAACAATTCCTGATATAGTCCCATTACTATGTTCCCCAGTTTGTGGTTATTGTGTTTTGACCTATTTTGGGTAGATTTTTTGTGTGCTCTTTGAGATTTTAATTTAGAGTGCCAACTATAAGAATTATCTTCACTTTCTAGTTCCTCCAGTTTTTTCAACTGTTTTAAATTTGAATTATTTTAATGTTGTTTTTATATCCTGTTTTTTTCCGCAATGTGAAGAGAGTGCTGTTTCTTTCCCCCTCCTGTGGTCTGAAGTGCGACCACCAGATGGCGCTGTGTTTTCCGACTAATTGGCGTGTTGACTTTCAATGGTGGGAATTAACGTCATTGAAGTCTAATATGTAAAAGGCTTTTTTTCTTCTTTTTTGCCTAATTCGATCCCATGTTATGTGGTGATCGGAATGTTGGGGGTATTATGCCTCTATGCCTTTTTCTTAAAATTCCCACATCTGGGTGGTGGAGCGCAAGCAGGCCATTTCCGGGTGTTGGTGAATTGAACAACTTCCGCCCGTCTCGATCCTATATATATGGCGCTGACGCCGCAGGACCACACCCCTAGACGACGTCAACTCTGAAGAAACGCGTCGGGTGGAGCCTGTGGCGACGCACGCCACACCAGGAAGAGACACGGCGGCCATATTTCTGGTGGGATGCGCGAGCACCCGACCGCTCGGAGGTGGATAAAGCAACGCTCTCTAAGTGCGGCTATCCTGTAAGTGTATTTATTATCCTTGGGGAGCAATAAACTTCTTAGCAGTGTACACTATGTGTTGGCATTTTGTTTCCTCACATGGGGACCCTGTAAGGACCTAAGGACTGTCCGCTTGGTGGAAGATTTCTTAGGAGGAGGAGTGAATGATCCCGGCTTTCCAGTGCTTGTACCATGGGTGTTTTTTGACCTTTGTGATGAGGGTCAATGCGATCTGGTAAGGATCAGTGTGTGCGGGTGCCTGGTGGTGGTCTCCCTTGCTGAGGATCTTCACATTTCTCCCCTTCTTTGTGAAGTTTTTTGTTTATGCATGAGAAAGAATTTGAACTGTTGCTTTTTCATCCACACATATCAAGGACATTTCTTTGATTATAGCTACCAGATTAGCGCCACATTTGTATTTTTATTATTATTGATCTTTCTGTTCCAAAGATTTGTGTTGGCTGCTTTTCGCATACTGAATTTTTATTATATTTTAGCGCAGCAATTACATGTTTTATAGTTTTTTAGTAGTCAACCGAACTACAGAGTTCTCAGGGAGGCCCCGAGGTGCGTCCGTACGTGGGCAGTGGACGTAAGTTGAAGCAACCCCAAAAACACAAAAAGGGGGAAAAAGAAAAAAGAAAAAAAAACAACCCAGAGGGGGGGGGAGTGATCCTCAAGAGCTTTGATGAATCAGTAGGCACTCCAGCAGAAGCATCCAGAACAAACAAAAAGGGGAAGGGGAGGAAGGGGAGCCAGGTGCGGAGCGGTCCAGGAAGAAGGGGGGGGAGGGAGGGGGGAGATGAGAACAGGGCAGGAGTCCAAGCCAGTGTCCGGGGACATGGGGGCATGAAGAACAGGGCATATACCTCCTCCCTCAACAGCACGGGGAGCACAGAATGTCCAGGGGGCAGAAAAACCCCAGGTAACAGCACAGGTCATGTCCAGACTCCGCAAATCCGGGAGGGAGGGGGGAGGGAAAGGGATTAGGAAAAAGGAGGGGTCGGGCACAGGGCACAGGTACAGAAAATGTGAAATGAAATCCAACCATCAAAGCAGGGATTCCTAGGCATACCGGTCTCAGTGCAGGGTCAGGATCCAAGCATCAGCATCCTCAGGGGTATCAAAGAACTTCACAGAACCTTGATGTTGCACTCTAAGGCGACTAAGATAGAGCATGGAGTACTTGATTTCCCGCTTCCTGAGCCTGCGGCGGACATCCGTGAAAGTCCTCCTCTTCTTCTGTAACTCGGCGGAGAAGTCCGGGTACAAGTGGATTTCAGCATTTTCAAAGGGAAGAGTGGCATGTTTCCTAGCTTCACTCAGGATGCGATCCCGGTCCCTATAATTGAGGAACCGCACGAGGAATGGTCTGGGAGGGGCACCAGGTATCCCCCGACCCGTTGGGACCCGATGAGCCCTTTCCACCACATAAGTAGGGGAGACATCCGTAAGGGAGAGTAGGGATTTGAAGAAGGACTCAGCGAAATCAGCGGGGCGATCCCCCTCAGCCCCTTTAGGCAGGCCCAGCACCTTGACATTGTTCCGCCGTTGGCGGTTCTCGGCATCATCCGCTTTTGCAAGAAGCATGGCAACAGTCTGCTGAAGGGAATGCAGGGACTGAGAGTGCTGGGTGGAGGTATCCTCAGTGGCAGAGATCCTAGTCTCCGTTTCAGAAAGCCTGCCCCGTATCTTATCTAGGTCGGCCCGGATGAAATTGCATTCCTCAGCTAGATGGTCTATGCGCGCGAAAAGAGAAGTCTTACTGTGCTCGATGGCCGTAAGGATCGTTGCCGTGTCATTGCCAGGGGCCGCCGGCACCGGGGATGGAGGAGCTGCCCGATCAGCAGACATCTCTAGAGTTTCCAGCAGTGTGCGGAGCCGATCCAAGATGGCGTCGGAGAACGAGGCCGGCGGAGGATCCGGCTTCCTCTTCGGTGCTGCTGCGGACGATTTGGATCTGGACGGCATCCCAAAACGTGCCCCAACAAGTCCGGGAAAGGAGGGTACCCCGGAAAGGTAAGATCCACCGCTGGAACCAGGATAAAGGGTGAGGATGGCACAGGATTCACCGGAGCTCTCGCAGGACACGTCCTGCTCGCTCTACATCCGGACACGCCCCAATATTTCTATTATTTCATTGTAATATGAAATGAAATAGTTCAATTCACCATAATGCAGAATCAGTATTAGCCCTGATTGTGTCACCTGCCACCAGATGCAGCTTGTCACTTGTCACATCGCCTGCTTTCAGATGCAGCTTGTCACTTGCCACATCGCCTGCCACCAGATGCAGCTTGTCACTTGCCACAACGCCTGCCACCAGATGCAGCTTGTCACTTGCCACGTCACCTGCCACCAGATGAAGGGTGTCACTTGCCTCATTGCCTGCCAGCAGATGCAGCTTGTCACTTTACACATCACCTGCCACCAGATGCAGCTTGTCACTTGCCACGTCGCCTGCCACCAGATGAAGGGTGTCACTTGCCATGGGGCCTGCCGCCAGATGCGGCTTGTCTCTTGCAAAGTCACCTGCCACCAGATGTGACTTGTCATTTGCCACTGTGCCACCATTTGTTGGTTGAGCTAGATGGACTTGTGTCTTTTTTCAACCTGACTAACTATGTAACCGTTGCCTGCCACCAGATGCAGTTTGTCACTTGCCACCATCGCCTGCCATCAGATACAGATTGTGACTGCATTGGTGGCAGCAAAGATGTGCGCAATAGTCCACTGAGCACAAAGGCAGGCCTTGGTGCAGTGGTGGGTTCCGTCCTATCCTAGAGTGAGGGCGGAACACCAGTGATGCAGGGCCGGCGGTGAGAGATGATGTCATCTCTTTGCTCACCCACCGCTCCTCTGACAGTGTAGCATCCAGGAGGCACATCCCAGCTCTCACAAAAGTGCATAACCACAGAAAGAAGGATGCTGCCCACCGAAACACAGCTCAAGTTGCAATAATGTAACAAGCAGCTTCAGCCTGGCTCCTCCCAGGCCACACTCCACATTTCAACCTGCCCACAGGACTTAGTCATAGAAGTTATAACTAAGCCCTTTCGGCCGGGTGAAACGCATCAGAGGGGCATGGCCTGGGAGGAACTATATTGGCGCCTTTATATTGTATTATAAATTGACTACATAGGCAACTCGTTGAGTTATTTTATTAGAGCATTTTGAAAGGGAATATGTTAGAACCATATTCTGTTATAGCTGAAGCTCCATTCCAGCAGCAGTATCTGCATGGAGTTTGCATGTTCTTCCTGTACATGTGTGTTTCCTTCCCACGCTATAAAGACATGCTGAAAGGTTAACTGGCTCCTTTGTGAATTGGCCCCAGTATATGTATGATTGAGATAGGTATCTTAGATTGTAAGCTCCTTGAGGGCAGGGACTAATGTGAATGTACAATTTGTAAATTGATGGTGTTATATACCCAAAAAGAGGTTGCCATTGGCCAGCTTGTGAAGCAGTGCTATCATTGCAGCATGACAAATAGTGATGTCACTATCCTTAAACTAGCATCACTTTTAGCAGTCAGGCTCTAGTGCCTGCCACCTGTTGAAGCCACAAGTATTATAGTGTAGCATAATTCCCAGCCTAGGTGCTGGCTGTGGGTCCCCCTGGGTCACCGAGTGCAACAAAAGTACCTTTGAACATGTTTCTCCAAATGTGAGCACTGAGACAAGAACCAGTCCAGTATCTTTGGGTTTTTAGGTTTATTTAGGAACTTGGATGGGAGAAGGGATGAGTGGGATACTCCTGCAATTGAACTATACACAACTTGACGGGGACTCTGAATAAATGCTACTTGACGCTGATTAGCACTGGCTTGATGCTGGTTAATGCTGGCCGAATGCTGATTAACGCTGACTTGATGCTGTAACTTCCCTTTTTACTACGGAAGTCCCTTTTAGCTCCCCGAGGTACTCTCGCCTGAGGTAGCTACTTGTACACCTTTTCTGCACTGCTGAAAGCTTCAGGGCCCACACTGGTGCCCCCTTTCACTTCCCTATCTTCAGGGCTTTGAACACTTGGCACCCCCTTTCACTGCCAATACTACAGGTTAGCTGGCTCCTGGATCCCCTTGACCTTCTGGAGTGGTCCCCTTTCCTAGGCAGACCCCCTGGGCAGATGTTGAGTACTCACGATACTGTTTTTTCTGAAGACTTCTGCCCAATAGCTCCACTCGATCAGCAACACTCTGGATCCCTCTCTGCAGCACAGCTCAACCTCTGGTCCCCGTAGGCCGACTGCCTGGACCACCTTCACTCTCTGACAGGAGGAGAGATAGCTGTCACCTCCTCCTGGGACTGACGTTCCCGCCAAAAGACCTCTGTCACATGCTCCCCACAGATTTATATCTAATCCAATGGTGCATTGCGGTAAACCACGCCCGCTGAGACAGTCATAAACCCTGGTGTGCTATTGGCTAGGTTTCCTCCACTGACCAACAAGATCCCTCATTGGATACAGTGGGGAGACTCCCTAGACTCAACAGACACACCTGGAAACATGTGACAGCTAGCTAAAAATTTAGCCCCCCCCCCCCCCCCTGATAAGCAGACAGGGCCACATATGCATTTTCCTAGCACCTACCTAGGAGGGTGCTACATCAGTAACAAATATCTTGACAGGTCCCCTCAAATATCATCCTTTAATTACTACTATTATTATATGTAGCTATGATTTAACCACAGATTTAAACCCGTCTTTTTATATTTGTGTATTGGTACCTTGCATTTTAAAATTTAGGTCTCGTTTTTTTTTTTTTTCGTTTTTTTTTTAAACCAGCACAAGGGATGGCACTTACATTAAATAGTAAGTGTCCCTTGTGCTGGTTGTTGTTCTCTTTGTTTAGGTCTTCATTTCTCTGATCCCTAAAGTCCACCTCCACGTGCAAAGGTCCTCCTTCATTCATAGAAGCTGTGATAAAGCTTCAATTGATTAAATGCACTCTATGAATGGAGGAAGTGGACCTTTTATTTATGCACCGCTCCTCCGCTAATTGAGCACTTTTCATTGATTGAGGTTATAGTACAGCTTCTTTTGTTGATTTAAAAAAAAAAAAAAAAAAAAAAAAGCTAAACTTTTTTTTCTATTAAAATAACAAACAGGTCATACTTACCTCCTCTGGTTTTGCACAGAGCAGCCCAGATCCTCCTCTTCTTGGTCCCTGGCTAGAGCTCCTGGCCCCTCCCTCCTGTTGAGTGCCCCCACAGCAAGCAGCTTGCTATGGGGGTACCTGAGCTTCAGCTCCTTGTATCTATTCAGACATGAAGCTGCCGTTCAGCCCTGCCCCCTTCGTCTCCTGATTAACTAAGATTGATTGACAGCAGCAGGAGCCAGTGGCACTGCTGCTGTGTCTCAGCCAATCAGGAGAGAGAGTCCCGGATGGCAGAGGCACTCCTGGACATCGCTGGAGGGTGCTCAGGTAAGTATTGGGGGGGGGGGGGTCG
Source organism: Pelophylax lessonae (assembly GCF_965119305.1). Taxonomy (NCBI): domain Eukaryota; kingdom Metazoa; phylum Chordata; class Amphibia; order Anura; family Ranidae; genus Pelophylax; species Pelophylax lessonae. The sequence continues at coordinate 505,484,137 of NC_138770.1, read as the reverse complement.
GCTGAGGGTGGCTATTGCACACACAAGGCTTTTTATCTTAATGCATAGATGCATTAAGATAAAAACAAACTTTCTGACTTTACAACCACTTTAACTTTCCTATTGATGTTACTAAGCACAAAGATACGTATCTCTCCCTGAAAGCATTACTTGAATACAATGCATCTGCTACTGATGTCAGCCACATTCCTGATGTACAGAAGTGTTGACAAGCACCAGCCCCTTGTCCCCTGTGAAATTCATTGATGATGTTGCAGCTGCATTTAAGTACAGTAAAGAAGTTATATTTTATTGTTACGTTAAGGTAGAAAGTCAGATACTTCTCTAAAAAAACAAAAAACATATTCCCCACAAAGTCCATAGGATGTATAACAGCAATGAAATAAGTCCTGGGTCTACCACTATGTAATACAAAAGAGTGTGTTGGATCATATGAGCCAAAGCACCAGGTGGCGCTAATCAATATTAAAAAATATATGTAGCACTTAATGCAATTAATGGGACTTATGGAAAAATATATAACACAAAATATAATATCTCATGTATTCAGTCCATCATAAGTAGAAATGATCCCGAAGTACACCATGTGTGAAAAAGTCTTAATGGTTAAATTTCATAATCCTTCACCACATCACGTGCAGCCTCTCACAATGGTCCCACACTCACCAAAGGTATAATGGGTGAAGGCCTGTCATTTCCATAAGATGTTGAATGGACCTCACTGACTGAACCTTGAAATGGATATTTCTCAAATGGATAGGGATAAGGACTCCTGGGCTAAACTCCACTCTCCTCAGCATTGCTCTCCAAGCCAGTACAGTAAGGGGGAAGCCACTCAAATTCTTATCCACCAATTTGCGAGCCAATGGATTTCTCCAGTGGCGATCAGTGACTCATAGCAGGACTGTGACATTGCCGCAGACAAATCAAACCCATGATATTTTTACTCCTTTTTAGGGACCAGTGACACTAATACAATGATCAGTGCTAAAAAAATATGCACTGTCACTGTACTAATGACACTAGCAGGGAAGGGGTTAACATCAGGGGAGATTAAAGGGTTAAATGTGTGCCTAGGAAGTGCTTTCTAACTGTGTGGGGGATGCTTTAACTGTAGGAAGACAGAAACACAGGATCTCTGTCTTCCCTTGTCACAGAACGGCAATCTGCCTTGTTTACATAGTAAAGGAGGTGGTTTGAGTAGTTTAGAAAAAGAAAACTGGGGACACCAATGTTATCAGTCCACAAAATAGCTTAAAGTATAACTAAAAGCAAAACTTTTTTTTTTAGTTTTGGCTAGAGTGGAGAGTGATTTAACACTTGTCAGTTTGTATTGCTGTCTGTGCCCTCTTAAGGAGATTCACCCTCTCTGTTTGTCCTGTTTATCAATATGAATGAAAGTAAAAGTAAAAGAAAATCCCAAATTTTGGGTTGTCCCCAGAAAAGTAATAGAGAGGAAATGTTCTGGTTACCTGGGGGGTCCCCAAAGAGTTCCGTTAATTTGCAGGGATTTCCTCTCTCTTTCTGTTTTGGCTATGGGACACGAAGTGAAGGGAAATCTACGCAATGAGGCACAGATGACAGAAAAAAAAATTGATAGGTGTTATAACTCCCCCCCTTCCTCTATCCAAAATGAAAGAAAAAAAAAAATTTTGTCTATAGTTTTAGGAGTTGGGTGCATTTCCGGCACATTAGATATTCATTTTCATTTACATTGAATCTAATAAGTTGATTTATTTTAAAGGTTTTGAATTTGATATACATTTATTATGTGGTATAAAAAACCTTAGAATCGGATAGGTTGCATATTATTCTTTATTTTACATCATATACTGTGTATACTCGAGTATAAGCCGACCCGAATATAAGCCGAGGCACCTAATTTTATCACAAAAAACTGGGAAAACGTATTGACTCGAGTATAAGGCTAGGGTGAGAAATGCAGCAGCTACTGGACCTAACTGGACCACCACGAGACCCAAAGCAGGGGCTCTGGGCATGGTGCAGGGGCTGTGCACATGGTACAGGAGATGCAGGGCTGTGGGCATGGTAAAGGAGATGGTTCAGGCATGGTACAGGAGATGGTACAGGCATGATACGGGAGATGGTACAGGCATGGCACAGGAGATGGTTCAGGCATGGCACAGGAGATGGTTCAGGCATGGCACAGGAGATGGTACAGGCATGGCATAGATGGTATAGGCAGATAGTACAGGCATGTCACAGATGGTACAGAATTTCCTGTACCATGCCCGCAGCACTGCATCTCCTGAGGAGACGCAGGGGCTGCAGAGGAGTCTCACTTACCTTTCCGCCTTACATTTAAAAATGGCGCCGTCCGGTGCCAACACGTCACTACGCATGTGCCGTCTGCCCGGGAATATCCGAACGTGCACGGGCTCTCCCGAGCGGAGGCGGTGCATGCGCACTAACTGGGGAAAAGGTAAGTGAGACTGTGACTCGCATATAAGCCAAGGGGGGCTTTTTCAGCATAAAAAAACATGCAAAAGTTGCAAAGTTTAAAAACAAGTAAATCATAAAATTAAAAAACTTACTTAAAAGGAAACCTGTGCTAAGAGTTACACTTTAAAGTAGTAGTAAACACTTTTCATTTATTTTTACCTAAAGGTAAGCTTGTAATAAAGCTTGCCTGTAGGTAAAATAAATATCTCCTAAACGTGCACTGTTTAGGATATATTCGGTGTCTCTGCAGCCGGTGACGTCACTGGCGCATGCGCTCTGAAGGAATGGCATACCCGTGCCGTTCCTTCAGAGGTGTGTGATGCCATTGTGGCTCGGCCAGTCAAGCCAGTCAACCCAGGAGGAAGACCAGGTAAAGATGGACGCCTCTACAGCAGTGACGTCGCTCCGCTATAGGGCTTCTTTTCAAGGTAAGTCTTTCATTATGTGCTAGTATGTAGTGCATACTAGCACATTATGATATTACTTTGCAGGAGTATTTTTTTTTTTTTTTTTAAAGAAGAGTTTATTACCACTTTAAGGCCAAAAGTACGTGGAAACTGGATACTGTTAATGCTAAAGCATACAGTACAAAAATATTTTGGACCTTGTGGCAGCAGTTTAAAGGTCCTTTCTGTTTCTGCATGACTGCGCTCCTGTGGACAGGGTCTGGCCTAAAAAGATATAGTTTAATGAATTGATGTTGAAGAAACCAAGTGGCATGCACAGAGCACTAGCCTCCATCCCAATGAACACCTTTGAGATCCTTTTAAAAGGCCAATTGTGAGCTAGGTCTTCTTGTCCAACCTAAGTACCTGGCCTCGCAAATGCTCTTTTTGCTGAATGGACACAACTTCCCAGAGACACACTTCAAGATCTTGTGAAAAGCCTTTGCCAGAACAATAAAGGCTATTATAGAGGCCAACTCAATATTATGCATATTATGAAATGAGATGTCCAGCAAGCTCATGTAGGCATCATAGTCAGGTGTTCACAAACTTTTGGCCAATTACTGTATGTATGGGCTGCATTTGCCTGAAAATGCTAATAGCCAGGCAGGATGCTGATCCTCAGGTTTTAATACTCTTTCAGTGTAACAAAGCATTTACCAATGTTATTTATTATAATACCTACAAAATGTAGGAGGCAGAGGAGGTTGTATAATTGGGACTTCCTTGAAATTACATTGAATAAAAAATGGTAAAGGTTTATAATATACAGTGCTGCACCAGAAAAAGTATATATAACATAGAATTAAAGATAAATAATGTATACAGGTGCTTCCAGTGTCCACAAATAGTGATAACTTAATAACGGTGAATCATAGAAAACAATCTTCTGTGCAGGGCCGATCCTAGGGTCACAGACGCCTGGGTGCAGAAATTGTTCTGGCGCCCCCACATGGGCGTGGTCATATTACTAACTCCTCCCCTTTACAAATGTTTCTATGGCCACGACAAACACAGAGATGCTCCCCTAAGAAGTCTTCCTTACCCCTAAACAAATCACAGTAAGATAAGCAGAGTACTCTAATGGGAACTGGAGGGGGGTCTCTCTAATGGACACAGAGAGGGCATCTGTTAGAGAGTATGTTAGACAGAGCCCCCAGACAGGAGACGGTAAGAGACTGCAGACTTGATACAAGAGATGGTCAGAGACTGCGGATATGATACAAGAGATCAATGCATTGATGCAGCCTCATCAGTGCCCACCAAATGCAGCCTCATCAGTGCCCACCAAATGCAGCCTACCAGAGCCCACCAAATGCAGCTTACCAGTGCCCACCAAATGCAGCTTACCAGTGTCCACCAAATGCAGCTTACCAGTGCCCACCAAATGCAGATTGCCAGTGCCCAAATGCAGTTTACCAGAGCCCACCAAATGCAGCTTACAAGTGCCAGCCAAATGCAGCCTACCAGTGCCCACCAAATGCAGCTTACCCGTGCCCACCAAATGCAGCCTACTAGTGCCCACCAAATGCAGCCTACCAGAGCCCACCAAGTGCAGCCTACCAGTGCCCACCAAATGTAGATTACCAGTGCCCTGTGGACATGATACAGGAGATGGTCAGAGACTGCGGACATGATATAGGAGATGGTCAGAGACTGAGGACATGATACAGGAGATGGTCAGAGACTAAGGACATGATACAGGAGATGGTCAGAGACTGAGGACATGATACAAGAGATGGTCAGAGACTGAGGACATGATACAAGAGATGGTCAGAGACTGAGGACATGATACAAGAGATGGTCAGAGACTGAGGACATGATACAAGAGATGGTCAGAGACTGCGGACATGAGACAGGAGATGGTCAGAGACTGAGGACATGATACAGGAGATGGTCAGAGACTGTGGACATGATACAGGAGATGGTCAGAGACTGAGGACATGATACAGGAGATGGTCAGAGACTGAGGACATGATACAGGAGATAGTCAGAGACTGCAGACATGATACAGGAGATGGTTAGAGACTACGGACCTGATACAGGAGATGGTCAGAGACTGCGGACATGATACAAGAGATGGTCAGAGACTGAGGACATGGTACTGAAGATAGTCAGAGACTGCAGACATGATACAGGAGATAGTCAGAGACTACGGACCTGATACAGGAGATGGTCAGAGACTGAGGACATGATACAAGAGATGGTCAGAGACTACAGACCTGATACAGGAGATGGTCAGAGACTGAGGACATGATACAAGAGATGGTCAGAGTCTGAGGACATGATACAAGAAATGGTCAGGGTTTGGAAAGCATTGCAGGGGGGTTGGAAGGTGTAGGGGGTGGAGAGCACTGGGGGGGGGGCACGGAGCACTGGGGGGGCGGGCAGGGAAAACCAGGGGGATGGAGAGCACGGGGGGAGGGGGGAACTGGAGAGCACTGGGGGGAACTGGAAATTGCTGAGGGGGAGCCAGGGAGCACAGGGGGGTGGAGAGCACTGGGGGAGCCATAGAGCATAGGGGGGAGATGAAAAGCACTGTGGGAAGCTGAAGAGCACTGGGGGGGTGGCGCTAAAGAGCACTGGGGGGGGCTAAGAGCATTGGGGGGAGTTAAGGAGTTAAGAGCACTGAGGGGGGGGTTAAGAGCACTGAGGGGGGGTAAGGAGCACTGAGGGGCTTTAACAGCACTGGGGTGGGGGGGGTAAGGGCACTGAGGGGGGGTTAAGAGCACTGATGGGGGTTAGGAGCACTGAAAGGGGGGTTAAGGGCACTGGGGGGGGGGGGCTGGAGAGCACTGGGGGGCCAGCAAAATAAGTTGTATAGGAGGGGAATGGGGCAGCTGCATATGGAGGAATTGATCTTTCCCTATTCCTCCTGCAGCCGCTGAATGCCTGCAGTAGAGAGAGGAGGAGAATCAGACATTCGACGGCTGCAGGAGGAATAGGGAAAGATCAATTCCTCTATATGCAGCTGCCCCATCCCCCTCCTATACAGCACACACACTCAGGCACTCACCTGAGAGCAGCGTGGACTGAAGGAGCTGCCTTCACACTAAGATGCAGGCAGGACACCGGCCTGACACACCCCCAGTAAGTGGCACCCCCCGCCACGCCACGCCCCGCTGGTACGCCACTGCCGCTGGAGGAGGGGAGGACTCTGCCACTGGAGCTTTGGCGCCCCTCCTCCGCCTCAGATCGCGGCGCCTGGGTGCGGTGCACCCCGTGCACCCTCCCAGGATCGGCCCTGCTTCTGTGATCCCCACAACTTTACCCCTCCGGGTATCTGACTTGGGTTGATTCTTGGGTCAGTGTGTAAGGTAAGAGGCTTTGATTTCTGGTGGTGGTGAAGTGGAGCACATCACGGATTGCTTTTGTGGGGATCACAGAAGTTTGTTTTCTATGAGTCACCGTTATTAAGTTATCACTATTTGTGGACACACTGGAAGCACATGTATACATTACTGTATATATTTTTTGGACACTAAAAACACTTGTATACATTATTTATCTTTAATTCTATGTTATATATACTGGCACAGCACTGTATATGGTTTTTAGTTTTGTTTGTGGAGTGAATAACACTGTTTTGTGTTAGCAGCTGGATTTTGTGAGATTTTGTAAGATTTTGTTGCACTGCATCTATTTTATTGCACGATTGTATTTATATTTATCATTTTGCGCTGATAGTTTTACACTGTTATAAAGGTTTATAATAGTTTTAAATGAATGTTTGTATTACTAAATGCTGGTTAGCAAGTTTAGCCCAATCTATTGTTTTCCCTGAATAAGTGAAAAAATACACACTTATTTGTGCTCAGGTTGAAGGGTTAGAAAATAAATGAATAAAATTATAAAAATGTTTCCCCGGAAATGAAGATGGACATGCAAACAACCTTGACCCAAAAAATCTGATAAGACCTACACAAGTTCAGAGACAGGGTGGCAGATTTTGAGATCTGCTTGAGTAATGTGGAAGACCAGCTTTCACCATTACAGCAGGCCTATATGCAAATGCACCAACAGCGTCAACTCTTCAGACAGAGAAAAGATGGTCTTGAGAACAGAATGTGTCGCAGTAACCTTCGGGTTATTGGTCCACCTGAGGGGGCTGAAGGATAGGACTGCTCAATAGAAACTCCAAACAAGAATAGTTGAAGATTTGCATTATGCCAAGACTAAAAAAAAACAGATATTTTTTGTTAAGCACAGGTATTTGTGCAAGGGGAACAATGTAAATAACTATTGGCTTACAGCGGATCCAGAAAGTATTCACAGCACTTCACTTTTTCCACATGTTGTTATGTTACATTCTTATTTCAAAATGGATTAAATTCATTTTTTTCCCTCAAAATACTACAAATAATACCCCATAATGACAACATGAAAGAAGTTTAACATCCTTGCCTATTTATTAAAAATAAAAAAAAACAAAAAAAATCCCATGTACATAAATATTCTCAGCCTTTGCCATGACACTCAGAATTGAGGTCAGCTGCATCCTGTTTCCACTGACCATCCTTGTGATGTTTCTGCAACTTGATTGGAGTCCACCTGTGGTAAATGCAGTTGATTGGACATGATTTGGGAAGGCACACATCTGTCTATATAAGGTCTCACAGTTAACAGTGCATATCAGAGCACAAACCAAGCCATGAAGTCAAAGGAATTATCTGTAGACTTCCGAGACAGGATTGTATGGAGACACAGATCTGGGGAAGGCTACAGAAAAGTTTCTGCAGCATTGACGGTCCCAATGAGCACAGTGGCCTCCATCATCCGTAAATGGAAGATTGGAACCAGCAGGACTCTTCCTAGAGTGGGCCACCTGGCCAAACTGAGCGATTAGGGGAAAGGGTCTTAGTCAGGAAAGTGACCAAGAACCAATTGGTCACAATGACAGAGCTCCAGCATTTCTCTGTGGAGGAAGGAGAACCTTCAAGCAGAACAACCATCTCTGCAGTGCTCAGGCCTGTATGGTAGAATGGCCAGACAGGAGACACTTTTCAGTAATAGGCACATGACAGTCCACCTGGAGTTTGCCAAAAGGCACCTGAAGGACTCCCAGACCATGAGAAACAAAATTCTCTGGTCTGATGAAACAAAGATTAAACTCTTTGGCCTGAATGGCAAGTGTCATGTATGGAGGAAACCAGGCACCCCACATAACCTGGCCAATACCATCCATACAGCGGAGCATGGTGGTGGCAGCATCATGCTGTGGGGATGTTTTTCAGAAGCAGGAACTTGAAGACTAGTCAGGACCGAGGGAAAGATGAATGCAGCAATATACAGAGACATGCTTGATGAAAACCTGGTGAAAGTTCCTCCTCCAACAGGACAACGACCCTAAGCACACAGCCAAGATAACAAAGGAGTATCTATGGGAGAACTCTGTGAATGTCCTTGAGTGGTTCAGCCAGAGCCCAGACTTGAACCCAATTGAACATATTTGGAGAGACCTGAAAATGGCTGTGCACCGACACTCCCTATACAACCTGAAGGAGCTTGGTCCTGCAAAAAGGAATGGGAGAAACTGCCCAAAAATAGGTGAGCTAAGCTTGTAGCATCATACTCAAAAAAAAAAACGAGGCTGTAGTTGGCGCCAAAGGTGCTTTAACAAAGTATTGTGCAAAGGATGTGAATACTTATGTACATGTTATTTTTTTTTTATTTTTTTTTTTTAATAAAGTTTGCAAAGATTTCAAACAAACTTTTTTTACATTGTCATTATGGGGCCTTGTTTGTAGAATTTTGAGGAAAATAATGAATTTAATCCATTTTGGAATAAGGCTATAATATAATAAAATGTGGAAAAAGTGACGCAATGTGAATACTTTCCGGATGCACCGTATTTAGCCCAATGTGACACCAAACCCTGTAGTATCCTGTAGTATCCTCACATTCCAAAGAGTGTGACCTCATCAGTGACCCTCACTTTGACTCTTCAAAAGATGATATTGTACATTTTTTTGATCGCAGTCTATTATCACAGTTAATACCTGAACAAACACAACTTCTTGAGGCTCCTCTGAGGTATTTTTAAGGGCTAAAGCACCTGATGGCGACAGTTTACTAATTTAATTTTAAGCTACACACTTGGACGTCATCCAGGCCTATTTCTCCTACAGGTGGATGTTAAGATTTTTTACTAAAGTAATGGCCACTCACCCTAATCAGGTCATAATGCTTTTTATGCACCCAGGCCAGTCTGGTTTTACGTCTGGTAAGAATACAACTTTACAGATTCACATTTGAAAGGATACATAACTGGAAAAGGAGCCATCCTTTTTTTGTTGATATTTAATTTCTTTAACCTCATGGTCTACTATAGAGCATTGTATTATGTCTGTGTTCTTATGAGTTGGTCATTGCAATGCCCCTCATTACACCCCCCCCCCTCCTTTTTATACTTTCTGTATTCTTCCTCAAATGCAACTTTTCCCTCTTTTATTAGTAAACATTTTGTTTGGACTGAAATTTTTTATACAAAGTATATGGTATAACCTATACAGTATATACATAAAAAAAGGCAGAGGTTGTCCCCCATGTATAAAAAAAAATTGTCAGCTACAGCTAAAACCATGCAACCAGTTGAATCGGAAGAGGAGTGGAAGTTTCAGTGTTAATTAAATAGAAACATAACAACAAACGGCGCAAAAGACCTCCATAGTGTAGAAAATTATAATGAACTTTAATGAATAAATTCCATTGCATTACATAGTTACATAGTTAGTGAGGTTGAAAAAAGACATCAGTCCATCCAGTTCAACCTATGATGTGTGTGTGTGTGTTTGCTGTTAACCGTACATTGTATACCCCTGTATGTTGTGGTCTTTAAGGTGCCCATCTAATAGTTTTTTGAAACTATCGATGCTCTATGCTGATACCACTGCTTGTGGAAGAGAATTCCACATCCTTACCGCTCTTACACTGAAAAACCCCTTACGTACTTTAAGGTTAAACCGCCTTTCCTCTAGTTTTAGTGAGTGGCCACGTGTCTTATTGTATTCCCTTTCTCTGAATAGTTTGCTCCTTATGCTAGGGTCGCCAGTACAGTATTTGTACATTGATATCATATCCCCCCTCAATCGTCTCTTCTCCAGAGAGAATAAGTTCAGTGCTTGTAGTCTTTACTCATAGCTGATGTCCTCCATTCCCCTAATTATTTTTGTTGCCCTTCTCTGGACTTTTTCCAGTTCCAGAATATCCTTCCTGAGGACCGGTGCCCATAACTGGACAGCATACTCCAGATGTGGCCGGACCAGAGTCTTGTAGAGTGGGAGAATAATCTCTTTATTTCTGGAGTGAATCCCCTTTTTTATGCATCCCAGTATTCTGTTGGCTTTGCTTGCAGTGGCTTGGCATTGCATGCCACTGCCAAGCCTGTTGTCTACCAGTACCCCCAGGTCCTTTTCCATCCTAGACTCACCCAAGATTCACAAGAGAATAGCAAACAAATGGCAACCACCCCAACCACATAACTGGCCTTTGCAGCACGGAGTACATGGAAGGGTGACATATGTTGAAAAACAACAAACAAAATTTCCCAGTTCACTTACCAGCCAGCCTGCAACAAACCAAATTGATCTTGTCTAACAGTTCACATTAAAACCAAGGGGTTTAGTTTTCACAAATTTGCAAATACATGCATAAGCTGCAGCAGCCACATCTCGAAACTCCAGGGATTAGATACAGAGACATACTGGTTTTAATGTGAACTGTTAGACAAGATCAATTCAATTTGTTGCAGGCTGGGTGGTAAATTACAAAGTTACATATAGTTACATAGTTAGTCAGGTTGAAAAAAGACACAAGTCTATCTAGATCAACCAATAAAAAAACAAACAAAAAATAAATAAAATATTTCAATCCCATATATACAATCGTATACCCACAGTTGATCCAGAGGAAGGCAAAAAAACCCAGCAAAGCATAATCCAATTTGCTACAGCAGGGGAGAAAAATTCCTTCCTGATCGCCCGAGAGGCAATCAGATTTTCCTTGGATCAACTTTACCTATAAATGTTAGTACCCAATTATAGTTACAAGTCAGCTGGGAATTTTTGTTTTGTTTGTTGTTTCTTGACATAGTTACATAGTTGGTGAGATTGAAAAAAGACATCCAGTTCAACCTATGACATGTGTGTGTGTGCGAGTGTGTGTTTATGTTAATAGTACATTGTATATATTTTTTTTAAATTATCGATGCTCCCTGCTGATAAGACTGCTTGTAGAAGAGTGTTCCACATCCTTACTGCTCTGAAAGTAAAGAACCCTCTACGCAGTTTAAGGTTAAAACACTTCTCTTCTAATTTTAGTAAATGGGCGTGTGTCTTTTTAAATTCACTTTCACTGAAAAGTTTTTCCCTATGCTAGAGTCGCCAGTACAGTATTTATACATTGATATCATATCCCCTTTCAAGCGTCTCCTCTCCAGAGGGAATAATTTCAATGCTTGTAGCCTTTTCCCATAGCTGAGATCCTCCAGTTAATAGCTTTGTTGCTCTTCTCTAGGCTCTCTCTCAAGTTCCAGCACATCCCTCCTGAGGACTGGTGCCCAGAACTGGATGCCTACTCAAGATGCAGCGGGACCAAAGTCTTACAGAGTGGGAGAATTATCGTTTTATCTCTGGAGTGAATCCCCCTAATAATGCATGCCAATATTCTGTTGGCTTTGCTTACAGCATCCTGGCATTGCATATGGTTTCAACATCATTTGCCATTTAGTTGCCCACCCCATTAATTTATTTAGGTCTTCTTGCAAGGTTTCCACATCCTGTGTAAAAGTTATTGTCCTGCTTAGCTTTGTATTGTCCGCAAATACTGAGATTTAGCAGTTGATCCCATCTTCCAGATCATTTATGAATAAATTAAATAGGATTGATCCCAGGACAGATCCATGGGGGACTCAACTTTCTACACCAGACCATTCTGAGTACTCTCCATTTATCACCACCCTTTGGACTCACCCCTGTAGCCAATTTTCAATCCAGGTACTCACCTTACAGTCCATGCCGACAGACCTTAGTGTCACGTGTTAGCCTGTAGTTTTGTTTGTATACTCTTACCTCCTTTCTGCGGTGCTTCAACCTTGCTTCTTATCACATGTGGTGTTTGGCTTCTCTGTTCACCTATGGGCGTCACCTGCTCCACTGTGGCTTTATATCCTTTTCCTTTCTATTATTTCCTGGGTTACCTCCCTGTTTGCTTCCCTATATATACACTTGCTCAGTGCAGTCCTCCTTGCCTGAGCAACTTCACTGTTCTCTGAGCTCCCATCTGTATACCCCTAGGCTATTATATCTGATTTCCTGTGTACCGAACCCGGCTTCATTTCTCCGTCTATGTTCGTTTGCTGCCTGTCTTGACCTTGGCTTGTCTCTTGGACATCCTTAAAGTCTGCTGCTTACTCTGCACATGCCAGTGGTCTCCACATCTTCAGCTGGGCCTACCTGGGGCGGCGACCTGGTTCCAGCCTACTGCAAGTCCATACCAACCATCAGGGGCCCTGGTGAAGAAGCAGGGTGGGGCTTAGACTCCATGCCCTGGGGAATCCTGAGCTGGGGATCTATAAGGGCTCACTATCACAGATCCGCTGACACTTAGTTTGTACAGCAAACGTTTGTGGTATCAAATGCCTTTGCAAAATTTAGATAGACCACATCTACAGGCTTTCCTTTATCTAGATTGCAGCTCACTTCTTCATAGAAGGTTGATAGATTGGTCTTGGAAGAACGATTGTTCATGAATCCATGTTGATTACTGCTAATAAAACAATTTTTATTACTAAAATCTTGGATATACTCCCTAACTTCACCTCCAAAAGCTTGCAGACTATTGATGTTAGGTTAACTGGCCTGTAGTTCCCAGGGATATATCTCTGCCTTTTTTAAAATATTGGTGCCATGTTACCTTTTCTCCAATCAGCAGATTCCATTCCAGTCAGTGAACTGTCCACAAAAAATGAGGAACAATGGTCTGGCTATCACCTGACTGATTTCCTTAACCACATCCATACCGGCGCATAGTAATATGACGCCGGCAGGATGGCTTTACCGTTCCGGGCGGCCGTCATATGACGTCCGCCCGCTCTGGCTGCTACTGCGCGCCCCCGGGGGCGCGCAGCGCGGCGATCGGGGGTGAGGCTCGTCCCTCGGACATAGCCCATCCCTGATCAAGGTAAACAGCCAATAGAAATTGGCTGTTTACCATGTGATCGGCTGTGTCAGTCACAGCCGATCACATGAGCGGCTCCTGCACGAGCCGCTCGTTCTCTCTGCAATGCGCGCCCCCGGGGGCGCGCAGAGCAGCGATCGGGGACGAGGCTCGTCCCTCGGACAGAGTCGATCCCCGATCTAGGTAAAGAGCCAATGAAATTGGCTCTTTACCACGTGACCGGCTGTGTCCAATCACAGCCGGTCACAAATGTCAACAGAGAACACGGTAACTAGCTGTCACCGTGTTCTCCTCCTCACACACTGATCCTGTGTGAGGAGGAGATTGTGGTAACAGCTAGTTACCAAGTACAGTGCACCCCAAACACACTGATTGCCCCCCCCAATAAAGAGTACCTGTCACCAGCCCATCAGGTACTCTGATGACAGGTACTCGGGTACTCTGATGACAGGTACTCGGGTACTCTGATGACGGGTACTCGGGTACTCTGATGACAGGTACTCGGGTACTCTGATGACGGGTACTCGGGTACTCTGATGACAGATACTCGGGTACTCTGATGACAGGTACTCGGATACTCTGATGACGGGTACTCGGGTACTCTGATGACAGGTACTCGGGTACTCTGATGACGGGTACTCGGGTACTCTGATGACGGGTACTCGGGTACTCTGATGACGGGTACTCGGGTACTCTGATGACAGGTACTCGGGTACTCTGATGAAAGGTACTCGGGTACTCTGATGACGGGTACTCGGGTACTCTGATGACGGGTACTCGGGTACTCTGATGACGGATACTCGGGTACTCTGATGACAGGTACTCGGATACTTTGATTACCTGTCAACGGAGTACCCGTCATCAGAGTACCCGAGTACCTTCCACCTGCTCATCAGAGTACCTGACGCCTGAAGTACCCGAGCACTTGCCGCCTGCTCATCAGTACCCATCACTACTCATCAGTACTCATCAGTACCTATCACGTATCAGTACTGATCATCAGTACCCATGAGTACAGTATCACCTATCAGTATCAGTACTACTCATCAGTACCTATCACCTGCCTGTCACCTGCCCATCAGAGTACCCGAGTACCTGTCACCTGCCTATCGGAGTACCCGAGTACCTGCCACCTGCTCATCAGTACCAGAGTACCTGTCACCTGCCCAACAAAGTACCCGAGTACCTGTCACCCTTCATACAGCCACCATGTCCAAGTCCAAAAAGGTTTATATACGTCCTCCGTTTAAACCTAAATACCGGTGTTATGGCAGCAGATAGCTACCATAACCCTGGTATTTTTTTAAACGGTGGACGGTTGGCTTTCCGATAAGGGTGGTCCCAGCGGCGGATTCGCCGTGGGTTCACCCTTCCGGGATGGCGGAAGAGGTGCCCCCCCCCCTCCCGCCGCGTCCGATCCTTTTCCCCGCTTACCGGACCCGCCGGCAGCGGGGAAAACGATCCGGTCCCGGATCCTCACAGACAGGATGTCGAGTGAGGGCAAGCTTGCCCTCACTTGACTCTATGGTCTTGGAGGACCGGAGCTACGGAAAATGTTGTTGCCTAGCAACCGGTTTAAATGTCCTTTTTTTTTTTTTTCATTTTATATAATAATTTTTTTTTTTTTTTTTCTATCTTTTAGTGTACTTGTGAGATCTGAGGACTTTTTGACCCCAGATCTCACAAAAAAGAGGTCCTGTCGTGCCTTTTTCTATTACTAGTAATGTTTACATTTCTTGTAATAGAAATAAAAATGATCAATTTTTTTTTTTTTTGTTAAACGGTGTAAAAATAAAAAATAATAAATAAAATAAATAGTAAAAAAAAAAAAAAAAAATTAAAGCGCCCTGTCCCCGTTAGCTTGCGCGCAGAAGCGACGCATATGGAAACCCCGCCCACATATGTAAACGGTGTTCAAACCACACATGTGAGGTATCGCCGCGATCGTTAGAGCAAGGGGAATAATTTGAGCCCTAGACCTCCTCTGTAACTCAAAGATGGCAACCTGTAGAAATTTTTAAATTGTCGCCTATGGGGATTTTTAAGTACCAAAGTTTGTCGCCATTCCGTGAGCGTGCGCAATTTTGAAACATGACATGTTGGGTATCTATTTACTCGGCGTAACATTATCTTTCACATTATGGAAAAAAACTGGTTTCTTATTTTTTAATTAAAAAAAGTGAATTTTTTCCAAAAAAATTGCGTTTGGAAGACCGCTGCACAAATACGGTGTGATAAAAAATATTGCAATAATCTCCACTTTAATCTCTAGGGTCTCTGCTAAAAAAAAATATATAATGTTTGGGGGTTCTAAGCAGTTTTCTAGCAAAACAACTGATTTTAGCTTGTAAACACCAAATGTCAAAAATAGGCCTAGGCAAGTGGCTAGGATGCATGATGATGCGCCTTGGATGTTAGGCCCCTCTATATGGCTAGGCTGTGAAAAAGTCTCACACATGTGGTATTGCCATACTCAGGAGGAGTGGCAGAATGTGTTTTGGGGTGTCATTTTTGCTGTGTACATGCTATGTGTTAGGAATATCCTATAAATTGACAACTTTGTGTAAGAAAAAAAAGTTTTTATTTTTTTCCCACATTTTCCAAAAACTTGTGGAAAAAAATGACATGTTCAAAGGACCCATAATGCCTCATAGAATATACGTTGGAGTGTTTGCTTTCCAAAATGGGGTAATTTTGTGGACTTTTCCATTGTATTGGTGCTCTAGGGCCTTGAAAAGTGTGATAGGTAGTAAGAAAGTTTTATGTGTATTTATGCTCCTAAAACGCCTTATGGTGCTACTTGGACGTGGAGTCTCTTTTTGTGGCCAGGCTGTGTAAAAGGCTCACACATGTGGTATCACCATACTCAGAAGGAGTAACAGAATGAATTTCGGGGTGTCATTTTTGCTGTGTACATGCTATGTGTTAGAAATAGCTTATAAATTGACAACGTTTTGGGAAAAAAAAGAAAAAAAAATTTTTTTTCTTCATTTTCCCAAGAATTGTGGGAAAAAATTATAACTTCAAAAAACTCACCATGCCTCTTACTAAATACCTTGGACTGTCTACTTTACAAAAATGGGTCATTTGGGGGGTATTTGTACTGTCCTGACATTTCAGGGCCTCAAGAAAGGAGATAGGCCATCAGTACATCTGGTGTGATCAATTTTCAGTAATTGGTACCATCGCTTCTAGACTCAATAACTTTCACACAGACTAAATAATATACACTAATTTGGGTTAATTTTACCAGAGATATGTAGCAGTATAAATTTTGGCCCAAATGTATGAAGAAAAATTAATTTTTTGCAAAATTGTATAATAGAAACTAAAAAAAAGTGTTTTTTTTTCAAAATTTTTGCTCTTTTTTTGCTTATATCACGAAGAAAAAAAAACCCAGCTGTGATCAAATACCACCAAAAGAAAGCTCTATTTGTGTGAAAAAAATGATAAAAATTTTGTTTGGTTACAGTGTAGCATGACTGAGCAATTGTCATTCAAAGTGTGAGAGTGCTGAAAGCTGAAAATTGGTCTGGGAAGGAAGGGGGTCTAACTGCTCTGTATGGAAGTGGTTAAGGATCCTTGGGTGTAAGCCATCTGGTCCCGGTGACTTATTTATGCTAAGTCTATTTCTAATTCTGTCTTCTGTTAGCCATGAGGGTGCTTCCTGTGACGTGCTATAAAACTGAACATTACCATCCCGGTTACTGTAGCCCCTTGTTTCTTTTGTGAAGACCAAGGATAAGAATATATTCAAAACCTGTGCCTCCCTTCCATGTTCTCCTTGCTGCAAAAGCCAGTAAAAGGTTGTGGCTGTGGATCACAGCAGTGCAGATCGTTCTGCACTCCTGTGAACCATTATCAGCAGGCAGCGGGCTGAAGCCCTCTGTCGGCTGACATCCCATTTGGCAACAGTAATAATACCAATGCTAAATGTATCACTTCCCACTACAGCAGGTGACCATCCAATGTAGTTTACCTGTTCGCTGAATGCAGAATATGCAAAATTCGGAATGATGTCTAGTTCGGTCTGAATTCAAAGCTCATCCTTACCTGGTATATGGTGATTTTCCTATTTTAACAAATCATTTTCTAAATTCAAATCCCATTATAGATATATAAAAAGATAAGAGTATTGTTGTGATAACCAAAAACATATTGGGGCATATTTATAAAGCAGTGAATGTGACATTCATCAAACATTTATTGCAAGTGAATCTTCAAGTTGCATGAGTTTGACTGATTTGCCATCAGTGGATGTTTGGTGAAAGCCCCATTAACTACTTTATAAATATGCTCCTTTCTGGTTGATTTAATATGACTCCTATATTGGATAAATTCTACACAGCAATTGCCCTGTGTCCAGTATCAGCAAAACCAATAAACATCTATCTTTCATTTCTGCAGTCCAGAAATTAAACCTAATTTAACTTCTCACGTATTACCATGGACTACAAAAAAATGTTCCTGTTAGCATACTTTTCATACATAAACCTCTATATAAACATGGCTGAGCAGTTTGGGTCCAAAATGTAGCAAACAGAATTGAGAATCAAGAAAAGAGGCAAAAACCATTACATTTGTCAATAAACATTATTACATTATTATTATTATTACACCCTTTAGATGTGGTTACACTGGTTTTTTTTTTTTCAGGATTTTTTTCTCTCACAGGCTCACCAAAATTGGCCGATAGAAGTTTGGAATAACATTGCCTAGTCTAGTGAGTCTCGATTTTAGCTGCAACATTCAGATGGTAGGGTTAGAATTGTGGCATTAACAACATGAGAACATAGATCCATCCTGCCCTTTATCAACATTTCAGGCTGGTGGTGGTGATGTAATGGTGTGAGGGATATTTTCTTGGCACACTTTGGGCCCCTTAGTACCAATTGAGCATTGTTTAAATGCCACACCCTACCGAGTCCATCCCTTTATGACTACAGTGTACCCATCTTCTGATGGCTACTTCCAACAGGATAATGCACCATGTCACAAAGCTCAAATCATCTCACCATTGGTTTCTTGAACATGACAATGAGTTCACTGTACTCCAATGGCCTCCACAGTCACCAAATCTCAATCCAATAGAGCATCTTTGGAATGTGGGGGAATGGGAGATTTGCATCATAGATGTGCACCTGACAAATCTGCAGCAACTGCGTGATGCTATCATGTCAATATGGATATATAAAATCTCTGAGGAATGTTTCTCACACCTTGTTGAATCTTTGCCGTGAAGAATTAGGGCAGTTCTGAAGGCAAAAGGGGGTCCAACCCAGTACTAGCAAGGTGTATTTATTATAGTGGCCGGTCAGTGTATTTTCAATGATATATTTCACAAACCAAAAGAGAGCAAATAAGAGAAGTTCATTGTTAGGGTTTGTATACACTTAAAGTAATATCAGCATAGATAATGTTCCTTTGAAATTCAGCACGAGTGTTTCCTTTCCAAGTTTCTAAAGGTCCTCAAATTATTAAGGGTAAACCTGTATTTTCAGTGGAGCGTACCTCAAAATAAATAGATATTTGAGAAACTTCAAGCTGGGATAATGCTTGGTAAAAATAAACTTAATCTACATAATGCTGAAAAAAACAGGAAATCACTAACGTAGGAGCACTTTTAGCTAGGAGGAAAACAAAAACAGCACTGCAGTATACGTACTAACAGAAGTTATTGCATACGGAAAGCCCTGGGCAACCAGCCAAATCCTGTTTAATGACATAGGCCAAATATTTTACATAAAGTACTTGTATTGTTACTGAAAAGTAGAATTCCTTTTAAGTGACCTAGCTTATGAAACTGTGAATTAATGTCTTAGATTTATAAACCATTTAAAGGGAAAACTGAAGTGATACTACAGTGTTAATATTCTGGGACATCAGTTTGTTAAAATAGATTTATAAACCATTTAAAGGGAAAACTGAAGTGATACTACAGTGTTAATATTCTGGGACATCAGTTCGTTAAAATTACATATTACACAGGGTGTAATCCCGAGAGAGTTACTCCAGCCGGACACCTCCACACACCTAGATTCCTAGAAGTGTGGAAGAAAAGCTGCCTAGGTCGTGGCTTGGAGGGGATGAGACTAAAAGTTGAGGAGGAACAATCACAGTTGGAGGAGATCCAAGCTGAGATTGATCAAAGCGTTAGAGCTTTAGATCCCTTAAGAAAAAACATCAAGTTTGAAAGATATAATGAACAGCTTAAAAAAAGCGGTAGAAAGAGTGCAAAGAAATCTGCGAATAACTAAACAAGAGAAATTTAGGCAGAATATCTCAGACTGGGAGAAGGGTGACATTTTCGATCTGACAGTATAATGCGCCAGGAGTCATTCTCGCCGTGGTGGAGGGAGAAATCAAACCCCTAATCAATATAAACATTCCTTGTTGGACAGCGATGATGAACAATTGGATGAAAATCAGTTACTTTTTTTAGAGAAAACAGATCAGGTAGAAAACCAGGCCACCCCAAAGAAAAGTATTAGAAAACACAAACAGGGGACAAAGGAATCCAGTCAGATGTATACAGTGGACAAAGAAAGAGGAAGATAAATAGGAAAAGATCAAAGAGAACTGAGTTTAAGGAATCACAGATAGTGGATCCGCTTACTGGGCCATCCAATAAAGATAAAGGGAACAATGGAGGTGATTTCAAGGTTGTTAATCTTTCTAATTTCCCTTTAAACCAACATCACCTTTCACTGCTCTATAAGGGCTTATCTTTCTCTCCCACCTCTTCAATGAATGAGTTTGAAGTATTTGAAGACATCAGTCTATTTTGGCGAAGGGTAATCTCCAGATATTGGCACAACCATCAACGGTGGGATCAGGCCCTAAGCAGGTGGATATAGATGAGGAGGAAGCCCTTAAGGTCCTAGTTTTACTCTTGGATGAGAATATTGATAGTGAACTAAATGAGGATTATGCCCCATCTTCACAGAACTATACGAGACCTGCAGATATTTGAATTAGATCTCCAAAATGCCTCTTTTTTCCAAACATAAATAGATTGGTTTGTTTGTGGATCAGGTACAGAAAGACCTTAGTAAGGTCAATTGGAACTGGAAAGGTTTGGATAATTTAATGGGAGAAGAAAGAATAGCCCTTAGGGAATTAGAAAAGGCCCCCAATTTGGTGATTAAGGGAATATAGTTTTATTGACGAAAGATATGTATGAACACGAAATAATACGCCAGCTCGGTGATTCAACTAAATACAAAAAACTATATGATAACTCTTTTTCAGCCCCTGTCAAAGAACTTAATCGCAAGCTGACCTTTATTCGCGAAGCTGGGTTGATCTTGAAAAAAGAACAGGAAGTCCTTATGGTTAAGCATTTTAACATTCCAACTTTTTACATTATCGCCAAGCTTCATAAGTCAATGAATAATCTCCCCCCCCCCCCCCCTTCGGCAGACTGATAATTTCAGCCTCTAGAAATGGTGGGTAAATTCATTGATGCTCTGATTAAGGAATTAGTGTCCAACTTGCCCTCCTATGTGCAGGACACCAGAGATGTCCTGCATTGCTTGGATTCTCTTGGAATTCCTGAAGGAGCTCTTCTAGTGGGAATATACATCACTTTATACATCGAACCCTTATGAATGGGGATTACGAGGGGTCACCCATTACCCATAATTGAGTGCACATAATACATTTATTGTTGAGACTTCGGAGTGCCTCCTGGGCTCACTCGTATGCATGCCTCCACTTGGGCCTCTGGGAGAAGGAGGAGGTCTACGTGTCCTCTTTGTAACTCAGCCACAGTCGTCTGTGGCTGAGGTACATTGATGACATACTGATGATTTGGGAGGGTACAAGAGCACAATTGGATATGTTTTTGGAGGAACTTAACTCCAATAGTAGGAATATTAAATTAACGTATACCATCCATCAACTGAAACTGTAATTTCTTGACCTCCAGATTGAGACTTCTGAGGGTAGGATCTTTACAAGGACTTACCATAAAGAGACAACAGCTAATACCTTTCTGCAAGCTACCACCCATCATCCTCGATCACTCATACAGGGAATACCAGTAGGACAATTTTTTAGAATAAAATGTAACTGTACACAGGAAAGTGACTTCCATGAAGAGACAGAGAATATGTATTGCAGATTTAAGGAGAGGGGTTATTCCCACAGCTGCATTAGAAGGGCCAAAAAGAGAGCAATTGAAAGAAAATTACAGGATCTCTTAAAACCTAAAAGACAACCTGAGGAGACAGAAAATAAAAACAACCATACTAGGATAATAACACGTTATGGGTCACAATGAAATCAGGTTAAATCAATTTTGAATCAACACTGGCATATATTAACCAGGCCTCCTGTCCTAGAGGAGATCGTGGGGACTCGTCCACTTATGACAGCTTGTCGTTCTAAATATTTAGGAGACAGCTTGACACATTCAGAATATCAAAGAACAGTGACTAACAAAACTTGGTTATCCGCTCTCCCACCCCTATTGGGTATGCATCCTTGTGGAGGCTGTAGGATTTGCAAATATGTGGAAAAAACTGATATGTTTGCCAGTTCAGATGGAAAAAATAGATCCAAAATTAAACATTTCATCAACTGCTCCACCACTCGAGTTATTTATATGCTTACTTACTTGTCCTTGTGGATAATCATATCTTAGTCTTAGTAGAAGATAGACTAAGCAATAGCATGCAATGTCAAGCTGCAGCTGCCAAAGGCAGAATATTGGCATACATAAGGAAGGGGATATATTTCATAGCTAAATCTATAATCCTACCACTTTAAAAAATTCTGGTCCGGCCACACCTGGAGTATTCTGTCCAGTTCTGGTCGCCAATCCTCAGAAAGGATGTGCTGGAACTGGAAAGAGTCCAAAGAAGGGCAACTAAGCTAATTAGGGGATTGGAGGACCTAAATTATGAGGAGCATTTACAAGCGCTCAATTTATTCCCTAGAGAAGAGAAGCCTGAGAGGGGACATGATAGCGATTTACAAATACCTCAACGGTGATCTTAGCATAGAAAAAAAACTATTCAGTCGCAAGGAATGCAGAAGGACACAAGGCCATTCAATGCAATTAGAAAAGAAGCGATTTAACCTCAGGCTACGCAAAGGGTTTTTTACAGTAAGGGCAATAGGATTGTGGAACTCGCTTCCAGAAATGGTAGTAACTGCGGGGAGTATGGCTACTTTTAAAAGACTCCTGGACATACATCTCCAAGACCAAAACATTCAGGGGTATGGGAAATGAATAAGTCCACACACACCTACACAGGTTGAACTGGATGGACTATTGTCTTAATTCAACCCCAACTACTATGTAACTATATTTGGGTAAAACAAAAGACAGCCTAAAATCCAAATTGGCGAACACATCCAAAGCATTAGGAAAAAGGACGACGAACGTCCACTTGCAGTGCATTTCTTGCAGCACCATGATGGTGACCCCAGGGGGGTTAAAGGTCAAGGGCATCTAAAGCCTTAACCTACCAGTTAGGCGGGGAGACTTTGATAGGATTCTTATTCAAAAGGAAAAAATGTGGTTTTATCGATTAGGTACTTTGCATCCACAGGGGTTAAACACTGAGTGTAATCTCTCGGCCTTTTTGGAACAGTAATCCTTCAGCTTTTCCAATTGTTTCCCTCTTCTCTGTAACGCTCCTGCATTTTTGTTATAGGCTGGATTTACAGCTGCAAAATCTCCACTCAGTAGTCATGTAGAGATGTGTTGAATACCAGATCCAACTCTCCAGGACTCATCACCGTGGGCCTGTCAGCTTCAACATACAGATATATACACACTCAATGAGATGTTCCTGGAGTGATAGGATGTATATGATAGTATGAAGGTGATGTGCTGAAGGGACAGGTGTGAACAGTGACAAGGATGGTAATTAGGAATGCAGATAGGTTAGTATCGAGTATGCTAACAGGTGGTGAGGACAGCAGATGACAAATACAGGATAGACTAACCCAGTGCAAGGATAGATAGTAGTAGACAGGAGAGCTAGCAATCTATGCAGCAGTGCAGATGATAGATGGTAGTAGACAGGAGAGCTAGCAATCTATGCAGCAGTGCAGATGATAGATGGTAGTAGTCTCAAGAGCTAGCAATCTATGTAACAGTGCAGATGATAGGATAGTATGGATAGGTAGTAACAGTCCTTAATGCAATAGTAGTAGTGTAAGTTATGGAGGTTTCCCCTGCGGGGTACTTATCACTATAGTATAGTAGTAGAAGGGTCCGGTGATGAGGAAGTGATCCAGTAGCGAGATACAGGGATCAGTAGCGAGGTTCGGGTCTGAGGAAGTGATCCTGGTAGCGAGATACAGGGATCTGTAGCGAGGTTCCACAGCGAGACACGCTTGTAAGCATAGATGCAAGGCAGGTTGAACGAACATGTGAGTGAGAACGCCGGCGGTTGAAATAGCCGCTCTGCGGCGCTCAGTGATGACAGCATCGGTCTTAAAGGTGTATGCGCACCTACCAGAAGAGAATGGTGGGACGCATACACGGAATGGAAAGTGGAATAAGGGTACCAGAGGTACCAGAACATTACACTCTCTCTTCCTCTAAAATTTTACCTTTTTTCCTTCGGGAGTTCAGTAACCAAAATATGCTGACATTTAGGGTACTCTCAGGATAGACTTTTTCTCTTTTGTCAACTCTATGAAATAATTGAATAACTAAAAAGATTTAGCCCTAGAGAAATAAAATGAACAAGGATCATTTTCATATGTTTTCATGGTTAGTTTTAAAACCTGAATGTTAGTAGTGAAATCCAGGCAATGATACATGACTAGTGTTGAGCATGGGACGGTATCTGTTCCCTATTGAGGATTGATTTACCTCTTCGCAGCACTTTATGACTGGAGCAGTTCCTTCACGCCGATTACCTATTTATCTTGAACACTCAATGAACTAGCTTTATCTACAACTCGGAGACTGTTTCTCTATTCAACTAACCAAATATGGCAGTGAACTGTGAGAACATTGTCCTCTCGAATTACACTGGGTCCATTGATCAATTGGTCACGATTATCTAGATATAGGTGTATGGATGGAGGAGTGTTTGATGCAGCTGCTTGTCTGTTATGACAACGTTGTCAGTTTGTAATCTGATTTGGTGGAGGTGGATTTAATCAAATCATAATTGGTATGTTTTGAATTTTTCAATAAAGTACATTGTTTTTCTAAACTGGTTTCTTCCTCTGTGATGAAACTCTTGAGGAATCCTTCCTCTATAATATGTTAATATTCTTATTGACTTTTGATTTATTTATCGGTTTGTTTGAGGAAATAAAAAATTGCTTGGAAACACAACAACCTTAAAAGAGGAACTTGCATCAAATCTTGTTTGATTTGATTTTATAGCTGTACTGGAAATAACTAGCAGTGAAATCCAGAATTTCCCATAATGTAGAGCCTTGGCTATGTACAATACTACTAATTTACAACACAAGTATATGTATATAACAGTATAAATGTGTATTCAAGAAAATTGTATGGCCCTGTTTTGGCCCTACTTTTCTTTTAAGACAGAGGAGTAAGGAAACTGATGCACAATGCACTATTTAGATTTCATTCTTTCTTGGAGTTGGGCTTAACTGCTTCTCGCCCACCCTTTTGTAAAATGATGGCTGGATCTGAGCCCTATTATCCTGGGTGGACATCACTGCGCTCCGACATGATCTGCCACTCACCGTGTCCACCTATTGGCTTCTGTTGTAGAATAGACCTAGAAGTCAGTCTAAGGCATGCTATAGATGTTGTGATTTTCTTTCCTGCAAACCATGGGTTGCAGGAAAGAAAATCCCTTGATTCCCCCCTCAACGCAGCCAGTGTTGATAGGGGAATTCCTCCTGTGGAGGTATTGTGTTTTCCCGGTTGGGGGAGGCTTTGCGGGGAGCTGCCCCTGCCAGGAGAACACAGTGATCATTGCTAGAGGCTATAGCCACTGGAAATATTCACATGTAAAAATCCAACATGCGTGTTTTACCTGAGCCAATCGATGGATCGACTTGGGTACAATCAGGCTGCCCATAGATGGTTCAAATCTCGGGCAGTCCCTGCTGAACTAACCAAGATTCTAACCATCTATGGCCAGCATAAATTAGAAGAGATTGGTTTATTATAGTACAGCTAGGAGCCCTGTATTACTATAGATAGTATGCACAGTATAGATGGCTATTTTGTGTTTAACCATTTCTGTACACTTCTTTTATCTCTCTGGGACTTTGAAGGGTAGGGAAGACCTAAGTTTCCAGGTACTCAAAGTTTGTAGACTTAAAATGCAAGTTCACCTTTTCAGGAGAAAATTAAAAGGTAACCCCCCCCCCCTCCTCTTCTGGTCCCCACTGTTCTTATCCTTTTTATCTTATCTGCCAGTGTAGGATAGATCAGAATGATTTGATTGGTGAACGTTGGCACAGACGATCACTCTGATTTGTCTCAGAAATGCTCTAGAACAGGGCTTTCCAACGTTTTTCGGGCTGAGACCCACTTCTGAATACAGTTATTTTTCGGGACCCACTTGCTTGTAATTGAATATTGTAAAGTGCTACAGAATTTGTTGGCGCTATATAAATGCAAATAATAATAACAATAATGCATATTTTAAAGGGATGAGGATGTTAAATTAAAAATATAAATGTACTACTTTTCAATTTATTATTGAATATACTTGACAGATGTGAGGGGTCAGAAACTTGTGGCATGTGTGATATATAAGCAGAGTTGTAAGTCATCAGCACCCTCATAGACAGTATAAGGCAGGCAGAGGACAGAAATCAACCACCCCAGGACAGTGATCAGCAGGCTATATGGCACTCACTCTCCTACCTCTCCCAGCGGTCCACAGTGAAGGTGCAGCCCCTGTTTGCCCTCTCCAGGGCCCAGCACACCTCACCCAGAGTCCCCGTGATGAGGAGCTCTATGCTGGTCTTGGTGTCCTGGCTCTTCTCCTTCAGATCCTCTACTGGGGTCACAGAAGCTGCCATGAACTCCTGACACCACTGGGCCACCTGGTCCTCCTATGACACCAAGGCTGCCGTCTCTGCCCACTATAACTGAGAGAATCCCGCCGCCAGTCTAGCCACCACCGCTGCCGCCAGCAGGACCGAGGAGCTGGCTCTGCACCCCATGAACATATCCTACATAACAGCCCACATACGTACTCACTGATGCAAGTATCTTCCTTGCGGGAAATGCAGACCAGCCTCCGTAAACTGCATGGGTGGGGTCCTGAATCCATCGCGATTTGACTGCTCTGGCTCTCTGTAATTTGCGCGGGCTCGCATAGCACAATTTAAGCGGGCCCGCTCTCAGTGATTTCCGGCTCAGCGCGACTCATTCAAACGCAGCTTGCGACCCACTAGTGGGTCCCGACCCACAGTTTGGGAACTCCTGCTCTAGAAAGAACAGGGAAAAGAGCAGGGATTTAAAATCTGAAGA
This sequence comes from Pelophylax lessonae, assembly GCF_965119305.1. Classification (NCBI taxonomy): domain Eukaryota; kingdom Metazoa; phylum Chordata; class Amphibia; order Anura; family Ranidae; genus Pelophylax; species Pelophylax lessonae. Next base: position 505,457,611 of record NC_138770.1, on the reverse strand, counting down.
CCGCTACACTGGGTGCATGGGCACTGATAGCTCATCACCAATGGAACTGAGTACAGTGGTGAATAGGGGTTTGGGAGGGTGTACAGTGTTTGGTAACCTTTTTAGTTTAAATAGGAGTTCCTCTATACAGTGGGTATACTGTATAAAAGTATCACCCCCCTTTAAAATGATCACATTTTGTTGCTTTGCAGCCTCAATTGAAGACAGACACAGTTTTTATTATCCAGCTGTATTTACTTCATCTTATAATAGAGTGAAAGTGAAATATATAACACCAACATGTCAGGAAAAAAAGGCTTTAATTAAAGTAAAAGGTGGTTCAACAAAATACTGACACAATTCTGTTTATGATTTATTTATTTTTTGACATGTTGGTGTTATTCCTTTCACTTGGATGTTATAATTTGCACTTATAACATACAGCTGGATAAAACAGAAACTGTGTCTGTCTTCATTTTAGGCTGCAAAGCAACTGTATGTCCAAGTGAGACATCATTTTGAAGGTGAAACAGAGCCAAAAACATCAGCAAAAAGAACGCAACTGAAGTACCAGGGAGGTGTATGAAGGCAGTGTCTATCCAAGTTTGCAAGTTTGTCTATCAGATTCTTTAAAAGAATTGTTTGATTAAAATGTTCCAAAGCACAACCTAAGATTACTAATTACTTGTGTAAACAATTAATAGGCATTAAATAAACTTGCTAACCCAAACTGCATGGGGCCACCATGAATACCACTCCTTGCAAAAGCCTCAAGGAAACCCACCCTATGCTAACATAGCAAAACTCACTAAACATTATTGGTTTGGTATAACTACTTGTTGAACAAAATATTATTATTATTATTATTATTATACAGGATTTAAATTTATATAGCGCCAACAGTTTGCGCAGCGCTTAAATATATAAAATATTAAATATATAAAAAACATGTAGCTTAATATTTGGATCTTCACATTGTTAAATCATGGCACTAGCTTTGGAGAATCCATACATCTATCATTTAGGATTACATGCCTTTTAATACCTACAAAAGTATCCCAGACCTAATAAATGAGGGCATGCACATTTTTAACACCGCATATCAGATGCAGCATGATGTGGTTTTATGGTTTTGAATTCTATCTGTGCAAGAGTATTAATGTGTGACAAATGAAGCGTGAAGTACTTTACAGAAGTATAAATATTATAAATGCAATGCAAGCTTTTGGTTTGATAGAACATTTTTGTGCTATATTTTGTAGGAAAGCCAGCAGCTAATGTAGCACATTATTTAGACGCAGTTTAACCCCTTCATGACGAAGGTGAAACAAATGTTAAAGCAGTAGCAAAGGTTGATTTAAAAAAAAAAAAATCTACTCCCTGCAAGGCAAAGTCATAATGTTTTAGTATGCATCGCATATTAGCACATTATGAAAGACTTATCCCAAAACGAAGACCTCCAGTGGCCGTCTGTCACCGCTGACAGGGCTTCCATCTTCACTAGGTCTTCCTGCTGCGTTCGTGGGCTTCAGTTTTTAAATGGCCGAGCTGCGATAACGTTCCTCCCGCCCATGCTCATGGGAGCCATAATCGCAGCACAGCGCTCTGAAGGGACGGCATACTCGGAGTGCAGTGCGCATGCGCCAGGAAACATCACCATCTGCAGAGCTAGAGAATATAGAGATATTCCTTGTGGAAAGCTTTATTATAAGCTTACCTGTAGGTACAAATTTAAAAAGTTAGTTTACTACCACTTTAATGCCTGAACACAGTTTTGCAACTCTGACATGTATTAGTAGAACTGTATAGATCATCGCAACTACTTAGTGCATCCAGGTGAATTATACCTTGTTTTTTCAGGACAAGATGGGCTTTCATTTAGTGGGAGATGATAATGAATATCTCCTGATTTTTATTTTTTTATTATTATTTATCATACATTATTTTATTATTTATTATTAAAGGAAAACTGGCCCAAAAAAGTAAAAAACCATTATATGATTTTTTTTTTAAATGTAGCTATATATTTCTTGTCATTACCATGACTTACCCCCAAAGAGTAACCCAAAACAAATGTTGCTACTCCTGAAGATCGCAGTGATACCACATATGTGTATGTTATATGCTGTTTGTACCTGTAGTAGGGTCCAGAAACAATGGAGTGCAGTTTGCTTTTTTATCCAGCCTAACACACATAGGGGTTGATTTACTAAACCTAAAGAGTGCAAAATCTCCTGCAGCTCTGCATAGAAACTAATCAGCTTCCAGTTTTCTAAGCTGAACTTAGAAGCTGAAGTTGGCTACCATGCACAGCTGCACCATTTTGCACTCTCCAGTTTTAGTAAATCAACCCCACTGACAATAAAGTAACTGACACTAATATTAAATCAAAAATTGCTTTTTTTTTTTTTTTATTCCTACCTAAAATAATCTGGCCCTGACATTTGACCCAACCTTTACCCTGACTTTGATCATGACTATTCTTGTCCCTAAACGTAAACCTGACACTAACCTAGCTCAAGTCCTGACCTTGCTTCTATCTATCTATCTATCTATCTATCTATCTATCTATCTATCTATCTATCTATCTATCTATCTATCTATCTATCTATCTATCTATCTATCTATCTATTTCTCCATTCAAGAGGAGAAAAAAAAACACAGCGGGGGCTGTACAATGACTGATCACTGTAATAGCAAACCATTGACTAACACAACAACCAGGGGATCGGGTACCAGTCCTCCCTATTACCAATTGTTAGTACAAGACTTGGAGCTGTCCATGACTTATTTGCAGCCCCATGGATAAAGACCCAGTTACAGTACATGAGACTGCATATATGCATGCGCTTAGTGGGAAGGGGTAAAAATCAAGTATTGTCTATTAGTACCTTTTTCTACCAAAACATTCCCATTTTCACCAGCTATTCTCTAGTGTCTCTAAAAAAGCAATTGCTAAAGCAGAAGATGGAAATCTTACCTAAATAAATATTTTACTACATCATTAAAAAAAAAAAAAAAAAGATTTCAGTCAGCACTGAAAACTGCAGTTTTGAACAAAACTTAAGCCTCGTACACACGCACCGATTGTTGGCCGTGAATTTTCGGCCAACGTTCAATCGGCCGATTGTTAACTTGTTAGTATGATGCTTCCGACAACCGACTGCGACTTTACGGCCGAAAAAAATCTGGTGTGCATGCTATAAAATTTTTGTTGGCCGTCAACAGAACGGCCGGTTGTTCGTCAGTAATTACTGTGTTCGGCAGACAAAAATCAGATGAGCAAGACTGGGCATGGTCAGAGAAGAAAAAACACACGGAAAGTTAACCATCACATGACATCACTTCTGAAGTTGGTTGTTGTTGGCCGACAAAATTCGTGTGCAGTCTAGAGCACATTTCAACCAACACAACAACACTGGACAAAAGACGGCCGATCGGTCGGCCAACAATCGGTACGAGGCTTTAGGCTGCTATGGGGCTGAAACATTAATAAACCTCTCTTTTTCCTAAAGAGAGACCAACTGCTGTTGAGGGTCATATAACTTTGTTGCATGTATGTACCATCACTTATTTAATCAATTACTAAAAACCCAATTCCAAAAAAGTTGGGACACTGTACAAATTGTGAGTAAAAAAGGAATAGACTAATTTACAAATCTCGTAAACTTATATTTTAGTCACAATATAATATAGATAACATATCAAATGTTGAAAGTGAGACATTTTGAAATGTAATGCCAAATATTGACTAATTTTGGATTTCATGAGAGCTACACATTCCAAAACAGTTGGGACAGGTAGCAATAAGAGGCCGCAAAAGTTAAATGTACATATAAGGAACAGCTGGAGGATCAATTTGCAACTTATTAGGTCAATTGGCAACATGGTTGGGTGAAAAAAGAGCCTCTCAGAGTGGCAGTGTCCCTCAGAAGTCAAGATGGGCAGAGGATCACCAATTCCCCCAATGCTGTGGCAAAAAATAGTGGAGCAATATTAGAAAGGGGTTTCTCAGAGAAAAATTGAAAAGAGTTTGAAGTTATCATCATCTACAGTGCATAATATCATCCAAAGATTCAGAGAATCTGGAACAATCTCTGTGCGTAAGGGTCAAGGCTGGAAAACCATACTGGATGCCTGTGATCTTCGGGCCCTTAGACGGCACTGCATCACATACAGGAAAGCTACTGTAATGGAAATCACAACATGGACTCAGGAATACTTCCAGAAAACATTGTCGGTGAACACAATCCACCGTGCCATTCGCCGTTGCCAGCTAAAACGCTATAGGCCAAAAAAGAAGCCAAATCTAAACATGATTCAGAAGCGCAGGCATTTTCTCTGGGCCAAGGCTCATTTAAAATGGACTGTGGCAAAAGTGGAAAACTGTTCTGTGGTCAGACAAATCAAAATTTGAAGTTCTTTTTGGAAAACTGGGACGCCATGTCATCCGGACTAAAGAGGACAAGGACAACTCAAATTGTTCTCAGCACTCAGTTCAGAAGCCTGCATCTCTGATGGTATGGGGTTGCATGAGTGCGTGTGGCATGGGCAGCTTACACATCTGGAAAGGCATCATCAATGCTGAAAGGTATATCCAAGTTCTAGAACAACATATGCTCCCATCCAGACGTTGTCTCTTGCAGGGAAGACCTTGCATTTCCCAACATGACAATGCCAGACCACGTACTGCATCAATTACAACATCATGGCTGCGTAGAAGAAGGATCCTGGTACTGAAATGGCCAGCCTGCAGTCCAGATCTTTAACCCATAGAAAAATCTGGCGCATCATAAAGAGGAAGATGCAACAAAGAAGACCTAAGACAGTTAAGCAACTAAAAACCTGCATTAGACAAGAACGGGACAACATTCCTATTCCTAAACTTGGACAACTTGTCTCCTCAGTCCCCAGACGTTTGCAGACTGTTATAAAATGAAGAGGGGATGCCACACAGTGGTAAACATGGCCTTGTCCCAACTTCTTTGAGATATGTTGATGCCATAAAATTTAAAATCAATTTATTTTTCCCTTAAAATGATACATTTTTTCAGTTTAAACATTTGATATGTCATCTATGTTGTATTCTGAATAAAATATTGAAATTTGAAACTTCCACATCATCGCATTCTGTTTTTATTCGCAATTTGTACAGTGTCCCAACTTTTTTGGAATCGGGTTTGTACTTTGGCATAACATGGGTGCCATCCCCTTGTTATTGATTTCTGTATTCCATTTCTCCTGTTACATCTTGGGCTGTGTTTATTTAGAAGGATCCATAGATAGATCACACAGCACTAAAGGCTGTGTGACCATTCGTGAATGTCTGTGTTGGTCTCCAGAGTGGTCCCTGATACCAGAAGCTAGAGCTGTCTCTCACAAATCTTTCTCCTTGCTAGCAGTGTTGTAAGACCGCAGAACGGTTTGACCACACATGCATGTAACACTGATTGTAGCCTGAATAATTACACAGAAGTTGAGAAAAAGTTCAGTGAAACTCCTTTTTTAAGTCCCTGACGCAGAACAAATATGCATATTGGGGAAGTCAGAGTAATGTCAAAAAATTGTTCCCAGTTAGTCACTGAAAGGGTTGAATCACTGAAAGTGTTGAATCACAAGGGTTTTCATGACACTTTGCCATGCCACGGCAGCCTATATGTTTCTCCTAGGATAGTTTCCTTTAAAATTAAATAAGATTTAAATCAACAGGGTCAAGTGTCATCTAAAGCAAAGACATTTCTCAAGGTTGAATAGGAGCACACAGGTTGCTCTCAGTGTTATAACAAAATCTCCTATGGAAAGTGAAGTAAACCATCACCATTTTCCAGCTGTTTTTTTTTTTTTACAGACATGCAGAAAAATAAATCTCTGCTCATATTTCCAACTCCTGCTGAGCATTCCACCAATGAAAAGTCTAATATTGTTAAGCACAGTAGACACATATGCTTTTGCCTCATGTCTTGTTGATTCAGGCAAAATTCAGTTCACACCAAACCATACCAACAAATTGACTATCATTGCTATCCTTTTCGCCCACAAAAACATTGTTTAAAGCCAGGTAGACCAATTTTCAAAGTACATTAGATGTGCACCTACATCTAGCACTTGCGTAAATATCAGTCTTTAATAAAATGTTTGAAACATTTTAGGTTTAGATCTGGGGTGCCAAGATTCGCCATTACTGATCTAGATTGTAAGCTAAATGGCAGAAGCTGGCAGGATGGTGTGCCACTTTACTGGCACGCAATGCATAACTAGGTACACCTAAATCAATTAATGATTAGTATTTTGATATAGTACATCAAATCTTACTCAATTGTAAACTCCAGAATTGAACTAAAAAAAGATAGGCACAAGGGTTACAATCTGATTATATAATTCTCCTTTACATTTACAAGCTATGTAGTACGAGAGCCTACATAGATGATTAAAATGCTATTTAATCAGTAGGCCTGGTACTAAATGATTGTTTGGTTACCGATAAAGCTATTATAGACTAGACATGTGCCGTTCATTTCATTACAAATCAAAATTCAGATGAGATTTCGATACATATGAATCGCCAAATCACAATAGTAACAAATTTAGAGGAATCTGAAATACATTGTAACAAAAACAACAAATTCATTTCTATTCATTCACTTTATTCGAAAGACAGAATGATAGTTTAGGTCTTTTTTTAATGTTTAACCACTTGCCGACTGCCGCACGACTATTTACGTCGGCAGTCAGCCCCTCACAGGCAGAGTGACGTAGTACTACGTCGCTAGCCTGTGAGGGTCTAGGGAGGGAGCGCGCGCCCCCGGAGGCGCGCTCCCGCTCCCGCGTGGTCACGGACCCCCCCCGCGCGTGTGACCGGCGGACCCGATGTCCGCCGGTCACTCGGTGATCGTCGGTGCGTCGGATGTAAACAAGCCGCCTGTCATTCTCCCCTGTGTAGAAACAGTGATCATACGGTTCTACTATGTAGGGCCATTGATCACTGTTCCTACACCTCAAGCCACAGCCAATCACAGTTAGAATCACGCCCCTAGGGACACACATAACCCCTCCCTCTCAAAAAAAGTTAACCCCTTCACTGCCAGTGTAATTTTACAGCAACAGTGCATATGTATAGCACTGATTACTGTAGAAATGTCACTGGTAACCCCAAAAGTGTCAAAAATGTCAGTCAAGGGTCCGATCTGTCCGCCGCAATGTCGCAGTACCGCATAAAAAAAATCGCAGATCGCCGCCATTACGCGTTAAAAAAAAAACAACAAAAATGACAAAAATCTTTCCCTTTGTTAGTAAACGCGATAACTTTTGCGCAAACCAATCAAAATACGCTTTTTGTGATTTTTTTTAACAAACATATGTAGCATAAAGCAAATTGGCCGAAAATGTTAAAAAATGTTGATTTTTACATTTTTTGGGGGGAATTTCATATAAAAAAATGTGAAAAATATTGTTATTTTTGCAAAATTGACGCTCTTTTTTTGTTTATAGCGCATGATCAAAAAATCGCACAGGTGATCAAATACCGCCAAAAGAAAGCTCTGTTTGTGGGAAAAAAAGGACGTCAATTTCGTTTGGGTACAGCGTTGCACGACCGTGCAATTGTCCGTTAAATTCACGCAGTGCCGAATCGCAAAATAGGCCCTGGTCAGGAAGGGGGTAAAATCTTCCGGGGCTTAAGTGGTTAAAGAGGTTTTAAACCTTGAGAAAAAAAACCTTTAAGACAAAGTCATAATGTGCTAATATGCATCGCATACTAGCTCATTATGAAATACTTACCTTAGAACGGAGCACATCGCAATATGGTCCGCTGCGTGTGAAAGAGCCCTTACTTCCTCTTTAAACATCTGAAATAACGTAACAACATAAAAAATTGATTTGGATCCATTTGTTTTTATTCTAGTGAGCATAAAGTGAATTATAAAAAAATGTTCTGCATAATACATCTGAAATGGAAACGTATTGCAATAAATAGGTACAGTAAGGTATAAAAGTGAGATAATGGGATTTTTGTACTTACCATAAAATGTATTTCTCTGAGTTAATTGGCAGACACAGCGCTCCATAAATCATAACTAGTGGGTTATATTGCCTCCTCCAGCAGTAGGACTAGGCAGAACAAAAAACACCTGGCTACGCCCATGGGCCGTCCTCAGCTGGTATATAACCCCCCTCTCTGCTCTAGGTAATCAGTTTAGTAGCAAGCAGTATTAGAAGTATCAGAACTCCATAGAGTGGGTGCTGTGTCCGTCGATGAACTCAGAGAAATGGATTTTATGGTAAGTACAAAATCTAATTTTCTCCTTCATTCATTGACAGGCACAGCGCTCCATAAATCTTAGCTAGTGGGATGTCCAAAAGCAGTGTCAAAAGGAAAATGAGAGGTGGGGAAAATAACCCAAGGCTAAAAATAAGAACCCTTAACCAGGACACAGGAGCCTTAACCGGGTCACAGGAGCACCGTCTGAAAAATAAAGACTTAAAAAAATAACACCCTTCAAGAGGGAACAGCCCCTCTTATACATCAGGCTGCAAAACCTTGCATCCAAAAGAAGCATCCACGGATGCCAAAGTATCTACCTTATAAAATTTTGTGAAGGTTTGCACCAACGACCAAGTGGCCACCTTGCAAACTTGCGATATTGAAGCCTAATGACGGAAGGCACAAGAAGCACTCAGCGCCCGAGTAGAATGCGCAGTGACAGGGAAAGGTGGAACCTGACCTTTAATGGAAAAGGCCTGAGTCACCGTCTGTCTGATCCATCTGGAGATGGTAGCCGAAGAAGCAGCCAGCCCTTTTCTTGATCCATCCGTAACTGTAAAAAGCAAGTCTGACCTTCGAAAAGACTCAATAGCTGCAAAATACACTCGAATCCCACGAACCACATCCAAGGTATGCAAAGAAAATTCCTTGGGATGGGCTTGGAAAAGCAACACAATGTCCTCATTCAGATGGAAGCCAGAGACAACCTTGGGCAGGAATAATGGACACGGACAAAGACTTTATCCCTATGGACCACTAAATAGGGACTGCGACAGGATAATGCCGTTAATTCAGATACCCCGCAGGCTGAGGTAATAGCCATCAAGAATGTCACCATCTGGGATAACGTAGGCAAGGGAATCTTCTGAAAATTCTCAAATGAAGGTTTCTAGAGAACCAAAAGTACTACATATATATCTCATGGCGGCAAAAGAGACCATACAGGTGCAGCCACATGTCGAACCCCCTGAATGAAGGTGCGAACTAAAGAGTGCATGGCTAGGGGTTGCTCAAAGAAGATTGCTAAGGCAGACACCTGGCCCTTGATGGTAATCAAGGCCATCTTCTGATCAATGCCCTGTTGAAGAAAGGTTAAGATCTGAGCCACAGTAAAGGATCAAGGATGAGTGCCAATTGACTCACACCAAGAAATGTACGCTTTCCATGTACTTTGTACGATGGTATATCTTGCTGGAAGATGACTTCCTCTCCTTCACCATAGTAGGGATCACTGATTCAGACAGAGCCCTTAGTACCTTGCTTTCAATAGCTAAGCCATTAAAACCAGTGACTGTAAAGCAGGATGGTAGATCAGCCCTTGGGACAACTGGTCCTCTGAGAGGAAGCCCCCAAGGGATGTTTACAGCCACCAGGATGATTGGAAGATCCCCGCTCTTGATTCCTCTTAGGAACTGCGGAAGATACTGGCCTTACCATGGCCCTTGGACGCCTGTGGCATCTGTCAAAGGACCCCGTGACCTTGTCACAAACTTTGGTATCCTCATGTGGAGCCGAACCTGCTAAAGGAGCTGCATGTAGGACTGTGCAAACAGAACTGTCTTGAAGGTGGATACCCCCAGACTCAGAACCTGTATGCAGATCGGGAGAGAGAACTGTCTGTGTAAAAGCAGCCGGTGAATCACGGCCTGTGGTTCCTGAAATTTGTCCAGAGGAAGGACCACCCTGGTTATAAATGGAATAAGACTTGGGTAAATAGATTCCCTGGACAGGGATAGGGGGGACAATAGGTAGTTCAGACATCACCTCAACCTTTCCAGGAATTAAATCCACATAAGGAGACTCAGTATTTTAAAATTCCAATAAACATAAAAAAAAAAAAGGAGACTCAGGACCTAAAAAACCTGAAAAGGACAAGCTTTGTCCCCCTTTCTGGGTACCCCCAAAATAAAAATTGAATGGATCTCCTTGACGCTCAAGAATTCCACGGGGCCAACGAAGCTGTCCCCCCCCCACCCCAATAATGGGTGAGGGCAGACCGTCATGCTGAAGGAGTCTTGTCTGCTGGTCCTTGTCTAGCTCTAGGCTTAACAGACCAAGGTTGCTTGGAACCTCCCGGGGAAGATTTAAAAAAGCTATTTCCCTTATTCTCCATCCCAGAAGCACAAAAACATTTTCTATGGACTGAGAAGGAGGGCCCCCTCTGCAGCAAGGCTCCTTCCCTTTCTTTGACTGTGGCAGGAAAGTAATCTTCCCTCCCGTGATACCCTTAATGATGTCATCCAGGGTAGCCCCAAACAAGCGATCAACTTGAAAGGGCAGATAAATGAGAGCTTTCTTAGAGGCTTGGCCTGCGGACCAATTCTTAAGCCACAACAGGCGCCTAATCACCACCTCTGAAACAGAAAGTTTGGACAGCACAGGAGCTGTATCCAAAGCTGCATCACAAAGAAGTAAACTGCAGCCCATGGACCAACTGGTCCGCTAAATCAACATAAGCATCGGGGACCTGCTCACCCCACAGGCCCTGGCACAAAAGCTTGGCCCATTCAGTTAAAGTCGGAGACACAAAGGCTGAGGCAAAGACTGGCCGCAAATGCCAAACTAGCCGTAGTAAACATGCTGCGTGTCACAGCCTCTGCTTTCTTGTAAGCCGGGTCCTTAAAAGATGGGGACTCTTCTACTGGGATCATGGTTGCTTTATTCAACCTGGAAACAGGAGGGTTCACCACTGGTGGACTAGTCCACTTTTTTAAAAGTGACTCCTCAAAAGGTGTCATAATAAGGTGAGGTGCCATGTTGAACTTCCAGTTACCAGTATGAGAGAGTGAGAGCAATAACACCAAATTTAACACACCTGCTCCCCATTCACACCTGAGACCTTGTAACACTAATGCTGGCCATACACTAGACGAAAAATCAATCGAAAATCTATCATTTGGTCCGTTCGTTTGTTTTTTCATCCAGGTAATGGACACAAAATCGGTTTTAACTTTTCAGAGCTGAAAAATCGAAGGAACAGTTTTCAAAATTCTGCTAACGAGCAAGAAAATAAAGGTTAATGTATTGTGTTTCTCGCCCGAACTGTTTGCACTAGGCATATGTGACAAAATGAGCGAAAAATGGATTCATTTATGTCGATTGAATGATTTATCGTTCAAAATTCAGTCATTACATGATGGCACGATCGTCTGCTCTCACGGCCGAGTGTTTGTTTTTTGAAAATTAGTTTGAACGATTTTTCGGCTAGTGTATGGCCAGCATAACAAGTCACATGACACCAGGGAGGGAAAATGGCTAATTAGACTCAGTTTGGACATTTTCACTTAGGGGTGTACTCACTTCTGTTGCCAGCGGTTTAGATATTAATGGCTTTGTGTTGAGTTGTTTTGAGGGAACAGCAAATTGACACTGTTACACAAGCTGTACACTCACTACTTTACATTGTAGCAAAGTGTAATTTCTTCAGTGCTGTCACATGAAAAGATATAATAAAATATTTACAGCAATGTGAGGGGTGTACTCACTTTTGTGAGATACTGTATATATATATTATACTATGTACACTTGTAGAGTATATTATATCTATATAAAAAAAAACAAGGGAAGTTCAATGCAATCTTTTTTTTACAAAATATGTAGAGCTAGTGCACTATGTTTGCACCTGTAGTGGAACTGCAAGAAAAAAAAAATCAATATGTACAAATAAACATAAATATAGTGACTTGACATTTACACAAATCTGGCACACTGTGCAATCAAGCAGGTGACACAATTATTTCCATTTTCAGCAGTGCTGCTTCCAAGTTTAGAACTGCAACTTCCGATGTCACATCTCTGCCTCCAGTCTCCTCTTTGGACAGTAAATCAAGATTACAAATATGTAAAACTACATTTTTTTGCTGTAGGCAGTACAAATACACATATATGTGTTAGGCTGTTTTTTTTTTCCTATTTCACTTCAACTTAAGAGACAATTGAGCAGAGATGTATAATAACTAAGTAGAACTACTTCACTACTGTACTTAAGTACCGAAAGGCGGTATCTGTACTTTCCTAGAGTAGAATTTTTTTCTCCTACTTCCACTTTTACTTCACTACATTTTTTCAATGATTTCAATACTTCTACTCCGATATATTTTTTGTTGTGCTGCATAGTTACTCGTTACAATTATAAAAATTACCACTGCCAGAATTGTAGATGGCAGGTTTCATGAAGTTCAAAACATGTGTATTATCAGCGCATACGAAAATAAATGCTACTGTATGTATAAATAAAAGCTGCATTTGAAATAATAAAAAACAATATGATGTTCAAACTTTTGACTTCTTTCTTTAATAACTACATAACACTGTACTTGTACTTTTACTTTCAGTACTTGAGTAGCAATTTTTTTTCATAACTACTGGTACTTTTACTTTCAGTACTTGAGTAGCAAAATTTTTAAAAAAACTACTTGTAATACTTAAGTACAAAAAATGTTGAATACTTTAGTACTTCTACTCAAGTCACTTTTTGATCGAGCACTTCCACTTCTACTCAAGTCACTTTTTGATCGAGCACTTGTACTTTTACTCAAGTATGGGTTTCGAGTACTTTATACAACTCTGCAATTGAGTACTGTCCGTGATACTTTTTTTATTTGCACTAGCATACAATTTTTCAGGACAAGCTTTCGGGGTATGTCCCCTTCTTCAAGATCCAAGCATTACTGCTTGGATCTTGAAGAAGGGGACATAACCCGAAAGCTTGTCCTGAAAAATTTTATGTTAGTGCAAATAAAAAAAGTATCACGGACAGTACTCAATTGTCTCTGTCGCAAGTGCACTAATACGGCTACAATGACCTCACGCACTTCAACTTAAGTACAACATTTCATGCCCTATGCAAAGAAAATGTATAAAGCCACATAACATAGTAAATTCAGCAGTTATATCTGTTTAAAATTATTTATTTCAAGGACCCCTGTTACCTTGCCCTCTCAGGCATAAAAGCAGCAGGGTCTGGTTAACCCCTGCCACTGCAGAATGTGTGCTTCATAAGAGAGCATTTGACTTCCTCCAATGAGGCAGGGCTTGGGCCTAAGGGGCCAGTTGCTAGGCCCAAGCCCTGTTACATGATATGTTACATGGGTGTCGTCAATGCTCCCCCAAACTTCTGATACTAGCCGCATAGGGTATCTTGAGGTGGCAGAAGGAGCATTGGGGAATCAGGCAGTTGGAGTTGGGCTTCAAACAGAGTTGAGCATGGCGACAGAGCATGGTGACAGAGCCTTTGAGCATGGAGTATTGTCCATGATATCTTTTTTTTTATTTGCACACCCGAGGGACACACCCGAAAGCTTGTCCTGAAAATGTGGATGTTAGTGCTAATAAAAAAAGTATCATGGACAGTACTCAATTGTTCTTGTAGCAAGTGCACTTATACACTTACAATCTCCTCAAGCATATTTTATCTAAGCCTTCCAAACCTCCTGATGTTTGACATTTCTTGTGTAGAGTGGTTGTCTACTTTCAAATTGAATTATGTGTAATTTGTATACCTACATTTAGATACTGTACACAATTAATTTATTCTTTTTTCTTTTTTGACAGGTTTTCCAGGTGGGATTAAAAAAGTGCAAATTAGGTACAGCCCACCTGAAATATGGTTTACTTGAGAACAATAAAATATTGATGACTCCAACATGGGAACCACTACATACCGAAAGGCAGCTACACTGGATGAACTTTTGTATACATGCATTGATATGTTTGGTATGTTTGATAAAGTTCTATCTACGAACGCTTTGATTATACACCGCTCTTGAAAACATTGTTTACATTAAGTGACAAGGTTATCTATACATTGTATAGTCTAATGGGCCATACACACTATAGGATTTTCTGAAGACTTTTTCCTTTAGATTTACCAAAACCATATAATATGAGGTCAAACCTAAACACTTTCAATTTGTATGCAATCTGGCAGGCCCTTGCACTACATAGAAAAGGTAAATCTGAAGGAAAAAGTCTTCAGAAAATCTTATAGTGTGTATGGCCCTTGAGTTTTAACCTAAGATGAAAGTGCAGCCACCTTTTTTGTTTTGGACAGTTTGGAAGGGCTATAAACTCAGGTTTCCTTTGCTGTCTGTGTCCTTCTTAGGGAGCTTTTTTTCTCATTTCCTATCCAGGAAACATGGCAGGAAGTGAGAAGAATATCCCTACTTTTGACAGATGTCCCCACTAACAGATATGTCCTCAATTCCTGTGAAAGTGTCAGCTGTCATCCTTTCAACTTTCACAAGGACTACAAAGACACAAGTAAGTAAAGGTGAATTTCCCCTTTCCAGCTATAAAAATTGTCAGAGACTCAAAGCCTTCCCAGTCCATGAAAAACTAAAAGAAAAAGGGTTTGGCTTTAAGGCGTATCAAGATTTATAGAAAGTTTATGACATCCTGCATTATTATTGTAGGGGACTGTGTTCGGGTACTTTTTTGGGCCTTATGCACCCTGTGCTCCATTAGAGGCCTTAGCAGCTTAAAAAATGCAGTAAAGGACACATTTTTCACAAGCGTTTATGTGTGTTCGCCTGCATTTATGCACATTCCTACCCTTTAAAGAATTTTGTTAGCCAGAAAAATGATTTATTCTGGTCATGCATTAACGTGCAAACACATATAAACACGTGTTCCTCTCTGAAAGAGCAAATGATAGGTTTTTATTCTGCTTCGAAACACCTCTGCCTGTAAATGCTTTTTGTGTATGAACACATAGGCTAACATGGAGATGCGTTTAGAGACAGGAAAAAACACAAACGCCTATCGTAAATTGGTGTTTTTTTAGATGCAGTATAAATGAGGCCTTACAGTGGACAACATAGGGCTAGGTCTTTCCAAATGTGGAAAACCCTGCTTTTCTACTGGATGATGCTGGTCTTTGGGCATGTATCATATATTTGAACTCAACTGTTTTTTTATACTTTTTTTTTTTTAAGTAGAGCAAATACTTCTCTCAAATTGTATTGCTGTCCTTATGCCTGTTAGGAAGATCTCACTTCACTTTCTGTCCCTGTGACAGCAGGTCAAGCAATGAAAAGGAGAGATTGTGTCTGGGACAGGAAGACACAGACAGTAAAAATAACCTAACCAAGCTTCAAACCCTTCCCCCTTTTATTGAAAAAAGTGTTTTGCTGCAGCCCTTGTCTCAACTGGAGAGGTTTCACAAAACTTTCTGTCCAGACAGGAAATGTGACCGCAGTAAAAGCCTGGAAGGTGCAAGGAGCATATAAGTGCCATAGCAAAGGTATAGGAGTCCGAATTTAACACCGAAGCCCAAGGAAAACAAAGATATCAAGCCAAACTATGCATTTTGGGAGTTTTTTGGTCCTCCCCTAGGTTTAGAACTTACATTTTTGATTTGGCTGGAACCTTAGAGGTTAACGAGTTAAATCCATCCTGGAATAAACTGTATCCTTTAACAGTTTTGCTTGCTGGTTTTTTAAATAGTGCTCTGCCATATAAGGTTTTTTAAACAGGCTTTTGGAATAAATGATCATATATATATATATATATATATACAGTATTTCACAAAAGTGAGTACACCCCTCACATTATTGTAAATATTTTATTATATCTTTTCATGTGACAACACTGAAGAAATGACACGTTGCTACAATGTAAAGTAGTGAGTGTACAGCTTGTATAACAGTGTAAAACCTCTCAAAATAACTCAACACACAGCCATTAATGTCTAAGCCATTGGTAACAAAAGTGAGTACACCCATAAGTTAAAATGTCCAAATTGGGTCCAAAGTGCCAATATTTTGTGTGGCCACCATTATTTTTCAGGACTGCCTTAACCCTCTTGGTCATGGAGTTCACCAGAGCTTCACAGGTTGCAACTGGACTCCTCCATGATGACATCACAGAGCTGGTGGACGTTAGAGACTTTGCGCTCCTCCACTTTCCATTTAAGGATGCCCAACAGATGCTCAATAGGGTTTAGGTCTGGAGACATGGTTGGCCAGTCCATCACCTTTACCCTCAGCTTCTTTAGCAAGGCAGTGGTTGTCTTGGAGGTGTGTTTGGGGTCGTTATCGTGTTGGAATACTGCCCTGCAGCCCAGTCTCTGAAGGGAGGTGTAATGCTCTGCTTCAGTATGTCATAGAACATGTTTGCATTCATGGTCCCCTCAATGAACTGTAGCTCCCTAGTACTGGCAGCACTCATGTAGCCCCAGACCATGAAACCTTCACCACCATGCTTGACTGTAGGCAAAACTTACTTGTCTTTATACTCCTCACCTGGTTGCCGCCACACACACTTGATACCATCGGAACCAAATTATTTTATCTTGGTCTCATCATACCACAGGACATGGTTCCAGTAATCCATGTCCTTAGTCTGCTTGTGCATTATCTTTAGAAGAGGCTTCTTTCTGGGACGACAGCCATGCAGACCAATTTGATGCAGTGTGTGGCGTATGGTCTGAGCACTAGCAGGCTGTCCCCCCACCCCTTCAACCTCTACAGCAATGCTGGCAGCACTCATACATCTATTTCCCAAAGACAAACTCTGGATATGACGCTGAGCACATGCACTCAACTTCTTTGGCCGACCATGGCGAGCCTGTTCTGAGTGGAACCTGTCCTGTTGTATGGTCTTGGCCACCATGCTGCAGCTCAGTTTCAGGGTCCTGGCAATCTTTTTATAGCCTAGGCCATCTTTATGTAGAGCAAAAAAATATATTTCAGATCCCCAGAGAGTTCTTTGCCATGAGGTGCCATGTTGAAGTTCCAGTGACCAGTATGAGAGAGTGAGAGCGACAACACCAAATTTAACACACCTGCTCCCCATTGACACCTAAAACCTTCGGGGAGATAAAATGGCTAATTGGGGGTGTACTCAATAACAGGAAATTTACACTGTTATACAAGCTGTACACTCTACTTAACATTGTAGCAAAGTGTAATTTCCTCAGTGTTGTCACAGGAAAGGATATAATAAAATCATTACAGAAATGTGAGGGGTGTACTCACTTTTGTGAGATACTGTGTATGTATGTATATATATATATATATATATATATATATTAGCAATACTGTGCCAGTCCTCCAAGAATGATATTCTGTTGAAATATTGCAACGTGGATATGAAGGAGAGGGAATGGAGAGTATAATGGTGAGAAAGATGTGCAGTAGAGGAGTGCAGAGGGCATGATGGCAGGCTGTAAGTTGAACAGTGAAGATGGTATATTAGTGAACAGTATCTGAACAGTATCTGAAGGAGAAGCGTGTGGAGGGTATAAAAGTGGCCAGTATGTACAGGACAGGACTTTGGAGGGCATGACTGAAGGAGATACTAGAAGATAGTAAATCCCTAATTAAAATGACAAGTTAGGAGCCTGCATATTAAAATGCAAGTCAGCAATGGAGTTCCCATATCTGCATACCTCCCAACTTTCTGAGATGGGAATGAGGGACACCTATTAGCCAAAGTATATAGACATAAGACAAAACCCTTGCCATTCCCCCCTTAAAGAGGAATTGTACAAAAAAAATGATTGGTTAAACCCACAAGTGCTTTTTTACCACTACTATTCCTGTATATTGGCAATTGGAATTTACGAATGCAGCAATTTAGTAATTGGATGAAAAGTTTAGCACTGTAAAACATTTTTTGATAGATAAGTAGTGCATTTTATATACAGCTATATAGGTCAGACCAAACTGAGGAGCAATTGAGAAGGAAAGAGGGACAGAGGGATTTTGTTCTGAATGAGGGATAGTCCTCAAATTCAGAAAAACAGGAGAAATAGTTGTGTGTGAGGTGATATTTACAGAATGTCAAGCTGTCCCCCTAATTGTACATAGCAAACAGGATAAGGGTCCCAAAAAGACATGGGGTTTAAATACAGCCAGCACTTAGAGAATAATTATTGTATAAAATTCAAACGTTTATTGTACACATCTTAAAATAGTCACAAGAAAAAAAGGACTGGATATAAATCCAGGCCTATTAAAATACAGAGATATTAGGACATAACAGGGTCAATTATTTGTGCCATAGCACAGTTACCAAATCCGCTAACAGGCATATAGTAGAGCCAATTGGTAGCGATTCGGAACCGATAGTCCCAACATGTTTCAGAAAGTGAATTTCCTTCTTCAAGGGAAATAGCACAGGATATGTATGTCTATTGAAAATAATACATTTTCAAAGTTAATCATATGTACAAATAATTACAAGAATAAGTTTCATAATGATCCAATGTTAGATGGTATACTGTAACATAACAGAAAAAGCATGTATCACAGTTAAGGTTCACAATTATCTATGCATGTGTAAAGATCAGCATGGCACTCACACGCTTCCACACACAGGCCTAGTCCGTACATATATACATGAATGTATACATAGACTTACCCTAGCTATATCTGTATAAATCGTGGTGGAAGAAACAACAATTTCAGCATGGATTTCAAAAGGGAAGCAAAATCCTCACTAGATCTCTCAGTGTCTCCATATGAAAATTCTGCTAGGATATCTGTGGCAGTACACAGGGGGTCCAAGGGAATGGAAACCTCCAAATCTATATACAGTATAGAGTGATGTTATGCAAACAAGAAAGAGGTGAACCATCTCTAGAGGCAACTAGTATGGTATCACGCCAATAGGAACACGGGGCAAGGAGGAATCCGCAGAGGGTCAGACCCCTCCAGGGAAAATAGCAACGTCCCACAAGGATCACCCAAAGATGAGGTCAATCAGGAGAACTCCCAGGAAGCTAAATAAACATTAAAGTGGAAAAATGTCAGATATAAAATAAATTAAAGAGAACCCCCTGATATGTTCAGTGTCCAAAACATAAAGGACATAGGGATCAATGATATATTTATCCAAAGGGCTTACCTATTTCCACCAGAGCATGAGCATGTGGTCCTCTTGATCACTCTGGATCAAATGGTAGCCAGAGGGAAAAAGAGAGGACCCAACCTATTTTTAATTCTCATATAGCAGCTCACCTGTGTAGAGGGGAGTGGCTAATGGTCATAAGTCCTCCATTAGCCTTCCTCATTATTGAATCTGTTACGTTTCAGATGTGAGGTAATCGATGCCCTCCTCCTGAGTTCCAGGTGTGGAATAATGGGTACCTCCCTCCTTGCGGATAAATGGGGGGATGTTCTATTATAATATTAAGGAGAGATTCTTCACCGGGGGATATTCCTACGACCTCCAATGATCCCCCGGCTCTGCAGCGTCCGCCACCACCGCGCGCACAAGCGGCGGTCCCGCCCTGCTTCCGGATAAGGTGGAACACACGTCAGGGATGATGAAAGGATCCGTCATCCCGGAAGGAAAACAGAGCTGGGACCACAGTAGAGAGGCCGAGCCAGACCGAAAGGGCCGGAATGGCCTTTGTGTGCCGGGGGGATGAAGTAGATGGGAGGGGAACAGTTATAAATGGCATAAAACATGATCCCTCTGCAATGGTACCAGACCTGTGTATTGGGCCACTACAGAAAATTATCGAAAAATCAGAAACAATTTGTCCTGCCTACCCCAAAGAAAAAATAGAGGATGTTGGAGGGGGGAAACAAAGAGAGGGGGAGGGGAAATTAACCTCCATAGCTCACAGATCACTTCGCAAAATAAAGGGCTTTCTCCACGACCTCCACAGCTATCCAAATCTGGAGCATGCAAAATATATTTCGAAGAAATACCATGCCTGTTAAAGTATAAAAGAATTTGAAAATGATATATATATGCTTGATGTGGAATCATGTATGTCACCCTAGTGCACACATGCATAGACATCACATAAGAGTAATTTATAGACAATTCATTCATGTTAGCATATATTAGTGCAGAGAGCAAAGCTCAAAAGGCAGAATAATTGAATCCCATAGATGTAATGGAACAATATTGCTCAGGATATGGGAAGCAAATACTTTGTATCTTTGTCAGTTTTAAATAAACTGAGGGTGACCAACAGTGATCCCCACTCTTTTTAATGCATACACATGTGTATATATTTCTTTACACACATGTATATGCACATGTATTTATTTGTTTTAAAGGTCCCTATCGAACCCTCCTGACGAAAATCCCTGTAGGAAAGGTTTAAAATTACAAGCCTCGTTGAGACCTGGTGGCGATGTTGTTTCCAGGTTTGAGATCCATCGAAGTTCACGCTGCAGTAGGACCTTGTTGGTGTCACCGCCACGTGGACTGGGATGGATCCGGTCCAAAACCACAAAAGAAAAACGTGGAAGACGGCCGCCATGTGTTAGTACAACATGGCGTCCCAAAGGAAGTTCAGAGTTTTTCTGTTTCATACAGAGAACATGGAGATAGATCAGTTGCCAAAGTTTCTGTATCGTTTTTCCGATATAAAAGTATCCGCACTCGCATTGCCACATATAGACTACTGCCATAGTTTGGCAATTTCCGTAGTGCTTTGCTGTGAATGTGCTGCCATTTGGTAAGATGAGGTTTTTTCTATGATCAATATAATGACAGTAGGTACATGACCCACAGGGGAAGGTCGCCTTAATTTTACAGGGGTCTCCCCGTGTGTGTCCAGCAAATTCACTGTGAATTATCCTGTCCTTGAAATCAGGGACAATTTGGAGCTATATATTTGCAATCTTCACATGTTCCTTCAAGGTGTCTTTCTCTAATTTTTTAGTTCGAGAGACAATGTCACTTTAAATGTGGTGTATAAGATACAGAATATGTTTCAGTTTACCTTTTAGCAGATAAGGACTACAGTTCTCATTTTTATACTGTAACTACAAGAATTGTAAGCACATCAGTGTCAGAGGCCTGAGTTTTCTTTCCATGTAACCAGCCATTTCTGCCAGTAAGGCCCTTTACTGTGATGCTGCAAAACTAGGTTATGCTCAGCATAAAAGTGCTGCTGTGAGCATGAGCACTGCAATGCAACATATTGTCTCTCCATACGGGCAGTCTTATGTTATTTTTGGAAGTATTTCTTCCTTTTTTGGAACTAAAATGTCTGTATGACTGAGGGTGCTACTAAAAAAAGAAAAAAAAAAAAAAAACTGCATCTTTACCATTGCTAAGATATCCTCATAAATATTTGTTTCAGACCAGCTGGATTAGATAGTGAAAATATAATTGCTGAGGTTTTATTCTTTCAGACTGTCAACTGCTCTAGTGATTTCTGTTTCTGGTCATGAATTTTGATTCTAAGAACTATGAGAGTCTTTTGAAATAGAACGAGTCCTAAGAAGCAGAATGAAATTTTATAGTTACATTATGCAATATATTCCAGGGCACTCTGCTCTGTTAGTTCCTCTAAATTGCCTGTTGACTGGGTGTTCTGTTTCTGTACTTCTTTTAATCTGTCGTTGTATGCTCTTAACATACATTTTACTTACTATCTTGATTCTGCTCACATGGAGAGGGGAGAAACGAGCATAGACACTGACACAAATGCAAGACAAATCAGAAGAGATAATATGCCAATGCCTTGTAGAATAACAGAATTTAGGAAATAGAGCTTCCTCTTGTGATACGGCCATATGTTTACCTTTACCACCTCTAATTTGGTGTATGTTTTCCTGTCGGGGCTGTTTTAGCAGGTTGTCTATACCTGTATTGCATTTGTGCTGTGTTTGGGAATATTGCCCTCACCAGCCGGTGCTGTTGCATCTGTTTGAGTCTGTACTAGGGATAGGCCGATATATTGAGGGCCGATATGCACTTTCCCCGAATTATCGGTATCGGCCCCATATTGCCGATATTTTTGTGACGTCGTTATGCCTTCTTAGGCCGCCTCTCTCGTCTTGGACAGCCTCGTCTGGAGTCGAGACTAGTCTCACGGGAGTGTATCACAGCCACACACCCACCCACAGCAGCCCGGTGCCAGCCACCCACATCCACAGGTCCTGTACCAGCCAGCCAGCCACAGGCACTGTACCAGCGAGCCAGCCAGCCACCCACAGGCCCTGTATCAGCCAGCCAGCCACCCACAGGCCCTGTACCAGCCAGCCACAGTCACTGTACCAGCCAGCCAGCCACCCACTGGCCCTGTACCAGCCACCTACAGCCCCTGTGCCAGCCAGCCACCCACCACAGGGTGCCAGTCAGCCAGCCACACACCACAGGGTGCCAGTCAGCCAGCCACCCACCCACCCACCACAGGGTGCCAGACAGCCAGCCACCCACCACAGGGTGCCAGACAGCCAGCCACCTACAGACAGGGTGCCAGACAGCCAGCCACCCACAGGCCCTGTACCAGCCAGCCACAGGCACTGTACCAGCCAGCCGCCCACAGGCCCTGTACCAGACAGCCACCCACAGCCCCTGTGCCAGACACCCACCTACCACAGAGTGCCAGACAGCCACCCACCAAAGGGTACCAGCCAGCCTCCCACCAAAAGGTGCCAGCCAGCCAGACACCACAGGGTGCCAGCCAGCCAGCCACCCACCACAGGGTGCCAGCCAGCCACTCACTAGAGGCTGCCAGCAAGCCAGCCACCACAGGGTGCCAGCCAGCCACCCACCACAGGGTGCCAGCAAGCCAGCCATTAAGCATTAAATAAAAATTAACATGCTCAGTACCAGATTTGTGTCAAAAATTGTCTTTATTTTTCAAAACTTTAAATGTACAAAATATCGGCCCATATCGGCCTTTACCGATATGTTGTGACCAAAATATCGGTATGGGCCCTGAAAAAAAACATATGGTCTATCCCTAGTCTGTACACATCAGCATCTGTCTCTTCCTGCATTTTGGCTAGGCTCTTCTATCTTTTTTGATCTGAACTGTATTGGCTGTATACTGGCACTTCATCTGTTACTGTCTGTGGTTGTCCAGCTAGGGAATCGCATGTCAGGAGTTATCCTGCTGCCCAAGTCCATCTGTACCTTCAAAAGATCTAATAAAGACCAGGTGCTCACAGACTTTGTATCTTGCTGAGAACCCTTCACCATCAACTAGCAACCCAGTATACTCATGTTTGTCCTCCATAACCCTGTACGCACTCTTTGTGTCTGCATTCTGCGTAGGTGTCTTATCCTGCTCTACCATGGCTTGCTACTTGCTAAGTTCCAAATTCCCAGTTCCCTGCTACCATTTACAGATACCCAAAGTAGAACTTTAAGCAACACTTTTTTTTTTTATTTTGAATAGTCGAAGGGAGGGTTATAACCCCTGTCAGATTTTTTTTTCTGCCATCTTTTTCCCATTGCAGAGATTTCCCTTTAGCTAAACAGGAAGTGAAAGGAAATTCCTGCAAATTAGAAGAATTCATTGGGGACCCCCAGGTCACTAAATCTAGAGTCCTCATTGGAAGATTTCCCCTCTATTATTTTTCTGGGGACAACCTAAAATGTGGGGTTTTCTTTTACTTTTACTTTCACTTTCAATTATAATAGTAAACAGGACAAACAGAGGTGCTGAGTCTCTTTAACGGGGAAACAGACAACAATAAAAACTGATAGGTGCTCTAATCCACTCTATCCAAAATAAAAAAAAAACGTTTTTTGCCCTTAGTTATACTTTAACGGCTGCTTTACTTATTCCCATTAGCATTCCCTTTGGTTGGGTGCATATGCTGCCAGAGAAGCACTTATGTAAGAAACATTCTAGCAGCCTAACAATGTACATTAAATATTATATTCTATGCAGAATTAGCAGCCATTTTCTTTCCTTCACATCCCTTTTCGTTCTCCTAGCTTTTGAGGCAGGCATTTAAAAATTGAACATATTAAACATATCAAAAGAAGCCCCTCAATACCATGCCAGGTCTGTATCAGGTAGCAGAGAATTACGGTATCTATAAAACAGCATGGTACAATACAATATGACAATCAAGGAGACCAGCGCAGTGCCTGTACAATAATGGAATCATTTACTAATTCTAGTTAGGGTCTACATTTGTCACTTCATAGCTGAATACAGAAGTGTGTCATGTCCATGCCTCTTCACATATTTCTTTTATTAGGTGAGGTCTTGCGTTTTTGGCTCTGTAGTTTTATCTTCCTTTGTAAATAACCTAAAAAAAATACTCAGTTAATGGAACAAAGTTGACATAAAAACTTCTAGGGTCTATAAAGTTCCTGGTAAATATAATTGTAATACTTAGGTAATGCATATGCTTATTGTTCATATAACTGATTTTTTTTTTTTTTTTTTTACAGATGAGAGGGGTACTCTGCATAACAACAATTTGTTGCCAAGAATCGTATTGCTAATGCACCGTTGGTATTTGTCTTCTACTGAACTTGTTGGAAAACTTCTCTCAATATATCCTTTTATTAAAGTGCAATGCACAAATTGCAGCAGAACAATCCTGGATTAGGACCAGCAGTGTAGGATTATAAATTTACTACTTTCATATGTAGCACCTGACTGATATTTCTTCCTAATGCAGGGGGTGTGCACTCTCTAGGGTAATGGCTGTATAAAAAATGACAAACTTACAAAGAGTAATTGATGCAGCTCTGTAATCATAATACATTACAGGGAGTAGCAAGGAGTGCACATAAAAAACACTGCAGAATTTTGCTTTAACTGGCGGTATATACAAGAAACACATTAAAGGTGTCTTCCTCCCTCCGTATGCTTTAGTAAAGCCAAGAAAAATACAATTTTCATTGCATTTTGTTTTAGAAGAAGAAAACTCCAATTATCACCATGTCTGACTCGCCATCTCTTCAACCCATAATCTTGTATCAATAAACACCTCCACCTCACATGTGCTCTAGCTCCCCAAATGTGTCTGTGCTGTCAACCATAATTGCTCACCATTGATCTTTGGGTGTAAGGTCCTTCAGGCAGCTCTTTGAGCTGAAGAAAGTCACCCTTTCTGTTGTTTTTTTGTGGACCTGTTAGTGTTTAGGTGCTGTTTTCCACCCCTCAGTGCTTTTGGATATTCCAACAGTCTCTAAATTCTAGTGTCTCTCAATAAAGGAGAAAGAAAAAGATTTTTGTACTTACAACCATACAATACAATTGTTTGAGTCTAATGAGGGACACAGGTCCCACCCTTTTGTGTTGATGATCACGTTCTTGCTACTTCTTTACCACAGAATTGGGAAATGCTGAGAGTAAGCAAGGTTATATTGGGCTGGCCCACAGTTTTTTATTAGGCAGTGTCCAATCTTCTTGTAGGGGGCAGTATAACTCTGTCGTTTCTGAATTCCTGTGTCCCTAATGGATTCTTTTTTTTTGTAGATTTTAGAAAGTGTTGGGCTTCCCTGTATAAAATCTGCACACTCCAAGCTGAAAATGGCTTATGGCAATTTTGTATGGAGAAAGTGTTAGCTCTGTTATTGCCATTAGATATTTCTTGCAGCTAAGCAATGTGGAAAAAAACATGAGCAAGGAAAAAGATATGTTAAAAGAGATGTATGGCTTTTTTTTTTCCATTCATACTTACCTTGGTCTGATGCTGCAAGTGTCCCCCGGCACCTCTGCACTGAAAGCCGAGCGATCAAACACCGCCGATCGCCTGGTTCTGACAGCTCCCCAAGCAGAGAGCTGCTGACTGTCATGGTGGCATTGGGGTTATGGTATGGGCAGGCATAAATTATGGACAACGAACACAGGTGCATTTTATTGATGGCATTTTGAATGCACAGAGATGGCATGATGAGATCCTGAGGCCCATTGTTGTGCCATTCATCCACGACCTTCACCTCATGTTGCAGCATGATAATGCATGGCCCCATGTTGCAAGGATCTTCACACAATTCCTGGAAGCTGAAAACTTCCCAGTTCTTGCATGGCAAGCATACTCACCGGTCATGTCACCCATTAAGCATGTTTGGGATGCTCTGGATTGGCATATATTACAGCAAGTTCAAGGTCGTGCCAATATACAGCAACTTCACACAGCCATTGAAGAGGAGTGGACCAACATTCCACAGGCCACAATCAACAACTTGATCAACTCTATGCGAACTGCACTGCGTGAGCCAAATGGTAGTCACACCAGATACTGACTGGTTTTCTGGCCCCTTCAAATACAGTAAAACTGCACATTTTAGAGTGGCCTTTATTGTGGGCAGCCTAAGGCACACCTGTGCAATAATCATGCTGTCTAATCAGCATATTGATATGCCACACCTGTGAGGTGGATGGATTAGCTCTGCAAATGAGATGTGTTCACTAACACAGATTTAGACAGATTTGTGAACAATATTTGAGAGAAATAGGTGAGTTGGTGAGTTGGCTGTAGTGAAAAGGCCTTGAAACATGTTAGCCAGTGCATTAGATGTTGGTCATTAAATGAAACACTAATGGACTGATGAGCGCAATTTGTTGGTCGATGACATGTTCCCTATAGAAATGAGAAAAGCGAGTCTTTTTATCACTTTTTTTAGTACAATATGTTTATTTTAACCAATTAGAGGTTTTTTTTTTTTTTTTTTTTTTTTTTTTGAGAATCTTACACTTTACCAATGCACTTTCTTTTTCATTTACAGTTTATACTGTATATCCGGATGTTTTAAGATTTCAGTGGAACTCTGACGTATTGACTGTTGCCTCTCATACTGTAAATGGCCCTAAAATATGCATGTTGCACCTGCTTTTTTAGAATCGTTTAAGCTTAATTGCGTCTAAATTTTTCCATATTAGAATTAACAAAATAGATTTACATTATTTCCAGCAGTTTGCAGTTTCTATTGATGCTATTTTCATAATATTTTCTTTAATCTTTTACATATCAAAATGCTACTGGTGAAAACTGTGATATATTGCAATTGAAGACATGTCACTTTATGAGGTAAGATTATTTAAAAGGAAAATGGAATATGGTTTCAGTCAAAGAAATGTGTACCACTGCAACTCTCCAAGCACTCCCCTCATAAGTTGGAATGAGGTGCAGGCCTGAAGTACTTCACTCCATCACAAATGGCTCAGTATAATCCAAGAGAAAAGCTGCACACAGCAATGTCTTCATAGGCAAAACTTTATTCAGCTGACAAGCTTCAGCTCATGATCCTTCCCCCAAGACCAACCCACTGACACATTTCACCTTTTGGGCTCAATCCTTAATGATTAAGCCTGCTGGATGAAACATATCAGAGGGATGATCCTGGGGGAGGGACCATGTGCTGCAGCTTGTTGGTTGTTAATATTTTTCTGTGAAGACATCATTGGTGTGTGGCTTTTTGTTTTAGATTACACTGAGCCATGGTTTCAGTAATCCAAAACTTTAATTATCAGTTTCTTGAATTAGCTTTTTTGTTTTTTAGCCAATAGGCTACAAACATTTAAATACAGAAAATTTAATGACAAGACTTTTTTCTGAATATGTAAGGACTTTTACTTACTTTATCCACAGTAAACTTTATAAATTGTAATATTCAATATGTTACGAAAAATGCTGTTGTTAAAATGCATATATTAGGAGACCTTGTATGTCTTTTTATGACATACATACATATGTATGATATACATGTATTAACTTGAGATAATGTGTTAAACACATACTGTACTAATACGGAAGGTGATACGTGTAAACAGTGACCTTTCTTAATGCAGGTCCAATCATAAGTACATATAGTGCATATCCATACTGTATAGCTGAAGACAAAATGTAAAAAAAAAAATCTAATGCGAATGCATAAATACATATGCAGGAAGTAGAATGCACTTGGGTATTTCATTCCTTAAAGTGGGTTTGTACTTTACATTATCATTACTACTACCATAAATTCTTGCATCTTCGGTGAACTTCAAACTTAGATCCTTGCTGCCAATATCACTTCCATTTCACCGTGTCTTTTGCCAAGTTAATGTCCTGATTTATATAAAGGTTGCTGGTCATTTCCTGGATGTTGCCCATCCATCGTGTTCTATTTTTTTCTTTTTTTTTCCCCTTGCTCTCTTCCACAATCTTGCATAGGTCTTCTCCAGCTGAGAATTGGAATTTTCTTTTCAATATTTCTTCCAGTAGATGTCGGTTTTGTGTTATTGACTCTTTGCAGCAACTCTTCATGCGTGACCACGTCTGTCCAGCTGATTTCCAACATCCTCCTGTAGCAGCACAGTTCAAAACTTGTGATCTTCTTTTTTAGGCCTCATTAACACTGGATGTTTTGCTACCTTTCCTAGACTCCATTCCTCCTGGCAGCAACATAAAAATGCTTGACGCTTGGAAAAGTGTGTAACACATTTAGGTGCGTTTAGGTGTGTCAAATGCTTAGGCATTCATTTCACTGGCCAGAATAATAATTTATGAATTGGCGCTCATGTGCTAAATGCACCTAGTGTTAGTACACATTTAGGCATGTTTACACATGTCAAGTGTTTTTTCTGCTGCTCCTACATGCACTGGCTGTGAGTTTTTTCTCTGCCTCTAAACTCCTCTAAATCCACATGCTATCCATCTTCATAAACTCTCACGGTTTATTATAGATAGTGGATAGTAGGGCTATGAGACTAACATTTTGGGAGGTGCGGCAACTGCGCTGCTTAATGGCTGCCTGATTGCAGAGCTCAGTTCAGCCGTTGGATAAAACAGCGACTCCCGAAGCCCCAGCACACCCAGACTGTGCGGTTTCAGCTCCTCTAGCCTTGGGCAGCCACCAGCGATGACTCACAGAAGAAAAGAACTGCCAAAACTCCACAAGCTGCATGGCTTCTTCTACAAAGCCCTGGCCTGTCTCTGCCAAAATGGCACCGGCGGAGGCTCCCAGCAGAGGCCCTGGACTGCCTCAGACCGCGCTGTGGGACCCCACATTCATCCTGGACCAGCAGCTCAAAAACCCAAGGCAGCCCAACTCCCTCAGGAGCTTCCACAGCATCAGCAAGGAGCCCAATGAAGTCAAGGCCCAGGAGAGAGATCTTGGATGACAACCCAGGATCTCAGGACATGGAGGTACCTAAGCTGCAGGACCATCTGCACCTCTGCCCTTTGCTGTATTTACCACATTTGGTCTCCCTGCGTCAGATACCATACTAAAGAACATGCTAACATCATTAAGAGAATCATTACATCCTGATATGTCCTCATGCTTTAACCGTATGCAAGCTGATATACAAGATTTGAGTGACAGAGTGGATCAGGTAGAAGACAAAATATGCGACTATGCAGAATCCTTCAACAAGCTAGTCGACGCTCGCTCATCTCACAACAAAAAAATAGCTTGCCCCAAATCCAAATTTGCGGAGCTAGAAGACAGATCCCACAGGAATACATTGAAAATGCGGGGGTCCTGGAGTCTGCCAAAAAAGCATTTACCACAATTTGCACAAGACCTTTTCTTAGTAATTCTACTGTAACTCACGTTAGCGGATCAAACCATCGATCGGATCCATAGGGTCCCCAATCTCAAGTACCTAGAGATGTTATTCTCCAAGTACACTTCTATCAAGTTAAAGAGAAGTTGCTGGTAGAGTTCCGCAAAACAGATAATCTCCCTGATCAATTCTCAAAGCACCAACTCCTACCTGACCTCTCCAACCATACTCTTCAGCAATGTGGCAACCTAATATCAATCACCAATTCCCTGAGAAATCACAAGGTTTACACTGATGGAAATATCCTGCCAAACTCACCATCACCCATAAAGGAGTTATGTAAACCATTTCTACAGTGGAAGAAGGTTTGAAACTTCTCCATAGCTGGGATATCATTCCAGATCCTCCAGCTCCTCATCTTGCCTCGAATGATTACAGCTGAGCTCCTCCTGATTGGCCCACAATGGGGATCACCTCCTGAAACTGGATCCCCTCTACTCCGCTTGTCCTCGGCACACCGGATCCTCTCTGCAGCTCAGCTCAGCCCAGCTCTCTGTTCCCTCAGGCAAGCCACCTGGAACACCCAATCCTTCTGACAGGAGGAGAGACAGCCGTACTCTCCCTCCTGGGACTCTGCTTCCCACCAAAGACGCTGCGTCATGCGCTCCCTTCAAACATATACTCACTCCCAGAATCCTGTGCGGCAGAATCTGCCTTCTGGGGTAGATACAAGCCTAAATGTGCCACTGATTGGGTTTCCTCCACTGCCCAATGAGAACCCTCTCATGGAGCCAGTGGGGAGACTCCCCATCCTCAATAGCAACACCTGGGAGACATGACAGCCCAGCTGAAAATCATGGCCCTGCTGTTAGGCAGCCAAGGCCCACTATACTTTTGCCTATCACCTACCTTGTGGGGTGCTTCACTAGTCTGGAAGGCTCTGTCGTAAATTCCCATGAACTCTGCAGAGGCCAAGATTTAGCACTGCCTGTACAAGTCCTAGCATTACTAATCCCTGATATTTCAGTAACCCGACTGATCACAAATGGTATTAAGACAATACATGGTCTACTATGTAACCACACTCCCAAACCCGCTAGGGCAATACTAAAAGAATTTAAGCTCCTGAATCATCATTACTTTATGCTTCTGCGTATCTCGCAATATTTAAGCCGCTATCCTCCTCCTGAATTAAAACTACACTTCGAAATTTGGTCTTACCTTACTGATACAAACTCCACAAGTGGGAGTATATCACTCCTCTACGCCCTGCTACAAGATAAACTTATATTTGTTAAATCCCACACTATCACACAAGATCTTAGATCTTTTTTTTCAAAATTGTCGGTCTTTTTTGTTTATATCGAAAAAAATAAAACCACAGGGGTGATCAAATACCACCAAAAGAAAGCTCTATTTGTGGGAAAGAAAGAACATCAATTTTATTTGGGTAAAATGTCACACGACCGTGCGATTGTCAGTTAAAGCAATGCAGTGCCGTATCTCAAAAAATGGCCTGGTCATTAAGGGGGTAAAGCCTTCTGGAACTGAGGTGGTTAAGAGTGTCTCTATGAGGATGTCTTGCTCGACAAAGTCAATTAGACATATGTACCGTATGTTTTCTGTTGCTTCCTGATCTGATTTGCTAGCAAGGTTTTCAGGTGGTGTGGTGTGGTGATGCTCTTGATTGATGGTGCCAACTTTTGGCCAAAAGTCATATTGCAATGGATCGATTTTGTCTTGTTTTGAACATATATGGGTATAGAACACTTTTGATTAAATTTTATTATATTATTGCATGTGGAATCAGGGGTATTGTCTGATGCTTTCACATTTGTTTTATAATGCTTACTATAATAGTCTATAGTCATTTTTCAAACATTTTCCTCACCTTGCTAAATTTCTCTTAAGATTTTAGCAAATTATTGTTTTACTTTTTTACCTGCTCTTTTAACATATTTAGTTGGTATTTCATCATTGCCTGCTGCCTTTCATTACCTGAACTATGTATTGCTTTCCAGACTTGTATAAAGTATTCAAAATTTCTACTTGAGTAAAAGTACAAGTGCTCGATCAAAAAGTGACTTGAGTAGAAGTGGAAGTGCTCGCAGAAAAAGTTACTTAAGTAGAAGTACTAAAGTATTCAACATTTTTTTTACTTAAGTATTGCAAGTAGTTTTTTCAAAAAATTTGCTACTTAAGTACTAAAAGTAAAAAGTACCAGTAGTTTTGAAAAAGAATTTCTACTCAAGTACTGAAAGTAGAAGTAGAAGTACTGTGTTATGTATTTATTAAAGAAAGAAGTCAAAAGTTTGAACATCATATTGTTTTTTATTATTTCAAATGATTTATTCAAATGATTAACCTAAAGGACAATCACAATTCCTTAGACTGTAACTTTTTGTAAACAAAAAACAGATAAAGTATGTCCCTCCCTTCCCCTTTTAAAGCATCCACCTTTTAAAGCCAGGGGTGGTCTCCTTCCTGAGCTTCCTCACTCTCACAGCCAGGCAGATCACTTGAAGTTGAAGGGCCAGGGGTGGAAGGTGGTGTTTTTGTTTCGTCCATCTTTTCAGCTGATCAAAAGGCAGAACAGGAGCATGCGCAGTCTTCTTAATCGCGGTTTGATTTGATTTGCTCAATTGATGATGATGTGCCAGGCCAGCTTCATCAAACCTACAACGCTTAAAGTGAAAAATGCATCAAAAACTACTAACAAAGTGGCTGTGCTAAAAATGCTAATAAAGTGCCTGCAATTATATATATATATATTCTTCTTGTATTCAAAATCATCGCCCACAGTATCAAAAATAAAGTGACATGTCTGTGCTAAATGCAGTGCAAATTATTCCCACAATGTAAATTTAATTCATATAAAATATATATGACAATACCACAATAAAATAAGTTGTGATTGTGAATAAGTTAGGTGCAAGTTTAAGTGTGTAAACTAAACTTTATAACGAAAAGTCCATAACTGAATTCCAGTGTGCAATCTAAGAAGTGCTTGTCACTTGCTGTCAGATGCTTCCACCTTTCTTCTGTGATCTGCTCAAATAAAGTGGTGGACTGGATAGCCTCTCTCTCTGCCTCTCACCTTAGTAGCACTGGCACTGCACTGGTTCAAAAAGCTGTCCATATTATTTTCATTATAAGAACTTGTCAGAACATGCTTCCACCACCTGTCCTTCACACTAGTAGTGCTCATTTGCTTTGCTCAAGTCAAGTGCCACTGCCAGTGGCCACTGCAGTGCAGGCACAGCCGCACAGGCAGAGGCAGGCCGCAGGAAGCACAGGCACCACCACAACACAACACTTACGGTCCATGGACCATGGATGGTCGGATAATCATCATAGCCCTCAGTCTCACTCTTCTTGGTTCAAAAAAGCCACCCATGACCCGTGTGTATATAATATATTAATATTTTATATTGATTATTTGATTCTCAAATGGCACATTTGCCATGGCAAGGATTAGGCCCTCTCCACGGTCCACCTCACTCACCTCATAGAGAAGAAGATGAGATAACGAAGAAAATGCTCCGAGTCCCGCCGCCCGTGTCACAACTCCTCTCAGTAAGAGCCCTAAGGGGTGGAGTCTGAGTGACACACAACACGTTTAGAGGCGGAGACCTCGAGCGGGAAGACGGCAGCACGGCTCCTCCAGTGCGGTCTCTTAACTTCATGATCATGACAGTGATTCCGCGGGCCGCGGCGCGAGCGAGGCTGTGGGATTGATTGAATTGAGTTGTGCTGCCTACTGCTACACGCTACCTACTACTACTACTAAATTGTGGGTCAGTATATTTTATTTCATTTTTATATATAAAAGTGGTATTGTTGAGCACTACTAGCCACTAGATCTCCTGGCTGTCACTTTGTCACATGTTGGGGAATCACAGCGGCTCGGCTCCAGAAGTGGCGGGTGTCCCCGCCAAGAAGTTCATCACCTAATCTTAAGTTATTAATATCTTATGAGGAGAGGACCTATGGGATTGAGAATTGAAATAATTAAATATATATGGCTTTTTGAACCAGTGCAGTCAGTGCCACAGTGCCACCCAGACGCCATCCACCAGTGCCACCACCATTAAGTGTGTTGGTCGGTCACTCGAGCACTGAAGGAGGTGGAAGCATCTAGTGAAGTGACACTTTAGATTTGCACACTGGAATTCATTTATGGACTTTTCGTTATAGATAGGTTTACACACTTCAACTTGTTGCACGCACCTGACCTAACTTATTTCATAACTTATTTTATTGTGATTTATTGTCATATTTTATATGAATTGAATTTACTGTTACATTGTGGGAATAATTATTTTCACTGCATTTAGGCTTTAGCACATTCATGTCACTTTATTTTTGATACTGTGTGGAGTGTGGGCAGGGCACTGGGGGCAACAATGATATTATATCGATTGCACAGGCACTTTATTCGCACAGCCAAGTTGTGTTTGTTAGTAGTTTCTTGATGCACTTTAAGCGCTGTAGCACAATTTATTTGTTTGTTTCATATTTTCTTTTTATTGGAAAGATTTGGTATAGCAGCTTTTATTATACACAGCCTTTATTTTCGTATGCGCTGATTTACAAATGACATTATACACATTTTTTTGAGCTTTATGTAACCTGCCATCTACTGTTCTGGCAGTGGTAATTTTTTTAAAAGTAACGAGTAACTATGCAGCACAAAAAAAAAATACTTGAGTAGAAGTATCAAAATCATCGAAAAAATGTAGTGAAGTAAAAGTAGAAGTAAGAGAAAAAAATTCTACTCTAGGAAAGTACAGATACCGCATTTCGGTACTTAACCACTTAAGCCCCGGAGGATTTGGCTGCTAAAGGACCAGGGGTTTTTTTGCGATTTTTTACTGCGTGACTTTAACGGACAATTGCACGGTCGTGCGACGCTGTACCTAAACGAATTTGACGTCCTTTTTTTCCCACAAACAGAGCTTTCTTTTGGTGGTATTTGATCACCTGTGCGATTTTTTGATCACGCGCTATAAACAAAAAAAGAGCGTAAATTTTGCAAAAATAACAATATTTTTCACATTTTTTTATATGAAATTCCCCAAAAAAAAAAGTAAAAATCAAAATTTTTTAACATTTTTCGGCCAATTTGTTTTATGCTACCTATGTTTGGTAAAAAAAATCGCAAAAAGCGTATTTTGATTGGTTTGCGCAAAAGTTATCGCGTTTACTAACAAAGAGAAAGATTTTTGTCATTTTTGGTGTTTTTTTTTTTAACGCGTAATGGCGGCGATCTGCGATTTTTTTTTCGGTACTGCGACATTGCGGCGGACATATCGGACCCTTGACTGACATTTTTGACACTTTTGGGGTTACCAGTGACATTACTGCAGTAATCAGTGCTATACATATGCACTGTTACTGCAAAAATGACACTGGCAGGGAAGGGGTTAACTTTATTGGGAAGGGAGGGGTTAAGTGTGTCCTAGGGGCGTGCTTTCTACTGTGTAGGGACATTCCTATTGGTGTAAAAGCAAAGATCAACCGTTCTACATAGTAGAACGGTCAGATCTTTACTTTTACACAGGGAGAACTGACAGGCAGCTTGTTTACACAAGCTGCTCTGTCTTTCTCCCTTCACAGGAGCGATCGCAGTGTGACTGGCGGACATCGAGTCCGCCGGTCACACGCACTGACTTGCCTGTGAACGAGCCGCGGCGGGCGCGCCTCGGCGGGCGCGCGCCCGCCCGCGATAGGCTCGCAAGTCAGTGACAGGCGAGTGACGTACCGATACGTCACTCTGCCTGGCCGGGGCTGACCGCCGCAGTATATAGTCGTGCGGCGGTCGGCAACCGGTTAAGTACAGTACTTAAGTAGTTCTACTTCGTTACTATACATCTCTGTTACTTTCATTATCTCCTAATTTATTATCTCTACAGCCTCAGGTTCTGGGACAGCCTTCCTGGATCTTTGACTTCCATATAATTCTGAAATGTATTCTCCCCATTTGCTGTGTACCTCATTCTTTTTGGTTAATACGTGGTCTTCTTTACTTTCAATTCCATTTCCATTATTAAATGTTGGTTTTGATGCTTGTTTCTTTACTTTCATGTACATTTTCCTGGTTTCACTTCTCTTTTCTAATTTGTGTATTTCATCACATCTATAATTTATAAGTGTTGCTTGTTGGCACATTCTTTTGATTGTTTTTGTAACTTCTATATCCTTACTGTGATTTGTTTCTCTTTTATATTCACTCATCGGGGCATGGATTTCCCTGGCAATCCAGTTGTTTTTTTGTTTTTTTTCTTTAGTTAGGATTTGGAATGGCAGTATCTGCTTTGTATCTGAGCAATTTCTAACCATGCTCTGCACTCAGTGGGTTCTTGTTTCACTGTTTCTTCAAAGCTTTTACTATTCTTGAAATGTTGTCCCATTGAGTCCTTTGGGGTTTCTTTGTTCTGTTCATCCTTTAGTCTTGCTATTAATGCCATGTGATCTGATTGTTTATTGATGCTTTGTTTCACTTTGTATTTTGAGATTGTGCTACTGTACTTTTTGTTGATGGCAATGTAATCTGGCAAGCTTTTCTAGTTTCAGTGGCCACCCTTCCAGCTGTACATTTTTTTTATCTTCTAATGCTTTTATATTTCAATATTTTTATTGAAAAAAAGATCAGACAGTAACAAATATATTGTTGAAACAATAGTCAGTTCACCGGTTGTCGTTATATCACAGACATTAGCCCATGAAGTAAAAAAAAATGGAAATAATGTAGACCATCATTAAAGTAAACAAACAATAGCAGAGGAATGTTCTCAAAAAAGTATTCTGAAGCCATGGAAGGATATTAATCATTATCAAAAGTACAGACCTGATCCTCAAGGGACCAGAAATATACCAATTCCAATCAATAAATGAGAATACGATCAGGTAATAAAGGTACAGGAATAAATGCACAGATATTGGATAGAAGATAACGGGAAAACCCCTGTACCTGTTCCAGAGAATATAGTCAAACAGCACCATATAAGACCCTAATGACAACCTGAAACAGACAAGATTAAGAGCAGAAAAGGACCGAAGAAAAAAGAGGAAGAAGAAACCAAAATGAAGGAAGAAATAAAGGGAGAGAAAAAAGAAGGTCAGCCCAGGGCTTATAAAGGAATCGTGATATGCGGATCCATGTATCCCATATGTTGTCAAATTTCTTGGTGTAGTTATGAAGTATACAGGTGAGTCTTTTGTTAACTATAATCCAGTTAAGCTTACTGTATTCATATTCAAGAGGAATTACTGACTGTTTCCAATGCTTAACAATAGTAATTCTTCCCTCTGGCAATATGTATGTGATTAATTTCATTGACTTCCTAGGAGCCTCATCAGGTAGCTTTTGGAAGAGGGCCGCCTCCAGGGACCTACGGATATTTACTCCCGTCACTGAGTAAATTAAATTAAAGATCCAAATCCATAAACGTTGAAAATTCCCAGTTCAATTTTCTAACCAGTTTGCTTACCAACCAAATTAACCTGTCTAACAGTTTGCGTCAAAACAGGGGTTTATTTAGCACACATTTGCAAACGCATGTGTAAGCTGCAGGGCCACTCCACTGCACCCTGTATTACCTGCAGTCCTAACTCTTGTAAATTTATGAGAGTCTTCACAGTGGAAGCACATGCAAGCTAATGGATAGATAGGGGGCAGGTGAGCCTGGAGGTGGCCCAACCCTCCTAAAGGTACTTGGACGCCAAGCCAATGGTACAACAGAAAAGGCATCCAGTATGTCCACTCACCAGTATAAATTAACAACGAAGAAAATGGCCTCTGCCCCCACCTATAACTGGCCTTCATAGCAAAGAATACCTGGAAGGGCAATGCACATGAGACAAACAAAGCTTACCAACCAAATTAACCTGTCTAACAGTTTGCATCAAAATAGGGGTTTGTTAGCACACATTTGCAAACGCATGTGTTGGTTGGTATGCAAACTGGTTAGCAAATTGAACTGGGAATTTTTATCTTTGTTTGTCTCATGTGCGTTGCCCTTCCATGCGTTCTTTGCTATGAAGGCCAGTTATATGTGAGGGCAGAGGCCATTTTCTGTGTTGTTAATTTATACTGGTGAGTGGACATACTGGATGCCTTTGCTGTTGTACCATTGGCTGGGCGTCCAAGTACCTTTAGGAGGGTTGGGCTACCTCCAGGCTCACCTGCCCCCTATCTATCCATTAGCTTGCATGTGCTTCCACTGTGAAGACTCTCGTCAATTTACAAGAGTTAGGACTGCAGGTAATACAGGGTGCCGTGGAGTGGCCCTGCAGCTTACACATGCGTTTGCAAATGTGTGCTAACTAAACCCCTGTTTTGACGCAAACTGTTAGACCGGTTAATTTGGTTGGTAAGCAAACTGTTTAGCAAATTGAACTGGGAATTTTTATCTTTGTTTGTCTCATGTGCATTGTCCTTCCATGTGTTCTTTGCTATGAAGGCCAGTTATAGGTGGGGGCAGAGGCCATTTTCTTTTTTTCACCAGACAAGGTTCCCATCTGGCCGCGGCGTCAGAAACAGGTGGGCGATGTGAATGGATGCATCTTAGCAACCCCAGATCAAGTACCAACGTAGAAGTGTTTTATAATTAGCTTCAATTAGTGTCATATTGACTGATACTTTAGATAAAGCAAAAGCAATATCTTGCCATTCAAATAATTCAAAGGAAAGATTCAGGTACCTTTCCCATTGTAACATGTAGGGAAGTTTGGAATTCGGATCAGTGAGGGAAGCATACATCGCAGACACCCGTCCCCTCAAAAGGCCCCTTGTTTGGCAGGGTAGTTCAAAAGTCCTGAGTGTAAGAGGCTCATGCAATAAATTAAGTTTAGATCTGATAAAGACTACAATGTATTTACTGCATATCTAAATATTTCCCTAGGGGACATTTAAAGTATTGTAAGAAATATATTTGATCCCCATTAAGATAATCACCAATCCATAGTAACCCCTTATTGAGCCAGCACTAAAACAATGAAGGTGCCTGCCTGGGTGGTAACTTCGGATTGGAAAAAACAGGAGTCAGTGGTGTATGCTGGGAAGATAGGGATTTGTGGTGACATACCCCATCTTAAATAGCTCTAATGAGTGTGATAAAGTGGCACATATATATATTCAGTATCTCACAAAAGAGAGTACACCCTTCACATCTTTGTAAATATTTTATTATATCTTTTCATGTGACATAACTGAAGAAATGACACTTTGCTACAATGTAAAGTAGTGAGTGTACAGCTTGTATAAAAATGTAAATTTGCTGTCCCCTCAAAATACCTCAACACACAGCCATTAATTGCTAAACCGGTGGCAACAAAAGTGAGTACACCCCTAAGTGAAAATGTCCACATTGGGCCATATTAGCCATTTTTCCTCCCCGATGTCTTGTGGTTCGTTAGTGTTAGAAGATCTCAGGTGTGAATGTGGAGCAGGTCTGCTAAATTTGATGTTATTGCTCGCACTTTCTCATATTGGTCACTGGAAGTTCAACATGGCACCTTATGGCAAAGAACTCTCTGAGGATCTGAAAAAAAGAATTGTTGCTCTACATAAAGATGGTCTAGGCTATAAGAAGATTGCCAAGACCCTGAAACTGAGCTAAAGTACAGTGGCCAAGACCACACAGAGGTTTAACAGGATAGGTTCCACTAATAACAGGCCTCACCATGGTCGACCAAAAAAGTTGCATGCCTGTGCTCAGCGTCATATCCAGAGGTTGTCTTTGGGAAATAGATGTATGAGTGCTGCCAGCATTGCTGCAGAGGTTGAAGCCGTGGGGGTTCAGCCTGTCAATGTTCAGACCATACGCCGCACACTGCATCAAATTGGTCTGCAAGGCTGTCGTCCCAGAAGGAAGCCTCTTCTAAAGATGATGCACAAGAATGCCTACAAACAGTTTGCTTAAGACAAGCAGACTAAGGACATGGATTACTGGAACCATGTCCTGTGGTTTGATGAGACCAAGATAAACTTACTTGGTTCAGATGGTCTCAAGCACGTGTGGCAGCAAACAGGTGAGGAGTACAAACACAAGTGTGCCTTGCCTACAGTCAAGCATGGTGGTGGGAGTGTCATGGTCTGGGCTGCATGAGCCCTGCAGGCACTGGGGAGCTACAGTTTATTGAGGGAATCATGAATGCCAACATGTACTGTGACATACTGAAGCAGAGCATGATCTCCTCCCTTCAGAGACTGGGCCGCAAGGCAGTATTCCAACATGATAGCGACCCCAAACACACCTCCAAGATGACCACTGCCTTGCTAAAGAAGCTGGCCAACTATGTCTCCAGCCCTAAAACCCTATTGAGCATCTGTGGGGCATCCTCAAACAGAAGGCAGAGGAGCGCAAGGTCTCTAACCAGCTCTGTGATGTCGTCATGGAGGAGTGGAAGAGGACTCCAGTGGCAACCTGTGAAGCTCTGGTGAACTCAATGCCCAAGAGGGTTAAGGCAGTGCTGGAAAATAATGGTAGCCACACAAATATTGCCCCTTTCGGCCCAATTTGGACATTGTTACTTAGGGGTGTATTCACTTTTGTTGCCAGCGGTTTAGACATTAATGGCTATGTGTTGAGTTATTTTGAGGGGACAGCAAATTTACACTGTTATACAAGCTGTACACTCACTACTTTACATTGTAGCAAAGTGTCATTTCTTCAGTGTTGTCGCATGAAAAGATATAATAAAATATTTACAAAAATGTGAGGGTTGTACTCACTTTTGTGAGATACTGTATATATACAGTATCTCACAAAAGTGAGCACACCCTCTCATATTTTTGTAAGTATTTTATTATAATTTTTTATGTGACAAATGTGACAACACTGAAGAAATGACACTTTGCTACAATGTAAAGTAGTGAGTGTACAGCTTGTATAACAGTGTAAATTTACTGGCCCCTCAAAATAACTTAACACACAGCCATTAATGTCTAAACTGCTGGCAACAAAAGTGAGTACACCCCTAAGTGAAAATGTCCAAATTGGGCCCAATTAGCCATTTTCCCTCCCCAGTGTCATTTAGTAGTGTTACAAGGTCCCATGTGTCAATGGGGAGCAGGTGTGTTAAATTTGGTGTTATCGCTCTCATTTTCTCATACTGGTCACTGGAAGTTCAAATGGCACCTCATGGCAAAGAACTCTCTGAGGATATGAAAAAAAGAATTGTTGCGCTACATAAATATGGCCTAGGCTATAAGAAGATTGTCAACACTCAAACTGAGCTGCAGCATGGTGGCCAAGACCATACAGCGGTTTAACAGGACGGATTCCACTCAGAAAAGGCCTCATCATGGTCGACCAAAGAAGTTGAGTGCACGTGCTCAGCGTCATATCCAGTGGTTGTCTTTGGGTTATAGATGTATGAGTGCTACCAGCATTGCTGCAGAGGTTGAAGCGGTGGGGTTCAGCCTGTCAGTGCTCAGACAATACGCCGCACACTGCATGAAATTAGCCTGCATGGCTGTCGTTCCAGAAGTAAAAAAAATTGCAAGAAAGTTGGGACCGGCGCTACCACTTTAAATCAAAAAGTTGTGTTTGTGCAGTCTCAAACCTGCATGAATCATACGTATTATGAAAGTGCATTTAGAGCATACAGTGCGTTTAAAATTGCCAAAGTGCTGCGTGATAGTAAAAGCTTCAATAAATTATCATGGGCTGTGCTCAGTGTACCATATATCACATATACATAAGCATATATAAAAAGTGCTAAGTGCTGTTAATACCATTAGCCACGTGAGTGATTATACGTTTGTGACAGTATATGGCGCCGGTGGATCTCCACCTGTACCGCCGCTGCTTACCGCACTTGTAAAGTAGATCACTCAGTCTTCCTCAGTCACTGAAACAAAAGATAAGCCTCCATTGCGTAGTATATGTTGGTAATGTTAAAGTAGCATAGCATCCACTCACATTTAGGGAGTTCACTTTCAGCTTAGGTGTTCGCCGAGCCGCTTCCGCGTTCCACCGGCTCGAACCACCGTTCCCGGAAGTGACGTGCTGACGTACTACAACCACGCCCTACGCGTTTCGTCATTCGACGTCATCTGGAGCGTGCTGTCTAGCGCTACTCCCTGTCTTTTTATAGGCTGGGCTGTCGCCATCTCAACTTTTTGATTTAAAGTGGTAGCGCCGGTCCCAACTTTCTTGCAATTTTTTCCAACACACTACCTCAGAGGTAGGTTGGGGGCAGCTTACACCACATTAACCACTATCCTGGTTCAATTAAGGTACTGAGACTCCATAGCGCTGGTATTTAAGCCTTTTATATCTTCCAGAAGGAAGCCTCTTCTAAAGATGATGCACAAGAAAGCCTGCAAACAGTTTGCTGAAGACAAGCAGACTAAGGACATGGATTCCTGGAACCATGTCCTGTGGTCTGGCGAGACCAAGATAAACTTATTTGGTTTAGATGGTGTCGAGCCTGTGTGGCGGCAACCAGGTGAGGAGTACAAAGAAAAGTGTGTCTTGCCTAGAGTCAAGCATGGTGGTGGGAGTGTCATGGTCTGGGCCGGCATGAGTGCAGCTGCCACTCGGGAGCTACAGTTCATTAAGGGAACCATGAATGCCAACATGTACTGTGACGTATTGAAGCAGAGCATAATCCCCTCCATTTGGAGACTGGGCCCCAGGGCAGTATTCCAACATGATAACGACCCCAAACACACCTCCAAGACAACCACTGCCTTGCTAAAGAAGCTGAGGGTAAAGGTGATGGACTGGCCAAGCATGTCTCCAGACCTAAACCCTATTGAGCATCTGTGGGGCATCCTCAAATGGAAGGTGGAGGCAGCTTCGTGATGTTGTCATGGAGGAGTGGAAGAGGACTCCAGTGGCAATCTGCCAAGCACTGGTGAACTCCATGCCTAAGAGGGTTAAGACAGTGCTGGAAAATAATGGTGGCCAATTTGAACATTTTGACTTAGGGATGTACTCACTATTGTTTCCACCGGTTTAGACATTAATGGATGTGTGTTGAGTTATTTTTAAGGGATGGCACATTTACCCTGTTATAAAAGCTGTACACTCACTACTTTACATTGTAGCAAAGTGTAATTTCTTCAGTGTTGTCACATGAAGAGATATAATAAAATATTTACAAAAATGTGAGGGGTGTACTCACTTTTTTGAGATGCTGTATACATGAGGGCTTAAGCAACTAGGAAGCCCCAATAGTGATCCAATGGCGCAAAAGGATAGCAGGAGAGTGCCTCAATAGAGACCCCAAAGGTTGTAGGCCCTTTAGCAGTAGTATAGGCAAGTTGGGCAATTTGAGCCGCTTGAAATAAGCTTTTAGATTAGGAAGACTAAGTCCACCCAGTGATTTTGAGGCATATAATGTCAACTTATTTATCCAAGGTTTTTTGGTACCTCTTATAAAACAGAGAACCTCTGCTTGTAGATCCTGTAAGTCTCCTCTCGGACTGCCATTGGTAAGGTTCTAAAGCAGTAAAGTATCCTGGGTAAAAACATAATTTTGATAGTTGATTCTGCCAAACACAGATAAGAAATAATCCGCCCAACAATGAAGATCTTACCAAAGTCTTTCTAAAATTGGGGCATAATTGGCCCGGTAAAGGGTCTCTACAGAGGATGTTAATTGTATCCCTAAATATGGAAGGGAGCCTTGTGCCCATTGAAAATTGTCCCGAAGGGACTGTACTGTTGAAGGGGGCAAGAAAACATTAGGGGCCATTGTTTTTTGAGAATTCAGGGGAAAAAAAATTTTGTTGCAAAAATCGATTACTATTTTTCCATTTCTGTACATTTTATTGGTTACATAGACTCCACATATACTGCCCTCTTTATTAATGCCAACCCTAGCATTCAAATGGCTCAACACAATTACCTTTTATTTCCATCATTAAGGTCTTTTAGGGCTTTGCGTATTAGATAATATGTTGATAGAACCTTACCTTTAACATAGCAAAGTTTCTTTCAGCTGACATAATTAATCCTCAATGATATATTGCCTCTGTTATGTACTGAGCCCACAGCCATAAATAGCAAAGAAAGGTTTATTTTTGGGTTTTCTGAATTAATGTTTGTGTCCCACAGAAGTCAAAACTTGTAGGCAGACAATTTTTGCTAAAACAATTGAGAAAGTC
Organism: Pelophylax lessonae; assembly: GCF_965119305.1. Lineage (NCBI taxonomy): Eukaryota > Metazoa > Chordata > Amphibia > Anura > Ranidae > Pelophylax > Pelophylax lessonae. Next base: position 505,414,081 of record NC_138770.1, on the reverse strand, counting down.
TGAACTAACTGGTACCCTGATTTTGGCTTCTTCTCCACACCCAGTTCAAAATTTGGGAGGGTTAAAGGGGACTCAAATGAGTGTACTCAAAACCATTTATTGTTCATAATGTAAGTGAAATTTCAGAGGAGTAAGCTACTTCATTAGGCAAACAGTGATGCCTAGAAGAAAAGTATCTTTTCCTCAGCATTGTTTATTAACAATTTGGGGCTGTGGAAAAGATATATTGATGATGTACTTATGAACATGAGTTAACTATGTTTGTTGGATTTAACTTTCTATTTCCTGTGATTATCTTCAATTTGGATTGTTCAACACTTTGATCCAGTTACTTAATGTTGATGTGTGTTTCAATGATGGGCGATAGGTGACATCCCTGTTTACTAAACCCACTGACCATAAAGCATTACTCCATTACAGGAGCACACACCCTAGAATAAATGAAAGCCTGCTTATTTCACAGCATCTGCAAGTATTTAGAATCTTCCCCGAAGGGGATGACCATGAGGTCAAAACCCCTTATATGTTTCAAAAATATAATCAGAAAGATTACCCTGTGAGGTTACTTACCTGTACACTTGCTTTGTTTAAAGCACAAGTCAAGACCCTAGATATAAACAGACTATGGCATCGGGTTTTGTTGAATAATTAGAATATCTTTTAGGCAGATAGCTCTTTACATCCATGTGTAAAACTGATCCCTCTAGAGGTATACAAGACTAAAAAGACCATGCAATCTCAACTGGTACAAACGGATTTGAATTGCAGATATTATAATAAAACCATCAATTCCATCAATTTGGGAGAGAATTTGTATTGTCTCCTTAGTGGGAAATCTTATAAAACGCAAACCTATTTTACATATGACTCATACAAAGGACTTCTCCATGTATGTATTAGGTTATCTATCTACATGGGAAAAACTGTGGGCTCCTTTAAGAACTGCATTCAGAAACATTGTTCACACATTTGACTGGCACATGAAGCTAAATGTAAAAACAAAGAACTGGATTGTGGTAAATTAGTGGTTTTCACTTTGCCAATAGGTGCTCATGTGCTTAGGGGACAAGTTTATGTTGTGAACAGGTTCCCAGACTTCAAAAGGGATGTGCATCTAAGGTGGGAAACATGCTGGATTCATATGTTGGACAATGTTAGACCTGTTGCTCTAAACATTGCCCATCATCATTGCCTGTCATTTGGAGCAGAGATAAGCTGACCTATTTTTCTGGTTTTATGGCAATATTGCGTTTCTTTCCATTTCTCCTGTTTTACTGATGGAGGGGTTCCTAAATGAGATGCCTAACATGTTTCCTGATGAAATGCACTGAATCATTGCTTACACTGAGAACAATAAGCCTATCATGTACTGGTGAGATTTGATGCTCTAGATTCCTGACAAGTGGCATCATCTGTTCTATTCACTACAGCAATTTAATTTGGTTGTAAAGCAATTGGAGTGCAATGATCCATTCTTCACATATAAAATATTTGTATTTCTATGGTCTTATAAAGTTTGCTTCTACATTATTTACAAGATCTGAAGTATTCTTAGGAGAGATTGCTTCCCTTCTTTATGTGCAATTTTGAGTACTAACTTTATGAGTTTTAAGTGGACACTGACTTGCATTTTTTCACCTGCTCTTAACTGAGTTGTAATCTATGATTGCACATTACCCATATATGACCATATTACTTACGAGTGTAACAAAAAGAATGGAAAAGAACACCTGTTTATGACCGACAATGGATCATTACCCCTCCTTCCTCCACAAAAAGGTATATCCAAAGTTAGAAATTAATATATTCGCAGCTGTGCTTCCATTTGGATATTTTATAGTAACAATACATATAAAAAAAGGCCTTAATATGTCCCATTTTTTAAAAAACAGAATATCACACTCCATGTTTCTCTTCCTAGAACCCAACTTGTATTTCAAAATTCTTCCTAAATAAATGCATAAAGATCCTAAATATTTGGTTTCACCATGGCCAAGGTTTACTACACACAAACATTAACAGCTTTTAAATATATTACATATATTGTCTCCTAAATGATCAAGAATAGTTTATAAACTTTGGGTTATATGAGTCCCTCTATTTTCTCATAGATGCCCTCAATATGACAAAACATATGGCACATAGAACACTCATTGGATAAAGTTCACATTAGTGAATAAATGTGCCTCTATGTAAAAAAAAAAACCTGGACCTTGTGAGATAATTAGGAAGATCAGTTTGTTTAGTATAGAAACATGAGGAAACAGTATGTGGGTATCCAAGAATCAGCTTGAACAGTTCTAAACTTGGAGTTACTTTCCAGAAATCCACTTTTAAATATCACTTACAAGAATGACACTGCATGATGTACACCACAACTTTATTTCTGAAAAACGTGATCAAGTACTTTGGAATGAGGCCAGTGTTTCTGTTTGCTTAGTTTGTCTCTCCTCCTGAGTAATGGCAAAAATCTAGCTCTACTTTGCTAACAACCACCTTTATAGGGTTTCTATTGTCACTCCACATATCAGTCTGTCTCCTAATAAAGATTCCAAACTGCTGCAAAAATTACAATCCACTGACAGCCTTTGCATTATATTCAGAGACACTCTCTTCAGAGATACTATCATTTGACTGTTGATTCCTTCTGTTCGAATTGAAACATTTTTGAGAGTTTTCTGAGTTGCAATTGTTTACTCAAAAGGTTAAAATTCCTCAGTGAAGAACTCACTGAATTAAATTGATCTTGCACTGGTGACATACTATACTACTCATATATTAAAGGAGAGCAAAGCCCAACCAGTCTTTTCAGCACCCATCAAGCATATTTAAGTCAATCCATTGTAAGGTGTGCAATTGGGAAAGTGCATAATGATTTGCTCTGTGTGCATCTGTAGATTGAGACATAACACCATTATGAGATAATACTCTAATCCCCAATGGATACATTTTTGGCATTCAGATCCTTATAGGAGGACCAGACTGGATAATAAATGTGGTGCCAAAGTGTACTGAGTTATTTAGAATATCGAACTGGGATGCTTGTTGCTTCAGCAGTTCAGGTTGAGATCTTGTGTACAGTGTACTATCCAGGCTAATTTCTTAGATTGAAAGTAAAATCAGGATAATGACAATATTATTAATATTTGCTCTGGTGTCTGTATTGTTACCCGAGGAAGGACAGCATAACTGGCGAAATACTGGTAACCCCACATAATCAATGTTGATTGAAATGACAGGCCTTTTAGGACATACCCAAGTCAAATACACCATTGGCCTGTATATCACTGAATAAATAAAGGGTATCCTGTTTCCCCTTGGATATCTTCAATGCAGCTAAACAGAATTGTATATTACATGTACAACAAATCCAAAAGGGGACATCTTGTGTAAAGTTTGCACATAAGGATCATTATTTTGCTACAGATGTAAACCAACAAAGAACCTGTTATCTATTGGCAAACCTGGTCCCTTCTCTTCCCAAATCTAGTAGACAACCTAATTGTACCCATTGGAAATCAGAAAGCAAGAAAACCTTAGTATCATTATAAAATCAGCTGGTGGTAACAATGTAATTTTAAATTATTTTAATCATCAAACTAGGATGGTTTCAATGTAAGCTATCTTCCTACATTTTGTGAAATCAGGTTAATGACATCAATATTTTCTTTGGTCTCATTTTAACACTCCAAAAGAGAGAGCACAACTGTTCTGATTATACAATGTCTGTAAGTGAGATATACTACTGAACCCACAAATCAAATGTTGATTGAACCAAAGATGGAGATAACAGAATCTTCTGGACATACACAAGAGAAAAGCAACACTGGCCTAGAGTATATATCACTGAAGGAACAAAGAGTTTCTTGCCCCCCAATACCTTTTAAACATCTGGGGCTGACAGCCCCATTAATCTCTTATGTGGTGGAATTTAGTGCCCTCACAGACCTCTTATAAATTAATACTTAGTAATCCTAAAAAAGGACCAACGTATCATTAAAAATTGTTGGAAAAAAAGTGGTGCCGATGTATCACTCATTTACTCCGATATTTATCACATTGGTATACTTACAATGCTTGCTGACTTGTCAAGTTTTTGGGAGCTACCCCAAGACTCCAACAAGAACGTACAATTTTAACTCTCTTCCTGTGTAAAACCTAGAAGATTCAATGGATGGTTTTTGGATGAGGTTTTTGGATTAAAGATGTTGTTTTCTTTATATAAAGAAATCTTACACCTGTGATCTATGGCCAACTAAAATAGATAAAAGTTTGGACCCTTTAAAAGAATAGAAGGAACAGTTTATCTTCCCCCGAGACAGTCTTATCATGACTTTTTAAACTTTAAAAGAAAAGCAATACAGACAAATTTGAAGACCGGACATGTTTAGCTCTGCTACAAAAGCCTCTGTAAAAAGGAAAAAAATATATCCTTGAAATTCACAAAAGGACAAATAAGCAGATTTTATTTTCATCATGTGGAAAGGTTATGAAAGCACATTTCTTTATTTACTGATTTTGTAGATTATCTTAACTTTGTGTTACATGTGATAATCTACTTTATGCATTCAAGCAAATTACCTAAATTACCCCCGGGTGGTGGTGGACAGAGTCTATGGACTTCCAAGGCTCTATTGATTCTTGGAATATACAGCTATTGCAGAATATAGAAACAAAGAGTCCCAGTGTTTATGCCAAATTTGCTAGAAGCCCATAGGAGTGTTAAAAAAATGCAGAGGCTCAACTGAGAAAAAAAGTGTTAATATTAGGTCAAACTCCTTGCACCTGATCTACTAACAATCTCTTGTTTTTCGATGGAGCCGCAAAGTGTTTGTTGTAAACATATTAATCAGAAAGCTGATATTTTCCTGTTGTTCTTTCTTATACCATACTTGGAAAATGGACTAGGAATACTTCGCTGCTGATGCACTTTATCTTAGGACCCTTATTTCTCACAAGGTGTACAATAATGCAACAAGCTGTAAGATGGTTTCATTTATTTATCAGTTGAGTCTGCTGCTCAAGTGATCTTTTGCATTTCAAGACCCTCACAAATTATATTTTATGACATATTTAACATAATTCTCTAATACATAAATCATTATCAAGTGTATAAGAGTACTTAGTTTTTTGGAGACAAGGGGACGGATGCTACCAACAAGTAACTATTGCAAAAATTACATTAAGAAGTTCTTCCTAATTAGGAGATAAAGTTGGTGGTAGTTATGTAAAATGCATGAAACATATAGAAAAATTAAATTGAAAAAGGATTTTTAACAATCATATCTTACCTGAGAATATAAATAATTACATAGTTACTATGTAACTATGTAATTATTTATATTCTCAGGTAAGATATGATTGTTAAAAGAGATAGTTCCTCCTATCTCTTATACACTTGAGTGACACGAGATAGGAGGAACTAGTAACTGCTGACACCTACATCTCCACTGATCCAACAGTGATATGCACCTTTCTTATGCAGATGATGTGTCGATGTGTATGCCATTACCTAGCAATGTAGGACACTGTTCTCATAATTAAGGTGGTTGTTAACCCTTATATATACCCAGCAAAGTAACTAGCCTCAGGTGAAACACAGAGATGAAACAAATCCTCCTACATAAGTGGTACTTGTTTACACAGATAAAAGGATTTTTTTTCTCAGCCCCAGCAACCGGAGGTAAGGATCTTAAAGTGATTGTAAACCTTAGATATGTATTATGACCAAAGCCATATCCCTCTATATAGTCTGCACTAGACTCAGTTAGGAGCACAAAAAATTAATTTTTGTCTACTGCTTTGTTCCTCTGCTATCAGCATGAGTCACAAGTTTTTATGACACTAAGGGAAAAATGGTGTCAGGGAGGAAGCCCTGGCAGATTGACAGCCTCAGCTCTCTTCCTGTGTGCTGTGTGAAGGGGGTTTGAGCTCTGCAGTTTGTAATTTCAGCTCTCCTTCCTTTTTTTCTGAACTCTCAGACAAGCTTTATAAATGTAGCACTTTAAACGGATTTAGAGAAGAGAAGACTGCAGACAGACAGGTACAACTTATGTAGGAGGACCTGTTTCATCTCTGTGTATCACCTGAGGCCAGTCACTTCATTGGGAATATGTAAAGGTTTACAACCCTTTTAAGTTACACACAGTAAGAGCAGCTATGAGAGCTGATTGGAGGGAAGGGACATATCCCACTCCACTTATCATGCAGGAATAATGCTTAGCTAGGGATATCTTTTACAGCCTGTGGGCCTGAGCTCCCTCCCCCATCACTTTTTTAGTTCTTGGTGCTAGGAAAACTTGTCAGAAGTGACTCAAGCAGACAATGGAGGCAGTCGAAAGAAATGCCACTCAGTGCTTTGGATAGAGATGAATACACAGTATAAAAGGATGTGCTTTGTTCATATTTTATGTCTGAAGTCTACAAACATTTAAATAGAAAGTTCAAACAAGCAATGCATATATACTGATATGTTCACTACAATGAAACATGTGGTATGATATAAAGTACGTGCTAGTATTTTGATTCTCATTGATTTAGTACATAGTCTTAATCAGAGGCAGAATGTACTGAAAACTGTTTTGATTGTCTGTTTGCATATTTAATAGATTTGTAACGGTTTGTGGAAATTATATCATGGTTTAGAGTGGCGATTCTTGGTGGTGGAGGGGTAGTAGCCTACATGGTGCGAGCATGAGCGCCGGGAGCAGCAGCGTTGCCATCCACCATAAGGCAACGGAGCTCTGAGCCCTAGCCGCCTTGCCTTTCCATCTCCTGAATCCTCGCCCCCGGCCTAGCCGGTCAAACAGCCACCCTCTTCTGCTTGCCTTGCTGGTGGGTCACCATAGGCCATCTCAAGATGGTGCATGGGGGTCCACAGCGGCTCTGTCAGTGGGAGCCGTGGGTCCGAGCAGCGCCATGAAGCCTGGATAGGTGGAACTCCCCGGATCCAGTCCACCATACCACCCACTGCATCGTTGTACCATTGGCAGTTCCTGCGTTTGCCGGGGTTTTACAGCGGGCACAGCTGTGGAGAAGCAGGGCAGGCAGGAGCTTCGGGCGCATTGTGGGAGGGGGAGGAGGTATCGTCCAAGCCACCTGTCATCCATCTGGCCGCCGCAAATACTGGGGAACAGTGGAATGCCAAGGAGCAGTGGTTCTAAGAGACAGAGGCATGAGAATCCAGACAGAGCCCTTTAGAGGGGAAGGAGGGGTACTTGGAGACCGGACCTTGGATGCAACGAGGTGAACCGCTAAGTGGAGAAAGGATTGGAGTTGTGTCAGGAGAACCCCACACATGAAAGGCAATAAGAACAGCATTAGGATCTTAAAATGAACTGATTTGGCTGATAGACACCCCCCCCTCCCCCACCGACTCTACTTATATTGTGGTGAGATCTTTTTGGTTTTTTTCTTTTTGTGATATTATTCTTTTTTTTCCTTCACTGGACTTCCCTCTATAGAAAATCACCCTCCTTTTTAGAAAGGCTATTGTAATCTAAGACTGCAACGTATGTAATATTGCTGGATATAAATGATTACCCGCTGTAGCGATTCTCTATTAACTGTAGAATAGAACTGTGTAAATTGCTAAGGAGTTTAAAAACTCCTATGAGGAATAGTAAACTCAAGCTTAAGCATGAGAGGCAAGTCAGCAAGAGGCAGCGCAACCTCAAAGTCACCCAAAGTGAGCTCCAGTCCAGGTACAATTAAAAAATGTGTGTTACATGAAGATAATATAGGAAAATGACCTCAAGAGAAATCCAAGAGAGCTTGTTCGAAACAAACTGATACAAAGGAAAAAAGAAGTCAAAACAGAGTATTATCAGGCCTGGCTTCTGCGGAACAAACCAGCTTAGAACAAGAACCGGATGTTGATGCCAGGCTAGACCACATCGCAGAACAAACATCAAGTGACCAACTGCCAACAAAGGGGGAAATAGCTTGCTGTACTAGAAATCATGCTTGCTTTACTAGAAAAATCATTAAAAATAGAACTAACAACAATTTGCAAAGACCTGGCTCACTTAGTATCATGAGTCGAAGACCTGGAAAAGAGGCAAGATAGTTATATATAGACAATAAAAGACCTAAAAAGAGAGGTGAAAGAACTAAAAATGGAACACAGAAGTCTCGTTTATAAAATGGAAGATCTAGAAAATAGGAGTAGGAGGAAGACCCTGAGAATACCAGAACAGACACTCGGGAGGACTTATCCGATAAAATTAGAGAAATTTTCAATCCGTTACTGGGTAGAGGAGAAGCTGACCAGATAACGTTTAAGAGAGTACATCGACTCAGAAGACCAAAAAATATCCCAGTGGATACTCCCAGAGATGTCATCATAAGATTTCAGAGTTATTCAGAAAAAGCCCAGATTTGGGAGAGTCTGAAAAGAAAGCCATCCATAAATTATGAAAGTACAAATATACAGATTTTCACAGATTTATCATAAGCCACGTTGAAGAAGGAGGCTAATGAAAACATCAGTGGAATCCATGAAAAAACAGGGAATAAGGTACACTGGGGGTTCCTGGCCTGTTTGATAGGCAGAAGAAATGGCCGTACTGCAAGATTAAGATTTCCTGAGGAAACACGGGATTCTGTGGAAAATTGGACATCCCCATACCTAAAATGCCAGGCTGAGATTGAAACAGAGGTGATAATGCAAGAAAAGGAACAGTGGCAGTTAGCCTCAAAGAAAAGAAACTGTACTATGGATCTGACTAAGAGTGGGTGGAGGGGGGCTGATAGGGCGAGGCTCGTGGGGGGTTGGGAGGGTTGGGCAGGGAGGGGCAGGAAGAAGATAGAAAGATTTGGATGGCAGCTTAGCTGGGCTCGGACATCTATTTCCTGAGAGGGGAAGAAAGAAGCTCATGACCAGGCAAGTAGAGCACCACCTCGAGGCAAAGGAGTAGGGGCAGGGAAGGGTAACTCTTCCAACTACTTCAAGACCATAAGATGGTCAGATAAACATCATGCCAAGGGCAGAGGAGAAGTGCGGGCATATGGGGGTGGGAGGGGGAGTGGATTGGGGAGAGATTAAGTGGGAGGGGAAAGGGAAAACGATGTTGCGCCAACTCCAGAGTAGTACTGGTTGATGCTGCCGCCCCTATTGATCCCAGCTCTAAACCCTTGCAGAGGTCTCTTAGAGGATGTCCCCATTCCTTCACTCGGCACAGGCTGGGTGAGGGAAGGGGGGGGGCAATAACCTGCAGTAAGTGAGAGGGGAAGGGGAGACAATATGAACTTTTTAAAATTATTGTCATATAATGTCAGTGGAATAAATATGCCAACTAAAAGTCACAAAGTACTAGAAGAGCTTAGACGCAATGCTGCCAGTATAGTATTCTTACAGGAGACACACATTGCACAAGACACAACTGTGAAAATATATTCAAAACTGACCCGATATGGTACTATGGTGATTCACCAACCAAGAGAGCAAAGGGGGTAGCAATTGGTCTATCTAAGGATGTGAGATTTTCTTTTGAGGAAAGAATGGTAGACCTAGAGGGTCAATATATTTTCCCGAAGAGACAAACATCTATTGCTCAAACAATAACCCAAGAGAGTATCTGAGAAAAATATTAGACAAGCTGACCTCCTTCAAAAAAGGTAATTTTTTTCAAGCAAGGGATTTTCATTTCTGCATGGATCCAACTCTGGACTGTACATCGAGTGCGCAGGTGACAGGAGGACTTCAACTCAGGATGGTAAGGAACAAGCTTTTCCATTGTCAACTTGTATACACATGGAGAATCCAGCACCCTGGGGAGGGGGATTACTCCTTCTATTCCCCGGAGCACTCTATGTACTCAAGATTAGATTATTTAATGACAGAACATAGGTTGATAGAAGCAGTTGTTAGTACATCAATAGGGATAAGGACCATATCTGATCACGCCCCAATTAATATGGACATATAAGTCTCAGAGAAAAACAAACATCTGGAGAACAAATGAAGATTTGTTGCAGGATGAGGAAGTGGGAAGAAGGATGGAAAAAGAACTGGAACTCTATTTCTCTAGGAAATATTTCCTAGAGAATAATACACCCAGATATCTCAGTAGTGACATGGGAGGCCCATAAAGCATACATCAGAGGATTATTTATTTCATTAGGCTCCAGAAAAAAAAGATAAAGAACTAGAAATATATATAGATAGATAACATAGATACATGAGTTAGAACAGAAACATAAAAATAAACATGGAGGATGGGATACAAAAAACCCTAGTATTAAAAAGAGATAATTTGAGACAATTGTTGGAAGAAGAGACTAGACAAAGCTTCAATTGAGTTGCAAGGGAAAGATATAAATGGGGAAATAAACCAGGAAAATATTTAGAAAGATTATTAAAGAGTAAAAAATCAAGTAACTACATAGAAAAAATAAAAAAGGGGGAATTGGTTCATTCCACAACAGAAATAATTAAAGCATTTCAAAGCTATTATAATACTCTATACATGTTGCCTCAAAGGGAATCAGATGAAGTAGAACAGCATAGAAAACAAAGGATACAAAGAAAAGGGAATCAAAATTACCTAAATTAGCAATTGACAAATTATCAGCATTAAGGACACCAATCTCTCAGAAGGAGATAAGGGAGGCTCTAAAAAATTCTCAGACTGGGAAAAGTCCTGGACCCAATGGATATACTACCCTATATTATAGGAGGTTTGAGGAAATATTAGTTCCAGAAATTTGCACGTATATGAATGAGATAGGAGAAAAGGAGAAGATGAGAGTACAATCACTGCAAGCTTATATAATGTAGTAATCTAAGGATGTGAAAGAAGTAACCTTATGCTCTAGTTACAGGCCAAAAGCACTGTTAAAAGCAGACACAGGATTATATGCAAAAGTATTAGCAACCCGAATAAAAGATTTAATGGCAGAGGGGATCCATGCAGACCAGAAAGGATTTAACCCAGAAAGGGTTAGAGAGAGGGGAAATATAATGGGTTTAGAACATTACTGTTATTACACAAAGCTAGAGATATTGATACCCCAGCCCTCCTGCTGGCAATAGATGCTGAGAAAGCTTTTGACAGGGTGGACTGAGAGTTCATGGTCGAAACAATAAAGGACTTGGGTATCAGTCCAAGGATGACCCAATAGATAAAAGCATTGTATAGGAATCCAACAGCATTGGTAAAGTAAATGGTAGCTTATTATCTCAGTTTGAAATGCATAACGGGACGAGACAGGGATGCCCTCTCTCACCCCTGTTATTCGTCCTGCCGTTAGAACCACTACTAGCAACTATAAGGAACAGCATAGACATAAGGGGAGTGAAGGTCAGACAGGAGGAACATAAAGTTGCAGCATATGCAGATGATGTTCTATTCTATATCACTAATCCCAGAATAACCCTCCCAAATGTTATAAAGGTGTTAAAGAAATATGGGGAATTATCACATTTTAAGATAAACCCAATAAAGTCAGAAATCCTGAACATCGGGTTAAATAAAAAAGAAAAGCAGGCATTACAGTGGGAATTTCAATTTACCTGGGCAAAGTCAAAATTAAAATATCTTGGGATAATTTGGAAAAAAAAAACTAAAATATCTTGGGATAAATCTAAACCCATTAATAGAAAACCTATACCTAGGCAGCAGCTCTATAGGAAGATTACAGTCCCATGGAGTACATTAACTACATAAGGAGCTGCGCCAAATATATGTAAAAACGATGATAATGAATAAAATAATCCAAGACAATAAAGTCCAAGAAAACAGTCTAGAGCTGAAAAGGGAGAAAGAGACCAGATCTCAGCCGACCAATTACCAGTGCGTAGCAGGAAATCCAAATTGCACCCTGTGCTGACACTCATGGCTTCTTACCAGAGAGATTGACCCTCTTTTCACAGAGCGGTCAAAACAGGCATTGGATGATAAAAACCGTGGTGAGACTGGTAGATCCTAATTCACTTCCACAGCAGACACAAGACTTCTTAACATAAATATATGATGATTCCCAAAACCATATACCGCTGTCTCTGGCAAAGTAAGCTCAAGGAGAGACAAAGGACAGCCAATAGTGAAGTAAGTCTAAACAAGAAGGGTTTATTAGAAGTAATGCACTTACAGTGAAATCGTCATATCAACAGCATTGCAATATTTGAAAAGACCGTGGTGTGTGGCGTGCTCCACATCGATACGTCCACCTTACGCGTATCGCTAAACTTGTGACGCCTCTGATGATGTCACATGTTGAATGTTGATGTTGATGTTGAATTTTATTTGGCAGGGGAAAAAGCCTAGCGCACAATGTGCGGTTCTCAGTAGGGATAAATCATAGGGTGGATTAGCAGCACCAGACATCAAAAGATAATACACGGCAGTTATAATTTCACGTATGGTAGAGTGGACAAAAAACAAACACAGATAAAAGATGGGTAAAGATTGAAACCACATTAAGTAGAACTCAATTAAATAAGAATATATGGATTCACCCAAGTATAGGGAAATACACAAAGACATACACAAAATAATGAGAGTTGTTTACAAGACCTGGGACACAATCCACAGACAAGTCAAATGGGAATATAACTCTCCTTTATTACCATTAGAAGGCACAGATGATTTGATTATGATGATATATAATATATAATGGAAAGATTAGGTCATATCACAAACTCAACACTAGGGGAGAAAACTTGATATTAAATGAATGGAGATATTCACAACTAAAACATTTTGTGAGATCTTTGTCTCAGCCAATCAGATCTGAGGAAGAGCTGAACCTTGTGGAAAAGCTCTGTAATCCATTACCAAAAATAAAACATAGTATGTCTCAGATATACAGGATTTTAACGGAGATGGTTGGTTCAAGGAAACTTCCATTCATAGAAACCTGGAAAAAAGAGATAGGATCACATTTAAAGAGCACAAAGTGAGTGCTATACTGAGAGCCGTACATTGCTCTGCAGTTGATGTTAACATCATTGAAATGAACTACAAATGTTTATCGAGATAGTATATAATGCCGGTAAAAACACATAAATGTCAGCCAGAAAAATCTAACTTGTGTTAGAGGGGTTGTAAGGTGCAAGGCACAATGTTCCATATCTGGTGGGAATGCCCTAAGGTCCGGGAATATTGGTTGAAGGTACAATAGCTTATTAGAGAAATCACAGGAATAAACATCACGGACAATCCATGGACATGCTTATTCCACAAAACTGATAAATCCTTAAAGCAGTATGGAAACACAATTGTTCCAAACCTGTTAAAGGGGGCAATACCAAAAAAATAGTTAGACATAGAAAAGCCCCACCTTAAGAGATTGGTGCAGTAGAATTTTATATATATATATATATATATATATATATATATATATATATATATATATATATATATATAAAATATGGAATATCTGAGAAGTAGAGACGAGGAACAAGAATATAGTTTTCTAAATGAATGGAGAAAGTGGGCAGACTTTAAAAAGACCAACAATTGTATAGAAATATGGGTGGACCAGGGGGGAGACTAAAGGCCGAGGACCGAAGGGTCTAGTAAACATAAATAGAGTCGCAGGAAGAGGAGCGCAATATTGGAATAGAGTGGTAAAAAGAAAGGGGGAGGGAGGGTACACGGGTAGTAGGATATAGGAAGAATTAAGATGTTATTGAATTATGGGAAACATTTTTTTACTTATTTGTACACAGAGAATTGGAAATTAACAAAAATGTATATATAAAAAATAGAGTGGTGATTCTTTGGTGTATTCGACGTTTCCGCACTTACACGTGATTATCACTATTGCCTTAATGAACAAGATAAACACTATTGCCTTAACGGACACAGCCCAAAAACAGCACACACATATGGTGACTTCTTCAATAAAGTGTTCCTTATAAAAAATGGTTTGCTGGTAATATATACAGCGTATATGCTACCTGACAGTGCCATTACTCTGTAACTTCAGCACACATAAAGCATTCAGTGTCTGTCTACTGTAAGGTGTGCAATCTGTGCAAAAAAAGCTTCATGTGGCAGTAGAACTAAGGTAGTGGCTGTGGAATTAGGCAAAAACCAAAATGGATTGATTGGATGGGTGGGTGTCAGTCTTGAGGAGTGGGTGTTCCTAGGCAGACTGTATTTTGCTGCAGATCACCCTAGGTAATGCCCACATGTGATGCCGAGCCTCCACAGTTGAAAGAACTCATATCCAATGAATAAATTAGGGCAGACCAAGGACAGTAAGAAATATGAATCTCACAGTAAGTAATGAAATTAGTGTAAACATTCAGTACATGAGAGAAATTCTGCAAGACAGAAGGTGAGGCTGGAGTTTGGCTTTTTTTTTTTTTTTACTTAAAATAAAATGATTTCCTTTTATTTTTCTCTTTCTGCCAATTTTTCACTAATAAAATATATTTTTTACCTGTGAATATATTTACCTTAGGGCACAATTACAAAGGAAAAAAAGCATGAAAAACGTTACTGCAATCAATAAGATATGTTTTTGTATTTTGTTGTTATTTACGGGTCTGCAAATAGACCTACTCATATACAAAATTCCATTTTATTTTTTTTTACATATTTAATGCAGTCAACCAATATATGTGTTTTGTGGAGACATATAGACTTAATTGCTCTTATTTCTGTTCTAGATACTGGATTTTAGAATTTCCTGCTGAATTTAATTTGGATCTGGGATTGATAAGGTTGACAGAAGAATTTAGAGAACTGGCAAGCCAGCTGGGACATGAAGAACACATTAATCTTATAGATATCTCTAGCATGTGAGTCCATTGGGTATGATTTTTTTTTTCTTGTATTAGCAAAAAATGAACTCTGTATGAGAAAGAATCCCTTCTGTGGTTTCAGTGGAATAATTTATATAATGAGTTGGTTTACACTATGTTTTAAACTACGTTCTATCATGTTGAGAGTGGGAAGAAATACGATATAATTTGTTATCACACGCAATGAAGATTGTGATCAGATCATAGCATGATTATGTTCTCCATCAGATGACCGACAGTTAGACTTAGAGAACATGGCCAATATATTTGGAGCTTAGACATATAGGGGTTGATTTACTAAAGGCAAATAAGCTGTTCATTTTGTAGGTGAAGTTGTATTGTGCAAGGGAATTGGCCACAGAGCTTAGTGAATAAGCTGAAGTTGCAAATTGCAAAGTAGGCTCAATCATGTACAATTAAAAAAACAATAATAATCCTCACTTCCCTCCAGGGCTTCAAGTTTCTCAATTTAGGTGGTGGATCGACAAAGGACTTTATAGAACAGGTAATTTTCTAGACCATAAAGGGGTACGGCCTCTTACCTATTTTCAGGAAACACTGAAGATGCCCCCTGGGGAGTCCTATCGCCTCCTTCAAATTACCCATTTCCTTCGGACCCTTAAGGCTGACCACACTGACATTACGACTAGAACTCTGTATGAGAATAGATGTATGGGGAGGTCTGGGCAGAGGGGGGATCAAGTAATTACATGGGCTATTTACTAATCCGGCTACCAAGCCTTCATATCAGCTGGCATGGGAGACTGACTTAGGGGAATCTATTGACAAAGAGGAGTGGGACAGGTGGTCGACCATGGTGCACAGGGGTATACTCAACACCACCTTGGTGGAAGCAAACTATAAGGTGCTGTCCCGGTGGTACTTGGTGCCGACGAGACTAGCTAAATTGTTTCCGGGCACTTCCCCCCTGTGTTTTAGACAGTGTGGGCAGAATGGGGATATGTATCACGTGTGGTGGAGCTGTCCGAAGGTCCGGCGCTACTGGAACAGGGTGATTAACTTGATACACTCGGCGACGGGTCAGAGAATCGGTAGGGACGCCAAGACAGTGCTATTTTCAGACTTGCCAGTTGAGATACCGAAACATACACGCTCCCTTATATTTTTTATTCTCCTGGCGGCAAAAATCAACATAGCGCGTGCTTGGAAGACGCCTGGACTCAATATCCTACAGGTGAAACACAAAATGGCGTGGATTATGCTAAATGAAAAACTGGCTAGCATTCGTTTGGACAGGCAACGTAAATTTGAACGGGTGTGGAATCCCTGGATCGCGTATTTACAGGCTCCGTAGCCGCGGTGGGGTGGGAGGGGGTCCAGCACGGGGGGGACGTTCTGTTTGTTTGTCTTTTTCATCTTCTTCTGCTCCTTTTCCTTTTTATTTCTTTACTCATTAGAGTTCATGTCGTTATTCCTTTCTTTTTTGTCTCTCTACTTTTTGTTTTTTCTCTCCTTCGGGGGTGATATCTGCTCTGGGTTGTGGAGCATTAGCTTTGGAACCCGGAATATGGGTCTGTGCCTTAGTGGTCACTTGAGGGTGGCCACCAGTTTTTTCTTGTGTTACTACGCAGACCATATCTATTGGTAATGTCTGCATACTAGCTCTTCTTCTGGGTGGAGTTCAGGGGATGGTCGGGATCGGGGGGGGGGCTGCGCCCTGCCACGGACACAGTCTGTACCCATTTGGGGTGTCTGGGTGGGGGGCGGGGGCCTCTGCTCGCCCATTTGTCATCCGGTTTAGTAGGTCTTATGGACCCTGAACGTGCCTCCTTTGAAGCAGCACAGTTACAGGGCCTTGTGTATTGCAATGTCATGTATTTCACTGTTGCATTATCTGATACAGATGAGCCAATGTTTTATATGCTTGCACACACTGTTGTGGTGTGTGGCGCTTTTCTGTATGCTACCCCTTTCTTTTGTTTCACTGTTTTGTAAAAACTCAATAAAACCTTGCACATGGTTGGATGATGGAAGTCAATAGTGCTTTATCTCATTCAATGAGCTCTGAGGAAAATTCCCACACAGAGTGCAACTTCCAATGCAAAGTGAACAATCTATTTCTCTTTAGTAAATGTTATTAAAGCTAACTGCCTTTGCATGAAAATATGGTATTTTTAAAGCTTGACTGTAGGTTCCACAAAAAATGGTTACATTCAAGGTGCTAAAAATACAAATTTGTTTGGTTTGTAATACAATTTCAACTGCAGAACATAACTCTGTAGTTGGAAGTTTTAGAGAAGGTCATTGCTCACTGTGTGAAAGCAACGGTCTTTCTGCAGCAATTCAACACCCCCCCCCCCCCCCCCACACACACACACACACACACACACACGGCTGAGTCAGAGCTAAAGGATCATGGCTCTCTGTGTGAAAACAGTGCTCTATCTGCAGCCATTTCTATCCCCCCCGCTGAGTCAGAGCTTGAAGACCATTCCTTTTTGTGTGAAATCTGCGATCTATCTGTAGCGATCCAACACTCTCCACCACTGACTAGAGCTAGGCTTTGAGAGCTTTCTGATTAGATCTCTGTAGGGATTTTAGACCTCCTTTGAGACACAAAGACTGTTTATGGTTATGGTATCTTGTTACAATTCTTTTCTATTAAGGCCTACCTAGTTAAAAGAATAATCATTTTACTACATTCATATTTAAACTTACTTATTATTGCACATGCATGCGCACGTGCACGCGCACGCAGATGTATTGCCTTAGAGGTAAAGCAAAAATAGAAAATACTGTATCTACGGCCTTCTTTTTCATTCTGTGAAAGCAAAAGCATCTATGTTTTTTTTTTTCCAAAATGCTTTATTGAAAATGAAGGTTGAACATGACAATGTAAATGAACAGGTGAACATTCAGATCAATATTCTCGGTGTTCAAACTAATATCAGAAATACAGAAGATTTGAACAGATTAATACATTTTGTATACAATATGATAGCAAGGTTAATGAAATGACAATGGGGATTAACATAAGAAGGCTAGTAAAATATTTATAAATGTAATGTATGAGGATGAGATGATGTCGTTGTATGTGAGGCGATGATATCCTGTATTAACCTAAAAAAAGGTGGGGGGGAGGGATTATGACAAGCATTAGTTCCCCTTAGGAGGATGGGGGAGGGGGAGAAGGAAAAATAGGGGGGGAGAGGGGGGGGGAAGGGTATGATGGGTCTGTGAAAGAGAGACCAGATGGGAAGTAGGACCTAAAAGTATGAGAGGAGGTAAAGTCAGTTATTTTCAGGCTAATGTTTGGAGGAGCATTATTATTCCATGATCCGAATGTAAGTGCTCGTTTTTTTTGTATAAAGTCCAAGGATTCCAAGTTGTAGCAAATTTGGTGGGTGTATCGTGGGATATCGCAGTGAGTTATTCCATTTCAGCTAGTTTTTCGACTTGATTGAACCATTCTTTCATGTTAGGGGTCTGAGGGGAACCCTAGTGTCTTAGAACACATAGTCTAGCCGCGTTGATCAAGAACATTGTAAGTGATTTGCAATGTTTTTTATTGGCTAATGGTAATAAGTGGAGGAGGTAGGTAGTGGGTGAAAAAGTAACATGGTTGTTGGTGATTTTTTGAATGGTATCGTGAACCTGTTTCCAAAATTTTTCAATGTGGGGGCAGGTCACCTTCACTTGCAAGGCATCTCCAAAATTTATTCTCTATAGAGTTATTCCATTTATGCAGCATAGCTGGTGTTCAATACCATCGGGAAAGGAGTTTGTAATTGTTTTCCTGTGTGGAGACATTGATGGACCCCTTGTGTGCCGCAAAAAATGTTTTTGACCATTGATTTTCTGTCAATTTTATTCGGAGATCAGATGACCATGTGGTGAAAAATGTCCCTCCCCAGGTTTTGTATTATCCCATAAAATGGCATATAGCTTATGAGATGTGGTTTCGGATGGGGTTCAAGACATAGTTCTTCAAATGGGGTCAATTTAACTGGTTTATTGTGGTCTCGTAAGCTTTGGTTGATGAAGTGTCTTATTTGAACATAATTCCAAAAGGGGAGATCCATGTAGTTTGGCAAGGTTTTTAGGGTACCATAGTCTTGGATTTTTCATTGATGTAAAAAGGGAGAGATTCTAGTGGAATCGTTTAGGGATTTGTGGGCAAAATGTTGGTTGTTGTTTCCCTGTGGGAAGTCTGGGTTTTGTAGAATTGGGGACAAGGGGCCAGGTGTGGAGTAGATTTTTAGAGATGTAGAGACAAGATTGAAGCATTTCAGCGTGGGACCAATCAGAGGGTGTTTTAAAAAGTTTGGGGGGAGGTTTTTATATGAGCACCATGGGGCTCCTGCTAGGGGGATTTGAGAAAAAGAGTGTTCCAAGACTATCCAATCCTTACCGCAACGCTGAGTGTTCCATTCTACAATGCGCTGTAAATGACATGCTTGAGAGTATTTTTGTAAATCTGGGACACCTAATCCACCTTTGAGTTTTGGTTTTGTTAGTTGAGTGAGGTTAATTCGTTGGATTATATCATTCCATTTTTTTCCCAAATATTTTTTATTAAAAGGTTTTATATATTTTTTTGTAACACATGCATACAAGCAACCAAAACAGTTGGCACTTTACAACAGCAGGGCGCTCTTTACAAAGATTTTACATCTGATCTCACAACATTCCCAGAATTATTTGCATACTCATAGCATTATACTAGCAAGAAGAATCATTAAAACATGTGAGCCCACGTGTCAATGTCCACCACTTATGAACAAAATATACAACGTGTATATAAAACAAAGCCTTCTTACTTCTAGTAGCAAGGTCTACAGTGAGAAAAAAAAGATGCAGCCCTATACCAGTGCAACTCAGCAGTTCTAAACCAAGACTAAAACCAAGCCTGCAACACTCAGCAATTTCTTTTATTTTTAGCTTGATATCTCTGTATCTTTCACAGTCTGGACATATCATCAATTATCTTGATTTTGCCTACCTACACTTGTCTCAAACACTATTATAGGCTTTGCAGAATTTGCAGGGAGACAAGGGCCATTGGAGCTGACCTTGGTACCTGAATCCAGGGGTCCCATAGTTTATTAACCACTTGCCGACTGCCTAACGCCGATCTACGTCGGCAGTCAGCCCCTCACAGGCAAAGTGACGTAGGGCTACGTCACTAGCTTGTGAGGGTCTAGGGAGCGAGCGCGGCCCACGGAGGCGCGCTCCTAATCCCGCGTGGTCACGGACCCCCCTGCGCGTGTGACCAGCGGACCCGATGTCCGCCGGTCACTCTGCGATCGGCGGGGGAGAGGGAGAAAGGCAGGCAGCTTGTGTAAACAAGCGACCTGTCATTCTCCTTGGTGTAAAGACACTGATCACACGGATCTACTATGTAGATCCGTTGATCAGTGTCCTTACAGCTCAAGCCACAGCCAATCACAGTAGAAAGCACGCCCCTAGGGACACACACAGCCCCTCCCTCCCAAATAAAGTTAACCCCTTCACTACCAGTGTATTTTTACAGTAACAGTGCATATGTATAGCACTGATTACTGTAGAAATGTCACTGGTAACCCCAAAAGTGTCAAAAATGTCAGTCAAGGGTCCGATCTGTCCGCCCCAATGTCGCAGTACCGCAAAAAAATCGCAGATCGCCGCCATTACGCGTTAAAACAAAAAACAACAAAAATGACAAAAATCTTTCCCTTAGTTAGTAAACGCAATAACTTTTGCGCAAACCAATCAAAATACGCTTTTTGCGATTTTTTTTACCAAACATAGGTAGCATAAAACAAATTGGCCGAAAATGTTAAAAAATTTTGATTTTTACATTTTTTTGGGGGGGAATTTCATATAAAAAAATGTGAAAAATATTGCTATTTTTGCAAAATTGATGCTCTTTTTTTGTTTATAGCGCGTGATCAAAAAATCGCACAGGTGATCAAATACCACCAAAAGAAAGCTCTGTTTGTGGGAAAAAAAGGACGTCAAATTTGTTTAGGTACAGCGTCGCACGACCACACAATTGTCCGTTAAAGTCACGCAGTGCCGAATGGCAAAATACCCCCTGGTCGGAATGGGGGTAAAATCTTCCGGGGCTTAAGTGGTTAAATTGAAAAGGGGTACCTCTGGATTTCGAGATATGCCTTTCCTTGAGTAAGGTAATATTTACTTGGGTGCGCCACTCCTCAAACTTAGGAGGAAAGGGAACTATATTAATACTACAAGAATAGTCTAATGGACTTCTTTGGGCAATACTGCTATTTCTTTTAGAAACTATGATAAAAAAGACCTAATTAGTGTCTTTTTATGAACAGTGTACTATATGCACTTCTGCACTTTGTTACTTTAACTAAAAATTGCGCGTTCGTGCAACACTATACCCAAATAAAACTGATGTCCTTTTTTTCCCCCACAAATAGAGATTTCTTTTGGTGGTATTTGATTACCTGTGTGATTTATATTTTTTGCGCTATAAACAAAAAAAGGACATCATTTCTGAAAAAAAACAATATTTTTCACTTTCTGCTATATAACATTCCCAAAAAAATTTAAAAATCTAATTTTTTTATCCTTTTAGGCCAATTTCTATTCTGTGTATAGAGCTACTTTTGGCATTTGGGAGATTATCAGAAAATTTTGCTCTATTGAATTTGCAGCAAAACTATTTTGATTCACCAGTCCAAATTGTTGCAAGCATGCCAACAGCCAGTCTGAATTTCAGTTCAAGACAACCTTTCTTGGTACATTTTACTTTAACAAAGCAAATGTTAATTTTATACTGGTGTTAGATTTTGTTGAAATGTAAAATACATTACACACTGCCTGTATTTATATTTATAGTACATTAATGCCTGTATGGAATATTAACCTGTCAATACAATAATTACTGTTCAATACTTAACACCACTTTGTAGGCTTCAACTGCTTTGTAACATAGTAAAAGTTTTAGACTGGCCTTACATTGATTTAAATTTGTTTGGTCCAGCAGTGAAAGTCCTCTCTTGACAAAAGTCGATAGTTTGTTTAACTTCTGTTGAATGGACAGGTCCGAAAATTATTCTTGCTCGCTCTCAGCCAATCAGAATAGTGCTGTTCAAGCACATCTCTCCCATGTAAGGAGTAAGTGTCTCCAACGGTTTAGAGAGTTTGGATTTACCCTTCATTTTATGGATAGTGTAGGACCCACTGACAATGGGGTACTTTGACGTAGTGGTTGGCTTGAGCACGATATGGCCATGGTGGGACTAAATCCCCATTTTTACTTATTTTGATCAGGTCTTAGTTGCCTTGTTATATTTGATGTATAATTTGCATGTGTGCGCTATCCTCTGTAGTTATATATGCATATTGGTTTTCATAGCAGCACCATCTTTAGAAATGCATGTTCAGGGTGTGCCCCCCCAACCCTTTGTTTGTTTGCAGCCAATCAGAAGCCACTAGGGATCAGTGACTTTGTAAAAAGTCCAGGCATACCATGAGTTAAAGATGTAAGAAATACAGCGCTATATAAAACATCATAAAAGTGCTTTGTAAACAATAAAGTGACAATGTGCTTATTAAGATATATAAATATACAACATATATCTTAACCACTTTACGACTGCTCACAGTAATATTACTGCGGCAGAGTGGCTCGTTATCGTCTGACGACGTAGTACTACGTCGTCAGACACTCCCCCTTCTGGGTAGCGCTTGCGCACCGCCGGAGGCTCGCTCCCGCTGTTTTCATTCACAGCGGGAGTCGGGCCAGGGGAGGAGCAGCGGCGATCGCCGCTGCTCTTACCCGATCGTCGGGGATCGAGTCTGGAGATCCGCCCGCTGTGTGTAAACACAGCGGGCGGATCTCCATAGTGACAGGGAGTGACAGATTGGACTGTTCAGCATAGCTGGACATCCGATCTGTCCATGACTCACTCAGTCCCCTCCCCCCCCCACACGTCAGTAAGCACCAGGCATACATTAACCCCTCCCTCTCCAATAAAATTAACCCCTTCCCTGCCAGTGTCATTTTTACAGTAACAGTGCATATATATAGCACTGATTACTGCAGTAATGTCACTGGTACCCCCAAAAGTGTCAAAAATGTCAGTCAAGGGTCCGATCTGTCCGCCGCAATGTCGCAGTCCCGCAAAAAAAATCGCAGATCGCCGCCATTACGCGTTAAAAAAAAAACACCAAAAATGACAGAAATCTTTCCCTTTGTTAGTAAACGCAATAACTTTTGCGCAAACCAATCAAAATACACTTATTGTGATTTTTTTTTACCAAACATAGGTAGCAGAAAACAAATTGGCCAAAAATTTTTTAAAAAATTGGTTTTTACATCTTTTTTGGGGGGAATTTCATATAAAAAAATGTTAAAAATATTGTTATTTTTTCAAAATAAACGCTCTTTTTTTGTTTATAGCGCAAAAAGTAAAAATCGCACAGGTGATCAAATACCACCAAAAGAAAGCTCTGTTTGTGGGAAAAAAAGGACGTAAATTTCGTTTGGGTACGGCATCGCACGACCGCGCAATTGTCAGTTGAAGTCGCACAGCGCCGAATCGCAAAAAGTGGCCTGGACGGAAGACAGCAAAATCCTCCGGTGGTAAAGTGGTTAAAGGTGCATATAAATAGTGTCCATAAAGTGCATTAAACCAATCAATAAGGTGCAGCTGAAAAACTGAAATCCAATCCAGAAAATAGCCAAGTGCGAGGCTAATATAAACAGTGCTTGTTAGGTGTTTCAATAAACAATGTGCTCAAAACACCACCACCGATTACCCACAAGATGGCCTCTCACCTCAATAAGATAATAAGGAGGCAATGAATCCTCAATATAGGTGAATCCGGGTCAATGGATACCACTTGCTGGACTGATATTCTCTTGGACTCAGTATGCAGGTAAGACATGAAAAAAAATGCAATAGATCTAAGTGCTCACTGCTACATAACCCTTTATTGAAGAATGTAAAAAAATCACTCACATACAAAGCACAATCAGGCTTGTGTGGACCGTACAGGCAGTTTCAAATGAGCTTCCTATATATTTTACCTAAGATACACAAAAGTTTAGATAACCCCCCAGGCAGACCCATTATAAATGGCATAGAGTCAGTCTGTGCACGATTGGGTCAATACATTGACCATTTCTTACAGCCTCTCGTGGCCACTACTTATGCGTATGTGAAAGACACCACACACATACTTCAAATGATAGAAAATCAGTCGCAAATGGAAGATTGTATACTGGCCACTGCCGATTTAGGGTCTTTATATACGATCATTGGCCACGATGAAGCACTAGATAGTGTATGTTGGGCATTAAGAAAGACCGAGTTGTCGTTAAAACATAGAATATTTCTCCTCGATAGCCTTAAATTTTGTTTAAGACACAATTACTTTTGGTTTGGAGGACATTATTATCTCCAATCAAGGAGTGTAGCCATGGGGGCTAGGTTTTCCCCCAGAGGGGCTAATATATTTATGGCCCGCTTGGAGGACGACCAAATCTTCTGTGTACATCCAGACCAGCTGTTAGTATACAGAAGATTTATTGACGATATACTTATAGTGTGGAAGGGGGACCGTGCCTCTTTGGACTCCTTTGTCCAAATGATGAATGAAAACAACAAAGGGATTCAACTCACATGGAATGTCAGTGAGGACAAGATCGTTTTCCTTGATTTAGAAATTTATAAATATATGGGGAGGTTGTATACAAGAAATTACTTCAAACCCACTGACCGCAATGCATACATACCGGTAGATAGCTGCCATCATCGCACCTGGATTAAAAATATACCCAAAGGGCAGTTCATCTGAATCAGACGGAACTGCGCCTCAGGTGATGAGTATAGACAGCAATCGGATACGCTTATCCAGAGATTTCATGAAAAAGGTTATGATCTGGATGTGATCACTAGGGAAAGGGATGAAGTATATAGGTTAGATAGAGATTCCTTGGTTCATAAGGGTCCTTACGTAAATAATAACATAAATATTAAAATCAAGCAGGGGAAATCCGAATTTGGTGTCTTAGTAGAATACAATGTCCAATATAGACAAATTTAAAAAATTGTCAAAAAACATTGGGGTGTACTCCAAAAATATAAAGTTTTAGGTCCGCATTTACACGCGACTCCCAAGTTTATATATAAAAAGGCCCCCACTCTTAAAGATAAACTTGCCCCAGGGGCTATTGATCCCTCGGTTTTAACCAACAATTCTGCTTTTAATTTTTTAAAAGGCTTTTATGCCTGTGGTAAGTGCTCAGCATGCCAACACAGTAAAGTGAACTCTAAAAAATCAAATAATTTGTGGCAGCTAGTGCAGGTATGACATTTCTCATTAAGGATTTGATTACCTGCGCCACTGAGGGTGTAGTATACACGCTGGAATGTGGATGTGGCCTTCAATATGTTGGGCAGACGTCGCGTCCTTTAAAAGTCCGCCTGAGAGAACATGTAGTCAACATTAAAAAGGGCAAAGTGGAACACAATGTGTCCAAACGATTTAGATTATGCCATCATAGAGACCCCAGCTCCCTCAAATTTTGGGGGATTGAAAAAGTCTCCAAACATTGGAGGGGGGGGGTAACTTTATTCGATCCCTCAGCAAAAGAGAGACCGCCTGGATATATCAAACTAATTTCTTGACACCCAGAGGTTTGAATGTTGATTTAGATATCAATTGCTTTATTCGTGATCGTTGATTTTATTATATTTCAATTATATTACATAGAGTTTTATATCACATCTATGCTGGTACCCTTAATGTTTAATTCCTTTTTAATGTACCTATCCGAATGTATTTTATGGTTTTGTATTGTTATCATACCCATTGTGATTTTTATTATTCTTTTTTTTATCAGTTCCATTTTTATTTTTATTTCTTTTTATTTTATTTTTATTATTATTATTATTATTTTTATTTTCATTTTTATTTTTATTTCTTTATTTTTATTTTTATTCTTATCTTATTTTATATTTTATTTTTTTTTTAATTTTTCTTGATTTTCTTTTGAATTTTGAATTTTTGTATACACATTGTATTGTTAGTTAGTTTTGAATTATTTATGATTTTAATGAGTATATAGTCTTGCTGTGAGGTTCCCCGCTCGTCTAGTGTTTTTTAATTATTCAGTGCCATTACCTATATACTCTGCTGTGGTAGGCCTGATGCTCACTTCCTGTCAATATTGAGCTTCCGGGGACACCTGTGAAGCCGCGCCTTTAGAGGAGGAGTTATTCATATTTATACCTTCGCTGGTCCGTCTAGTCTCCACCCCTACTGACGAAGTCGTGACGCATAAGCGTATGATGCCACGAGTATAGGTGGCTGACACTCCGACGGACGAGCGGCGACTACACAGCGCGGCTCCTCACAGCTCATTTGAAACTGCCTGTATGGTCCGCACAAGCCTGATTGTGCTTTGTATGTGAGTGATTTTTTACATTCTTCAATAAAGGGTTATGTAGCAGTGAGCACTTAGATCTATTGCATTTTTTTTCATGTCTTACCTGCATACTGAGCCCAAGAGAATATCAGTCCAGCAAGTGGTATCCATTGACCCGGTTTTTACCTATATTGAGGATTCATTGCCTCCTTATTATCTTATTGAGGTGAGAGGCCATCTTGTGGGTAGTCGGTGGTGGTGTTTTGAGCACGTTGTTTATTGAAACACCTAGCAAGCACTGTTTATATTAGGCTCACACTTGGCTATTTTCTGCATTGGATTTCAGTTTTTTAACTGCACCTTATTGATTGGTTTAACTATTTATATGCACCTTTAACCGGTTGCCGACCGCCGCACGACGATATACGTCGGCAGTCAGCACGGCCAGGCAAAGTGACGTACCGGTACGTCACTAGCCTGTCACTTGCTTGGGAGCCAATAGCGGGCGAGCGCGCGCGTGCGGAGGCACGCTCCCGCCCTGGCTCGTTCCCCAGCAAGTCCGTGCGTGTGAACGGCGGACCCGATGTCCGCCTGTCACTCGCCGATCATCGAGGCAGAGGGAGAAAGGCAGGGGGCTGATATAAACAAGCCGCCTGTCATTCTCCCCTGTGTAGAAACAGTGATCATACGGTTCTACTATGTAGGACCGTTGATCATTGTTCCTACACTTCAAGCCACAGCCAATCACAGTAAGAATCACGCCCCTAGGGACACAAACCACCCCTCCCTCTCAAATAAAGTTAACCCCTTCACTACCAGTGTCATTTTGCAGTAACAGTGCATATGTATAGCACTGATTACTGCAGTAATGTCACTGGTAACCCCAAAAGTGTCAAAAATGTCAGTCAAGGGTCCGATCTGTCCGCCGCAATGTCTCAGTAACGCAAAAAAAAAATTGCTGATCGCCGCCATTACACGTTAAAAGAAAACACACCAAAAATGACAGAAATCTTTCCCTTAGTTAGTAAACGTAATAACTTTTGCGCAAACCAATCAAAATACGCTTTTTGCGATTTTTTTTTACCAAACATATGTAGCAGAAGACAAATTGGCCAAAAATGTTAAAAAATTTTGATTTTTACATTTTTTTTTTTGTGGAATTTCATATAAACAAATTTGAAAAATATTGTTGTTTTTGCAAAATTTACGCTCTTTTTTTGTTTATAGCACAAAAAGTAAATATTGCACAGGTGATCAAATGCCACCAAAAGAAAGCTCTGTTTGTGGGAAAAAAAGGACGTCAAATTCGTTTAGGTACAGCGTCGCACGACCGCGCAATTGTCCGCTAAAGTCACGCAGTAAAAAAATCGCAAAAAACCCCCGGTCAGGAAGGGGGTAAAATCTTCCGGGGCTTAAGTGGTTAAGATATATGTTTATATGTTGTATATTTTATATATCTTAATAAGCACATTGTCACTTTATTGTTTACGAAGCACTTTTATGATTGTTTTATATAGCGCTGTATTTCTTACATCTTTTAACAATTTATACTTCTGTTAGTGAGGAAGTTGTATATAGCTGCTGTATATTGTATATTTGCACAGTTGTTTGCCATATTTGCACATTTCACTGAATTAGAATTGTGTACAAGCACTGTGTCACTTTGTAATTTATTAATTGCGCTGATTATTCACCTTTACACATACCATGAGTTAAGTCCAATGAGGTTTATGTAACCTCCTGGACGTATCTCTATTATTTTTATTTGACAGGTTTATAGCATTCCCGGATGATACACTTGGGGCTCTGAAAGGAGAACAGCACACACAGCTGCTATGCTTTCCCCTCCCCTCTTCTGCTCATTCACAGAAGACTTTGTATTTTGTGAACAAGCTCACCTTATACAAAGGCTTCTGTGATTGGGCAGGAGACAGGGGAGGGGTGGGCTAAGCAGCTTCACTAACTCTACACTTGAAGGAGCTGATTCCAGGGAGGCCAATGTCAGAGCTCAGGAAACTATCCTCTTAGAGCACTACAAACCAGTGAATGGTAAATTAAAGAGATAGGTCCATGAGGTGGCATGCACCTCAGTGGACTTAATTCATAGAATGTCTGCACTTTTTACAAAGTAGCTGAATTCCTGGATTATGGTTTGAAAAAAAAACCTCCAACACTGCAAAAACTTGTGAACCATAACACCAAATGCATCAAAGGATATGATATTTGTACACTCACCCAAAAATGTTTTTTTTGCTCATAATAAAAAATGTATATAATCAATATACTGTATATCACCATATGCCCAGCACTTGGCCAATATATAGGTGACAAACGGATAGAATTAAATTGCACAATCTGATATAAATATATACACCAAACAAAATGGTAAAATAAAACAATAAAAAGAAACCAAACACAAAGTTAGTGAACTTTCTTAAATATGCAAAAACATAGTGTCTAAACAGTTCACAACAATATAGTCTTATAGTGTATTCTTATAAGTTTCATGAACTAAATGCTCCAAATCAGTTGGAATTCATATTATATTAATGTGTGTCTATCTCCTTCAATCCACCTCCATGCTCTACCTCTGTGCTAACCCTCTTGCAGGTATACTCGTAAACTAAAAGCACTTGTCAGTGTTAATCGAGCAGTTCCTCTTTCAGAACACTCTATTTATACTGCTCTCCTCACATTTCCATCCCTGCAATGAAACATAAGGAAGGCAAGGAAAAACTGCATAGTGTAAAAAACTTTTCAAGGTTATTTTGGGCAGGGGTACTGAATTAAAATTCACGGAGGTCCGTTAGTAAAAGCTTCTTCAAACAGAAGTCTAAATTGCATGTTTGTCCTATGACCTTGTTCCTTCAAATCACAGCACCCTCTCCTCCTAGGCAGTCCCATCTCTGCTGCTGGGAAACGCAGACTAAATTGCACATGTTCCTGACCCGCAGAGGAACACACCACACATTAGCAAACCACATCGTCCTGCAGCACCATATAGATTAGTGCTTTGTGATTTAAAAAAAAATGGGTCAGTGGCTTGTTTCTCCACATTTCTCATGGGTAGTGCAGCCCATTAAAATGAATGGGTTGAACTGCCTGTGACATGCACACGCACAGATCTGCACAGAGCCCCATATCCCAATCCCATCTTTACACCAGTATCTGCAGTGCCCACTGCACATCACAGTTCCCTCCCTTTCACACCAAGTCCCCCCCCCCCTCCACATTACTGTCCTTAGCCGCCCAACATTACTGTCCTCAGCCCCCCCATTATAGTACTCGGCCCCCCAACATTACTGTCCTTGGACCCCTTCATATTATTATTCTCAGCCCTCCATTACAGTACTTAGCTTCCCCACATTACTGTCCTTGGGCCCCTCATATTAGTGTCTTCATCCCCCCCTCATTATAGTACTCAGCTCCCCCACATTACTGCCTTCAGCGCCCCTCCCTACATTACAGTACTTCACCCTCTCTCCCGACATTACAGTTCTCAGCCCCCACACACATTACAGTACTCAGCCCCCCCTTCCTCATTACTATTCTCAGCTCACTCTCTCACATTACCCTCCTTCACACTTAAGTCCTCAAGTCCCTCCATTCACATTTCCCCTAGCTTACACAGACAGGAGGGCTAGATGCACAGCAGGTCCAAATGGAAGGCTGGAGCTGCAAGCTGGTGATTGGTTGCTTGGCCTGCCCTACTTCCTATCAACCAATCACCCTGCTTGTGTACCTTGGGCAACTTTCACCCTCCCTCCAGAACTGTACTGCCTCCTGCTGCTGCGGTGACAGCTGTGATGGCTAGGAGAAGAAGAGGCTCCTAAATGGCACGACTGCTGCGGTCCAGGTGGGACAGTATTTGGGTCCGGACCTGAACTGGGAATAGAGGACTGAATACTGTAATGAGGGAGGCTAAGTACTGTAATGTGTAATCACACAGCACCAAGGTGCATGGTGCCACGGGGCCATGTTGTTTGGCTCACATACGTGCTAAAGAGTGGCATGTCCTTCTGAGAGTAAGGAACATGTGAAATTTAGCCTGCGTTCCCCAGCTGCAGAGATGGAAATGCCTAGGAGGAGAGGGTGCTGTGATGTGAATGATCTGAGTCATAGCACAAACAAGCAATTCAGACCTCTGCTAGAAGAAGATACTAACCAGATCTCCATGAATTTAATTCAGTACCCCTGCACTAGAGCAAGTTCCCTCTAGTAGTAATAAATTAAATCAACCTGATACAATTAAAAACCAACCTCCTCTTGTAGTCCTAAACAATCTAGCACTGACCTCTAGAACATTACCAAGAGGTTTTAAATAAATATATATATATACAGTGGGGATCGAAAGTTTGGGCACCCCAGGTAAAAAATTGTATTAATGTGCATAAAGAAGCCAAGGAAAGATGGAAAAATCTCCAAAAGGCATCAAATTACAGATTAGACATTCTTATAATATGTCAACAAATTTTGTTTCCATCATTTACACTTTCAGAAAACTAAAAAATGGCATCTGCAAAAGTTTGGGCACCCTGCAGAATTTATAGCATGCACTGCCCCCTTTGCAAGGCTGAGACCTGCCAGTGTCATGGATTGTTCTCAATCATAATCTGGGAAGACCAGGTGACGTCAATCTCAAAGGTTTTAAATGCCCAGACTCATCTGACCTTGCCCCAACAATCAGCACCATGGGATCTTCTAAGCAGTTGTCTAGAAAACTGAAACTGAAAATAGTTGACGCTCACAAAGCTGGAGAAGATAGAAGATAGCAAAGCATTTTCAGATGTCAATATCCTCTGTTCAGAATGTAATTAAGAAATGGCAGTCATCAGGAACAGTGGAAATTAAAGCAAGATCTGGAAGACCAAGAAAAATATTAGACAGAACAGCTTGCAGGATTGTGAGAAAAACAATTCAAAACCCACGTTTGACTGCATAATCCCTCCAGAAAAATCTGGCAGACACTGGAGTTGTGGTACACTATTCCACTATAAAGAGATAGATACTTTTACAAATATGGTCTTCATGGAAGAGTCCTCAGAAGAAAACCTCTTCTACGTCCTCACCACAAAAATCAGCGTTTGAACTTTACAAATTAACATATAGACAAGCCTGATGCATTTTGGAAACAAGTTCTGTGGACCGATGAGGTTGAAATTGAACTTTTTGGCCAGAATAAGCAAAGGTACGTTTGGAGAAGAAGGGGCGCAGAATTTAATGAAAAGAACCTCTGTCCAACTGTTAAGCATGGGGGTGGATCAATCATGCTTTGGAGTTGTATTGCAGCCAGTGGCACAGGGAACATCTCACGAGTAGAAGGAAAAATGCATTAAAAAAAATGTCAGCAAATTTTGGATGGCAACTTGATGCCTTCTGTGAAAAAGCTGAAGGTAAAGAGAGGATGGCTTCTGCAAATGGATAATGATCCTAAACACACCTCAAAATCAACGGGGGGATTACATCAAGAGGCGTAAACTGAAGGTTTTGCCATGGCCTTCACAATCTCCTGACCTCAACATAATTGAAAATCTATGGATAGACCTTAAAAGAGCAGTGCGTGACAGACAGCCCAGAAATCTCAAAGAACTAGAAGACTTTTGAAAGGAAGAATGGGCAAAGATACCTCAAACAAGAATTGAAAGACTCTTGACTGGCTACAAAAAGTGTTTACAAGCTGTGATACTTGCCAAAGGGGGCAATACAAGATATTAACTCTGCAGGGTGCCCAAACTTTTGCAGATGCCATTTTTTGTTTTCTGTTATTTTGAAAGTGTAAATGATGGAAATAAAATCTAACTTTTGTTGACATAAGAAAGTCTAATCTGTAATTTGATGCCTTTTGGAGATTTTTCCATCTTTCCTTGGCTTCTTTATGCACATTAATACAAATTGTTACCTGGGGTGCCCAAACTTTCGATCCCCACTGTAAGTATGTATATATATATATATATATATATATATATATATATAGTAAATCATATGCCTTCTTGTAACTTAATTTAGTGAAAAAGGTGAAGCTGTGCTGACTTCAATTATCCAATCATGTGTTAGGAAAAATTCATTAATTTTGTTGCGTTCACTGCTTTAGTGATTTAGTGATTAGCCCTTTTGAGGATAAATGTTCTAAAGATTTCTAGGCAGTGCTCTTCTCTGTTCTGAAACACATTTTTCTGTTTTTGGCAGCTGTCTGGCTAAAAAGCCCTGTAGTCCCCAAGTATATCTAACTCTTTTTTTGCAAAAGCAAAGAGATTCAGGGTGCAGAAGGGTGGGAGACAGGTGATCTCCTCTTCACTGATCTCTGCTGTACTAAATGAACCTGTAAGTGCTTAGCTCTGAGCACTTCCAGGTTTAGGACTTCAGAATCCCAGCCCAGCGGCCAGTTAACATGCATGATTAAATTATAACAAATAAAATATGTAAGCGCTACTGTACAACCCTTATGCTTATCCACCACCAAGCAAAACAGCTATAGGGGAGTGTGGAAGAGGTGGAGTAAAACTTTGCAGAAGCTTTATATTGCTGGGAATGTGGGAGCAACATCTGAGAGGTAGTAGAAACTTACAGAGATGCAGGGTGTCTCGAAATTGAGACTGTTTTATAATGTTCATACTGTATATGTGGATTGAGGTGCCATTATTTTATTTCAACACAAAGGTGTGAAGCTAACTTAACCACTTGCCGACTGCCTAACGCCGATCTACGTCGGCAGTCAGCCCCTCACAGGCAAAGTGACGTAGGGCTACGTCACTAGCTTGTGAGGGTCTTGGGAGCGAGCGCGCGCCCCCGGAGGCGCGCTCCCACTCCCGCGTGGTCACGGACCCCCCCGCGCGTGTGACCAGCGGACCCAATGTCCGCCGGTCACTCGGCGATCGGCGGGGGAGAGGGAGAATGTCAGGCAGCTTGTGTAAACAAGCTGCCTGTCATTCTCCTCGCTGTAAAGACACTGATAAAACGGATCTAGTATGTAGATCCGTTGATCAGTGTCCTTACAGCTCAAGCCACAGCCAATCACAGTAGAAAGCACGCCCCTAGGGATACACACAGCCCCTCCCTTCCAAATAAAGTTAACCCCTTCACAACCAGTGTATTTTTACAGTAACAGTGCATATGTATAGCACTGATTACTGTAGAAATGTCACTGGTAACCCCAAAAGTGTCACAAATGTCAGTCAAGGGTCCGATCTGTCCGCCCCAATGACGCAGTACCGCAAAAAAAT
This sequence comes from Pelophylax lessonae, assembly GCF_965119305.1. Taxonomy (NCBI): domain Eukaryota; kingdom Metazoa; phylum Chordata; class Amphibia; order Anura; family Ranidae; genus Pelophylax; species Pelophylax lessonae. The sequence goes on along the minus strand of NC_138770.1, from coordinate 505,380,750 downwards.
CGCAGATCGCCGCCATTACGCGTTAAAAAAAAACAACAAAAATGACAAAAATCTTTCCCTTTGTTAGTAAACGCGATAACTTTTGCGCAAACCAATCAAAATACGCTTTTTGTGATTTTTTTTACCAAACATAGGTAGCATAAAACAAATTGGCCGAAAATTTTAAAAAATTTTGATTTTTACTTTTTTTTTTGGGGGAATTTCATATAAAAAAATGTCAAAAATATTGTTATTTTTGCAAAATTGACGCTCTTTTTTTGTTTATAGCGCGTGATCAAAAAATCGCACAGGTGATCAAATACCACCAAAAGAAAGCTCTGTTTGTGGGAAAAAAAGGACGTCAAATTCGTTTAGGTACAGCGTCGCACGACCGCGCAATTGTCCGTTAAAGTCACGCAGTGCCGAATCGCAAAATACCCCCTGGTCAGGAAGGGGGTAAAATCTTCCGGGGCTTAAGTGGTTAAAGGACCCGCTTGTATGCACTTACATAGACACTGCTAGGATGGACATAGATAAGTAAACACCTGCTGTACAACACACATTAGGTATCCGCTTGCATGCCTGAAGCAGAAGAATAACCTTAGAAGAATCATATAAATTAAAGTGATGTGCTGCAAGGGCATGTTAACACCTGAATGAGGTGTAGGCAGGGGAGGACTGGGAAAGGGGGCAGGGTGACAATTGCCCCTCGGGCCACTCTGACGCCGGATAAAAAGGCTGCACTCGGGGCTGGATTAATGTAGGGGCCAGACACTGTATACAGCTGCCAGGCGCCCCTACACAATGTTATATTTGCAGAGCTGCAGTGGAGTGGTATGAGTGTGCAGAGTAAGCTCCTGAACCCGGCCGGCACAATACTAACACAATCACTTTCCTGTCAGGCAGAGTTATCTCTGCCCGACAGGAGCTTCCTAGGCCCCGGCTGGCATGATGTCATGTATTTTTGTTAAACCTCCTTTGTTGCTATTAACCTTAAATTATGTTACCACATTGCATCATGTTTGTCTTGCTTCATAACATCAATATCGGTTATAAAACCAGGTGGGCATGGATGGTGAGCTGATTTGATGGTTCAATGGGCCACATGACTGGACTTGCCCCCCATGCATAAGGCTGCCAACCCTCCCCTGGGTGTAGGAAACCCACATCCATGTACGTTTCCCACACTGCGTTCTAAACACACTGGGTGCATGATCTGCTCCTGGTGTCAATATATTGCTAACAACACCCCAAACGCAAATCACAAACACAATGTGTTTGCCTGCACCAGATAGAATGGTACAGTGCATTTGTGAAAAGTAGTGCATGCACTCCTTTTTGTGTGATGCAGTGCGATTTCAACCTATTCAAACTAATGGACTGAAAATCACACCGCACATGAATCATACAAGAACACGGACAGTGATTCTGGTGTGAACTGTCCCCAAAAATGGTTCTTGTGTTGCCTACTTACAGTATTGATTATAGTCAGTTTTTGCTGTTTCACAATTTTTTTGAGGCTGGATATAGCTGACACTTATTAACTCAGCATAGTCTAGTTTTTGAAATTTAATGGACCAATTTTGACAATGTATTGTGTGTGTGCACTAAAAAATCCACCTTTTTACTCAAATAAAGAAAAAAAACTCTAATAAATATATATATTTAAAAAACAATTATAAAATATTGATATGATGCAGGATTTATATAGAGCCAAAGGTTTGTGCAAGGAGACAGCACAGTTACAATACAATTTTATACAAGAGGGACCAGAGGACCCACGCAAGTGAGCTTACAATATAAAAGATTAACAATTAGATACTAATTAATTTCATAAATGGCCTATAAATAGTCCAGCCATCTATTGCCTTTTAAATCAATTTTAATATCAAGTGCAATAAATAGTGCCCCAAAAGAACTAAGGCATATTTATAAAACAGTGACGGTGACATTCGCAAAAACATTCACTGCAGGTATATCAGTGCAAATGAAAACTCATGCACCAGGAAGATACACCTGCAGGGAATGTTTGGTGAGACACAATCAGTGTTTTATAAATAGACACTGTCAACTTATATAAACTCCAGGCAGCTAAAAGATATTTCCATTTACTGAATAGTCACTAAGAGAGAGACCTTTGTCTCAATTCATGACTCCAAGACCAAAGGGTTTTTCACTTCAAAAGAAGATATTAGCACATGATCACATTCATAAAATAGATATAAAATTATTTTGTTGGATTTTTCTTTTTCATTTAATATAGAACTGAGCACAGGAAGGTGTTGAGAACAGAGCCATGCTTGTACATGGAGGCATCACAAACACTGAGCGCACTGTTAATTGTTTATTGATTGTTACATTTTGTGGTGACAGCGTACATTGTTGCTTTTGTTTGCAGCCCATCTTATGACTGGATGCGAAGAGTCACACAGAGGAAAAAAACATCAAAGAAGGGAAAGGTTTGCCTTCTGTTTGACCATCTGGAGCCTGTGGAGCTGGCAGAACACCTAACATTTCTAGAGTATAAAGCTTTCCGAAGAATATCTGTAAGCAAAATTTTCTGATAAGCTCATCATTTTTATATTTAGAGAGTCACAAATTAATCTTTCAAAATAATACCTTTTATTGCAGATTAAAAGGCAGCGGTGCTGTTCATTAAACTGTGCACTTATTTTAATTAACTCATCGCAAAAAGAACAACAACCTTAGGCACAGTGAAAATATTCATCAGGGCTCCATCTGCCTTAGGGAGCCCAAGCCATGTGCTGCATGTTTTATAATAATCAAAGCAGTTTTGATTTTTTTTAATGCTATTTGATGTGGGCTGCATCATGCTGTCTTAACTTATTTGCTTATAAATGTATATTCATAGATTAAAAAGCCAAAAATATACCAGGGGTTGTTTACATTAGGAAATGCAACTATTTCTAGCACACAATGCATCTTTTTTTTTTTTTTGTGCTTGTTCATTTACAATTTGCAGTTTGAACCTACTTATCCCCCACCCCCAATAGATTAACTGACATTTCTTATGCTAAAATAATATATGGTATGCTTTTGAGAGTCTGCACAGGCACATACATTAATTGCCATTTTAGAGACATAGAAATAAAGGCCTTTTGTGAAGAAAAACATGTTTTACTATAATATCCATATATTTGGAAGAAGAGAGTTTTACAGTAGGACATTAGCTGATAACGAGTGGCATCATGATTTTGTTTTATAGTTAAAGTGGAACTTCACTCTCCCAATCAACATTAATTATTTTTAATAAAAATTAGAGGAAGGCGCCTGGCCCTTTAAAAAAATATAATAGAGCCTGCTGCCCCTTTAATTGTTAAAAACAATATATAAATATGAATCGTGGGTAAAAAGGCGCTGGTAATCTTTTATGTTGCTAGATACAATTTAAAAATTTTAAAGGTATCACTCTCTATTGTGGTCCCATATTTCTAGCTGTAGGATCTCAACCGCCCTTCCACCTAAGAAATCTGGGATAAGACGACTACCGGTCAGGAAACCGGAGGGATGGTTAGAGTCTCCTGGCAAACCTGACAATTTGCCTAGGCAAGAAACCAGGAAGTAACTAAAGAAATGTAAAAAAAAAGAGTTTAAAACTAGTACATTTACTAATGCTAACAGAATAAGAATTAAAAATAATTAATATGAATCGTGGGTAAAAAGGCGCTGGTAATCTTTTATGTTGCTGGATACAATTTTAAAATTTTAAAGGTATCACGTATTTTATAAGATTATTAAATTATGACATGAATGTGTAAAAATACGTGCTATGCATAAATTAGTGCCAAATATATTAAATAATAATTATCAAAGTGCTTGGTAGTGCATCAACCTAAAATTACAAGTGTGGGTTTTCACTAATATAAATGTCACATAAATATCACATATATAAATTATTTTGAGCAACAAGCAAAAAGGTGCTTATTAGTGCATGCATAAATTACGTACCATAAAATAAATTATAATAAATAATCGTGCTTTCTAATAAAGTGCTCAAAAAAAAAAAAAAATATATATATATATGGAAAGTGTCTCTAAAATTCCGAACAATTCATGCAATCTGATTGTGCGTCTGTATTCTTGATTCTAAAGTGCTCCAGGTGATTGGGTGTGTCACACGTGGCCTCTTACCAGCTTTCAACAGGTCGTAATGACCCCCAACGCCTGTGATCCCTTTTTCTGGGTGGATCAGACCTCTCCTCGATATCTTTTCGCTTGAATATCCTGCTCCTACATTAGGCGTGTATGGACCATATAGTCCGCATATAAAGATAAAAGATAGCCTCCAATAGTGAAATATTGTATGGTTTATTAAAAATACACTATAGGATCACAATTGGTCTCTTACTATTTGTTGTGCCCTCCTGGCACTGGGCAATTCGGCAGTACAAAATCGTTCGGGTATTGGGAAGATGTTGTCCGAGGATCTGCAGCTTCCTCCTATCTCTCCCTCCTGACCGCCTGATGACGCACATTAGCGAAATGCATTGTGGTCATTGCTAAACCCGGAAACAGGAAACTCAGGCATTCGAGCAGTGGCAGGGACGCATGCCGACCGCCGCAAAACAAACAGGGAAAGGAGAGATAGGAGGAAGCTGCAGATCCTCGGACAACATCTTCCCAATACCCAGTGCCAGGAGGGCACAACAAATAGCAAGAGACCAATTGTGATCCTATAGTGTATTTATAATAAACCATACAATATTTCACTATTGGAGGCTATCTTTTATCTTTATATGCGGACTATATGGTCCATACACGCCTAATGTAGGAGCAGGATATTCAAGCGAAAAGATATCGAGGAGAGGTCTGATCCACCCAGAAAAAGGGATCACAGGCGTTGGGGGTCATTACGACCTGTTGAAAGCTGGTAAGAGGCCACGTGTGACACACCCCATCACCTGGAGCACTTTAGAATCAAGAATACAGACGCACAATCAGATTGCATGAATTGTTCGGAATTTTAGAGACACTTTCCATATATACAGTATATATATATATATATTTTTGAGCACTTTATTAGAAAGCACGATTATTTATTATAATTTATTTTATGGTACGTAATTTATGCATGCACTAATAAGCACCTTTTTGCTTGTTGCACAAAATAATTTATATATGTGATATTTATGTGACATTTATATTAGTGAAAACCCACACTTGTAATTTTAGGTTGATGCACTACCAAGCACTTTGATATTTATTATTTACTATATTTTGCACTAATTTATGCATAGCACGTATTTTTACACATTCATGTCATAATTTAATAATCTTATAAAATACGTGATACCTTTAAAATTTTAAAATTGTATCCAGCAACATAAAAGATTACCAGCGCCTTTTTACCCACGATTCATATTAATTATTTTTAATTCTTATTCTGTTAGCATTAGTAAATTTACTAGTTTTAAACTCTTTTTTTTTACATTTCTTTAGTTACTTCCTGGTTTCTTGCCTAGGCAAATTGTCAGGTTTGCCAGGAGACTCTAACCATCCCTCCGGTTTCCTGACCGGTAGTCGTCTTATCCCAGATTTCTTAGGTGGAAGGGCGGTTTGAGATCCTACAGCTAGAAATATGGGACCACAATAGAGAGTGCACACAGGCTATATCAAGGAACACCAAGAAAGCACTCACGGATAATAGAGAGAGAAGTCAGAGAACTAAGGCAGCACTCCACGGGGAATATACCGGGAAGAGGCGTCGGGAATAGGCAAAGCCAGCAACCACGATCAACGAAAAGCCAAAGGAGTAGTCCAAGAGGCAAGGTTGGGAACAGGCAGAGTCTGCAACAACAATCAAACGAAATCCAAAGGAGTAGTCCAAGAAACGTAATCTGAAAAAAGCAGAGTCAGTAGTCATAAGTACAATATGTTTACCACCAACACCCAGGGAACAGGACCTATACTAGGGTGAAGACAGGAAGGGGAAGTGAAGATATATAGGATCACTAGATCAGATTAAAAACAAGGGTGTTACTGAAAAGGAAGTTCCCCAGTGGCTCAGACAATAGGGAACTGTCCAAAGAACACTAGGTTTTAGGATCAAATCCAGGACATGGCATGACACAAATGATGTCAAACATCACCGTGTCTTCAGGAGGGGAGGAAGGGAGAAGGAGTTTTCTGAGATAAGCACACTCTCTTGCATACGAACGGCAGATGGATTCCAGGAAGTAAATGCTACATGAACCATCTTCCCTTATTCAAGGTGGCCATTGCCAGAGATGCTAGGAAGTGATTTCTCAACAAAATAAAGCATGGAGGGAGTAGCTTGCTTTTAATATTAAAAATGAATTAGATAGAAATTTTGGTATGTGGTGCTCAGATGCAGTGCAGATCCGCTTTAACAAAAAAATTGGCAATAATCAAGAAAAAATTGCAATGTTCTACCAAGTAAAATTTACTGGTGGTTTTCAGTGTAGTAGCCCATCTGACAAAATACTTTATTGCCACTTATAGATAGATAAATGTCAGCATTTAAGGGATAACTCCTCCCAAAATAAGAAATTTAGTATTTAATGGATAGTAGTTGGTGCAATCACCCACCGGCTTTTTGTATCTTGCAAAGATTCTAGTGAGGTGTTCTTAGCTGTACCCTCCAGAACTCTTATCTGTAGCCCTTTCAAAGCCATCTACATGTGTAGCAGATATTGTGGATGATTTTGGAAGTGCAAATACATAACATAGGAAATCTAGCTGTGAAAGTATGACACCTTCCTAATAGCTTTGTGAGCATATCTGTAAAGTAAGACAGCACACACAGGGAATTAAACTAGAGGAAACTTTGAGGGATAGTAAAAGCCATAAAAAAGGAATTTTCACATTAGGAGGATCCAAGAAAACTTGAAATAGGCAACATATCTGCGCAGCAAAGTGGATCCAATATGTAAAAAATGATTGGAAAGAAAAAACAACCACCTCCTCAGGATAGCAATAGGCATCATACTCTTTTGGCTATAGGTCATTATGTAAACCTATATGTTGAACTAATACATATATTTTCTTTTTTTTTCAGTTTACAGATTATCAAAGTTACGTAATTCATGGCTCTTTAGTGGACAACCCAACTTTGGAGCGCTCCATAGCTCTATTCAATGGAATCTCGAAATGGGTACAGCTTATGGTTCTGAGCAAGCCAACCCCACAGCAAAGAGCGGAGGTTATTACCAAGTATATTAATGTTGCCGAGGTAAAAGGCCAATGTGCCTTCATTTAATCAACTAAAAATGCATTTTAAAAACAGGTATTGTTAAGGATCATGAATAGTGTTGAGCGAACACGGACTGTATTATTCGTGTTCGTACCGAATAATTGGATTTTTTGTACCCGAACACGGACACGGACACTTTACTGTATGTTCGGGTAAAAATCCGTGTTCGGTCGTTTTATTTCCGGGTTTTGCATGCTTTGGCGCTCTTTTCATGGCGGGCTTTCAACAGCCAATCAACAATCGTTTAACTGGTGTGCCTTAAGCCATCCCAGCCATGCCTGCAAATGTCTCAGTAGCTGTGATTGGCCGTCTGAAGCATGTGACCAAGTCTTTATAAGTTCGAGGCAGCCGCAGCGGCGTCATTATGCTGCTTAGATTCAGGGACAGAGCACACATCAACGTGCTGGCTGCTGATTAGGGAAAGATAGGCAGGAAAAAACCATTTGTGTCCGGATAGAATTGAGGGACAGGTCGGAGTGTTTAGGCAGGGCGAGTTGTAGGCATTTTAGGGATAGAGTCTGCTGAATTATAGGGTCAGTGTCTTCTACAAACTACAATCGATATTGCTGTGTGGGGGGTGGGGTGAATCTGCACTCAATCCTGATCTACGATCTCTTCTCAATCCTGTTAGGGACAGAGTCTGCTGAATTTTAGGGAAACTGTGTTCTACAAACTACAATCGATATTGCTGTGTGGTGTGGGATTGGAGATAGGCAGGTGTCAGTGATCCACATCCATTTTTCTGTGTGTGAGCTGCAGTGAACACAATCTTTTTGGGCTGCAGTGAACACAATCTTTTTGGGCTGCAGTGAACACAATCTTTTTGGGCTGCAGTGAACACAATCTTTTTGGGCTGCAGTGAACACAATCTTTTTGGGGTGCAGTGAACAAAATCTTTTTGGGGTGCAGTGAACACAATCCTTTTTGGTGTGCAGTGAACACAATCTTTGTGGGGTGCAGTGAACAAAATCCTTTGTGGGGTGCAGTGAACACAATCTTTTTGGGGTGCAGTGAACAAAATCCTTTTTGGGGTGCAGTGAACAACATCCTTTTTGGGGTGCAGTGAACACAATCTTTTTGGGGTGCAGTGAACAAAATCCTTTGTGGGGTGCAGTGAACACAATCTTTTTGGGGTGCAGTGAACACAATCTTTTTGGGGTGGAGTGAACAACATCCTTTTTGGGGTGCAGTGAACAAAATCCTTTTTGGGGTGCAGTGAACAAAATCATTTTTGGGGTGCAGTGAACACAATCTTTTTGGGGTGCAGTGAACACAATCTTTGTGGGGTGCAGTGAACACAATCTTTTTGGGGTGGAGTGAACAACATCCTTTTTGGGGTGCAGTGAACAACATCCTTTTTGGGGTGCAGTGAACACAATCTTTTTGGGGTGCAGTGAACACAATCTTTGTGGGGTACAGTGAACAGAATCTTTGTGGGGTGCAGTGAACACAATCTTTGGGGGGTACAGTGAACACAATCTTTGTGAGGTGCAGTGAACACAATCTTTGTGGGGTGCAGTGAACACAATCATTGTGGGGTGCAGTGAACTCAATCTTTGTGGGGTACAGTGAACACAATCTCATACTTCTGAAGGTTTGAGGGTGCTGCCTGTTCCATACTCCCCCTACTCCTCATCTAGCCTTTTAGGGGTACAAACAATAGTAATTGGGGCCTAGTGTGGTTGTGTACGTGTGATATACATACACTTTTTTGGGATCATATTTTCTATTCCGCTATTTAATCAAAAACCTTTGGGGATCAGTTAAATTGGGGGATAGTCTGTGTTGGTACGTGTGAGAGAGATCCACCTTTCCAAGTTGTTGGGGTTCATCTCATACTTCTGAAGGTTTGAGGGTGCTGCCTGTTCCATACTCCCCCTACTCCTAGCCTTTTAGGGGTACAAACAATAGTAATTGGGGCCTAGTGTGGTTGTGTACGTGTGATATACATACACTTTTTTGGGATCATATTTTCTATTCCGCTATTTAATCAAAAACCTTTGGGGATCAGTTAAATTGGGGGATAGTCTGTGTTGGTACGTGTGAGAGAGATCCACCTTTCCAAGTTGTTGGGGTTCATCTCATACTTCTGAAGGTTTGAGGGTGCTGCCTGTTCCATACTCCCCCTACTCCTAGCCTTTTAGGGGTACAAACAATAGTAATTGGGGCCTAGTGTGGTTGTGTACGTGTGATATACATACACTTTTTTGGGATCATATTTTCTATTCCGCTATTTAATCAAAAACCTTTGGGGATCAGTTAAATTGGGGGATAGTCTGTGTTGGTACGTGTGAGAGAGATCCACCTTTCCAAGTTGTTGGGGTTCATCTCATACTTCTGAAGGTTTGAGGGTGCTGCCTGTTCCATACTCCCCCCTACTCCTAGCCTTTTAGGGGTACAAACAATAGTAATTGGGGCCTAGTGTGGTTGTGTACGTGTGATATACATACACTTTTTTGGGATCATATTTTCTATTCCGCTATTTAATCAAAAACCTTTGGGGATCAGTTAAATTGGGGGATAGTCTGTGTTGGTACGTGTGAGAGAGATCCACCTTTCCAAGTTGTTGGGGTTCATCTCATACTTCTGAAGGTTTGAGGGTGCTGCCTGTTCCATACTCCCCCTACTCCTAGCCTTTTAGGGGTACAAACAATAGTAATTGGGGCCTAGTGTGGTTGTGTACGTGTGATATACATACACTTTTTTGGGATCATATTTTCTATTCCGCTATTTAATCAAAAACCTTTGGGGATCAGTTAAATTGGGGGATAGTCTGTGTTGGTACGTGTGAGAGAGATCCACCTTTCCAAGTTGTTGGGGTTCATCTCATACTTCTGAAGGTTTGAGGGTGCTGCCTGTTCCATACTCCCCCTACTCCTAGCCTTTTAGGGGTACAAACAATAGTAATTGGGGCCTAGTGTGGTTGTGTACGTGTGATATACATACACTTTTTTGGGATCATATTTTCTATTCCGCTATTTAATCAAAAACCTTTGGGGATCAGTTAAATTGGGGGATAGTCTGTGTTGGTACGTGTGAGAGAGATCCACCTTTCCAAGTTGTTGGGGTTCATCTCATACTTCTGAAGGTTTGAGGGTGCTGCCTGTTCCATACTCCCCCTACTCCTAGCCTTTTAGGGGTACAAACAATAGTAATTGGGGCCTAGTGTGGTTGTGTACGTGTGATATACATACACTTTTTTGGGATCATATTTTCTATTCCGCTATTTAATCAAAAACCTTTGGGGATCAGTTAAATTGGGGGATAGTCTGTGTTGGTACGTGTGAGAGAGATCCACCTTTCCAAGTTGTTGGGGTTCATCTCATACTTCTGAAGGTTTGAGGGTGCTGCCTGTTCCATACTCCCCCTACTCCTAGCCTTTTAGGGGTACAAACAATAGTAATTGGGGCCTAGTGTGGTTGTGTACGTGTGATATACATACACTTTTTTGGGATCATATTTTCTATTCCGCTATTTAATCAAAAACCTTTGGGGATCAGTTAAATTGGGGGATAGTCTGTGTTGGTACGTGTGAGAGAGATCCACCTTTCCAAGTTGTTGGGGTTCATCTCATACTTCTGAAGGTTTGAGGGTGCTGCCTGTTCCATACTCCCCCCTACTCCTAGCCTTTTAGGGGTACAAACAATAGTAATTGGGGCCTAGTGTGGTTGTGTACGTGTGATATACATACACTTTTTTGGGATCATATTTTCTATTCCGCTATTTAATCAAAAACCTTTGGGGATCAGTTAAATTGGGGGATAGTCTGTGTCGGTACGTGTGAGAGAGATCCACCTTTCCAAGTTGTTGGGGTTCATCTCATACTTCTGAAGGTTTGAGGGTGCTGCCTGTCCCATACTCCCCCTACTCCTCATCTAGCCTTTTAGGGGTACAAACAATAGTAATTGGGGCCTAGTGTGGTTGTGTACGTGCGAGATACATACACTTTTTTTGATCATATTTCCTATTCCGCTATTCAATAAAAACCTTTGAGGATCAATTGAATTGCGGGATAGTCTGTGTCGGTACGTGTGAGAGAGATCCACCTTTCCAAGTTGTTGGGGTTCATCTCATACTTCTGAAGGTTTGAGGGTGCTGCCTGTTCCATACTCCCCCTACTCCTCATCTAGCCTTTTAGGGGTACAAACAATAGTAATTGGGGCCTAGTGTGGTTGTGTACGTGTGATATACATACACTTTTTTTGGATCATATTTTCTATTCCGCTATTTAATCAAAAACCTTTGGGGATCAGTTAAATTGGGGGATAGTCTGTGTTGGTACGTGTGAGAGAGATCCACCTTTCCAAGTTGTTGGGGTTCATCTCATACTTCTGAAGGTTTGAGGGTGCTGCCTGTTCCATACTCCCCCTACTCCTCATCTAGCCTTTTAGGGGTACAAACAATAGTAATTGGGGCCCAGTGTGGTTGTGTACGTGTGATATACATACACTTTTTTGGGATCATATTTTCTATTCCGCTATTTAATCAAAAACCTTTGGGGATCAGTTAAATTGGGGGATAGTCTGTGTCGGTACGTGTGAGAGAGATCCACCTTTCCAAGTTGTTGGGGTTCATCTCATACTTCTGAAGGTTTGAGGGTGCTGCCTGTTCCATACCCCCCCTACTCCTCATCTAGCCTTTTAGGGGTACAAACAATAGTAATTGGGGCCTAGTGTGGTTGTGTACGTGCGAGATACATACACTTTTTTTGATCATATTTCCTATTCCGCTATTCAATAAAAACCTTTGAGGATCAATTGAATTGCGGGATAGTCTGTGTCGGTACGTGTGAGAGAGATCCACCTTTCCAAGTTGTTGGGGTTCATCTCATACTTCTGAAGGTTTGAGGGTGCTGCCTGTTCCATACTCCCCCTACTCCTCATCTAGCCTTTTAGGGGTACAAACAATAGTAATTGGGGCCCAGTGTGGTTGTGTACGTGTGATATACATACACTTTTTTTGGATCATATTTTCTATTCCGCTATTTAATTTAACTGGGCCTCCATGCGAGACCTGTGTGCCTTGTTGCGCTGTTTTGAGTACTCCACCAACATGGCCAGTGGCAATGACGCCGTTCTCAGCTTAACTATCCCACTTCTATGCCTCCTTGAAAAAACAATTCGGGCGATGATGGAAGAGGATGTGGCACAGGATGAGGAGGAGGAGGAGGATGAAGAGGTAACATTTCCAAGGCTTTCAGGGCAGTCATTCGCAAGGGGCTCCGAGGGTGGGTTCCTGCACACGCAAACGCCAGGGACGCAATTGTCCAGCAGGGGCACAGTTCTGGAGGATGAGGAGGATGAGGAGGAGGAGGAGCTGGAGGAGGAGATGGAACCATGTTCACAGCAGGGTGGCACCCAGGCCAGCTCATGGCCATCACTGGTGCGTGGCTGGGGGGATACAGAGGACACGGACGATACACCTCCCACAGAGGACAGCCTTTCGTTGCCTCTGGGCAGCCTGGCACACATGAGCGATTACATGCTGCAGTGTCTCCACAACGACCGCCGAGTTGCCCACATTCTAACTTGTGCTGATTACTGGGTGGCCACGCTGCTGGATCCCCGTTACAAGGACAACGTACCGTCCTTAATTCACTCACTGGAGCGCGATCGCAAGATGCGCGAGTACAAGCGCACGCTGGTAGACGCCATGCTGCTGGCATTCCCATCTGACAGCGGGGCCACAGTGGAAGCACAAGGCAGAGGAGGAGGAGGAGGAGGTCGCCAACGCAACCAGGGCACCGCCAGCACCTCAGAAGGCAGGGTTAGCATGGCCGAAATGTGGAAAAGCTTTGTCAGCACGCCACAACAAACAGCAGCACCAGCAGCTCAGATGGAACGTCTTAGCAGGAGGCAGCATTTTACCAACATGGTGGAGCAGTATGTGTGCACACGCCTACATGTAGTGAATGACGGGTCTGCCCCCTTCAACTTCTGGGTCTCCAAATTGGGCACATGGCTTGAGCTTGCCCTTTACGCCTTGGAGGTGCTGGCGTGCCCTGCAGCCAGTGTATTATCTGAACGGGTATTTAGCACGGCTGGGGGCGTTATAACAGACAAGCGCAGCCGCCTGTCCAGAGACAATGTGGACAAGCTCACGTTCATTAAAATGAACCAGGCATGGATCCCACGGGACTTTTCCGTACCTTATGCAGAATAGCAATGGATACCGACCTTACCCACCCATTGTTCCATTTTTGCTCTTTCTCACTCTTTTGGGGTGTACCCTCATTTAAAATTTTTGAAAAGAAGCAGTGTTGGCTACCTCGTCCTCCTCCTCAGGGCCAGATTAATGTAGGGGCTATTGGAGCTGCAGCTCCAGGCCCCTACCTTTTATATAGGCCCCGGGTTGGCCATATTCACTGTTACCGCTCTTCTGTCACTTGTAAACACAGAAGTCTGGCTTCTATGCTCGCTTCCCCAGGCAGCACCCTCAGAACCTCCCCACACAGCGTGAAGGCCGGACAAGGAGGGACAGTTGGCGATGCATGGATGTGTTTATGGGCTTCAGAGACAGCATCCCATGTTGAATTAGGCATGCATGGCTGCACCCTTCCTCCTCTGGGTGCATGGCAAGGCACGGCCCTTAAGGCCCTTCAAAATCCTCAGCACCAAGCCCATGATGCTGTTAATCCGGCCCTGGTCCTCCTCCACCGCCGCTTCCACCTACACCGCCCATAGGTGTGCGCAGCCTATTGCATTAAGGTGTGCACCCCAAAGTTGAAATACACATGCATGTGTTTGCCAGCAGGGAGAGTAATGTATCGGGGCCATGTACCTGTAGGCAAGGAGAAATAGAGCAGAGCAGGTCCCAGGGAGATCTTTCCCATCTCCTCACTGGCAATGCTATGTGCCCTAGGTGATTAGGGTGTGCCCAGGCACACCCAGCACACCCTGTGCGCACGCCTATGTCACCGCCACATCCACCACCACCTCAACCTCCCTCCTACTCCATATGGGCCTCGTCCTTCAGAGATGAAGAAGAACATTGTTTTATTTTTCTGTTTTTTTTTTGTTGTTTTAAGTTATTTCCCTATCCACATTTGTTTGCAGAGCACTTGCCATGCTCTTAATTACGTTTTGCTGCCATTTGCAGCACTCTAGCCCTTTCCTTTGGTGTTTTAGAGCCATTTTAGTGCCTTAAAGTTCGGGTCCCCATTGACTTCAATGGGGTTCGGTGTCCGGGAAAAGTTCGGTAAAAGTCCGGGACACGGACCCGGACTTTTTTTTAAAGTTCGGCCGAACCCGTCGAACACGGACATCTAGGTGTTCGCTCAACCCTAATCATGAAACAAGACTAGGCCCAAAAATCCTTTTCTATTCATATACACATTTAGCTGATGATCACAGAATAAATCGAGAAAGTCTAATTAGAGTATGTCTCTTTCTAATTCACCTTCCAGGACACCCCCCCCCCCCCCCCACCACCAGTCATTTACATTCCATAGGAAACACCCCCTATGGAGAGGACATAAATCTTTCCAAGTGTTTAGGCCAGGGGTCTTCAAACTACGGCCCTCCAGTTGTTCAGGAACTACAATTCCCATCATGCCTAGTCATGTCTGGGAATGTCAGAGTTTTACAATGCCTCATGGGATGTGTAGTTCCGCAACAGCTGGAGGGCCGTAGTTTGAGGATCCCTGGTTTAGGCTATACACACACTCATGCCCTGACTAGGTATCAAATAAAAGATAGCAAAAGCTTCTCTAAAACAGTGCAATGACCTCAACATCACTTCACAAGCCCTTTCCAAATATATTACCCAGAAGTAACCTGCAATGCCCACATCATTTTCCAGAAAATCTGCTGCTAAATCTTCTATAATTTTTCCCCATGTTCGTAGTCCAAATGTACTTTTGTAATGTGTACCTATGCCTCCAGCAAGTTCAGGTAAAATACCTGGGTCTCTCTGAACAGCCTTGGGTCTAAAAAAAACAGGGTTCCACAATTGTTAGAAAGGCTCCACTGTCCTTCATATTGACCATCTTTCTCCCATTAATCAATACATGTTACAGTTGATAATTTTGTAGTTTAGAGTGGTCAGATACAACATGTTGAACTTCATATACTCCTGGGCTTCATGCTGGATTGGGTGCAGAATAAGGTCCAACTGGTGAGGGAGGAAGTGCTTTATGCTATGTGAACTGGCCACCCAAATATTACTGCTGACTTTGCTCTGGTTGACTGATGAGTGGACAAACTCAAACCCCGGAAGGGATGCATACTGAGTTGGGCTATGCTACAGGCCTAGGCAGTGTAAGTGAAAGTATTTCTTCTGTGAGTGTGTTTACCCACCTATGATGTATATTTCTGTTGTTGCAGTGAAGTGCAATTATGTTTTTCAAACTGACATCTAGTAGTAGTTCAGCACCATTACAACTTGTTTACCTTCTTTATTTGGTCTCTCCCTCTATTCTCCCTCCTATTTACTGCTAGTCAGTTCAGTCCTAGCTAGACCTTTTCTACTTCTTCCATTTTCCCTCAGGCAGTGTTAGTCACCACAGGGATGGTGTAGAACAGCATTTCCCAATTGGTGTTCCACGGAAAACTAGGGCTCCGTGAAAACCAAATTGGGGTTCCGGGGCGTTTGGCCACATCCAGGATGGCCGCTGCTACCTGCTGTTTCCTGGAAGGTCGGAAACAGCAGAGATGGTGCAACAGTGATCTCATAAAATGGGCAGGACAATTCTGGACTGGAGGCAGGACCAGCACTGAGGCAGCTGCCTGAATGAACTTTTCATATTAACCAGGAGGTGATTGGCTGCTAGGAGGCGGTCCTAGCAACCAATCACCAGCTTGCTAATATGAAAGGTTAACCCGGCAGCTCCCGCACCCCATCCAATGCTGCTGTGCCTTCAGTTCAGGATTGTCCCCCCCACCTTCTTCTCGCTCTGTGTAAGGTAGGAGAGTGCAGGGAGGAAAGGACATGGCCGTGAACTTGTGAAGGATGGGGAGCAGGGTCATGTAAAGGGGCAGTGCTGGGTGGGATGTGAAGGGGGCAGTGCTAGGTGGAATGTGAAGGGGCAGTGCTGTGGGGGGGTGAAGGGGGCAGTGCTGTGGGGGGATGTGAAGGGGGCAGTGCTGTGAGGGGGTGAAAGGGGCAGTGTTGTGGGGGGCTGTGAAAGGGGCAGAGCTTTGGGGGTGATATGTGAAGGGCGGACAGTGTTGTGGGGGGATGTGAAGGGGGCAGTGCTAGGTGGGATGTGAAGGGGCAGTGCTGTGGGGGGGGTGTGAAGGGGGCAGTGCTGTGGGGGGGGTGTGAAGGGGGCAGTGCTGTGGGGGATGTGAAGGTGGCAGTGCTGTGGGGGGATGTGAAGGGGGCAGTGCTGTGAGGGGGTGAAAGGAGCAGTCTTGTGGGGGGCTGTGAAAGGGGCAGTGCTTTGGGGGTGATATGTGAGGGGGACAGTGTTGTGGGGGTATGTGAAGGGGGCAGTGCTGTGGGGGGATGTGAATGGGCAGTGCTGCGGGTGGATGTGAATGGGCGGTGCTGTGGGGGGGATGTGAAGAGGGCATTGCTGTGGGGGATGTGAAAGGGGCAGTGCTGTGGGGGGATGTGAAGGGAGACAGCACTGTGGGGGGATGTGAAGGGGGCCGTGCTGTGGAGGGGATGTGAAGGGGGCCGTTCTGTGGGGGGATGTGAAGGAAGATAGTGCTGTGGGGGGGATGTGATGGGAGACAGTCCTGTGGGGGGATGTGAAGGGGTCAGTGCTGTGGGGGAATGGGAAGGGGCAGTGCTGTGGGGGGGATGTAAATGGGCAAAGCTGGGGAGGATGTGAAGGGGACAGTGTTGTGGGGGGATGTGAATTGAGAAAGTGCTGTGGGGGGGATGTGAAGGGGGAAGTGCTGTGGGGGGGGAGTGAAAGGAGACAGTGCTGTTGGGGGGGATGTGAAGGGGGCAGTGCTGTGGGGGAATGTGAAGGGGCAGTGCTGTGGGGGGGACGTGAAGAAGACAGTGTTGTGGGGGGATGTGAAGGGGAAAGTGTTGTGGGGGGATGTGAAGGGAGACAGTGTTGTGGGGGGGATGTGAAGGGGGCAGTGCTGTGGCGGGGATGTGAAGGGGGCAGCGCTGTGGCGGGGATGTGAAGGGGGCAGCACTGTGGAGGGGTGTGAAGGAAGCAAAGCTGTGGGGGGATGTTAAGGGGGCAGTGCTGTGGGGGGGGATTTGAAGGGGGCAGTGCTGTGGGGGGATGTGAAGGAAGATAGTGCTGTGGGGGGGATGTGATGGGAGACAGTCCTGTGGGGGGATGTGAAGGGGTCAGTGCTGTGGGGGAATGGGAAGGGGCAGTGCTGTGGGGGGGATGTAAATGGGCAAAGCTGGGGAGGATGTGAAGGGGACAGTGTTGTGGGGGGATGTGAATTGAGAAAGTGCTGTGGGGGGGATGTGAAGGGGGAAGTGCTGTGGGGGGGGAGTGAAAGGAGACAGTGCTGTTGGGGGGGATGTGAAGGGGGCAGTGCTGTGGGGGGATGTGAAGGGGCAGTGCTGTGGGGGGGACGTGAAGAAGACAGTGTTGTGGGGGGATGTGAAGGGGAAAGTGTTGTGGGGGGATGTGAAGGGAGACAGTGTTGTGGGGGGGATGTGAAGGGGGCAGTGCTGTGGCGGGGATGTGAAGGGGGCAGCGCTGTGGCGGGGATGTGAAGGGGGCAGCACTGTGGAGGGGTGTGAAGGAAGCAAAGCTGTGGGGGGATGTTAAGGGGGCAGTGCTGTGGGGGGGGGATTTGAAGGGGGCAGTGCTGTGGGGGGGGATGTGAAGGGGACAGTGTTGTGGGGGATGTGAAGGGGACAGTGTTGTGGGGGGGATGTGAAGGGGGCAGTGCTGGGGGTGTGTGAAGGGGCAGTGCTGTGGAGGGATGTGAAGGGGCAGAGCTGTGGGGGGGATGTAAAGGGGCAAAGTTGGGGGGGATGTGAAGGGGACAGTGCTGTGGGGGGGATGTGAAAGGAGACAGTTCTGTGGGGGGATTTGAAGGGAGACGGTGCTGTTGGGGGCAGTGTTGTAGGGGGGATGTTAAGGGAGACAGTGTTGTGGGGGTTATGAAGTAGACAGTGCTGTGGGGGGGGGGGAATTTGAAAGGAGACAGTGCTGTGGGGGGATGTGAAGGGGCAGTGCTGTGGGGGGATGTGAGAGGAGGCAGCGCTGTGGGGTGATGTGTAGGGAGGCAGCGCTGTGGGGGGATGTGTAGGGAGACAGTGTGTGTGGGGGGGGATGTGAAGGGGGCAGTGCTGTGGGGGATGTGAAGGGGGCAGTGCTGTGGGGGATGTGAAGGGGGCAGTGCTGTGGGGGATGTGAAGGGGGCAGTGCTTTGGGGGGGATGTGAAGGGAGACAGTGCTGTGGGGGGGATGTGAAGGGAGACAGTGTTGTGGGGGGATGTAAACGGGGCAGTGCTGTGGGGGGGATGTGAAGGGTGCAGTGCTATAGGGGGATGTGAAGGAAGACAGTGTTGTAGGGGTATGTGAAGGGAGACAGTGCTGTGGGGGGATGTGAAGGGGCAGTGCTGTGGGGGGATGTGAGAGGAGGCAGCGCTGTGGGGTGATGTGTAGGGAGGCAGCGCTGTGGGGGGATGTGTAGGGAGACAGTGTGTGTGTGGGGGGATGTGAAGGGGGCAGTGCTGTGGGGGATGTGAAGGGGGCAGTGCTGTGGGGGATGTGAAGGGGGCAGTGCTTTGGGGGGGATGTGAAGGGAGACAGTGCTGTGGGGGGGGTGTGAAGCGAGACAGTGTTGTGGGGGGATGTGAACGGGGCAGTGCTGTGGGGGGGATGTGAAGGGTGCAGTGCTATAGGGGGATGTGAAGGAAGACAGTGTTGTGGGGGGGGGTGGATGTGAACAGGGCAGTGCTGTGGGGGATGTGAAGGGAGACAGTGCTATAGGGGGATGTGAAGGGAGACAGTGCTGTTGGGGGGATGTGAAGGGAGACAGTGCTGTGAGGGGAATTTGAAGGGGCAGTGCTGTGGGGGGAATTTGAAGGGGCAGTGCTGTGGGGGGATGTGAAGGGAGACAGTGCTGTGGGGGGATGTGAAGGGAGACAGTGCTGTGTGGGGGGGATGTGAAGGGAGACAGTGCTGTGGGGGGATGTGAAGGGGCAGTGCTGTGGGGGGGATGTGAAGGGGCAGTGCTGTGGGGGGATGTGAAGGGAGACAGTGCTGTGGGGGGATGTGAAGGGAGACAGTGCTGTGTGGGGGGGGTGTGAAGGGAGACAGTGCTGTGGGGGGATGTGAAGGGGCAGTGCTGTGGGGGGGATGTGAAGGGGCAGTGCTGTGGGGGGATGTGAAGGGAGACAGTGCTTTTTTGTTGGATGTGAAGGGGGCAGTGCTGTGGGGGATGTAAAGGGGGCAGTGCTGTGGGGGATGTGAAGGGAGCAGTGCTATAGGGGGATGTGAAGGGAGACAGTGCTGTTGGGGGGATGTGGAGGGAGACAGTGCTGTGGGGGGGATGCGAAGGGGCAGTGCTGTGGGGGGATGTGAAGGGGGCAGTGCTATAGGGGGGATGTGAAGGGAGATAGTGTTGTGGGGGGGATGTGAAGGGGCAGTCATGTGGGGGGATGTGAAGGGGCCGTGCTGTGGGGGGATGTGAAGGGAGACAGTGTTGTGGGGTGATGTGAAGGGGACAGTGTTGTGGGGGGATGTGAAGGGAGAAAGTGTTGTGGGGGAATGTGAAGGGGGCATTGCTGTGGGGGGATGTGAAGGGGGCAGCGCTGTGGGGGGACATAAAGGGGGCAGTGCTGTAGGGGGGATATGAAGGGGGCAGTGCTGTAGGGGGGATGTGAAGGGGGCAGTGCTGTGGGGGGGCTATGTGAAGGGGTAGTGTTTACCAGATATAAACCAGATATAAAACCAGATATAAAAAGAATTTGCCAGCAAATGAGAACTTCACACTCAGCTCATTGAAAGGTTTGCGCCACGCCACAATACTCTACGGCACACATTTTTTGTCGGGGTTCCAAATTTTTGCTATACCATGTCAAAGGGTTCCACTGGAAAAATAATTGGGAATTCCTTGTGTAGAAAGTCATTGTCAAGAGGCTACATTGTCAGCTAAGACTAGATCTATGGAGGTATGTCATTTCATATTGACATTTGAAACTAAACAGTAAGAAGACAGATTTATAAATCCTTTAACACTTTGTTTTTCTCCTGTGCCTCAGGGAGCACATGGTCTGTTTGCACAGTACTCTTAGTGAGCACATGTCTGCCATATGGACTCTAGTATCAGCCTGAAAATAACAATATTTCTGAAGCCACAGAGAATCGGATCATAATTTCCTTCATTACCCTCACGTGTCTGTTCTAACTCGTTAGAAGCAAATTATTCTACAGTTTGGAAAGTTGTGCATTCATATGATTATCTGTGTGTTGATCTTGCTTGTGGAACTATGGTATATGAACTGTTGCTATTGAATTATCCCTGGTGCTGGAATTGCTGTGCTGCAATAGACTGTGTTCTACACAAGCAGCTGGTTTTCTGTATAAACTGATACTGCACACAAACACAACATGTCCCAAGAATATTTACATACACTATAGTTAGAGTGCATCCTTATTTTCCTCATGGTGATGCTGATTTGCAACAGATTGAAAATATATACAAGACCGAAAGAAACAGTTAATCCTTCTTTGAAGCTTAAAAAGAATTTGAAACAAGCAGGGTAGGAATTTCTGAAGATCTGTCTGATCTGTAGAAGGGAACAATGCATAACTGTATAACTGTTGCTGGTGAAACACGCAGTAGTGTAAAGCAACTAAGTAGTGCACTTGCAAAGCTAAAAGAACTTATGAAGGCTTTAAGACTGTCTTAAAAATATTCCTCTCTTCTATCAAGTAATTATACAGAGGAATCTCTTCAAGAGCTACAGTAACTTACCTGCTCTTAACCAACAGACATGTTACATCCCTGGAGGCCAAGTCGTGAAAAGAAGATATCACAATTACAATAAACTACATTCTGCTAAATGGCTTTCTCCATACCATCTAAAGAGATTCTTTAGATCAATAAGGTTCCACTCACAGCAAGCATCACTCATACCCTCCTCATAATAATCCTCACTGAATAGTTAACTCATAAAAGCCTGTGCTGGAGCAGAAGAAGCTAAACTAGAAGCGTATGGCATTAAGGAGGAAAGCTGCCATAAAAGCACAAGTCTCCCAAACTCCAGGAAGCAGCAACCTTAGCCAAGCTCACAGCCTTGGAACAAGCTGCTGAAGAAAAAGCCCATTGTCCCATTCTGACAACCTCTGATGACCCCACAAGTTGAACATTGTCCTTAAGCCAGAAAATGTTTTCATTGGCTATTTACCATTTTCACCACAATTCTTTATTAATTTATTATAATGGTACTACAGTATATGTACAAAGTGTTAATGAAAATCAGTGTAATATACTTACCTGCAAATTCTAAACATTGTATGCTTTTTGTAGATTCCTCCATGTCAAACTCCCGAGGAGGCATCAGCTGTGAAAAGTGTTAAGAGTCTGCCACCTATGAACACTTGCAGACTGCCACTGTAGGATTCTATATAGCCTCTTCCACTATAACTAATATCTTGTAATAGGAGCAGATAAAATAGAGTGGTAACATTGAATATATGTCTCTTAGAATGCTATATTTGTAATAATACTGTAACAAAAGTTCTATGAATATTTTTATAAAAAGTAGACGTGAGAGTATATATGGTTGGCGCATTAAAAATCCTTTTAAAAAGAAAAACTCTTTTACCTACGCCAGAACAATGTCAACATAATTTCACAGGATGCATTAAATCCTATACACCAGCCTTCAGTACATTTGCCAGCAGACGAAGCTGCAGGAGTCAATCTCACAGTTTACCCTGGCACATTGGACACTTCTCTATCCTCCAAGACATTGACATCGTATGCAGCAGCCTATGTGTTATTGTAGACCATTCAGAATCATCAAACCACTCAAAACCTCCTGAGACCTCCGGATCCCAAGCCTTCACCTGGACTAAACCAATCTGCTACTCCGTTACCTTCTTCAACACCTAAACATCACGTATCAGATACCGACAGCTCCAAAATTGGTGAATTACCAAAGCTTAGAAGAACTGATACATCGGACCTTGCTAAGTACATAACTAACAGAGAATTAACTAGTACAGGCCTTATGAAAGCCATTTTTCACCCAGTGAACTACAGATGTACTGCATGCTCAGTGAACTACAGAAGCTAAGGATCCACATTTAAGTCAGTAGTCCAGAACCTTAGCCTCCTAACTATACAAGAACTTGACCTGCTGATCAGCTAGTTTGGACCTCAATTCTCGGACTGTGTTAAGAGATCTAAAACTGGTCCCATACATGAATTAGACAAGGGCCTTAATGGGAGAGATTAGAGAACATTTAAGGCAGCCCTGAAGTTATTGAGCTTGCCCTATTTAAAAGATTACAGGACTTTCCTAGATTGTCAAACAAGCAGAAGTTCTAGGAACTAGGTCATCATCTTCTCAAACTAGAAATTGATAGGGTAGACCCACATTTAACAAATCTTAGCTACAGTACTTGATGCTGCACATCGTTTTAACCTGGATGTAGAAAAATTGCCATAAAATATTCAGGAACATTTTGCAACAGTAGATTCCAAGTACAAGACGCAAAATCAAGTCCTTTACACCTTTCTAATTATTTCCAAAGTTCATAAAAGGCATAGCCACATCTAAGAATGATCTACGCTTCCCAATTAGTGACTTAACCACTTAAGCCCTGGAAGATTTTACCCCCTTCCTGACCAGGGGGTATTTTGCGATTCGGCACTGCGTGACTTTAACGGACAATTGCGCGGTCGTGCGACGCTGTACCTAAACGAATTTGACGTCCTTTTTTTCCCACAAACAGAGCTTTCTTTTGGTGGTATTTGATCACCTGTGCGATTTTTTGATCACGCGCTATAAACAAAAAAAGAGCGTCAATTTTGCAAAAATAACAATATTTTTCACATTTTTTATATGAAATTCCCCCCCAAAAAAAAGTAAAAATCAAAATGTTTTAACATTTTCGGACAATTTGTTTTATGCTACCTATGTTTGGTAAAAAAAATCGCAAAAAGCGTATTTTGATTGGTTTGCGCAAAAGTTATTGCGTTTACTAACAAAGGGAAAGATTTTTGTCATTTTTGTTGTTTTTTTTTAACGCGTAATGGCGGCGATCTGCGATTTTTTTTGCGGTACTGCGACATTGCGGCGGACAGATCGGACCCTTGACTGACATTTTTGACAGTTTTGGGGTTACCAGTGACATTTCTACAGTAATCAGTGCTATATATATGCACTGTTACTGTAAAAATACACTGGCAGTGAAGGGGTTAACTTTATTTGAGAGGGAGGGGCTGTGTGTGTCCCTAGGGGCGTGATTCTAACTGTGATTGGCTGTCTGTTGAGCTGTAGTTACACTGATCAACGGTCCTACATAGTAGAACCGTATGATCAGTGTTTCTACACAGGGGAGAATGACAGGCAGCTTGTTTACACAAGCTGCCTGACTTTCTCCCTCTCCCCCGTCGATCGCAGAGTGAGCGGCGGACATCGGGTCCGCCGGTCACACGCGCGGGGGCGTCCGTGACCGCGTGGGAGCGGGAGCGCGCCGCCGGCGGCGCGCGCTCGCTCCCCAGAGCCTCACAGGCTAGTGACGTATATTTACGTCACTTTGCCTGTGAGGGGCTGACCGCCGCAGTAAATCTACTTGCAGCGGTCGGCAAGTGGTTAATCATTCCTGGCCTCCTCAACCACAAGAAGTGAAAACTTCACCACTAAATACAGAAACACTAGAAACATTGGGGTGGATTGACTATAATTGGAGAGTGCAAAATCTGGTGTAGCTGGACATGGTAGCCAATCAGCTTCTAACTTCAGCTTGTTCAATTAAGCTTTGACGAAAGAACCTGGAAGCTGATTGGTTCGTATGCAGAGCTGCACCATATTTTGCACTGTCCAGTTTTAGTAAATCAACCCCATTGCCTCTGTTAAATGGGAGTTACACCTATTACTAGGGATGAGTTTAAGGTTAGGGAAGAACACAAGTTCAGACCAAACCTTGGCTAGTCAGACACTAGGACAAACCCCCGAACATTTACCTGTTCAGAATAAGTAGTTCATGTAAAATAGTGGTGTTACTACCGCTATTTTACATGACAGCATCCAGGATGTTAAAGTGATATTAAAAGGCAAACAATTTTTATTAAAAAATTGTTTGTATTAATTTATTTCGAAAATTAAAAAAAAAAAAAAAAAACATACAAAATAAAAGAAGTAATCATTTAGTAGAAGAAAATCACAAAGCAACTAGTTACAAGAAAAGACAAAAAAGATCTATAAAAAGTAATTAAGTTTACACATCTGAAAAGGAGTGGGAAGAAGTATAAATTTATCTAATCCCACCCCTTCTCCATAAGTAATAATACATGTACTCAATGTCCTATTGCTATAAAGTTATACAATAATTAATAATTCAAATATAATATACTAATTACCAATAATCTAACTACACAATCATACAGATATATGCATAAATACATGCATATACACTAACAATATTACAAAAATAAATAAATAATATTAATAAACAAACAATAAACACACAAGAATAGTTCAAACTTCTTCATTCTTATACCTTGAAAAAATTTCATCTTTATACCTCTTTTGAAACTGGTCAACGCTTAGACATTTCTTGTGCTCCACATTGAAACTGTGCCACAGTTTCATACCACAAATAGAAATACAGAAGCCTTTTCTAGTTGTCCACGCAGTCAGAGTCTTAAAATTAAATATTCCCCTTAGACTATAACTCCCCTCCCTTGCAATAAATACATTTTGTATATGATAAATAGTTTTTTGCTTTAAATATTTTTTGTGCAGTCTGTAATTGCACCATGTCCTTGAATTTTAGGAGTTTTAACTATAAGAATGAGTTTGTATGATCCCTATATCTTGCCACAAAAATAATCCGTATAGCTTTCTTTTTCAGTATGATCAATGGATATATTCTAGTTATATAATTATTGCCACAAACCTCTGCACAATAATTAAGATATGGAAGAACTATTGAGCAATATAAAATTCAGAGTGATTTAATAATCCAGAACATGGTTTACTTTATTTAAAACTGCTATACTTTTGGACACTTTGGACGGCATATGCTTAATATGTGATTTTCAACAGATTTGATCATCTATTATTACCCCAAGAAATATAAATTTGGTTAACTCTTTCGATATTAACCCCTTCCATCTCAATATCTATTTGTGTGTTGATTTTGCAGTTACTCTTGTTTTGTTCAGGTTTAATGATAATTTATTTATTTTAAACCATGATTTCAATTTACTCAATCCTATATTAATCACCTGCATTAGAGACTTCAAATCACTGCCCGGACAAAAAATATTAGTATCATCAGCAGATAACACTATCTTCGATATATTTGACACCATACATAAATCATTTATTCAAAGAATAAACAATTTAGGGCCCACACTCACCCCAGGGGGACCCCACAAGTAATGTCCAAACATAATGAACAATAATCACCTAACTTCACAAACTGCCTCCTGTTAGTCAAATAACTCCTCACCCAGTCCAACACTTTACCCTAATACCAAAACATTTTAGTTTACTAAATAATATGTCATGGTTTATTATATCAAATGCTTTCTTTAAGTTTTTGAATATCCCAACTATTTAATGTTTCTGGTCTATTGAATTTGTAATTACCTCTATTGAATCTATTAATACCAGGGATGTTGCTCTATTTGATTGATTTGTATATTGAGTATTCAATATACACTATATTACAAAAAGTATTGGGATGCCTGCCTTGACACACACATGAACTTTAATGGCATCCCAGTCTTCAATATTGAGTTGTTCCACCCTTTACAGCTTCAACTCTTCTGGGAAGGCTGTCCACAAGGTTTAGAAGTGTGTCTATGGGAATGTTTGACTAGTTTTCCAAAAGTGCTTTTGTGAGGTCAGGCACTGATGTTGGACGAGAAGGCCTGACTTGCAATTTCCACTCTAATACATCCCAAAGGTATTCTATTGGTTGAGGTCAAGACTCTGTGGTGGCCAGTCAAGTTCCTCAACCCCAAACTCGCTCATTAATGTCTTTATGGACCTTGCTTTGTTCTCTGGTCCAGATCATTTGGTGGAGGGGGGAATATGGTGTGGGGTTGTTTATTAGGGGTTGGGCTTGGCCTCTTAGTTCCCCTAGTTCCCCCTTAGTTCCAGTGAAGGTAACTCCCAAGTATACCAATACATTTTGGACAATTCCATGGTCTCAACTTTGTGGCAACAGTTTGGGGATGGCCCCCTCCTGTTCCAACATGACTGCGCACCAGTGCACAAACAAGGTCCATAAAGACATGGATGAGCGAGTTTGGGGCGGAGGAACTCAACTGGAGAGTTGAAGCTGTTATAGCTGCAAAGGGTGGGCCAACTCAATATTGAACCCTTCAGACTGGGACTGGGATACCATTAAAGTTCATGTGCGTGTAAAGGCAGGCCTCCTAATACTTTTGGTGATATAGTGTATTCCATATCCCTTTAACCACTTGCCGACCGCCACACGGCTATCTACGTCGGCAGTCAGCCCCTCACAGGCAATGTGACGTAGGGCTACGTCACTAGCTTGTGAGGGTCTAGGGAGCGAGCCCGCACCGCCGGAGGCGCGCTCCCACTCCCGCGTGGTCACGGACCCCGCGCGCGTGTGACCGGCGGACCCGATGTCCGCCGGTCACTCTGCGATCGGCGGGGGAGAGGGAGAAAGTCAGGCGGCTTGTGTAAACAAGCTGCCTGTTATTCTCCCCTGTGTATGAAGGATGATCATACGGTTCTACTATGTAGAACCGTTGATCACTCTTCATACATCTGAAGCCACAGCCAATCACAGTAGAAAGCACGCCCCTAGGGACACACATAGCCCCTCCCTTTCAAAAAAAGTTAACCCCTTCACTGTCAGTGTATTTTTACAGTAACAGTGCATATGTATAGCACTGATTACTGTAGAAATGTCACTGGTAACCCCAAAAGTGGCAAAAATGTCAGTCAAGGGTCCGATCTGTTTGCCGCAATGTCGCAGTACCGCAAAAAAATCGCAGATCGCCGCAGAATTACGCGTTAAAAAAAACAACAAAAATGACAAAAATCTTTCCCTTTGTTAGTAAACGCGATAACTTTTGCGCAAACCAATCAAAATACGCTTTTGCGATTTTTTTACCAGACATATGTAGCATAAAAAAATTGGCCGAAAATGTTAAAAAATTTTGATTTTTACATTTTCTTTGGGGGGAATTTCATATAAAAAAATGTGAAAAATATTGCTATTTTTGCAAAATTTACGCACTTTTTTGTTTATAGTGCGTGATCAAATAATCGCACAGGTGATCAAATACCACCAAAAGAAAGCTCTGTTTGTGGGAAAAAAAGGACGCCAAATTCGTTTAGATACAGCATCGCACGACCGCGCAATTGTCCGTTAAAGTCACGCAGTGCCGAATCGCAAAATACCCCCTGGTCAGGAAGGGGGTAAAATCTTCCGGGGCTTAAGTGGTTAATATTATTCCTACTATCTTCCAGTAATTATAATAATATTATTTTCTAGCTATTCTCATAATACTGGTTAACTTGTTTTTATACTTTTATACTTAACTTTTGCATCCTTAGTTCTCTGTCCCAAAAATTCTCTGTATAGTGATTTTTTTTTTTTTTTTTTACAGGCATTTTGTAAAACCTTTGTATTACAATGGTGATAAATATATTTTAATTTCCTGTTAATTTTTTTCTATAGGACAATTTTTATCATATAGTCTTTTAAATATACATAGGAATTCATCATATGCACTATTTTTGTTATTGTCATCATATACAATGACCCAATTTGTAAATAACAAACATGTCCTACTTAACTGTTCTGTCCAAAGTCCCGATCTTCCTATTCTTGGGACCCTGTCGGTGCTTCTGGCCCCACCCTCCTGTTGAGTGACCCCAGAGCAAGCAGCTTGCAATGGGGACACCCAAGCAGACGCTTCTGAGCTGCTGCTTTGCATGTCCATTCAGATACGAAGCCGTGGTTCAGCCCTGCTCCCTCTCTTTCCTCTTTGGCTCAATGCCTGTGATTGTAGCAAATGACTGCTGCTGCTGCTTCAGCCAATGAGAAGGGAGAGTCCCCCGAGAACTGATGCTCTTGTGCACATTGCTGGATTGAGAGGGAGCTCAGGTAAGTAAAAGGGGGCTGGTGCACTTAGAAGGTTTTTACCTTCATGTATAGAATGCATAAATGTAAAAAACCTTCAGCCTTTAGAACCACTTTAAAGATGCTGGCAGATCCCTGAGCCTATTTCATTTTGAGTCCAACCAGTGAAGTCACTGGTCCCTTCATTGACATGGCAGGGAATCCTCAGACATGTAGTCAAAGGAGCCAAAAAAAAAAAAATTGCAAGTGTTGGGGGTTCCTCCTCTATTCATAACATGCCCTTCTGGTCTGAAGTTGAAGGGCTCAGTATGAATTATGGGGGGAATTCCACGTCATTTTTTGTGTGGGGGACTCACAGTAACATCTATATCAGCCCCTCATCTAGGATAAGGGTCTGGTATAGATAAATGGAATCCCAGGCCACTCTGTTTACAGACAGAACAAATGTCAGTTTTGCTGCAGTAGGTTGTATACATCACACAGATGCGCCACTTCATAGGTAGGTTTAGGGCATCCCCCAGGCATTTTATTTAAAGTGGTTGTAAAGCCTTACATATACCCAGAGAAGTGAATGGCCTCAGGTGATACACAGAGATGAAACAAATCCTTCTACATATGTTGTACCTGTTTATCTGCAGTCTTCTCTTCTATACATCTGTCCAAGATTTATAAAGCTTGTCAGAGTTCAGAAAAAAAGGGGACAGAGAGCTGAAGTTACACTCTGCAAAGCTTAGTGAGCTCAGTGTGCTCACTTTACACAGCTCACAAGAGCAGAGCTGAGGCTGTCAGTCTATTGGAGGTCCCTCCCCTGTCACCATTTTTCTCTTGGTGTCAGGAAAACTTGTCAGAAGGGACTCATTTTGATAACAGAGATATGTGGGGGCAGACAAAAATAACACTTAGTGTCCTTAATTGAGACAAATACACACTATAGAGGGATACACTGTGTTTATATTTCATGTCTGAGGTTTACAATCACTTTAAAGGAATTTTGCATTTTAATGTTTCCCTTGAAGGATTGCTAAAATGTCTGTGCCCAGCCCCCCATGCAATTTTCTTAATAATCCATTGCCTATTCGCCTACTGTTTTTAAAATTCAGATCCCATTGACTTCAATGGCGTTTGTGTAGCATAGCCATGCAACTAAGAGACACATAAAACCCCAAATTAAACACAGTCACAACAAAACAAAGCATAGTCAAGCTTTAGCATGAGTAATATCAGTCTTGGTTTACCTAATTATGTACCGTATATACTCGAGTATAAGCCGACCCGAGTATAAGCCGAGACCCCTACTTTTACCACAAAAAGATGGGAAAAATCATTGACTCGAGTATAAGCCTAGGGTGAGAATGCAGGGCGGCGGGCATGGTGCAGGAGAATGCAGTGTGACTGGCATGGTGCAGGAGAATGCAGGGTACTGGCATGGTGCAGGAGAATGCAGGGTACTGGCATGGTGCAGGAGAATGCAGGGTACTGGCATGGTGCAGGAGAATGCAGGGTACTGGCATGGTACAGGAGAATGCAGGGTACTGGCATGGTGCAGGAGAATGCAGGGTACTGGCATGGTGCAGGAGAATGCAGGGTACTGGCATGGTGCAGGAGAATGCAGGGTACTGGCATGGTGCAGGAGAATGCAGGGTACTGGCATGGTACAGGAGAATGCAGGGTACTGGCATGGTACAGGAGAATGCAGGGTACTGGCATGGTGCAGGAGATTGCAGGGTACTGGCATGGTGCAGGAGATTGCAGGGTACTGGCATGGTGCAGGAGATTGCAGGGTACTGGCATGGTGCAGGAGAATGCATGTACTGGCATGGTGCAGGAGATTGCAGGGTACTGGCATGGTACTAGAGGATCCGGGGTTGTGGGCATACTACAGGAGATGCAGTGCTGTGGGCATGGTACATGTGGACCATGCCCGCAGCACTGCATCCCTTGTAGTGTGCCCGCAGCCCATGGCAGGTAGTGAAGCTGTTCCACTTACCTGTTCCAGAGGCGCCTTCATTTAAAAAATGGCGCCGCCCGGCGCTGACACGTCATTGCGCACGCGCCGCCGCCGCTCGTATACTTTCGGCTATTCCCGGCCTCTCCCGAGCGGCGCCGGCAATAGCCGAAATTACACGAGCGTTGGCGGCGCGTGCGCGGTAACATGTATGCGACGGGCGGCGCCATTTTTAAACCTTAAACCCGTCGGAGAGGACATTTTTTTCCTTGACTCGAGTATAAGCCGAGGGGGACGTTTTCAGCACAAAAAAATGTGCTGAAAAACTCGGCTTATACTCGAGTATATACGGTAATCAGTTAATAGATCAATAAAAAAAATAGGTATATGATATGCAAAACTCATGTCTGACATCATCTAAAACTAGGACTGACCTTTTGGATTTGTGTCATGAGTTTGATGCCCTCAAAAGGCAAAAACAACGAATTTGGGCTTATTTTGCAAAGGAGTTGAGAATTTTGACTCAAATCATTATTTAAATTTTCACTTTAATTATCCAATTATGTGAAAAGCAAGTGCACATGATTTGGTGTTCAAAGTGAACAGGCATTTGCTTTTCACATAATTTGTTAATTGAAGTTACTATTTACGCAATTTTTTGAGTGAAGATTCTCAATTCCATTAGAAAATCAGCCTCACTGTGTTATACACTGATCAGCCTTAACATTATGACTACCCACCATAATCTGTTGAGGCAAGGACTCCACTAGACCTCTGAAGATATGCTGTGGTATCTGGCAGCAAGCTATCAGTAACAAAGTTGTGAGCTGGGGCATCCATGGATTGAACTTGTATTTCCAATACATCCTATACATCCAATACGACTATTTAATGTGGCGGTCAGCCCCTCACAGGCAAAGCGACGTAGGTCTACGTCGCTAGCCTGTGTGGCTCTAGGGAGCGAGCGCGCGCCGCCGGAGGCGCGCTCCCGCGCGTGTGCCTGGCGGACCCGATGTCCACCGGGCACTCGGGATCGTCCGTTACACCGGAAGAAAGCCAGGCGGCTAAAACAAAGCCGCCTGTCATTCTTCCCTTTGTAAGAATGAAGATCACACGGTTCTACTATGTAGGACTGTTGATCTCTGTTCTTACACTAGTAGCCACAGCCAATAACAGTTAGAAACACGCCCCTAGGGACGCACTTAACCTCTCCAATAGAGTTAACTCCTTCACTGCCAGTGTCATTTTTGCAGTAACAGTGTATATGTATAGCACTGATTACTGCAGTAATGTCACTGGTAACCCCAAAAGTGTCAAAAATGTCAGTCAAGGGTCCGATCTGTCCGCCGCAATGTCGCAGTTCCTCAAAAAAAATTGCAGATCGCCGCCATTACTCGTTTTAAAAAAAAAAACAACAAAAAAGACAAAAATCTTTCCCTTAGTTAGTAAACGCAATAACTTTTGCGCAAACCAATCAAAATACACTTTTTGCGATTTTTTTTTACCAAACATAGGTAGCATAAAACAAATTGGCCTAAAATGTTAAAAAAATTAGATTTTTACATTTTTTTGGGGGAATTTCATATAAAAAAAATTTGAAAAATATTGTTATTTTTGCAAAATTTACGCTCTTTATTTGTTTATAGCGCATGATCAAAAAATCGCACAGGTGATCAAATACCACCAAAAGAAAGCTCTGTTTGTGGGAAAAAAAGGATGTCAAATTCGTTTAGGTACAGCGTCGCACGACCGCGCAATTGTCCATTGAATTCACGCAGTGCCGAATTGCAAAATAGGCCCTGGTCAGGAAGGGGGTAAAATCTTCCGGGGCTTAAGGGGTTAAACTCGTGTTCCTAAAACCTTAAATTCATCAGACCAAGCTTTCTTTTTCCATTTCTTTATGGTTCTCTTCTGATGTTCACATGCCTATTGTAGGTGTTTTTAGCTGTGGACACTAGTCAGCATGAGTACCCTGACCGGTCTGTGGCTATGCAGCCCCATATGCAACAAGTTGAGATGCATATGCATTTTATGATACATTTTTATAGGAACCAGCATATTTTCTTTCAGCAGTTTGAGCTGCAGTAGCTGTTCTATTGGATTAGACTACACGGGCCAGCCTTTGCTCCCCAGGTGCATCAATGAGCCTTAGCCAACCATGAGCCTGTCACGGTGACAGGATTGGATTGATCTTATCCAAGTGTCTGGCCATTACAATTTGGCCCTTGTTAAAGTCGCTTAAATCCTTACACCTGACCATTTTTTTCTTCTTACAACACATCAACTGTAGGGACAACATGTTCACTTGCTGACTTATTAAACCCATTACCTTCCAGGTTCCATTGTAAAGTTAAATCACAGTTATTCACTTTACATGCCAGTGATCATAACGATCATAATGTTATGGCTGATTGGTGCATACCACAGCTTAGGCATGTAGCCAAGGTCCAATATGGATTATAGAGGCCCAATGTAATTAGGAAGTTGCCTGCAAATCTGTTCTGTCAGATATTGCATAGTTTTGATTCTGTACATTTTATTTCTCTGCAGAAATTATTGGATCTTCAAAACTTTAACACTCTGATGGCAGTTGTAGGTGGACTAAGCCATAGCTCCATATCTCGTCTTAAAGATACTCATGCACATCTCGCCTCTGATGTTACAAAGGTATGTAAAATGATGACAAGAAGCAACATATTTGTGTTTTATATTTTCTTATATGTATGAGAAAACACAGAAGACCTATTGCATATGCTATGTATAGTAACTTTTAGTTCAAAGATGTTCATAGATGTCACTAATACCGTGTTTCCCCCGAAAATAAGACCTACCCTGAAAATAAGACCTCCTGTTATTTTTGGGGAGGGCTGCAATATAAGCCCTACCCCGAAAATAAGCCCTAGTTTAGTGTTTGTAAAATCCTAGAATGTACTCTATTAGTGTTTTATATAATGTCCAGTGTGTTTCTGTAATCGAATTGTGTGAAATACCTTCGGTACAGTGCCACTCGGCGCTCAGCTGATCTCCCGCTGCTGTCCTTCTCTTCTCATAGCTGTCAGCAGGGGATCTCAGCCCCTCCCCTCTGCAGTGTACAGAGCGGGTCACGGAAGCACAGAGCATTATATTATAATTGTGTTAAATACCTTCATTACAGCGCCACTCGTCGCTTCCGTGACCCCCAGCTATCAGCGGGGGAGAAGAAAAGAAGAGCAGCGGGAGATCAGGAAAGTTCTATATGCGTGAAACAAATTATAAAAATTTCATTTGCGTACAGTCAGAGTTGTATAAAGTACTCGAAACTCATACTTGAGTAAAAGTACAAGTGCTCGATTAAAAAGTGACTTGAGTAGAAGTGGAAGTGCTCAATCAAAAAGTGACTTGAGTAGAAGTACTAAAGTATTCAACATTTTTTGTACTTAAGTATTGCAAGTAGTTTTTTTTTTAAATTTTGCTACTCAAGTACTGAAAGTAAAAGTACCAGTAGTTTTGAAAAAAAAATTGCTACTCAAGTACTGAAAGTAAAAGTAAAAGTACTGTGTTATGTAGTTATTAAAGAAATAAGTCAAAAGTTTGAACATCATATTGTTTTTTATGATTTCAAATGCAGCTTTTATTTATACATACAGTAGCATTTATTTTCATATGCGCTGATAATACACATGTTTTGAGCTTCATGAAACCTGCCATCTACTGTTCTGGCAGTGGTAATTTTTATAATTGTAACGAGTAACTATGCAGCACAAAAAAAAAATATCGGAGTAGAAGTATTGAAATCATTGAAAAAATGTAGTGAAGTAAAAGTGGAAGTAGGAGAAAAAAATTCTACTCTAGGAAAGTACAGATACTGCCTTTCGGTACTTAAGTACAGTAGTGAAGTAGTTCTACTTAGTTACTATACATCTCTGCATACAGTATTGCATGACCACGCAATTGCAAATTAAAGTAGTGCAATGCTTAATAGCAAAAAATGCCACGGTCCTGAAGGGGGTAACATCTTCCGTAGCTGAAGTGGTTAAGCAGCCGCTGAGTGCTGTTTGTAAATAATGACATGTGATCATTATGGCTAGTTCCGTAACCATGCTGACTGGTTCCCAATTGGTGTATCTGACTGAGCAACTGTCACAAAGCTATGTTTGTTTTTCTCTATTTGTGCATTGGAGAGTATATGAGAATGAATGACAAGGCATACCATAACATGCATTGCAGGCACATGGATGTGAATCTGGCATTATATCTGCTTGGGGTTCAGTTTTGTGGTCTATAAATGCGTTCATGTTACAGCGTTATGTTACCCTCATAAACAGTAAGTTTTTTTGTTTTTTTCATAAGTGAAAAAAAAAACAGATAATAATAAAGTTTCAAAAATAATATTAAAAAATTATCCAGTTTAGGTGATCAAAGTGTACTCTTGCTCCTCATCCATTTGGACCTAGCATGAAATGAAAAGAGGGAAAACCATAGTGCTTTCTGTACACAACCTTTTATTCCCTTAAAAACAGGGATAAAACTCACTTACATAGATCCTATATAAAGCAGGCATTTCAAGATCTTCAGCTCACTGATACTCAGATATCGTTTGTATGATGTAACGGGCTCGGCTCCTCCCACCTACTACGCGTTACGCCCTCCTGTTGGGCTTCCTCAGTAGACTTACTTATAGGACACCCATAGGAGGAGTGTAAAAGGCAATTGAGACTCTGTAGTGGGGTCCGGAGGTGGGAGGGCACTTTGTAGAGAGGTGGTGGTTCACAGGACACATTTGTGAAGACTGCATTTTGTCACGTATTTTGAACACAGTGGTGTGAGCTGGAAAGATATCTTATGTACAAACAGTCGATTGAGAGGTTATTAGAGACATTTCATTTTTTTCAATTTTATTTTTTCAATTTGATTATCTGTTTTTTCTTTTTACTTGTGCAATGATGGTTACGAATTATGTTGAATGAAGGAATTGCACTGCACTGATATATATATATATATATATATATATATATATATATATATATATATATATATAAATATAAATATAAATATAATATAAGCTAAAGGTGTATTTTAGAACTGGAAAAACACTTTTGAAGTGTTGGATTATGCTTAACACCAGCTAATGTGTATGGCCAAGGAGAGAAAGGTAAATTATGGCCTACTATTAAAAAAGATGTGCTGCAGCACTTAATTATAAGTGTGTTTGCACTTACAGTTTTATCTTAGTCCTCTTGCAAAGTCCTACAAATACCCTTCAAGCCTGTCAGTGAATTCCACCTAATGCAGTTTCCTATGATGGTGTGACAATGATGCTGCCCTGCTCCTGAATTAAGAGCAGTGTTGCCACCCTCTTGTAGTCTGCGCCTGTTTCTACAACAGTGTGACATAAATAAAAACCTTGCAGTGGGTAGAATGGCTATCAGCATTTTTTACTTTTTTGGATTGGCAGCCCTGCTAAAATCCTCCCACCTTGAGCTGCAATGCCTGGGAGAGGGAGCGTGGGAGACACAATGGGTGAATTGTTTTAGTAAGGTAGGGTAAAGGAAGCTTTTGATTACTTTTTTTTTATGGCTTGTGCATTACAAAATACCTGGATTTAGTACTTGCTTAGACTATTATACATGAACCTTTAATTGTACTTTAGTACTTTAATACTACAGACTGAAATCTAAAAATACATAAATAGCAGTTTCACAGTGTTTTAGTTTCTGTTAATGTGGCTAAGTTAGATGCTTTACTAGATGTGGGTAGAAAGGCACCATACCTAAGGGAGAAGGTGAAGCGACAAGACAACTGGTGAAGTTTGGTCTGCCAACATAGTCTGCATGAGTGCCAGGAAGTAATGGGCACATTAGAAATATGAATATTAATAATATTTTTTTTTCTTTATAGTTATTACCTGATAAATGTTTTTCTTCTGTTCTTTGCAGGTGTGGAATGAAATGACCGAGCTGGTCTCGTCTAACGGAAACTACTGTGGTTATCGCAAAGCGTTTTCTGAGTGTGTTGGGTTTAAAATCCCTATTCTCGGTGTTCACTTGAAAGACTTAATAGCTGTACATGTTGTTTTTCCTGACTGGGTGGATGACAATAAAGTAAACACTGTTAAAATGCAGCAGTTATATGTTACTCTCAATGAACTGGTTTCACTACAGAGTGCTTCACATCACTTAGAAACAAGTATGGATTTAATTAACCTCTTAACGGTATGTACATATTTTATTTTACCCCAAAACTATGACAGATTGCTTGTTATTTATGTAAAATCCAAAAAATGGAAAAACTAGTTTTGGGCTCAAGACCAAACCATCACAGAACTTGGTCTCCATAAATAGGGATGGCCTTGTGGTTCGCCCGGCGGTCGGTTCGCGGTGAACATTGCGCGTTCGACGCCCGCCGATTTTGCGAACACATGGCGTTATTTGCGGCGGCCATATTAGTTTACATTGGGGAGAACTTTGACCCATGACACAGCCATCAGGTGGAATGGGACAGCCAATTGAAACATGGCAGCACATGGACATACCCCCTACCTTTAAAACAGACCTGAGCTGGCAGCCATTTCACATTCTGCTTTTTGTCAGTGTAGGGAG
Organism: Pelophylax lessonae; assembly: GCF_965119305.1. Taxonomy (NCBI): domain Eukaryota; kingdom Metazoa; phylum Chordata; class Amphibia; order Anura; family Ranidae; genus Pelophylax; species Pelophylax lessonae. The sequence goes on along the minus strand of NC_138770.1, from coordinate 505,343,824 downwards.
AGGTCTGCTGTGTGCACCAGGGACAGGCTGTCAGTGACACAAATTGCTCTGTTAAGATCCACAAAAGTCCTTTCAAGGGCTGGTATTTGGTATAGGTCTACAGTCTCTTTTGTCAGTGTAGGCAGAGGTCTTCTGTGTGCAGCGTTTCTGCAGCAATACTAAAAACAGTGACAAAAGCACTTTTAAAGTATTATAACTGATGAATAGACCAGTGGCCCCCCAATGCAACTGTTTGAAGTGGGGTGTTATCTGAGTATACTTTTATAAGTGTATTTGTGTCCTGCAACAATATTGCCTCTTTTGCTGCATTTACTCTGCTACACAGAGTGCCAAACTCACTGGTCAATTTTTTGTACAACTGGTGTAATAGACCAGTGGCCCCCCCAATACCACATATTGAAGAGGGGTGTTATCTGAGTATACTTGTATAAGTGTATTTGTGTCCTGCAACAATATTGCCTCCTTTGCTGCATTAACTCTGCTACACACAGTGTCAAACTCACTGGTCAATCTTTTGTACAACTGGTGTGATAAACCAGTGGCCCCCCAATACCACATATTGAAGTGGGGTGTTATCTGAGTATACTTGTATAAGTGTATTTGTGTCCTGCAACAATATTGCCTCTTTTGCTGCATTAACTCTGCTACACACAGTGCCAAACTCACTGGCCAATTTTTTGTACAACCGGTGTGATAGACCAGTGGCCCCCCAATACCACATATTGAAGTGGGGTGTTATTTAACAGTATACTTTTCTAAGAGTGCATTTTAGTCCTGCAAAAATTTGGCCTCTTTTGCTGCATTAACTGTGCTACACACAGAGACAACAGTTACTGGCCAATTATTTGTAGAACTGGCGTGATAAACCGGTGGCCCCCCAATACCACATATTGCAGTGGGGTGTTATCTGAGTATACTTGTATAAGTGTATTTGTGTCCTGCAACAATATAGCCTCTTTTGCTGCGTTTACTCTGCTACACACAGTGCCAAACTCACTGGCCAATTTTTTGTACAACTGGTGTGATAGACCAGTGGCCCCCCAATACCACATATTGCAGTGGGGTGTTATCTGAGTATACTTGTATAAGTGTATTTGTGTCCTGCAACAATTTTGCCTCTTTTGCTGCATTAACTCTGCTACACACAGTGCCAAACTCACTGGCCAATTTTTTATACAACTGGTGTGATAAACCAGTGCCCCCCAATACCACATATTGAAGTGGGGTGTTATCTGAGCATACTTGTATAAGTGTATTTGTGTCTTGCAACAATATTGCCTCTTTTGCTGCATTAAATCTGCTACACACAGTGCCAAACTCACTGGCCAATTATTTTGTACAACTGGTGTGATAGACCAGTGGCCCCCAATACCACATATTGAAGTGGGTGTTATTTAACAGTATACTTTTCTAAGAGTGTATTTTAGTCCTGCAAAAATGTGGCCTCTTTTGCTGCATTAACTCTGATACACACAGTGCCAAACTCACTGGCCAATTTTTTGTACAACTGGTGTGATAAACCAGTGCCCCCCCCCCCCCAGTACCACATATTGAAGTGGGGTGTTATCTGAGTATACTTGTATAAGTAAGTGTATTTGTGTCCTGCAACAATATTGCCTCTTTTGCTGCATTAACTCTGCTACACACAGTGCCAAAATCACTGGCCAATTTTTTATACAACTGGTGTGATAGACCAGTGGCCCCCCAATACCACATATTGAAGTGAGGTGTTATCTGAGTATACTTGTATAAGTGTATTTGTGTCCTGCAACAATATTGCCTCTTTTACTGCTTTAACTCTGCTACACACAGTGCCAAACTCACTGGCCATTTTTTTGGACAACTGGTGTGATAGACCAGTGGCCCCCCAATACCACATATTGAATTGGGGTGTTATTTAACAGTATACTTTTATAAGAGTGTATTTTAGTCCTGCAAAAATTTGGCCTCTTTTGCTGCGTTAACTGTGCTACACACAGTGACAACAGTTACTGGCCAATTATTTGTAGAACTGGTGTGATAAACCTTTGGCCCCCCCAATACCACAGATTGAAGCGGGTGTTATATACCTTGTTCCACATATACTGCGCTTCTCTAGAGACTTTTGTCACAGGGTAATTAAAAAAATGACAGGCAGAGAAAGAGGCAGGCCCTTACACAGGGGTGGTAGGGGTAGGGCAGGAGCAGTAGGCCGGAGCCAAAGTGTGAAGTTTCAGAAGGTGCGTTCAATTACGTCAAAGGACGCACCAGACTTGGTTGAGTGGCTCACTCAGTCTTCCTCTTCTGCACCCTCCTCATCCTCTCTATGTGCACCCTGTTCACTCTCTGCTGTGTCCACCCCCAAAGACACCACCACCAACACCACCACCAAGACCACCATATACCCTCCGCTTGAGTCACTGGAATTATTTTTAGATCCATCACAAGACATTTGCGATGCGCAGCCATTGTTGGCATCGAATCAGGAAGAGGAGGTAGCTTCTCCAAGATCTCGAATGTTAGTGGTGGGGAAGGTGACGTGGATGATGACGTGTCTATGGATGTCACATGGGTGGCCACAAGAGAGGAAGAGGAGGGGAGTTCAGAGGGAGAGACGGACCAGCGGATAGGGAGGAGAAGCAGGCGGAACTTGCATTGCACAAGAGGTTCAAAGCAGACTGCAAATGTATCAGGAGCAAGCCATCAACCATGTACAGTCACATCTGGCGGTCCCAGGATGCCGGCACATGGCTCCGCAGTGTGGGCTTTTTTTAATGTGTCCGCTGCTGACAACAGTGTTGCCATCTGCAGCCTTTGCAGTCAACGCATAAGTCGCGGTAAGCCCAACACTCACCTAGGGACGACCACCTTAAGAAGGCACCTGAACTCCCATCACCGAGCCTAGTGGGAGCAACACCGTCAGAACCCACAAAGCCACAATCCAGGCTCACACCGTCCAGCCTCTTGTCCTCTCTCCTCAAAATTGTCCTCCACTCCACCTTCCATGATGCCTTTGTCACGTTGTTCTGGAAAAAGGCAGGCTTCCATGGCCCAAATGTTGGTGCATAAAAAAATGATGACGCCGGATAACCCTCTTGTCCAACGTTTGACTGCTGGCTTGTCGTAACTGATAGCCCCCCAACTGCTGCCATATCAACTGATGGACTCGGAGGCCTTTCAGAAATTTGTGGCCATTGCAACACCACAATGGAAGGTCCCAGGCAGGAAATATTTCTTGCAGAAGGGCATTCCAGAGCTTTATGGCCATGTTCAGCGGCAAGTGAATATATCCCTGGCACACAGTGTTGGTGCCAAGATACATCTGACCACAGACACATGGTCTAGCAAACACGGGCAGGGAAGTTATATCACTTTTACTGCCCACTGGGTGAACCTTCTGACGGCCGTCAAGCATGTAACCCGTGGCACCCGTGTAGATTTGGTTGTACCGCCACGGATTGCATGCAGGCCTGCCTCTTCTTCTCTTCCTCCTCCTCCTCCATCCTCCCTCTCCTCCTCGGCTGACTCCTCCTTTTCCGCTGCTACCGTCTCTTCCGCTGTGCCGCCCAAGAACCTATTCCACATGCCAGATGAGACCTTGCCATGCTGTGCTGCATCTGTTGTTCCTGGAAGCCAAGAGCCACACTAGTTCTGCACTCCTTTCAGCTTTGCGTTCACAGGCAGATCAGTGGCTGACACCGCTCAAGTTGGTAAAGTAGTGTGCGACAACGGTGCCAATCTGCTGAGCGCGCTGAAACAGGGCAAAATAACACACGTACCATGCATGGCACACGTCATGAACTTGGTCGTGCAGCGAATCGTTGCCAAATACCCTGGGGTCCAGGATGTCTTGTGGCAGGCCAGGAAAATCTCTGGCCATTTCAGAAGATCTTACATAGCCATAGCTCGCCTTGTTGACATTCAGCGGCGACACAACCTGCCCGTCAGGCGTCTTATTTGTGACTGCCCGATGCGATGGAACTCAACGTTGCATATGCTTTATAGGCTGCTCCAGCAGAAACGTGCAGTTAACGACTACCTGTACGAACTCTGCGGCAGGACAGGTTCTGGGGAGCTTTGGTTTTTTTCACCTCGCCAGTGGCTGCTCATGCGCGACACATGCAGACTTCTGTGGCCATTCAAAGAGATCACCAAACTGGTCAGTCACGGCCAGGGCGCCATCAGTGACATCTTACCTTATGCCTTCTTTCTGGAGTGTGCATTGCGTCATGTCATTGATCAAGCCATCGAGGAGCAGGAAGATGAGGAAGTCGCAATGTTGGATGAATTCCCAGGGGGTGCTACTCCATCTGAGACAAGTCAACAACAGGAGTCTGAAGAGGAGTCAGAGGAGGATGGTGCCGGGGCAGATGAGGAGGAGCAAGAAGAGCATGCTTTAAACCTTTCTGGGATCCCTGGTGTTATCCGTGGATGGGGGGAGGAGAACGAGGACGAGATTATCCTGGATGATGAGCTGGAGCAAGGCCACTACACCATTTCCAGTTTAGTGCGAATGGGGGCCTTCATGCTCCAGTGTTTTAAGGGGGACCCCCGTTTAAAAAGCATAAAGGGCAAGGACCAGTACTGGGTGGCAACGTACTTAGACCACTGGTACAAACAAAAAATGGTGGAAATGTTACCGGCATCACAGAGGGAGGTCAGAATGCAGCAATTCCAGGCCTTGCTGCGAGAAATGCTGCATTCTGCTTTTGCGTGCACTGGCAGAGGAATTTCCAGTCACAGAGAGACAGTTACAGGTAGCAATCCAACAGCGCCTGCAAGAAGAGGGCAGTTTGAAGATGTGTTGGTCACTTCAGATATGAGACCCTTCTTTCAGCCGACCCATTGACAGCTGTACTTCGGATACAGCATCAGGGAACGCCTAGACCGACAGGTGTCCGACTACATCGGGTTAACGGCCAATGTGGACACTCTGAGAAGTGATGAACCCCTGGACTACTGGGTGGGCAGGCTTGACCTCTGGCCAGAGCTTGCACAATTTGCAATGGAACTGTCGGCTTGCCCCCTGTCCATTGTCCTGTCCAAAAGGACGTTCAGTGCAGCAGGGGGGATTGTGGCCGATAAGCGCACTCGCCTAGCTCATGACAGTGTAGACTACCTCACATTTATAAAAATGAATGAGGCATGGATCTCTGAGGAATTCAACACATGTGACCAGTAGACCATGTTTCATTTAAATTCCTCATGACAGGCCACAAATATCCGCCAGACCGCCATCCACCCACAGCAATTCCTGGTCCTTGGCTTTGCTACATACAGCGGCATAAAAGGCATTTCATGTCCATTGAATGGCTAATTTTTGGGGCCTTTCAGGGCTGACAATTATTTTTTCTGTCAATGCCTAATGTACCTCCAGCCACAGAATACTACATTCTTAGCTGTCAGGTAAACCCATGTGGGATAATTTTTGGGGCCTATACTGGCCGACACTTACTTCTTTATCCTGTGAATGCCTAATTTTTCAGACTGGAATTGAAAATCAATGGGTCTGTAAATGTTCCGCCAAATTGTGGAATGGATGCGGACCCATTTTACAGATGTGTGAATAGACCCTATGTATTTGACATGTATTTACCGGCTGCTGTCAGTTCTGGCTGATTTATGAAAAAAAATAAAAAATTTTAGGGCAACTTTTGCAATTGCAATACTTCTGTTATGATATTGTCCATGTGGTGGGACTATTTGTGCACAGCTAGTAAGTCTTTTGTGGCTGCATATATGACCTAAAGGTTTTTAAAGTTTGCCTCCCATTAACCACTTGCCAACCGCCCACAGTATATTTACTGCGACAGTCAGCCCCTTCTGGGCAAAGCGACGTAGTACTACGTCGCTCACCCAGGAGCCTGCAGGGGGCGAGTGCGCGCCGCCGGAGGCGCGCTTCCACCCCCGCTCGTTCCTGCACATCCCCGCGTTTGTGACCGGCGGACATCACTCGTGATCTCCCGGTGGAGATGGAGAAAGGCAGGCGGCTAATGTAAACAAAGCCGCCTGTCATTCTCCCTGGTGTAACAGCAGAGATCATACGATCCTGCTATGTAGGATCATATGTCTCTGTGGTTACATAAAAAAACACACCCCTTTACAGTTAGAAACACGCCCCTAGGGACACACTTAACCCCTTGATCACTAATAAAATTATCCCCTTCCCTGCCAGTGTCATTTTTACAGTAACAGTGCATATGTATAGCACTGATTACTGTAGTAATGTCACTGGTACTCCCAAAAGTGTCAAAAATGTCAGTCAGGGGTCCGCCGCAATGTCACAGTCCCGCAAAAAAAATTGCAGATCGCCGCCATTACTCGTTAAAAAAAAAAAACAATAAAAATTACATAAATCTTTCCCTTAGTTAGTAAACGCAATAACTTTTGCGCAAACCAATCAAAATACGCTTATTGCGATTTTTTTTACCAAAAATATGTAGCAGAAAACAAATTGGCCTAAAATGTTGAAAAATTTACATTTTTACATTTTTTGGGGGGGAATTTCATATAAAAAATGTGAAAAATATTGTTATTTTTTCAAAATTTTCGCTATTTTTTTGTTTATAGCGCAAAAAGTAAAAATCGCACAGGTGATCAAATAGCACCAAAAGAAAGCTCTGTTTGTGAGAAAAAAAGGATGTCAGTTTCATTTGGGTACAGCGTCGCACGGCCGCGCAATTGTCCGTTAAAGTCACGCAGTGCTGAATCGCAAAATAGGCTCTGGTCTTTGAGCAGCCAAATCCTCCGGGGCTTAAGTGGTTAAAGTCAATGGGACCCGCCGCGAACTTGCGATTCGCGGACATTTGAGAAAATTTGCGGCTGACGTTCGCGAACCGGCCCGGCCGATGTTCGTCCATCACTATCCATAAATAATCCTAAAAATCTAGACCAATGGACCAGGATAGGTAGGGGCCATGTACTGTAGAATCCTATGCCATCCTAAACATTATCTACAAGTTTGAGGATGAATGAGAATATGGAATATTTGTGCAATATGGAGGTATTGGGTTCATGGTTGGTTTTATATTTGTCTATGTGATATTTGTATAATAAAGTTGTTGTTTTTATGATACACTGGTCTAGATTTTTTAGGATTACCTATATAGACCCAGTTCTGTGACGGTTTTATCTTGAGCCCAAAATGAAATTTTCCATTGTTTTTGATTTTTCATGATTATTTGCTAGGGGATCCCATTCTTGCTAGATTTTTTATTTATTTTTTTATTTTTTTGGAGCTGAGTGATTTTGGGACCTGGAGGGAGTTTTGAAAGGTTTGAGTTTCTTGTTCTTTATATAATATAAACAAGAGGTATCAAATGAGAACCTTTTCCTAATATGTATCAGTCCTTCTTTCACAAGAGCACCCTGAAGTTATACTAAACAATATCCTTATATACCAAAAACAATCCATACGCATCCAATACCTAATGGCTCTATAACCTATTTTTCTTTAAATTTTTTCCTACTTTGTTTTTTGCCTCCTTGTAACATAGGCTACTGAACCACTCCTTCTCCCTCAGTTCATTTTGTTTGGAACAAACAGCAGATATTAGTTGCTGTCATGTGCTCTATGCATTTTACAAATCCCATAATAGTTGACTGCAATAGAAGAGGCAGTATAGTCGTTCCTTTATAACACCACTAAAGCCTCTGTCAGTCTTTTAGGCATTTGATACTTTTGGCAATTTTCTATACCTGTGCCATCAGCTATGCACTGTAATTCCATCCTCCAGACCCTATGACAGCGGGTGAGTCATTGTGAGTATTGTAGTCATGTATTGGTTGGAGGAAGGTATCAGAGCATGCAGCAGGGGACACAGGCATCTGACATTTGCGTAAATGTTGAATGCTAAATAGACTGACCAAAACTGTAGCTCTGGAACAAAGGGAAAGAAGACATAGGCTGCTGGAGAGTTGAGTATACTATCCTTTCAATTCCAGGAAGCTGGCATTTTGATTTGTTTGTAGGCCTGACATAGTCTACCATTTGTCCTGTAAAATGTATCAATTCAAACGAAAGATAAAATCTAATTTCTTCTTGAAATCTAATCTTAAAATTACTTCCCTCTCCCACAACACAAGAGAGGACACACATTTCTCATTCTTAATCTTGCTTGCTGCACATACATTTAAGAAACTTTTAAATAGTGCTGCCATATTTTGTGGTCACTATTGTTGGAACAGAAACATCCAGACATCACCCCTCTGTGGACAACCAGCTCAGCCAAACCTGAACCTGGGCCCTCTGATTCAACCATTAATCCCTTCCTGGCTTTGGTTCCTCTTGTCCAAGAGTAGTCCTCTATTGGAAAAAAATAAACAGAGTCCACACCAGGCTCAAGATGTTTGTCTTTACTAAAGAATGTTAAACTAAACAGCCATATCGGATAATGGAGGCACCAACATGCTCAAGCAGAGGGTAGAATATAGTCTTGGCATTCCTTCTGAGGATGAATGTAATAAGTCCTGCTCCACCAAATAAGAAATGCTTTTATACTGCCCCCTGAAGGAGAAGCTCACATAGAAATATTTCCTGGGTACATGTCCTTATGGTTCGATCCAAGATCAGAAGTACTGTTTGCTTCTTCTACAAGAAGAAGGCACGCTCACTAACCCGCCAACCTACTTATATAACCCTCCAAGAACATTCCAGGCTGACATAGCACAGTTGCTAAGCAACCTAAAATGGGCTGCCATCTTAAAGGACTCTTAAGGGCTTGTTCATGCTTGAGTTGCCCTCTGAAGAGTGATCCGTGGTGGAATGAAAGAAGAATAATTTTCGTTGGGCTGCTATGCAAAGCATTACGGTAGTGGCATGTGTATACCCATGTGTATATCTTAAAAGGGATTGGTTGGGGCAGTAAATATGTGGCTCAACCACACATTTTCTTAACCCCCCCCTCCCAACTGCAAGTGTAAATGAGGCCTTATAATTACTGCTGAAAGTTACTCAAACTTAAAGTAGTAACATCTTGTGGTGGCTCAGGGGGACTACAAGGAGATCTCTATTACACTCTTCTACAGTTGAATTAGGTGTAAGGCTTTCTGCACTGAAAACAAATAAGCTTTTTAAGAGTTATAAACTAAGTATTCCCTACATTTATGCATCCCCTTAACATTTAAACTTCGCCAACTTTTTTGTTTATTGTTTTGGATTGGTTGGGGAAAGATTAGAACCTTTGTTGGGTTTTTAATGTTATGTGGAGTTCCACTGAAGATATATTTTCCATCATTTACTGTCACAATGACAACAGGGAACATTTGCAAAAGGAACAAAGACAAATAAAAAGTTGAAAACATACTAATTGGGAGGCTTTGCATCCAAGGTTGTTCTTATTAGGAAAAAAAAGTATTGAATCAAAATGAGTTTAATGACTCAATTTAGGGTGCTCACAACAGAACAGCCTAGGGTGGCATCTTCCACTCTACAAGACTCTGGTCTGGCCACATCTGGAGTATGCTGTCCAGTTCTGGGCACCGGTCCTCAAGAAGGATGTGCTGGAACTGGAGAAAGTCCAGAGAAGGGCAACAAAAATAATTAGGGGAATGGAGGACATCAGCTATGAGGAAAGACTACAAGCACTGAACCTATTCTCTCTGGAGAAGAGACGATTGAGGGGGGATATGATATCAATGTACAAATATTGTACTGTAGCAACCCTAGCATATGGAAAAACCTATTCAGAGAAAGGAAACACAATAAGACACGTGGCCACTCACTAAGACTAGAGGAAAGGCGGTTTAACCTTAAAATACGCAGGGGGTTCTTCACTGTAAGAGCAGTAAGGATGTGGAATTCTCTTCCACAAGCAGTGGTATCAGCAGGGAGCATTGATAGTTTCAAAAAAGTATATGAGATGGGCACCTTAAAGACCACAACATACAGGGGTATACAATGTACGGTTAGCAGCAAACACACACACACACACACACATATCATAGGTTAAACTGGATGGACTGGTGTCTTTTTTCAACCTCACTAACTATGTAACTATGTAACTATCTTGGAAACAATTCACGAGACATTGAGGGTACCTTAGGTCTAAAGGTATTTAGCAAAAACAAAACATCAGCATCAGGAGATACGAACCTTGAAATACACTGGTCTATATTTAAAGTTGTGTCGGTGCTTTAAACTAGTACACCTGGATATACAATAGGCCACTGGTGCTTTTAGACCTTGCCCAATATTGTCAAATGATAAACCATGATGTCATGCAAATACTTTACCTTCTGTTTAACCACCTCCCACCCGGGCCATAGTACATATACGGCCGGGTGGTAGTCTCGTCCTTCTGAATGGACGTTCCGGAACGTCCTTCAGAAGGAGAGAGATCGCGCCGCCGCGGGCACACGCAGCGGCGCGATCTCGATGTGCCTGTGTCCCTAGGACACAGAGCAACAAGACTTGGCAGGAGGGCCCTGTGATTGGCCCTCCTGATCACATGACGGCTGTGACCAATCACAGCCGTCATGTAATGTCAATACAGCCGTTGTAACGGCTTCGATCTCTTCTCCTCCTGACAGATCCTGTCAGTGTGAGGAGAAGGAGAGGATCGATTCTGCAGCCGGGGTGATCAGTGAGTATTTCTAATTACTCACTGATCACAGGGGGGGTCTGTGTTGGTAATCAGATGATTGATTACTAGTGCAGCCCTGGGGGGAGGGGATGCCACTAGAGCCACCAGGGATGCCCACCCATGACCAACAGGGATGCCCACCATGGCCACCAGGGATGGCAAACAGGGCTCAGAGAGCCTGCCAGTGGTGCCCCCCTATCAGTGCTGCCCACCAATGCCATCTATCAGTGCTGCCCACCAGTGCCCGTTATTGCCATTTATCAGTGCCGCCCACCAGTGCCCATTATTGCCCACCAGTGCTGCCTATCAGTGCCCATCAGTGCCCCCCATCAGTGCAGATCAGTGCCGCCCATCAGTGCCACCCATCAGTGCCCATAAGTGCCGCCTATCAGTGCCCATAAGTGCCGCCGATCAGTGCCCATCAGTGCTGCCTATCAGTGCCCATCAGCGCTGCCTATCAGTGCCCACCAATGCTGCATATCAGTGCTATCTATCAGTGCCACATATCAGTGCCCATCAGTGCTGCATATCAGTGCTACCTATCAGTGCCCATCAGTGCTGCATATCAGTGCCACCCCATCAGTGCCACCCCATCAGTGTCTCCTCATCAGTGCCTGTCAGTGCGGCGTCACCAGTGCTCATCAGTGCAGGAAAAAACGTATCTATTTACAAAATTTTATAACCTAAACAAAAAAACTTTTTTTTTTTTTTCAAACTTTTCGGTCTTTTTATATTTGTGCACCAAAAAAGAAAAAACCTGGCGGTGATGAAATACCACCAAAAGAAAGCTCTATTTGTGGGGAAAAAATGACACAAATTTGGTTTAGGTACAGTGTTGCATGACCGCGCAATTGTCATTCAAAATATAACAGCGCTAAAAGCTGAAAATTGGTCTGGGAAGGAAGGGGGGTTTAAGTGCCCAGTATTGAGGTAGTTAAAGGAAACCTGATCTGGTATGAATTAACCAGGCTGCCTTTGATGATCTGCTTAAAACTTCCATTTGACTGGCAGTCAAGATGATCCTTTGATTACAATACTTTCTGGGTCATTAATGAAAAAACAGTGCAGCCAGTGAAATTGTAGCAACCTATTTGCATATGTTTATCAGCCGGCAGTCAGTTTAAATATTTTTTCAACTGTCTTTTCAGTTATCGCTTGATTTATACCATACTGAAGATGATATTTATAAACTTTCACTTGTTCTTGAGCCTAGGAATCCAAAATCGGTAGGTAATTTAATTAGTCATTGATCTAATATTTATTGGATCAGTTGTTTGTTTTTGGTGGTAAATACTTAAAAGTTTGGTATGTGGTTTATATTATATTTATGTATTCTAACCATCATAACTTAACCTCTCTACTGCTATAGCTACTGTTCTCCGAGCCTGACCCCTGAGCGTGAATTTCGAACTTTTGGGAAATCATTGTCCCCCCCCCCTTTTTTTTTAGAGGGGCTATTAATGATTTTAAATAGGATTTTTTTTCTGTTTTACCTAAATGTTAAACCATATTATGCTTAGCTTTAGAAGCACATTGGTGAAACTGCATGAAATATTCTCTATAGCAGCTGAAATTATGGTTTCCATTGTGTAATACAGCAATACTAATAAGAAAATAGATAGATCACAATTTAAAGAACATGTCCAGGCATTACCTTACCTAAATTTAGCCCCAATTCTCGCTCTTCCCATCTAGAATATGTCCAGGCATTCATTTTTTTCTTTTACTTTGTTCCTTCTTATTACTTCAGGTGGCATAATCACTAGGCTTGTAAAATTCTTAAAGGCAAATAATGGGAGACAGGCATGCCCCCAGAACTACATCTTCTAAGAGCCTTTCCCTACATAGTTTGTGGATGGGCTCCTGGGAGTCATATCTACACTGCTGTCTTGCTGGAACAGAAATAAGTAAAAGTGTCGGTGTGGGACAGAAAGGGGTTGGGATTGGCAGAATTCTGTAGCCCAGCAGGCAAGGCACGGTATTGACAGGCCAAATAGGATGTTAGGAGCACATTGGATTTCTGTAAGATACCAGGTAGTTTGCTGTCCTTTTTAAAGGAATAAATATTGGCAAGTACTATCTTTATATGCCTGTATATATGTATCTATCATCTTACCAAAAAACAAATCCTAATTTCAAGTCAGCTATAGGCTCTCATCAAAACATACTCTTAAGATAATGCTCCTACTAAAGATGAAATAAATATTTTCAAACATCATTGCTTTTGGCCCAACTCTTGTAATATAGGCCTAAGGACGACATAATTCAGTTAGACTGTTAAGTAAACTTTTTTTCAGGGATAGGTAATTAGGAATTAAATCCCTGCACTAAAATATTAAAATACACTTCAATATAAAAATGTTTGCAGCAAGTAATAGACCTACGTATTTTATTTCTGGTCTAAAAATATCCTATGGTCCTAAATAAAAAAGGCAAAGAATGTTGGTAAAATCTTACAGGAAATTCAACAAAAATGATTTGCTTAACAAAAATCTGATATTAAATGTCTACGTGAAATACAACTAACATATTTCCCCGAAAATAAGACCGGGTCTTACATTAATTTTGCCAACAAAGTACACAGTAGGGCTTATTTTCGGAGTAGGTCTTATCATGTAATGTGTATTTGCCAGTTTCTGTGCCCCCTGCCCTCTCTCCCCCTCACTGCCAGTCAAGAATTACCAGTGTAAACCAAGTTAAAGTGATCGTAAAATCCTATAATCCACTCAATTACATTATTATATAATGTACAATGTGTGTGTTTCTGCAATATTATTGTGCCAAATACCTTCGTTACAGCACCACTGGGCGCTTACGTGACCCGCCGGAGCTCTCTTCCCAGCTCCGAGCACTGCAGAGGGAGGGGCCGAGATCCCCCACTGACAGCCAGGAGAAGAGGAGGAGTGCACCGAGTGGTCAGGTGAGCACCGAGCAGCACTGTAACGGAGGTATTTGGCACAATAATATTACAGAAACACACACATTGTACATTATATAATACTGTAATAGAGTGGATTATAGGATTTTACAACCACTTAAAACTATGGCTTATTTATGGGGTAAGGCTTATATTGCAGTTCTCCCCCATAATCACACTAGGTCTTATTTCCAGGGTAGGTTTTATTTTTGGGGAAACACGCTAATACAAAATACAATATTTCTAAAACAGTTTGATGACAGTTTCTTCTTCAGTGTTAATTTACATTGCTTTTTATGCTTGCGTTTATTAACAGCCAACTTCACCTACAACTCCCACTAAGCCTGATGTACCTCTTGACTGGGCGTCTGGAGTGACCACAAAGCCTGACCCTACCATTATTAATAAACATATACGGAAATTAGTTGAGGTAAGGTGACAATTCTCTCTTGTTGTAGTATTAAAAAACTTATGTTAAAATATACTTTTACAAAATCTTAGCTGATGAAGTTGAACATTCTTGTCTGCTAAATGGAACTGAGGTTTTTGATTCTTTGAGTCTGCCAGGAAAAATGTGCAGGCTCAAAAAACCTAATCAGAATTCGAATTGGTCTCTGATGTACAGTATATGGGAATAATGCAATGAACTTTACCATCATAGAGACAACTTCTTCTACTGTCAGTAGAAAGAATATGTAATCAATCTGCTGAAATGCTTCAGAACAGCAGAGTGGTTAGAATAGGAGTAGTAAGCCTATAGGTCCCCTGGTGAGTCTTTCCACCAGTAGGTATGTGCATGACCTGCTATTTCAGATATTTTAGTTTTTGGATTCAAATTCCCTCCCTTCTTTCATTCAAACTGGACTCTTTTGATCCTTCTACTACTGCTTTATTTGGATAAAAATATGTACAAAACCATATGCTTACTTTTGCTTAGTTGTTAGAATATTGTTGTTCTGTGCTCAATATATAATATTTGTTAAATGAAAATTATATGGTTGAGGATCAGTTTTATATTTTTTTCTAACAATTTTATAATGTTTTCCTTATTAATATACAATCTTTATTTTACAAATAAACATTTAATATAGGCTACACTTGTAACACTTTTAGCAATTGTAGGCTTTCTAGAGAGAGCACAGCATTAGCTTTTTTGATTGGGACATTCTTTCTCTTACCTGACTAAACCAAAATTAAAAATATTTTTTTTTGTTTCTTATATACTGTAAATATGAATAATACATCAAGAAAATATAGATAAAACACTATACAATGGGGAAAATAATTATTCGATCCCCTGCAGATTTTGGAAGTTTGCCCACTTACAAATAAATGAAGGGTCTATAATTTTTATCATAGGTGTTTTTTAAATGATAGCGACAGAATAGCAACTAAAAATCCAGGAAAAAACATGATACAAATGTTTAAATTGAGTTGCAGTCCAGTGAGTAAAATAAGTATTTGATCCCCCAAGCAAAACAGGACTTAGTACTTGGTTGGGAAACCTTTGATGGCAATTACAATTTCTTGTAGTTGGTTAGCAGGTTTGCAGATATTTCAGGAGAGATTTTGGTCCACTTTTTTTTACAGATCTTCTCTAAATCCTTAAGGTTTCTTGGCTGTCTCTTGGCAACTCTAAGTTTCAGCTCCTTCCATAAATGTTCTATAGGATTAAGCTCTGGAGACTGGCTAGGCCACTACATGACCTTAATGTGCTTCTTCTCGAGCCACTCTTTTGTTGCTTTGGCGGTATGGTTTGGATCATTGCCATGCTGGAAGACCCATCTATGACCCATCTTCAGTGTTCTGGCTGAAGGAAGAAGGTTCTCATCCTAGATTTTACAATACATGGCCCCATCCATTGGGCTCTCAATGCGGAGAAGGCCTGTACCTTTAGCAGAGAAACAGCCCCAAAGCATAATGTTTCCACCTCCATGCCTTACTGTAGGGATGATGTTTTTAGGGTCTTAGTCAGCATTTTTCTTCCTCCAAACACGGCAAATCGAGTTAATGCCAAAGAGCTCAATTTTGGCACTTTCTCCCAATCCTTCTTTGAGTTATCTAGATGTTCATTTGCAAACTTCAGACAGGCCTATACATGTGCCTTCTTGAGGAGAGGGACCTTGCAGGCACTGCAGGATTTTAATCCATAGTTACATAGTTAGTGAGGTTGAAAAAAGACACCAGTCTATCCAGTTCAACCTATGATGTGTGTGTGTGTTTGCTGTTAACCGTATATTGTATATCCCTCTATGTTGTGGTCTTTAAGGTGCCCATCTAATAGTTTTTTGAAACTATCAATGCTCCCTGCTGATACCACTGTTTGCGGAAGATAAAAACATCCTGCTCTCACAGTGAAGAACCCCCTGTGTATTTTAAGGTTAAACCGCCTTTCCTCTAGTTTTAGTGAGTGGCCACGTGTCTTATTGTATTTCCTTTCTCTGAATAGGTTTTTCCATATGCTAGGGCTGCCAGTACAATATTTGTACATTGATATCATATCCCCCCCTCAATCGTCTCTTCTCCAGAGAGAATAAGTTCAGTGCTTGTAGTCTTTCCTCATAGCTGATGCCCTCCATTCCCCTAATTATTTTTGTTGCCCTTCTCTGGACTTTCTCCAGTTCCAGCCCATCCTTCCTGAGGACCGGTGCCCAGAACTGGACAGCATACTCCAGATGTGGCCGGACCAGAGTCTTGTAGAGAGGGAGAATAATCTCTTTATTTCTGGATTGAATCCCCTTTTTTATATATCCCAGTATTCTGTTGGTTTTGCTTGCAGCGGCTTGGCATTGAATGCCACTGCCAAGCCTGTTGTCTACCAGTACCCCCAGGTCCCTTTCCATCGTAGACTCTCATAGGTTCCCCCCCCCTAGTGAGTAGCTTGCTTTCTGGTTTCTGGCACCCAGGTGCATTACTTTACATTTTTCAACATTAAACCTCATCTGCCATGTAGTTGCCCACCCCATAATTTTGTTCAGGTCCGCTTGTAAGGTTTCCACATCCTGCCCAGAAGATATTGGCCTGCTTAGTTTAGTATCATCCGCAAATACTGAGATTTTACTCGATATTCCCTCCTCTAGATCATTTATGAATAAATTAAATAGGATTGGCCCCAGGGCAGAACCCTGGGGGACACCGCTTTTCGCACCCGCCCAATCTGAGTACTCCCCATTAATCACCACCCTTTGCAACCTCCCCTGGAGCCAGTTCTCTATCCAGGTACTCACCTTATGGTCCATACCTACCTTCCTTAGTTTGAACAATAAGCGTTTGTGGGGAATGGAGTCAAAGGTCTTTGTGAAGTCCAGGTACACCACATCCACAGGCTTACCTTTATCTAGGTGGCAGCTCACTTCATCATAGAAGGTTAATAGATTGGTTTGGCAAGAACGATTTTTCATGAATCCATGCTGATTACTACTAATAATACCGTTTTCATTACTAAAGTCTTGTATGTTGTCCCTTAACATCCCCTCCAAAATCTTGCAGACTACTGATGTTAGGCTGACCGGCCTATAGTTACCCAGGATATATCTCGGCCTCTTTTTAAATATTGGTACCACGTTGGCTTTTTTCCAATCAGCTGGCACCATACCCGTCTGTAAACTATCCTTAAAGATCAAGAATAATGGTCTGGCAATCACCTGGCTGAGCTCTTTAAGAACCCTCGGGTGCAAGCCATCCGGTCCCGGTAATTTATTTATGTTAAGTTTCTCTAGTTTAGTTCTAAGTCTGTCTTCTGTTAGCCATGGCGTTATTTCCTGAGGTGTGTTGTTTAGTTTGGCCTTACAAGCTGGGTTAGTGTAGCCCCCCGATTCTTTTGTGAAGACTGAAGAGAAGAAATTATTTAACACTACCGCCTTTTCCCTGTCCTCTGTGGACAAAACTCCCTTATTGTCTTTTATGGGGCCAATGTGTTCTGGCCTCGCTTTCTTACTGTTTATATACGTAAAGAATTTCTTGGGGTTCTTTTTACTCTCTTCCGCTGTATGTCTCTTGTGTTCTATTTTAGCCGCCCTGATTTCGTCTTTACATTTCTTATTACACTCTTTGTAATGCTTGAATGCTGCCAATGACCCCTCAGTCTTGTATTTTTTGAAGGCCTTTCCTTTAGCATTAATATGCATTTTTATGTTGGAGTTTAGCCACCCAGGGTTTAGTTTTGCTCTTTTAAATTTATTTCCCTTTGGAATGCACTGGTCAATCCCTTTGTTAAGTATATTTTTGAAGCACTCCCATTTTTCCTCCGTGTTCTTTGTTCCCAGGGTTCTATCCCATTTGATATTTTCTAGCAGAGAGCGTAGTTTTGGGAAATTGGCTCTTTTGAAATTCAGGGTCCTTATATTGCCCTTGTGTTTACTATTACTATAATTAATACTGAAACGAATTGACCTATGGTCACTGTTTCCTAAGTTGTCCCGTATTTCTGTATCCGTGAGCAGGTCTGTATTGTTGGTAATCAGTAGGTCAAGTACCGCATTGTTTCTTGTCGGTGCATTCACCATCTGACCCATGAAATTGTCCTGCAAAACATTTAGGAACTGCCGAGCCTTGGCTGAATGCGCGGTTCCTTCTGCCCAGCCTATATCTGGATAATTAAAGTCCCCCATTATAATGACATTTCCCATCCTTGCTGCCAATCCTATCTGTAAAAGGAGGTCCGCCTCCCCCTCCTCCCTCTGGTTGGGGGGCCTATAGCATACGCCCAATATTACCTTCCCCACAGTGCCTTCCCTTTGAAGTTCTACCCATAGGGATTCTGCCTCATCCATATTTCTGAAAATACTACTTGGAGGTCTTAGTCCTCAACTTAGCTCCTAAGTCCCTAAAATTATTTAGGACTCTCCATCTTCCTCTGCCTATGTCATTGGTACCCACGTGTACCATGACAGCTGGGTCTTCCCCAGCCCCACCCAGTAATCTGTCCACCCGATCCGTGATGTGCCGAACCCGGTAAACAACAGACTGTTCGGAACTCACGGTCTTTGTGACAGATTGCACTGTCTGTCCTTCTAATAATTGAGTCCCCTACCACCAGCACCTGTCTTTCCTTTCCCTTTCTCCCGGCCTCACTGGAGGAGTTCTTCCCCTGGCAGCTAGGGGCGTCGCTCTGCTCCAGCAATGCTGGTCCCTGACTGGTTTCCCCAACATCACGATACGGGGCATATCTATTGAGGTGCTCCAGCCCCAGGACCAGCCTCCTTGCCTTGTCCCCTTCTACCCCTCCTAACTGTCACCCCTCTACTCTGCTCTGATGCCTGCACCTCCAATACTCCGCACACCTCTGTGCAGGCCCCTGCCTGCGCCTGACTGGTACGATCCTGGCTCTCCTTCGGTATAGACATTTGGCTTAGTGTTGCCAGCTGCCTCCCTAGATTCAGGACCTGAGCTTCCAGGGAAGCAACGTGCTTACATTTTGCGCATTTCTATTCGCCCACAATCGCATGATCGAGGAACGCATACATATCACAAGATGTACACCGAGTCTCATCTGCACACCCGCCGGGCATTGTACCTATTAATCTAATCTAATGGGGATTTAGTAATTAAAGTCTGTCCTGTGTGGCTGTTTCCTGGCTTCCTAACTCTACCTTCTCACCCTCTGGTACTCTGCTCCACTCACTTGACACTCAGTCGCACAACACTCACACTCGCACAGCCTGGTCAGTCGCACAACACTCTCAGTCACACAACACTCTCAGTCGCACAACACTCTCAGTCGCACAGCCCGGTCAGACGCACAGCCCGGTCAGACGCACGACACTCTCAGTCGCACAACACTCTGTGTTCCATGGAGGCGTATTGTGTTGCCAATGGTTTGTTTGGTGACTGTGGTCCCAACTGCCTTGATCATTCACTAATCTCATGATCATCCGTCCAATGAGGCCAAATCCATCATGGAGCTCCAAACCGAGAGTGATTGATGGTTATTTTGTATTTCTTCCATTTGCAAAAAATCACTCCAACAGTTGTCTCCTTCTCACTAAGCTTCTTGCTGATGGTCTTGTAGCCCATTGTAGCCTTTTACAAGTCTACAATCTTGTCCCTGACGTCCTTTGGCAGCTCTTTGGTCTTGCCCACGATGGTGGGTTTGAATAGAAAAAAGAGACTTTGTGGACAGGTGTCTTTTATACACATCACAAGTTGTTGTCAGGAGCACCTTCTTTATGTGACAGGACTAATCTGTGTACCACATGAGAATACACTGTAGCCAGTCTGTTGGAGCCAGAATTATTGTTGGTTAGTAGGGGATCAAATACTTATTTTACTCACTGAACTACAAATCAATTTATACGTTTTGTATCGTGTTTTTTTCTGGATTTTTGGTTGATATTTGGTCTCTCTCATTTAAAATACACCTATGATAACAATTATAGACCCTTAATTTCTTTGTAAGTGGAAAAACTGCAGGGGATCAAATAATTATTTCCCCCACTGTATATTACCCTAAATGTGGAAAAATGTCTAACCACCCTGTTGGAGGGGCTTAAGCACCCTGGTGGGGGACACTAGAACTACATTCGCTAATTGCCTAGGTTCTAGGCAGAATTTTGCTTTCATGCTGAAATCAGAATTAGAAGCAAGGCACCCCGAGCAAAGTTAACCCTCTATTAACCCATGGCTAATTGACTGTACTGTTACACTAAGTATTACAAACATTACCACAATTAGAAAACACCAACTAGCACATGCTCAGCATTTAGAAACTGGTGCTGCAATCCACTAACCCAGAAATACCTGTCACCTTAATCCCAGTGACGTGTCCACAGTTACCAGTGGATACGATAAATGGACCCCACTCTGTAACTATGTGCCTTCTCTCTCTTTTAGGGGCCCCTCTACATCTCTCCTATGACTCCCAGGTTAGGTTCCTAGGAAATCTGTGCCACAGGGTTCGGTCTCCAAAATGTGGGAAACCCACTGCTAGGGAAGGGGACAAGCACAACATCCCTTCAATATCAGAGAAACCTTCACTCTATTCCAGTCACCCATTCCCTGGGTGGTTGGCTGCATTAAGGGAATGACATAAATATGGTTGCCCCTAGCAATGGCAGTATAGCCTGCACTAGACAGCAAACTTCATGCTGGACTAAAGTGTACCGCATCTTCTCTAACCTACAGTTACCATGCTACAAGCTCTGTTCTTTGGATGCCATGCAATAGACCATTTAAGAAGAGACTTCCGACCAGGCTTTAACCACCTGCCAGCCGATGCATGACTATTTACTGCGGCAGTCAGCCTTTTACAGGCAAAGTGACGTAGGGGTACGTCGCTCGCCTGCGAGCCTGTAGGGGGCAAGATCCCACCCCCGCTCATTCCCTGGGGAGCCAGTGCGTGTGACCTGCGGCTCCGATGGCCGTCGGCCACTCACGATCTCCTGCAGGAGAGGGAGAAGGACACACGGTTGATGTAAACACAGCCGTCTGTCATTCTCACTAAAGTAATCACAGAGGCTATGCGATCCTGCTATGTAGGATCGTATGTCTCCGTGATTACATCACAAGCCACGCCCCCCACAGTTAGAATCACGCCCCTAGGGACATACTTAACCCCTTGATCACCAGTAAAGTTAACCCCTTTTCTGCCAGTGTCATTTTTACAGTAACAGTGCATATTTATAGCACTGATTACTGTAGTAATGTCACTTTTTTGGTACCCCCCAAAAGTGTCAAAAATGTCAGTCAGGGGTCTGATCTGTCTGCCGCCAAAGTCGCAGTCCCGCAAAAAAAAATCGCAGATCACCGCAATTACTAGTTTAAAAAAAAAAACAATAAAAATTACATAAATCTTTCCCGTAGTTAGTAAACGCATTACCTATTGCGCAAACCAATCAAAATACGCTTATTGCGATTTTTTTCTACCAAAAATATGTAGCAAAAAACAAATTGGCCTTAAATGTTAAAAAATTTTGATTTTTACATTTTTTTTTAAATTTCATATAAAAAAATATAAAAAACATTGTTATTTTTTCAAAATTGTCACTCTTTTTTTGTTTATAGCGCAAAAAGTAAAAATCGCACAGGTGATCAAATACCCCCAAAAGAAAGCTCTATTTGTGGGAAAAAAAGTACATCAATTTAATTTGGGTACAGCGTCGCACGACCGCACAATTGTCTGTTAAAGTCACACAGTGCCGAATCGCAAAATAGGGCCTGGTCTTTGAGCAGCCAAAGTGGTTAAACAGTTAATGATAACTTTACTGAATAAAGGCATCACACAAGAATGTGTTTTATCAGGCAGCTTCTCACGTGAATTCCCATACAAGGTGCTTTAGTGCAAGATTGGCAATAAACCCATAAGAGGTACCACAGGGTCCAAATGTTCCATGTTTGGCAAAGATCCTTAAAGGCAGTAAATCTAAGATTGGTAGTTAAGAGTCCTCAGACTTCCAAGTCCCTCAGGGAGCCCCTAGTGGCCCCCCAGCTGGAGGCGATGTTCAGCAGCAAACACAACCTTTTGACAGTGTTTCCCATGGCTCTCTCTGGGGCACTGAAGAGGCCCTTTTTTATGGGTATATCCAGAAAATTGGTAGGAAAAACTAGCCAATCAATTCCCCAGATCCACCACACATCAACATTGGAACCGTTTCACAGGAAAGACAGCAGACTTGACCCAGATAGCCGCGGAAAATGAGTCAGCATAGAAAAAACATGAACCCTTCTGTAGGCACCTGCCTACAACCCGATCGTACAATGTTTATTTAAATGGTAAATGCAATTCTACTAACATATTTGGGACAGATTGAGAAAATTTTTAACCAATGACTCACTCCTGAGTTGAATGCATAATGTATGGTAATCTGACAATTTCAACATTGTAAAAAATTTCCAATGTATTATTCTTCATTGGAGAGTGGGAAAAAAATATGATTATGTGGGTTATGTTCTAATCTTTTCCTGTTTTTTTATTTTTTATTTTGCTGTTACTTTATTTTATTATAAAACACAATAAAAAATAAAGTTAAAAAGTGGAATGATAGTAATAATAAAAAACAATAGCTAGTACACTAATCATCAAAAGTTAAGAACATGAAAAACATATGGAAACCAGTAATCTACTTTTTTAACATCATACCTTACCCTCCCAAAACAATTCTACAGTAACTCTTACTGTTAATTTTTCTTTCAATTCAATTGTATGGATTTTTTTAATATATATATATATATATATATATATATATATGTTTTTTTTTTTTTTTGCTTTTTAGTTAAAATAGGAAATGGCCCTACCTGAGATAAAGTTAGCCTCTGCAAGCATTAACCAGTCATAGTTTTGAGGGCAATTGGAATACCATGAAATACTCACCTTAATTAATGCTACCACAGGCTTCCTCTGTGGTGCAGAACTGGTTCCCCAGAAGCCTCACTGGTCACAGTTCTCCAACAATAAAATGTACAATGCAGTACCAGTAGTCCTGCAGGACACTGAGGGCCCATCCAAATCCTGGGAGTGTCAGACAGTGGAGGATAACACTGGCAGATGGTGAGCAGAAAATTAAAACAAATAATTCACTTTACCTTGCAGTGCAGAGGGGGCCCCACTGCATGTCTAACTTTGTCTATACAGTAGTGATCGAAAGTTTGGGCACCCCAGGTAAACAATTGTATTAATGTGCATAAAGAAGCCAAGGAAAGATGGAAAAATCTCCAAAAGGCATTAAAATTACAGATTAGACATTCTTATAATATGTCAACAAAAGTTAGATTTTATTTTCATCATTTACACTTTCAAAATAACAGAAAACAAAAAAATGGCACCTGCGATCCTTTTTAGATACTGTGTTACTGGTCCATTTGCTTGGGCTGGAATTATGTGTGTGTGTTTGTCCAGTGTGTTGTTATCCTAAAATGTATTGTAAGGACATTCCTTAATGTCTATACAATGTTTGAATAAGAACAGAGAAAAGCTCACAACCATCAGTGTCTCCTAGATAAGTACTTCAACATGTAGTATGCGCTTCATTTATAGCTATGCTATACTGCCTCTTTATTACTTTTTTATTCTGCTGCTTTTTTTTTCTTCAGTATTTCTATAAAGTAGGATCTTTAAGCCCTGCTAAGCTATAATTATTTTACAATTACACATTATTACTTTCTTTTTTTTTATTTATATTTCCTACTTCAGAGCTCATCTAAGTCACAGTATTTAAAAATGTCATATGGAACATTTTGTCTTAACCATGAAGTAAAATGTATTAAGAAAAAAATAAAATAAAATACTGGTATTGTATTTAATGTGACATTCTAGACTAAACATACAGTTGTGCTCATACATTTACATACCCTGGCAGAATTTATTATTTCTTGGCAATTTTTCCGAGAATATGAATGATAACACAAAAACTTTTCTTTCACTCATAGCTAGTGTTTGGCTGAAGCCATTTATTACCAATCAACTGTGTTTACTCTTTTTAAATCATAATGACAACAGAAACTACCCAAATGACCCTGATCAAAAGTTTACATACCCCCGTTCTTAATAACATGTATTGCCTCCTTTAACATTACATCTTGAAGTCTTTTGTGGTATTTGTGGATGAGGCTCTTTATCTTCCCAGATGGTAAAGATGGCCATTCTTCCTGGCCTACAGTTTCTGTAAATTCTTGGGCTGTCTTGCATGAATTGCACATTTTTTTATCTCCCTAGAGTGGCTCAATGATATTGAGGTCAGGTGACTGAGATGGCCACTCCAGAACCTTCACTTTATTCTTCTGTAACCAATGACAGGTCGACTTGGCCTTGTGTTTAGGATCATTGTCATGTTGGAATGTCCAAGTACGTCCCATGCGCAGCTTCCGGGTTGATAAATGCAAATTTTCCTCCAGTATTTTTTGATAACATACTGCATTCGTCTTCCCATCAATTCTGACCAAATTTCCTGTGCCTTTGTAGCTCACACATCCCCAAAACATTAGCAATCCACCTCCGTGTTTCACAGAAGGAATTGTGTACCTTTCATCATAGGCCTTGTTGACTCTTCTCCAAATGTAGCATTTATGGTTGTGGCCAAAAAGCTCAATTTTGGTCTTATCACTCCAAATGACTTTGTGCCAGAAGGTTTGTGGCTTGTCTCTGCTTTCTGGCATATTGTAAGCGGGATACTTTGTGGCATTTGCTTAGTAATAGCTTTCTTCTGGTGACTCAACCATGCAGCCCATCTTTCTTCAAGTGCCTCCTTAATGTGCATCTTGAAACAGCTACACCACATGTTTTCAGAGAGTTCTATACTTCACCTGAAGTTATTTGTGGGTTTTTCTTTGCATCCCGAACAATTTTCCTGGCAGTTGTGGCTGAAATTTTATTTGGTCTACCTGACTGTGGTTTGGTTTCAACAGAACCCCTCATTTTCCACTTCCTTGATTAGAGTTTGAACACTGCTGATTGACATTCTCAATTCCTTGGATATATTTTTATATCCCTTTCCTGTTTTATACAGTTCAACTTCCTTTTCCCACAGATCCTTTGACAATTGTTTTGCTTTTTCCATGACTCAGAATCCAGAAACATCGGTGCAGCACTGGATGAAAGATGCAAGAGTCTGTCAGGAGTCCAGAAACACATTGACCTTTTATACACACAGACTCATTACAAGCAAACAGATCACAGGTGACGATGGTTACCATTAATAGCCATTCAACCCCTTTGTGTCAACTTGTGTGAATGTGTGAATGTCAAAATCACCAGGGTATGTAAACTTTTGATCAGGGTAATTTGGGTAGTTTCTGTTGTCATTATGATGTAAAAAGAGTATACACAGTTGATTGATAATAAATGTCTTCAGCCAAACACTAATCATGAGTGAAAGAAAAGTTTTTGTGTTATCATTCATATTCTTGGAAAAATGGGCAAGAGATCATAATATCTGCCAGGGTATGTAAACTTATAAGCACACCTGTATCAAAATTACGTTACTTGACAACAAATTGCTTATTTAAGGTTGCATTATTCTATCCATTATTAAGTGATTTATTACACTGTATGTACAAATATTTCAGGGACCATGAAATGTTTATAATGCAACAGAATGGGGACATCATATTCAACAGCATTAATGAATGTAATATGAATAATGTAATAATAATAATAATTCATTAATACAACACAAACGTGCATATGCTGTATATGTGGTATTACCCCCCCCCCCCCACCTGCTCCCCTGAAATTGGAGGGGGTTGTACATATGCCACAGCTTGTAAAGTTGAGAGGCAGCTTAACCTGTCAAACTCACCCATTCATGTCAACACTTAGCTTGTGATTGCAGTAGGTTAGTGCCATTCAAAATTGCAGCTCAGCAAAAAGAAAAAAAAAAAGACATTCAGGAAGTGTCGGGATCTACTCTTCAACACATGGAAGCTGCAGTTTAGCCGATCTCTGTAAAGCTTTCCACTGAAGATCACTTTTCAGGGAATGCTGTAGCATGAACTAAACCTAACTGCTTTCTGACCACTTTTATTTTTCAGCAAACACCTTAACTCCAGGTTTTCCTCCACAGAGGTTTCAGCATCACACAGAATACTAAGCAAAATACAGCATCCTGGCTATTCACACTACTTAGTCCTTAGTCTGTTTCAACTCAGTCTCACTCTTTCATTTCAGGCTAGGGCCAGGGCAAGGGGTGGGCAGAAGGGAGAGATGCCCTGGGCGCAATGTTTTATTGCAGGGATATGGGTGCCCTGACACTAACCCTAAGGGAAAGGGGGGGCACAGTTTGGCATCTTCACCCTGGATGCTGGATGACCTTGTCCCGACACTGTTTGAGGCAATGGCCTGGTCAAAAATTTCCATAAGGGACAGTTTGTCTCCTGAGAAGCGCACTTCCCTGTCTTCACTAGCCTTATTTCCAATTGTGGGTCCACACTTACCTGACTCTCACGAGTCCAGCACCTAAAGACAATGACAGACTGTCTGTCACAGTATACACAAAAGTAAAGGTAGTTACATAGTTTTTCAAAAGGGAATTAGAATGTTTTATCTAAAAAAACACATCACATAACAGACCAAAAAACATGAATTCCTCAGAGTTTCAAATCCAGTTAAAAAAAGACAACTTCAGTTTGGTACAAAAAATAAATCAAATTTGCATTGATGTTTGACTATCTTGCTTGGTTCCACCAAAACATAGCATTTTAAACCTTGGTACATTGTATAGTTTGTAACTGTACATCAGATAGCTATGTTTGCTCATTGTACTGTATATAAAAGTTATGCTTGCTGCACAGCACAAATCTATCAATCTGCAAAGTTTACTGAGACTGCTAAGGCTTGGTTCACACTGCCATGACCTGAAAGTCACATGACTTCAAGTGTGACTTTGTCAGGTGACTTCATTGCAACTTCAGTGCAATTTAAGATGAGGATCCGACTTGGAGGCGACTTCCATTTAAGTCTTTGGGCACAAGTCAGATAGAAGTCACCTTGAAGTAGTACAGGAACCCATTCTAAAGTAGGAGCGACTAACATGGGATTTCACATGTCACACGATTCCAAGTTGCGGCAATGTGAACCAAGCCTAAGGAATACTATGTTGCTCCACATACAGAAAAGCACAGGGGGGAGAAAATACAATTAGGTGTATATAAAAAAATATAAAATGGAACAACAAATACAAAATGGAAAAGTCAAATCAAAATTGGCTTTTGGGTACATTTGATATCAGAGGACAGCATATGAAACAATGTGATCTTGCTGGCTGTTGTTAAAGAAAATGGACATTTACTTTCTTTGTGGTCAGGTATAGTTTTTACACTTGTTAACTATTGTGATAGGCCTTGCCAATTTCTCTAGCTCAATGCAAACCTAAAATAATCTCTGTACTGTCCTCATACACTCACCATTTCTCCAAAGTAGATACGGTAGAGAAGGCAAAATTATTGTCACAGTGATTTTCACACTCACTTCTTCTGTGCTCCAATGTCAGGTTTTCTTCCTGTGCGAGACCCCCGGTGAGCACCAAATCAGTGACCAACAGCACCTCTGCCATTTCATGCCAGGCTATGTCGTAAAGGGTCGATACATGTGTTACTGAGTGTTCCAGCATTGTGTCAAAACACTAGCAGCTGGACCCTCTGTGTTCCCATGTGACCTGTCAAGCATTTCCCAGTGCCTTCCAGTATTGTCTTTGTGATCTTCAGTGACACCCAGTGTCCATCCAGCCTGCACCTAACTAATGTGTGTCTCATCGGTCCCAGCATGGTGTTGTCACTCATTCCAACCTTGTTTCCAGTGTATTCCAGCCTGTGACCCTGTGCCTTCTCTTGTGAGCCTCGTGTTCCCCAATCGTTATCCTGCTCCAGTAATTTTATGCAGTCCTGCTAGCATCCATTCTTCCTTCATCACTGGGTCTCCCTCTGCACTTAAGTCAGTTCCTCCTTCTCTACACCATTGTGTTTCCCTTTGAGTTCCAACCAGCCTCTCACCAGTAAACTTCAGCCTATGTTTCTCCTCTGTGCCTCAGTGTGTTCCTGTGCACTCCTGCTGTGTCACCTAACACTTTGTGAAAAAAGTCAGATAAAAAATGCAAGAACAGGTTGATGGCGCTGCCAGTATATACCTGCTAATCCGTTTGCTTTCTAATGATGCTAAAAAAAAATATGCGGTCCTCTGACTCGCTGAGTGGGCTGTTACTGAGAGTAGGTAAAAGTCCTTTGCAGTGCTGGGCCTTGGATACACAAAGTGTTAGGTGAAATGAAAAAAATCCGCGCTTAGGATAATTAAAGTTGATGCTGGCTGCAGCCCACCTGTACACTATATTCCTAGGAGTAAAGTCAGATACAAAATGCAAGAACAGGTTGATGGCGCTGCCAGTATATACCTGCTAATCCGTTTGCTTTCTAATGATGCTAAAATAAATGTTAAATATAGAATTAATAAAGTGTCTTGTGCTTCATAAATAAATATTGAATATGAAATAAAGTGTCAGGTGCTTCATACTAATGAAAAAAATCTGGGGTTAAGTGCAAGAAATAGGTGATCCAATTCTGTGAAAAATGTACAATTTTACTGGTGCAAGCTCCAAGTATAAATAAATAAATTAGTTCCTAGGTGAGTGAACTCGAGCATTACCATAATTTCTGCCAGAGCACCTGCACCAGTCACTTTTTGCACCCCTAATCTAGGGAGTGTTTCACCATAGTGGGACTCACCTTTCCTCTAGGACTTTTAGCCATTACGGACTTACCAGTACCTGTAGTTCTGATGTTACATCTTTAGCGTCTTATTTATATACCTGCGTTTTAACATTTGATGCTTCCTATTGTAGAGTTTGCACTTTTTAAGGATTTCACTTTTTAAAGATTTCACAGTTCACGTATGTAATAATATATGATTTTAGGTTGATTCAATATATTTTTACCAATCCTTTCTAGGTTGGCTTACTTATTTTTAAGGTTCACTCACCTAGGAACTAATTTATTTATTTATACTTGGAGCTTGCACCAGTAAAATTGTACATTTTTCACAGAATTGGATCACCTATTTCTTGCACTTAACCCCAGATTTTTTTCATTAGTATGAAGCACCTGACACTTTATTTCATATTCAATATTTATTTATGAAGCACAAGACACTTTATTAATTCTATATTTAACATTTATTTTAGCATCATTAGAAAGCAAACGGATTAGCAGGTATATACTGGCAGCGCCATCAACCTGTTCTTGCATTTTGTATCTGACTTTACTCCTAGGAATATAGTGTACAGGTGGGCTGCAGCCAGCATCAACTTTAATTATCCTAAGCGCGGATTTTTTTCATTTCACCTAACACTTTGTGTATCCAAGGCCCAGCACTGCAAAGGACTTTTACCTACTCTCAGTAACAGCCCACTCAGCGAGTCAGAGGACCGCAACCTGAGTGTTGCCTGCAGCATAACAGCTCTATCTCTAGTAGCTCTGGTGAAGACCATTTTGTTCCTTAGATTCTGTTCCTCTTCATTGGGTTATATGGGCAAGGTGAAGTAAAGTGGCGCTGCCTGATTATAAGTGATAAAAAATGGATGTTGCTAATTAAAGTGCTATAGTGTTAATTTATAAATAAAAACTCAGTGTAAGAACAATATCACAATTGGTGCATAAATTAATCTCCTTAGTTGGGGTGTTGTAAAGTGTTTTAAGTGCAAACAATACATAGATAATATATGTGCCAGTGGAAAAAGGTATGTTTAAAAGCACACTTTGTATAATGTGTGCCTTGCCTATACAGGTGGTGATCCGTGCACTAAATAATATAAAATACAGTAAATTCACATCTATGCTAGTAACGAATAAATACAACAATAAATAGTGCTCATGCAGTGAATAAATAGTCCCAAAAAACCAGATCAACAGACTGTTTAGTTGCTGGGTAAATCCGTGATTAAAAGAAATATATATGCAGTAATCAGTGAAAACGGCTAATTAAAGTGCTTCCAATGCTTTAGGGGTGATGTGGGTGATGGGTGAAACACACAGGTGCACCCCTCCAATTGCTCCCGCACTCACCGGAGGTATGTACCCCTACAGGGGTAACAAGCCTTATTGCAGCGTTGTCTTGTAAGGCTCCTGAGGGAGGGGGAGGGGATGTCCCCCTTTTGTGCCAGATAATAGGATCTCCTCTTAAATGCAGTCGATGATGATATGTAAGGAAGAAGTACTAATATAGCGATGTACCGTTTACAAAATAGCTTTATTGCGAAAGATAAAGGTCAGGTACTCACATAAAATACAATGGTAACGGGCATCCAAGCAGTAGGGGCCGCGAGTCCCTCGTTGGCGGCCGCTTCCGAACGCTGTGCGGGTCAGCGACCGGATCTGCGTTGCAGTGGGGCGGAAATGACGTAATCGCGCACGACACGTTTCTTCAGAGCTGACGTCATCAGGTGCGTCATGGGTTCTCACCATGCTGAACCACTCTTCCTTTAGCAGGAACAGATTCTCAGTCTGTGACAATGTTACCTTTTAGTGGTTAGCTAAAATTATTTAACCACTTAAGCCCCGGAAGATTTTACCCCCTTCCTGACCAGGGCCTATTTTGCGATTCGGCACTGTGTGACTTTAACGGCCAATTACGCGGTCCTGTGACACTGTACCTAAACAAATTTGACGTCCTTTTTTTCCCACAAACGGAGCTTTCTTTTGGTGCTATTTGATCACCTGTGCGATTTTTTGATCATGCGCTATAAACAAAAAAAGAGCGTCAAAATAAAAATAACAATATTTTTCACATTTTTTTAATATGAAATTCCCCCAAAAAAATGTAAAAATCAAAATTTTTTAACATTTTAGGCCAATTTGTTTTATGCTACACATGTTTGGTAAAAAAAAATCGCAAAAAGTGTGTTTTGATTGGTTTGCACAAAAGTTATTGCGTTTACTAACTAAGGGAAAGATTTTTGTCATTTTTGTTGTGTTTTTTTCAACGAGTAATGGCAGCGATCTGCGAATTTTTTTGCAGGACTGCGACATTGCGGTGGACAGATCGGACCCTTGACTGACATTTTTGACACTTTTGGGGTTACCAGTGACATTACTACAGTAATCCGTGCTATACATATGCACTGTTACTGTAAAAATTACACTGACAGTGAAGGGGTTAATTTTTTTTTAGAGGGAGGGGTTAAGTGTGTCCCTAGGGGCATGCTTCTAACTGTGATTGGATGTGGTTTGAGGTGTAAGAACAGAGATCAACGGTCCTATATAGCAGAACCGCAGGGGAGAATGACAGGCGGCTGTGTTTACGTTAGCCACCTGCCTTTCTCCCGCTGTAACGGACAATTGCGAGTGCCCGGCGGACATCGGGTCCGCCGGCCACACACACGGGGGGTCCGTGAGCGAGTGGGAGCGTGCCTCCGGCGGCGCGCGCGCTTGCTCCCTAGAGCCTCACAGGCTAGCGATGTAGACCTACATCACTTTGCCTGTGAGGGGCTGACTGCTGACGTAAATCGTCGTTAGGCAGTCGGCAAGTGGTTAAAAGATACAAGCTTTTGGAGCTCGAAAGCGATGGCTAAAATTACAGATAAAAATGGAAAACTATATATAGAATATGAATGAAGATAAAATGTAAAGGATGACATGTACATAAATAATCAACAAATATCTGATACAAACACACACTGCGTTAATGCATGGTATGTGTTGATGCAATGCAGTGCACCAACACACTATGGGTTGTTCACACCAATACTCACGTTTTGATGTGTATTTACATGTGCACTGGTGTGCATTGTGCATATGCACTGTAGTGTGTTATTACAACACATCACAGTACTTACATTTTTTTCTCTTTTTAAACTTTTTAAAATGAGTTACTTAACATTGCAACATGTTGTGTGTAAAACAATGCATTGCATTGCCTGCAACTTATCATAATGCACATACAACACTATAGATGCATAGGTGTGAGGCCAACCTCTAGATTCTTAGCATAAGTTGCTTATTTACAATTTTGTGTACCTTGGATTATTAGGCGCCGTTCACATAGCAGCGACGCTACTTCCCGGGGCGACCTCCGAGGTCGCGGCGCGCTGCTCGCCCCGGGACCTCAGAGCGGCCGGCACGGACTTCATAACATTGAAGTCTATGACGGTCGCTCCGGGTCGCCCCAAAGAAGCTCCGGACCCTTTTTCTAAGTCGGAGCGACTTGTGTCGCTCCTATTAGAACGGGTCCGCAGCTTCCCTATGGAAGACGACCTACGGCGACCTGTGAGGCGACCAGGTCGCCTCACAGGTCGCCCCAGTGTGAACGGGGACTTACTGTTTCCCGAAAAGGCACAATTTAAAATATACAAACATTTGTTATTTATTAACACAATACAGTTGTATGTTTTAAACTTAGTAGGAGTTTTATGTTGTGTTTTCGTGCGTTAGTGTACTTTAGCAAAAATATAATTTTGATAAACATTTGTGTAACTATAATGAAATCTACAAAATCAGCAGCACCATCTTCTTATTTTTTTCAGTTGTGTGCTTCTAGAAAATCTAATGTTTTAGGACAAACCCTGGAAGCCGTAAATAAAAATAAACAAAGAAAAGTTGCTAAAATGGTCTGGATAACTGAGGTTAAAGCACAGAGCCTGACAGTAAAAGGGTTAAAGCATCCCCTAAGCATATTTTTAAATGAACTGTGTAATTTTAATGTAGCCCTTTAGGCATTAGCACATGTACTTCATGGTAGTATCCTGAGAATGATGCCCATTTTTACCAAAAGAAACAAAAATTCCAAGTGTTGGCTCCCATAGAGTTCAATGGGGTTCGGGAGTTATGTTTTTTCATTTGTTTGGTGAATGTTCAGGAAACCAACCTTCTCAGTTTGCTCATCACTAGTCAGCATTAGTGGCCACTGCATAGTAGCTTTACCACTTTACTGACACCCCCCCCATCTTCAAATACATATTGCTTAAAACTTCTGTTAAAGATAAAGCTTTAAAAAAAATAATAATAATAATCCTAGGCTTCTGATGCTTCCAGGTAGTGAAGGTGACATTACCGTGCTTACTGTTGCCTCCCGGGAAATCTAGGTGATGAAAAGATAAACTGCTATCCAGTTCTTATTTCTATCTGTGACCAAATGGGGAAGATTTTCCCTTACTACCTACATCCTCTACTCTCCTATATGAAATGAATGAAGAGTGTGAAACTCAGATTGGAAGGCACGGTCAGCAATAAAAATATTTTCAGCAGTTCTAGCCTTCCTTGCTTTGCTAAAAATTTTCCTTTTGGCTGTGATTTTACTTGGATATCCAAAACAAAATGATTTTTTTTTCCTAGAGTTTGAATTTTAAAATTTTAGTACATTTGTGTGTAAATGTATGCTTTACTTTGCAGTGTCATTTTGAATACCCCATGGTCCCCAGAAAATGTAATTTAATGAATATTATTTACCTGAGACATCCAAAAAAGTATAACAATATAAAAATATAAATGATAGTGAATGAAATGTTGATAAGTGTAATCCTAACCTCAATTAACATCCATTATATATATTTTGAAGTCTGTTTTTAGAAACTATGACCATGATCATGATGGATATATTTCTCAAGAGGACTTTGAAAGTATTGCTGCTAACTTCCCATTTCTGGACTCCTTCTGTGTTCTAGACAAGGATCAGTAAGTTTTCGTATGCATTTTTCAAATGTTGGCATGTTATAAATTATTGTTCCGCAAGGCATAATAAATACTAAAGCACAAACTCAATATTGGCCAGGAGTATGTATGGCCTATTTTAATAAATGTCAATAATGCAAACAAAAAATCTTTGGACAATAACGCCCTCAACATATATCTCACTGTAATTTTAATGGATTAACTGTTGTGATCTACAGGACACAGAAATAGTTTAGAGTAAATGAGACAAGGATAAAGCTGGCTATACACAGTATATAACTATACATAAGAAAACATTTCTGGAGGATCTGTGCGCTTGGCCTTACTTTATTTGGCACAAAGGAGTTCATTGAGTGAACTGCATAGTGACTGAAAGGGTTTATGCACTGGCAATTTTGCAGCTAGGGACACAAATGTATGACTCCATAGAAATCTGTAAATATTTTCTTAGTTTTTACCAAAGGCGGTCTTTGTCTAAATTAAAAAAAAAATCAGATACCCAGCTTATGTGTCAAAACTTTATAATCGAATTTGTTAGATATAGCCCTAATAGAAAGTGCACTACATTTTCTGCATGACGTTTACAAGATGGCTACTTCTAGAGATTAAATTTACACATGAACTTTTTTGGCCCTTTAAAAAAGATATTAACTGTGGAAGCTGTACCCAAAAAGGCAAGAAGAGGGAAAGGAACAAGTTACTTGCATTGCCTGTAGGCATTGCAGCAGATCAGCTATCTTTTTCTATTAGTGACTTACTATGTTTTGTTTTGTCTGCACTGTGTCTTTGTGTGTAGGCATCCATTTTTTCTTCCTTGCCTTAGAGATGCCCCCTGATGATATATGGGAAATTTTCAAAAAGTACCAGGGGGCATTCAGAAATCACTGATCCACAAAATAGAAGAAGCATGAATATCTTTGCACTGCAGGTCCTCAGGTACAACTTCCACTGCAGCATGGAGAATGGCAAGCAACACAGTAGTGACATACGGAATCTCATTCCAAATCTCTTGACACTGGCCATCACAGGAATAATGTTAAGGTGCCCATAGATAAATCAAAATCCATCTGGTTCAGCAGGGACTGACCAAATTTTGATCCACGTGTGGCAAGAGCAGTTGAGCTGAAGTCAATCTAACAATCAACTTCTGATCAACCGCTTTGTCACATAAAAGCTGTCAGAATACAATAGTGCTGCAGGATGTGTGGATAGGGGAATCAGTTCATTTTTTTCTTTTGTTCAGCCTACTGGCTGAATGAAAAAAAACTGAACCATGTATGGCCAGCTTTAGATGATCAGTGCATATAAGGTATACATTTACAAGGCTCGTGTCACTGGAGTGCTTAGGCACATGACGTGTTCTGCTATTTATAAGGTGAAATTAAAGGCATAAGGTAAACTTTTCAGAGTACAGTACTGCTTAGGCACAATTTCCATTTCTATATGTTGCCTATAAAATAGGAGCTCTTTTTTAATTTTTTAAGTTTGGGTCCATTTTTATTTTTATAACAGTTTAACCACTCTTAGGACTTTTTTTTACAGCTCTGAATCTTGGGTTTGAGCCCCACCACAGACAAAATTCACATACATGGGCTTTTTTCTAACAATAGGTTGGAAGGTTAAATACATACCTTAGTAATTAGTTGCCAGTTTATTGAAGAAATCTTCTTCTATTCCAGCAGGTGTCTGTATGTTTTTCTGATAGCTTTTCAGTTTTACACTATATAACGAATTTATTAAAACTGGAGAAAAGAAAGTAAAGTTGCCAGTAGCAAACAATAAGATTTCACTTTTTATTTTTTTGAAAAATTCAGCAAAACTTTTAATTGGACTTTGGGCAAAACCTTTAATTGGACTATGGGCAAAACCTTTAATTGGACTATGGGCAAAACCTTTAATTGGACTATGGGCAAAACCTTTAATTGGACTATGGGCAAAACCTTTTTTCACTGGTTTTCACTGATGTGACTCATGGCATGGATACTGTCTGCTGTAGTAATTGGAGAATTGTAAAGAAGTCATCTGCGCTTTTAAAATCTTTACAGCCAGCCATGTAGAGTGTATCAAGATCAATCGTATATTGCAAAATGTGTGGCCTTCCAATTACCTAGGTGTCCTTTCGCTATCGTTTTACAGGCAGTAGTGTTATCTGATCAGTAATTATGTTGTTTAGGGTCTGAGGAAAGCCACAACTGGGAGGTAATACTTGCATTCTCTGTGTTCCCTTGCTGCTGAAGTCAGAAATAATATTTTAGTTTGAAAGAACAAAGTAACCATCTCACTACTAGGTAAAAATATTTTAAAAGGAACTTCAAAAAAGTAAAACTAGAGGTCCCAAGATGAATAAACATGCCTGTTTATTTGGCTTATTCAAAGGAACCAATGTTTTGGTAGAAAATGTGGGCAGCCATTGTTGATCTCAAAAAAAGATTAGTGTTCATGTTGATAATTTGTCTTCAATACTTTCTATGTCCCTGACCCAGAGAAAGCATATAGACCATTAGATCTGACTTTACATGTTGCAAATGTATCCCGGGTCAGTGACCAGTGAAAGTGTTGCAACCAGAAGGTCAGCATACTGGAAAGACAGATTGTATATCCAGAAAGAGCTCAGCAATGGTAGATTAATATTAGTTTTTTCAAAGTGCAATGTTTTTGTTAGAAGAATGATATTTATGTCTTTTAAAGGTGTTTATTTTTTAAGTTTTTAATCATTTGGCATAAAATATCTATAAAACAAAATCAGAAACATTCATTCACTAAGTCAGTGAATTAATGTCTCTGATTTTGTTTTATAGATATTTTATAAAGCAGGGAGCCCCAACCCCACCCTGCCTTAAACATACTGTAGTTATTTAGTTCAAACCTGAGATGAGTGTTACAGAATGTTAACCATTGTTATGTATATATTAGAACCCATTTATTTGCTCGAGGCAATAAACAAATGTTCCAGCTTTGGGTTCCAAATTTGATTAAACTTGATTGGGCAAGCACAGTTTGTATAGATGAGTTTGTATTTCGGTAAGACATCATTCACCATCTAAATCAGCTGATCAATAGATGGTAGGTTAGGGTCCCTCCAGGGAACCGAATCTAAAGAGAACATAGTCCAAAGAGTATTTTGTAGTATATCTTCATTTAATGTTTTTAGTAAGAATGTTACAGGGGATTTAGGAGCAGTAAATCTAAAATTAGTGGCCAGCAGGTTGTCCAAATTCAAGCAATTTTGGAGTATTCCTGGACAAGTCAAAAATAGGGTAATTAGGTCCACCTGATCACTGACATTTTGTATTTGGGATAGAGAAAGGTAAGATGAGAACCCCAGGTTTTTAAAGCTGTCTGTTCTGCTCTGTTCTGACAGTCGGAAGTCCTTACCCAGATTCTACTAAAAAGTAATAAAAAGTTTTTATGTTTTTTTAAATTTCCTGTCCAGGTGACAATGTTGACACTGTTTAAGGGAAATCCACTCAATATGGACACTAGGAGAACAATGAAAAAACCAAATTTTCTGAAGTTCTACTTTATTTATTACATTTTTAGTTATGACATTTCTACCTATACATTTATTATAAACAATACTGTGAGATCAGGGAATCTGTGGTGAAAAAATGTTTGTGGGTCCTTGTAGACCACATACTTATTAATAGCATGCACGTCAGTTAAAAAAAGCAAGCAGAATACAATCATGCATCAAAAAAGAATATTTATTTCTAGGGCTAAATTATTATTTTTCCCAAATCATTGGCTTGGCCTCATCTTGAAAAAATTGAGTACAATTCTGGTCACCAGTGAACAAAAAACATGTTCTAGAGT
The DNA here is from genome assembly GCF_965119305.1 of Pelophylax lessonae. Taxonomy (NCBI): domain Eukaryota; kingdom Metazoa; phylum Chordata; class Amphibia; order Anura; family Ranidae; genus Pelophylax; species Pelophylax lessonae. Next base: position 505,306,453 of record NC_138770.1, on the reverse strand, counting down.
TGGAGAGAGTTCAACAAAGAGCAACAAAGTCAACAAGGGACTGGAGGATCTCCATTACAAGGAAAGATTGAGTAAATTACTGCTATTCCCCTTGAAGAAGAGATTTTAAAGAGGAGATCTGAAAGCTATTTCCATATTAATCAATAGTGACTGTAGGGATGGTAACAATTTAAGGTCCCTGACAAGGATACACGGTAACAAATTGACATTGAAGAAAAAGAGGTTTAATCTGAAATTTTGTAGGGTGTTCTTTACTGTTAGAGCAAAGTGTGGAAACTCAGTTGCCCAGGGAAGTTTCAAAACCTTCTAAATTTGTCAAAGGGCATAGTATACAAGGGGTATGTATATTCTTAGCAGGCTCAAAGTGGCACACTCACAATCACATAACTTGTACTGAACAGAGTCATGTCTTTTTTTCAACCTGATCTACTATGTAATATATTCAATTTACAGCATATACTGTATAAGGGTAAATATAAGCACCTGCAAGAATGCTCTTCCATATTATAGTCTCATCAGTTTTCTTAGATGAACAAGCCTTGAAAAAAGGGAGAAAACAAAGTAATAACAATATTACATCCATGTGTTTAATGCAAAACTTTTGTACTTGCTATATGAACAGTAATACTAGTAATTAGTTACTTTAACAAAGCAGTTTTTTTTTCTCTTTACAGAGATGGCCTTATCAGCAAGGATGAAATGATGGCCTACTTTCTTAGGGCTAAGTCTCAGTTTCATTGCAAAATGTGTCCTGGCTTTGTTCACAATTTCCAGGAGATGACATATTTAAAGCCAACGTTCTGCGAGCACTGTGCAGGATTTGTACGTATATTTTATTGGGCTGTAAATAAGCTTTACATTCAGGTCTGCCACAGCTTATTGCAACACTCTGAAATTATTCTGCATAGGAAAAACCATAAAACATTTTAAGGATTACTACATGAGATGTACCAAGAATATTAGCAGTAAATAGGAAACACTATGCCATGTTTTTCAAAACCACTCTTAGGCTCCTTTCACACGGCCGCTCCGTGTGTCCGCAAATCATCCCATCCGTTTGCGGATGATTTGCGGACATAATGTAAGTGAATGGCACTGCGGGTGTCAGCGGAATACCATCCGCTGACACCCGATTTTCCTCCTTTCAGTTCTGTTCCGTTTTTACGAATGGAACAGAACCCCATTTTTCCTTCCGTGTAAAAAACGGAAAGGAAGGAAAATCGGATGTCAGCGGTGTCATCCGCTGACATCCGCAGTGCCATATACTTACATTATGTCCGCATATCATCCGCAAACGGATGGGATGATATGCAGGCACACGGAGCGGATGACAGAAATGTCATCCGCTCCGTGGAAAAAAAAAAAAAGTCCCGCAGCGGACCTTTCACACGGAGCGGCCGTGTGAAAGGAGCCTTACTGCATCTAAATAAAAAATACATTAATATACAGTGGTGATAGAAAGTTTGGGCACCAGGTAAAAATTTGTATTAATGTGCATAAAGAAGCCAAGTAAAGGTGGAAAAATCTCCAAAAGGCATCAAATTACAGATTAGACATTCTTATAATATGTTAACAAAAGTTAGATTTTATTTCCATCATTGACACTTTCAAAATTACAGAAAACAAAAAAATGGCGTCTGCAAAAGTTTGGGCACCCTGCAGAATTTATAGCATGCACTGCCCCCTTTGCAAAGCTGAGACCTGCCAGTGTCATGGATTTTTCTCAATCATCGTCTGGGAAGACCAGGTGATGTCAATCTCAAAGGTTTTAAATGACCAGACTCATCTGACCTTGCCCCAACAATCAGCACCATGGAATCTTCTAAGCAGTTGTCTAGAAAACTGAAACTGTAAATAGTTGACGCTCACAAAGCTGGAGAAGGCTATAAGAAGATAGCAAAGGGTTTTCAGATGTCAATATCCTCTGTTCGGAATGTAATTAAGAAATGGCAGTCATCAGGAACAGTGGAAGTTAAAGCAAGATCTGGAAGACCAAGAAAAATATCAGACAGAACAGTTCGCAGGATTGTGAGAAAAACAATTCAAAACCCACGTTTGACTGCACGATCCCTCCAGAAAGATCTGACAGACACTGGAGTTGTGGTACACTATTCCACTATAAAGAGATACTTGTACAAATATGGTCTTCATGGAAGAGTCCTCAGAAGAAAACCTCTCCTACGACCTCACCACAAAAATCAGCGTTTGAACTTTGCAAATGAACATATAGACAAGCCTGATGCATTTTGGAAACAAGTTCTGTGGACCGATGAGTTTAAAATTGAACTTTTTGGCCGGAATGAGCAAAGGTACTTTTGGAGAAGAAGGGGCACAGAATTTAATGAAAATAACCTCTGTCCAACTGTTCAGCATGGGGGTGGATCAATCATCCTTTGGGGTTGTATTGCAGCCAGAGGCACAGGGAACATCTCACAAGTAGAAGGAAAATGGATTCAATAACATTTCAGCAAATTTTGGATGGTAACTTGATGCCATCTGTGAAAAAGCTGAAGTAAAAGAGAGGATGGCTTCTACAAATGGATAATGATCCTAAACACACCTCGAAATCCACGGGGGATTACATCAAGAGGCGTAAACTGAAGGTTTTGCCATGGCCTTCACAATCTCCTGACCTCAACATAATTGAAAATCTATGGATAGACCTTAAAAAGGGCAGTGCGTGACAGACAGCCCAGAAATCTTAAAGAACTGGAAGACTTTTGTAAGGAAGAATGGGCAAAGATACCTCAAACAAGAATTGAAAGACTCTTGGCTGGCTACAAAAAGTATTTACAAGCTGTGATACTTGCCAAAGGGGGCAGTACAAGATATTAACTCTGCAGGGTGCCCAAACATTTGCAGATGCCATTTTTCTGTTTTCTGTCATTTTGAAAGTGTAAATGATGGAAATAAAATCTAACTTTTGTTGACATATTATAAGAATATTTAATCTGTAATTTGATGCCTTTTGGAGATTTTCCATCTTTCCTTGGCTTCTTTATGCACATTAATACAAATTTTTACCTGGGGTGCCCAAACTTTCGATCACCACTGTAAATAATAGTAGAAAAACAAACCTGTTAAAACACAAAGGTAGGATAAAATACCATCATATGTTTCAAACCTCAAGATAGCTTGACAGTTACCAGAATTCTTGAAAGACTTAGGGCCAGTTCACATCACATGCAGTCAGGTGCATTTTGGGTTTTTTTCTGCATCAAAAATGCATGAATAGTAGGTTATATGGTTTTCAATGGCATAGTTCACACCAGGCCCAGTGCGTTCCAGTTCCATAAAAAAAAGTAGAACGTGCTGAATTTTTTTTGCACTGAACTGTACTGGAATTTGGTAAAATGCATCAAAAACGCACAGGAGCGCAACTAAATGCACCAAAAGTGCACTGGAACAAACATGTCCAAAAAGAGGGGGAAAATTAACTGGAATTCATCAAAAATGTGTATGTAGAAAAGCATCTAGAACGCACCTGGATTGCATAACAGGCACATTACATATTGGAGGAATGAATAACATATTGCTGAAAATTAAAAATCTATCACTCAAGCTCTCTGTAGACTCGCTATACTTCATTGCTAAACAGGAAGTACAGCATTTTATGTACGGATCCAACTTGGCTGGCCCCATGCACATACAGTGTATCATTAACCGGTTCCTGACCACACACCTTGTATTTACTGCGGCAGTGTGGCTCCCCCAGGCAAACTGACGTAGGGCTACGTCGGTTGCAAGCAGGGAGCTAGGGGGCGAGCGTGTGCCGCTGGCAGCACGCTCCTGCCCCCAGTCGGCAGCAGGGAAGCCGATGCACGGGGCAGGTGGATCCGATTGCTGCCTGACACCCGTGATCTTTCCCCGCTGAGAGAGAAGGACGGTGGGCTGTTGTAAACACAGCTGACCATTCTTCTCCCTGGAATGATCATAGAGCCCCTGTGATCCTTCTATATAGGATCACAGATCTCTATGGTCATTTCAGAAGCCACTCCTCCCACAGTTAGAATCATTCCCCTAGGCTCACATTTAACCCCTTGATCACCCACAATGTTAACCCCTTCCCTGCCAGTGTCATTATTACAGTAACAGTGCATATTTTTAGCACTGATTACTGTAGTAATGTCACTGGCCCCCCCAAAAGTGTCAAAAATGTCAGTTAGGGGTCCGATCTGTCCGCCGCAATATCGCAGTCCTGCTGAAAATCGCAGATCGCCGCCATTATTAGTAAAAAAAAAAAGAAAAACAATAAAAATGACATAAATCTTTCCCGTAGTTAGTAGACGCTATAACTTTTGTGCAAACCAATCAAAATACGCTTATTGCGATTTTTGTTTTTTTACCAAAAATATGTAGCAGAAAATAAATTGGCCTAAAATGTTAAAAAATTCTGATTTTACATTTTTTTTTGAGAATGTTATATAGCAGAATGTGAAAAAATATATATTTTTTTTTTTTTCAGAATTGTCGCATTTTTTTGTTTATAGCGCAAAAAATAAAAATCACACAGGTGATCAAATACCACCAAAAGAAAGCTCTATTTGTGGGAAAAAAAGAACATACATTTTATTTGGGTATAGCGTCACACAACCGTGCAATTGCCTGTTAAAGTAACGCAGTGCCAAATCGCAAAATAGGGCCTGGTCATTGTATTTTAGTGGTATGCAACCTACAAGTATTAATATTTATAATATATCAGAGTATAAAAGAACTGATTAATGCTGTGTTAGTGGGGAGACGTGTCTTCAGTTATCCTCACTGTGCTCAGATACTTACATTTTCTATTTTATTTTATTTGAGGATATGCCCTTAGTTTGCGAAGACTGTTGAAAATTTTTATTAGTGAGAATTCTGGAAAGACTTCAGTGAAAATCCACACACACTGGAGATGTTGATGACAGGAAGGGTGTTGGTGTATCCTGTTTATATTAGCACAGCAATTTCTTCGTACTTCTTTATGACCTGGTCTTCCTTCTTGTTTCTGTTGCTGCATTGACTAATTGAGCTGTCCTTCATTTCAGCTGTGGGGTATCATCAAGCAAGGATACAAGTGCAAAGGTACATTTCTATCTGTGTGCATTATTGAGAATAATATTTAGGGGAGTCCATAAAGGCAAGTAGAACTTATCTTTCGGCAAAGGAATTATCTCCAAAGCTTAGTGAATTAGCTGAAACTCTGCTGACTTCCATCATCCAATCACGTAAAAATGCTGTTTTTATTTTTGCATTGCCCATGATTGTGTGTTTTTGCAAAGTAAAATGTCACTACATTCACCAAGCCCTGGGAAAATACACTTGCAAAGCAAAAAATCTTTTTGCCTTTAGGAAAAACAATATTGTTGTTTTTACACCCGACTAAAGGCCCGTACACAAGATAAGAAAATCTGTAGGGAAAATTCGTATTTCGGATTGTTAGTATGGTGCTTTCGACCAGCCAACTCCGACTTTTCGGCTGACAAAATCCTGATGTGCAGGCTATATAATTTTTGTCATCAGTCAAAACAACTTCTGATTTTCGTCTCATTAGTACAGATTTAGATGAAAAAAAATCTTAAGAGCAAGACTAGGCATGCTCAGAGACGGAAGAACACATACAAAAAAATCCAACACATGACATCACTTCTGAAGTAGAATTCTGTCGTACGGGAAAATTAGGATTAAAATAACCTCTTCACTTTCCACATCAGACTAGCATGCCACAAAAAACGGACGACAGATCGTTCGATAATCTGATCGTGTGTACGGGGCTTAAGGCCCCTTTCACACGAACGATCCGATCAGATCCGCCTGTCAGTTTTTTAGGCCGATCTGATCGGATCCTCCATGCATCCCTATGGGGCAGCAGATGTCAGCGGAGACATGTCCGCTGAGACCCGCTGACATCCGCATCCGATCCTGTCCGTGAAATCCGGACGGATGGAAACCCTATTTTCCATCCATCCAGGGGATCGGATGGGATCGGATGAGAGCGGACAGGCGGTCTGCTCTCATCCGATTCCCCCATAGAGAGCAGCGGGGCTCTGACATCCCCCTCTCCACATACAGAGCGGAGATGGAGCTGTCACCAGCCTGCTCAGTGGGGATCGGCGGATCGATCCCCGCTGAGCAGAGAACGGACCGAACCGGACAGCGGACCATGTGAAAGGAGCCATAGTTATTATTTGAAGAATAAACTTGAGTAAGAAAGCAGCTGACACTGCCACATGGACTCACTGATGTGTACTTCTTCTCATAGTGTGCTGAAAAGGCATGTTTTTTGCCTTTAGTTATGCTACATTATGCACTAAATTACCTAGTTCAATGCTTTGAATGAAGCGTAAATGAAGAAAGCAGATACAGATTAAATTTGATCATTGAGCTAAGGTTGTTATTTAACAAATAATTTGACCATGGAAGGATCCTTTGTACTCTTGACACAAATACCATAAATACTTCAGACTTGGCTTACTTCAGTTTGTTTAAATTGTAATTGATTATCTAAGTATATAGTGTATGTGTATTTAAAGTGGCTCTGAAGGCTGAGGGTTTTTTTACCTTCATGCATTCAATGCATGAAGGTGAAAAACCTTTAGTGCGCTTCTTCCCCCTGCCCTCCTTTTACTTACCTGAGCCCGATCTTGATCCAGTGATGTGCACATAAGTAGCTGCTCCCTCAGCTCTCTCCCCCCTCATTGGCTCAGACACAGCAGCGGTAGCCCTTGGCTCCTACTGCTGACAATCACAGCCACTGATTGACAGCCAGCGGGTCCAAACTGCACTGTGTGTCTTTTGGAAACACAGAGCCGGCTCAGGAGCAAGCATGCATGAGTGCCCCCATAGGAAGCGGCTTGCTATGGGGGGACTCAGCAGGGAAGAGGAGCCCAGAGCCCTGGCAGGGGACCCAAGAGGAGGATGAATAAGTATAAGTATTAGGAGGGGGGGCATCTTTAGGCATAGCTAGTAAAACCCCTAAAGTTACGCTTTAATAATGTCAGTGACCAAGATTTAACCTCACTTCAGTGGCTTATAGTAAATGCAATACCCATTTGGAAAACATCAACATGTTCGCCCATAACTTTTAAAATCTTTATTTCCCTTTCAGACTGTGGTGCTAACTGTCATAAACAATGCAAGGACCTCCTTGTGCTAGCTTGCAGAAAACTCTCTAGAGGAACATCTATTGGAAGTAGCCATGGGTCTCTTCCAAGCAGTCCATCTCTGGCTTCAGGTATTGTATAAAACAAGAAATATTGGGTTAAATAACTCGCCGAAGGTAATCCTGTGGAGCTAACAGTGCTACAGGGAGGCATTGGAGAACAATGGAGTTGATTTACTAAAGCTGGAGAGTGCAAAATCTGGTGCAGCTGTGCATGGCAGTCAATTGGCTTTTAATTTCCGCTTGGTCAATTAAGCTTTGACAAAAAAACTTGGAAGCTGATTGGTTTGTATGTGGAGCTGCACCAGATTTTGCACTCTCCAATGCCTCCCCAAACACACTTAAGTAACCCCCCTCCCAGGCCGCTGGCTCAGTTTGCAGACAGACATTCTATCAAAACCTATGTTATGGAGGGAGGGAGGTGTTTGTAGTGCTAATCCAGGGAGCAGCCTAAGGTAACATCCCTGTTTCTTCATAGATGCTATAGAGTTAGTGCACCCTAGAAAAGGAATTTTGTTACAGGCAGAATCACCAGGTAAACATAAAAAAAGAAAACCAATGTCCTCTACACCTAAGGATTGGTAAGTGGCAAAATATGAAATTGTTGTTCTTGGGTTTAGCTACATTATAACTGGCTGGATGAGACTGCAGCAGTGCACCAGGGGGGGGTTATCTGGGAACCATTTAGCATGATTCCTGATCTTTATCTCCCAGATGTGGGACATACATACTATATACATTATGTATGTATATCTACAGTACATACATAGTTACATAGTTAGTCAGGTTGATAGTCAGGTTGAAAAAAGACCATCTGGTTCAACCAAAAAAAAAAAAAAAAAAAGACAGTATTGAAAACCCAAACATACAATCCCATATACACAATCCTATACCTGCTGTTGATCCAGAGGAAGGCGAAAATAAACCTCAGCAAAGCATGATCCAATTTGCTACAGCAGGGGAAAAAAATTCCTTCCTGATCCCCCGAGAGGCAATCGGATATTCACTGGATCAAATTTACCTAAAAAAAAATTTAGTACCCATTTATATTATGTACTTTTATATTATATTATATTATATTATGTACACCTAGGAAAGAATCCAGGCCTTTTTTAAAGCAATCTAGTGAGCTAGCCAGAACCACCTCTGGAGGGAGTCTATTCCACATTTTCACAGCTCTTACGGGGAAGAAACCTTTCCGTATTTGGAGACTAAATCTGTTTTCCTCTAGACGTAAAGAGTGCCCCCTTGTCCTCTGTGTTGACCTTAAAGTGAACAACTCAACACCAAGCTCACTATATGGACCCCTTATGTATTTATACATGTTGATCATATCCCCCCCCCCTTATCTCCTCTTCTCAAGAGAGAATAAATTCAGTTCCTCTAATCTTTTCTCATGGCTGAGGTCCTCCATGCCTCTTATCAGTTTGGTTGCCCTTCTCTGCACTTTCTCCAGTTCCCCGATATCCTTTTTAAGAACTGGTGCCCAAAACTGAACTGCATATTCCAGACGAGGTCTTACTAATGATCTGTACAGGGGCAAAATGATATCTCTCTGTCTGGAGTCCATGCCTCTGTTAATACAAGAAAGGACTTTGCTTGCTTTGGAAACAGCAGCTTGGCATTGCATGCTATTATTAAGCTTATGATCTACCAGAACACCCAGATCCTTCTCCACTATGGATTCCCCCAGTTCTACTCCATCTAGTATGTATAATGCATGCTTATTCTTAGCCCCCAAGTGCATAACTTTACATTTATCAACATTAAACCTCATTTGCCACATAATTGCCCAATGAAACAGTGCATTGAGGTCAGATTGTAAGTTGGAGAAATCCTGTAAAGAAGTTATTCCACTGCAAAGCTTGGTGTCATCTGCAAAGACTGAAGTGCTACTTTTAATTCCAGACCCTATATCATTTATAAAGATATTAAAAAGTAAGGGTCCCAACACTGAACCTTGGGGTACACCACTGATAACTTTAGACCATTCAGAGTAAGAATCATTAACCACTACTCTCTAAATTATATATTTTAGCCAATTTTCTATCCAATTACAAACCGATCTTTCTAAGCCTGTAGACTTTACCTTACACATTAGCCGTGTGTGGGGAACTGTGTCAAACGCTTTTGCAAAATCCAAGTATACTACGTCCACAGCCACCCCTCTGTCAAAGGTTTTACTTACCCCCTTTATAAAACCAAATCCAGTTTGTTTGATAACTTCTGTCTTATATGAATCCATGCTGTCTGTTGCTTAAAATAGTTTTTTTCCAGCAAGAACTCATCTATATGGTCTTTTATTAAACTCTCCAATATCTTCCCGACTATAGAAGTTAAACTAACAGGTCTATAGTTACTTGGCAAAAAGACTTTGATCCCTTTTTAAATATAGGCACCACATTGGCCCTATGCCAATCCAGTGGTACTATTCCAGTCCATAACGAGTCCCTAAGAATTAGAAACAAAGGCTTAGAAATTACAGCGCTCAATTCTTTTAGGATGCGTGGGTGAATGCCATCTGGTCCAGGCGCTTTATCCACCCTTATTCCGTCTAAATATTTCTGGACCATATCACTTTTGAGCCATTGTGGATCATTTGGGGCTGTGTCAATACCGTCCTCATTATGGTCATGATCTCCCCCATGCTCCTTTGTATATACAGAGCTGAAGAAAGTATTTAATGAATGTGCCTTCTCTTTGTCCCCAGTCACCCACTCCTGATTATTTTGTAAAGGGCCTACATGCTCAGACCTAATCTTTTTACTGTTAATATATTTGAAGAATTTTTTGGGGTTTGTCCTACTATCTTTTGCAATCTGTCGTTCATTTTGAATTTTTGCGTCCCTGATTTCATTTTTACATATTCTGCTATATTCTTTGTAACAATTAAACAATGATAGTTTTCCCTCATTTTTATATTTTTTAAAAGATCTTTTCTTTTTATCTATAGCTTTTTTAACTTTTGCCATGAGCCACATAGGTTTTATTTTTAGCCTTTTAAACATATTACCCATGGGAATATACTTTGCAGTAAGTTTGCATAAAGTCTTTTTGAAAATTTCCCATTTCTGTTCTGTGCTCATCGATGCCAATATTCCCTCCCAGTCTAAATCCTGGAGAGCAGAACCTCATCCTTGGAAAATTTGCTCTCTTAAAGTTAAGTGTTTTTGTATTTCCTGTATGCATTTTTTGCTTACAGATATCATTAAATGAAATCATGTTATGGTCACTGCTACCCAGATGTTCTTTTATATGAACATTGCTAATAAGCTCTGCATGGTTTGAGATTACCAGGTCCAACAGAGCATCATTTCTAGTGGGGGCTTCAATAAACTGCACCATAAAATTGTCTTGTAATAGGTTTATACATGTTTGCCCTTTAACTGTTCCAGCAGTGCCATTACTCCAGTCAATGTCTGGGTAGTTAAAACCCCCCATTATTAACACTGTCCCAGCCCTTGCAGCCCTTTCTATCTGTGCCAGGAGCTGAGTCTCCACCTCCTCATTAATACTGGGAGGTCTATAACAAACTCCAATGATAATCTTTGTTTTACGCACACCCATGTGCATTTCAACACATACTGCTTCAGATTCAGCGCACTCTCCATCAACTAGGTCATCTTTCACACTCACTTTGAGATCACTTCTCACACAGAGACAACACCACCACCCCTCCGTTTTACCCTGTCTTTCCGAAAGAGAGCATAGCCAGGAATATTAATAGCCCAGTCATGTGAAGAATGAAGCCAAGATTCAGCAATACCAATTAGGTCATAGTTCTCCTCGTGCACCAGAGCTTCCAAATCACCTATTTTGTTTGGCCAACTTCTGGCATTGGTGAACAAATACTTTAAATCATTGTCCCATTTTGCATACTTATTTTGCATGTTTTTAATTTTGGTACAAATAGTACCATTTCCAATGGTTGTTTGTAACATGGGAACCTTCTTATCCTCTGCCATAACTCTCGCCCCATCTTTCCCCATTCCACCCACCAATAGGGGCTGACCCCTGTCTGACCTGTCTGCCCCATTATAATCTAATTCACCCTCCCCCCCTCAATCCTAGTTTAAAAACTCCTCCAGCCTTCCCATAAACCTCTCCCCCAGCACAGCAGACCCCCTTCCATTTAGGTGCAAACCATCTTTAGCATATAGCTTGCACCCCAATAAATACGTGTATGAAATATGTGTGCATATTTATATATGTTTATACAATGTGTATAAAGGGTGGTATTACAAAGTTCTTAACAATTATTGACAATTTTTTGACAGATCTCTGATCTGCCATCACCTCTTCCCGAGGAAGGATTGTCCTTACCAACAGAAACCTATGGGGCTAGGACCTCCTCCCCGTTACCTTTTATGTGATCTCCACTCTCTATCTCTGTGTGACAAGCAAGGCTCTGTGTGTCTCCCTCATACCCCACCCACCTACGTCACTGACCACAGTATTAACCCTCCAACGCCTTCCAGCTACACAGAGAGCGGCTAACCTTCTATTGGCTGATGGCCATGGGGTGGAGTCACCAACATTCATATCTGTCATTCATCATTTCCACAATCACCAAATATAATAATAACACAGATAAATATTATACTAATACATGAATGAGCATGACTGTCCTAAGCAACTTCTTTATCATGTCTGCAGTCTGACCAACTCCTGAGGTGAAGTGCTAATAGGAAGAGGTGGGGCCTAAAGAGGAAGGGGTGGGGATTTCAGATAAAGGGGTGGAAAAACTTTTGATGTGGCGCCCGATTTTAGTGTTGCCTAGGGCAGCACGAAACCAAAATACACCACTGGCTATAGTATATATTGTATAATGTGGCACATACTTTGTACCCTACATATTATTTTGTATGTGGTCTAGATCAGTGGTTCCCAACCATCAAGCTGCTGTCTCCATCCTGCCAGGAAAAAGGGGCAATGTAAAAATATAAATGGGTGATTGGATGTTAGAATAAAAATATATGATGGCAGATGATTGTACTTATTTTCTTGATTTTAAATATATGAAAGCAGCTGCTGTTGGCCTGACCTGCTAAAGCCAAGTGTAAATGAAATTTAATGGGAAAGGTGTCACTCGAAACCTCTCCCGCAGATCAGTGCTTGCTAAAATATATAAGTACTTTCAAATACAAAAGGTAACTACCTTAGACATAGGGATACTACTAGCATGTAGCTAACTTAAAATGATATATGACAAAAATGTGCCAAGTTTAGATATTCTAATATTGCACTAAAGCTTTAACAAAGCTATTCAAATATTTCAGCTGTTGGTTTTGACAGATAACAGGCTATACAGAGTACCAAGGGTAGTTCCTCCTAATGGTGAAAACAAACACAGGAAGCATGCTAACATAGTGAAATATTTATAATTTTATTTGAATGGTAAGATAACTCCACTCACCATGCATAAGTGAAAATGGCATAGAGAAAACTTCCATAATAGTGTTTGTCAGGATGTGTTTTGGGGAAATCTTCCCCTTTGTCAGCCTGTTTGCACATTGCCCACAGGTTGTTAATGTTTCCTCCTCTTGTCGAAAGAATTACATGCTGCTAGTCACCGGACCTATATGTCCATCTGGACTTTTATCTATTGTGAGTGCAACTATGGAATACTTTGAATAAATGTAAAAAAATTTTACCATGTTACTGCCCTTTCTGTGCTTTTGGAATTTTCTAATCCATGCAAACAAAAGCAGAATTGGAATAGTGTAAACATTTTATAACTCCAGCTAAAATGTATTTTTTTTTTTTATTACAATTTGTGTTCATATTGAGGAGATTTCCCCTATGAGGACAGAAAATGTTGAGAAATCTCTCCAATCGCATTTTTAGTAGAGAGTAGAAGTTAGGGCTTCTAAAAATGTTTTTTTTTTTAAATGTCTGTGCCTATTAACGCAGGAGACCATCACATGCCTTTCTTGCTTGGGCATTACAGGGACAACACATTAAGGAAAATCTCCCCTCTGAGATCACAGGAAAAAATATAAAATAGGCACATTTTAACTCTCTCCTACTTTTTCCAGAGCTAAAAAAAATTGTCTGGAGTTAATTTAAAAAGAGTAACTCCACTGATAGCGAGAGCAAAAAAAAAAAACTCCAATGTAAATTTAAGCAGCTTCCTAAATTTTGTTGGTGTTAAGAAATAGCTATTTGTTTCACCAGACTAATTGCCTACTGATACTGAATGGGAGGGTCTGTTTCATTATTATTCAGTTGATGCACTTTATGCATTCTAATGAGGAAAGCTGCACTGTCTACATCCCTTTTAACCAGTTCTGGACTGGAACGATTTGCCCCCTTAATGACCAGGCCATTTTTTGCGACTCGGCACTGCGTTACTTTAACAGAAAATTGCACAGTTGTGTGTTGCTGTACCCAAAAAAATTTATGTCCTTTTTTTCCCACAAATAGAGCTTTCTTTTGGTGCTTTTGATCACCTGTGCAAAAAAAGAGCGACAATTATGAAAAAAAAAAAAACAATATTTTTTACATTCTGCTATATAAAATTCCCCCAAAGAAAATGTAAAAATCTAATTTTTTCATTCTTTTAGGACAATTTGTCTTCTGCTACATATTTTTGGTAAAAAAAAAATCCCAATATGCATATTTTGATTGGTTTGCGCAAAAGTTATTGCGTCTAAGAAACTAGGGGAAAGATTTATATCATTTTTATTTATTTATTTGTTTTTTACTAGTAATGGTGGCAATCTGCGATTTTTAGCTGGACTGCGACATTGCGACAGACAGATCGGTTCCCTAACTGACATTTTTTACACTTTTGGGGGGACCAGTGACATTACTACAGTAATCAGTGCTAAAAATATTCACTGTTACTGTAATAATGACATTGGCAGGGAAGGTGTTAAACTAGTGGGTGATCAAGAGGTTAAATGTAAGACTAGGGGAGTGTTTTGAAATGCCCATAGAGACCTGTGATCCTATATAGAAGGATCACAGGCAGAGATGTCCCAAACTGTTCGCTGGCGGACAGTTCCCGGCAAACTTTGCATGTTCGCGTTTGCCTCGGCGGGCGAACCTATGCGATGTTCGGTCCGCCTCCTATACATCATCATTGAGCAAACATTGACCCTGTACCTCACAGTCAGCAGACACATTCCAGCCAATCAGCATACCCTCCCTCCCAGACCCTCCCACCTCCTATAAAAAAGCAAGGGCAGCATCCATCTTAGATTCATTCTGAAGCTGCAGAGTTAGTTAGAGCAGGGAGAGGGCTGCTGTTGCTGCTGAATTGATAGGGAAATCATTAGCTAGGCCAGTGTTCTGTGTCCACTCCTGCTGTAAGGACAGCATCCTGACAGCACCCCAAAAAGCCCTTTTTAGGGCTGGTATTTCAGTCTGCTTTTATTTATTTTTTTTCTATATATTTATCAGGCATTTTTGGAGGCAGGCATGACTTTTTTGGGATTAGTGTCGGGGGGGGGGGGTCTAAAAAGTGTACCTGTGAAGTTTCATCTCTGTAGCATGCCCAGAACCAGAAAAAAAAAGATCATATAGGTGTTAAAGGAGGGTCCCACCATCCCTGCTCTACAGAAAAAATTATCTTTTTTTCTGGTTCTGGACATGCTACAGAGCTGAAACTTCACAGGTACACTTTTTAGCCCCCCAAGACACTAAATCACACAAAAAAAGTTCTTAACAATTCTCATTTTTGATAGAGAGCCAATTATTGGAAAAATTAAAAAAAAAAAAAGAAATTCTTTGGATTTAGTGTCTGGGGGGGGGGTCTAAAAAGTGTACCTGTGAAGTTTCAGCTCTGTAGCATGCCCAGAACCAGAAAAAAAGATCATATAGGTGTAAAAGGAGGGTTCCCACCATCCCTGCTCTACTGAAAAATTATCTTTTTTTCTGGTTCTGGACATGCTACAGAGCTGAAACTTCACAGGTACACTTTTTAGACCCCCCAGACACTAAATCACATAAAAAAGTTTTTAAAAATTGTCATTTTTGATAGAGAGCCAATTATTGGAAAAATTAAAAAAAAAAAATAAAAAATAAATTCTTTGGATTTATTGTCTTGGGGGTCTAAAAAGTGTACCTGTGAAGTTTCAGCTCTGTAGCATGTCCAGAACCAGAAAAAAAAATTAGAATAAGGGTTAGGGCGAAGGTTAGGGTTATTTTTAGTGCTTAGGGTTAGAGAGTTAGGGTTAGAGGGGTAGGGTTACTAACTCTAACCCTAAGAATCTCACCGTAACCCTAACCCTATCCTCTAACCCTAAACCTAACCCTAACCCTCTAACCATAACCCTAACCCTCTAACCTTAACCCTAACCCTCTAAGCCTAGCCATAAAAATAACCCTAACCCTAAACCTAACCCTAGCCCTAACCCTAATCCTAACCCTCTAACCTTAAACTTAACCCCCTAGCACTAACCCTAGCCCTAACCCTAGCCCTAATTTGTAATTTTTTTTCTGGTTCCGGACATGCTACAGAGTTGAAACTTCACAGGTACACTTTTTAGACCCCCCACCCCCCCCCCCCAGACACTAAATCCAAAGAAATTTTTTATTTTTTTTTTATTTTTATTTTTTTTTATTTTTCCAATAATTGGCTCTCTATCAAAAATGACAATTTTTAAGAACTTTTTTTGTGTGATTTGGTGTCTGGGGGGTCTAAAAAGTGTACCTGTGAAGTTTCAGCTCTGTAGCATGTCCAGAACCAGAAAAAAAATTAGAATTAGGGTTAGGGCTAGGGTTAGGGCTAGGGTTAGGGTTATTTTTAGTGCTTAGGGTTAGAGGGTTAGGGTTAGAGGCGTAGGGGTAGGGTTACTAACTCTAACCCTAAGTATCTCATCATAACCCTAACCCTATCCCCTAAGACTCCATGTACACGGGACGCTGGAAATGGCCGTTTAGGAGCAGTTGGGCGTTTTTTTCAGAAGCCCCTGAACCCATCTACATTTTATCTTACCTGTCCATGTACACCAGGTCGTTTACAGTCATTTGCAGGCAGTTGCGTTCAGGGACTGTTTTTAGAACGCAATTATTTGCGTTTGAACGTGTGTTTCCCGGCGTTTCAAACGCACAAATGCGTCCGAACGTGTCTGAACGCGTCCGAACGCGTCCGAACGCGATGACCCGCGTTTAGCGTTTGCATTTTTCCATTTTAAAGGGGAATCATTTTTTTTACCTCTAGGAACGGTTCTAAACGCAAACGCCCGCAAACGCCGCTAAACGCCCGCTAAACGCGGGTACAAACGCGACCGAACGGTCGTTTCAAACGTCCTAAAAATTTCAGCATTCAAAGGGACTTTTAACAACGTCCCGTGTACATGGAGCCTTACACTAAACCTAACCCTAACCCTTAAAGCCCAGTTCCTGTCCCATTTTGGTCGGTTCTGGTCTGTTTGTGGATGTTTGCGGTGCGTTAAACGGGGAGTTTGGTCTGTCAGAGTTTGGTCTGTCACTGTGAAGCGGGCGTAACCCTTACACTACCTGATCGATACAACATCATACCTGATTGTATACACACACTGGATGTTTTAAAGCACGTTATTCCAAACAATTTAGGAATGTTAGGTGATTTATGCCCTTTATGGATTAAAACCCGACTCTGCGTCAACTATGTAATTTTCCATGGGAGTTTTGCCATGGATCCCCCTCCGGCATGCCACAGTCCAGGCGTTAGTCCCCTTGAAACAACTTTTCCATCACTATTGTGGCCAGAGAGAATCCCTGTGGGTTTTAAAATTCGCCTGCCTATTGAAGTCTATGGTGGTTCGCAATGTTCGCCGGTTCGCGAACATTTACGGAAGTTCGCGTTCGCCGTTCGCGAACATTAAATTTTATGTTCGCGACATCACTAATCACAGGTGCTCTGTGATTATTCCAGAGAGAAGAACGGTCAGCTGTGTTTACAATCGCAGGTGGCCAGCGGCAATTGCGGTGGCGTGCACTCGCCCCCTAGCGCCAGGCATGCGACCGAAGTAGTCCTACGTCGGTTCGTGCAGGAGGGGCTGCCCGCCGCATCAAAACTGTGGCGGGTGGTCCGGAACTGGTTACATTATTACCTGTAAGATTCTGGTACCTTTGGTACCCTTATTGCCCATTTTCCTTTTCATATTGCGTCCCACCTTTTTAGTTAGGTGGAACGCATATACCTTTAAGCCGGATGACATCATCGCTGAGCGCCGCTCTGAGCGGCTATTTCAATCGCCGGCTTTCTCTCTCACATTGTTCGTTCAATGTTACCGCATGCTCACAAGCCTTGTCTTATGCTGCCGGAGCCTCCAGCTATTCTCTTTACCTGGAACAGACCGGAACCTCGCTATTGATCCCGTATCTCGCTACCGGATCACTCCCTCACTACCGGACCCCTCTACTTACTAACCTTACTAGTGATAAGTACCCCACAGGGGATTCCTCCATAACTAACTTACACTATCTACCTCTGCACATTAAGGACTGTTACTATCTATGCATACTAATTCTATCATCTGCACTGTTACATAGATTGCTAGCTCTTGAGTCTACTACCATCTATCCTTGCACTGGGTTAGTCTATCCTGTATATGTCATCTGCTGTCCTCACCACCTGTTACCAATACCATACATGATTACTAACCTATCTGCATTCTACCTATTACCATCTACTACTCTCCTGAACATTACTATCAAGTGCTTATCATTTCTGTCACTGCTCACACCTGTCCCTTCAGCACATCACCTCCATACTGTCATATACATCCCATCACTCCAGGAACATCTTATTGAGTGTGTGTATATCTGTATGCTGAAGCAGACAGGCCCACAGTGATGAGTCTGGAGAGTTGGATCTGGTATTTCAGCACATCTCTACATGACTGCTGAGTGGAGATTCTGCAGCTGCAAATCCAGCTTACTATAAAAACGCAGGAGCGTTACATTACCCTGGGGAAGTATCTCATCAAAACTTACATTTCATTTGCAGGGGGTGCCTAAATTCTGACTTGTATCTTACAAACCTCTGGGAAAATCAGTGAGCCAATCACACAATCAGGAAATTTAATTTTTAGAGGCATTACCTACACCAATTGTGTACAGAATGTTTCCAGGGGGCCATATCTGAAAATACAACAGTATGCAGCACACATTCTTGGCACACCTTGGTACTGGAATGAATTAACCCCCATGCACATGCATAAGAATTATGTAATTTCCACTGGTCAATCAAGACAGCCATATACCCACCACCTTAAATGAGCCGATGAGAAGATGATGTCGAGGGTGGGTGAATATTTGTGAACCTTAGATCCACTTTAAGAAAAGTATTAATGGTAAAAAAATGGTAGGATATTAAGCAGATATTAGACCATATCAGCTCCCACACTCACTCATTAGACTCACACTGTGATAGGGAGAAACAAGTTTACGTCACTTGATCACTTTATATGGCATAATTATGGCACTTTATATGGCAAACTGTATTTAGGAACTTTTTTCATATGTGCTAATGATGAATATTGCTTCTGATGTAAGATATTCCAAAGTGACATTTGAAGTTGATACAATGGGTTTAATGCATCCCTTTGTTACAATGACATTTTAATGTATGCAATGTTTAGATGTAGTACTATCGATTGGCTAGTTGCTTGTACATCATGGCAATCTTTACACATTCCATGTTCCTGACACATATTGCCGCCAATCAAGTCAGAACTCATAATCTGAATACTTGTTCTGTACTCAGAAAGTAACCCCTTAGAGCACCTATGACACCTTTGAAGAAAAAAAAAATATATGTACCTAAAGGCTGGTTCAGATGACATCACAGGTGCTCTTCACCCTCTTTTTCCCCCAGTGGTGGGTAGAACTTAATGGAGAGAACAATGCCACGAAGAACATGATGCCGCTCTCTGCAGCATTTCTCCTCAGGGATCCTCAAACTACGGCCCTCCAGCTTTTGTGGAACTACACATCCCAAGAGGCATTGTAAAAGTCTGACATTCACAGATATGAATAGGCATGATGGGAATTGTAGTTCCTGAACAACTGGAGGGCCATAGTTTGAAGACCCCCTTGTGTAGATCATTCAATCCAGAAGAGGAGTGTCACTGTATCAGTGACCAGTTGAGGCTGCAAGGAAAATTTCAGCTACAACCTAAGGATCCACTTTTAAAGTACCTGCCCAAACTGGAGTTGGGCTTTAAAGTCATTAGATCAGCTTAGCAGCCAGGTATCTTCAAAAATAAGTTAATAATGGTAGCCTCTGTATTTGTATCAGCACAGGTAAATGTGTTGTTCAAGAATAATAAAAGTTGAAAAGTTTTCCACCAACAGGCAACAAAATTCCTAATATTAAAATACTGTGACATATTGAAAGTAATATACTTCTATTTCTTGTAGCACAAGATGACGTTTTTGACTTTCCTTCTCCTGGAAGAGAAAATCACGATCTAGATGGACGAGCAATAACTCTAGTCACTGGCTCTTCTAGGAAGATTTCAGTGCGATTACAACGTTCAACAACCAGCCAGGCAACACAAACAGATCCGGTGTGGTCTGAGTCTGGCTGGAGTGATCCTGGTCCTCATACATTTCCTAAGATGAAATCTAAATTCTGTGGCAAGTCGACAAAGAACAAGGGTTTTGCCAAATGGGAGAATGAAAAGCCAAACCCTCACCCCAACATGGACATTATGGAAGTACAGGGTCTGGAACAACTTCAAGATCACAATGGGACGGAAACCAGGAATGAACGTAGCAGTACAGAGGTAATACAAAATGTATTTAAAAATGTAAATATTCATGTCAACACTATTTAAAAAAAAATTAGTACATCTCATCATTACATGAACAGTCCCCATGTTTTTAGCTCATTACACATGCTGCAAGTAAATAAAAATAACTGATGTGCCAGAAATAAAGTGTGTTCCTACAACACAGCTCTGAATTCATAAGCACTTGGTGTCAGCCCTGTCAATTCGATTTCTATACACAAATAACACAGGGACACAGACACCCCCCCCCTTCCATTATCATAACTCTTCCTTTTGCACAGACACAAGAAGTTATCAGATCACAAGATTTCTGGCAAAATCAACATGTATTTTATGTAATTATCTAACAGCTGTAGCAAAACATTTTCATGAGCATGTTCTTTGTTGGGGTATTAAGTGAGCTTTAGTGCCTGTGAGGCGGTGTGGCTTCTGTATCATATGATCATTGTAATTAGCTTTCACAGAAATCACGATTGGGAGCTCATCCCGCTAACATACAGTATATGCTTTACGTAGTTGGCAAAAGAAATTATCAGCTCACAAGGTTTCTGCCAAAAATCAACAGGCATTTTTTTTAGCAATTATTAAACCAATATAAATATAAAAAACACACATATATATATTTAACAGGTATATTTAGTTGACCAGAAAGGAGAAAATAAGAGACATTCATTTTTAGGGTTTGAATACACCTTAACCAATTCAGCTCCGGAAGGTTTTACCCCCTTCCCAACCAGAGCACTTTTTGCAATTTGGCACTGTACTGCTTTAACTGATAATTGCGCAGATACGCAATACTGTACCCAAGGATCCAGGCTGCCCTGTGCAAGACCAACTGCACAGAGCAGGCAAGTACAACAGTTTTGTTATTTAAAAAAAAATGGAAAAAAAAAAAACAAGACTTTACAATCACTTTAAAAATATCAAAACAAACATATAAAATGAAATACGGGACAGAAATACCACTTGTGCAAATTGTGTATCTGCACATGGGCACACAGGGAGCAAGGGACCAATTTTAACTAGATGTGGATCAGATGGGTGCTGGGTCTCCTTCTGTCTGGTAGAATTGGTCACTGCTGATTATTTTCTTCTAGCAATTAATCAATACACGGTGAATATGTGCTTTTTTTCCCCTGTCTTGCACAGAAGCACACTGGTTTCTTTTTTGCTACTGCTAATATTATCAAGTCCATTTGTCACGTACCTGGGAGGAGTCAGAGTTGACGAGGTCGGCCTCTCTTATATCTCCGGCCCAGACCCCACTGAAGGTGAGACAGAGGGTGTCAAAGGCCAGGAGGGACACGAGTGCCTGCGGTTGTTGATGGATCAGGATAGGCTGCTTGTCCGGATCCTGGAAACTGGAACATGCAATGCTGTATGGAACATGTGCAGCAGATAGCCAGACAAGCACTCGGGTATTTCTGAGAGACGGAGTCAGAGTAGTAGGAAAGCCAGGGTCATCAACAGGCGGTGCAGCAGGGTACCAAATCGTAAGCAGAGCCAAAGTCAGGGACGGAGCCGGGTCAGGTTTAGCAGAGAAGCAGAAGCAGAATCCAAGTCCAAGTTCAGAACAAGCCAGGTCAGCAACAGGGAAGCATACAGGTATCATCAGGTCACAGGAAACAGCTGAAGATCAGTCAGCACAGGAAACAGGAATGAACTTCCTTTAAATAGCCTGTCTGGCACCACGCCCATTAGTCATTCTTCTGGGAATAGCCTGTGCACGGCCACGCCCCAGACGTCTCACAGGGATTCCCTGACATTGCCCCCCCCTTAAGGGCAGCCTCCGGATGCCCAACATAGACCGTTTATCCGGATGTTGTAGAAGGTAGGCTCGTAACAATCGAGGAGCATGGACGTTTGAAGCAGGCTCCCAGGAATTATCCTCAGGGCCATAGCCCTTCCACTTGATAAGAAGCTGTGTCCGACCACCCCTTCTTCTACAGTCCAGAATAGACTCCACCTCAAATTCTTCATTACCTTCGATCAAAAGGGGAGCAGGAACTTCAGATCCACGATCTGGAAAGGGGTTGGGAACTGCTGACTTCAGTAAAGAAACGTGGAACACGGGATGGATCTTCAGATTACCTGGTAAGATTAATTCGAATGCCACAGAATTAATCTTCTTCCTGATAGAAAATGGACCTAGGTATCTTGGGCCAAGCTTTTTTGAGGGACACTTTAATCTCAGGTTTGCTGTAGATAGCCAGACCTTATCCCCCGGTTTTAAATTCAAATTCCCTCTCCTTCTTCTATCAAAAAATTTTTTATTACCAGCCTGTGCCTTCAAAATGGTTTCCCGCAAAAGCTGACTGTTGGTAGTAAGAAAATTTAGTCTTTCTTGTACAGCTGGTACAGCAGATTCCATAGGTAACTCAGGTAGGAAGGAGGGGTGATATCCATAATTGGCGTAGAAAGGAGACTGCTTGGTGGCGGAATGAACGGAGTTATTATAAGCAAATTCCGCTAAAGGGAGGAGTAACACCCAGTCGTCTTGAGAAAAAGAAGAGAAGCACCTTAAATATTGTTCAAGAGTTTGGTTTGTCCTCTCGGTCTGTCCATTTGTTTGTGGGTGGTAGGCAGAAGACAAACAAAGTTCAATGTTTAATGCTTCACATAAAGCTTTCCAAAACTTGGAAGTGAACTGCACCCCACGATCAGAGACAATGCTGGCTGGAATGCCATGCAATCTCACCACTTCTTTGATAAACGTGGAGGCAGTTTCGGAGGCAGAGGGAGTTCCTTTCAGAGGTATAAAGTGTGCCATCTTGGAAAGACGATCAACTACGACAAAGATAGTTGTAAACCCTTCAGATGGAGGAAGTTCCACAATAAAGTCCATAGAGATCATACTCCATGGTTTTTCAGGTACAGGGAGGGATTCCAACAGGCCCCAGGTCTTGGCCCGATCAGACTTGTTTCTGAGACACACAGAGCAGGATCTGACATAGTTTTTACAGTCCTTTAACCAATCTGGCCACCAAAAGGAACGGGAGACCAAATCAGAGGTTTTATGGATACCAAAGTGTCCAGCCAGAAGATGATCATGACACTTCTTAAGAATGGTGACCCTCAGTTGTTCGGGAATAAAAATTTGTTCCTTGTGGAAATAAAGTCCATCCCTCTGCTGGAGATGCAAGTTCACAGGAGGTGGGGAGTTTGCAACTGTCCCCTTGATCTGTGACATCAAGTCTGTTTGCAAGAGTAGGAAATTCTTAGCTGGCAAGATGGTGTCAGGTTCAGGAGGTGGAGCTGGTTCAGGAAACATGCGAGAAAGGGCATCAGGTTTGCAATTCTTAGAGCCCGGACGAAAAGTTATATGGAACACAAATCGAGAGAAGAAAAGTGCCCATCTTGCCTGTCGAGGTCTTAATCGTTTCGCGGTTCTTAAATATTCTAAGTTCTTATGGTCTGTAAAAATAAGTATAGGGTGTGCAGCCCCCTCCAGTAGGTAGCGCCATTCCTCCAGGGCAGCCTTTATGGCTAACAGTTCACGATCTCCTACGTCATAGTTCCTCTCAGAGGAGCTTAATTTTCTGGAGAAAAAGGCAATAGGGTAGAGTAGGGACTTGGCTCCTTGTCGTTGGGATAGTATAGCCCCGACCGCATTTTCAGAGGCATCCACTTCAAGTACATAGGCTAAAGCGGGATCTGGGTGTTTTAAAATGGGAGCGGAAGTAAACAGAGTCTTTAAGAGTTCAAAGGCGGCTTGAGCCTCTGGAGTCCATTTGAATGGGGTAAACTGTTTGGTCAGCTGTGTGATGGGGGATATGATGCCAGAAAAGTTCTTTATAAACTTCCTGTAAAAATTAGCGAAGCCCACAAAGCGCTGTACTGCTTTCTTGTCCTCGGGGGCAGGCCATTCCAGTACGGCAGATACCTTTTGCGGGTCCATAGCAATGCCATCCGCAGAGATAATGAGTCCCAGAAATTGGATAACCTGTTTTTCGAACTCACATTTCTCCGCCTTTGCGTAAAGATGGTGTTGGCGAAGTCTGTCCAGTACCTTCTTTACATGGTTTCTGTGTAGGTCGAGAGAACTGGAAAATACAAGGATATCATCCAAGTATACGATGATAAACAAATCAAGATAGTCCCGAAATATATCATTAACAAGATGTTGGAATGTGGCTGGGGCATTACAAAGACCGAATGGCATGACCAGATATTCGAAATGCCCAAAGCGCGTTCGAAACGCGGTTTTCCATTCGTCTCCTTCACGAATTCTGACTAGGTTGTAGGCACCCCTCAAATCAAGTTTGGAGAACACCTGTGCCCCTCGTAACCTCTGGAAAAGTTCGGGAATTAGGGGAAGAGGATAACGATTCTTGACAGTTATCTTATTGAGATCGCGATAATCCACACAGGGCCTAAGGGTATGGTCCTTTTTCTCAACAAAGAATATGCCCGCTCCTGCGGGTGAAGTGGAGGGTCGGATGAATCCTTTTTCCAGGCTTTCATTAATATAGTTACGGAGAGTCTCTAATTCGAGCTCAGAGAGAGGGTAGATCCGGCCAAAAGGTATTTCAGCCCCTGGCAACAGTTCAATGGGGCAATCGTATGTACGATGAGGAGGAAGAGAATCAGCGCTCTTTTTATTGAAAACATCCAGGTATTCGTGGTAAACTGTGGGTACCAGTTTCAAGACTTCGGGGTCCGGGTGGATACCAAGGAGAGAGGTAGCAGTAAGAGACTCCTCAGGAACACAGTGTGCCCGGCAATAGGGAGAAGAGAAGGAAATCTCACCCGTGAGCCAATTGATGCTAGGGTTATGGGCCTTCAGCCAGGGTATACCAAGAATGACAGGAAACATGGGTGATGTTATAACGTCCAGGCAAAGGAATTCTTGATGACCAGAGGAGGAAGAGCAGAAAATTGGAGCCGTCTCTTGTGTCACTGGACCAGACTTGATACCAGAGCCATCAGCCAGGTGAACAACAAACCCTTGTTTCTTGGTACAGAGAGGTAGATTGTGTTGGGCTGCAAATGTCACATCCACAAAACAGCTACAGGCCCCAGAGTCTATAATAGCAGGAACAGAGATAGTCTTTTCAGGAAGTTTCAGATGGCAAAGCAAGGTGAGATGTGTTTGATCAGTCCTGGGTGGATGCATCATAGAAATCCAGTTAGAGGAGGTTCTGCAAGGCCTCACAGGACAAGTCTGAATGTGGTGACCGGCATCGCCACAGTAGAGGCAGAGATTGGAGCGATACCGTCGAAGACGTTCCGATGTGGACAGAGGGGATCTCTGGAAACTCTTTCGTGAAGGGTAGTGAGGTACCTCTGGGGGGTTAACGGTAATGAGAGGAGTATCAGCCCCAAACTCCGGGCGGACCAAAGGAGCCTTGTTAGTTCTTTCGGCTTGCCTCTCACGTAGCCTCCGGTCAATCTGGATGACAAGGTTCACCAGGTCTTCTAAGGCCGTTGGTACCCCCACCCTGGCAAGTTCATCCTTTAGGGCATCAGACAAGCCAAGACGGAACTGATGATGGAGGGCCGAATGGTTCCACAGAGTATCGGCACTCCATACACGGAAATCTGTCACATAATCCTCCACAGGCCTTAGGCCTTGCTTTAACTTGCTAAGCTTTGATTCAGCAGTCCGATGACAAAAAGGATCTGCGTATAGCTGGGACATGGCAGAAAAAAAAGAGTCCATGGTTGTCAAGGCTGGATCGTGTTGTTCCCGAAGATGGAAAGCCCAGGATTGGGGCTCATCCTGAAGGAGCGAGATAATAAACCCCACCTTGGTATCTTGTGAAGAGAATGTTCGAGGCAACAGGGAAAAGTATAGTTCACAAGAATTACGAAAAGTCCGAAATTTTCTTCGATTTCCAGAAAAACGTTCAGGAATGGGAACTCGAGGTTCCGGGTGGAAATCCGCCGCACAGGATGTGCTGGGCTCCGTCAGAGAAGAGTCATTTTTGCGGGCCGATAATTGATCTTCGATGCAATCCAATTTTCCTTGCAGGCTTTGTACAATGTGGGATAGTGCAGAGATCGATCGGCAAACGTTCTCCAGTGGAGAGACCTCCCTTTCAGACTCCATAGTTGGCTGACTGATACTGTCACGTACCTGGGAGGAGTCAGAGTTGACGAGGTCGGCCTCTCTTATATCTCCGGCCCAGACCCCACTGAAGGTGAGACAGAGGGTGTCAAAGGCCAGGAGGGACACGAGTGCCTGCGGTTGTTGATGGATCAGGATAGGCTGCTTGTCCGGATCCTGGAAACTGGAACATGCAATGCTGTATGTAACATGTGCAGCAGATAGCCAGACAAGCACTCGGGTATTTCTGAGAGACGGAGTCAGAGTAGTAGGAAAGCCAGGGTCATCAACAGGCGGTGCAGCAGGGTACCAAATCGTAAGCAGAGCCAAAGTCAGGGACGGAGCCGGGTCAGGTTTAGCAGAGAAGCAGAAGCAGAATCCAAGTCCAAGTTCAGAACAAGCCAGGTCAGCAACAGGGAAGCATACAGGTATCATCAGGTCACAGGAAACAGCTGAAGATCAGTCAGCACAGGAAACAGGAATGAACTTCCTTTAAATAGCCTGTCTGGCACCACGCCCATTAGTCATTCTTCTGGGAATAGCCTGTGCACGGCCACGCCCCAGACGTCTCACAGGGATTCCCTGACACCATTACTAGGCAAAATTATTTTTGTTTGTTTTGGATAGCGTGGGGAGAGTCTACTCTGTTGTTATTGTTATCTGTATCTCCATTTGGGAGATTCACCAGTGATGACTATTGTCACCAAAAATCAAAGTGTGTAAGTGTGTGTGTCCAAAATTCTACGGTTTTCCCCAGAACAAAAGGTGAGGGGAATATTCCAATGGGGCCACTGTTCTGGGGACAACTCTCTTAGGGCTCGTTCACACTTGTGACTGGCAGTCTCTTAGGGCTCGTTCACACTTGCGACTGGCAGTAAAAAAAGGCAATTGAGCTATGGTTTTACAACCCCCCTCCTCTACAGACCACAGTAGCTGGAAGTGGTTGTACACATGCTGGCATGATTTATTTTGGCTCTTCGGCTGCAGCAAAGATTACCACCCCTGTCACATTCAGCAGGCAGTATTGCCCCCAACTGCAACCCATTCAATGCGTATTAAGAAGACCCATTCCACAGCAAATTACTTTCCAAGAGGATGGCAAGGATTACCGCAAATGTAAATGAGCCTTACAAGGTGAAATTTCCTTCACTTTAGGAGATTTCCTCTTTCTGTTGTATCTCTGGAACAGAAAATTAAGAGAAATTTCCCCAATGGTATATAAAGTACAAAAAAAAAATGGCAAGGAGTTTATCTCTTCATTACGCTATCCAAAGCTAAAAACAAAAGTTTTGGCAATACATACATGTCAAGTCTTCTGAGTCATTACGTTGACTGAATTATTCCACAAAGATATGCATAGATGGTTTCCTGCATTACTTTTCTAACACTAATGATTCCATCTGTTTGTAGGACAGCTGATTCTTTGATTTTCTGAAATAAGGAGCAAGCCAGAAGCAGTATAACACTGAAAACCTTAAACGATCAGTGGATGTTAGAAAATGCCATTGTACTGATGAAGAGCTATCCAGGCTACAGATCCTAGATGTCTGTCAGAATGTACTGTACGTCCTTTGTACACTGAAACTTCTTCTACAGCATGGGACATATGGAAGGAAGACACAACAAATCGAGTACAAATTCTTCACACTGAGAGGTCTCTATCAGTCACTACATTCCTACATAAGTTTTGTATATAGATACGTGATCTTATTTGTTTATTGTTGATCTTGTATAAAGATATTATTACTATTTATTTAAAAAAGAGCGAACAGAGAACAGAAACGTATTTAATCATCAGAATTCTAAATTCTTTATCATCCCCCAAAAATATCATGTACTATGGTGTTATGACACAAACACTTGAGATACTCATTTCCAAGCGAATTTAGAGGACATGAGCAGCAATATTGGCTTTTTACGAAGCCAGCTAGAACACGGAAGAAAACATGCCTCCTTTAGGCTCTCTTATAACAGTTGCAAGGAGTGAACTGGTAAGGCACAGATGTGGACAAAGCCCTCTTTCCTCCTTAACTTACTTTCAGAAGTGGACCTGCATAAATCAGAAACACAGAATCAGTGTTCATAGTATCAATAATACAGTATACTGTTTTATTGATGTCCTTAGCCCATATAAACAATAATTCCACTGATTTTACAACAGTTTTGCAATTAAATATAAATAGCTATGAACGAGTACAAGCATCTGCAGATGGAACCATCAAGACTACCTACATTTGTGCTCCAATTTTCCACCTAATTATGATTTCTCTTCTATGTCAGATGTGTCCATAAAGACTGGAAAAAAAGGAACAGAGGGTGCATCACCCTAGCGCATTACCTTTGCAACAATTAATTATAAAAAAAAATATGGGTATATATTCACAAACAATGACATGAATCAGGCATAACAAAGTTCAAGAAGTGCTCAGACCAGCCTTGTCTGGTAACTCCCAAATGTGAGATGAATATCAAAAAGAGCTCTGAGGAAGAAGGGGCTCCTCTCGAAACACGTCAGTTCTTTTGGATAGTCATCTCGCATTTGGACAGCACACCAGGCTGGTCGGAGCACTTCTTGGACTGTGTTATGCTCGATTCATGTTGTTGTTTATGAGTATATACCCATTCTTTTTAACTTCAAATTGTTGCAAAGGTAATTTGCAAGGCTGGTGCGCCCTCTGTTCCTTATCCTTTGAAGTCTTTTATTTGGGTTTACTCGGCCAGTTATGAGTGGCAGTACAAACTGTGCGGGAGTTGAACCAGCTGAAAATATCTGACTGCGTGTGGCCGCACATTCTTCTCAAGTGCAGGAGATTTGGTTATCTTTTCAGATGTGTCCATCTCTGACATTATAGCAAGATTACTGGACACCCTACAGCAACAAAATGTAAAGACACAAGTGAGGAACAACTTCAGTGTATGTTAAAACCCAAAACAGTTTCAAGACATGTTCATGAATGTTCAACTACTACCTTATAATATTTTACAGAATTCCTGACCCTGAATCACTGGATCTCATCTTTTCATTATGTTTGTTCTTTAATGATAATAAACAAAATGGTGTAAATTCTTTTGACTGTGTTTCCCCATTGTCTAGTACAGTAGTAACGTTCATGGTTGGTAAATGGTGGCTGTTCAATGAAAGGAAGTGATCATCACAGATCTGAAGCTCATCAAGTCCTCTGTACACTATGGAAAGTGTGGGCTGCACACAGATGAACTGCCAAACAGGTGTTTTTTTTTTAAATAAACGCACAGAGAAAATGCATCCATGGCCTACCCTGCATGACAGTATAAAACAATTAAACTATAAGGGCCAGTTATAATTATACTCTATTTTGAGACATCTTTTGGCCCTATGCATCTACAGGCCAAGGATCGTGCTTATTATGAAAGCACTGGGAGAAATGCTCTGTTACAAAACAGTATGTTTTCAATACGCATGAAGTGTATCAAATATTAATGAATGACAAAGTGGATATTAATAGAAAGTGGAGTGCTAATAATAGAAAAATAGATGTTAAAACAGAAAAATGTGGGACAGAGAGAATACTAGAAATCGTAACCAGCCTTCTAGGAATATTTATTCACACAGCTCTATTAACCTTTAATAATACCCATGTCGGTGCTGGATTTAGACTTTAAAGGACATATTAACAGCCTGTTGGCACCAGCATGCAAGCAACCAGTTTGCTAGAAACTGGTGTCATAATTTACCCTATGTCATTGCAATACTGGGACTATATACCTTATTTACTTCCAGCTAATGTTTTCTAATCACAGTACAACAATGATGTTTAGTAATATCATTGCTGATTTGCCATAGTACAGGGGCAGTTTTTCTATTTTGTTAGTACAAGATTAGGTGAGGTACAATGAAAAATAATGAGCTCAAATTGTCCTTCAAGAGCCTACCAACACACCAGCCTTCTAGTTATACTAGAGTAATTAGATTGCTAGTCTAGGTGATTCCTGAGACATGCATATGCGCTGTATTTTTATGTATAATACTGTATATCAGCTCACAAACATCAAGTGAAATATGTACTTCATACACCACTTATTAGTCAAATCTTTTTGAAATGAATATGTACAGACAAGGAACCCTAAAGCACAGGGTAAGAAATAAAAAAAAAACATTAGGGTTGTGTGAACTTGGTACAACTCTTGGTTTTTCTTGTTGAATTGCACCTGCATTGAGAAAACTGGTTTTCAGAACAAATGTCAACACAGTTTCCTATAATCAGTTGTTAGAATACAGTTAGAAAAGTTCTGCATGGTTTTGTCAATATAATACAAGGACTGCAAAGCAAATAGTTATACATTTCCTCTAGAAATAGTTTCCTGGATGTTTTAATTGGCTTCACTGCAGTACAATGACATTATTATACCCCTACACAGAGTATGCGAAATGGTAGAAGTCACATATCTGGATTTCCTCAAATGTCAATAATTATTAATGCTTTTTCATATGGATGTTAAATATCACATTGTCATCTAAAAATAAAGGCCAGCACAAATTGTTTATGCTAATTTTAGCCCCACTAATTTTTGTTTTGTGATGACAATGTAAGAAAGACTCAAAAACCTAAATACAAACTGCACAACCCAACTATAATTGTATAAATTGTATAAATAATCCCCCAAAATGTAAAATGGAAATAATGCTGCTCAAACACTGTCTAGGTGAGTTCACAACATCCTCTATGGTTCTAAAAATTATCACAGAGGGTGTTGTGAAGTCACCTAGACAGTGTTTGAGCAGCATTATTCATGAAAAAAAAAAAAAAAAAAAAAAACATTTATGATTCTTAAAACAAAAAATAGTGTAGCGCAAACATACATCTCATACATAAAATGTGCAATACACATATAAATGATAATGTGAACTCAGATCAGTCCCCAAATATTGAAAAAAACTGCTATGTGGCCATATATACAGTTCTATATATCAAGACACCTACATCCCCAATGAACATATAAAAGAATGCTTCAAGGAGTTACCCTGAAGCGAATGCGGAGGTATATAACCCAGCTACAAAAGGTGGGAGACGCCCATCCACCTAATAGTCAATGGGTCACTGCACTCGCGACATGGAAAAAACCCCAAGAAACAATAAGGGGGGGGGGCAAAAAAAGTCCTATTTTTTTGCCCCCCCCCTTATTGTTTCTTGGGCGTTTTTCCATGTCACGAGTGCAGTGACCCATTGACTATTAGGTGGATGGGCGTCTCCCACCTTCTGTAGCTGGGTTATATACCTCCGCACTTGCTTCAGGGTAACTCATGGAAGCATTCTTTTATCAGTCCCCAAATAACTGCAATATTGATATTGCTGTGAAATCTTCACTCCTCACTAAGTGCCAAAAGTGCCTCCACCATGAGGAGAAAGACCTGCTCACCTCCTTGGAAGACCTCATATATGGGTCAGACAACAAGACCAGTGGGAGTAAACAGAAGAAACTAGAAACAGAGAAGTTCCAGGGGTCAAAAGTGCAGAAAAATCAGATTGCCAAAAGCTATGGAATTTATCCTGGGAATTGATCAATATGGCAGTCAGTTTTTGATTGACCATGATGTCGTTCATAAAGTGTTTCACAGCCTCAAAGCTGAGGATGGGAGACTTCCATGCTCTGGCAATGGTAAACTTGGATGCTGTAAAAAGGTGTGCAGACAGTTGTTATTCAGCACAAAAGGAAATGTCTATGGGTTTAAAAAGAAGCGCTTCATAAGGGTTTCTCTTGAGACTGGAGTGTAGCAATATATGAAGCAGGGCATAGACTCAAATCCACAGTCTACTTACTCTTGGAGAAAACCATCTTATTTGCGCCATTGTTCCTGGTTGGGTACATCCATGGAACCAACTCGAGGGATAATTAGGAA
This sequence comes from Pelophylax lessonae, assembly GCF_965119305.1. Lineage (NCBI taxonomy): Eukaryota > Metazoa > Chordata > Amphibia > Anura > Ranidae > Pelophylax > Pelophylax lessonae. Next base: position 505,274,657 of record NC_138770.1, on the reverse strand, counting down.
CGATTTGAGCTAAGCAAGTTGGCGTATAGTATCAGCGTTACAATTTGTAATCGTTCTCAAGTATGGTGACATTTTTTTTTTTGTCATACTTTCATAAATCCCAGCTTTGCAGAACATCTACGTTACAGCTGTACTATTGAAGCATTTCTCTCTACCTGAGCTGTGGATCCTTGCAACTCTTTAATCCCCAGGTTATCTGCCACTAAGTTTTGGTGTACAATTCCCATGAGGTGTCATGGTTATTCTATTTTTTTTTTTCCATTTTGTAATGATTTACACAGTCATGTAGGTAGTGCTGAAAGTTTGGGATTTTTCTTTTATATTAGCAAGATGTCTGTTTATTTATTGCAGTCTGTGTCTCCCCAGGGGATTATCACTCACCTATTTTTCACAGGAACGGGGGGAATCCAATCTTTGTCCAGTCTATCCATGAATGTAGATGGCTAGAGATAAAAAGTAAGGATCAATAGTTTTTTATCAAACCAGTCAGCAGACCTATAAACCTAAATGAAGCAACAGGTTTGCTTTAAAGTAAAAAATCCAATGTAAATAGTTATTTTTCTTCCCAAAGCACTTTTTTTTTTATATGGGAAGAAAAAAAAATATTAAATGCTGTTTTTTACCCTCCCTACGTACTGGCACTGCCCTTCGCTTCCTCTGATACTGGTCACCACTCCACTTCTGCGTTGAATGACACCCAGCTTCATTCAATAACGTACAGTGAGCCCTGGCTGTCAATGACTCCCTTGGACTAGTATAACACAGCCTGGGTCCTACAGTAAAATGTATGCAACAGTACTTAGATATCACAAAGTAAGCTCCATTTAATGCAGCAGTGAATACAAGTCGCAGAACATTGAATCTAGCAAATCATATAACTACATGAAAGACAGCCGAAATTACTTTGTGCATGCTTTATATCTTTAAAAAACAAGGTGAGGGAAGACTGGAGGTGGGCTTTAATTCCTCTATTTGTAGTATGTATTTTTTGCTCCCCTGCTAATACCTTCAATGCCATAAGCAGAAGAAATTAAGTGGTACATCTGGGTAAGGAGGAGCATGTGATAGTGCTAGGCACTGGTGTAAATTACAAATCTGATGACTATTAACTTACACTTGACTTTTCCTTCATTCGCTTCAGCTAAAGGAAATGTTGGAGAGTGAAAGGAAGGCAAGTATATACATCTGTGGAGGTCTAAATCAAACCTATTGCTTTACCCTGAATGGCAATGCCCAGATTCGCTTTAAAATAAAAACCTACAAAAGGAGCTAGTCATCAAAGCATGGAAGAAATGAAAAATGTTTTTTTTTGATTTGCCATAAAATCCATTTCTCTGATGTTCATTGATGGACACAGCTCCTGATCTTTAGATTATACTGCCCCCTACAGGAGTAGGACACTAGGTGGAAAAAAGTCTGGCTATGCCTATGGGAAGTCCCAGGGGGTATACTCAATCTCTCTGCTATAGGTACTCAACTTTGTTACAAGCAGTGTCAGAAGAATTACAACTCCATAGAGGGGTGGGTGCTGTGTCCGTCAATGAACATATGAGAAATTGATTTTACTGTAAGTCAAAAATCCCATTTTCTCTTTCGTTCATTGATGAACACAGCTCCTGATCTTCTTAACCATTGGGACATCCAAAAGCAGTGGTAAAAATGAGGGGTAGGAACAGCGAAAAAATAATTCCCAAGGCTAACTATAGCCAACCAGGTAAACAGGAGCTCAACCAAAACAACAGGAGCTCACCTGAAAAAAACAATACACCCTCAAAGAGGACCAAGTCCTCTAAACAGCAGCCTGCAAAACCTTGCTGCCAAAGGAAGCATCCGCAGATGCCAAAACATCTACTTTATAGAACTTTGTGAAAGTGCACCGACGACCAGGTGGCCACCTTGCAAACCTGCGTCACTGACGCCTGATGACAGAAGGCTCAGGAGGCACTGAGCGCCCGAGTAGAATGTGCTTTGACAGGGAAAGGAGGAACCTGACCCTTGATGGAATAGGCCTGAACCACCGTATGTCTGATTCATCTGGAAATGGTCGCAGAGGAAGCAGGCAACCCTTTTTGAGGCCCATCCGTGAGCACAAATAGTAAGTCTGATTTCCTATAAGACTCCATAGCTGCCAGGTACACCATAATTGCCCGGATCACATCCAAGGCATGCAAAGCAATTTCCTTCTAATGTTTTGGCTTGGGACACAGGGAAGGTAACACAATGTCTTCATTCAAATGAAAATCAGAGGCAACCTTTGGAAGGAACGACGGGCAGGGGCAAAGAGTCACCTCATCTCTCTGAAACACCAAGTAAGATGAACAAATGGATAACACCGCCAACTCCGACACCCTGCACGCAGGGCTGATAGACACAAAAAAGGCCACCTTCTGGGACAGCAAAAGCAGGGGAATCTCCCGAAGATTCTCAAAGGGAGGCTTCTGGAGGACTGAGAGCACCAATAAAGGGCCTAAGGCGGTAACAGAGACCACACTGGGAGGAGCCAAGTGCTAAACTCCCTGAAGAAAATTATGCATCAGGGAGTGTATGGCCAAGGGCCATTGACAGAAGACTGCTAAGGCCGACACCTTGCCCTTGATGGTACTCAAGGCCAGTTTCTGCTCAACCCTCCCATTGAAGGAAGGTCAAGATCCAAGCCACTGAAAAAGAGCAAGGATGAACCCCAAGAGTCTCACACCACGCAATGTACATCTTCCACATACGATGGAAGATCTTCCTAGAAGTAGATTTCCTAGCTTTCAACAGCGTTGGAATCACCGACTCTATCTATCAGTACCTGGCGTTCAAAAGCCAAGCCGTCAAAGCCAGCAACTGGAAAGCAGGATGGAAGACTGGTCCTTGGGGCAGCAGATCCTCTCTGAGAGGAAGCTTCCAACGAACGTCGGTGACCAGCCGCACCAGATCGGCATACCAAATCCGGTGAGGCAAGTCTAGGGTTACTGTCTAAGATTACTGGAATCCCTTCTACCTCGATTCTGAAGGAAAGGTATAAATCAGACGATACTGACCCCACAGGGTCACCAGCGCATCTGTGGCATCCGCCAGAGGATCCCGTGACCAAGCCACAAACCTCTGCACCTTTCCATTTAGCTGGGAGGCCAACAGATCCACTTCAGGAATGCCCCACCAGAGTCACAACTGATGAAACACCTCTGGATGAAGGGGCCACTCCGCTTGGTCCAAAACCTGCCGACTGAGATAACATGCGTGCCACTTTTCTACCCTGGGAATGTGTACGGCGGAGAAGGCTGGAACGAACAGTTCTGCCAACCTTAGAATGCCGGTTACCTCCAGACCTGCCAGGACACTTCTTGTACCCCCCCTGGTGACTTGCATATGCCACGGCCATGGCATTGTCCGATTGTATGTGCACTGAACATCCCTGAAGGCATTCCATCCAATTTTCCAGGCACCGTCTGATTGCTTGGAGTTCCAAGACATTGGTTGGTAGTCTGGGCTCTTCCAGTGTCCAGATCCCCTGAGCAGAATTTTTGCAGAGGATGCCTGTCCAATACAAGGGGAGGAATTATTTGCCCAGCCGAAGCGCCGGAGACCGAAGCCACCATATCAAGGACTCTTTTGTTCCCCCGGCTGAGCCGGATCAGATTGTCCAGAATCTTGTCCCATTTGGCCAGAATCTCCCTTTAAAGGGACCTCATATGGAACTGTGCAAACGGAACCGCTTCGAAAGTAGACACCATCAGGCCCAGCACCTGCTTTCAAGTCTGGAGGGATGGCCATCTGCTAAACAGCAGGAGATGAATCTCAGCCTGCAGTTTCTGGAGTTTGTCCAGAGGAAGGGGCACTCTGGCTAAGGTCGAGTCCAGAGTCAGACCCAGATAGTCCAGCTTTGTGGACAGAACCAGAGCAGACTTCTGAAAATCCAGAAGCCAGCCAAAATTCCCCAGAGTTCGTATGGTGATTTCCAGGTTTTCCACCAGAGCAGTAGGAGACTCTGCTCGCAGAAGAAGGTCGTCCAAGTAACCTTGCACTGTGATCCCCCGTTGGCATTACAATGCTAGCACCGGGGCCAACTTTTTTGTGAAGACCTGAGGAGCAAAGGCAAGACCAAAGGGTAACGCCACAAACTGATAATGCTCCTCTCCCACAGCGAAGCGGAGGAAGTGCTTGTGGCTCGCACATATTGGAATGTGCAGGTAAACATCCTTGATGTCCATAGAGGCAAGAAATTCCCCCTCATGCAGGTATGCCACCACCGTGCGAATAGACTCTAGTCTGAACTTCTGCACCCACACAAAGCAGTTCAGCACCTTGAGGTCCAGGATTGGACGCACCTTGCCTTCCTTCCTGGGAACTGTAAACAGGTTTGAGTTAAAAACCCTGAAAACATTCCAATGTTGGAACCGGAACAATTACCCTTTGAAGTAACAGGTCTTGCACCGCACCAAACGGACCCTGCAAGCAAGATGGGAACAGGCACAAATTTGAAGGACAGAACCTTGCTGGGGGGTAAGAGCAAAACTCAATCTTGTAGCTGGACCATATGACTTTGTGGACCCACTTGTCTTATACCAGGGAAGTCCACGGGTTTGGGAACCAGCGAAGACGCCCCCCCACCCTCGATACAGGTGAGGGCGCACCTTCATGCTGAAGGAGCCTTGTCTGCGGGTCTGGATTAGCCCACTCTCGATTTGCCAGACCAAGTTCGCTTGGATCCACCAGAGGAGGCCCTGAACTGCTTTGATCCCTTGTCAGTCGCCCCTGAGCGATGAAAAAACTTCTTATGGTCCTTGCCTTTAGTAGCCTGCAGAAGAAAGGTACTCTTTCCCCCTGTGAGACCCTTAATGATGTCATCCAGGGTAGCTCCAAACAGGCGATCTCCTTGAAAATGAAGATCAGTCAAGGCCTTCTTAGAAGTCTGGTCCGAAGACCAGCATTTGAGCCAAAAAATAAGCTGAAGTACCACTGCTGAACAGGGAAGCGCATCCAAAGAGGCATCATAGATAAACTGCAGCCCATGGACCAGCTGGTCCACCAGCTCAGCAAAGGCAGGGGGGAGCTGCTCCCTCTCCAGGTCACGACGTAAAAGCTTAGCCCACTCAGTCAGAGTTTGCGACACCAGTGCAATGGTAAATACCGGCCTCAGTGCCAAAACCAGCCAGGGTGTACATATTGTAGGCCATAGCCTCCGCCTTTCTGTCAGCCGGGGATTCTTCAACCGGAATCATGGTAGCTTTGTTCAATCTGGAGACCGGAGGGTCCACCACCAGTGGAACAGTCCACTTTTTAAGAAGGGACTCCTCAAAGGAATAACAAATCGCTTAGGAACCCCAATGGGACGTTTTGGCCGTTCCTACTCTTTAGCGACGATTCTGTCAGAATGAGGCAGAGGAAGGCAGGGGGTGTTTTTTGCTAGCCCGTCGCCCAAAAACTACCTCTACCTGGGACACAACAGACTCCAGGACCACCGTCATTGCATCGATGGATGTTTGGGACCTGGATGTCCCTGCAGCCTCTGAGAGGGGATCAGGTGGGGAAATGTACTCCAAAGACTCCATGAGTCAATAGGGGGGACCCCACAAGAAAAGGTGTAAAAAACACAGCTAAAGGACACCCCCATTGCTCCGGCAGCACCATGTGGTCGCCAGTAACAGAGCACCTAATCGATCCTCAGCAGAAAGGGAGAGGACCCCACTAGACTCACCACCCAGCAGAAACAGGCACCTGTAGCCACCAGGATAATCTGCACCCCATGTAGGGCGATCAGGAAGTGAAAAGATCCAGGAGTCAGCACCAGGGGATGAGAAGGGGTTCCCACCGCCAAAATCGCCGCCTAGTGTCCTACTTCTGTAGGGGGCAGTATAACCCGATGGTTAAGAAGATAAGGAGCTGTGTCCGTCAATGAGTGAAAGAGAAATTACAACTTTTTTTAGGCTTTAATGAAAATCATTTAAAATTACTATACTTATTTAGTACGTATTAATAATTAAAAATAACGATTCAATGTATTTAGTGAACTAACCTTTGGATTTACTAACTATATAAGGCTATATAAGGCTATTTGTTTAAATAAAAACATGTATACTTTTAACACTTTTCCTAGCTAAATGGCTAGTTTGTCTCACTGCTGCCTTTAAAAGTTCATATTCCCCAAAGGGTCTTAAGATTTACAAATGCTTTTTATTTCCTACATGTAGCCCATGAAACTGTGAAAGTGCCTTGGATGTCAGCATCAGTAATCATAAAATCACTCAGATGCTTGGCATTTGATGTGCAAGGTGACCTGCTTAAAGCTGCCACTTTTAAGACCTTGGACGGTTTTCTTTTTTTGTTTATAGGTCAGAAATTCAGATAATACACTTAAAGCCCCAGTGCATTTTCACTACCAATTATGCATTTACATTTGTCTTCGGCACTTATGAAAAAAAAAATGAAGATATAATAGTTTTTGTATCCTAAGGATCCTGTTTCATACAGCTTGGCCCTCAGTGTCCTAGAGCTGTATACATTTTTCTTGTATACATGCTGTTTCCAGTCACCGTAGAAAGCCCTGTTTGGAGACTGTGGACATTCTCAGCATTTAAGGCTCACGCAAACTGGGCATTTAACCCTTGTGCCTGAGATTTCGGTATTTTTGCACAGGCGAAAGGCACAGGTGTACCCTCTACCCCCACTGTCAGCGTAGTGATATAGTAGTGGGATGATGATAATGAATTAATATTATTTGGGTTATTCCCGCAGCAACTAGGTTCATCCAGAGACATGCATTTATGGAGTCCAAGCAAAGAACAAAGTTCACAAGGTACTTGCAACAGATCTTGAATAAAATCCAACACAGTAAATATTACTCTGTCCCATCTGTCCGAGTCCCATCCTTTATTCATATTATCCCAAGCATAGAGACACTACAATCCAACATGTCCAATCTATAATATGCACCTATATAGCCTCAATGCATTCAATAATGTGATTTTGACTCTAGATCTGTGCTTTCATCTTCATGTATGAAAGTGTGTAAGAATGAACGCTTAACAGCTCAAATCTTCCACTGAAATTCTAGTCTGACACTGAGGGGGTTTCACATTAACATAGCAAAGAGTCATCAGCTCCTTTCGTTAGGTAAAATATTTTAGACTTGGACAAATTCTGGCCTGGTCAATATGTCAGTACTGTGTGTGTGAGAGCATATTTACAGTATCTCACAAAAGTGAGTACACCCCTCACATTTTTGTAAATATTTTATTATATCTTTTCATGTGACAACACTGAAGAAATGACACTTTGCTACAATGTAAAGTAGTGAGTGTACAGCTTGTATAACAGTGTAAATTTTCTGTCCCCTCAAAATAACTTAACACACAGCCATTAATGTCTAAACCACTGGTAACGAAAGTGAGTACACCCCTAAGTGACAATGTACAAATTTGGCCCAATTAGCCATCCCCCCCCCCTTGTGTCATGTGACTCGTTAGTGTAGTTTGAACCGAGGCAAAATAATTGATCTATCACACATAAATGGATGCATTACAACTGACCAGAATGTAAAGAACTCTGGGAGAGTATTTACTACTCTTTACTAAACAGTGAACAAGTCCTTTGAATCTTGTACATACCTAAATTTGTCTTTCAGCTGTTGAAAATGAATTATATGTTGTACCATAAGGCTGTAGTGGATTTAATATAAATGATCTGTCATGCAAGTGTAGGAAACAAATTACAGTATTTAACCATAACAATATTTGAAGATAAGCTTTAAGTATTCAGACACAGCGGGAGTCGGGCCAGGGGAGGAGAGGCGGTGATCACCGCCGCTCTTCCCCGATCGTCGGGGATCGAGTGAGGAAATCCGTCCGCTTGTGTAAACAAAGCGGGCGAATCTCCTATGTGACAGGCAGGGACAGATTACAGGATTCAGCATAGCTGAACCTGCGAACTGTGCCTGTGTCACACAGTCCCCTCCCCCCACACACGTCAGTAAGCACCAGGCATATATTTTACCCCTTGATCACCAATAAAGTTAACCCTTTCCCTGCCAGTGTCATTATTACAGTAACAGTGCATATTTATAGCACTGATTACTGTAGTAATGTCACTGGTCCCCCCAAAAGTGTCAAAAATGTCAGTCAAGGGTCCAATCTGTCCCCTGCAATGTCGCAGTCCTGCAAAAAAAAAATCGCAGATTGCTGCCATTACTCGTTAAAAAAAAAACAATAAAAATTACTGTGATAACTTTTGCTCAAACCAATCAAAATACGCTTATTGCGATTTTTTTTACCAAAAATATGTAGCAGAAAAAAAATTGGCCTAAAATGTTAAAACATTTTGATTTTTACATTTTTTTGGGGAGGGGGAATTTCATATGCGAGAAAAATGTGAAAAATATTGTTATTTTTTCAAAATTGTCGCTCTTTTTTTGTTTATAGCGCAAAAAGTAAAAATCGCACAGGTGATCAAATACCACCAAAAGAGAGCTCTATTTGTGGGGAAAAAAAGAACATAAATTTAATTTGCATACAGCGTAGCACGAACGCGCAATTGTCCATTAAAGTAACGCAGTGCCGAATCGCAAAATATGGCCTGGTCAGGAATAGGGTAAAATCTTCCGGTCTTAGAGCGGTTATTGAGAATTTTTTGTCAAAGACATGTAGCTAAATACATTTTGGCCTAAATAAATGTAAAAAATTGAATGTATTGGATATTTTTTAACTGTCAAAGTAGAAAAATATTGTTATTTTTTCAAAATTGTCGCTCTTTTTTTATTAATATCGCAAAAAATGAAAAACACAGAGGTGATCAAACACCACCAAAAGAAAGCTCTGTTTGTGGGAAAAAAGGACAAAAATTTTGTTTGGGTACAGCGTTGCACGACCGCGCAATTTTCAGTTAAATTCGCACAGCGCCAAGTTGCAAAAAGTGGCCTGGACGTAAAGCAGGAAAATCCTCCGGTCCTAAAGTGGTTAAAGGTGTTTGGTTTATGTAACACTATTGCTTTAAAAACCCAGGAGGTAAAAAATGTTGCTTTCATTTAGAAAGTACTAAAAAATTTCTGAATTCTGACTTAATTTTCCTTTCGCATGCTCTTTCAGCAATGCTATTGTTGATAACTTTCCTTAACCAATTAGCAATTGCACGGTCATGCAACACTGTAAGCAAAAGACATTTATATAATTTTTTTTCCCACACAAATAGAGCTTTCTTTTGGTGGTATATGATCATCACTGGGCTTTTTGATATATGAACAAAAAGAGACTTAAAATGAAAAAAAAAAAAAACATTTAAATAGTTTTTATTGGATATGTTATAAAATAGAAAGTACAATCAAATCGCTTCATGAGTTTAGACCAAAATGTATTCTACATATCTTTGATAAAAAAATAAATAAAATAATACCAATTGGTTTGTGTGCAAGATATAGAGTCTACAAGCTATGGTACATATATTTAAAAATTAATCAATCCTGATGTACTGAAGGCCTATCTCAATTCTTGAGTCCCATAAAACACCAGGATAATACAAATACCCCCAAAATTAGCCCTTTTTGGAAAGTAGACAGTCTGAGGTATTTTGTAAAAGGTATTGCCAGTTTTTTGAAGATGCAGTTTTTGGTAATTTTAAGAAATCAAAAAAGTTGTTTTTTTCACAATGTTTTTTTTTTGCATACTGTCAACAATGCAGTACAGAGTCATCATATGACTGGTGGGAAAAAAATTGTAGAGAAAAGCGGGACTATATAGGCCACATTCATGAAGGGATAATCACAAATATTCACAAATTTTATAAAAGGAACATCTTTATTATATCTGAAATATAAAATTTACATGTATATACATATATACAAAGCAGACAGAGAAAACTCAATTGGGAGCACCGATATGTGTATACCACGCGAATGTCCGTGGTCTTGGCATAAGTACAGTTTAAGATTCACGCCGAGACCACGGACATTCGCGTGGTATACACGTATCGGTGCTCCCAATGGAGTTTTCTATGTCTGCTATTAATATATGTATATACATGTAAATTTTATATTTTAGATATAATAAAGATGTTCCTTTTATAAAATTTGTGAATATTTGTGATTATCCCTTCATTATTGTGGCCTATATAGTCCCGCTTTTCTCTCTCTTCTCTCTTTTTCTCTCTGATATTATATGGGATGATGGCCAATCTTATCACGGTATTTTTTGTTATCATATGACTGGTGCGGCGGTTGTCAGGAATACTGACTAGTGACAGTATGTAAAAAAAATAAATAAATAAATTGAAATAATGTTTTTTTTTCATTTTTAAACATTGTTTTACATTTTTTTTTTTTTTTTACATATTTTCATCAGAGGAGTTAAGTATTACAGTGTTACTACGGTGATGATCACTGTAACAGCAAATGTTTAAAACTGTCATGAATAGATGAATGGGTTGCACTCTTTTACAAAGTATTTTATTAATATTCAATCCAACAGGTAAGATCAACAATTAGATGGTTTCATTATTTTAAAATTTAACAAAAACAAATAAAAAAAGATATGCAAATTTCGGGCTCGGCACCTCACATCAACAAAGATCCAAATATCACTAGCCAAGGCAGCTTGGAAGTCCAAATTACACTGTATAATGAATTAGAACAAAGATATCCAATCCCATGGCTGTACTTAGCTAGGCATAAGACCTAATTGTCAGTTGGTTTACATGTAGGTGAAAATCCAATTAAAAAGTGGAGAGATGCTATCACCCAACCAGGACAATGCCTGGCAGCCTGATAGGCATATGAGGTAAATGAGTAGAATAAAACAAGAATAAGAAAGAAATTAGAAGAAGAAAAAGCCAGAAAAGAAGGAAGAGAGGAAAGGAGAAAAAGAGTCGGAGGAGCGCTAAATCAAGGGAAGCATGTTGTCAAATCTGGAAAGTTGGATATATGCAATCCGCAGTTGCCAGACCCGAAGGGATTTTACATGTGTGTCTGAGAGCATAGCTGTCAGTTTTTCATTCACCATATCATTCATATGATTTTTAACCGCTTCAAAGCTAAGTACAGGAGTTTTCCAATAGTTTGTTTAGTTGCAGTAAAAAGATGCAAAACTGACGATCCAGACAAAATAGTTCTGCAATCAGTTTTCAAAGAAGAGCCTCGTAGGGGTCTCTTGAGATCGGTATGAAAAAAAATTGCCCCATAACCTGCATATCTTTGGACAAGACCACCAAATGTGTGCCATAGAGCCCTTGTGTGAAGATCCCCGGAAGCAGAGTGGAGAATAGGTTGGAATGAAATAAGACCGCCTAGCTGGTGTATAGGACCATCTGTACAATAATTAGTAGGCATTCTCGAATATAAGAACATTATCTGAGCACTCAGAAAATGCTATAGTCATGATCTGCCAGTCCTCTGGATCCAACTGCCTACCCAGCACACTTTCCCATTAAAGGTGATAAGGCCTCCACAGTGGTTTTATGTAAGAGATTATTCATGAGTAAATCAATGATAATAGGCCTGGGGAGTGAGGTTGGGCTCTACAGAAGTTCTCAAAAAGGGTTACGATGTATGGAGTAGGCCGGGATCTTCTAAGCTGCTGGATAAAATGAAGAATTGTAAGTAGCTATAGTGTTCTCTCAGGGGAAAATCATGAGAAGATCGTATGGCTTTAAATGTTATTATCCTAGTAGGGGTAAAAAGAGTGAATGTCAACAAATCCATTGTCAGCCCACCAGGAAAATGGTTTAGGGTTTTAGATCCCAGAGAAAATAATGGACCAGGGATAAGGAGAAGTATCTAAAAGAGATAGAAAATTAGGTAGGGAGACTCTGAGGGAAGTTAAGGTCGGCAAATAAGGATATCTAATGTAAGCGACTTCAATCCCTTTTATGTCTAGATGAGAATGGACAACCTATGCCAAGATGAATAAGAGCGGTGAGAGTTGGCAGCCTTGACGGGTACTCCTCCTGAGGGCCCTTTCACACGGGCTGTCCGATCAGGCCTGCCTGTCAGTTTTTCAGGCGGACCTGATTGGATCCTCTATTCACCACTATGGAGCGGCGGAGAATGGAGCCTGGGTTTTTGTATAAAAAGTATATGTGTATTCCATGCAAAAATTGGAGTGGAAGCAATATATGTACATGGAACAGAGTATACAGGGGAAGAGGGTATTCCTAATTTATATTAGGTATTTTCACAGTGGTTTATTTGGCCTGGTTTCAGTTTTTAAAGGTTTTTTTTAGGAAAGCCATGCCTTTTAGAAATGGGCAGGGACTGTCTGCTTCATGTGGATCACAGGACATCTTTATCAGAGTTGAGGATTCCTGTGGCCTGGTCTTAATCCATTTTTCCCAAGGCAAAGCCTTCTAGGAAGGGGCAAAAGCTCTCAGCCTCCTTGAGGCCTGGGGGGGATGCTGCCTTTAGGTGCCTGATCCAGCGCATTTCGCGTTGGAGTAGCGTTTTGTTCCAGTCTACTCCTCTTATTGGTATATGAAGTCTATCCAGGGCCATGAAGCTGACCCTGGACATCCTGTAACTATGTGTGTGCATGACATGTCTCCCTAGGGGGAGATAGAAGTTCCCAACTTGCATGCGTTGCATGTGTTTACTGACTCTTTTTCCAAATTCCTGCCGGGTCTTGCCCACATAAAACGCACCACATTCACACTCCATCAAATATACAACTCCTTGCGTCTTGCAGTTGACAAAGTGCATAGCTTTAAAGGGCTCCCCATTTGGAAGCATTTTGGAGGTGCACCTACGTATGACTTTACATGTGCAGCTGCCACATGGGAAGGTGCCTTTGTCTCTACACTGGTCCCTTCTTGGTCCTTCCTTAAATTCGCTATGGACCAATGATTCCTTGAGTGATCCAGCTTTTCTAAAAGTAATCAATGTATGTTTAGGGATAAGATCTTTAACGGTGGAGTCCTCAGTCAGAATGGACCAATGCTTCTGCAAAATTTCGCGTATTTGGGAATGTTGGCTAGTATACCTCATTATGATCCTGGTTTCCTCTTTCTTTTCCATGGGTCCTACCTTTGCACCTTTTTTGAAAAGAATCTCTTATCGGTCCTTAGTTTTAACCCGGTTCAATGCTTTCCTCAGGGACGTTTTGGTACAACCTCTTTGTAGCAGTTGTCCGGTAAGCGCGTCTGACTCTCTTTGGAAATCATCAGGGTTAGTGCAGTTGCATTTGATCCACAAGTCCTGGCTGTATGGGATGGATTTTTTCAGGGTTGTTGGATGAAAGCTTTCCGCATGGAGAATTGTGTTCCCCTTGGTTTCCTTTCTGAAAAGTGTTGTGTTGAGGTTCTCATTTGTGTCTTTATATACCCATGCGTCTAGAAAGGTTACCTTGTCCTTGCTATGTTGCATCATGAAAAACATATTGTATTTATTGTTGTTCATTTTGTTTAGGCATTCCTTGATAAGGTGGTCCGGACCATTCCAGATGATGAAGATATCATCTATATATCTTTGCCAGAGTAAGATGTGGCAGGAGTATGGGGAGTTAGTTTAATCTGCCAGGAATTTCTGTTCCCACATCCCAACATATATATTGGCGTAAGATGGGGCGCAGCTCGTACCCATTGCTACGCCACAGGTCTGAAGGTATTCGGAGCCTGAGAAGGAGTAGTTGTGGTAGAGTATGAATTTCAGCATTTGTACAATGAAATCATTGAATTTTTTATCATGTCCGCTTTGTTGTCCCAGAGCTTTTTTGACAGCCGTCAGTCCTTTCTCGTAGGGAATATTATTATAGAGTGATTCTACATCCATTGTGATCAAAAATGCATCTTTTGGAATTACCATACCATCAAATGTTTTTAGGAAGTCTATGGTGTCTTTTGTATATGATGAGAGTTTGGCGACATGTGGCCTAAGGCAGGCATCTATTACCTGGCTTGTAGCTTCTGATATATTCCCGTTTCCAGAAATGATGGACCTGCCTGGAGGATCTTGTGTATCTTTATGTACCCATGGACTCAAAGAAAGAGGGAGAATAATAAAGAGGTGGAAAAGCAGGTAGAAAATAAAGATAAAGAATCTTGAAAAAGAGCATGGAGAGGCAGAGCAAAACGCTGGGCAAAAAAAAAAACAACAAAGCAAAAATGCATCAAGCAGTGGGACTAAGGGCCCACAAAAGGATTGGAAGTTGGCAAGGACTATTGCCCTAGCCGAGTGGTGGCACATTGGGGGAATAGTGGTCCGCTGGAACCAGCCGGGAATTTTATATATTAGAAATAACAGTAAACAACTTAAGCACTGATCGTAGGATACTATAGAAGGCACAAGGAATACAACACATAGAAGATATATTATACCATTTTAGCAAAATTAGGTTACATCCACACAGGGCCTCCATCTCTCAGTCAGGACAGCCCAAGGTGACGAACCAGCAAGCAGTAAATCAATCTGTGTTGGCCGTTAGACTCATTGAAGAGAAAAAAAAAAAAACTTTGATAAAGTGAGCACCATTGCTGACGAAAGGCACAAAACGATATGGATCTGGTATGCCAAACATTGGCTCAGGGGTGTCAGGTTATGTCCTGTAGCCTGTAGCCAGCAATCGATGATGAAAAACAAAAGGCCTCATGGGATTAACAAACTCATGTTAAAATGGTCATCCCAGTCGGGCAAAAATTTGCTCTTTTATCCGGTACCGTTCAGTAATTTTTACACAGTAGAACTAACAGTAAACATTCTAAGTACTTATTATAGGATACAGTACTATAAAAGGACCAAGGAATACAACACATAGCACGTATACCAACAAAGCAAAATTACATTTCATCCACCCAGGGCTGTCATCTCACAATTGGGACAGCCTAAGGTGGGGATCCAACGGGCGATATATCAACCTGTGTTGGTAACTGGACTTAAAAAAAATGATCGGGATAATGAATGATCAAACTGCAGTTCATGAAAATGTCGCTGCAGGTCAGGCAGAGAAGAGGCGTGTAACTGACGACCTTGGTGAGAAAAGTGAAAGCTTAAACAGGAAACTCCATCTATACTTGATTCTCTGGGTCTGTAGAATCTGCAGATAGGGTTTTTAGGTTCCGCCTTTGGCGTTCATAACAAGAGAAGGGTATGCAAACAATTGGAGGGAGTTACCATGGAAGAAGAGATTTTGAAGTTCCCTTGCTGCCTGCAGGAGTCTCTCTTTGGTGCGATATTATGAAATTTGATAATTATATAACTCGGAGGGCCCTCAACTGGTTTAGATGCAAGGCATCTGTGGATGCGATCAAATTCCAGGCGCTCAAGGGGGATCTCTGATGCTAATTTCTGGAAGAAGGTGGTGGCGTTGCCTTGCAGATTAACGATGACCGCAGGGACTCCGAGGAGGCAGGGGATGTCCCTGCAGGCTCTATTTTTAGCATCTTCCAATTTGTCTCTTAGGCTTTTAAGTTCAGAATTTGATTTATCAACTTTTTTCTCATGTCCACATGTTGGTTTGTGCGGTGGCCTAGTTCTTTAAGACCCTTCGCTAGGTCAGAAGAGAGTTTGCGGGAGGCCGTGGTGATCTTATCCCACACTATAGAGTGGAATTTTGAAAGCAGGGTTTCAGTGGCCAGGGGGCTTACCAGGTCCATGGGGAATTGTAAGCTGTCCACTGGAGAAGCTGGGCCCGTCGCTGAGAGCCGTGTAGAGTCATCAGGCTCCGAAGGTTCTGGCTCCTGTGGCAGAGGAGGCTTTTGGCTGGGTACGGTATTTCTGCCAGTGTTTGGGCATGCGTTGCTTACCCACTGGGTGCCTGGTGCTATCTGCAGCTGTGGGAGCTGGGTTGTCTGTGCTGGAGTGCGATCTGTGCCCTGTCAGCTGAGATACACTGATCGGACGGTGCAGAGCGAGAAGATTAGGCAGCCATCTTCCTCAATCGCACGCATGCGTCCTGAATGGGTTACATTCATTACAGCTGTGATTTACTATGGTGTGCTGGGATTGGAGCAGCTATCACATGGTACAGGGTGCTGTGATAGACTGTGGGCCAATCACAGCATCACTATGGATTACACAGCTGTTATGAATGAAATCCATTTATAACAGCTTTGTTGACGTTGTGATCATGTGATTGGCCCACAGCTATCACATGGTACCTGGCCCAATCACAACACATTGTACCATGTGATAGCTGTGGTCCACTCACAGCACACAATAGTAAATGACAGCTGTACTGAATGTAACCTATTCATGACAGTTGTAAACATTGCTGTTACAGTGATCATCACTGTAACAGCAAAGTGTAAAAAAAGAAAAAAGAAAAAACTGGTGGACATAATGGTGACGGGATGGTGCAACACTAACCCAGAAAAGGCAGGATCATGTACAAGTACATGATCCTGCCTGCCCGTGCCACCCTGCCGCAGTAAATGTACAGTGGCCAGGCAGCAATCGTTAAAGTAGTTGTGAGCATAAAATGTTATAAACAACTTTCAAATAAAGTTATAACTAATCAGGTACCAACTGCTTTTTATTAGTTTCAGAAATTATCTGTCTTACCTTTTTTACAAGGTTAAAAGGTTCTGTCATATGACCATGAATCTCCTCTTCCTGATATTGAGAGGAAAGGTTACAGGACACTGTGCCAACACACATTGTGCCTGCATTCAACAGTGTGTTCAGCCTGAGGCAAGATACAGGCTGTGCTTAAGCAGAGGGTGTGCTCAAGAGGGTGGCTGTAATTGGTTGGAGGTGTGTATCAAAGGCAGGCTGTGATTAATTATGGTATGGTGTGATATGTTTTTCCCATTCATGAGGCGTTCTTGTTTAATAAATTCCCTTTCATGGTAGAACCAAAGAATGGGAAAAAAACAAAAATGTTTTTATGAGGCGTTTTTCATATCCATTAATATCCTGTTTGTTATTACTGAAATTACGTGAAATGAAGTCACAAAGTATTATTATGCATATTTTAAACATTGCTTTGTAAAAAAAAAGCATCATATACTCTAGGTATATACTGCCTAAATAAACCATACAAGAAGATCTAAATTCAAATCACTAAAATATCAAATTTTAACCGCTTCAATACTGGGCACTTGCACTTTTTCAAGTGACAACACTGAAGAAATTACACTTTGCTACGATGTAAAGTAGTGAGTGTACAGCTTGTTTAACAGTGTAAACTTGCTGTCCCCTCAAAATAACTCAACACACAGCCATTAATGTCTAAACCACCGGCAACAAAAGTGAGTACACCCCTAAGTGAATATGTCCAAATTGGGCCCAAAGTGTCAATATTTTGTGTGGCCACCATTATTTTCCAGCACTGCCTTAACCCTCTTCGGCATGGATCACCAGGTTGCCACTGGAGTCCTCTTCCACTCCTCCATGATGACATTACAGAGCTGGTGGATGTTAGAGACCTTACACTCCTCCACCTTCCATTTGAGGATGCCCCACAGATGCTCAATAGGGTTTCGATCCGGAGACATGCTTAGCCAGTCCATCACCTGTGCCCTCAGCTTCTTTAGCAAGGTAGTGGTCGTCTTGGAGGTGTGTTTGGGGTTATGTTGGAATACTGCCCTGTGACCCAGTCTCCGAAGGGAGGGGAATCATTCTCTGCTTCAGTATGTCACAGTACATATTGGCATTCATGGTTTCCTCAATAAACTATAGCTCCCCAGTGTCGGCAGCACTCATGCATCCCCAAACCATGACACTCCCACCACCATGCTTGACTGTAGGCAAAACACACTTGTCTTTGTACACCTCACCTGGTTGCTGCCACACATGCTTGACACCATCTGAACCAAATAGGTTTAGTTTGGTCTCATCAGACCCCAGGACATGGTTCCAGTAATCAATGTCCTTAGTATGCTGGTCTTCTGCAAACTGTCTGCAGGCTTTATTGTGCATCATCTTTAGAAGAGGCTTTCTTCTGGGAAAACAGCCATGCAGACCAATTTGATGCAGTGTGCGGCATATGGTCTGAACACTGACAGGCTGACCCCCCACCCCTTCAACCTCTGCAGAAATTCTGGCAGCACTCATACGTCTTTTTCCCCAAACACAACCTCTGGATATGAAGCTGAGCACGTGCACTCAACCTCTTTGGTCGACTATGACGAGCACTGTTCTGAGTGGAACCTGTTCTGTTAAACCACTGTATGGTCTTGGCCACCATGCTGCAGCTCAGTTTCAGGGTCTTGGCAATCTTCTTATAGCCCAGGCTCTCTTTATGTAGAAACAATTCTTTTTTTTTCAGATCCTCAGAGTTCTTTGCCATGAGGTGCCATGTTGAACTTCCAGTGACCAGTATGAGAGAGTGAGAGTGATAACACCAAATTTAACACCAAATTTAACACACCTGCTCCCCATTCACACCTGAGACCTTGTAACGCGTAAGTCACATGACACCAGGGAGGGTTAAATGGCTAATTGGGCCCAATTTGGAAATTTTCTCTTCAGGGTGTACTCCCTTATATTGCCAGCAGTTTAGACATTAATGTCTGTATGTTGAGGTTTTTTGAGGGGACAGCATATTTACACTGCTATACAAGCTGTACACTCACTACTTTACATTGTAGCAACGTGTCATTTCTTCAGTGTTGTCACATGAAAAGGTATAATAATTTACAAAAATTGGGGGAATGAACTCACTTTTGTCAGATACGGTATATATGTAATTTACATGCAAAAGTTGCTTTGAATCTTTCTAAATCTGCAGCTTTCATTAAAAGAATACCTGATGATTCTACAATTTTGGTCCTTGTTCACACATTTCCTGTTATAAGAGAACAGTAGTTGCCAAGTTGTACTTCTGTACTGTAATCCTGTCACAAGTGCTCCTGCAAGAAGTAGCACTGACATACAAGCATGGACCGCCATTTTTACTGTCGGTAAACCAGACAAGAAAAATGACGTGCAGCAAACACTGGAGGCTTGTGAGAATCAGCAGCACTGAGCTGCAAAACAAAATAAAAATCTTTTATATAAACAAAAAACATGGAAATTGATTATGATACACAGGCCTTAGCAAATGTGTCATCGGGTTTAGCAATAAGGGGAAAGGTTTGAATGGCATTTTTTTAAAAATGCACATTGATTAAAGGTAATTCTACACAGTGCTAATGATTACTACATCATGGCAAGGTGTAAATGAATGAGAAATATCAGTTCTTCTGGAGACATTCTCCCAAAGAACCTGCAATTATCTTATTTCCCAGGGATAAAGCACCTTAGATTAAGACCATGAAAGAATCTTGACTTTGTGTAGGTCTTTAATGTCCATCTCCTAGCATAAATAGGAATTTTGTACTCACAGTAGTTCATTAGCGCACAAAGGATCTTCATCAATGTGTGGGTATTACTGCTGCCTACAGGACAGGATGCAAATAAGAAATGGGCCAGAACCCTGTAAGTGAATATATCCCTACTCCAGCTCAGTTGTAGCAAAAAGTAAAAGGGAACATCTCATACTTGTTAACAAAAATAACTCTGCAAGCACCTTAATTATTTGGCACCTTGGCACCTTAATTGGATCACTTTAAGGACTCTTTTCAAGCACTGAATATTTATTTGGACTATTTCTAACCACCTATTTTGTTTATTGTGCACTAATATATTTATCTATATATTTATTTATTTGTTATTGCTCAGAGATTTTTTTAGCACATAGCACTTTTTTACATTTGATCATACAGTGTGCACTTTATAAAATATTGAATATTGTATTTATATCACAGCACTTTACACTTTATTTGAGCTAGCGCTGCATAAATTCGTTTTTCAACAAAAATAACTTAGCCATAAGAACAGACCAATATAGGAGTGCCCCAAAAGAGTGTAACAGCTGTGTCCATTGAGAGAGAATTCTTATCCTGTCTGGTTATACTGCCATCATGTATAGGAGAAACAGACAGGGGCAAAAAAAAAAAACCTAAAAAAAAAACTGCGAAACAGCCAGTACAAAAAAATCCACAACCAGCATGCTTCAGTTTTGTAGAAAAGTAGCACTGATAGCATAATCATAAACAGAGACGCGTGGGACCCATGAACGTCAGGGGACTCATTATAGGGATTTTACAAAAGGAGTACAAACATCATGTTTTTCTTCTCATCCATTGAGGGACACAGGAATTCTTATGCCTCGTACACACGCATCGATAGTTGGCCGTGAGTTTTCAGCCAACGTCCGATCGGCCGATTTTCGGCTTGTTAGTATGATGCTTTCGACAACCGACTCCGACTTTTCGGCCGAATAAAATCTGGTGTGCAGGCTATAAAATTTTTGTTGGCCGTCAACACAACGGCCGATTTTCCGTCAAAAAATTTGTGTGCAGTCTAGGCACATTCCAACCAACAGAACACAACTCTGGACAAAAGTCGGACGATCGGTCGGCCGATAATCGTTGCGTGTGTACGAGGCATTAGACAGTTGTGCTTTCTGAAAACAGTCTAATAGAGGGGCGGGCAACAAATGCTAACAGATGGATGATGGTCTGCCTGAGTCACTTAGAGGTGGTGGAATGAGAAGCTAGTTTATCCTTACTGGGTCCACTTGGGATTATAAAAATGAAGCTGACTTCCTGAAAAAACATCCCTGAGTCCAGACACCATCAGATGAAGAAGGTTTCAGGTGAACTGTCCATGCCTGGGACATATACAGTTGTGTTAAAAATAATAGCACTACTTAAAAAAGTAAAGCTCAAAATCCTTATAATAGCTTTTATTTCCATACACACAAATGCATTGGGAACACTACACTGTCTATTCCAAATCAAAATATGAACAAAAATGTTTTAAATTCGTTATTACTTTACAGAAAGTGAAGAAAAATTAATTTTAAGCTTTTCCAAAAAATAGCAGTTTCTGAATTCTTCTTTACAAACTCAAACATTTACTGAACAACCTGAAAAATGCTTGAAGATTTAACTTTCCTGTGAATCACTGAACTAATATTTAGTTGTATATCCGCTGTTTCTTAGAACTGCTTAACATCTGTGTTGCATGGAGTCAACCAACTTCTGGCACCTGTGAACAGGTATTGCAGCCCTGGACGATTGCACTACATTCCACAATTTAAGGCCCAGGGATTGGGCTGGCCACTCCATAACAATCTTGTTGGTGTTGAACCAAGATGGTTCACACTTACGGTGTGTTTGGGGTCATTGTCTTCTTGAAACCCCCATTTCAAGGGCATTTCCTCTTCGGCATAAGGCAACATGACCTCTTCAAAGTATTTTAATGTATTCAAACTGATCCATAATCCCTGGTATGCGATAATAAGGCCCAACATCATAGTATAAGAAACATCCCCATATTATGATGCTTGCGCCACCGTGCTTCACTGTCTTCAGTGTACTGTGGCTTGAATTCAGTGTTTGGGGGCCATCTGACAAACTGTCTGTCCAAAACAATCTTGCTTTCATCAGTCCAAAAAATGTTGCGTCTTTTCTTTTTAGGTTAGTCAATGTGTTCTTGTAGTTGTTACAGTACTCATGGGTAACTTTACCCTGGAGCTGATCACTGGCTTTGCCATTTTTGCTATTCTTCGAGCCATTCAAATCAAATGCTAGTCTTTATTTTTCTTCCACATCTTCTGGTTTTGGTTGCCATTTTAAAGCTTTTGAGATCATTTTAGCTGAACAGTCTATCAGTTTCTGCACTTCTTTATATGTTTTCCCCTATCCAATCAACTTTTTGATCAAAGTACTCTGTTCTTCTGAACAATGCCTGGAACCACCCATTTTACTCAGATTTTCAGAGAGAAATGCACTATACCCAACATGTACAACATTTGCTGCCTTCATCCCTAAATAAGGGCCATCTGTTTTTTCACAGACTGAATGATCTTAAGAACTGAACTCCATACTGCTTTTATATTGAACATGCCCCTTTCAATTAATGATTCAGTTACACAGAATCAGCAACATGCATGTCATGACTGTAGGGTCTGTTGGTTTTCTATTACTCGATTTGATAGCTGAAACGTAAAGACTCACCAATGAAAGCAGGCTTTCCAACCTCAATAGTAAAAATTAAGGGGCTTAATTTACAAGCCAGAAGAATGGTGGCAATCAGAGTGCCTCCCTCTATATTAGCACCTGTGCTTTTAATTACCAGTGATGGAGAAGAAAGGTCTGGTTGATGTGGGAGCTGCCACGGGTACCTTTAACCAGACACAGCAGGGCTCAATACAAGGCTCTTCTTACACATTTCAAAGCTTTAATCCCTACCTAAGTTTTGTAGGTTGTTGGTACCTCAGGCCAATGAGAAGTGGGACTTTTAAGGCAGGTAGGGGTAATACGAAAAAGTACAAGCAAAATAGGTGATAAATAATAAAATGGTATTTAATCCTTAAAACATTTGTACAGTTGAGTACAATGAAGTGAAAGGGTTATAGACCCTTGTGAGAGTGTGTGGTAGATAGAGGATTTGTGACACGTGGTAAATGGTAACTTGAAGAGTATATCTCTGTCATTCCCTGCTGTTAAGCTTGGGTTGCCCAGATCAGAGATGTCTCCTATATCCTACGCGTCTCCTTAGGGAGCCTTTTTCAAGGTTGATAGTCACCATTTCTGTTGGTAAAATGCAGATATGGTGTTAGATATTTATAAATTTCACCACTTTTATTAAAAAAAATATATAAATTGTGGTGAGTCGTTCAAATGTAGTACATACATATTATTTTCTTTAAATCCTTGTATGCTGGAGTGGCTCCCCTTTTAGCACAGCGAGAACCTATGCGGTTTCCTGAAAGATATATGGGGTTCAACTTTGAGATTTGTTGTGATTTTTGTATAATAACTCTGAAATGTACTATATATTAGAACTTCACAAGAAAGCACACCAATAACCAGGGAATTTCTCTTATTAAATGCGATCTGGCGGAAAACACCCACTCTTAAGGGACCCCACGATCGCTGCTGAAATATTGGTAAAAATCAAGATTCAAGGTAACAACATTCATCCCTTGAAAATACGCTTACACAC
Organism: Pelophylax lessonae; assembly: GCF_965119305.1. Taxonomy (NCBI): domain Eukaryota; kingdom Metazoa; phylum Chordata; class Amphibia; order Anura; family Ranidae; genus Pelophylax; species Pelophylax lessonae. The sequence goes on along the minus strand of NC_138770.1, from coordinate 505,251,763 downwards.
TGTACCACACCTACTTTCTCAAATATATATACCTGTCTCACATAGATCAGCACTACTTAAAAGGCACAAGGACATTCTTGAAAGGGACCGGTCTTTAATACACCGGACCCAAATAGCCACCGGGGGAGACTCACATGACCTACCCCAAACATGATACATGGCCAAATATGTATGTCTAATATATAGTACATTTCAGAGTTATTATACAAAAATCACAACAAATCTCAAAATTGAACCCCATATATCTTTCAGGAAACCGCATAGGTTCTCGCTGTGCTAAAAGGGGAGCCACTCCAGCATACAAGGATTTAAAGAAAATAATATGTATGTACTACATTTGAACGACTCACCACAATTTATATATTTTTTTTAATAAAAGTGGTGAAATTTATAAATATCTAACACCATATCTGCATTTTACCAACAGAAATGGTGACTATCAACCTTGAAAAAGGCTCCCTAAGGGGCCGAAACGCGTAGGATATAGGAGACATCTCTGATCTGGGCAACCCAAGCTTAACAGCAGGGAATGACAGAGATATACTCTTCAAGTCACCATTTACCACGTGTCACAAATCCTCTATCTACCACACACTCTCACAAGGGTCTATAACCCTTTCACTTCATTGTACTCAACTGTACATATGTTTTAAGGATTAAATACCATTTTATTATTTATCACCTATTTTGCTTGTAGTTTTTCGTATTACCCCTACCTGCCTTAAAAGTCCCACTTCTCATTGGCCTGAGGTACCAACAACCTACAAAACTCTTTACCAGGGACGACGGCAAACCTGACTACACATAGGGTCATAGAGATCAAAACCCCTTATTAATCTCTACCTAAAGCAATCATCCTTAGAAGCCGAGGAATAAGCTTCAATGCAGGAAAAGTATATAAGGGCATAGGCCAGCAGATCTCTGGATCCTGCAGTAACAATAGATCTCACTGTGTTCCTCAATGTTGGCATTTCTGCTTAAAGCACCCACTTGCTGGAAAGAAGAGTCTCCTCGACTGAAGTGCTGGGAAATCAGGAAGTCTGTCTGCCAGTTCTCCAGTCCCCAGATGTGGACTGGCAGTTATTTTTGGGCCACAGCTTGACTACTTGTTCTACCCTATAGTTCGCTGCAGAAAGCCACATGTCCCAGATTTGTCAAAGCAGGCTAGTACAAGACAGGGCCCAGACAGAAGCCAGATGCAGAGGCCTGCAGGGAGGGCAGATGTCCTATGGTAACAGGAAAACAGCTCATAAAAGTAATTGTAAAGCCCATATAATGTAATAAATAGCAAGCTGCAGCAGAAAAAAAAACCCCTAAAGACACAGCAGTGATCAGTGAGAACAGTCATATACTTATCAACTGATATGTCAAGTTTCAGCCTGTAATCACAGGGCTAGTCTGGCCCTGATAAGAAGTCAAATTCACTGCAGTGAATTCCAAGATTTGGAAATCTGGCATGACACCATATATGCAAGTCGGTTAGTCAGTCCAGAAGACATTTCCTGGTATGACCAATGCAGAGAAAATACATAATTAGAGATGATCCAGGCAGACATTGTGACTGTTGTCTCCTGAAGAGACAATCAAGCATTTTTGTATCTAACATGATACTATTAGGCAGCTGCCTGATAGAAGCAACCGTCAAACACGGTTTAAGATACAGCATAACTGAAGAGAGATGTCCTGCTGCTTTAGGAAACCAAGTTTTAGGGATGTAGCTACTAGAGGGAGCTGTTTTGCAGTGTCCTCCTGTTGAGGCAGTGTATTCCTATGTTGACAATAAGAAATATGTGTCCTCCAACTATTTTTGGAGTAACAGCAGTACTGTAATACTGTAACAGCAGTACTGGAATTTAAGCAAGAAGTGAGGGGATCTCTGTAGTGAGGACACTGCAATTCAAATCTTACAGGGATTTTCACCCTGTAAATTTTGAAGAAAATAAATAAATAAAAAATAATGTGCCTCTGTTGTAGAGAGTGTGCTCACTTCTTGCCTCAGTGGTCACACAGGAAGGAAAAATTCTGCAAGGGGTACAGACACAGCAGCGTGACAGATGTTCTAACACTTCACCAGTGTACCCAAAAACTGAAAAAAAGGACCTTTGACTTACCTGTAAATACCATATCTTTAGGTGGTTGAACACAGGCAAGCTTTTGAGGACATGCCCCTTTGGGCATCTCATCGATAACCCTACCGTTCGCTGTGAGTTGGCAGTTTTGTAGCAAGCAATGCAGATTTACAAGGCAAGTTTAGGAAGTGTGGCTTGTGTCCTGTGCAGTACTCCTAGATATAAAATTTACAGGTACTTTAAAATCCACTTACCTTAATCAGATAATACAGGACACAGGCAACCTACATATACCATGTCCCAAAGCAATAAATACAAGGGTGGGCAAAAACCAGGCAACAGAACTGTACCAAAAGGCCCAAAATAACAGGTGGCAAAAACCCCTGGACAACAGAGGCCTATTACCTAAAGGCCCAGAATTTTGTGATTTGTGCTTATAAGAGCCCTAGAGATCAAAATCCTTATCCATCTAGCAATTATGGATATTGAGTCAGGGTGCCTCTTGCTAGGACAAAAGGAAAGGACAAAATGGCTGTCTAACGGAAGCAATAGTTTCTAGGTACAGTCTAATGGCTCTGACAACATCAAGGGTATGTACAGAGACCTCCTTTGGATGCTTTGGAGCAGGGCACAAGATTGGCAGAACAATGTCCTTATTGAGATGAAATGCTGAAACCACTTTGTAAGAAAAGATGGTCTATGGCAGTGATGGCAAACCTTGGCATCCCAGATGTTTTGGATCTACATTTCCCATGATGCTCAACTACACTGCAGAGAGCATGAGCATCATGGGAAATGTAGTTCCAAAACATCTGGGGTGCCAAGGTTAGCCATCACTGGTCTAGGGCATAATACAGCCTTGACATTGTGAAGTATGAAGGAAAGAGCTGCTCTTTCTGGAGTACACCTATCAGAAGTGATGGCCACCAGAAGACTACTTTGAAAATAAAAACAAACACAAGTCAAGATTCCAGGGGAACCCTGGGTGCTGCAAAGGTGTGTGTGTGTTGGTGGGGGATTGGGTTGAACGAATACGAGAAACACCTTAAAAAATTGGATTTTTGACTTAACGTAAAATCCATTTCTCTGATGTTCATTGACAGACACAGCTCTTCATCTTCATCATCAGACACAGATCTTCATGACCGTAGCCCCCTACGGGTGTAGGACACTAGGCAGAGAAAAGCTTGAGCACCCCTAAGGGGCAATCCCTGGGGGTATACTCCCACTTCCTGCTATAGGTATTCAGTTCTGTAACAAGCAGTGACAGAAGCAAAAAAAACCCATCTCCAAGAGGGAAGGGTGCTTCGTCCGTCAATGAACATCAGAGAAATGGATTTTACGGTAAGTCAAAAATCCTATTTTCTCTTTCGTTCATTGACAGACACAGCTCTTCATCTTCATGACCGTAGGGATGTCCCAAAGCAGTGTCAAAGATGAGGGGTGCAACTGTAGGGAGAACACAGGCGCCACTCTAAGTGCAGTATAAGGATTTATTGATAAAAAAATCAGAAGAAAGGTACTCACAAAGGAATATGTAAAATAGGCATGAGAATGTCCATGTATGTGAGATGGGTCCATCAATCCGGTGTCATGATCAGGATGGCTCGAGCGGTCTCGATCCTCAGAATGTGAACCGATGGTAGTCAGTACTTCCTGCTCTTTGGAACGCACTACGGGCCTCCCGCCGTCACTTCCGGGTATGGCGTGATGATGTAATAGCGCCGGCAACGCGTTCTCGGATCTTAATAGCTTTATTCGTCTACTTACATTGAAACATCACTTTCAGATTCAAACTAATAAAAATAACCCAATACAGCTATCTTCACTCATCCCGGAGACAGATTCCGAGTTAACCATTGACCCCATTGGGCAGAAACTTTTAGAGTAACTATATATTAGTAATGATGATGAAGACCTGGCCTTTTTCACCCAACACCCTTCCACGTCTCCACCTGTTCAGCATACCAGCTTTGGTCAAAATCCAACTTCAACCCAGTGCATTCCAAAGGCCCTTATGTTCAAACATTTTACCAGGTAGTCTTTTCAGAAATTAAAAAGATGTGCACCCACAACAATTCCCCTAATATGTCACTCCTTAGAAATTCCAACTTAACTCGTAGTGAGAGACAAGCTCTCACTGATTTGTACAATAATCATGATCTGATTATAAAAACTGCAGACAAAGGAGGAGGCATAGTTATTCAGGATAGAGCTGACTATCTTAGGGAAGCTCACCGTCGTTTGGCTGATACTGTAACATATCTAAAACTTCCAACAGACCCTCTACCTTGGTACATTACTGAAGCCACAGGGCTTATCACACAGTTCAAAGAAGCTGGCATTATTAATAAATCTGAGTATGCCTTTTTCAATAGGGATTTTTTCTCCACACCTTACTTTTATCATATCCCAAAATGTACACAAAAATCTAGAGAATCCACCTGGTGGACCCATAGTTGCGGTTATGGATAGCATCACCAATCCTTTCTCGCAATATGTGGACCAGTTTTTGCAGCCTTTGGCCCAGAATCTCCCATCTTACATTCGGGATGGAGTCCATCTTTTAGAATTATTGACACCTTATAGTTGGGAACCCACATATATGTGGGCTTCGTTAGATGTCAATTCCCTATACACCTCTATTCCCCACCCTATAGGTCTTAAAGCAGTCACTCGGTCCCTCATGGAACATCCTACCATCCATCCAACACAGGCCCAGTTCATTGTGGAGGCAACCAGCTTTTGTCTTACCCACAATTATTTTCAATTTGACGGAGATTTTTACTTGCAAGTCAACAGCACAGCTATGAGGGCTAATTTTGCCCCCAACTATGGCAATTTGACAATGGGCTTGTGGGAAGACAATTATATTTTAAACAATAATCCGTATATCTCCCATATTATTTTCTATGGGAGATATATAGATGATATTATTGTCATTTGGGACGGCCCTGAACTCTTATTTTTAGAATTTGTCAGCCACTGTAATGCCAATAGATATAGTCTATCCTTTACTTCGGTACACCACCCTGCGGAATTAGCTTTCCTTGATTTCCTTTTATATCATAATGAAAGCAAAATAGAAGCCAAGAACTATACCAAGCCTACAGCGGGGAATTCATTTTTACACTTTCAGAGCTGTCACCACCCTAGGTGGATCAATAATATCCCTAAGAGTCAGTTTTGCAGACTCCGAAGGAACTGCACCAACGATGATGAAGATTATGCGGAACAGTGTCCTGTTGAAGAAAAAATTTGCTGAGAAGGCTTTTCCTGAACCCCTTTTGGATATGGCCCACAATATGTATTTGACCGGTCATGTACATAGTAAGAGAGACAAACTGGAGATACAGTCCACAACACCGAGATTTGTGACACAATTCCATACAAAATTTAAAAAGATGGAACAGGTTTTAGTTAAACATTGGCCGATCCTTTTAGAGGACCCTCATCTTAGGGATAGCTTACCACCCAAACCAAAGGTAGCATATAGAAAAGCAAGGAACATTAAAAGTATGGTGGCCCCTAGTAAACTTAAGGGCCAGCCTAAATCATCTTTGGAAGGGCCATGTTTGATTCCACTCATAGTCATGTACTAATGTCGCAAAAAATTGTGCCTGACCTGTAAACATGTGACCCATGGACAAAAAAGTTTTATAGTCAAAGGCAAAACTTATCCCATTACCAAATTTCATAACTTTTCCACAGAATATGTCATTTATTGTCTGACGTGCCCCTGCGGTCTTTCCTACGTAGAGAGAACAATCCGCACCCTGAGGAAGAGATTTGGTGAACAATCGCCGATTTGTGGAGGCAGGTGATGACAAGCACAGCGTTCCACTGCATTTTCTACAACATCATGATAAATCATCTCTTGGACTCAGGGTGTGGATTATAGAGTCTATACCAGCCACTTTTCCGCTTGCTGAACGTTTCAAACGTTTATGTCAAAGGGAGTCATACTGGATCTATAGTTTAGATACTTTGGTGCCTGGGGGCCTCAACGAGGAAATTTAAACCAACTCTCTCATCTAATAATATATATTGTTTATATATTTTTTAACATATATACATATATATTATTTTTAAATATATCTTTTGATATATATTTTTATATATTTATAAATATAATAAATTCTACTACCCCAGTATAAATATAAATTTATTAGATATATTTAATATTTTTAACTATCACTAAATATATTATTTTCTTCTTCTAATATAGTATATATTTTTTATTTATTTTTCCTATTTTATTATTGATTATTTATCTTTATTACTTATTATTTTTTCATTTAATATCTATTATTTTTTATAATTTAATTCATATCCTTACTATTCATAATGATTATTCGTATTGTAATTCCAATGTCATTTTGTTTAATTTATTTTATTCTGATTCAGTTTATTTTAATTAATTTATTTTCATTTTTTTCAACCAGTGTGGGTATGGCTTGTAATGTATAACTTTTAAAATAGGATTAGTTGTTTCCCCTTAGTTTTATGTATATAATTTGTATTTATATTTCAATATAGCTTAAGTACATTTAGTATATAATTTAAATGTATATCAATAAGGATTAGGTTTAGCGTTTTTTGTATTTGTAATTGCTATTTTCACAATTAGTTGCTTCCATGTTCTAGTCGCAGGTCCGGCCGACTTGGTTGGTCTTAGGACCCAGTTGTCCCGGACTTCTGCCCTATATAAGTCCCACATCCAATATGGCGCTTCATCGGCCTGAAGAAGGAGCGCATGCTCCGAGACCGCCTCGCCGGCACTATTACGTCATCACGCCATACCCAGAAGTGACGGCGGGAGACCCGTTCCAACCAGAAGGAAGTACTGACTACCATCGGTTCACATTCTGAGGTTCGAGACCACTCGAGCCATCCTGCTCATGACACCGGATTGATGGACCCATCTCACATACATGGACATTCTCATGCCTATTTTACATATTCCTTTGTGAGTACCTTTCTTCTGATTTTTTATCAATACATCCTTATACTGCACTTAGAGTGGCGCCTGTGTTCTCCCTACAGTTGCACCCAAGTCTCTTCTACTTGTCATCAGTGCAGCCTACAGAGTGAGTTTTTGGGATTTATAGTCTGTGCCCTATATCTGTTCTGTGCCTTCTAGGTCCCGAGTGTGGAACCTGTGAGGTCTCTATTTTTCTCCTTTTGCGCCAGATTTTTTTATCTTGTTAAAGATGAGGGGTGGGAACAGAAGATAGACTTCCCAAAAGGCTAAACATAACCAACCAGGTAACATGGAGCTCAACTGAGAACTGGAGCTCACCTGAAAAAAAAAACAGCCTCAAGAGGACAATCCTCTAAAACGGAAGACTGCAAAACTTTGCAGCCAAAAGAAGCATCCACAGATGCCAACACATCCGCTTTAAAAACTTTGTGAATGTGTGCACAGACAACCAAGTGGCCGCTTTGCAAACTTGCACCACTGACGCCTGATAACGGAAGGCCCAGGAGGCACTAAGTGCCCGAGTAGAGTGCGCCCTGACTGGAAAAGGAGAAACCTGAACCTTGATAGAATAAGCTTGAATAACAGTCTGCCTGATCCATCTGGAAGTGGTCACAGCAGAAGCAGCTAGCTCCTTGCTATGTCCATCCGTGAGGACAAACACTGAGTCTGACATTCGAAACTACTCCGTAGCTGCCTGGTACACCCTGATCGCCTGAACCACATCCAGGGAATGCATGGCAACTTCATTTGGATGCTTAGGCTTAGGACACAGGTAAGGCAACACAATATCTTCATTCAGATAAAAATCCGAGAAGACCTTAGGAAGGAATGATGGACATGGCCGAAGAACCACCTTATCCCTGTGAACAACTAAATAAGGTGAACGGCGAGACAGCGCTGCCAGATAAGACACCCTGCACACCAAAGTAATAGCCACCAAAAAGGCCACCTTCTGGGATAATGTAAGCAGGGGAATCTTCCGAATATTTTCAAAGGGAGGTTTCTGAAGAACTGTCAACACCAAATTGAGGTCTCACGGTGGCAAAGGAGAACGCACCGGGGGTGCCAAGTGTCTCACTCCCTGGAGAAAAGTACGCACCAAAAAGTGTGAGGCCAACGGACATTGAAAGAAAAATCGTCAAAGCCGAGACCTGGCCCTTGATGGTACTCAAGGCCAAACGTTGCTTGACCCCTGGCTGGAGGAACGCCAAGATCACCGATGGTAAATGAAGGTAAAAGTAGATTTTCTAGCTTTTAAAAGCAAAGGAACCAACGAATCAGACAACCCTCTATCCTTCAGCACCTGACTTTCAACAGCCGGGCCTTCAAAGCAGGATGGAAGATCGGTCCTTGAGACAGCAGATCTTTACTGAGAGGGAGTCTCCAAGAACATCGGCAACCAGCCCTACCAGATCGGCGTAACAAGACTTGCGGGGAGGCCAGTCTGGAGCCACTAGAATGGCTGGAATCTCTTCTGCCTCGATCCTGTGCAGGAGTCACAGCAGAAGCTTGAGAGGAGGAAAGGCGTATATCAGACGATAATGACTCCAGGAAGCCACTAGGGCGTCTGTGGCTTCGGCTAGAGGTTCCCAAGACCGTGCCACAAACCTCTGAACTTTCCTGTTGAGACGAGAGGCCAATAAGTCCACCTCAGTAGTCCCTGAATCACCGGAGACACAACTGAGTGAACACCTCTGGATGAAGTGACCATTCTTTCTGGTCCGACGCCTGTCGACTGAGATAGTCCACCTGCCAATTTTCCGCCCCTGGAATGTGTACAGCAGAGAGGGCTGGAACTAACCATTCTGCCCACCTTAGAATGTTGCCACTTCCCTATCTGCCAACACACTTCTCGTGCCCCCTTGGTGATTGACAAAGGCCACGGCAGTGGCATTGTCCAATTGAATCCGTACAAGACACCCCTGGAGACAAACTGTCTAATGATCCATGCAAAGCCTGGCCGCTTGGAGCTCCAGTACATTGATCGGTAGCCTGGACTCCTCCAGAGTCCAGACCCCTTGAGCACAATCCGTGGGGAGTACACCTCCCCACCCAGATAGGCTGGCATCCGTGGTGACAACCGTCCATTACAGGGGAAGAAAGGATTTTCCCTGAAAATGTGCCGGAGAACGAAGCCACCAAACCAAGCCACCCCTTGTTCTGCGATTCAACACGATAAGATTGTCCAGAGATTGAGGATCCTTGTTCCACTTCACCAGAATCTCCTTTTGCAGAGATCTCTAGTGGAACTGTGCAAAACGCAATCGCCTCGAAGGTAGACACCATCAGGCCCAGCACCCGCATGCATGTCTGAAGAGATGACAGTCTGCTGGACAGCAGAAGCCAAATCGCCTCCTGCAACTTCTGAGGTTTTGCTAGAGGGAGAAATACTGTGGCTGAGGCTGAGTCCAGAGTCAGTCCCAAATATTCCAGGCTCGTGGATGGGACTAGAGCAGACTTCTGAAGAATCAGAATCCAACCAAACTCCCTCAGCGTTTGCAAAGTGATCTCAAGTTGGTCAACAGGGCAGTCACTTTTGTGAAGAACCTAGGAGCGGAGGCGAGACCGAAGGGTAACACCACAAATTGACAATGGTCCTCGCCCATAGCAAAGTAGGGAAAGCACTGATGGGCAATACAAATGGGGATGTGAAGGTAAGCGTCATTGATGTCGATGGATGCGAGAAAGTCCCCTTGATGTAGGGATGCTTCCACCATCCCAATGGACTCCATTCAAAACTTCTGTACCTGCACAAAGCAGTTTAGCGCCTTGAGGTCCAGAATTGGACGCACCTTGCCCTCCCTCCTGGAACCATAAACAGGCTTGAATAGAAACCTTGAAAGCGTTCCGACATCAGAATCGGGACAATCACTCCTTGAGACAACAAGTGTTGCACTGCCCCATAGAGATCTTGTAAGCGATCCAGGTATAAGTGCAGGTTGGAAGGAAAGAACCTTGCTGGCAGGTATAATCGAAACGTGATCTTGTAGCCAGATCGAATGACTTTATGGACCCACTTGTCCTGCATTAGGAAGGTCCACGGGTCCGGAAAACAGCAAAGACGTCCCCCCTCCCCTGATACAAGTGAGGGCGCCCCTTCATGCGGAGGAGGTTTTGTCCACAGACCTGCCAGACCCTGCTCTTGGTTGGCCTGACCAAAACTTCTTGGAACCCCCATTGGAGGCTCCGAAGGGTTTTGATCCCTTGTCTTGGGACCCTGAGGAATGAAAAATTGGATTTTTGATTTACCGTAAAATCCTTTTCTCTTAGGGTTCATTGATGGACGCAGGTAATACTGCCCCCTACAGGAGTAGGACACTAGGCAGAAAGAATTTCTGGCTACGCCTATGGGCAGTCCCTGGAGGTATACCCGCTCTCTTCCTGCATAGGATGTCAGTTTTGTATCAAAGCAGTGTGTCAGAAAAGCACACCAACCCACTCAAAAAATGAGAGGGGCGGGTACTGCGTCCGCCAATGAACCCAAGAGAAAAGGATTTTACCGTAAGTCAAAAATCCAGTTTTCTCTATTGTTCATTGATGGAAACAGTCCTCTGATGCATATCAGTAGGGACGTCCCAAAGCAGTACCAAAATGAGGAGTGGGAATAGCAGAACAAAGAAAAAACAGTCCCCAAGGCCAACCAGGCAACACAGGACACATCAGAACAACCAGATGAGGTCCACCTGAAACAAACAGAAAAAAACACCCTCAAGGAAGGCCAAGGGGCCCCTAAACCGCAGCCTGCAAAACCTTGCAGCCAAAGGAGGCATCCGCAGATGCCATCACATCCACCTTATAAAATATGGTAAAGGTGTGAACAGACGACCAAGTCGCTGCCTTGCACACCTGAAGCACAGATGCCTGATGGCGAAAGGCCCAGGAAGCACTAAGCGTCCGAGTAGAGTGTCAGAATGTAAGGACAACATGGTTATGGACTGAAGCACAGAGGGCGAGAAACCATCGACTCCTATGTCTAATGTATGCAAGACTGCAGCCAAGGACAAAAAAGATAAAGTTAAGTCTCAAAGGAAGCAGCTGTTGCTGGGTGATTCAATCATAAGAAGTGTGGAGCTTAAAGAAAATGGTTTTGTGAGATGTCTCCCTGGTGCTACTGCTAGACCAGATAGAAGACGTATTATTAATATTGTTAAGCAAGCAAAGCAGGAAGGGGACGTGGATGTTCTTGTCCATCTAGGGACAAATGACCTGGCTTGCAATGAAGTGTCAGAGGTGAAAAAATCTTTTATCACACTTGGTAATGACGTACAGGATTTTGCATCCACCATTTCATTTTCTGAAGTTCTGCCTGTGCATAATGTTCAGAATGATAGGCAGAGGCGCATAAAGGAGTTCAACATATGGCTTAGTAAATGGTGTCAAGAGCAAGGATTTGGCTTTGTTTCTCATGATAGCTCTACTTGGAATAGAAAGGAACTGTACAAAAAAGATGGTTTGCATCTTTCTCTCAAAGGAACAAATGTACTTAGTGAACAACTCCAAGAATTTGCGAAAGAGTATTTAAACTAGGAAGGGGGGGCAAAAGAGTGCAAATACAAGTGTCCAATTGCACCCCGAAACAATGCCAGAACAGGTCAGAAGCACAGAGGTTAAGAAATGATAAGCTCAGAGTCCTGTCTACAAATGCTCGCAGTTTAGGTAAAAAAAATCAATGAACTTGGATCAATAATGGCATCTGAGAATGTAGATTTAGTGGCTGTTACGGAGACATGGTTTAATGAAAGAAATGACTGGGACATAACCATACCAGGGTGCTCTTTATACAGAAGAGACAGAGAAGGCAAGAAATGAGGAGGAGTGGCCCTGTATGTGAAAGATAGCATTAAATCTAACCTAATACAAGTTGGTGAGGCCAACATAGAGTCAGTTTGGGTTACGTTGCACTTTGCTAATCATGCAGTAACTCGTGTAGGTGTGATATATAGACCACCTGGTCAAGTTAAAGAACTAGATTATCTACTAGTTGAAGAAATAGCTAAAATGACAATGAAAGGAGAAGTTATCATTATGGGAGATTTCAATCTTCCAGATATAAACTGGAAAACCAAAATAGCAAGTTCTACCAGGAGTACAGATATTCTAAATTCCCTACTGGGGTTGTCTCTGCAACAAGTGGTTAAGGAGCCAACCCGGAGGGAGGCCATTTTGGATTTGGTATTCACAAATGGGTATTCGGTATATGATGTCATTGTAGGCGAAACCTTGGGATCTAGTGATCACCAGTCAGTGTGGTTTAATATAAGAACTGTGAAAGAGTCACACCACACAAAAACAAAAGTTTTAGACTTTAGAAAAACAGACTTTTCAAAAATGAAATTAGTCATAAATGAGTCCTTATCAGACTGGAACGGATTACATGGAGTCCAGGAGAAATGGGACTACTTAAAAGGTGCATTATTGAAGGCAACAGAAAATTGCATTAGACTTGTCAGTAAAAGCAAAAAAAGGAAGAGACCACTGTGGTACTCAGCAGAAGTGGCCCAAATCATTAAAAATAAAAAGCTAGCATTTTGTAATTATAAAAAAACCCAGAGCAATGAAGATAAGGAAATCTACAAGATTAGGCAGAAAGAGGCCAAGCAAGTTATAAGAACTTCTAAAGCGCAGGCAGAAGAAAAACTAGCTCAGTCTATAAAAAAGGGGGATAAGACATTCTTCAGATATATAAATGAAAAAAGGAAATTAAAACAAGGAATAACTAAATTAAAAACAAAGGACGAAAGGTATGTAGAAGAGAATAAAGGGCTAGCCGACTGCCTTAATGAATACTTCTGTTCAGTTTTTACAGAAGAAAAAGAAGGAGAAGGTCCTCCACTTGAAAGGATGACTAATGAATCGTTTGATGCATGTGTCTTTACAGAGGAAGGCGTTCTAAGATTGCTGTCTAAAGTGAAGACAAATAAGTCACAGGGTCCTGATGAGATACACCCAAAATTATTAAAAGAGCTTAGTGGTGAGCTGGCAAAGCCATTAACAGATTTATTTAACCAATCATTAGTAACAGGAGTCGTCCCGGAAGATTGGAAATTGGCAAATGTCCTGCCCATTCACAAGAAAGGTAGTAGGGAGGAATCGAGCAACTATAGACCAGTGAGTCTGACATCAATAGTAGGCAAATTAATGGAAACCCGATTAAAGGATAGGATTGTGGAACATCTTAAATCCCATGGATTGCAAGATGAAAAACAACATGGGTTTACTTCAGTGAGATCATGTCAAACAAATCTTATAGATTTTTTTGACTGGGTGACTAAAATAATAGACGGTGGAGGTGCAGTAGACATTGCATATCTAGATTTTAGTAAGGCTTTTGACACTGTCCCACATAGAAGACTTATCAATAAACTGCAGTCATTGAGCATGGACTCCCATATTGTTGAGTGGATTAGGCAGTGGCTGAGTGACAGACAACAGAGGGTTGTAGTCAATGGAGAACATTCAGAACAAGGTCATGTTACCAGTGGGGTACCTCAGGGATCTGTACTGGGACCAATTTTGTTTAATATCTTCATCAGTGATATTGCAAAAGGCCTCCATGGTAAGGTTTGTCTTTTTGCTGATGACACAAAGATATGTAACAGGGTTGATGTTCCTGGAGGGAAACGCCAAATGGAAAAGGATTTAGGCAAACTAGAAGAATGGTCAGAACTCTGGCAACTGAAATTTAATGTGGATAAGTGCAAGATAATGCACCTGGGGCGTAAAAACCCAAGGGCAGAATATAGAATTTTTGACACAGTCCTGACCTCAGTATCTGGGGAAAGGGATTTAGGAGTAATTATTTCAGAAGACTTAAAGGTGGGAAGACAATGTAATAGAGCAGCACGAAATGCCAGCAGAATGCTTGGATGTATAGGGAGAGGTATAAGCAGTAGAAAGAGAGAAGTGCTTATGCCGCTGTACAGAACACTGGTGAGACCTCACTTGGAGTATTGTGCGCAGTACTGGAGGCCATATCTCCAGAAGGATATAGATACTCTGGAGAGAGTTCAGAGAAGAGCTACTAAACTAGTACATGGATTTCATGAAAAAAATTACCAGGAAAGGTTAAAGGACCTTAACATGTATAGCTTGGAAGAAAGAAGAGACAGAGGGGATATGATAGAAACTTTTAAATACATAAAGGGAATCAACTCGGTAAAGGAGGAGAGCATATTTAAAAGAAGAAAAACTACAACAAGAGGACACAGTTTTAAATTAGAGGGGCAAAGGTTTAAAAGTAATATGAGGAAGTATTACTTTACTGAGAGAGTAGTGGATGCATGGAATAACCTTCCTGCAGAAGTGGTAGCTGCAAATACACTGAAGGAGTTTAAGCATGCATGGGATAGGCATAAGGCTATCCTTCATATAAGATAGGGCCAGGGACTATTCATAGGATTCAGATATATTGGGCAGACTAGATGGGCCAAATGGTTCTTATCTGCCGACACATTCTATGTTTCTAGAGTGCGCCTTGACAGGGAAAGGTGGAACCTGACCCTTAATGGAATAAGCCTGCACCGCTGTCTGTCTGATCCATCTGGAAACAGGCGCAGCAGACGCAGGAAGCCCTTTCTTCGGGCCATCCGTGATCACAAAGAGGGAGACAGACTTGCGAAAAGACTCGATAGATGCCAAATACACCCTGATTGCCTGAACAACATCCAGGGTATGCAGAGAAAATTCCTTATGATGTTTAGGCTTAGAGCACAAGGAAGGTAACACGATGTCCTCATTCAGGTGAAAACTGGAAACCACCTTTGGCAGGAAAGACGGATCCAGCCGAAGAACCACCTTGTCCTTGTGAACCACCAGATAGGGAGAACGACAGGACAGCGCCGCCAGTTCTGACACCCTGCACGCAGAAGTGATAACCACCAAGAAGGCCACCTTCTGAGACAAGGTAAGCAAGGGGACCTCCCGAATATTCTCAAAGGGAGGCCTCTGGAGAACCGACAGCACTAAATTAAGATCCCATGGCGGTAGCGGAGGTCGCACCGGAGGTACCAAGTGTCGCACCCCCTGGAAGAAACTACGCACCAGGGAATGGGCGGCCAATGGCCTCTGGAAGAAAATAGCCAAGGCCGAGACCTGACCCTTGATAGTACTCAAGGCCAAGTTTTGATAAACTCCCCGTTGAAGGAAAGCCAAGATCCGAGCCACCGAAAAGGAGCGAGGGTGGGTCCCAAGGGACTCACACCACACAATGTACGACTTCCACGGACGATGGTAAATCTTCCTGGAAGTCGCCGTCCTTGCTTTTAGCAGAATGGGAATCACTGAAGCAGATAAACCCCTGCCCTTCAGCCCCCGGCTTTCAACAGCCAAGCCGTGAAAGCCAGCGACTGTAAAGCAGGATGGAAGATTGGCCCCTGAGACAGAAGATCCACCCTGAGAGGAAGTCTCCATGGGGTGTCTGCGACAAGCCTGACCAGGTCGGCATACCAAGCGCAACGAGGCCAGTCCGGAGCCACAAGAATGACCGGTATTCCTTCCGCCTTTATCCTTGCAAATAAGTCTCAGCAGCAACTTGAGAGGAGGAAAGGCATACATCAGCCGGTACTGGCACCAGGGGGCCACCAACGTGTCTGTGGCGTCTGCCAGAGGGTCCCGGGAGCGGGCCACAAACCTCTATACCTTCCTGTTCATTCGAGACGCCAACAAATCCACGTCCGGAGTGCCCCAATGAAGGCACAACTGTTGAAAAACCTCCGGATGCAGGGTAAACTCCCCTGCATCCAAAGCTTGGCGGCTGAGGTAATCCGCCTGCCAATTTTCCACTCCCGGAATGTGGACCATGGAGAGAGTCCGAACATGGCGCTCCGCCCAAAGTAGAAGGTTTGCCACTTCCAGGGCCGGAAGGACACTCTAGGTGCCCTCTTGGTGATTAACGTAAGCCATGGCATTGTCCGATTGAATGTGCACTGGACAACACTCCAGATGGTCAGTCCAGTGTGTCAGTCAAAGCCGGATCACTCTCTGCTCCAAGACATTGATAGGCAATCGAGATTCCTCCAGGGACCAGACTTCCTGAGCCGAGTCCTGATTGAGGACTCCCCCCCTGAGCCGAGTCCTGATTGAGGACCCCCTCCACCTGGACAGACTCGCATCCGTGGTGAAAATTGTCCAGTATATAGGGAGAAAGGATTTCCCCAACTGGAGCATCGGGGACCGAAACAACCAGACTAGGGACTCTCTGGTCCTGTGGCTTAACCGAATCTGAGAATCCAGAGAATTCAGGTGTTTGTTCTACTTGAGAAGAATTTCCTTTTGAAGACCCCTCGTGTGAAACTGAGCGAATGGGACCGCCTCGAAGGAGGACACCATCAGTCCCAGTACTCTCATACAGGTCCGAAGGGACGGCCGGTCTTTGGACATCAACAAAGGAACCGCTGACTGGAGCTTCTGGAGTTTTTCCGGGGGAAGAAACACCCTGGCAGAAGACGAGTCCAAGGTCAGGCCCAGATAGACCAGTCTCATGGAAGAGGTCAGAGACTACTTTTCAAGGTTCACGATCCAACTGAACTCCTCCAGAGTACTCATGGTGACTCACAAGTTTTCCATCAGCAACGCGGGGGACTCCGCACGGAGAATTAGATCGTCCAGGTAACCCAGGACCGATATCCTTCGCTGTCGCAACAGCGCCAGGACCAGGTCCAACACCTTTGTGAAGACCCAAGGAGCGGAGGCGAGACCAAAGGGTAACGCCACAAACTGATAGTGATCTTTTCCCATGGCAAAATGGAGAAACCGTTGGGGAGCAGTACAGATTGGAATGTGAAGGTAGGCATCCTTGATGTCTAATTGAGGCCAGGAAGTCCTCCTGATGTAGGGAGGCCACCACCGTGCAAAAACTTTCCATCTTGAACTTTTGAGCACGTAGGAACACATTCAGTGCCTTCAGGTCCAGGATCGGCCGCACCTTGCCCTCCGTCTTGGGAACCATGAACAGGTTGGAATAAAACCTGTGAAAGCTTTCCGCGTGCGGAACAGACACTATCACTCCTTGCTGTAGCAAGTCCTGCACTGCCCCATAGAGCGCTCACAAGCCATCTGGGGATGGGCGGAAATTGGAAGGGAAAAACCTGACCAGAGGAACGGATCGAAACTCGATCTTGTGTCCGGATCGCACAACCTCCGGGACCCATCATTGCTTTTGGTCCTGGTTTGAGAAAATCCACCTGCCAATTGTCCAGTCCTGGATGTGGTCCGCAGGAAATAATGCACAGTGTTTCTATCCATGAGAGAAGCTTGTTTGGTTCCTTAAAGGCAGCCAAGCTCCTCATGTCCCTTGGTTGATATATTCCAAAGAGGTGGCATTCTCTGACTGCACCAGATTTGGGTGTGCCTTTAGAATGGGGTCCAGTGCTGAGCTCCAAGATGTTGGTGGGGAGTTTGACCTCCTCCCTTTCACTCTGTCATAATTGAAGTGCTGATCATCCAGGATAAGGAATTTCTTGTTTGAGGTTACAGAAGCATGGATCGATCTAGGGAAAGTGTCTGCTTTTTTTTCCAGGCTGAATGGAGGTTTTAGAAAATTCTTGAATGGAATTGAGCAGAGTACTGCCTCGTAGGAGATCACAATTAATCCAGAACTGTCATAGCAAATCTCATTGTGTGATTTCTTTTGGATCTCAATTGTTGAGCACAAGCTCTTAGAGAAAGAACTTTGTTTTCTGAAAGAAAGACTTTTGCTTGAGACCCCTCTAGAATTAGACACAAATACTGTAGGTGCACAGAGGGCTGGGAAGCAGATGATAGGCTGAAAGACAGTGCTACAAATTAAAAATACTCATCTGCCACAGGAAACCGTAGAAAACACTGATGTAGTTGGTTAATGGGAATGTTTAGATATGCATCCTATGTGTCCACTAATGCCATGTGTTCTCCTTGTTTCAAAGAGGCAATCACTGACCTTGTTGATTCCATACAAAATTTTGGAGTGTGAAAGAATTTGAGGCATTTTAAATTCAGGATAGAACAGATACCTCCATTGGGCTTTGGTACAGTGAACAGGTTTGAATAGAATCTCTTGAACCTGTTTTGTTGGGGTGCTGGTACAATGACCCCCCTGGGACAAGAGGTGGTTCAGGGCCTTTTGCAAATCTGACTGCCCTTGAACAGTCTTTGGGTTAGGAGGTAGTGTTTAGAACCCTATCATATAGGTTTTAGAAAATGCATATTAAACCCCCAGGTCTGGGATAAATGGGAAGGATGCAAACTGCAACAGGTGTCTCCCCCACTTAGGGGTAAGGATGCCCTTTCATTGTTAAAAGGGCTTTGCTGAGAGCTTGGTGGCCAACGTTGGCCCAGCCCTGTGCCGAAAGGCAGGGTTGAACATAGGCTTTGAAGTTAAAGCCTGGGAAAAGCATGGAGGTGCTCTATATTTAGAGGAGCTAGAACCACATTAAAAGGAGGGCTTTATTACCTTTCTCTGAGAAAGCAAACTCATCTCCAGTGACTGCTTTAATGATCTGGTTGAGTTCCTCAGCAAACAGGGGTCTTTCTTTAAAGGGTATATGTGTGAGGAGCCACTTACAGGCAGGTTCTGCTGTCCAAGCATTTAACCAGATAATCTGCTGCATATAAACAGATAAGAGCCATTCTGGATATTTAAATCATGATGTGGTCCAGGGCATTTATACAGAAAAGAGCAGATGGAAGTAGTTGTAATTGCTCCCCACCTGCCAGATCCAGAAAGAAGGGGTCATGTTGATTGTTTATCACCTTGGTCAAGTTAGCTGTGGTTTGACATACTGAAATAGTAGCAAGAGTTGGTTGCAGGGCTGGGCCTGCAAGGGGTAAAAAGAGCTTTTAAAAGCAGCTCACATTTTCTGTCCAGCAAATATTTAAAAGATGGATCATGTTCATTGGGCACAGTGCAGTATTTGTTTAGGACAGAAACAGCAGGGTCAACCATAGGAATAGCCCACTATTTTGTAAATTATTTTAACTACATAAAGTTCAGAAAAGATTGCTGCCCTAGTGAAAATCCTTTCAGGAGTATGCACATTTTATCTGTCCATGAACAGGGACCAAAGGGACGTGGCAAGACAGAAGAAAGTATAATATTAAAGTGTTACTACCCAGGACCCCAAATTCACTATATCTGTTCTCCCACAGTACACAGGAACATGAAACACAACATGGAAATGCAAAAGTTTTAGTAAATATAAACTGCTAAATACCTTTTCTCATCAGCAGTTAGAGCAGTCTTGTGACTTCTATCAGTGTCTGGTTAAAGCTTGTAGGAGGAGTTTTCATTCTTTCCCCGATTGTCCCATGAGGCTGCAGGGCCCCAGAGCCTCTGTCTGGACAGTGCTGATCACAAGAAAAAAAAACTCTCTAGCAATACACACCAAACTGAGCACGTGCAGCCTTTCCTTGGGCTCTGTATGATCAGGAAATGATTAGGAAACATGGAAAAAGGTGATCAGAAGATACAGGATCAAATCGCCTTTTACACAAGGCAGAGGATTAAACCCCCTACGTTCCACAGTAAGTATAACAAGCATGCTTTACTGCATATACAGACTGATTTTAAAGCCTTTTGCCGACAGAGGCAATACGCTTTTTAACATTTGCAAGCGTATTGAGGGAAGCTCCCTCTTCAATAAAGCAAGAGTGGGTGGAAAGAAACTTTCTGCAGCTTCCTTCAACACTGCCTCTACATACTCTTTGTTACCCTCCTATTCAGCATCCTCTATGACCAGCATTTATCAGGGACCCAGTCTGGCTAATAGACGGGAGTGTAAGAGGTGTGGGCTTTTTGAGCTCTGGGCAAAGCTTGCTGAATTAGGTCCATAATCTGAGAAATTGTGATATAGATGCAGACATTTCTGCTTTTGTCAAATAGGCTACTTGTTGTATGCCTGAAATAGAGCTAGAATCAGATGCTAAAACCAATGTCAAGATCGGTTTCCGCTCTGCTGCAAGGGATGTATCATCACTCTTGAGTATTGTCGGGGGTTTCAACAGAAGGAATGTTTGCCTGCTGTTTGGAGTGGGCTTCCTTTTAACTAGTCTTTGCCATATCTACAAGTGAAGGTATTCCCCTGTGGGGCACTCATAAGGTAGTGTGCGGGAGATCGGGTAAGCTTGTTTGGTAGGAGTAGGTGGTAAACCAGGTGTAGATCATCCAGCAAGGGGTCTTCAGGGACTGGGTTCAATTGTGATAGACTACAGTCCTGGACCTGAACCACATCCTGCGGCTAACACACTGCACCGAGGTGAGCATCCCACGCAGAATCCCATGCCAGAAGCAACAATACAGGCCGTCCCCTGTGTGGGGTCCATGTATGGCTCCCAAAGTTTTACCAGAGTTGCATTCTTCTGATTACAAGGCTTCTATAGACAGTGGGTGTCAGTTGAAGAATCCTTTAGGAAAATAAAGTAGTGAAAGTGGTTTCTCTGGGAAGGAGGTATCCATTACCTACACCAAGAATGGGCAAACTACGGCCCGGCGGACCTTTTAATCCGGCCGGAGCGCTAGCTAATTTATTCAATTACAGTGGCGGCCGGTCCTAGGCTTCAGCAAAGGGTGAACCCGGGCGCAGAGCAGTGCGCCCCGAGCCCACCCATTGTGTGACAATAGCGAATGAAAATTAGCTATTGTCACACGGATCCTCCTCCTGGCCAATCAGGAAGCGGGTCTAATACCCACTTTCTGTTTGGCCACAAGGCAAACCCCATGCCATTGGCCGAGGAGGAGGCGGGAGGACTCGAGGAGACGCCGGAGGACTGAGAAGCCGCCGCAGGTAAGTGCACGTTGGTCTCTGCATTGATGGTGGGCACGCACGCTGGTCTCTGCATTGAAGGTGGGCACGCACGCTGGTCTCTGCATTGAAGGGGGGGCACGCACGCTGGTCTCTGCATTGAAGGGGGCACGCACGCTGGTCTCTGCATTGAAAGGGGGCACGCACGATGGTCTCTGCATTGAAAGGGGGCACGCACGATGGTCTCTGCATTGAAGGGGGCACGATGGTCTCTGCATTGAAAGGGGGCACGCACGATGGTCTCTGCATTGAAGGGGGCATGCTGATCTCTGCATTGAAAGGGGGCATGCTTTTCACTGTTTTGAAGGGGGCACACTGGTCACTGTGCATTGAAAGGGGGCACGCTGGTCACTGCATTGAAGGGGGCAAGCTGGTCACTGTTTTGAAGGGGGCACGCTGGTCACTGTGCATTGAAAGGGGGCACGCTGGTCTCTGCATTGAAAGGGGGCACGCTGGTCCCTGCATTGAAAGGGGGCATGCTGGTCACTCTGCAGTGAAAGGGGGCACACTATACCTTAATTACTGAAGGCCCCTTTCACACTTTTGTGACCTCAAAGTCATGCAATTTTTTACAGCGTTTTTTGCCATCTACTCTTGGTCCCATGAACCCATTGCGGCCCTTGAATCAAAATGTTTGCCCACCCCTGACCTACACCCTAGCAAAAAACTGAGGACGCAGAGTGGGGTAGGGTTATTGGGAGGGACAAGTCCTCAAACACTTGCCAGTGTCCAGTCACCTAAGGTACAAGCCTATAACCCAGGGTCTAAGAATACTCTGCCTGTGTCCTGTACGGTATGATTAACCACTTCCCGCAAAATCACATACCTGTACATCATTTTGAGGAAGTGGCTGTACGGGAGTGTCATATTTCATGTGATAACGATGCAGCTAAGCGTCTGCTAGGCCGTTCTCACAAGCAACGGGAGGGGACATCCCCACCGCCTTCTGCCGCGTCTCCTGTCTGACCAAGAGACCCGAGTGATCAGTAGGCACATCCACCAGGCGGCCGAAGTCCCGAACAAAACTGGATTCCGCTTTGATCGGGTCTCCCATGTAGGAACCCAGAAGACATCACTTCTACTTTACTCTGCAGCAAACTGCAGCGATTTGAAAAAATCCAAAGTATTTAAAAATGCTGATTTTGGCATTTTGAATTCTTTGAAGTGCAGAAGAGGGGTTTGGGGTCTTTTACGCCTCAGATCCTTCCATAAAGAGTACCTGTCACTGCCTATTACTGTCACAAGGGATGTTTACATTCCTTGTCACAGCTATAAAATTGATCAGGATTTTTTTTTTTTTTTTAAAGGGACAGTAAATAAATACATTTTTTTAAACTAAATAAGAAAAAAGCCATTTTCTTTAAAAGTGCCCCATTACCCACGTGCTCGTACGCCAAAGAAAACGCATACGTAAATTGTGCATGCAAATTTAAACAGCGCTCAAATCACACATGTAAGGTATCGCCATGATCATTAGAGTGAAAGCAAACTATCTAGCACTAGACCTCCCCTGTAACTCAAAACTGGTAACCGTTAAAACATTTTAAAGTGTCGTCTATGGAGATTTTTAAGTACAGTAATTTGTCGCAATTCCATGAGTGCAATTACACGAGTGCGTACATAATGTAAGCGTAAAAAAATTGGGCTAAAATTACTGTTTATTTAAATACAGTGAAGTGTATTTTGTCTCTGATATATATATATATATATATATATATATATATATATATATATATATATAAAATGCTTGGGGGTTCTAAGTAAATTTCTAGGAAAAAAAATGATTTTAACTTGTAAGCAACAAATGTGAGAAATAGGCCTGGTCTTTAACCTTCCTAGCGGTATTCCCGAGTGTGACTCGGGGTTAATATTCGTTGCCAAAAGCGGTAACCCTGAGCCACACTCAGGATTACCCCAGAATGATACTGACCTTCCCCTGCCATCCCTCGCCATCCTCCCGCTGTCTGTTTGGCCGATGCTGGCACCTTCTTTCGGTTCCCTTCCCTGTGAGCGCCGCGTTGCAGGGGGGTGGAAGCGGCGGGAGATTAAAAAAAAAAAAAATGACATGATACAGTGTAATCTGTTAGGATTATAACTTTGTATCATGCCATTTCAACTAGAGGCTTCTCTAGTGCCCTGCCTGTACTTTTTGCGGTACTTTGTGCCTGGAAAATTGATAACGTCCATGGCGTCCAAAAAGCATTCTTTTAGCTCAAAAACGCTTTTGGACGAACTGGAAAACAGCGACGATGAATCTGAATTATTTGAGGAACTGAGTGATAGCGATTCGTGGGAAAATTCGTCATCAGGTCCTAAAAGTGACGACAGCGACAATTCTGCGACTGAGCTCAGCGATGTGCGCCCCCAAGATTCCCATTTACTGGAGCACCTGGTATGAAAGTTGACGTTGACCATGACAACCCCTTGGCATACCTACAATTATTTCTGACCGATGAGGTTATTGAAAAAATAGTTACTGAGACAAACCGGTACAAAAAGCAACAATTGGCTATGTATCAGAAGTTTGCAAGATGCAGAAAGTGGGAACCAGTGACCAAAGATGACATTTGGAAATTTCTGGGCCTAATAATTCTTCAGGGAGTGGTGGGGAAACCCTTTCAGAATTGGTTGTGGACAACCAATACATTACTTGCCACTCCATTCTTTGGCCCGGTCATGTCAGAATAGATTTCTCCCTCATAATGAAATATCTCCACTTCAAAAACAATGAAGAATTTGATGAACTTTATTATTATTATATTATGATTTTGTGTTTCAAACTTTATTATACCCGGGATGTCTACTAGACTCTTGTTTGGACAGATTTAAGTGAGTTATTCCTAAGAATTACAGGCCTAAAATATAAAACCTATTTCCATGCAAAACAATGTACCGCTTTTAGCACAAACATTCTGACATAATCAGACCACCAGGGAGGTTAAGTGGTTAAAGAAAAATCCACCAAAAATGGTTTCGAGTTTTTGGCAGGATTGGACTAACCAGATAGCTCATATGAATTTGGGTTGGTTAATTTGACTGTAAAAAATCTTGCCCAGCCCATTAATGGGCACTGGTAGCACCCAATAATGAATTCTTAGTAGATTGAGAACAGAGGATTTCTGCTGTATTGTGTTGCTGTGTGTTAGGGCCTGGAACTACTGGCCTACTGAGACTACCCCGATTGTCCATTCCTTCAGACTGCACACTGCCTTACTCAAATCAATTTTGAGTGCTTTCAGGGCATCAAGACTGAACAAGCTAAAGACACTCCGTTTCCTCTGTTTTCCAGGTGGTTGCCTAAGTGCCAATCTTCTGTTTTGCAACTGTCACTTCTTGCTGGCTGCTCTTCAGGAAGTACTGTACCCATCAACAATATATGTTGGCTCTGACGTGGAGCCTGCAAGTAGAGGAGACAGCTGAAGATCACAGGGTTCCACACAAATGTGCTCCCCCGCTTGGGGAGGTGAGAGGAATAACAGCTTATGGAAAAGCAAGCACAGGTTACTGGGAATAGTGGAGAAGACTATACATTGCAGGGAAGAAGACATTGTTGAGAGGGAATAGTAGCGAGTTCTGCCTAAAAATGTAAACGCACATGCCCTTGTGTTGAAACCAGAAATCGTCTTACCAGAATATAATTTGAGAAGAATAGGAATGCAGCCGTCACTATACCATACCATTAACAAGAAATAACAGTAAATGAGACTTTAGCCAGGCAATCTTTATTGCTCACCTTTCACACAAACAGCATACGTTCAGCTGGCTTCCTTCACAGCTTAACATGGCTTATTTACACAGTAAACCCATCAAAAAGCATAATGTAGCTCTTGGAAAAGATCACACATCCACAAAGGTTTTGCTTCTTTTTAAATATTCTGGGCATAAACCCACTTTGCTCACAGAGTAGTGCATTCGTTGGGAGGCAGAATAGGAAAAAATGGGGATAAAAGTGGTGTGGAATCTTGCACACACAAGGGAGAAAAAAAAAATGTTTTTAACGGTTTTCAAGTAATTTATCTGAAAATATTAGTGTTTTATGAAAGCAGCCGAGTCCTTTAAGGCAGCCACATTTGACATTTGAAGACCACAGCTATGACTTGCTTAAGCAGCACTGATCCCCTTGAGCTGAATGTGATGTGCAATTGCTAGATGAAAGATGGAAGGCTTGATTGCCCCAAATACTGCTGTAGAGCTCATGTAATAACAATTACCTTATCAGAAAAGCAATAGCAACAAACTTTTAAAAAGGTAAGTGCACTTTAAAACAAAGGGAGCTTATCTTTTTTGTGTCCTTTTCCTGACTTCACCTAATCCAACACCCTGCCCCTCCACACATGCATACTTAAGTCAATCTGATGGCTGTGGTTTCACTGTTTTGAGCCATACACACTATAAGATTTTCTGAAGACTTTTTCCTTTAGACTTACCAAAACCATATAATATGAGGTCAGACCTAAACACTTTCCATTTGTATGCAATCTGGCAGGCCCTTGCACTACATAGAAAAGGTAAATCTGAAGGAAAAAGTCTTCAGAAAATCTGATAGGGTGTATGGCCCTTTAGTTGACACCCAGAGATGCAAGTCTGCTTTGTCCTGGCGGCACCTGTACATTACATCCCCTTAGACTTATCCAGGATCATCTCAGGAATTGAGTCAAAGGGACCCTCATGCTCAGGCACAGCAACACTGGATGTAAACAAACAGTGGAGCCACAGCCTGTAGATCAAGGTTTGTATGCCTCTCTGAAGGAGGAAGGGTGGGTAAGGTCACGGTAAGTGGACAAAAAGAAAATATGTAATTTGTTTTAAAGTGCACTTGTCCTTTAAAAAAAAAAAACAAAAAAACAATTTAAAGCATGCAGCATATGCATTTGAAGGCAGTGTAAAATGTACACATTCATCATATAAACATTATTTCAAAACCATAGAAGATAAGCATATGGAGCGGCTAATCTTTCATCTGTAATGCGAGATAGAACAACATTCGAAGGGCATATTTAATAAGACAAAGTGCAGTAACAAATGCTGATCATCTTTTTCTATTCTGTTAGGAAATTTGATTGTTATATCCATATCTATCTTTAAACAGGATATTCACGTGTGAAGAGACTGGCAACACATTAATTGTGAAACTTTTATGAAAAAGGCAGAATACCTTAAACTAAAGGGAGCTCAAAGAAATCCCAAACAAGGTTAAATATATTTTCACTTTTTACTTCGAAAAATATTTATATAAAAAGGAAACATAAAAACAGCCCATTTATATAAAAAGAATGAAAAAAAACATGTAAACAGAAGTGTAGGCGTTGCCCATAGTGACCAATTAGAATGTATCCTATTCTCTGGGATAATTAAACAAGGAAACCTACTTGTCATTTTGGGTTGACTCCACATTTGTTCCAATGTGCCCCCCCCCCTTTATTTATTTATTTATTTTTTTAATAAAGATGCCCTGCAACAGAATATACTATTAGCACATTCTAAAACCATTACCATATTTATTTCAAAGAAGAACTTATTATTTGAGATGTAGGGTGAGAATGGCATCTTATGTACAAAAAAAGCCACACATACAGGTCTGTGCTATGAAGTTACCATCCCAGCAAGGTTATTCACTTTTACACTGCTTGATAGGCTGTCCTTCCCTGAAACAATCAGGCCGATTACAATCTGACAGGCTGAAACAAGGAAAGGAGTATGCATTTGTTTTGTAAAGCAGATCTTTAATGGGGGAGTTGTAGAACAAAAAAAAAAAAAAAAAAATGTACCGAGCCAAGCAACAGGCAACTTAATACACAAGTTTACTAAACTGCTGTAAACTGATTAAAAAAAAAAAAAAATGTATGATGTCAACAAAACCAGGGCACGAATCACTGTCCTCGCTTAAGTAAATACATTTCTGGGAGGAGTTTTAATTTAACCTGTGAATATTACCACTGTTTATCCATCTCTGCAAACGGTATTTTCTCTGAGAATTTTGGAGTGAAAAAGGTGACCTCAACAAACCACATCTCTAAAGAAACCCAAGAGTGAGAACACAATTTTATTATGTCCACACATGCTTCAAAGCAATGGGACAATGCAAAACAAGATTAAAAACAAAAAAACAAAAAAAAAAAATAAAAATAAAAAACCTTTCTGATCAGGTTGTCACAACTATTACGTGAGCTCTACTTTAAGTGAAACTAGAATGATCTCAACTGGTGTAATGTCTTCCTTGTCCAAAACCAGACTGATTATATTGATAACCTCCATGTTGAAAGTGCTGCTCAAACTGACCACCTTGGTTGTATGTTTGTGCACCACGGCCACCCCAACCCCCACCTTGCCCTCCTCTTCCACCACGACCACCCCTTCCCCCTCTTCCGCCTCCACGGCCACTTCCTCGGTCATTGTGATGGCCACCATCTTGAAATCTGTTGTCTTGTTGATAACCTCCTCCTTGATAACCACTACCAGAGTAGGATGAACCTTGGTAGCCTCCATAGCCTCCTCCCTGGTATCCACTTCCACCTTGATATCCACCACCTCCGCCTTGATATCCACCGCCTTGATACCCTCCTCCGCCACTCTGGTAGCCTCCAGTTTGATAGCCAGAATCTCTAAAGCCTCCATCCTGGTAATGTCCACCAGAACCACTGCCACCACCATCTGTCCAGCCTCCTTGTACTTTACTTCCTCTACCTCCTCTGTTTCCTTGATCATAGTTGCCACGTCCTCGTCCTCCACCTTGCTCATAGCCACCACGCCCACCTCCCTGTTCATAGCCACCACGGCCACCTCCCTGTTCATAGCCTCCTCGGCCACCATAAGACTGTTCATATCCACCTCTTCCTCCACCTCTACCACCACCTTGTTGGGGGCCATCTTGTCTCTTCTGCCAAGGTGGCATTTCTGGCGGAGGAGGTTCTATTTCATTGGGTCTACCACCTCTGTCAGGAACTCTTCCCATTAACACCTGTAATAAAAAACATTGTTTGTATAAACTCTGCAATATTAAATATAGTACAGCACTCATAATAAGACAACAAAAATGGTATAGCTTAATACACAATGTTCTTTATAAGGGGAAAAACATGCTCAGCTTGTTGAATTAAAATCAAAAGCAATAAACGTATCTTGCACTTATGGCTTTGTAGGATGCCATTATTAAGTATCTCAGAACAACAAAGTTTCTCTAACAGTGTAGAATCAATCACAAGGACAGTAGGGACACAATAAGGGTGGGGAGGGGTAGAAACTCTGTGCATTAAAGGAAGTCACCTGCTGAGCAGTGACCTGTATTTAGTAGGTCACCTTGTGTCTAACTGCTGTGACTAAAATGCAATAAAACATGTTCTGCTGTAAAAATAAAAAGGTCAGTAAAGACAAGCAAGAGTTCGTTCTTCTATATAGCCAGCTTACCCAGATTTTGTAATGTTTATTATAGTTTGCCCTTTGAAGAATAGAAATCTCTGCCATCAAATGTATCCTACTAATCCGTAATATCACTCCTCTACTAATGGTGGTTTGGAACTTTTGCAATATCTAGGGATCAGACTTTTTAGTGCATTCAGGTGGTATGGTAGCAATTTCTTATATGGGGAAGAGACATCCTTGTGTTCTGAAACAGGACCTAACGGTCTTGTTGAATGGTCACTGTAGTAATCTTTACTATGAAGTTAGCAATCGGTTTCCAATAAAGTTTAATAAGAAGGCACTGCCACAAAATGTGGGAAAGAGTTCAAGATGCCAGTCCACAACTCCAGTGCATTGGAGAAACCCAGGATTCCCACCGACTTAAGCGCATTGGGTCTCTGTACCAACGAGCTACAATTTTTTTAACCTTTTCACTACCGCCAACATATATCCTGCTGCGGTAGCAGCAGGGGGTTTAACAATACAGCAGCTGGGAGTGAGTGTAACTGACTGTTTCTGTCAGGTGGAAACGATTCGGTGGCTACAAAGAACCCATTGACACCAATTATTGTTCCCTCCCCCACAATGTTTCCTGGGCTTTGCTGTCCCACTTGTGAGCATGGGACCTCCAGGACAAGTGTCACTGAGTAGGTAGAATAAACATGGTCACGATGTGCGTTATGCAATTGCAGGTTCAGTCTTCACTGTGATCTGCGTTCCATTCGCTTCAGGGTAAGGCAGGTGAGACATCGGGGATCCAGTAGATCCCTGATGACTCAAAGAAAACCTATCCCCCTCCACCTCCAAAAATTACAAATTTTAAGCTACCTCTGCCACCACGTGCATGCACATATGAATGCAAAGCCACAGAACAGGGGTGCCTATGTATGTAAACGTCAATTGTGCTACCCGTTCCATATCGCCACACACACGGAAGTAAGAGCAATAATTTTAGCGCCATTATGCATCGTAACTCTAAACTGAGGACCTGTAGGTGTCTTTAATGCTTAGCCCATGGAAAATTTTGGACGCTGAAATTGATAATTTAAGAGGAGCGTGCAATTTTTTAAGGATCGACATGTTTGGTATCTTTTTACTCTGTGCTATCTCAGCTTTTATATTTGATCAAAAACTGGGTAATACAGTGGGGAAAAATTGGATTTTTGTCTTACCGTAAAATCCTTTACTCTGATGTTCATTGACGGACACAGCTCCAGAGTTGAAACCATGCCCAAAAGTCTAGTGGTGTATGTCTGTTTAGTTCTTATTTCCAAAAGATCAAAATGCCTTGACACCTTTGATCTACAGAGGACGCACTAGGACTATATGATGTTATGATGTTAGAAAGCTCTCTCAGCCAGACCTGGAAGGATCTGGGGAATGTCAGCAGTGGCAAGTACTCTTTAAACACACTGGCTCAATAAATAAACCCAGGCAAATCAATCCCATGTAAACACACTGGCTCAATAAATAAACCCAGGCAAAGCAATCCCATGTTTGACTTACTGTAAATCCATTTCTCTGATGTTCATTGACAAACACAGCTCCTGATATTTATAACCATTGGTTTATACTACTCCCTACAGGAGTAGGACACTAGGCAGAAAAGAATTCTGGCTATACCCATGTGCATTCCCAGGGGATATACTCCCTCTCTCTGCTATAGCCACTCAGTTTTGTTACAAGCAGTGTGAGGCGAATTCTAACTCCATAGGAGGGGTGGGTGCTGTGTCCAGAGAACACTAGAGAAATGGATTTTACGGTAAGTCAAAAATCCCATTTTCTCTTTCACTCATTGGCAGACACAGCTCCTGATATTCATAATCATTGGGACGTCCCAAAGCAGTGTTAAACATAAGGTGTGGGAATAACAAAAAAATTCCCATGGCTAAACATTAGCCAACCAGGCAAAAGGAGCTCAACCAAACAGCTGGAGCCCACCTGAAAAAAAAACAACACACCCTCAAAAAGGATCCGGTCTTCTAAACAGCAGCCTGCAACACCTTGCGGCCAAAAGAAGCATCTACAGATGCCAACACATCCACTTTATAAAACTTTGTAAAAGTGTGCACCCAATACGGGTGAGAGCGCACCTTCATGCAGAAGGAGCCTTGTCCCTGGAGAAGCCCGATCTTGGCTTGCCAGACCAGGTTCATTTGGATCCTCCAGAAGAGGCCCTGAAAGGCTTTGAGCCCTTGTCAGTCGACCCTGAAGGATGAGAAAACTTCTTAGGAGCTGAGAAGGAAGGCTCACGTCTATGACGAGGTTTCTTTCCCTTAGTAGTCTGCGGAAGAAAAGTACTCTCCCCCCCTGTGAGACCTTTGAGGTTATCCAGGGTAGCTCCAAACAGGCGATCTCCTTGAAAAGGAGGATCAGTCAAGGCCTTTTTCTAGCTTTTTTTTCCTTTTGCCAGGACCAAAGATCCCAGCAAGGAAATAGGTCCTTACTCCTCGCTAGCAGAGAGAGGGAGAATACCCCCTGGGACTGTCCATGGGTGTAGCCAGAATTATTTTCTGCCTAGTGTCCTACTCCTGTAGAGGGGCAGTATAACTTAATGGTTATGAATATCAGGAGCTGTGTACGTCAATGAACGAAAGAAAATACATTTTTCCTTACCCCTGCTGACTGTGACTAGACATCACACACACATTATAATATATATATATATAATATAAGTGTGCGATGTCTAGTCATAGTCAGCAGGGGTAAGGAAAAAGTATATTCTATATAAGCTGCGGTTATCAATTGCCTGTACACCTTTTTTCTACCACACAACTTTCTATTAATATGCTTGGATACAGCCCCCTGAACAACCAGCTTCTTTAGCCTTTTTTGTGACTTAAGCCTCGTACACACGCACCGATTGTTGGCCGTGAATTGTCGGCCAACGTCCGATCGGCCGATTGTCGGCTTGTTAGTATGATGCTTCCGACAACCAACTGCGACTTTTCGGCCAAACAAAATCTGGTGTGCATGCTATAAAATTTTTGTTGGCCATCAACAGACCGGCCGATTGTTCCTCAGTCAGTACAGATTTCAGCAGACAAAAATCAGATGAGCAAGACTGGGCATGCTCAGAGAATAAAAAAAACACACTGAAAGTTAACCAGCACATGACATCACTTCTGAAGTTGGTTTTTGTTGGCCAACAAAAGTCCAGGGCAAGTCTAGAGCACATTTCAACCAACACAACAACACTAGACAAAAGACGGCCGATCGGTCGGCCAACAATCTGTGCGTGTGTACGGGGCTTTACTCTCCTTGTGGAGGGTGTCAATGTTTTCTGTACAACTGTCAAGGGAACAGTCTTCCCTATGATTGTGTAACCTACTGAACCAGACAGACTAGTTAAAGGCTCAGGAAACCTTTAAGCCTCATGCACACTGGACGTTTTTGGAGCTGCTGTTAGCAGCGCCAGACGTTTTTTTTTGCAGCTGCAGAACGCCCATCCATGTTATTCTATGGCCTCATGCACACATAGAGCTTTTAGGAGCTCCAAGTGGGATAGGCGTTTTACAGCTACAAAAAAAATCCAGGAACTGTGCGTTCTGGAGCTGCAGCGTCAAGCTGTAAAAACGACCCTTCGGCTCTGGTATGGAATTTGAGGGTAGCCCCACGCCGAAAAAACGGCGTGGGGTCCCCCCCAAAATCCATACCAGGCCCTTATCCAAGCATGCAGCCCGGCATACCAGGAAAGGGGAGAGGACGAGCGAGCGGCCCCATCCCCCCTGGATCATACCAGGCCACACGCCCTCAACATGGGGGGGTGTGGGTGCTTTGGGGCAGGGGGGGCTCTGCACCCCCCACCTCAAAGCACCTTGCCCCCATGTTGATGAGAACAAGGGCCTCATCCCCACAACCCTGGCCGGTGGTTGTGGGGGTCTGCGGGCAGGGGGCTCATCAGAATCTGGAAGCCCCCTTTAACAAGGGGGCCCACCAGATCCCGGACCCCCCTCCCTATGTGAATGGGTATGGGGTACACTGTACCCCTACTCATTCACCACATAAAAGGCAGTGTATGGAAATAACGACAGGAGACGTTTTGGAAAGTTTATTAAAAATTTTCATCCGGCTCTTCTGGTCTTCTCCTCTCCGGGGTCTTCTGCTCTTTTGCTGTCCGCCCTTCTGCTGTCCTCTCTTCTTGTCTTCTCCCCTCCGGGGGTCTTCTGCTGTCCGCTCCTCTCTGGGGTCTTCTGCTCTTTTGCTGTCCGCCCTTCTGCTGTCCTCTCTTCTTGTCTTCTCCTCTCCGGGGGTCTTCTGCTGTCCGCTCCTCTCTGGGGTCTTCTGCTCTTTTGCTGTCCGCCCTTCTGCTGTCTTCTCCTCTCCGGTCTTCTGCTCTTTTGCTGTCGGCTCTTCTTCTTCCTCCGGTCCTCCTCCGACGACGCCTCCGGCGATTATGCCGATCTCTGCAGCTTATTATATAGCCATTAGGGGCGTGGCCGCCAGATGACGTCATCGGGAGACCACGCCCCCCCTTGTGTCACATGTGACGCCATCTGTGACACAAGGGGGCGTGGTCTCCCGATGACGTCATCTGGCGGCCACGCCCCCAATGGCTATATAATAAGCTGCAGAGACCAGAGACTGGCATAATCGCCGGAGACGTCCTCGGAGGAGGACCGGAGGAAGAAGAAGAGCCGACAGCAAAAGAGCAGAAGACCGGAGAGGAGAAGACAAGAAGAGAGGACAGCAGAGGGGCGGACAGCAAAAGAGCAGAAGACCCTGAAGAGGAGCGGACAGCAGAAGACCCCCGGAGAGGAGAAGACAAGAAGAGAGGACAGCAGAAGGGCGGACAGCAAAAGAGCAGAAGACCCCGGAGAGGAGCGGACAGCAGAAGACCCCCAGAGAGGAGAAGACAAGAAGAGCCGGATGAAGATTTTTAATAAACTTTCCAAAACGTCTCCTGTCGTTATTTCCATACACTGCCTTTTATGTGGTGAATGAGTAGGGGTACAGTGTACCCCATACCCATTCACATAGGGAGGGGGTCCGGGATCTGGTGGGCCCCCTTGTTAAAGGGGGCTTCCAGATTCCGATGAGCCCCCTGCCCGCAGACCCCCACAACCACCGGCCAGGGTTGTGGGGATGAGGCCCTTGTCCTCATCAACATGGGGGCAAGGTGCTTTGAGGTGGGGGGTGCAGAGCCCCCCTGCCCCAAAGCACCCACACCCCCCCATGTTGAGGGCGTGTGGCCTGGTATGATCCAGGGGGGGTGGGGCCGCTCGCTTGTCTCCTCCCCTTTCCTGGTATGCCGGGCTGCATGCTTAGATAAGGGTCTGGTATGGATCTTGGGGGGGACCCCACACCGTTTTTTCGGCGTGGGGCTACCCTCAAATTCCATACCAGACCCGAAGGGCCTGGTTTGGAACCTGGGGGGGGGAACCCCACGCCATTTTTTCCCCCATTTTGGCGTGGAGTTCCCCCTCAAGATTCTCACAGCGCAAGTCGCGCCGCAGGTCGGATCACCCTGATCCGACCTGCGGTGCGACTTCCATTCAAATCAATAGGCTCCCATAGGGAACCATTGATTTTGAATGGAGGCAGAAAAAACGCTAACAGCTACTGTGGCCAAACGTGCAAAAACGCTAATTGAAAAAGCTACTGAAAGCACGTTTTTACAGCTGCTGTTTCCCAGCGTCAAGTAAACAGCTTTGGAGCACGTTTTTATGACGCCCTGTGTGCATGGAGCCTTACAGATGTTTTGAGTTAATCAGCTGATCAGAGTGTGACACCATGAGTCTACAATGTTAAACTTTTTGAAATAGTCAAATTTTCTGGGATACAGAATTTTGGGTTTTCACGAGCTGTAAACCATAATCAAAATTAAAAGAAAGAAATGCTTGAAATATATCACTCTGTTTAATGAATCTATATAATATATAAGAGTTTCACTGTTTGAATTGAATTACTGAAAAATTAACTTTTTAATTATATTCAATTTTTTTGATATGCACCTGTATATACATCACATCTGGAAAGTATTCATTGCACTTCACTTTTTCCACATCTTGTCATGTTACACCCTGATTATTCCAAAATAGATTAAATTCATTTTTTTCCTTAAACATCTACAAACAATACCCCAAAATGACAACGTGAAAAAATTTGTTTGAAATCTTTGCAAATTTATTTAAATAAAAAAAAAAATCACCTGTACATAAGTATTTACAGCCTTTGCCATGAAACTCAAAATTGAGCTCAGGCGCATACGGTTTCCACTAATCATCCTTGATATGTTTCTCCAACTTGATTGTCATCCTATTGACTGCACATTATTTTGAAAGGCCACACCTGTCTATATAAAAGGTCCCACAGTTAACAGTGTATGTCAGAGCACAAAACAAACCATGAAGTCCAAGGAATTGTCTGTAGACCTCTGGGACAGGATTGTATTGAGGCAGATATCTGGGGAAGGGTACATAAAATTTTCTGCAACATTGAAGGTCCCAATGAGCACAGTAGCCTCCATCATCCGTAAATGGAAGTAGTTTTGAATCACCAGGACTATTCCTAGAGCGGGCCGCCTGGCCAAAACTAAGTGATCGGGGGAGAAAGGCCTTAGTCAGGGAAGTGACCAAGAACCCGATGTTCACTCTGACAGAGCTCCAGCGTTACTCTGTGGAAAGAAGAGAACCTTCCAGAAGGACAACCATCTCTGCAGCACTCCACCAATCAGGCCTGTATGGTAGAGTGGCCAGACAGAAGCCACTCCTCAGTAAAAGGCACATGACAGCTCGCATAGAGTTTGCCAAAAGGCAACTGAAGGACTCTCTGACCATGAGAAACAAAATTATCTGGTCTGATGAAACAAAGGTTGAACTCTTTGGCCTAAATGGCAAGCATTAAATCTTTAGGAAACCTGGCACTGCTCATCACCTGGCCAATTCTATTCCTACAGTGAAGTATGGTGGTGGCAACATCATGCCGTGGGGATGTTTTTCAGTGGCAGGAACTAGGAGACTAATCGGGATTGAGGAAAAGATAATCGCAGCAATGTACAGAGACATCCTTGATAAAAACCTGCTCCAGAGCGCTCTGGACCTCAGACTGGGGAGAAGGTTCATCTTCCAACAGGACAACGGCCCTAAGCACACAGCTAAGATAACAAAGGAGTATCTATGGGACAACTCTGAGTGGCCCAGCCAGAGCCCAGACTTGAACCTGATTGAACATCTTTGGACAGATCTGAAAATGGCTGTGCACCGACGTGCCTCACCCAACCTGATGGAGGTCCTTCAAAGAAAAAAATGGGAGAAACTGTAAAAAAAAAAAAAAATAGGTATGCCACGCTTGTAGCATCATACTCAAGAAGACTTGAGGCTGTAATTGGTACACAACAGTGCTTAAACAAAGTATTGAGCAAAGGTTGTGAATACTTACGTACATGTGATTTTTTTTGTTTTTTATTTTAAATAAATTTGCAAAGATTTCAAACAAACTTCTTTCACGTTGTCATTATGGGGTATTTGTAGTTTTTTGAGGTAGATAATTAATTGAATCCTTTTTGGAATAAGGCTGTAACATAAAATGTGGAAAAATTAAAAGTGCCTTTAAAAGTAGACAAGGAATTTGTTTCAGGGAGGAGAAAGTCTGTCTGTCAACCGTTTGTCCTAGTGTGTAAACGCTGGACAAGGGATACAGATCTCCCTAGCCCAGGATCTAATCTACCTCTCTTGCCTTAGCAAGGCTTCTTCCTGCCTGATGGTTGATGTGTTGTGGGCATTGTATGCCTAAATCCAGATTGAATGAACCCAAAGGAGGATGGTTCAGTGCTGCAGAAGTCAAAGTCTCCCAAGTAAGAATGGCAATGAAAGATTTGGCCGATTCCAGGCAGAATTTCTGGGATGGAATGAAGACCTTCAGAGCTTGAAGATCCAAGATAGGGCAGATAGGAGGTGGCAGAGATGCAAGCGTCTGAGATGGTTAATAAAAGGTCCCCCACTCTTGAAAGTGGAAGGTTGCCTTCATGCGGAGGACAGCTTGTCTGAGGATTTGACAGACAGAGGCATACCTTGTGGATAGAGTGGGAGCCAAGCTTGTGGTTTCTAGACAAGAAGGTTTGGGGACCAACATCCAGAGAGCACATTCCTTAGGCTGAGCAAAATGGCTACTCTTGCTACCTGTACCATCCTTGATAATATCAAGAATTGGCCTGAAGAGATGTTATCCCTGGAAGGCCATGCTACGCAAACTCTGCTTGCACAAGGGTTTTCACTGTCCAGCACGTCAACCAAAGTGACCTACATATAAGCGTATATGTTGACATAGGACTAATTTGATGCATTCAATAAGCCAGGATCAACTGCTGCAGTAGTTGGATCTCTGGTAAATGCAACCGGCTCCAAGATCGGGTTCCATTATTTTCTGATAAGCCTGCTGCTAAGGCTGCAGTCAAATCAGATATAGAATCTTTAGAAGCGGATGAGTACGCTTAAGGCCTCTGACCAGAGTCAGCAAATAACTGGGTGATTTGGTTTCTAAAGTCTTGCATGACTATTAAAAACTCCGGCTGAAAGGTTAGAGGATGAAGCCAGACCTAACGGAGCTAAAAAGAGGACTGCTGATCGAATAGATACCAGGAGCAGATGGCAACATAACTCTAGGCTGCCAACAACAGCTATCTGTAGGTGTGCTTCAAGCAGCCTCAGCTGTTGGCAGCGTGTGAGCTGGGGGCTCAGGTAAAGCAGGACTATCCTCTTTGTGTCTAGAATCAGAGTTGTTGTGACCGTGTAGCTGTAAGGCAATGTACAGGCTCAGGGTAAGGACTCAGGTACTTGCGAAACCCAGAGAGCTGGTAGCAAGTGAGGGTCGGATGTGAACCAATTAGGGGTTTACAGTACCTGGATAAATATGCAGGATTTCCCAAGAATTGTGTTAGTGATGAAGCTAGATGTCCTAAAATTTAAAGTGGTTGTAAAGGCAGTAGGATTTTTTTACCTTCAGGCATTCTACACACAACGGTAAAAAGAAAAACTTTCCAAGTGTGGCATTGTAATATTTCTAAGGTGATATGGCTGCCTTCATTTTCTTTTGGGCTTTCTTTCTTCTGTTTTCATCTGATGATTTGCTGTATTAAAGTGTGAACTGGGGTTTGACTTCAATTTGTTAGTGTACTTAAATCTGCTAGTATATCTACTTCTTCACTCCCCGGACTGACAATACTGCAGTCCAAAGGTCCCCTGTGCACCTTCATCCAGAGAGGGGGCACTCATACAGCAGGTGTCTTACTGGCCAATTACCAAGAGAGGAGAAAAAGCCTAAGAAATGAAAACTCATGTAGCCACCACATCTAAGGATTGGAAAGCTTCAAAATATTACAATTTTGGTTTTGAGTTTAATACCGCTTTCAGTAATTTCCAGCAGCATTGGCCAGGTATATCAAAAGCATACTTACCTTAGGCATGTAACACTGAATTGGTTACAGGCGAGACCAATGTAACTAGACTGCTCAAAATAATTAAAGGAATACTTTTTAATCAAGAGTATAGCATCAAGTCAATTAAACTCCTGGGGATATTGATCTGATCAGTTAATCACTTCAGCCCCAGAAGGTTTTACCCCCTTATTGACCAGGCCATTTTTTGTGATTCAGCACTGCGTTATTTTAAACTGAAAATTGTGCGGTCGTGTGACGCTGTACCCAAATACAATTGATTTACTTTTTTCCCCACAAATAGAGCTTTCTTTTGGTGGTATTTGATCACCTCTGTGGTTTTTAGATTTTGCGTTAAAAAAAGAGCAACAATTTTGAAAAAAAAAAAAAAAAGAGCCATATTTTTTACTTTCAGCTAAGCTGAAACTGCTGATCTCTCCCTGCCTGTCTGACAGAAGATCCGCCTGCTTTGTTTACATAAACAAGCCGGTCTTCTCTCGGTTTCTCCGACAATCGCAGGAGGGCAGCTGCAATTACCACAGCTCCTCCCGTGGCCCGCCTCCTGCTGTGTCTAAACACGTGCACTCTAGTCACTTAGTACTACGTGACTGGACACAGCCGAGCTGCCCTCCTGCAGTAATACTACGACGGGCGGTCGGCAAGTGGTTATGTAGCAGAGGAGGTTTTTAATCAGTTTCAGCTGCTTTGGTGAAGATTAAATTAACAGGTGCACTCCCGTGGGGGGAGGAGTTATGAAGTCACCCGCGCCTATCACTCCGTCTATACAATTGTATGCTGCCTGCTATTTGCACGGAGCCAGTGCTTAGTTTGTGAGTAGTATTCTTGTCACAATAAAATCCTTTTGAAATATACAGAGAGCATTAGATCTCGTCTCTCCCTTTATATGTTATACGGAGCATTTTTGAGATCTTATTTGGGATTTCTCTCTTGGAGCGGATCGTTCCCTGGATTTGTTCTACAGGCTTTGTGACCCTTATGAGGTCGAGTCATTAAGGTGAGAGGCAGTGTTTGCCTTGGTTGATGGGCTTTAGCTTTACGCCATTCAGTGCATGGGAGTCGGATTCATCTCTCTCCACAAGAGGCTTCATTTCTTTCCATAAGAGGCTATTTCTGTGCTATTTTTTGGACTATTTTCCATGATTTGGTTCACTTCACGTGGTTTATGATTCATGTGATATCGGATTTTATGTATTTTATATTTATGCTATGCGCTGCACTATTTTCATGTGATATTTGCCATTGAACACCAGAATTGGCAGTTCTGCCACTGGCGCCCTGTGCTTTTCACAGATGAGAGCAGGTTCACCCTGAGCACATGTGAGACGTGAAAGGGTCTGGAGAAGCCGAGGAGAACTTTATGCTGCCTGTAACCTCATTCAGCATGACTGGTTTGGTGGTGGGTCAGTGAAGGTCTGGGGAGGCATATCCATGGAGGGATGCACAGACCTCTACAGGCTAGCTAATTGCACCCTGACTGCCATTCAGTATCAGGATGAAATCCTTGGACCTATTGTTCAACCCTACACTCGTGCAGTGGGTCCTGGGTTCCTCCTGGTGCACAACAATGCCCGGCCTCATGTGGCGAGAGAATGCAGTCAGTTCCTGGAGGATGAAGGATTGGATACCATTGAATGGTCCCCACGCTCGCCTGACCTAAATCCAATAGAACACCTCTGGGACATGATGTTTCGGCTAGATGCCACCAGGTTGCACCTCAGTCTGTTCAGGAGCTCAGTGATTCCCTGGTCCATATCTGGGAGGAAATATCCCATGACCCCATTTTTCGTCTTATTGGGAGCATGCCCAGACATTGTCAGGCATACATACACTGCCCCCTTCACCTATCCCCCCAACAGCACTGTCCCTCTCACACCCCCCAACATCACTGTCCCTCTCACATCCCCCCCCCCCCAACATCACTGCCCCCTTCACCTATCCCCCCACAGCACTGCCCCTTTCACCTATCCCCCCAACAGTACTGCCCCCTTCACATATCCCCCCAACATCACTGTCCCTCTCACATCCCCCCACAGCACTGCCCCCTTCACATATCCCCCCCAACAACACTGCCCCCTTCACCTATCCCCCCCAACACCACTGTCCCCTTCACCTATTCCCCCAACATCACTGTCCCCTTCACATATCTCCCCAACATCACTGTCCCCTGCACATATCCCCCCCAACATCACTGTCCCCTGCACATATCCCCCCAACATCACTGTCCCCTTCACATATCCCCCCCAACATCACTGTCCCCTTCACATATCCCAACAGCACTGCCCCCTTCACATATCCCAACAGAACTGCCCCCTTCACATA
Source organism: Pelophylax lessonae (assembly GCF_965119305.1). Taxonomy (NCBI): domain Eukaryota; kingdom Metazoa; phylum Chordata; class Amphibia; order Anura; family Ranidae; genus Pelophylax; species Pelophylax lessonae. Next base: position 505,211,824 of record NC_138770.1, on the reverse strand, counting down.
TCCCAACAGCACTGCCCCCTTCACATATCACCCCCACACCACTGCCCCTTTCACCTATCCCCCCCAACATCACTGTCCCCTTCACATATCCCCCCCAACAGCCCTGCCCCCTTCACATATCACCCCCAAAGCACTGTCCCTTTCACATCCCCCTCACAGCACTGTCTCCCTTTACATCTCCCCTTCCCTCCCCCCCCCCACACACACACACCCACCCACCACTGCCCCCTTATATCACCCCCACACACATACACAGCACTGCCCTGTTAACACACACCCCCATAGCACTGCCCCCTTTACATCAACACACACCACTATCCTCTTAAAATATCAACCCCACAGCATTGCTTCCCTTTACATGAATCCCCACACACCACACTACCCCCCTGTACATGACCCCTGCTCCCCAATCCTCCTTCACAACTTCACAGCCCTGTCCTCCCTTCACTCTCTTGCCTTACACACACAGAACGGAGAGCAGGAGGCGGGACAATCTCGAGAGGCAGAAGAACAGCAGCCCTGCAAGCAGAGAGGCAGCCGACTGTGTGACTCCCAGCCAATCACCTACAACCCAAAAAGTTAATTCAGGCAGCTGCCTCTCTCCATTCAATGCCGATCCCGCCCCCAGTCACAGTCCTGCCTCCGGCCAGCCACCCTGCTCTGCTAACGACAGCAGCAGAGGCAGAGAAGAAAACAAGCAGCTGATCACGGCGGTCTTGACAGAGCAGCAACTCGGGCCGGAAATGGACCGCGGGCCCCCATTTAGTGATGCCCGTGCTCGAGGAACAGTTAAGATGGAAATAAAATGGCAAGTTCCATTTTGCAATAAGCTTTACTGCTTGATTCTCTCAAGGGCCAAGGGACAGGACTCCAAGCAGACATTGCAGGTCAGTTTTTCCACATAATGAAATATGAAAATTAGGCTTGTTACGAACAATGAAACATTTACTCAGAAATTCACAGACCAATTCTACTAGAATGTGTTAGCTTAGGTTTTTAATAATGTAGACTTTAAATAAAAACTATACATTGACACGTAGAAGTAGAACTATGGACAGACCAACTTTAATGCGGTCAGATCTAACACATGGTAAAACATGTTTTTTTTCATTCTGGCTCAACCCAATACTGAAAGTTAATTCCGGTGTTGTGTGGTCCACACTGTGCCACCTATAAAATCTTCAGCAAAACAAATCTCAACTGCATTCCACAACAAAATCATCTGTCTAGCTTTTTTTTCCATAGTCAATCTAGATAGAAGATGAAATTGACATCTGGCATATACATTTATAGGCATCCTCATTCAAAACAGGAAACCAAGTCACAGCAGTAACACTGTCTGGTTACAAATTCTTATTAAAATGTCCAAATTAGCAGCTGGGAATTTTATTACTTAATAGAAAATTAATTTACACTTGAAATTAAAGTTAGCAGGATGCCTTATGAAAATCAAAATTAAAAATCTATTATAGTTTCAAATTTGATCGGTCAGTAAAATGTATTTTAAGTTTTTTTTTTAAAGGAGACACTTAAAAAAAAAAAAAACTTACAGAGCAGGTAGCTAAAAGGTGACCATATGTTGCCAAGCCCAATTTCACAAATGAGGAATTTTGACTTATTTGCAAGTTCCATATCTTAGTACAATAGAGGAAACAGGCAGTGTATTCATACACAATGGGTTATAGGCATTTACCTTCTAGCAAAGCTTTAGAGGATATGTCATCTTGAGGAACACCCTTCGAGATGGCAAAGGGCAGGGTCACAAAATGGTAGTGTAGGGGCCCCACAGCAAAGCTTAGAAAACCCCGATGCACTGAAAAGCTGAGGACATGTAAATATGCATCCTTGATGTCCACAGAAGCCAGAAAGTTCCCCTGGTGAAGGGAAGTAATGACAAACCTGGTGGATTTTATATGCAATTTCTGAGCTCAAAGACATTCAGAGCTTAAGATTCAAGATGTCCCCTTTAAGAAGGTGAACAAGTTGGGAGTAAAAAAAAAGAGAGCTCGATGGAGATCTGGTCATCTATGCAGTGACACAAAGGAGAAGATTTACTAAAACAGGAGCACTGAGAATCTAGTGCAGTTGTGCATAGTAGCCAGTTTAACTTCAGCTTGTTCAATTAAAGGATAATCCAGTCAATAACTAACGCTAAACCTGCTCTTTGCCACATTCTAAGACTTTTCTATACATGTAAAGCAAAAATTACCGTATTTATCGGCGTATAACACACACTTTTTCCTCCTAAAAATGGAGGAAAAAGTAGCTGTGCGTATTATACGCTGATATAAGAAAAAAATGTCCAGAAAGCAGCGCCGAGAGGTAGAAGGGGGCGGGCGGGGCCGAGGAGAAGGAAGGACGTGCTGTCATCGGAAGTCCCGCCTCCTATGCCGACGTCAATCATAGGCGCCGGGACTTCCGATGAGAGCGCATCCTTCCTTCTCCTCGGCGCTGCCCGCCCCCTTCTACCTCTCGGCGCCGCCCGCCCCCTTCCACCTCTCGGCGCTGCTTTCTGGAGATTTTTAAAAGTGATGTGTATAGTGGCGCTGGCGGGACTGCATGTATGGGCACCGGCAAAGGCTGCACGTATGGGGCACCGGCAAAGGCTGCACGTATGGGGCACCGGCAAAGGCTGCACGTATGGGGCACCGGCAAAGGCTGCACGTATGGGCACCGGCGAAGGCGAGGCTGCAATTATGGGCACTGGCGAGGCTGCAATTATGGCCACTGGTGAAGGCTGCATGTATGGGCACTGGCGATGGCAAGGCTGCAATTATGGGCGCTGGCGAGGCTGCATGTATGGGCACTGCACTGGCGAGGCTGCATTTAAGGACACTGCGCTGATGAGGCTGCATTTGTGGGCACTGGTAAGACTACATTTAATTAAAAAAAAAATGTTCTGAGTTTAAAGCTGTTTATTTTAAATTTCAGCATTTTTCCTGAAATTTCTGCCCTAAAATTTAGTTGCGTGTTATACGCCGGCGCGTGTTATACACCGATAAATACGGTACTCTACTTACCTTTTCTACACCCAGTCCGGTCTCCAGGCATGTAAGCACTGTGCAGAAGTGGACCGACAAAGACTATGAAATGAATGGGATGCGACGGCACCCAGAGACGTACGGAGGTTCTGTTGTCAAGTGCCTTTCCTGCACCCGCCTCCACACTGAAGCTGCTGCTGACAACTCGGCATGGGACCGGACTTGGATCAGTTGTAGAAAAGGTAAGTACAGTGATTTTTGTTTTTGAGGGTTAGATAGAATAGTCGGTTAGATAGAATAGTCTTCGTCTTAGAATGTGGCAAAGAGCAGGTTTAACGTTAGTTTTTGACTGGACTTATCCTTTAACCACTTTACCACCGGAGGATTTTCCTGGTTTACGTCCAGGCCACTTTTTGCGATTCGGCACTATGCGACTTTAACTGACAATTGCGCGGTCATGCAACGCCGTACCCAAACAAAATATATTATATAATATATATGAAATCCCCCCCCCCCCCCCAAAAAAAATGTAAAAAATCAAAATTTTTAACATTTTAGGCCAATTTGTTTTCTGCTACATATGTTTGGTAAAAAAAAAAAAAAAATCGCAATAAGCGTATTTTGATTGGTTTGCGCAAAAGTTATCGCAGCTACTAACTACGGGAAATTTATGTCATTTTTATTGTTTTTTTTTTTTAACTAGTAATAGCGGCGATCTGCGATTTTTTTTGCGGGACTGCGACATTGCGGCGGACAGATCGGACCCAACTGACATTTTTGACACTTTTGGGGGTACCAGTGACATTACTATAGTAATCAGTGCTATAAATATGCACTGTTACTGTAAAAAGGACACTGGCAGGGAAGGGGTTAACTTTTATTGGTGATCAAGGGGTTAATGTATGCCTGGTGCTTACTGACCTGTGTGGGGGGAGGGGACTGTGTGACACAGGCACAGATCGCAGGTTCAGTGACTGCCTGTCACTTAGGAGATCCACCCGCTTTGTTTACACAAGCGGGCAGATCTCCACACTCGATCCCCGACGATCGGGGAAGAGCGGCGGTGATCACCGCCTCTCCTCCCCTAGCCCGACTCCCGCTGTGTCTGAATACAGCAGGAGCGAGCCTTAAGCTTTGACAAACAAAAACCTGGAAGCGGATTGGTTTCTATGCAGAGCTGCACCTGATTGTCCAGTTTTAGTAAAATCTCCCCCAAAGTTTGGAGTTGAGAAACTGAGTTGGGGCAAGGAGTGAAACTGAATGAAACGTCTGAGATGGAAGCTGTGCAAATGTCGGCAAACCTTACCAAACTCCCTCCATAACTTCGGAAAGTGGGGAACAATGATGTTGAGGAAGGTTTGTTTGAAGATTTGGCAGAATATTTGGCAGAGTATGAGTGCCGCACCTTGTGAGTAGACTGGGAGCCAAGCTTGGGAGGTCTTTATGTGAAGGGATTGGGGAAACAAGCACACAGCCAAGATAGAATAAAAAGCAGGGCCTGGCCAAAAGTTCTTTCTTTAGGTTTTTGGATAGACTTGGGAAGAATAAATACATTTTATTTTAAATTTGGTGATCCTCTTGGGGAGATTTCAACTCACATGCCATCTCTGAAGGCATAGCAAGAAAATGGGAAACAGCTGTCATAAGGACAGGAATATACAGGTGGTAACAACTCAACATCCATACCAGTTTCTCTGAGAAAAAAACAAAAAAAAGAGCAAAGGTGTTTTTTAGCAGATTGTATCCTTACTGGATTGGTAGCCCATCACTTCCTGTCCCGAAAGACAGTATGAAGAAGTATTACCGATGGGGTCACAGACTACAGTAAAAACCAGGTGGTGGTTCCATCTCTTCCACACTGGCCAAAACTGCAAAAAACTGAATTTTTGTAAAATCCTACCGTAAAATTCCTTTCTCTGAGTCCTCCGACAGTCGCCGCCTCCTCTAAGTCATCACAATGGGGTATTGTCCACCTGTCCGTAGGACCAGCTAGGCATATAGACTTAGTCAAAAGACAAAAAGCATTAGCATATACACACCCACGGGGGCTGTCCCATCTGGCCAATACCCCCCCTGCATCACCACTCCCAACTCAGTTTGGTAGCATAGCAGTAGGTAATAAGAACCCCACAAAAGAGGGGTGGCGACTGTCGGAGGACTCAGAGAAAGGAATTTTACGGTAAGATTTTACAAAAATTCCGTTTTCTCTTACGTCCTCCGACAGTCACCGCCTCCTCTAAGTCATCACAATGGGGATGTCCCAAAGCAGTATAGACATGAGGGGTGGGAGACGCAACCGTAGAAAAGGCAACGCAGTACCCACATCAGAGAAAGGAATCTTACATGCACTGTAAGAACCAACTGGGCAACAGAAAAAAAAACAAGCTCAACAGGAGCAACAGCCCAGGAAAGCCAATACCAACAGCCAGGGACCCAGAGAAAAAAACTCAAGGGTCCATCATGGCACAGCCGCACTGAGAACTTTGCGGCCAAAAGAAGCATCATCTGATGCCAGAACGTCTACTTTGTAGAACTTGGAAAAATGTGTGCACCGACGACCAAGTCGCCGCCTTGCACACCTGGGCCACCGAGGCCCGATGCCAATAGATCCAGGAAGTACTCAAAAACCTGGTAGAGGGCGCCCTAACAGGGAAGGGCGGAACCCGTTCTGTCAAGGCCTAAGCCTGTTCAATGGTCTGTCTGATCCACTTGCCAATAGTCGCTGCGGACGCAGCCATGCCCTTCCGAGGTCCCTCAGGAAGGACAAAGAGGGAATCCGTCTTCCGAAAAGACTCCGTAGACGACAGGTAAACCCTGATCGCCCTGACAACATCCAAGGAATGCAAGGCAATCTCCTTTGGATGTATTGTCTTCGAACAAAGCGAAGGCAGGACAGTGTCCTCATTAAGGTGATAATCCGAGATCACCTTGAGAAGGAAGGATGGGGGTGGTCGCAAAACCATCTTATCCCTGTGAATTATCAAGTAAGGGGAGCGGCAAGACAACGCCGCCAGCTCCGACACTCTGCGAGCCGAAGTGATCTCCACAAGAAAAGCAACTTTCTTCGACAGCAGAGGCAACGACATCTCCCTGATATATTCAAAGGGAGCCCGCTGCAACACGGACAGGACCAAGTTCAGTTCCCATGGAGGTAAAGGCTCCTACCTGGGAGGAGCCAAATGTCGCACACCTTGAATGAATGTGCGCACCAAGGAACGAGATGCCACAGGGCGTTGGAAAAGGACCGCCAGTGCTGACACCTGGCCCTTTATTGTGGCCAGCGCCAGGCGCTGATCCACTCCAGACTGGAGGAAAGCCAAGATTCTCGACCCCGAGTAAGAACGAGGGGAAAACCCCCTGGACTCACACCAGGTGAAGTAGGCCTTCCAGGTACGGTAATAGATCTTACCAGAGGAAGATTTCCTAGCCTTGATCAAGGTAGGAATAACCTCAGAGGATAGACCCTTGTCCTTCAAGACCTGGGTCTCAACCGCCAGGCCGTTAAAGCCAGTGACTGTAAAGCAGGATGGAAGATCGGACCTTGAGACCGGAGATCTTCCCGCAGAGGCAGGCGCCACGAAGGTGCCACTGCCAGGCGAACAACGTCGGCGTACCAGGACCGGCGAGGCCAGTCCGGTGCCACCAGAATCACCATGTGCGGTTCCGAGGCCAATCTGCGAAGGAACCGGGATAGCAACTGAATTGGAGGAAAGGCGCACAGCAGACGATACTGATGCCAAGGGGCCACCAACGCATCCGAGGCGTCCGCCAACGGATCGCGCGGTCTTGCCACGAAGCTTTCCACCTTTCGGCGTAGCCGGGATGCGAACAGATCCACATCTGGGGATCCCCAATTCGCACACAGCATCTGAAAGACCTCCGGGTGAAGGGACCATTCCCCCTGGTCCAGGGTCTGGCGGCTCAGATAGTCGGCCTGCCAATTTTTCACACCCGGAATGTATCGCTCTTAGTTCCAGTACATTTATCGGGAGGGAGGATTCCTCCTCCCACCAAGTGCCCTGGGCAGATAGGATGCCCAGGACTCCACCCCAGCCCGACAGGCTGGCGTCCGTGGTAACCACTGTCCACACCACAGGGCGGAAGGACTTGCCTTCCGCCACCGACGGGGACTGGATCCACCACAGAAGAGTCAATCTGGTCCGGCGACTCAAGGAGACATCCAGATCCAAGGACTGAGGATGTCTGTCCCACCTGGCCAGGACCTCCGTCTGAAGAGCCAGCGTGTGGAACTGGGCAAAGGGAATCGCCTCGAAGGTCGACACCATCAACCCCAGGCCCCGCATGCAGGTCCTAAGTGACGAGGACGGATTGTCCCCAAGGGACCTGAGTACGTCCCGCAAAGTCCGGAGCTGTCCTCCGGCAAGAATACCTTTGCCTGAGCAAAGTCCAGAACCATTCCCAGATAGGGAAGGCGAAGCGACGGAGACAACGCTGATTCCTAAACGTTGATGGTCCATCCGAACTCCTGGAGCGTCTGTACCGTGATGGACAGATCGCGCACAAGGTCCTGGCTGGCTCTCGATCTCAGAAGCAGATCGTCCAGGTACCCCAGGACCGCAATGCCCTGGGCCCGTAGCAGGCCCAGGACCGGACCAACACCTTGGTAAACACCCTTTGTGCCAAAGCGAGACCGAAAGGTAACGCCACAAACTGGTAGTGGATCTTTGCAATAGCAAACCAAAGGTACCGCTGATGACCCTCGAAAATGGGGACGTGCAGGTACGCATCCTTCAGATCTATCGAAGCCAGGAATTCTCCCGGCCTCAAGGAGGCCACAACCGAACGGAGAGACTCCATTCGAAACCTTCAAACTCGCACAAAGCGGTTCAGTGCTTTCAGGTCCAGAATAGGACGCACTTTGCCCACTTTCCTGGGCACAGTGAACAGATTCGAATAAAAACCCCGAAACCTGTCCCGATGAGGCACCGGGACAACCACTCCCTGAGCCAGCAGGTCCCGCACCGCCCGATGCAAATCCTGCAGACGCCCCGGAAGAAGATGGAGATTGGAGGGAAAGAATCTGTCTGCCGGCCTTGAAAGGAATTCGATCTTGCATCCTGATCGAACGATTTCCTGGACCCACCTGTCCGATATCCGGAGCAGCCAAGGTTTGGAGGAAACCGCGCAAACGTCCCCCCACCCCAGAAACGGGTGAGGGCGCCCATTCAGGCAGAGGCGGAGTGTCCCGCCGAGCCGGCATTGCCGGCTTTCTGCTTACCCGCCCAGGGCTTCCTCTGGTTGCCCTGGGCCTTGAAAGGCTTTACCCATGGATTGGTTCCGAAAGGCACGAAAGGACCCCTGATTAGACCTAGGCGCAGAACCCCACTTGCCTCGGAAGGACTTGTTCTTCGGGTTCCGGGGCAGTATAGTAGTGCTCTTGCCCCCCGTGGCGCCTTTTACCAGGGTATCCAACGCCTCGCCAAAAAGACGAGAGCCAACATAGGGAAAATCAGCAACAGTTCACCGTGAGGACTGGTCGGCCGACCAGCTCTTCAGCCATATCAGTCGCCGGTGAAGCACCGCGACACTCGAGAGGCGAGCCACCAAGGGGGCCTCATTTAAGGCTGCATCACACAGACACATGACTCCTTGGTGGACATGATCCACCATTTCCAGTCGGGCATGCGGCACGTCATCAGACACCAGGTAGCTACGACGCACCTTGATCCAATCAGCTACCGCCTGAGCCACCATAACGGACGCGAAAACGGGTTTGAGCAACGAACCCGCCACCGTATAGGAATGGCGGGCTAGAGACTCCACCCGCCGGTCCGTGAGATCCCGGAAAACCGGAGTATCCTCAATAGGAACTAAGGTAGACTTGTTCAGCGCGGCCACAGTGTGATCTACCTGTGGAGGCACACACCAACGCGAGTCTGTAGCCGGCGCAAAAGGATAAAGCAATTTGAACCGACTAGGCACCACGAAACAGACGTTTTAACGTGCGCCACATTTCATTAACAGTGTAATGAAAAGCAGCTGGGCAGGGAAAAACCTGCGCAGACTTGCGGGTTCTGCGCGTCCCAAAAAAGGACACAATGCCCGGAGTATCGGGCTCACCCTCTAAATGCAAAGTTTCCTTTACAGAAAACAATTAACTCATCCATGGTCGCCCGTTCATCAGGGGACCCTGGGGAGGATGTGTCAACACCCTCAATTTCAGCCTCCCCCTCAGACCCCGGGGGTCCAGGGATGAGCGGGACCCTGAAAAGGGCACGCTCGCAGCAGCAGCATCAGCCATATCCCCATCTGAATCAGAAGAGAGAGACAGCCTGGGCCGTTTTCTCGCAGCCCGTTCAGACATCAGCATTTCCACATTTGCCACTAAAGTCGCAACTACAGCAGACAGATCAGGTCGCAGCGGGGCCACAGGAGAACTGGGGCCCCCCACCAAAGCTGGAGGAAACTTGTTTTCCTGAGAATCCATGGCTCAATACAGTAAAAAAAATTACAGTGCAAAAAAATCAGTGTACTGTCCCCTTAAATAGCGCTGCGGAGTGCGCAGCCCACCGTTACTGTCACAGCAATGAAGACTCCCAAAGGAGAAAGAAAAACTGAGGCAGAAGCAGTATGCAGAAGAAGACTGAGAGGGATACACTGCAGAGCCCGCAGATCGTTGCTACCTGTGCCTGTGCTGTCGCAGAGAAAAAAGGAAATGCTGTTGGGAGGGGCTGGCTATAAGCCAGACCTCAGGGAAAATGGCTGCCCCATAGGGAAGCATAGGAGGCTTCACTAAAATGGCCGCCGACATGCGGCCGAACCGATCGTTCTCCCGCCCCTAAAATGGCGGCGGATGGCGCCAAAAACGAGGTATACTCGCCCCAGAGGGGCCACACAGTGTGCATAGCAAAAAACATGGTGGACCGCGCAAATTTTCGCCCGCAGCGGTCGCCGCACCAGACACACGGCTGTACCCCCAAACATGCACCTAAGGTGACACAGGGACAGGGACCCCCAGCAATCACACATATCTGTACAAAAACGAACCCCGCAGGGATCGCACAGGGAGTCACACAGGCACAGACATGGGGACACACAGCAACACAGACTGCCACCCCAGACAGAGGCCCCACACAGAAAAGTACTTACCTGTACCCGATGGCGTGGGGAAGCCTCTATGCACGGATAAATCTCTGTCCTCATCTGACAGGGAGTGCCGTGAGCCAGGGACATGACGCTGCAGCACCGCAGACGAGTCCTGTGAGGTAGCCACCTCACGGCTGCATCCCTGCATCGAACAGGGATGGGTCGTTCTTAGTGCCAGGGCTAACCATAGCTGAACGCTCGATGGCGGGCTGGGGGTCCATCTGACCCTCAGTGCCCTGGAGAACCAGGGCGGCCAGTCCGAATCCCAGCACCGCATGATCCATCTTCATCCGAAGACTAAACTAACACTAAAGCTGACAAAATAAACAGCTAGTAAAGTGAGAGAAAAAAAAACGGAATTTTTGTAAAATCTTACCTGTAAAATTCCTTTCTCTGAGTCCTCCGACAGTCGCCGCCTCTTCATATTCGTCACATATGGGGTATTAGACTTTGCTCCGAAGGAGTAGCTAGGCAACAGAATATGTTAACAATAAAGCTTTAACATATCCCACCCTCAAGGGGTGGTCCCCTCAGTCAATACCCTCCTACTTCCTGCAACCATATCTCAGTTTTAGTGGAATAGCAGTAGAGTATACATTCAAACCCCAAAAGAGGGGCGGGGGCGGCGACTGTCGGAGGACTCAGAGAAAGGAATTTTACAGGTAAGATTTTACAAAAATTCCGTTTTCTCTTACGTCCTCCGACAGTCGCCGCCTCTTCATATTCGTCACATATGGGGACGTCCCAAAGCAGTGCAAACATGAGGGGTGGGAAACGCATCCGCGCCGAAAGGCAACGCAGTCTGCACATCAAAGAAAGGAACCTTACCAAAGGAAGGAAACCAGCTGGGCAACAGCAAAAATAAGTGCTCAACAGGAGCAACAACCCAGGAAAAGACAAAAAACCAGGGGATACAAAACTTATCCCAACAGCCAGGAGTCCCCAACAAGGGACCCTAGGGAACAGCCGCACTAAGAACCTTGCGGCCAAAGGAAGCATCCGCCGATGCCTGAACATCTACCTTGTAGAATTTTGTGAAAGTGTGTACGGTCGACCAAGTCGCCGCCATACACACCTGGGCTACAGAAGCCCCATGACGACAGGCCCAAGACGTACTCAGAGATCTAGTAGAGTGCGCCTTCACAGGCACAGGGGGAACCTTCCCCTGCAAGGCATAGGCCTGTTCAATGGTCTGCCTGATCCATTTGGCAATGGTAGAGGCGGAAGCCGCCATGCCCTTCCGAGGACCCTCTGGAAGAACAAACAAGGAGTCCGTCTTTCGAAAAGACTCAGTCGATTTAAGGTAAACCCTAATCGCCCGAACAACATCCAGAGAATGCAATCTCACCTCCTTTGGATGTTTAGGCTTTGTGCACAACGAAGGCAAAACAATATCCTCGTTAAGATGGAATTCCGAAACTCGTTTCGGCAGAAAAGAAGGATTAGGTCGCAAGGCCACCTTATCCAAATGAACAACCAGGTACGGAGACTTGCAGGACAAAGCCGCCAGTTCCGACACTCTGCGAGCTGAAGTGATCGCCACCAAAAAGGCGACCTTTTTGGACAACATAGACAACGAGATCTCCCTGATCTGTTCAAAAGGAGCACGTTGTAACACAGACAGGACTAGATTCAAGTCCCAAGGGGGCAAAGGATCCCTCCTAGGAGGAACCAGATGCCGCACACCCTGAATAAAAGTGCCAACCAAGGAGTTGGAAGCCACGGGACGTTGAAACAGAACGGCCAGCGCAGACACCTGACCCTTTATCGTAGCCAGCGCCAAACGCTGATCGACACCCGTCTGAAGGAAAGACAGCACACGGGAAACCGAGTACGTGCGGGGTGAAAACCCCCTGGACTCACACCAGGCAAAATAGGCCTTCCAAGTACGGTAATAAACCTTTCCCGAGGAAGACTTCCTCGCGTTGATCAAGGTATGAACAACCTCTGGAGAGAGACCCTTCTCCTTCAGGACCTCGGTCTCAACAGCCAGGCCGTCAAAGCCAGCGACTGTAAAGCAGGATGGTAAATCGGTCCTTGAGACAGTAGATCGTCCCGAAGAGGCAGACGCCAGGGGGCGTCGACCGCCAGATTCACGAGGTCTGCGTACCAGGACCGGCGAGGCCAGTCCGGTGCCACAAGAATCACCGTGCTGCGTTCCGAGTGTAACCTGCGAAGGAACCGGGACAGCAACTGAATCGGTGGAAACGCGTACATCAGCCTGTACTGATGCCACGGGGCCACTAACGCGTCCGACGCGTCTGCCCGAGGGTCGCGCGTCCTTGCCACCACGAACCTCTTCACCTTGTAGTTGAGGCGAGACGCGAACAGGTCCACATCTGGAAGACCCCACCTCGCGCACAACATCTGGAAGACAGCCGGGTGGAGAGACCATTCCCCCTGATCCAGGGTCTGGCGACTCAGATAGTCCGCCTGCCAGTTCTCCACTCCCGGAATGTGAACCGCCGTTATCGCCGGGACATGAGTCTCGGCCCAAGACAGAATGTCGGCCACTTCTCGAGCCGCTCGGGCACTCCTGGTGCCCCCTTGGTGGTTGATGTAGGCCACCGCCGTGGCATTGTCCGTCTGCACCCGAACCGGGCAGCCCTGCAGCCGGTCCGTCCAGCGATGAAGACAGAGCCTTATCGCACGCAATTCCAGAATGTTGATCGGGAGGGAAGACTCCCCCTCCGACCAGGTCCCCTGGGCGGACAGAACGCCCAGAACACCACCCCAGCCCGACAGGCTGGCATCCGTGGTGATTATCGTCCACGAGATCGGACGAAACGACTTGCCCCCGGACACCAACGGGGACTGGAGCCACCACAGAAGGTTTTCCCTGGTGCGATGACTCAACGAGATCTGAAGATCCAGAGATTGAGGTCGCCCGTCCCACTTGGACAAGATCTCCGCCTGGAGACCCCGCGTGTGAAACTGCGCGAAAGGAATCGCCTCGAAAGCCGAGACCATCAATCCCAGACATCTCATACACGTCCGCAGAGACGAGTTCGGAACGTCCCTGAGGGACCTGACTTCCTCCTGAAGAGTCCTGAGTTTGTCTTCCGGCAGGAAGACCTTCGCCTGCACCGAGTCCAGAATCATTCCCAGATAGGGAAGACGAACCGACGGACTCAGTGTCGACTTTGGAACATTTATCGTCCAACCGAACTCCTGCAGAGTTTGCATCGTGACAGACAGGTCCTTCTCCAGACCCTGACTGGTCGCAGACCGAATCAGAATGTCGTCCAGATACCCCAGGACAGAAATGCCCTGGGCTCTCAATAATGCCAGAACCGGTGCAAGCACCTTGGTGAAGACCCGCGGAGCCGAGGCGAGCCCAAAGGGCAACGCCACGAACTGGTAGTGATCCTCCGCAATGGCAAATCGAAGGTATCTCTGATGACCCTCGAATATGGGGATGTGAAGATACGCATCCTTCAAATCGATGGAGGCCATGAATTCCCCCGGAACCAGGCCAGCCACCACCGAGCGCAGGGATTCCATGCGGAACTTGCGAACCCGCACAGAGCGGTTCAGAGCTTTCAAGTCCAGAATTGGACGAACCTTGCCCTCCTTTCTGGGCACGGTGAACAGATTGGAATAAAACCCCCGAAATCTGTCCCGATGAGGCACCGGAACCACCACTCCCTGAGCCCTCAGGTCCCGCACCGCCAGGTGCAGATCCCGCAGTCGCTCTGGAGACAGTTGTAGATTTGAGGGAAAAAATCTGCTCTCTGGCCGAGAGAGAAACTCGATCTTGTAACCAGATCGAACGATTTCCAGAACCCATCTGTCCCGCACACGGGCCAACCAGGGCTGAAGAAAACCGAGCAAGCGTCCCCCCACCCCAAAACTGGGTGAGGGCGCCCCTTCAGGCCGAACTGTTATGGGCCGCAGGTCCGGATTGGCCGGACTTCTGTTTCCCAGACCAGGGTTTCTTCTGAGAGCCCTGGCCCTTGAACGGTTTGCCCTTGTAGTGCGGCCGAAAGGCACGAAAGGACCCCTGAGGGGGCCGAAAATGAGCATGCTTCTTCCCAGAAGCCCCCTTAGCCTTGGGGAAATGGGGCAAGAGAGTGCTCTTACCCCCGGTAATCCCCTTAATCAACACATCCAGGGACTCCCCAAAAAGGCGAGACCCATCATAAGGCAGATTGGCTAAGGTTTTACGTGAAGATTGGTCCACCGACCAACATTTCAACCAAACCAGGCGGCGAGACAACACCGCCACGCTGTGCACACGCGCGGCCAACGGAATCAGGTCCAGGTCCGCATCACACAGATACATGACACCCTGGTGGATCTGATCCACCATATCCAGGGTCGCCGCCGAGGCCGAATCGGCCACTAGGACGCGCCTAAGCATCTGCGTCCAACTTGCGATCGCCTGGGCCGCCATGAGAGAAGCAAACAGAGCCTTAAGCATAGAACCCGTAACAGAATAAGTATGACGGGCAAGAGACTCCAGTCTCCTATCCGTGGCATCACGGAAAACAGGGGATCCCTCTGCAGGGATCGCAGTGGCTTTGTTCAAAACCGCAATAGCATGATCCACTGGCGGAGGCACACACCACCGTTCATCAGTGGCAGGCGAGAAAGGATAACGCAGCTTAAATTTACTTGGTACCGCAAAAGGCTTGCGCAAATCGCGCCATTGGTCCTTAACAGCGCGCTGAAAATCAGCATTGCAGGGAAAAACCTGCGGCGTCCTGCGTTTTCTCTGCGTCCCATAAGCCGCCAAGGCAGCTGGGGGACACACCTCGTCCTGCAAACGTAGCGTCTGCTTAATGGAAGCAATCAACTCATCCATGATTGCAAGCTCTTCAGGCGAGCCAGGGGGAGAATTATCAACCCCCTCAACTTCAGCCTCTACCTCAGACCCCACTAGATCAAGAGAGGAGCGGGACCCCGATAGGGGGGTCCCCGCCAGAACAGCCCCATCACCTTCACCCTCAGAATCAGAGGACAGAGCAACTCTGGGCCGTTTAGTAGATTGAGCAGCCACCAGCATTTGCACCTGTGCAGCAAGGCCAGCCACAATAGTGGCTAAATCCCCCCCTGGGGGGGAAACAGCGGTCCCCTGGCTTTCCACCAATACTGTGGGAAACTTGCCCTCCTGAGAATCCATTGCCCCTGTATGCCAGACAACCAAGGGTTAACTGCCCCCTTACAGCAAGCGCGGCAAGCGCAGCCCACCGCACCACACTCAGGCACAATGAGACCCCCACAGGGAATATACAGACTGAATACAGGCAATGGAACACAGGAATAGAAGGATAAAACCTGAGGAGACTCCGCTGCTGCTGCTGCCTCGATCGGTGCTTCCAGGAGAGAGGAAATGATGCTGCCAGGGCGCTCTATGTAAGCCTATGGAGGCTACAAGAAAATGGCCGCCGTGCATGTAAACCATGCGGCCGGAGCGGGCGCCGGTAAAATGGCGTCGTTTGGCGCCGAAATCGCCGCTCCACAGTGCATAAAATCACACACAATATTATCCCATTATATGGATACATGTTAGATCGCCGCAGCGATCGCTGTATATGCCCCAACATGCCATTAAAAACATGCCCCACAGCACACAGCTCCTCACACTGCCCAGCCTGACATACTCAGTGTCATACAGCTCCCCCCCCCTTGCAGCCCACAGCATGCAGCCGAGAGATAGGGAGACAAGCAGTGTGATTAAAGGCAGGTTACACAGTCCCAGACTGAGACCCCCCCCAGACAGACAGGTCCCCACATAGATACACTTACCTCACATGGCGTGGGGAACCCGCACAGGCGAACAAGCCGCTGCACATGAGGCAGGGAGAGTCGCAATTCAAGACGCACACAATGGCGGTTCAGAAACCGCACAGCGTCCGGTGAGGTAGCCACCTCACCAATCATCCCTGCACCGAACAGGGATGGGTCGTTCACCGTGCCAGGAGCGTTACCTGGCTGAACGCTCGATGGCAGACTGGGAAGCCACTGACCCACGACCTGCGACCAGGGGGATCAGCCCGAGACCCAGTCCGCATGATTCTCTTCGTCCGAAGAACTAACTAATGCTGACAAAAATAACAGCTAAGTAAAAGGTAGAGAGAAAACTCAAACAAAATATCAAAAAGAAGAAAGAGTCCGGGACAAAAAGTCCCAGCACAGAGAGAGCCAGCCACTCCTGACAAGCTAGACATTAAAACTGAGATATGGTTGCAGGAAGTAGGAGGGTATTGACTGAGGGGACCACCCCTTGAGGGTGGGATATGTTAAAGCTTTATTGTTAACATATTCTGTTGCCTAGCTACTCCTTCGGAGCAAAGTCTAATACCCCATATGTGACGAATATGAAGAGGCGGCGACTGTCGGAGGACGTAAGAGAAACTGACATTTTCAAAGAAAATCAAACAAAAGATCAGGAAGGCTGAGACTAAAGCCCCAGCACAAGGAGAGCCTAACTAGTCCTGATGCTAGGCAGATTAAAACTGAGTTGGGAGTGGTGATGCAGGGGGGGTATTGGCCAGATGGGACAGCCCCCGTGGGTGTGTATATGCTAATGCTTTTTGTCTTTTGACTAAGTCTATATGCCTAGCTGGTCCTACGGACAGGTGGACAATACCCCATTGTGATGACTTAGAGGAGGCGGCGACTGTCGGAGGACGTAAGAGAAATAAGGTTTGCTTGGTGATGAGCATTTAAACCCAGAAAGTGTTTGTCAAGGTAACTAACCTTATTTATAGCACAAGCAGTCTTCTCCCGAATCGATCCACTGCTAGTCCTCAGGATTTTTGACAGATCATGCCGCGCTGCCAGAAGATGAGCAACGGAAATGGTGCTTTTGCTTAATAAGGATGCTCGCTTCGGCTGGTAAACCTTGCCCAGTTTGTCAGATTGACTCTGTTCAAAATGAAAAATAAAGATATTACACAACGATCGCTCTGCCTGTGTTTTCTTAAGCATCCTTTAATCTATTGATCCTCTGTAATGCATCATCCTCTGCACCACTCACTTCCTGTAATCTCTTTTCTACAACTTGGCATTCTCACCTCACCGAATGTGGGAGACTGCGCTCTAAAGGTCTGCCATGAGACACCAAGCCCCTTCAGGAATTAAAAGTGCTCTGTCCATTACTTACCCTGACCAGCTTTTTAAGCATTGCACCCTCTGCTTCCATTGCCCTGGTCCCACAATTGCTGTAGCACCAAACCTCTGGTCCGTGACTGTCTCCCCTCTGAGCAGGCATGGCCCAAGTACAACAATTGGTTGATACGCAAAGTGCCTTATGAAGCACAGCCCGACAACTGACAAAATTGGGTTTTTAGACTTACCGAAAAAAAACATGAGGTTCATTGACGGACACAGCTCCTGATCTTCTTAACCATTAGGGTATACTACCCCTTATAGGAGTAGGACACAAGGCGGAAAAAGTCTGGCTACGCCTATGGGCAGTCCCAGGGGGTATATTTCCTCTCTCTGCTATAGGTACTCAGTTTTGTTACAAGCAGTATTAGAAGAATTACAACTCCACAGAGGGGTGGGTGCTGTGTTCGTCAAAGAACATCTGAGAAATGGATTTTACAGTAAGTCAAAAATCACATTCTCCCTTTCGTTCATTGACTAACACAGCTCCTGATCTTCTTAACCGTTGGGACGTCCCAAAGCAGTGTTAAACATGAGTGGTGGGAACAGCGAAAAAGAAACTCCCAAGGCTAACTATAGCCAACCAGGAGCTCAACCAAAACAACTGAAGCTCATCCTGATCCTCTAAACAGCAGCCTGCAAAACCTTGCGGCCAAAGGAAGCATCCGCAGATGCCAACACATCCACTTTATAGAACTTTGTGAAAGTGTGCACTGACGACTAGGTGGCTGCCTTGCAAAACTGCATCACTGATGCCTGATGACAGAAGTACAATGGATGACAGAAGTAGAATGGCCTGAGTAGAATGTGTCCTGACAGGGAAAGGAGGAACCTGATCATTGATGGAATTGGCCTGAAACACCATCTGTCTGATCCATCTGGAAATGGAAGCAGAGAAAGTGGACAACCCTTTCCGAGACCCATCGAAATAGTGAGTCTGACTTCCACTAAACACACTCCATAGCTGCCAGGTACACCCGAATCGCCCGGACCACACCCAAGGCATGAAAAGCTATTTCCTTCAGATGTTTTGGCCCAGGGCACAGGGAATGCAACACAATGTCTTCATTCAAATGAAAATCAGAGACAACCTTTGGAATGAATGACAGACAGGGACAAAGAACCACCTTCTCTCTGTGAACCACCAAGTAAACTGAACGACAGGATAACGCTGCCAATTCCGACACCCTGTGCGCAGAAGTGATAGCCACCAAAAAGGTCACCTTCTGGGACAACGTAAGCAGGGGACTCTTCCAAAAATTCTCAAAAGGAGGCTTCTGAAGGACTGAGAGCACCAAATTGAGGTCCCACGGTGGCAATGGAGACTGCACTGGAGGGGCCAAGTGCCTAACTCCCTGAAGAAAATAAGCACCAGGGAGTGGTGTGGCCAAGGGCCATGGAAAGAAGACCAATAAGGACGAAACCTGACACTTGATAGTACTCAAGGCAAATTTCTGCTCAACCCCCCGTTGAAGGAAGGCCAAGACCTGAGCCACCGAGAAAAAGCGAGGATGAACCCCAAGAGATTCACACCATGCAATGTACGTCTTCTTAGAGGTAGATTTCCTAGGTTTTAACAGTGTTGAAATCACAGACAAACCTCTATCCTTCAGCAGCTGGCGTTCAACAGCCAAGCCATCAAAGCCAGTGATTGTAAAGCAGGATGGAAGATTGGTCCTTGGGACAGCAGATGCTCCCTGAGAGGAAGCCTCCAAGAAACGTTGGCAACCAGCTTCACCAGAACAGCGTACTAAACCCGACGAGGCCAGTCCGGAGCCACTAGGATGACTGGAATCCCTTCTGCCTCAATCCTGTGTAGAAGTCTTGGCAGAAGCTTGAGAGGAGGGAAGGCGTAAATGAGACGATACTGACCCCACGGGGCCACCAGCGTGTCTGTGGCATCCCCCAGAGTATCCCGTGACCGAGCCACAAACCTCTGCGGAAGCACCTCGCTACTATTTTTTCCCTCAATGTTGTACTATACTACGCAATGGAAGCTCTCTTGGTCTTTTGTACACTGACTCCCTAGATGCAAGCGCAACCATATGTGCGGAACAACCAGCTCTTACAGGCATCAGGAGAAGGGAGACACAGTATACTAGAGTGAGAAGGGAGAGGATATTGGTAAGTGCTTTACCCACGGTATTAGCACTCCTCACTCTCAACACGCGCAACAGGCGTTTTATTCTCTCACTTTACACTGCATAGTGTTTGTAATATTCACCACGGATGTCAGTTTCTTCTATAACAGGAGGCCACAATAAAGAATGTACTGCTTACATCACTCAATTGCACTTAGCACTTTTTTTGCACTTGTCACTTATATAAGATTGTTTACATCCGATGAGTGATACATAGACGGTACAATCCAATCGGCACACGATAAAGTACCATCTTTTTATATATTTGCACCATATTGCACATTTAAGATTTTAACAATAAAACATTTTATCTGCACAATATCCGCTCACCAATAAGCACTGTGCACTTTCAATTTTGGATCACATACAACGAAGAAATTCGCTGTGCAAGGTGGTAGCGCCCCATACCAACACCTCCCAACCCCTACAAACCTCTGCACCTTTCTGTTGAGCTGAGACGCCAACAGATCCACCTAGAGGATGCCCCATCGGAGACACAACTGATGAAACGCCTCCGGATGCGGAGACAACTCTCCTTGGTCCAACGCCTATCGACTGAGGTAATCCGCCTGCCAGTTTTCCACCCTGGGAATGTGTACAGTGGAGCAGGCTGGAACGAACCGTTCTGCCCACCTTAGAATGCCAGCTACCTCCGGAGCCGCCAGGACACTTCTTGTGCCCCCCTGGTGATTGACATAAGCCACAGCTGTGATATTGTCCGATTGAATGCGCACGAGACATCCCTAAAGATGATCCGTCCAATGGTCCAGGCACAGTCAGATTGCTCGGAATTCCAAGACATTAATCGGTAGTCTAGACTCTTCCAGTGTCCAGAGAACCCAAGCAAAATTTTTGCAGAGGATGCCTCCCCAGCCAGACAGGCTGGCATCCGTGGTGACCACTTTCCAATACAAGGGGAGGATGAATTTGCCTAGCCGAAGTGCCAGAGTATGAAGCTACCATATCAGGGACTCCTTTGTGCCCCAACTCAGCCAGGTCTGATTGTCCAGAGACTGCAAAGTCTTGTCCCATTTGGTCAAAGTTTTCCTTTGCAGGGACCTCGTATGGAACTGTGCAAAACAGAATCGCCCCGAAGGTAGACACTATAAGGCCCAGCACCCACATGCAAGTCCGGAGGGATGACCATCTGCTTAACAGCAGGAGACAAATTGCAGCCTGCAATTTCTGGAGCTTATCCAGAGGAAGGAGCACTGTGGCTAAGGCCGAGTCCAGAGTCAGACCCAGATAGTCCAGCTTTGTGGACGGAACCAGAGCAGACTTCTAAAAATTCAGAACCCAGCCTAACTCCCTCAGAGTTCGTATGGTGATCTAAAAGGTTTTCCACCAGAGCAGTAGAAGACTCCGCTCGCAGAAGGAGGTCTTCCAAGCAGCCCAGTACCACAATCCCCCATTGGCGTAACAACACTAGCCCCGGGGCTAACACTTTTGTGAAGACCCGAGGAGCAGAGGCAAACCAAAAGGTAACGCCACAAACTTGATAATACTCCTCTCCCATGGCAAAGTGGAGGAAGCGCTGGTGACCGGCACATATTGGAATGGGAGGCTAAGCATCTTTGATGCCGATAAGAGGCAAGAAAATCCCCAATGAAGGGATGCCACCACTGTGCAAATGAACTCCATCCTGAACTTCTGCACCCGCACAAAGCAGTTTAAGGCCTTGAGGTCCAGGATTGGATGCACCTTGCCTACCTTCCTGGGGACTGTAAACAGATTTGAGTAAAAACCCTGAAAAAGTTCCAATGTCGGAACTGGGACAATCACCCCTTGAAATAACAGGTCTTGTACCACCCCAAAACCGACCCTGTAAAAGGTCCGGGACAGGTGCATGTTGGAAGGAAAGAACCTTGCCGGGGGACAAGAGCGAAACTCAATTTTGTAGCTGGACCGACTTGTCTTGTACCAGGGAAGTCCAAGGGTCCGGAAACCAGCGAAGGCGTCCCCCCCCACCCCTGATACGGGTGAGGGTGCACCTTCATGCTGAAGGAGCCTTGTCCACGGGTCTGGAGAAGCCCGCTCTCAGCTTGCCAGACCAGATGTGTTTGGACTCTCTAGAGGAGGCCCTGAAAGGCTTTGAGCCCTTGTCAGTCGACCTTGAGAGATGAAAAAACTTCTCATGAGCCGAGGAGGGGGGCCCACCTCTACGACGAGGGTCCTTGTCCTTAGTAGCCTGTGGCTGTGAGAACTATAATGATGTCATCCAGGGTAGCTCCAAACAGGTGATCTCCTTGAAAGGGAAGGTCAGTCAAGGCCTTTCTCAAAGTCTGGTCCGCAGACCAGCATTTGAGCCAAAAGACACACGGAAGGACCACTGCCAAAACAGAGACGAGCCATTAGGGGAGCTGCATCATAGATAAACTGCAGCCCCTGGACCAGCTGGTCTGCCCGCTCAGCAAAGGCAGGGGGAGCTGTTCTCCCTCCGGGTCACGGGGTAAAAGCTTAGCCCACTCAGTCAGAGTTTAAGACACCATGGCAATGGTGAAGACTGGCCTCAGTGCCGAACAAGCTAGAGTGTACATATTGCGGACCAGAGCCCCTGCCTTTCTGTCACCCGGATCCCTAAAGGTCGGGGACTCTTCAACCGGAATCATGGTTGCCTTGTTCAATCTGGAAACCGGAGGGTACACTTCTTAGGAAGGGACTCTTTATAGGAGTATAGCCTAGCAAATTCCTGTGCCTCAGTTGCAGCTGCGTCCAGATACAATCGGTGCTTCCACCAGCACCTTTTCATGCGTGGTTGCAGATGTGGAAGAATTATCCTTACTATCTGAGGACTCCGGGCACGTGGTCGCAGACCCAGCAGGGTGACCCACGTCCGCGGCGTGCGAATCAGATTCTGAATCTGATGAGTCAGGGGAAGGCAGGGGCGATTTTTGCTAGCCTGTCGCCCAAAAACCACTTCCACCCGGGACACAAATGAAAGGGGGGGTGCCTGATGGGAAGGAGGGGAACCGGGGGTCCGACCATTCCAAGGAGGGGCCCACGTCTGGCCCCAAAACCCTCCAGTGGAGAGGGGGGGGGGGGGACAGCTACTCACCATACCAGAACCCCTCATCATCGAAATGGGGGGGCTGTTGACCAGGAGGAACGCTGCGACTTGGACCGAGATTCCAATTTTCTCTTTCGTTCACTGATGGACACAGCGCTTCAGGATTCTTGAACCATTGGGATGTCCCCAAGCAGTGTTGAACAAGAGGGGTGGGACAAAAAAAAAAAAAAAAAAACAAGGCTAAAAAATAGCCAACCAGGTAACAGGAGCTCAACAAAATACAACAGGAGCCCACCTGAATACACCCCCAAAAAGGGAACAGACCAAAGCTGCAGTCTGCAAAACCTTGCGGCCAAAAAAGGCATCCACAGATGCCAACACATCCACTTTACAGAACTTAGTGTTTGCAAACCTGCGCCACTGACGCCTGATGACAGAAGGCCCAAGAAGCACTAAGCGCCCGACTAGAGTGCACCGTGACAGGGGATAGAGGAACCTGACCATTGATCGAATAGGCCTGAGTGACTGTCTGTCTGACCCATCTTGAAATGATCGCAGAAGGGGACTACCCTTATCTTGGCCCATCCGGGAGCACAAACGGTGAGTCTGACTTTCGAAAAGACTACGTAGCTGCCAGATACACCCGAATCGCCCGAACCACATCCAGGGCATGCAATGCAACTTCCTTAGGATGTTTGGGCCTGGGACACAGGGAAGGCATTACAATGTTGGAAGGAAGGAACAACGAGACATGGGCGAAGAACGGCTTTATCATATTTTTTTTATTTTCTTTTTTACGCAGAGAAATGGTAGACCTTTGTAGTGTGTCCACCCATTGGGGTCTCTCCTTTATTTTATTGTGGGTACAGGCATACTTTTGCTATTAATTTTGTATAGGGCTTATAGTACACAAGGAAAATTTCTACATTTAGTCCAGGAAAAAAATAAAATACAGCATTGCCCTCTAGTGGCCTGAGATTGGACAGTTTTCTAAGCAGTAAAAGGAATATAAAAGATTTGTTATAAGTAAGAAATGATTGCAGTAGTAAACCTCGGCTTTAAAAAAAAAAAAAAAAAACCCCTGCAAGTCAACGGCATAATGTGCTAGTATGCATCACATACTAGCACATGAAATACTTACCTTAGGACCAAGGTCTCCAGCGGTGCGCTGTCACCCCTGACAGGGCTTACATCTTTCCCCAGTCTTCCTTCTGGGCTTGGACTAAAGCTACATGAATGGCCGGGGTCACAATGACGTCACTCCTGCACAAGCACGTGGGAGCCCTTGGCAATGGCACAAAGCTCTGAAGAACCAGCATGGCAAACCGCATGCCCCGGTGATGTCACTGGCTACATTGGAGTGTGTGTGTGTGTGTGTGTGTGTGTGTGTGTGTGTGTGTGTGTGTGTGTGTGTGTGTGTGTGTGTGTGTGTGTGTGTGTGTGTGTGTGTGTGTGTGTGTGTGTATATATATATATATATATATATATATATATATATATATATATATATATATATATATATATATATATATATATATATATATATATATATATATATATATATATATATATATTTATTACACACACACACACACACACATACATACATATACAGTTTCTTGATGACTTCTCTGCCTGGCTACCCTACTTTCTCTGTTCCAAAATCCCCACAATCATTCTCGGCTACTTCAACATCCCTATTAATATTAACACTCCTACCACTTACAAACTTCTCAGTCTAACCTCCTCCTTTGACCTGAAGCAATGGATACATGCCTCTACTCACTCTGAAGGCAATATCCTTGACCTTGTCTTCTCCCACCTATGCAATCCGCACAACCTTTCAAACATCCCTTTCCCTCTTTCTGATCACTACCTTATTAGTTTCACTCTCTCCCTCTCCTCCGCCTCCTCTCCCTCCAGCTACCGTACAGTTACCCGCAGAAACCTACGCCATCTCAACCCTTCTCTTCTCTACTCTGCTACCGACCCCCTCTATGACAAAATCGCACCCCTGTCCTGCACCAACCTAGCCACTTCTGTCTACAATGCTTCACTCTTAGCCTCCCTGGACACACTGGCCCCCCTCACCACGCACCGAATAAGGCCCCGACCCTTCAACCTTGGCAAACCGAAAACACTAGAAGTCTGAAAAAGCATAGCCGCGCTCTTGAGCGCCTATGGCGTAAGACTAGGTCTCAGAAGGATTTCAACCAATATACATTTGCCCTCCAAAAATACAATTCCATTCTCCACACTGCCAAACAGACCTATTTTATCACTCTCATTAACAGCCTGTCATCACGCCCCCGGCAACTCTTCGCTACCTTTAACTCTCTACTCCGTCCTCCACCACCCCCTCCCACCAACTCACTCACTGCCCAAGAGATTGCCTACCACTTCAAACAGAAGATTGATACAATTTGTAAGGAGATCGTTGCTGTTCAGATACCTTCCATGCCTCATGCTTCATGCCCACAGGTGCGATCATTACTTCCCTCATTCAACCCCACCACTACAGATGAGGTTGCTAACCTACTCGCTAACGTCCACTTAACCACCTGCCCTCTGGATCCTGTTCCCTCGCAAATGCTACGTTCACCTTCTGGCCCTATTCTACGCTCTCTAACCCACATCTTCAATATCTCCCTCTCTTCTGGCATCTTCCCCAACTCTCTAAAACATGCACTAGTCAGCCCCATACTCAAAAAGCCCTCACTGGACCCAACCGATCTGAACAACCTACGCCCTATTTCCTTGCTCCCCTTCTCATCCAAACTCCTCGAACGTCTAGTCTACAACCGACTGTGCGACCACCTTGCCGAGAATTGCCTCCTTGATCCCCTTCAGTCCGGATTTCGGCCTCAACACTCCACTGAAACTGCTCTCCTAAAACTGACAAACGATCTACTAATGGCCAAAACCTATGGACACTATTCTGTACTCCTACTTCTGGACCTTTGTGCTGCCTTTGATACGGTCGACCATCCCCTCCTACTCAAACTCCACGCCTTTGGTCTCCGTGACTGTACTCTTCACTGGTTATCTTCCTACTTATCCAACTGCACCTTTAGCGTTATGTACAATTCTACTTCCTCGTCTCCTCTTCCCTTCTTTGTTGGGGTCCCCCAAGGCTCTGTTCTTGGACCCCTCCCATTTTCAATCTACACCTCCTCTCTGGGTCAGCTGATAGCCTCCCACGGCTTCCAATACCATCTCTACGCTGATGATACCCAAATCTATTTATCCACCCCTCAGCTCTCTCCCTCAGTCTCCTCACGTATCACTAATTTACTATCAGATATATCAGTCTGGATGTCTCACCACTTCCTCAAACTCAACCCATCCAAAACCGAGCTTATAATTTTTCCTCCACCACGTGCCCCTTCCCCTGATTTCTCCGTCAATATCGATGGCATTACTATCAGCCCATCCCCGCATGCCAAGGTCTTAGGTGTTGTCCTGGACTCTGAACTCTCCTTTAACCCTCCTAGTGGTATCCCCGAGTGTGACTCAGGGTGGATTTTCTGTGCTAGGATCGGTATCCCCGAGTCACGCTCGGGGTGGATGGGCAGAGCGTGCAGCGGTCTCTTACCTTTTCCTGGCGATCCAGCGATGATCTCCCATTGCTGAGATCGGCAGCCGTCTGAGATCCCCGCCGCTCGTCCGTCCTCCGTCGGTCTGATGACTTCCTAGTTCTGTTCCCTGCAGCAGCAATGCTGCATGGGAGCGGAACTAGGGAGGGAAATTCAAACATTGAACGTTGCACAAAACACAAACACACACATAACATATATATATACACACACACACATACATATACACACAGTGTATGTATGTATGTATGTATGTATATATATATATATATAAATAAAACTCATGAATTATAATCTAATCAATAATATAATTTTATTATATAATATATATATATTATATAATAAAATTATATTATTGATTAGATTATAATTCATGCGTTTGTGTTTCAAATTTATCACATCTGGGATGTCTACTAGAGTCTTGTTTTGGTCAGGTTTAAGTCAGTAATTACTAAGAATTGTAGGCCTATAATACATAACGCCAAATTTCCATGAAAAAAATTGTACCGCTTTTGGTACAGAATTCCTGACAGAATCATACCGCCAGGGAGGTTAAACCCCACATCCAATCGCTGTCCAAATCTTGCCGCCTCAACCTCCGCAGCATCTCCAAAATACGCCCCTTTCTAACCAAGGACACAACAAAACACCTAGTTCACTCTCTGGTAATCTCGCGCCTCGACTACTGCAACTCCCTTCTCGCTGGCATGCCTGTAAACAGGTTATCCCCCCTTGAATCCATCATGAATGCTGCCGCCAGACTCATCCACCTCACCAATCGCTCAGTGTCCGCTGCTCCCCTCTGTCAAGCCCTCCACTGGCTTCCGCTCACCCAACGAATTAAATTTAAAATACTAACAACATCTTACAAAGCAATCCACAGCTTAGCCCCCAGCTACATCACCAGCCTTGTCTCAAAATACCAACCTAATCGCTCTCTTCCTTCCTCTCAAAACCTCCTGCTCTCTAGCCCCCTCGTCACCTCCTCCCATGCTCGCCTCCAGGACTTTTCCAGAGCCCCTCCAATCCTATGGAACTCCTTACCCTTATCTGTCCGATTATCTCCTACTCTATTAGCTTTTAGGCGATCTCTGAAAACCCTCCTTTTCAGAGAAGCCTATCCTACCAACACCTAACAAATGTACCTCCATTTTCTTCATCAACCCATCCCCCACGGTTATGCCTTTTGTTTCACTTGACCCTCCCTCCTAGATTGTAAGCTGTAATGAGCAGGGCCCTCTAGTTCCTCCTGTTTTGAACTGTATTGTAACTGTATTGTCTTCCCTTCCCTCACACTGTAAAGCGCTGTGCAAACTGTTGGCGATATATAAATCCTGTATAACAATATATATATATATATATATATATATATATACACTAAACACCGCAAGTTTAGGACCTATTCAGGTAAGCATGATTAAATTTGATGGAACTTTTTTTTTTATCAAAGATGTCAAACATGCCCATATTTACCCATAAGCATGGTTGTACTTTTCTAGTAAGCCATTAGGTACATGGGTTACAATCCTACTGAAATCAGAAGGCAACACGAGCCTACAGTAACCCAAAACCTACTACCTACCTGCTAGGAGTTACTTCATCCTGCACACAATAACTGTTCTTTGCACAACTCACATTTACTTTAAACGAAATTTAGAAAATCACTTCACAACATGGGCAAGAGTAACCAAGTGAGATAGTGCAGCAAGCCATAATTGCGATGTGGACTGTGGTACAAACTGCAACATTCCACAACTTGAAGGAACACTTTCACCAGAATGCCAACACAGGCTTGCTCTATCTATCTATATCTACATATACATACATATACAGTGCCTTGCGAAAGTATTCGGCCCCCTTGAACTTTGCGACCTTTTGCCACATTTCAGGCTTCAAACAGAAAGATATAAAACTGTAATTATTTGTGAAGAATCAACAACAAGTGGGACACAATCATGAAGTGGAATGAAATTTATTGGATATTTCAAACTTTGTTAAATAAAAAAAAATGGATTTTTGTAAAATCTTACCGTAAAATCCTTTTCTCTTAGCTCATTGACAGACGTAGTCCTCGGTGATACACCACCTTCGGGTTATGTTGCCTCCACAGGAGCAGGACTAGACAGGAAATTAAAAAGCTCTGGCCACACCCTAGGGGCAGTCCCAGAGGGTATATCCTCTCTCTCTCTGCCTCAGCAAATCAGTTATGTGAAAAAGCAGTCTTTAGAGATTTTAACCCAACTCAAAAAACAGAGGGGCGGGGACTACGTCTGTCAATGAGCTAAGAGAAAAGGATTTTACGGTAAGATTTTACAAAAATCCATTTTTCTCTAGCGCTCATTGACAGACGTAGTCCTCGGTGATACACCACCTTCGGGACGTCCCAGAGCAGTATCACAACTGAGGGGTGGGAAAATGAAATCAAATCCCAATCTAGAAGGCCCAACCGGTGCCAACTAGAAGTTTACAATGCTCATCCTTAATGATGAGACTCAACACCGTTTGTCTAATCCATTTGGCAATGGTCGCGGCAGATGCAGGCAAACCCTTTCTGGGGCCATCCGTGATCACAAAAAGTGAATCCGTCTTACGGAAAGATTCCGTAGCTTTCAGGTATACCCTGATTGCCCGAACCACATCTAAGGAATGCAACGCATGTTCCCGATGATGCTTGGGCTGAGGACACAAGGAAGGTAGTACAATATCTTCATTCAGATGAAAATCTGAAACCACCTTAGGAAGAAAAGATGGCTTAGGATGAAGTACTACCTTATCCCTATGAATCACTAGGTATGGGGACTGGCATGATAATGCAGCCAGTTCTGACACCCTGCGAGCAGAAGTAATAGCCACCAAGAAGGCCACCTTCTGGGATAAAGTAAGCAAGGGAATCTCCCTGATGTTTTCAAAGGGAGGTTTCTGTAGAACTGACAAAACCAAATTAAGATCCCAGGGCGGTAAGGGCGCGCGGACTGGAGGAGCCAGGTGCCGCACCCCCTGGATGAAATTCCGCACCAAGGATTTGGTAGCTAAAGGCTTCTGAAAGAAGATTGCTAATGCTGAAACTTGACCCTTGATGGTGCTCAAGGCTAGCTTCTGCTCAACCCCTTGTTGCAAAAAGGCCAATATTCGAGTCACCGAATAGGTACGTGGAGGAAATCCTAAAGATTCGCACCACGCAATATAAGTCTTCCATGTGTGATAATAGACTTTGCTGGAAGTCGCTTTCCTTGCTTTAATAAGGGTAGGAATGACTGAAGTAGACAAACCTCTGTCCTTCAGTACTTGGGTCTCAATGGCCAGGCCATTAAACCTAGCGACTGTAAAGCATGATGGTAAATTGGTCCTTGAGACCACAGACACTCCCTGAGACGAAGTTCCCACGGAACGTCTACGACTAACATGTCCAAGTCGGCCAGGCCGGCTTGAGGAGGCCAGCCTAGAATTTCTAGGACCACTGGCGCTGATAGAATCTGAACCAGGCGTCCCTAGAGGTATCTGGCCCCGACCATCCGAGAAAGTCTGGTCGTTTTCTGTTCCCACACATTTATCAGATACCTGATAGTTATCAGGAAAGGTGATCTTTTCTGGTTGAACCTCAGGGACCGAAGTCACCCGACTAGAGGCTACTTGGCCTATCTGGTCAACCAGATCCGATTCCTGTGAGGTATCGGGACTAATCTTAGGAAAAGGTAAAGGAAAAGATCTATTCAGGGAACGGTAACTACCGCTTCCTGTAGTACTTAAATGTTGGAAGGGAAGAATCGCACCGGTAGTAGTGGTTGATGCTCGATCTAATGTCCTGAATACCGGTGAAAACGCCCCCCCCCACCCTGAAACCGGGTGGGGGCGCACCTTCAGGCTGTGTACTCCTTTGCTTCGGGTTTGGCTGGGTTGGTCCTTTGCTTGTCCGACCAGCCCTTCTTGAACCCTCCTGGAGGAGTCTTGCCTTTCCCGCTAGTACCAGCCGGGCGCCCTTTATGGGCGGTAAAGAAAGGTCCTCGCTTGTTGCGAGGTCCCTTAGCTTTAGCAGCCTGTGGCAAAAAAGTGCTCTTGCCCCCAGTGGCATCCTTAATGATTTCATCTAGGTTGGCCCCAAATAGACGATTCCCCTGAAAAGGGAGATTAGTCAAGGTCTTTTTGGAACCTAGGTCAGCTGACCAGCATTTTAACCACAGCACACGTCTGAGGATCACCGCTGACTTAGATGCATGCCCTAATAAGGGAGTAGTGTCCAAGGCTGCGTCACAGATAAACTGTAGCCCTTGTATAATCTGTTCCATCAAATCAGATGTCTCCTGGGGAATATCTTTTCCCCTAAGATCTTGGCGTACCATTTTCGCCCATTCCGTAAGTGTCTGGGAAACTAGACCAATAACAATTACTGGTCTAAATGCTGACCCTATCAGAGAGAAGATGGTGCGGGACTCTGCTTCCATCTTTCGATCCACCGGATCCTTAAAGGACGAAGTGTCCTCCACTGGAATAACCGTGGCTTTATTCAGCCTGGAAATAGGTGGATCCACCACTGGTGGTACCGTCCATTTCTTAATGATGGATTCCTCAAACGGATAGCGTCTAGCAATACGCTTGGAAATAGTAAAGGTACGTTTAGAATGCTCCCATTCTCCTTTAATCTGATTACCGAAACATTTAGGTACAGGAAAAACCTTCACCGTTTTGATGGGCTTATTAGTACCAAAGGGAATCTCTGTTTCAGTTGCCTCTGCCGGTAAAGCCTCAAGTTTTAAGGTTTCCTGCACTGCCACAACTAGTGCGTCCACCAATGCTTCTTCCTGAATTATAGCAGGAGAAGAAGCGTCCTCCTCACTGTCTGAGGGGGCTTTACCTGGGATAACAGCCCTTGCAGAGGAACCTGCAACTGCAGTGACCATCTCTGAATCAGAGTCAGAGGTGTCAGATAGTATAGGGGTAGGCGGGGGTCGCTTCCTTGACCCCCGTCCCTGACAGGCCGCCTCCACCCGAGCCACCATAGACTCCAAAATTGCTGTAAATGACTCTATACTCTGTGCACCGGCGGGTCCCGTGGCCCCCTCGAGGGAAACAGGTGGGGGAATATGTGTGGCAGGGTCCATGATAATTCCAGTCACTTCCTGGATAATATAATTCAAAAATAAAAAACTTTTTTTTTTTTTTTTTTTTCAGACCCCCAGCGCCACAAAAGCCCCTTAGTGTTACCTGCTAGGGATCCCTATCGATCGAGAGAGAGAGAGAGATAGACCCCCAGGCTCACCACTTGATGCTCAGAGTTTAACTGCAACAGGTTACAGCGCTGTCTTGACAAACAGGAAGTCTTTTGGCTGGCTGCCCAGGAAGAAAGGAGGCGGCTCCGCCCCTCTGCACGCCTTCCGGCGCCTCCCCCAAGCTCCACGAGGTGTTTGGATCACCTCAAACATGGCCGCCCCCATGCTGGAGACACGAGGCTACGCCAAAATGGTGGCTCGTGCGATCCAGCAAAAAAAATGGCGGCGGCCTGTACTGAATAGCGGTGTGCTGCAGGGCACACAACACTCTCTCTGCATGGGGATATGGCGTGGTTGGCGGTACCGGCCCTGGCGGACCGCATGGCCATTCGGGAGGCCTGCTAATAGCTGGAGATCTGATTAGGAAGGCAGTCTACATGTCCGTGGCTTCTGACTGGTAGGTAGCTTATTCTTAACACCGTAAGATTCCCAGAATGCCACAGATTACATCTTTTTAACATGTATACAATTAGATTGTTAGCTCCCAAACCAAGCCTCCTGGCTTTTTGCACATAAAATCACACTCTAAGTTGGATGCTCTGTCATGTTATAGGATAGAGAGGGACTCTATCTTACCATACAGAGAGGGGCCCGCGTTCACCACAAGACCCGTCAGGGGAAAAGGGGGAACATACTACTCACCATACCGGAACCAGGCGGGCACCAACTCCTGACAGTACCCCTCTCCACCGGGGGGCGGGAGGGCTGTCGACCGATACGGACGCCGTGACTCATGGTCTTTGGCGTTTCAGCGAGACGTTTAACTCGCGTGGACAGTCCTTTAATGGGACTTTGTCGCGGCCGACCCAGCGCGGAGCTATGGCCTGCACGCGCTCGTAGGCTGAACTGGGGTGACCACCGGATCTCAACATCCAGCCCGTCGCCCAGTTCAGCTTTCTTGCTTGAAGATCTCACAGGAACACTGGAGAAAAAAAGCTGTCTAAAAAATCCTTTAAGAAAAAATTCTTGCCAGGACCTAAGATCCCAGCAAGGTATCTAGGTCCTTACTCCTAACTAGACAGAAAATAACTGATTTGCTGAGGCAGAGAGAGAGAGGATATACCCTCTGGGACTGCCCCTAGGGTGTGGCCAGAGCTTTTTAATTTCCTGTCTAGTCCTGCTCCTGTGGAGGCAACATAACCCGAAGGTGGTGTATCACCGAGGACTACGTCTGTCAATGAGCGCTAGAGAAATGAAAAATTGGGCGTGCAAAATGATTCAGCCCCTTTACTTTCAGTGCAGCAAACTCTCTCCAGAAGTTCAGTGAGGATCTCTGAATGATCCAATGTTGACCTAAATGACTAATGATGATAAATAGAATCCACCTGTGTTTAATCAAGTCTCCGTATAAATGCACCTGCACTGTGATAGTCTCAGAGGTCCGTTTAAAGCGCAGAGAGCATCATGAAGAACAAGGAGCACACCAGGCAGGTCCCAGATACTGTTGTGGAGAAGTTTAAAGCCGGATTTGGATACAAAAAGATTTGCCAAGCTTTAAACATCCCAAGGAGCACTGTGCAAGCGATAATATTGAAATGAAAGGAGTATCAGACCACTGCAAATCTACGAAGACCTGGCCGTCCCTCCAAACTTTCAGCTCATACAAGGAGAAGACTGATCAGAGATGCAGCCAAGAGGCCCATGATCACTCTGGATGAACTGCAGAGATCTACAGCTGAGGTGAGAGACTCTGTCCATAGGACAAAAATCAGTCGTATACTGCACAAATCTGGCCTTTATGGAAGAGTGGCAAGAAGAAAGCCATTTCTTAAAGATATCCATAAAAAGTGTCGTTTAAAGTTTGCCACAAGTCACCTGGGAGACACACCAAACATGTGGAAGAAGGTGCTCTGGTCAGATGAAACCAAAATCAAACTTTTTGGCAACAATGCAAAACGTTATGTTTGGCGTAAAAGCAACACAGCTCATCACCCTGAACACACCATCCCCACTGTCAAACATGGTGGTGGCAGCATCATGGTTTGGGCCTGCTTTTCTTCAGCAGGGACAGGGAAGATGGTTAAAATTGATGGGAAGATGGATGGAGCCAAATACAGGACCATTCTGGAAGAAAACCTGGAGTCTGCAAAAGACCTGAGGCTGGGACGGAGATTTGTCTTCCAACAAGACAATGATCCAAAACAAAGCAAAATCTACAATGGAATGGTTCAAAAATAAACATATCCAGGTGTTAGAATGGCCAAGTCAAAGTCCAGACCTGAATCCAATTGAGAATCTGTGGAAAGAACTGAAAACTGCTGTTCACAAACGCTCTCCATCCAACCTCACTGAGCTCGAGCTGTTTTGCAAGGAGGAATGGGCAAAAATTTCAGTCTCTCGATGTGCAAAACTGATAGAGACATACCCCAAGCGACTTACAGCTGTAATCACAGCAAAAGGTGGCACTACAAAGTATTAACTTAAGGGGGCTGAATAATTTTGCACGCCCAATTTTTCAGTTTTTTATTTGTTAACAAAGTTTGAAATATCCAATAAATTTTGTTCCACTTCATGATTGTGTCCCACTTGTTGGTTCTTCACAAAAAATTAGTTTTATATCTTTATGTTTGAAGCCTGAAATGTGGCAAAAGGTCGCAAAGTTCAAGGGGGCCGAATACTTTCGCAAGGCACTATGTATGTAATTATATATATATATATATATATATATATATATATATATATATATATATATATATATATATATATAACAATAAGCTTACCTTTGCTCGGTCTGACCAACCAAATGACTGTACAGTCACATCCAAACGTTTAATCAACATTTTTCTCCGGACTTCATATTCATTACTTATGGCTTGGTTAATTGCTTCTATTTTTTCCTACAAAAAAGAAAAATACCTTTGTAAACAAAGACAAAGTTCAACAGGTGTTGAAATTTGAAACCGCATTAAAAATGTGCATTAATACAACTATAGCGTTAATGAGCATCTCCGATGCATTGCACAGGCGTTCAAGTTACATGAAGTGAAACTCCTCAAATGCCCAGGTTTTTTTTTTT
Source organism: Pelophylax lessonae (assembly GCF_965119305.1). Lineage (NCBI taxonomy): Eukaryota > Metazoa > Chordata > Amphibia > Anura > Ranidae > Pelophylax > Pelophylax lessonae. Next base: position 505,177,596 of record NC_138770.1, on the reverse strand, counting down.
TTAAAACAATGCAAAAAATAGGAAGTGATCAGTTGACGTTAAAGCAACCATGCCTTAAAGTGTTACTAAACCCAGGAGCCTGCAATTACTATTTCTGGTCTCCCACAGTACACAGAACATGGAAATGCAATTATTTTAGTAACTATAAACTGATAAATACCTTTTTCCTCAGCAGTATATAGCAGTCTTGTGACTTCTATCAGTTCCTAGTAAAGCTTGTAGGAGGAGTTCTCATACTGCACTGAGCTGTCCTATCAGGATGTAGGACCCCTGGCCCTCTTGTCTGGACAGTGCTGATCACATGCACTCTCCCAAGAAAAACAGAATTCTCTCTAGAAATCCACACCAAACTGAACATGTGCAGCCTGACCCTAAACGTCTGTCTTATCAGGAAATGTTCTGGAGTCCGTGGAAGAGGAGAAGGATCTGTGCATACAGGATCAAACAGCCTTTTTACAAAATGTAAAGGATTAACCCCTTAGGTTCCACAGTGAGTATAACAAGCATGCTTTACTGCATATTCAGACTGATTTTACGTATGTGGGTTTGGTAACACTTTAAAGCGGTAGTATACTAAGCTTTTTAATTTTTACCTACAGGTAAGCCTAAAATATGGGAGTGACGTCATCGCGGCTCTAGCCACTCACAGCGCCGGAGCCGCCATACCCAGAAGTGACGCAGAGGGAACATGTCAGCTGCCTCAGCAGTGTCCGGGCGGCCGTGTGGGGACTTCGTTCTAAGGTAAGTATTTGATAATGTACTAGTATGCGATGCATACTAGCACATTATGCCATTGTCCTGCAGGGTTGTTCTTTTTACACAGGGGATACAACCGCTTTAAGATGCATTTGTGATACACTTGTGGCACATTTCAATAAATACGAATGGATGTGGTTGCAAAGCATCAAGGCCAGCAAACTACACAGTCTGTGGTATTCCTTCCTTGCCACAACGTGAGGCAATACTAACTGTGCTGTGTGTACAACTCTATTCCCTTATTGTTTTATACAATTGTGAGTGCCAGTGAAATATCTCCTTCACTCTTGCAACACCTTTAGCTGTGCAAGATACACAAAACCATAGCCCAGGAACTGATGTGGAGAAGGAGAGACATGGCTTTGGTTACGTGTTTCCTGCACTGCCTGCATGTGTGACGCAGAGAGCGGCTGCACATATAGCTTTTAGTTAAAAGGGAGGCACCCACATACTTGAAGTCCAGCAGTGCATGTTCAACGAGCAAAGGATGAACATTGGTGGTTAGATCCATTTTAAAAAGGATTTTGGCGAGTCAGACAAGGTTTGACAAAGAAAAATCTGGAAATAGATGAAGGACAGGACCTGCCTGTGAAAGAAGAGCTATGGAAGTGGCTTCCAACCACTAATCATTTAGGTCCTTAAAAGGCAGATGAATGCTCCACTGGTATGGTACGCATGACTCGATCCTGGGTGGCATTTCTGAACAAAATTCTTGCTGAACTGATAAAACTGGTCCCCGCTGAACTAAAAAAAAAACTGGTCCATCTGTGGCTAAGAGTTGAAACACTCTCCTTTAACTTGGGAGTAATAGCAGTAGACTTGACTCCTCAGGGGTAGGTTCTTATGTCTAGAACTTAAGTGACTCAGAAACAAAATCTCTGTGGCGGATGGCTCAGAAGTTGCTAAGGCTGTAGGCAAATCAGATACATTACCGGCTGTAGAGGGTATGGGATCACGCTTTGGTCTTTACATTCAGAGTTGGTAAACAACTGGGTAATTGGGGTCAAAGTCCTGAATGACTCTGGTGAATATCTCAGCTAGAAGAGCAGAAGACCCAGCCACACCCAACAAAGTCAGAGGACAGCAGGATTCCAGGCATTATCAGTAGGTGCATCATTATTCAGCAGCTCCTGTTGGTATACACAGGGGGAACACTGGAGGTGAATGCGACTGGAGTGTATAGTGAGAGGGGACTGAGCTCTGATTGGACGGTGAGGTCTCAGACATTCACAGGAAGGGACTACAAGTCCCAGCATGTCAGCCGTTTTCTGAGGAGATTGGATGCAGTGTGTGGGCTCCGGGGCCCCCTACAGCAGATCTGAAAGGACGGGGGTGTCTGGCGGTAAAGAGAACCTGTCATCGTCCATTCAGATCAGTGACGGTCTCTTTCCTTACACATACCCTGGACATACCTGGCCTTTGAGAGCATCCACCTTAAAGACCCCCAGTGATACCTCTAACCAAACCAGGGTGATAGGACTTCTACCGATACCAGAATCAGAGGAGCCCACTAAGGACCTGCGAGGGATAGAGGAGCCACAGCCTACTTGGAGTACAGGCTTACTACCCCTGTAGGGGTACCCCCTTCTGGTAAGTGCGGTCTTGGGAGTGTGGGGAGCACCTTGGCCCACCACACCGGCCACACTCGAGGAACCACCTGTCACCCATGTTTGGAATCGGCACAATAAAAAATTTGCACTGGAGCACCTTATTTTGTCAGTTGGACTAACAAACCAATATAAACTGCACCTAGCTATAACCATGCACTTAAGCACTTTTTTTTGTGCATGGGACTATTATCAGTAGCTACTCCTTTGAGGATTTCACCTCACTATATTATTGTTATATTATTTTTTGCAAATCTTGGGAATATTCACCTCTCTCGCCACATATGAGACCTGTCATTGTATTTTTTTTACTATCTATTCATCTGTAATGAGCACAGTTATTTATTCTCTTTGGGTATTCACCTCAGATACCCACATTTATCTTTGCACTGTTAATTCATTTTTTGGGTATTGCTCTTTCTATACCCCCACGTATGCGATTTGGTATCGCATTTTGTTTCATTACCAATTTATATTCAGCACTGTTACTCATTTCCCTTGGGTAATAATTTATTGTATATACCCACACTTGCTCATGCACTGCTATTAATTCTCTTTTGATCTTTATATACCCACACCTGCTTTTTTGTGGGGTTTGCTCTTCACAGAGCTTATGCACATACAGTCACTGCAGCACTTTATAATCACACGTTTTGTTGCACTTTTTACCGTACACCAATTAGATTGGATTTAACAATTATCTTACCACTGAGATTTCTAGTCACTTTTATGCACTTTATATCCTCAGTATAATCGCTTTTATCAGTTGTTATTTATTGTGCATATTATGTACTGACTATTTGATTATGTATGCCACCTGAAGGGTCATTTTAATATTTGTATTTGGAATTGGTTCTCTACACTGAGGACACCTTAATACAGTGGTCCTCAACCCTGGCCTACAGGGCCCACTAACAGGCCAGATTTTAGGTATTATGGGGAGATGCAGACTAGAGTACTGCAATCACTGAGCAGAAAATGATATCACCTGGGATGTATTTCAGTTATCTTGAAAATCTGGCTTGTTAGTGGGCCCTGTAGGCCAGGGTTGAGGATCACTGCCTTAGTACTTCCTTTTTCCCTGTTTAGTTTTAGTTTTGGCAGCGCCACTTACCTCCTTGTTGTATCTATACTTTTACTGTACATTCTATGAACAGTTTAGAGGTAGGCTGCAGCCAACTTTTATTTCAAAATCTATCCTGAGCGCAGATTTTTCCCTTTTCTTAATTATTAGAAGGTGTGCTGCATGGAGCCCCCAAACCCCTGAAAGAAATAGAACTGGAGGCACCTGGTACAGTGGGACTGTACCCTTCCATTAGAATCAAACATGCTCTGGCCACAGAGCAGACAGACGATGTACAAGCTTAGAGTAAGAGGCATTATATAGAGCAGATGGACGATGTACAAGCTTAGAGTAAGAGGCATTATATAGAGCAGACGGACGATGTACAAGCTTAGAGTAAGAGGCATTATATAGAGCAGATGGACGATGTACAAGCTTAGAGTAAGAGGCATTGTATTCATGAACCCAGGCAGCTGATAGCAGGTGAGGGTCAGTGACTAGAGCAATTGATGGCCAGAGGAAACAAAAGCCACTGTAGGCAAGCAGCAGTGATCGAACTTCAAGATGTTTTTATAACATTAGGGAAATGCTACCTCAACAGTATATGGAAGGAAAGCGCATCCGGTGGGTGACACATCAGTGCTCTCCCCACACCTTTAGCCCCTTTTACGGCAAAGCCTGCAGGAAAATGAAATAATGGTGCCCAGCAACCAATAAAAATGAGACATTCTATTCCCTAAGTAAGTCTGCAGATGCAGGACAAGTGCAGAGTCAAGGTTAATGACTGTGAACCTGAGAAGTACAGCCATTTTAACCAAGATAAAGTCTGGAAGGAAACCCATGTGCAATCCAGTTCAAGGATTAGTCTTGATTGGGAAAAAAACGTGAAGAAAGAGTTGTTAAAAAAAAAAAAAAAAAATGGGTCAGCCTGTAAAACGGAAGAACTTAGGAAATGCTCATCCTCCTAGGGTACTACAAAAATTCAAGCATTATATAAATAAAATACTGGTCTGGTCTACAGTTTGTCAGTGTCCAATCAACCTGAGGACAGAAGACTTCCTGTGTCCCTCAATGTATGAGAGAGAAAGGTCCTCAGAAAAAAAAGCAGAAGGTGTGGACGTGTCTGGTGACCAAAAAGTAGTTCTCAATTGATGGTTAGAAAAGACCCTGGAAGACCAAGCTTTTTTTTTTTTTTTCCCCCAAAAACATTTTTATTGAAATAAGGTGGTTTCCATACAAAAAAATAGCCATGTATCAATTACAGAGTAAAAAATCATGTCTGTAAGTAGAATGGATACACAACATGGTGTTCAGTGTACAATATACATTAGGAGTTTAAGGCTTATGACTTGAGGTAATTATCATTACAAACATTGGTTCAGAGAACAGTAAGTAAGCCAGTATCTAACATATGATGCAGTATAAGGTAAAAGAATAAAAAACATGAAGAAAAGCAATTGGGGGGAATGATGAGAAGGAGTTAAAAAGGGAGTCGAGGGATGATATCCGTTTCATGCTCCTGGAGAGTAGGGGTGGTGTGTATTGAGAGGTCTGGGGGAGGATTTTGAAAGTCTGATGGGAGGTAGAGAATTACACAATGGTCACTATAGTTCTCCCTAGTCATAGGGTATTCCAGGAGGGAGTATTGCTTCTGTCATGTGTAAGGAAGAGAGCGGAATGAAGAAGTGGAGAGAAAGAAGAGAGAAAAAAAAAAAGGGAGGGTGGTTGGCGGGAGATTACCAGGAGGTCCCTCTGGCAAATTGTTTTTGGCAAAGCGCATGATTCATGTGGTCATATCTAACTATGTATAGAGAGGGGTCCAGAAGTACAGAAGGTAGCCTATGTCATTGAAGGATTAACCAGGTGACAGAAGGTTTCGGTTTTTTAAAGTGTATCCAGCATGCCCAGGTAGACGCAAATTAGGATGGGCGGTTATTCACAATGCAAATGAGCTCTTCAATTTCAGCAATTTTCTATATACGGTTAAGCCATTCCAATAGGGGAGGAGCATGGGTTGAACCCTGGTAAACAGAGTTTAGCGGCATTGGTCATGTGCATTGATAGGGATTTGAAATAAGATTTGTTGGGGATAGAGGTGTGGTGTAGAAGGAACTGTGCTGGGGTGAAGTCTAAGGTATAGGTTGTTACTTGTGATACTATGGAGTGAACTTCTTTCCAGAAAGTTTGGATCAGTGTGCGTTCCCACCAGTTGTGGAGGAGCAAGCCCACCTCTTTTTGACAATGCCAAAAGAGGTTAGTAAGGGATGGATTGAATTTGTGTAATAAGGCTGGTGTTCTGTACCATCTCAATAGGATTTTAGAATTGTTTTCCTGTGTTGTCACATTGGCAGAGCCATTGTGTATATGGCTATATAGACATTCCCATTGTTCAGGAGTTAGGGTGATTTGTAGATCTTGTCCCCAGGTTTTGCAAGCTTTCCCTCTAACCAGAGGGTATGTTGTGAATTAGCAAACTCTGCGTTGTGACCAAGCTTAACTTGGTGGCAGTACTAATCCCAGTTGAAGGATCCATTAAAATTCAGCATCTCCGGAAGAGCTTGAATGAGCATTTCTAGTTTATGCTAAAAACTTGTCCCTGAGCTCCAGGTAGCTGCTGCTCTACAAGTAATGATGGACAAGTGTTTATGGTAAAAAAAAAAAAAAAAAAAAACAGAAATGGTCTTCAGTCTTCGACTTAGACGCCAGTGCTGGCTAATTCACCGGAGGTAAAACAAGGAAGTAAAGGAAAAACCCTACAACCTGCTCTAAAAGAGAAAGAGTCAGTTGGATAGAAGGACTGATTTATTTTATTTTTTTACCTTATATGTTATGGAGTCAAATGGAAAAACGTACAGACAGCAGTTTTGAACCCCAAGACTCCTACTACAATAAGTTAACAGACACACCACTCTGCTATCTTAATAAAAAATAAAGAATCCTAGTTATCATCCTAATAAAAAAAAAAAAAAAAAAAAAAAAACCTTATCAAGCATGGAGAAGAATGCAGGAGTTCTAGAGTCTGCCATTTACCTACCAGAACATGGTAGTGCAGGTGTCTATATAAACAGAGCCCATGCATGGGAAAAAGAAAGGTGTTGAAAAAGCCCGCTTTCAGCTGTGGTGACCCTGACTATGTTGGAGGAGAACAAGTCTATAAAAGAAGGGTTCCCTCTCCCTTAGATTATCTAAAAATGGCAATGGGAAGTGGCCAGAGCAACCAAATCTAAGCGCATAACAGCAAAAGCCTGCTATCATAGTGATCTGCCACTATTCCAGTGACAAGAAACATAGAAACATAGAATGTGTCGGCAGATAAGAACCATTTGGCCCATCTAGTCTGCCCAATATATCTGAATCCTATGAATAGTCCCTGGCCCTATCTTGTATGACGGACGATGTGCAAGCTTAGAGTAAGAGGCATTGTATGCATGAACCCAGGCAGCTGATAGCAGGTGAGGGTCAGTGACTAGAGCAATGGATGGCCAGAGGAAACAAAAGCCACTGTAGGCAAGCAGCAGTGATCGAACAGAGACAAAACAAGCTTTTACCTCTGTAGCTAGTCAAATGGATTAAACCGAAAATACCTACCACCAGCCAGGGAGGGTAGGACAAAATGATACCTACCACCAGCCAGGGAGGGTAGGACAAAATGATACCTACCACCAGCCAGGGAGGGTAGGACAAAATGATACCTACCACCAGCCAGGGAGGGTAGGACAAAATGATACCTACCACCAGCCAGGGAGGGTAGGACAAAATGATACCTACCACCAGCCAGGGAGGGTAGGACAAAATGATACCTACCACCAGCCAGGGAGGGTAGGACAAAATGAAAAAGGTTTACCAAGCTAAAACTGAGCCCTTACTTCCTGTTGAGATAAACATAAAGGAGAGGTGCAAACCCCTTTGCTTTTACTTTCACCCAAAGGCCCACCATGATCACCAATGAGCATTCTAAGAAATCCTATCTTAAAATAAACATGTGAATTACCCATGTAGAACATTACAAACAACTTCTACAAAAAAAAAGTAAAGCCCCCCCCCCCCCCCCCTTAGAGTGTACTGAAAGGCAAACTTCTGCACACAAATTAATAGATGAATAAAGAAAGGACACATAAGGAAATACATAATGTGTCATGTTTGATTTGATTTTATTGCCTTAAATATAAATTAAAAAAGGCCCACATCAAATACTTTGATGCAATTGCAAATAAAAAAAAAAAAAAAAAAAAAGACCCAACGTACAATGTAAAATTAATCGTAACCACATTAATACTGCTTACTGTGCTGCTACTGTGGCTCTGCTATGTCCAGTGACGTAGACCTACATCGCTGAAATCCGAGTGGGCTCGGCGGCGCGCGCGCGCCCCCAGAGGCTCGCTCCCGCTGTGTTTCGACACAGCGGGAGTCGGGCAGGAGGAGGAGAGGCGGCGATCACCGCCTCTCTTCCCCAATTGTCGGGGAAAGTGTGAGAAGATCAACAAAGCAGGCGGATCTTCTGTGACAGACAGGGAGAGATCACAGGATTCAGCATAACTGAACCTGTGATCTCTGTCTGTCACAGAACCCCCCTCCCCCCAAACACGTCAGTAAGCATGAGGCATACATTTAACCCCTTGATCACCAACAGTGTTAACCCCTTCCCTGCCAGTGTCATGATTACAGTAACAGTGCATATTTATAGCACTGATTACTGTAGTAATGTCACTGGTCCCCCCCAAAAGTGTCAAAAATATCAGTTAGGGGTCCGATCTGTCCGCCGCAATGTCACAGTGCCGCAAAAAAAAAAAACAATAAAAATGACATAAATCTTTCCCATAGTTAGTAAACACGATAACTTTTGTGCAAACCAATCAAAATACGCTTATTGCGAATTTTTCTTACCAAACATATGCAGCAGAAAATAAATTGGTCTAAAATGTTAAAAAAATTTATTTTTTAAATTTTTTTTGGGAATGTTGTATATCAGAATGTAAAAAATATAGGTTTTTTTTTCAAAATTGTCGCTCTTTTTCTCAAAAATCGCACAGGTGATCAAATACCACCAAAAGAAAGCTCTATTTGTGGGGAGAAAAAGGACATAAATTTTGTTTGGGTACAGCGTTGCACGACCACGCAATTGTCCGTTAAAGTAACGCAGTGCCGAATCGCAAAATATGGCCTGGTCAGGAAGGGGGTAAAATCTTCCGGTCTTAAAGTGGATAAAAATACGCTGATTGAGAATTTTTTTGTCAAAGACATGTAGCTAAATACATCTTGGCCTAAATATATGACAAAAATTTAATACATTGGATATTTTTTAACAGTCAAAGTAGAAAATGTCAATTTTTCACAAAATTTTTGTTTGCTCTTTTTTATTATCGCAAAAAACAAAAAGCGCATCATACCACCAAAAGAAAGCTCTGTCTGTGGGGGGGAAAAAAAAGGACGTAAATTTTGTTTGGGTACGGCATTGCATGACCGCACAATTGTCAGTTAAATTCACGCAGTGCCAAGTTGAAAAAAGTGGTCTGGTCATTAAGCAGCAAAATCTTACGGTCTTAAAGTGGTTAAAAAAAAAAAAGGTCATGAAAGTGAACTGATGACTGAAGGAAAAATGAAAAACATAATGTTTGCTCTATATTAGTGTGTTGGCTGCAAGTACAGATACTAGGAGCAAAGACTAAAACGGGCCAATCACTGGAAATTTGAAAAGTACAAATATTTTTAGCAAATTCTAAATAAAATACATATATACTCTAGGTTTACGAAAATCGAGTTCAAGAAACTCAAGGCTAGAATTGTGCAAAACAAATTCACCTTGACAATGTGCTTGTGGGTAAGAACAGACATCTCGTATATAATTTAAATCTCAACTGCCAGACATCACTGTTTATGCTTCAGATGAAGCATGAAAATATAACTGGAAAAGCACGCTTAGAGGCATTCACTTTTGAGTGGGGAATGAAAAATTACATAAATCTACGCAGTAAAATATAGTTTGAAGAGTCCAACAGCCTACACAAAACTTTCCTAACCAATATTACTAAAACAAACAATTAGGAACTTGGATTTGGAGAAGCAGTATGCAATTCTGGGCATATACGAATATGGTAGTTTCAAATTAAGGATCACACACAGGGATAAATAGCAATTAGATACTGGGAAAGTCAATATTGTCTACTAGGGATGGGCTCAGGCGTATTCGGATCCTAGTCCCAACCCCCTGAGCAATCCCGCCAAGAAGCAGTTGCTGCACACCGCCAATCATGAGCAGCGTGTGTATGTGCAACTAAAGGCTGGGAAATGCCTATGATTAGTGGTGTGCAGCGACAGCTTCCAGGCAGGATTGCTCAGGTGGGTTGGGACTAGGATATGAACATGCCTGTGCCTATCCCTAGTGTCTACTAAAGATTTGTTTTAGGTATTCCACAAAAATGTCAGATTATGTTCTTGTTTCCCTAAAGAAGTTGCTGGTTCTTTCACCATCGATACATTTAGAAGTAAGGAAAATTACAGCAGGTGTTCCACAAGAATTCTGGTGAAGGGATGATCTGTTAAATGGTGATAAAAAGGTAGGGTGGTGGCGCTGCCTAATAATACAGGTGTAAAAAGGTGTTGGTGGGTGCTAATACAAAAAACTGAAGATACAGTGTGATAATATAGAAAAGTAACAGCACTATTAAATATTTAGATGTCAGTAGACATTTAAAGTGATAAGTGCATATATATGTAAATAAAGGAAATAGTAAATGGTGATGAGAAAGATCTGAATGATATCTAGATCAAAAGGAATATATGTAAAAAAGTGTATCAAATATAAATCAAAAACATAAGCTGAATACAATCTTAATCATGCAATATAGACTTGTTGATAAAGTGCTCTGTGCATTGCAAAATACCCCGTTAATACCGCACACTGTGGTATAGAGGTAAGTGAAAAAGAAAAAGAAGTGAAACCAAATTTATAGCAACTAACAGCAACGAAAAGTCCAATATAGGTGCTTAATGTCTATGTAACAAATGTGGTGACCAGATAAAATAGACAAAGTTCAGATGTAGATAGCAGGTACCAATATTCTTATGGTGAACTAAGGAGTGACCCCGTGGTGGGGGGCGGGGAGGTGCTGGGTGATCCCTCTGATAAAAAGCTCACTCACCAGAAATACCCACCCCACACAGGGGTATAGAGCGGGTATGTAAGTGTATCCTACGGCAGGAGCGATCCTAATATCCTCGCCAACTCCTGGATGGGGACGTCCTGGAGGTGATCTGGAGGGTCCTAATTGGTTGGTTCCCCAGGGAGAGTAATCGGGATCTAGTGGGTTCCTGTCTGTAGGTAGTGGGCTTCCATAAGTATCCTTGGGGTGTCACTCGCAATGGTGTACCTCCTCTGCTGCCACTTCCAGCAACGTCTCCACGCTACTTCGTCCACGCTACTACAGAGCGCATGTGCCAGTGACGTCACTGGATGCATGTAAGGTAAATATCTCCTAAACGGTACATGTTTAGGAGATATTTACAGTACCTATAGGTAAGCCTTATCATAGGCTTACCTATAAGTACAACTTGCAGAGGAGGGTTTACTTCCTCTTTAAGTTCATTGACGGACGCAGTTCTCTCTGATTCATTTCAGTAGGGTAATACTGCCCCCTACAGGAGTAGGACACTAGGCAGAAAAAAGTTCTGGCTACGCATATGGGCAGTCCCAGAGGGTACACCCTCTCTCTTACTGCATAGGATGTCAGTTTTGTATCAAAGCAGTGTCGGAAAGTAATACCAACCCAGCTCAAAATAGAGGGGCGGGTACTGTGTCAGTCAATGAACTTAAGAGAAAAGGATTTTACGGTAAGTCAAAAATCCAGTTTTCACTACCGTTCATTGACGGAGGCAGTTCTCTCTGATTCATATCAGTAAGGACGTACCAAAGCAGTGCCATAAAACGAGGGATGGGAACAGCAGAAAAGAACAAGTCCCCAAGGCCAAACATAGCCGACCAGTCAACATAGGACTCATCAGAACAAAAGATGAGGCCCACCTGAAAACAAACAATAAACACCCTCAAGGAAGGCCAAAAGCTCTCAAAATCGCAGCCAGCAAAAAACCTTGCGACCAAAAAGAGGCATCTGAAGAGATGCCAGCACATCCACCTTATAAAACGTGGCAAAGGTGTAAACAAACGACCAGGTAGTCGTCTTGCAACCTGTAGCACAGATGCCTGTATGGCAAAAAAGCCCAGGAAGCACTAGGCGCCCAAGTAGAAAGCACCGAAACAGGGAAAGGTAGGACCTGACCCATAAATGAAGAAGCCTGCACCACCGACTGTCCGATTCACCTGGAAATAGTCATAGCAGACAGACACAGGCAGCCCTGTCCTTTGGCCATCCGTGAGCACAGAGCGCGAACCTGACTACAGGAAGACTCAGTAGTCGCCAAGTACCCCTCTAGTGCCCAAACTCCATCCAGAGTATGCAGCGCACATTCCATAGGATAAAGGGCTTAGGACACAAGATGGCAACACAATGGCCTCGTGCAGGAGAACACTAGAAACCACCTTCAGAGGAAAGGACGGATCCAGACGAAGTACCACCTGGCCCCATGAACCAACATATAGGGAGAACAGCAGGACAATGTCGCCAGTGCCGACACCCTGCGTGCAGAGTGACAGCAACCAAGAAGGCCACCTTCTGCAATAAAGGTAAGCAGGGGATACCCTTGATACTCGCAAAGGAGGGACTTGAAGAACCGACTGCACCAACCAAGGTCCCCAGTTGGCGATGGAGGCCGCACCGGAAGAACCAAGTGTCGCACCCCCTGGAAAAAGTTACGCACCAGGGAACGGGCGGCCAACAGCCTGTGAATTTAAAAATTACCAAAGCCAAAACCAGACCCTCGACAGTACTCAAGGCCAACTTTTGATCAACCCCCCCGTTGAAGGAAGCCAAGATCCAGCCACTGAGTAAGAGCGAGGGGGAGCCCAAGAAGACTCTCTCATATGATGAAAAAAATGATCATAGAAGACGCTTCCCACGATTTACGCAGCGTGGGAACCACCAAAGCAGACACCTCCATCTTTTGACACGGCAAGCCAGCAACCGTAAAGCCGGATGGGAGATCAGCCCCAGAGATAAGAAACCCTCCCCGAGAGGAAGCCTCCAAGGAGCGTCAGCGGGAAGCCTGACCAGGTCGGCGTACCAAGCTCGGCGAGGCCAGTCCGGAGCCATGGGAATGACCGAAATCCCTTTCGACTCGATCCTGCGAAGGATTCTTGAAAGCAACTGGAGAGGAGGAAAGGCAGACAGCAGCTGACACTGACCTCGGCCCATCCGTGAGCACTCTCGCACGACCATGCCAGCGTCAGCCTTGCACAAGTGACCACGCTAAACTTCTCAGCATCGTACATGTTGAACCTAGCGAATGTTTTCGCCCATGACAGAACCCATGGTGCCACATTGCACCTGCCAGAGGGTCCCGGGAGCGGGCCATGACCTCTGCACTATCCTGTAGATGCGATGCCAACAGGACCACGTCCGGAGTGCCCCCAAATGAAGGCACCACTGCTGGAACGACTCCGGATGAAGGGATCATTGCCCTGCATCCAGGGCCTGTCGACTGAAGCAAACTGCTTACCAATTGTGTATTTTCCCCACCTGGAAAGGGAACAGCGGATAGAGCCGGGAACAAGGCGCTCTGCCCAACGAGAATCTTCACGTCCAAGGCCGCAAGGACACCTTCGGTGCCCCCTTGGTGAATGACACAAGCCACGGTCGTGGCGTAGTCAATCGAAAGTGCACCGGACAGCTGCAGGTGCACCATCCAGTGAACTAGGCAAAGCTGGATCGCCCTCAGCCCCAGGACAATGAGCGGTAACCTGGATCCTCCAGGGACCATACTCCCGAAGCAGAGAACCTGCCGAGGACTCCTCCCTACCCAGACAAGCTTGCACCCGTGGTGACAATCGTCCAGTAGAAGGGAAGGAAGGATTCCAGAGCAAGACTCCCAGGGCACCCGGCCCAGCAAGTCCAGGGTATTTGGATTCCAGTCGATTTCGAGAAGGATTGCCTCCTGTGGGGATCCCCAAGAGGGATTGAACGAAAGGGACCGTCTTGAAAAAACAACACAAACTAAAAGGCCAGGTTTGCAAGAAAACTGAAATGCATCACAGGTGATATCATTTGCTGCTCAGTGATTGCAGTATTCAAGTCTGCATCTCCCCAAGGGAATGCCTAAAATCTGGCCTGTTAGTGTGCTTTGAGGACCGGAGTTGAGAAACACTGGTCTAAAGTGCCAAGAGTTTTAACCCCGGAGGGAGAAACACCTTGACCGAGGACGAGTTCAAAGTCAAACTCAGAAAGTCCAGTCTCATGAAAGGGACCAGGGATTATTTCTGAAGGTTCAGCACACACCTGAACTCCAGAGTTCTCACGGTGACAACCAACTTCGTTGTCAGCACTGTAGGGAACTCCAAACAGAGAAGCAGAGTGGCCAGGAAACCAGGGCCGATACGCCCCGCTGCCGCAACAGCACCAGGACCGGAACCAACACCTTCGTGAAGACCTAAGCAGCATAAGCGAAACCAAACTAACGCCACAAACCAAGAGATCCTTCCGGAGAACGGAGAACCCGTAGCTGTCCAGAACATAACGGGATGTGAAGGTAGGCAGCTTGATGTCTATGGAGGCCAGGAAGCCCCCTGATGTAGAGAAGCCACCACAGTGCAAACCAATACCAACTTGAATTTGTTATCTGCACGGAACCATAAAAGGACCAGTAGGTCCAGCTTGTTGATCAAGAGCCTGAACTGCCCCACAGAGCGCCCGTAAGCGATCCAGAGTCGTTGGAAGGGAAAAACCTTACCGGAAATAAACGGATCAAAACTCGATCTTGCAACGGGACCGGAGGGTCTCCTGAACCCAGTCAGCCTGGGATCCGGGCCAGCCGCAGGTCCTCAACTGGCAAGAGCCTCCCCCAACCCTACAGATGGGAGAGGAAGCACCTTCAGGCTGAGTAGGCCTTGTCCTCAGGTCTGGAAAAAAAAACAAACAAACAATCTCAGTACGCCAGACCAGGGTCGTCTGGAACCTACACGGAAGTCTGGAAGGACTTCGTCACATCGACTGTCCCCGAGCCGAAAGGGAGGAACCCCGACTGTGACGAAGGAGTCTGCGTGGCAAGGGCAAACAAACACTGCTCCCAGTGCAGCTACGCCAGAGAGCACAGAGCGCAGGCCACAGCCCGCGCCATCCTATCCCCCAAGTCCTTAAAGGATGGGGATTCCTCCACCGGAACAATGGTAGTCCCATTCAGCTAGAGACCGTACGTCCACCAAAGGCGGAACAGTCCTCTGTACCAGAGACTACCCCAAAAGGGCAACGTCTAACGGCCACTGACACCCGAGGGGAACGTCTCAGACAGTCCCCTCCTACATGAGCAGCCAGCAAAAAGAGCAGCTCCGGGTGGCATGTGAGTGGCAGATGCCACCTGCGCCCTAGGCGCAGCCGCCACTGCAACCCCCAAATTGCAGGGTGCCTAGCACCGAAAACAGCCAGTGCATCCACCAGCACCTGTCGCAGCAGGGGAGGTGGAAATATAATCCTCATCATCTGAGGAGACAGGGCGCAAGGTAACAGACCCGGCAGGAAGGCCCACGTCTGCGGCAGCTGAGCCAGACTCAGACTCGAGACATCAGATGAGGCAGGGGTAGGCGGAGAAACGTTTTAGCGCACCTATCACCTTCACCTGGGCCCAAATGCGTCCAGAACTGCTGAAAAGGCATCGGACAGTGGAGATCCGGAAGGCCCTGCAGCCTCCGTGAGAGGGGGTCAGGTGGGAAAAAAATGGCCTGCAGGGTCCATACTGAACCTGAGGAACCCGCAAAGAAAATTAAATTGTTTTTTTTTTTTTTTTTTTAAGCGGCCCTACAGCGCCCCCCGGAGGTCAGGCACACTCTAATGGACCCCCACAGAGAGGGAGAGACCACCCTCAAGACTCACTGTTCTTCAGGCACTTCCATCGGCCTCTACAGCAAAAAATCTACAGCAAAAACGGGTGTACCAAGATGGCCGCCTCCATAGATGCAGACAGAGGCTGCAACAAAATGGCAGCCCCCGCGTGGGAATCGGGACCCATGGGGGACTCCCCAAACGCCCATCACCCCACCAAACGCCCAGAAAACCCCACCAAGGCCCCCCACCCCCGCACGATCGTTGAGCGCCGGCGGACTCCCCAGGCCCCCCCATGCAGCCTGCACACTAGGCCCCAGGCTCAGGTAGGCCCAAATGCCCAGAAAAACCCCACCAAGGCCCCCCACCCCCGCACGATCGGAGACGGAGGACTCCCCAGGCCCCCCATGCGGCCTGCACAATAGGCCCCAGGCTCAGGTAGGCCCAAACAGTCGCCCACGTGGGGGGGGGGTCACCAACAGGACAGAGGGAAACCCAGGAGCGTGAGGGTCCGACTGTCCCAGGGAGAGGATCCACGTCCACGGGAACACAGGCGGGTGCCATCTCTTGACAGGAACCCACGCCACCGGAGCACCACTGTCGCAGCCGATCCAGCCCGCAGCTAAGGCCTGCATGCGCTCGATGGCAAGACTGGGGTGACCACTGGATATGGGGGTCCAGTCTGTCGCCCAGCCCGGCATAATTGCTTGAAGATCTCACAGGAAAAAAAGTTCAGGAGAAAAAAAGGCTAGGTAAAAAAATCCACATAAAAGAAATGCTTTATATGCCAGGACCAGAGATCCCAGCAAGGAACTAGGTCCTTACTCCTTACTAGGCAGAAAAAAAAACTGACATCCTATGCAGGAAGAGAGAGGGTGTACCCTCCGGGACTGCCCATAGGCTTAGCCAGAACTTTTTTCTGCCTAGTGTCCTACTCCTGTAGGGGCAGTATTACCCTACTGATATGAATCAGAGAGAACTGCGTCCGTCAATGAACGATAGAGAAAAATAGTTTAAAGAAAAACACCCCTCAAGAGGGAACAGCCTCCTAAACAGCAGCCTGCAAAACTTTGAAAAAAAAAGAAGCATCCGCAGATGCCAAAGTATCTACCTAGAATTTTGAGAAGGTATGCACAGACGATCAAGTGGCCGCCTTGCAAACTTGGGATATTGATGCCAGATGACGGAAGGGCCAAGAAGCACTCGGCTCCCGAGTAGAATGCGCGGTGACAGGGAAAGGTGGAACCTGACCATTAAAGGAATAGGCCTGAGTCACCGTCTGTCGGATTCATCTCGAGATGGTAGGCTAAGAAGCAGCCAGCTCTTTTCTTGGTCCGTCACTACAAAAAGAGAGTCCAAGGTATTGAAAGCAAATTCATTGGGATGATGAGCCGGCTTGGGACACAAGGAAGGCAGCACAATGTCCTCATTAAAATGGAAGTCAGAAACAACTTTGGGCAGGAATGAAGAACCACTTTATTCCTATGGACCACTAAATAGGGACTGCCAATTCCGATACCCTGCGGGCCGAGGTAATAGCCACCAAGAATGTCACCATCTAGGATAACGTAGGCAAGGGAATCTCTCCGAATATTCTCAAATGTCGGTTTCTGGAGAACTAAAAGTACTAAATTTAAATCCCACGGCAGCAAAAGAGACCGTACTGGTGGAACTTTATGTCAAACCCCCTGAATGAAGGTACGAACTAAAGAGTGCGTGGCTAGAGGTTGCTGAAAGAAAATTGCCAGGCAGACACCTGGTCCTTGATGGTACGCAAGGCCAACTTCTGATCAACGTCCTGTTGAAGGAAGGTTAAGATCCGAGCCACAGGAAAGGAAAGGATCGAGGATCAGTGCAAAATCGACTCACACCGAAATGTATGCTTTCCATGTATATCTTGCTGGAAGAGGACTTCCTTGCCTTCACCACAGTAGGGGATCACTGATCCAGACAGACCTCTATCCCTAAGTACCTGGCTTTCAAAACCAGTGACTGTAAAGCTGGTCAGTAGATCAGCCCTTGGGACAACTGGTCTACGCTGAGAGGAAGCCCCCAAGGAACGTTTAAGGCCACCAGACTGATTGGAAGATACTCCCCCTCGATTCCTCGCAGGAAATGCGGAAGAAGCCTGAGCCAAGGATGATACTGGCCTTACCATGGCCCTTGGACGCCTGCAGCATCTGCCAGAGGAACCTGCGATCTCGCCACAAACCTCTGTATCCTCCTGTGGAACCGAACCTGCTAAAGTAAAGCATTTAGGACTGTGCAAACAGAACTGTCTTGAAGGTAAATACCACCAGACTCAGAACCTGTATGCAAAATGGTAGAGAAAACTATCTGTGTGACAGCAGCCAGTGAATCACGGCCTGTGGTTTCTGAAGTTTGTCCAGAGGAAGGACCACCCTGGTCAGAATTAGAATCGGACCTAGGTAAATAACATTCCCTAGACAGGGATAGGGGGGAGCTTCGGTAGTTCGGACATCACCTGAACCTTTGCAGGAATAAATTCGGCACAAGGAGACTCAGGACCCAAAGAAAAACTGAAAAGGACAAGCTTGTCCCCCCTTTATGGGTACTCCCAAAATAATCATTTCTTGGATCCCCTTGACGCTCATGAAGGAGGTCCACGAGACCAGGAACCAGTGAAGATGTCCCCCCACTCCAATCCTGGGTTAGAGCAGACCTTTACGCTGAAGTGGTCTTGTCCGCAGGTCCGGAGAAGCTAGCTCTAGGCTTACCAGACCAAGGATGCTTGGAACCTCCCGGGGGAAGATTTGAAAGATCTATTTCCCTTACACTCCGTCCCGGAACCACAAAAAAATCTTCTATGTGCTGAGAAGGAGGGCCCCCGTCTGCGACGAGGCTCATTCCCTTTCCTAGACTATGGCAGGTACTCCTCCTTACCCCCCCCCCCCCCCCGTTATACCCTTAATGATGTCATCCAGGGTAGCCCCTAACAGGCGATCGCCTTGAAAGGGCAGACCAATGAGAGTTTTCTTGGAGGTTTGGTCTGCAGACCAATTAAGCCACAGCATGTGCCTAATCACCACCGCTGAAACAAAGTTTGGACAGCACAGGAGCTGTATCCAAAGCTGCATCACTAATAAACTGCAGCCCATGGACCAACTGGTCCACTAAATCAATATAAGCAGCAATTTCAGGGATCAGGGAACGCCTGAAAGAGGACAAAGTAGGAGAGAGTCGGACAGATTGGGGTAGAGCATTCCAGAGGATGGGAGAGGCTTGGGAGAAGTCTTGGAGGCGAGCATAGGAAGAGGGGACAAGGGAGCTAGAGAGCAGGAGGTCTTGAGAAGAATGAAGAGAACGATTTGGTTGGTATTTTGAGATCAGGTTAGTGATGTAGCTGGGGGCCAAGTTATGGATGGCTTTGTAAGTTATTGTTAGTATCTTGAATTTAATTCGTAGGTTGATTGGCAGTCAATGGAGGGATTGGCAAAGAGGGGTAGCAGACACCGAGCGGCTCGTAAGGTTGATGAGCCTGGCAGCAGCATTCATGATGGACTGATAGTAGGATAGCCTATTTAAAAGGTAAGCCAATGAGGAGGGAGTTGCAGTAATAGATGACCAGGGAGTGGACTAGAAGCTTTGTGGTGTCGTTGGTTAGGAAGGGGCATATATGAGATGTTGTGGAGGTTGAGGCGGCAAGCTTTGGACAGCGACTGGATGTGTGGCAGAAAGGATAGTTCAGAGTCCAGGATTACACCTAGGACCTTGGCATGGGGGGGGAGAGAACGGGTTGATAGTTGAGCGGTTGATTTTGACAGAGAAATCAGGGGAACAGGAACGTTGGGGGAATAGGAGCTCGGTTTTGGATAAGTTGAGTTTGAGGAAGTGATGTGACATCCAGGTTGTTATGTCTGTTAGTAAGTTGGTGATGTGTGAGTAGACTGATTAAGTGAGCTGAGGGGTGGAGAGATAGATTTGGTCGTCCTCAGCATAGAGATGATATTGAAAGCTATGGGAGGCAATCAGCTGACCCAGGGAGGAGCTGTAGATTGAGAAAAGGAGAAGTCCAAGAACAGAACCTTGGGGGACCCTGACAGAGAAAGGTAGAGGAGAGGAGGAAGTAGAGTTGTAAGTAGCACTGAAGGTGCGATTGGATAGGTAGGATGAAAACCAGTGAAGAGTACTGTCACGAAGACCAAGAAAGTGGCGTATTTTGAGGAGGGGGTGGTACACTGTGTCAAAGGCAGCAGAGAGGTCCAGGAGGAGTAGTACAGAATAGTGCCTGTTGGTGTTAGCTGTTAGTAGGTAGTTTGTGAGTTTAGGTAGAACAGTTTCCGTGGAGTGTTGAGGGCGAAATCTGGACTGAAGGGGATCAAGAAGTTTGTTCTTATTCAGATGGTCACTCAGTTGGGTATATAATCACAAACCAGGCGCTCCTGGGATGCCTGTAGGGTGGAGGGATAGAAGTAAGCCTGTGAGGCTCCCCAGCGGTTGTTCTGCTGTTAGCCAACTAATGGCTAAGTAAAGAGATTCGCACCCAGGGCAGCCATAGGAAAAAATTCAGTCCAGAAGTCAAAGCAATAATCACGAATCTGGCGCTCCTGGGGTGCATTTAGGGTGGAGGGATAGAAATAAGCCTGTGAGGCTCCCCAGCGTTTTTTCTGCTGCTAGCCAACAAGCATAGGAAGGGTGCTGATATGAACAAAAGTACATGAGGAAGGCAGCGCATGAACCACACCAGGATGCATTGGATAAGGAAGTCAGGTGAACATCCAGTATAGAAAGGGTTAACAGTTTATTGGTATTGATAACCGAAAAAAACAAAGTACATAAAATGCTTACATCCCCCTGGGCTGGAGTGTACAAGGGCACCTGGCAGCAAGCAACACGAGTGCGAGGAGGTCAGTCTCCCAGGACTGCTGGGCAGTGTGTGCAAAGCCAGAAACCAGCCGGCGCGAGGATGAAAGGACTCCACTGTAGTTCCGTAGCGGTGACATCAGCCGGACAGGCGCCACTTGCGGGGAAATACCAGGAACCAGGGTGGAACACAAGTTATATGGTTGCCATGACTACATGTTTCGCGCTATGCGCTTTATCAAGTCATCTTTCTACACTGGATGTTCACCTGACTTCCTTATCCATTGGATCCCGGTGTGGTTCATGCGCTACCTTCCTCATGTACTTTTACTCAGTTGAGTATAGACCAGTTGTTCAACGAGTTTGGAGGAGAAGGGGAGAAGGAAATGGGGCGTAGATTTTTAAGATTGGTGGGGTCCAGTGAGGGCTTTTTAAGGATGGGAGTGCCTAGCGCATGTTTTAGAGAGTTGGTGGAAGAAGCCAGAAGACAGGGAGAGGTTGAAGATTACGGTTAGAGAGCTTAAAATAGAGTCAGAGGGTGAGCGTAGCATTTGCGAGAGAGCAGGATCCAGGGGGCAGGGTGGTTAGTTGGGTGTTAGAAAAAAGTCCAGCAACCTCGCTAATGCTAGTAGGGTTGAACGAGTGAAGTAAAGATTGTACCTGTGGACATGGGGTGTTAAGTGGGGGAGGTTTCTGCACATTGGAGATCTCCTTGTGAAATATATCGATCCTATTTTTAAAGTGACTGGTGATCTCCTGGGCAGTGAGTGAATTAGTGGGTGGAGGACAAGGTAGTGAGTTAAAGGTAGAGAAGAGTTGACAGGAACTAGAGAATGTGTTAATGAGCGTGATAAAATAAGTTTGCTTGGCAGTGAGGAGGCAGAAATATTTTTGGAGGGCAGATTTATATTGGTTGAAGTCTTCCTGGAACTTAGTCTTAAGCCACAGGCGCTCAAGAGCGCGGATACGTTTTCTGAGGTTGTCTGTTTGCCAGGGTTTTAGGGGATGGGGTCGGATTCTGTGTTTTGAGGGGAGCAAGCTTATTTAGGGAGGATGACAGTGAGCGGTTATAGATGGAAGTGGATTGGTTGGGGCATGACAGGGGTGAGATTTTGTCATATAGATGGTCAGTAGCAGAGTAGAGAAGAGAAGGGTTGAGGTGGTGAAGGTTTCTACAGGTAACGGTTAGGTGGTTGGAGGGAGAGGAGGTGGAAGGCAGGAAGAGAGCGAAACTAATGTGGTGATCAGAGTGGGAGAGGATTGTTTCAGAGGTTGTACGGAGTGCATAGATAGAGGAAGACAAGGTCAAGGGTGTTGCCATTGGAGTGCTGAGGAGCCTGTATCCAATGCTTCAGGTCAAGAGATAAGGTTAGACGGAGAAGTTAAGAAGCAGTAGTATACCCTTCTCCCTCAAGTGACTGCCACTGCCAATAAATGGTGCACTGAATTGGAGTATGAGGTACTCTGTAGGAAAGAGCCCCGAGCGGAGATAAAACAGTTCCTACTTGAAAAAAAACTGATTCCACGAGAACTCCTGCAAGACTGGGGAATTTGATTACTCGCAATTTGATTACTCGCTTAAAATGATGAGGGCCTTAGGTTACATTCAGCTTGAGATCTAGAACGGTTGACAGGAAATTATCCTCACTGCTCTTGCAGCAATTTAATTCACTTCCTTCTCCATCAGGATATGTAGGAATGAGGAGGAGGGGAGGCAGTCTTGGCATGACCCTGAATATTTCCAAAGGCAGAATTCCTTGTCTTTAAAAAATATTTTTTGTGGGGATGCAATATATTCAAAGCCTTTTCTGCCTATACCTTTTATGTGCACAGTGTCAGACAAGTAGGTAAGAAACATTAATGCAGGGGGTTGATCCACTAAAACTGGAGAGTGCAAAATCTGGTGCAGCTGTGCATGGTAGCAAAATCCGCTTCCAATTTCAGCTTGTTCGGGAAAAAAAAAAAAAAAAAAAAAAAAGCACTAGAAGCAGATTGGTTTCTATGCAGAGCTGCACCAAGCTTTACACTCCCCAGTTTTAGTAAATCAACTTCAATACAAAATCCTGTCTTTTAACCAACCTTTTTGTTTTACTTAAAGTGTAACTATTCAGAAAATTAAGTTCTCACACACAACACTGTCACTCCCAGCACTTGGAGCTCCACCACTGCCAGAAGGGGCCAGGAATGATGATGGGTACTCACAAAAATGGAAGATAAAGTAGAGTTAAAGACCACAAGATTCCACAGCGTATGGGCATCTTGTGGTTTTAACGCTACTTTATCTTCCATTTTTGTTAGTACCTCTTTGGCATTCATTTTTTTTTTTTTTTTTTTTTTTAATGAAGAATAAACCGCTGGTAATGCACTAGGTGTTTGCACCCTACTGTTTGTTCTTTTTGTAGAAAATTAAGTTCTGCTAGATCACTTTAGGCTGACACCTTTTCCAGGTATAACTATGTAAAACATTAAAAAAAAGTGTCTGTACTGTTTAAAATCCAGTAATACACAGTCTAAATCTCCTCTGCACATGCTCAGTTGCACTCCATTTTTAGGAACTGTGCTGAATTTGTCGTGGTTGTTCTGCTGACAGCCTAAAGATTTACTGCTGTTCAGTGGCTTTGGGGTTCAGCAAAATGGTACCCTCCAACAAGAACAATGTTGGAGGGAATTTATAGCGCACACACTCATTTTGGTAGCATAATTAGGAGCCAGAGGAGTGAATATTCATGTTTGCCTGGCTGGCACTGTACTAGTGGGAGAAAAACCTGGGACACAACTTAGCTAATCTTTTCTTGATGCCTTCAAGCTGAGAATGTAATGCACAGGACCTCTACCATGTTCCCCCCAGTGTGGAAGATCCTCAATAATGCAGAGCAACACATTCGCTCTGCTCTCTGCATCAATGCACTCTGAGAACATATAATGGTGAAAATAGTTTACTGCAGGGGTACAGTGCCAGAGAGAGGATGCTTCGAGATTTTGGTCAAACTGATGAGCGCAATCCAAGGTGGCAATTTTGTATGTGTTAGAAACTTGGCACGCAGTGAAGCGATTTCCCTGTGTGGAGTACATTAGGCGCAGTTTAACCACTCTTTATTTATAAGCCCCCGTCTGCCACACTGGAGTGGTGTGTGGTGTTGCTGTGCTGAGATCTAAAGGCTTTTGGGATCAACACCTGTTTTTTGCTGTATTCTATGAAGACCACATCTTACCCTTGGCTTTTCATTGAGACTCACGTGTTTATTTTATTTTGAGGTTTGCTTTTATATTTAATATACTATTTGCACAATGTAATTAGGTTGGCAGTGGATCATGTGTGATCACTTATATGAATCAGTTAATATTTATACATGTATGTTAAGTTGTTAGAGCTGCACTTTTGTATATTAGCATCATTATTAATATGGAATGTATGTTTCTTTCTAAAGAACATAATTTTTATCAAGTTATGGGTAAAGTTCAGCTTTAAAGTTCCACTTTAAGGCTTTTGGTTGTCAGCTTCCTGCAGGGCTCAAACACAGGACATGACTGGCAAGTCACGAACTACCCTTCCTCCCTACCCTTCTCTTTGTCTGGGACTCCAACAGTCATCTCTACAAAGTTCACTGGTCAAAGGAAAAGTAGGAATCACTGCAAGGGGAGTAAAGTAATATAGCACACAGGGATCGCCCTGACAGCACTACCTCTGCTCCTGTCACTTCAAGGGACAGGAAGCACTGGAGGGACAGTTTCCTGTTCAAATTGTATCATCTACCTTGGATTCCTACTTCTTGGCGAGGAGGCGTCCCAGTTGTGAAGTTGGATGTACTGGAAATGTCACCTTTTTTATGGATTTGTCCTTCAAAGTGATAATAAACCTTAATTTTTTAAAAACACTTTAGTTGAGGTTTTAACTTACATTATATGCTAATGCTTTTACTTCTTTCCGTTTCTGCCAGTCCTATGATTCACATCCATACTTTCCTGTTCGGTTGTGTCTCATGAAACCCCTCTGTAGCCACCCATTTGTGTACACCACGGCCCGACATAAAGGACCCTGCCTGCACAGGCAGCCCAAAAGGACAACATACAGAAGATCTGCCTCTGCCTACCCTCCAAGAAAATAGATTGAGCCTTTGGAGGAGGAGAGGGGTGCCTACTGCGTTTTCTCCTTTGGGCTGCCTGTGGCTTTTGGCAGCATTCTCACTTAGTCCAAATGTTCTCAATAAAGGGGAATGCATGTGCGCTGGCTCTATGCATGATCGCATATGTAGTTCCAATGAATGTGATCTGGTAAATGGTAATTCAGTTATGTGTTCACGCTCCTCAACAGAGTTAATGAAAGTGGCACAGAAGAAACTAGAGGAGGCTGCTGAAAAAAAAAAATGGGATTTTTGACTTACTGTAAAACATTTCTCTGATGTTCATTGACGGACACAGCTCCAGATTTTTTTGTTTTTGATTTTTTATAACCATTGGGTTATACTGTCCCCTACATGAGTAGGACACTAGGCAAAAAAAATAACTATTACGTGCCTATGGGCAGTCCCAGGAGGTATACTCTGCCTCTCAGCTATAGGTACTCAGTTTTGTTACAAGCAGTGTCAGAAGTAATAACTTCATAGAGGGGTGAATACGGTGTCCATCACCGAACATCAGAGAAATGGATTTTACGGTAAGTCAAAAATCACATTTTCTCTTTCGTTCATTGACTGACACAGCTCCTGATTTTCTTGACCAATGGCGACATCCAAAAACAGTGTCAAACGTTAGGGGTGGGAACAGCAAGAAAAAATTCCCAAGGCTAAACCGTAGCCAACCAGGTAACAGGAGCTCAAACAAAGCAACTGGAGCCCACATGAAAAACATTACACCCCCAAAGTGGGAACAAGCCACCTAAACAGCAGCCTTCAAAAGATTGTGGCCAAAAGAGGTATCCGCAGATGCCAACACATCCACTTTATAAAATGTTGTGAAAGTGTGCACCAATGACCAAGTAGCCGCCATGCACACCTACATTACCGACACCTGATGACGAAAGGCCCAAAAAGCACTCGGCGCCCACGTAGAGTGCGCCTTCACAGGGAAAGGAGGAACCTGACCCCAATCAAGTAGATCAGAGTCACTGCCTGTCTGATCCATCTAGAAATGGTCGCAGAAGAAGTGGATAGTCCTTTTCAAGGCCCATCCATAAGCACAAATAGTGAATCTGACTTCCTAAAAGACTCCGTAGCTGCCAGGTACACCCGAATGGCCCGAACCACATACAGGGAATGCAACGCAATATCCATAGGATGTTTTGGCCTGGGACACAGGGAAGACAACACAATGTCCTCATTCAGATGGAAATCCGAGGCCACCTTTGGCAGAAACGAAGGACAGGGGCGAAGAACCATCTTATCTTTGTGGACCACCAAATTAGGGGAACGACAAGACAACGCCGCCAATTCCGACACCCTGCGCGCAGAGGTAAGAGCCACCAAAAAGGCCACCTTCTGGGTTAGCATAAGCAGGGGAAACACCCGAATATTTTCAAAGGGAGGCTTCTGTAGAGCTGAAAGTACCAAGTTGAGATCCCAAGGGGGTAGTGGGGGACCGAGTGGCCAAGGGTCATTGAAGAAGACCGCCAAGGCCGACACCTGACACTTAATGGTACTCATGGCCAATTTCTGCTCAACCTCCCCATTGAAGGAAGGTCAAGACCCGAGCCACTGAAAGAGCCAGGGTGAACAGCAAGCGACTCACATCAGGAAATGTACGCTTTCCATGTAGGATGGTAGATCTTCCTAGAAGTAGACTTCCTAACCTTCAGTAGTGTGGGAATCGCCAACCCAGACAAACCTCTATCCTTCATCACCTGGCTTTCAACAGCCAAGCCATCAAAAGCCAGTGACTGTAAAGCAGGATGGCAGATTGGCACTTGGGACAGCAGATCTTCCATGAGAGGTAGTCTCCAAGGGGCGTCAGTGACCAGCTACACCAGGTCGTCCTACCAATACCGGCGAGGCCAATCCAGGGCCACTAGAATTCCTTCTGCCTCGATCCTGGACAAAAGCCCAGGCAGAAGTTTGAGAGGAAGGAAGGCATAAATCAGACGATACTGGCCCCCGGGGGCCAACAGCACGTCTGGGGCATCTGCTAGCAGATCTCGTGATTATGCCACAAACCTGTGCACCTTCCTGTTCAGGAAGGAAAGAGGCCCAGGAGTCAGCACCAGAAGGCTCCACAGTAATGACCGCCATTTCAATTCAATGCCGGACTAAGGCAAAATGGCCACTGCGGATACACAAACATGGCCTCCACAAGGCTCTAGGGACCCCATAGCCGATCGCCCGGTCGCTGGCGGTGTACCCTGCTCCCCCACATCGTCAGTACAGCACCCTGCCCCAGCCGGTAGCCAGACCACCATAAAAAAAACAGTATAGGTGGAGGGGTGATGGGGGAGCAGAGGTGGGAATAGATGACCCACAGGACCATCAGACTCAAGAGGGGGGGCTAACTGGAAGGAGGGGAACCCATGGGTCCAACTGTCCCAGGGAGGAGCCCGCTTCCACCCCCCAACCCTCCAGGGGGAGAGGGGCATAACTACTCACCATACTAAGAAGCAGGCGGGAAACGTTTCAAACAGCATCTACTTGCCATCGAAATGGGGGCTGTCGGCCAGGAGGAACGGTACAACCCAGGCCAAGACCCGGTCGTATGCGACCTTCGCGAGGCGTTTACCTTGCAGGTCAGTACCCGTCAGGTGGGGCTAGGTTGCAGCCGACCTAGCGCGGAGCTTTCGGTCCACACGCGCTCGCTGGCCAGACTAGGGTGACCACAGGATCTAGATTATCCAGCCCATCGCCCAGTCCGGCAGTTGATTGTAGATCTCACAGGAAAAAACCAGGAGAAAAAAAAATCTATCTAAAAAGAAATCACCAGTACCAGAGATCCCAGCAAGGAACTAGGTCCTTACTCCTGACTAGGCAGAAAAATAAAAATAAAAGTACCTATAGCAGAGAGGGGGAGTATACCGCCTGGGACTGCCCATAGGAGTACTCAAGTTCTTTTTCTGCCTACAGTCCTACTCCTGTAGGGGGCAGTGTAACCCAATGGTCAAGAAGATCAGGAGCTGTGTCCGTCAATGAAAGTAAGAGAAAAGAAAAGCGTTTATGAACTGCTGTGAAAGGAACCATTTACTGTAATATGCTCAATTAATACTGAATTATTGTTGTTAAAATAAGGTGAGGCTTTAGGACTACGCTACACATTACAGAATGAATCCAGAGTGAAACGTATAGAAAGAGTAACATGCAAACATACAACTTACCCAATGACTTGGCCCCAATGTCTTGTTCAGAAGAGGCTTTCCTATATGATTAGGTGGCACTTTTGCTAAGGTTTCTTTTAACTAAGAAAAAAGTATAATGCACCATTAACGCGTAAAAACGCAAGACGAAAGCATATACATTTAATAACTGTTAAAGTGGTTGTAAACTCTTACATATACTCAGTGAAGGGACCTATCCTCAGGTGATACAGAGATGAAACAAATCCTCATACAGAAGTTGTACCCATTAATCTGCAGTAGTATTCTCTTCTCTACATTCCTTCAACGTGCTGAATTTATAAGCTTGCTCGAGAGTTCAGAAAAAAGGGGGAGGAGAACTAAAGTCACACTCTGCAGAGCTCAGTAAGAAGCTTGGGAGCTGAGGGGAGGGGAGGGACCACCCCCCCCCCCCTTTACATTGCACAGGAACAGAGTTGAGGCTGTCAATCAGCTGGAGGTCCCTCCCATCACCATTTTTCTCTTGGTGTCAGGTAAAATTGTCAGAAAAGAAATGACACTTGCTTGACTGATGCTTTTAATTGAGACAAGTACACACTATAGAGGGATAGGCTTAATTTACATTTCATGTCTTGAGGCTTACAACCACTTTAAAGAACATTATTTTCCAAATCAGCATAAGATTTAACACCTGAGATCAGCCTAATAGCACAGCATCAATTAGAAGTAAAGCACATATCCTGCTTTACCTCTAAATATGACCAGTTAAAAGTTAAAATATGCATGAAAACCTTCAGATCAAATGTGGACTACTACTGATATCACCAGAAGCTGTACGGGGCATGTCTAACAAGGAGGAGGCCCAAGGACTGTCTGAAAAAAGTTTAGGTGATATTGTATCTTTTAGATCTGTAAAAAACGTGGAATTCCCCAGAAAATGTGGAGTAAGCATATATTGCTTGTTTTAGACGAACATTATATCGTCTACATTCTATGGGATATATACTGGAGTTTTTATCAATTTTTTTAGTAATGTTGGTAATTAGGGACTTATAGCGGGACTGCGATATTGCGGTGGGCAATCAGACACTAAATGATGCTTTTGACACTTTGCGGGAACCAGTGACACTAATACAGTGATCAGTACTAATGACCCTGATTGGGAAGGAGTAAAGGCAATTAAAGGGTTAACTGCGTGCATAGCCAGTGTGTGTTTACTATGTGTGCTGCTTTTACCAAGTGAAGAGATGGATTTTAGGCCCTGCTTTGCAGGAACAAAAAATCCATCCCTTCCCACTGTCAGAATGGAACTCTGCCTTGTTTATTTTACATAGACAAAGCTCTGCTCTAAGTCTCTACCTGACGATCGTCAGGTGTCGGCAGACATCCAGTACCTGGCACCCACAGATCAGTTTCTGCAGCGTGCCCCCTTCAGTATCACATACAGACATACACACACATGATATGGCATGCAGCAGTAAAACTGCTATAGGACGGTCAGCAAGTGGTTAAAAAAAAAAAAAGTTTAAAATAAGTAAATATAAAAAGGGATACAACAGTTTAGTTCAGCTTTATTTTATCCAGACCACTACAACACTAAAGAGCTTACCAGACAAGGCATCTCCTTCCTACAGAAACATTTGATAGCCAACTAATAAACATATAAAGCAAAATATCTTACTTTTTTCTCTATTCCACTAAAAAACTGGAACATTGTTATATTGGCTGGGGGTTTTGACATTCCCAGAGTCATGCATATTGTCTTCAATTCCTTAAAGACCTCACTGCCTCCTCCATCTTGATCCTTCTTTGCGGGAATATTTATAGTCAACATTCGTGCAGCTTCAAGTTCTGATATCAAATATGCTGTAAAAAGATTGAGGACACTTTAGAGACAAAGCACTTCCCACAACAAAGTGTTATTTTTTTGCCTATGGTTACAGCACAATGGGATTTGTACTTCAAAATGCCCTACATCTTAAAGTGTCTACACTGCCCACAGTAACTTACCGTATACTTCCCTTTTATAAACTTATAATAGCGTTCAACCACTCTTCTTCAATACCCCCCCCCCCCTTTTTTTTTTTATTAAACATAAAAATAGGTACAATAGTACAGTACATTTAATACAAAGGTGGAATGGTATATATGTGTAGGTCCGCTGCGCATATTTAGAAGGCGAGTGAGTAAGTTTGACAAACGAAGGCAGGTCTCAACAAACCCAAGGCACCAGGTCGCATTGGGGACTAGAATTAGCGGCCTGATGTGTAGTTTTGTTGGGTCGTGATCAGAACTGAAATATTGAGGAAATCCTGTGATTTCCATTTTCGAAGTATAAGTGTGCGAAATGCTAAGAGTAGGTGTGTAATTACTTGTCTAAAAAAGCAGGGGTAGGAGTCAATCCAATATGGAGTATGGCCAGACTTGGGTTTGGCGGTAGGAGAATTCCCGTAAGGGAGGACATTACTTGGAAAACCTGATTCCAAAAACTTGTCAGACTTGGGCAATCCCATGAGGTGTGGAATACGAAGCTCCTTCTGTGTATGTTTCCCTGCAGACAGGCTGGGAAAGATCTGGGTCACGCGACAGCTGTATATCGATTAGGAAAAGGTACTTGGGTGCTTTTTTTGTTTTGATTAAAATATTTACAGTGCCATCATCCACATACGGAAATAGAAGGGACAATGTAAATTAAAGAGGAAGTAAACCCTCCTCAGGAAGTTGTACCTATAGGTAAGCCTATATTAAGGCTTACCTATAGGTACTGTAAATATCTCCTAAACATGTACCGTTTAGGAGATATTTACCTTTAATGCAGCCAGTGACGTCACTGGCGCATGCGCTCTGAAGGAACGGCAGATCGTGCCGTTCCTTCAGAGCCCCGTGCCGTGACCGTCGGCTCCCGCGCGCGGGAGTGACGTCACCGCGGCTCCGGCCAATCAGATGGCCGGATGCCGCGATCCCGGAAGACGGGCGACTATACATGTCGCCCGTCATACAGGTAAGCGGACGGCACGGCGGGGGCTCGTTCTAAGGTAAGTATTTCATAATGAGCTAGTATGCGATGCATACTAGCTCATTATGGGTTTCTCTTTCAGGTTGTAAAGAAGACAAAAAAAAAATTTCTTGGTGTACAACCTCTTTAAACACTGTGTGTTTAGTATCACTTTAAGCCATTTTCATTGGATTTCCTATGGATGGGAAAAAGGAGGGGCTTGACATTAGCCTTTGTTTGCGCCATTAACCTTTAAAGGCAAGTAGTATATTAAGCAAGTTAAGCTCTGTCGAAGAGGGTTCATCCATTAAAACACATCAGCATAATTGCTTTGTGCATTTTGTACTGCAAAGGTCTTCTACAGTGTGTATCCAGGCTTTGGAGGTGCCAAGAGACCCTGGCTTTTTTTTTTTTTTTTTTCCAAAAAAATTTTTATTCGACCCTGGCTTTAACCACTTGCCGACAAGCCGACAATACTTATACCGCAGCTGGTTGACCCTGTCCCAGGAAACAATGTACCTGAACGTTGTTTCCCGGGACAGCTAGTGGGGGCGCATGCATGCGCCGATTGGCCACAGAGGGAGCCAATCGGTGGGTCCTGGGCACCCACGATCGCTTCCAGTGAAGACAGAACTGTGGTCTGCCGATGTAAACACGGCAGACTGCTGTTCCTGTCAGTGATTAACACAGGATCCCCACAGATGTCCCCCCTAGGGACACATTTAACGCTTTGATCGCCCCTGGCATTAATAAGTGCCAGTGTCATTAGTACAGTAACCGTGCATATTTTTATTACTGATTACTGTAGTAATGTCACTGGTCCCCCAAAAGTGTCAAAAATGTCAGTTAGGCGTTCAATCTGTCCGCCGCATTACTAGTAAAAAAAATGAATAAATTAAATAAAAAAGGACAACATTTTTCCCCTAGTTTGTAGACGTGATAACTTTTGCGCAAACCAATCAATATACACTTATTGAGATTTTTTTAACCAAAAATATGTGGCAGAATACAAATTGGATTTTTAATTTGTTTTTTTATTGGGAATGATTCATAGCAGAAAGTAAAAAAATGTTTTATTTCAGAATTGTCACTCTGTTTATAGCGCAAAAAAAAGAAAAAAAAGAAATTCGCACAGGTGATTAAATACCACCAGAAGAAAACTATTTGTGGGAAAAAAAGGACACCAATTTTATTCGGGTACAGCGTTGCCCGATCACGCAATTATCAGTTAAAATAACCCAGTGCCTTAGCGGAAAAAAAAAAAATGGCCTGGTCATTAAGGGCTTAAAACCTTCTGGTCCAGAAGTGGTTCATTCATCCTCTTTAAAAGCAGGGGTGTCCAAACTTTTTCAAAGAGGGCCAGATATGATGTAGTGAACGTGCGAGAGGGCCGACCATTTTGCCTGACATTCTTTTGGACATTCTTTGCAAATTAACTATTTTATTTAACTATTTAATCTATTTTATAGTTTATTGCAAACGGCATCATTTTAATTTCATCACATGGATGACAAATCTAAACAGGTGTTAAATCACTCGGTCGTTCATATCTGAAGGCCAGATGAAAAAACTAAATCCAGGAAGCTGAAATATATGTCAGGAACATTGTGAAGTACATATTATTGCTAATAAAGGTTGTCTGTCAACTTTTAAGTTAAAAAAATATGAACAGGAACATAACACAAAGTATACATGTGTCCAAATATATTTATATTTACAACTGATTTAGACCAACTGACATTAACTAAGATTTTACAATGTATTCATCTCAATTCAGAGCATGCATGCTCCCTAATCAGTTAGACAAGGGTTAACCAAATATAAGCGCTATATGAACCCACCGACGATGATTAATGATGGAAGCAATAATAGTCATCAATGATGCCAATGTAGTAAATAGAACATTGAAAAGTTTTATTCAAAATCAGTTCCACGTTTGTATAAAACAGCAGTACAGTAAACCCCCCTCCATTGCGGGGGTTACGTTCCGTACCCAGCCGCGAAAAGTGAAAATCCGCGAAATAGAAAAACCCTATTAAAATGCATTGTAGGCATGTTTTTTTTACTGTCACTGTACGTGTAAAAGCATTTTAAGGTCTTTAAACACACTTTTAAAACAATAGAAACTCATTTAAAACACATAAAAGATACTGAGAGACATAGCAAGAGCTATGGAAAACACAAAAATATTTAATTTTTAATTATTTATATAGTAAAATAACATTACAAAAAAAAAAAAACGCAATATACCGGGACCGCAAAAACTGAACCGCGATGGAGCGGGGGTTTACTGTACAGTACACACCTTGTAAAATGACCCCCGCTGGATCTGCAATGGTGAAGCCAAAATAAGGGGTTAAAAGCTCACAGCTTGGTGACCAGTGTGTGTGAAGGCATAAAACCAGCCAGGAACAATGCAGCAGTGTGGACAGTTGTGCCTTGCTCGGGCTGTGAGGAGATAACTGAATGCTTCAATCCTGGACAGGGAAGGGTGGAAAAGGGGTCACACAATGCCCAATATATGAGGCAAGGAGGATGGCCGTCTCTAGCCACTCCGATCACCCACATGAGTGCCGACCGGGAAGGGGACTCGAATGTGACGTCAGACTCTGGGGGAAGGAAGACCAAATTGAGACTTGAACCACTATAGTGCCGCTGGTGGTGAGCGGCATGTGTGGTGA
Source organism: Pelophylax lessonae (assembly GCF_965119305.1). Classification (NCBI taxonomy): domain Eukaryota; kingdom Metazoa; phylum Chordata; class Amphibia; order Anura; family Ranidae; genus Pelophylax; species Pelophylax lessonae. The sequence continues at coordinate 505,144,500 of NC_138770.1, read as the reverse complement.
CCCAATGCAGGGGAGCGTGAGGAGCGTCTGCTTCTCATATGGTTGTCCTGACAACTTTTCAATGTTCCATTTACTACATTGGCATTATTCATGACTATTATTGCTGCAATCTGTAATCGTGGGTTCATATAGCGCTTATACGTGGTTAACCCTTGTGTGACTGATAGTTTTGAACATCCCTCCAGGTGTGTTTTTTTCCCCACACAGCTGCTACTTGTCCCCCAGGTGTTATGCCAATTATCATGGAGGGGGCACTGGTCCTGCCATACTAGCACAGGATTTATTTGTGTTTTTTAGTGCTCCCTAATCAGGCCAAGTCTGGGGCCATATTAAGCAAGGGATATAAAGCTTACAAAATTAGCCCCATACCATGGATCTGTAAATAAAAGTCCTCCTCCCTTTATTTACAGACCCATGGTACTGCTATGAGGGCTAATTTTGCCCCGTCATATGAAAACCTGACCATGGGGTATTGGGAAATGCTGTTGATCTGGAAAAATAATCCTTTTTCGAAACATCTCACGTTTTTTGGTCGTTATATTGACGACGTGATCATTATCTGGGACAGCCCCTTTTCACTGATTGAGGATTTTGTCAGACGTTCCAATAATAATACTTTTGGGCTTACGTTTACATCTGTGTGGCATGCTGACACTCTTCCTTTTTTAGATTTAGAACTTGGGCATGATGCAGGTACCATCTGCACAAGGAATTACATCAAACTAACTGGAGGTAATTCTTATCTTCATTATAACAGCTGCCACCACCCTCAATGGACTAAGAATATCCCCAAAGGACAGTTTTGTCGATTGAGACAGAATTGTACTAGGGACTCAGATTTTATAGCCCAAAGTGAGCATTTAAAACTTAAGTTCCTGGAGAAGGGTTACCCGGAGGATTTGGTAGATCAAGCTCATCAGGTCTACCTCCCTGGCAAACCTTCCACATCCTGAGTAACCAATGATGATCCCCCAGTTCACTTTGTCACAAGGTTCCATTGTCAGTATAGATAAATAGAGAAGATCTTGCAGAAACATTAGGGTATCTTAAAACAAGATCCCCATTTGAACTCAGTAATCCTAGATAGACCTAAAGGGCCCCTACTTTGAAAAACAAGGTCGCGCCCAGTAAGTTGAAAAATCTTAAGGCCCCCAATAATGCTTTATGTATGATCCCATTAAAAAGGGATGTTTTCGTGTCATAAAAAGCTTTGTAAAATGTGTAACTTCGTCTAACATGGCAAAAAAGATTTTACATGCAAGGACAAAATATATATCCAAAATATATACTTTGGGAAGATTTTTTTAATTGCTCTACGTTGTATGTTATCTATTGTCTTACATGTCCCTGTAAGTTACTTTATGTGGGATGTACTATTAGACCAGTGAGGCAAATGTTCAGTAAACATCGCTGTTTTGTTGAGGTCGGGGGCGATAAACACAGCATATCACGACACTTCTTAGAAGCCCACAATAAGTCTACTATGGGCCTAAAAATTTGGGTAATTGAATCTATTCCAAAGGAGCGGTTAGAGGCAGAACGTTTTGCTAAATTATGTATGCGTGAGACATACTGGATATATGTACCCTCCATTCTCTTGCACCTCGGAGGGTTAAACGAGGAATTAGATGTTAACACCATACTGTGAACTATTAAACCTTATTCTCCGCACCAATTTTTGGGTCACAATGGTTATCATTAGAATCAGTTTATTTTAATTTGGTTGCCAATACCTTTGTTGTGTCACTTTGAATTATATATATATTTTCATATTTGTTGCATTTTATATTTGGTGTTTTGTATTTCTGTTTTTTTGTTCATTTTTTTCGTTTTTTTTCTTGTTGTTTTTTATTTTTATTTTAATTTATATAGTCATAGATTGCACCTGTATATAAGTATAGTGCTATTTCTCTTGTCTTAATATTTGAAAAATATTAAAATCTATGTATGTATTATAGCTTCCCTTTATATAGATACAGGTATACATCTTATTGTAGCCTTATTTAAGTTTTCATTGTATCCTGGTCAGTTGACTATCCAATAAGTGACTCGCGCTGTTGTATTTAAAACCGGCCATTATGATCTTCCCCTGCACTTGAGGAAAGAGCGAGCATGTCCGATTTGGACTTGGCGCATGCTCAGAAACGCGTTGTTCGTTCTTCCAGTTTCGGGTGTCACAGCATTGACTTCTACCTTACTCTCGCTCTGCAGTCCTGTTGGAGGACCTGGACAGCATTGGAGACAAGCCGGCCCCTTCCCCTCCTGCTACCGACGGCTCCACATGGGCGCTGCATATCATACAGATCCATACAGAGAGATGGCACCATCCGGAGGAACCCATCTGTTTACATTATGACAGCCATTTACCATCTGGTTTTAGGAGTTGCTGCTTTTCTGATTTTATAGGTGATTAATAAAAGCAGTCTGCACTTAGAGCGCTTTTCTGTTTTTTTATAATTTTGAGTAGAAGTCATTCAAAACATTAGCATATATAAGAGGATGTATAAAATTAATGGTAAAAGAACTAATATGGCATGCATGCAGTCCCGCAACGTTGAAAGATCCAGGAGATCCCAGGGATTCAGAGGCCACAACAATAGATTTTTCCCATGGGTCCGTATTAAAGCGTCCCAGACTTTGGACAAGCCTGCTTTAAAATATAGAGATTTGCAATATATATATATATATATATATATATATATATATATATATATATATATATATATATATATATATATAGCTTGTGTTTTACTAATAAATGTAATGCATTAGTCTGGTGCTCCCTTCTGCACGGAACTGGCAGAATCAACTAGGTATTTATAAAAATCCAAACCAATAAATATCTGCATATAAGCACAGGTACAAAACCAGAGAGATATATTATATATATATATATATATATATATATATATATATATATACATATATACATATATACATATACACACACACACACACACACACACACACACACACACACACACACACACACTCTCTCTCTCTCTCACAAATGTGAGTACACCCCTCATATTTTATATCTTTTCATGTGACAACACTGAAGAAATGACACTTTGCTACAATGTAAAGTAGTGAGTGTACAGCTTGTATAAGAGCCCATTCACACTGCCGCGACTTGTCAGCCTGACAAGTCACGGTATGTCACGGTCCATTGAGTAGTACAGGACCCGTTCTAATAGGAACGACACAAGTCGCTCCGACTTAGAAAAAGGGTCCTGTACTACTTTGGGGCGACCTCGGAGCGACTTGCATAGACTTCCATTATGTGAAGTCCCTGCAAGTCGCACCGAAGCCGCGGAGCACATCGGTGCACGCAACTTCACAGGTCGCCCCCAGAAGTCGTGCCGCTTCAGTGTGAACCGGCACTAACAGTGTAAATTTGCTGTCCCCTCAAAACAACAACACACAGCCATTATTGTCTAAACCACTGCCAACAAAAGTGAGTACGCCCCTAAGTTAAAATGTCCAAATAGGGCCCAAAGTGTCAATATTTTGTGTGACCACCATTATTTTCCAGCACGGTCTTAACCCTCTTGGGCATGGAGGTCATCAGAGCTTCACAGGTTGCCACTGGAGTCCTCTTCTACTCCTGCATGATGACATCACAGAGCTGGTGGATGTTAGAGACCTTGCGTTCCTCCACCTTCCATTTGAGGATGCTCCACAGGTGCTCAATAGAGTTTAGGTGTGGAGACATGCTTGGCCAGTCCATCACCTTTACCCTCAGCTTCTTTAGCAAGGCAGTGGTAGTCTTGGAGGTGTGTTTGGGGTCGCTATGTTGGAATACTGCCCTGCGGCCCAGTCTCCGAAGGGAGGGGATCATGCTCTGCTTCAGTATGTCACAGTACATGTTGGCATTCATGGTCCCCTCAATGAACTGTAGCTTCCCAGTGCCGACAGCACTCATGCAGCCCCAGACCATGACACTCCCACCACCATGCTTGACTGTAGGCAAGACACACTTTTCTTTGTATTCCTCACCTGGTTGCCGCCACTCACGCTGAACACTATCTGAACCAAATAAGTTTATCTTGGTCTAATCAGACCACAGGAAATGGTTCCAGTAATCCATGTCCTTAGTCTGCTTGTCTTCAGCAAACTGTTTGCGGGCTTTCGTTTGCATCATCTTTAGAAGAGGCTTCCTTCTGGGACGACAGCCATGCAGACCAATTTGATGCAGTGTGCGACGTATGGTCTGAACACTGACAGGCTGACCCCCCACCCCTTCAACCTCTTCAGCAATGCTGGCAGTACTCATACGTCTATTTCCCAAAGACAACCTCTGGATATGACGCTGAGCATGTGCACTCAACTTCTTTGGTTGACCATGGCGAGACCTGTTCTGAGTGGAACCTGTCCTGTAAAACCGCTGTATGGTCCTGGCCACGGTGCTGCAGCTCACTTTCAGGGTCTTGGCAATCTTCTTATAGCCTAGGCCATCTTTATGTAGAGCAGCAATTCTTTTTTCACATCCTCAGAGTCCTTTGCCCTGAGGTGCCATGTTGAACTTCCAGTGACCAGTATGAGAGAGCGATAACACCAAATTTAACACACCTGCTCCCCATTCACACCTGAGACCTTTTAACACTAATGAGTCACATGGCACCGGGGAGGGAAAATTGCTCATTGGGCCCACTTTGGACATTTTTACTTAGGGGTGTACTCACTTTTGTTGCCAGCGGTTTAGATATTAACCACTTAAGCCCCGGAGGATTTGGCTGCTAAACGACCAGGGGGTATTTTGTGATTCGGCACTGCGTGACTTTAACGGACAATTGCACGGTCGTGCGACGCTGTACCTAAACTAATTTGGCGTCCTTTTTTTCCCACAAACAGAGCTTTCTTTTGGTGGTATTTGATCACCTGTGCGATTTTTTGATCATGCGCTATAAACAAAAAAAGAGCGTAAATTTTGCAAAAATAGCAATATTTTTCACATTTTTTTATATGAAATTCCCCCCAAAAAAAATGTAAAAATCAAAATGTTTTAACATTTTCAGCCAATTTGTTTTCTGCTACCTATGTTTGGTAAAAAAAAAAAAATCGCAAAAAGCGTATTTTGATTGGTTTGCGCAAAAGTTATCGCGTTTACTAACAAAGGGAAAGATTGTCATTTTTGTTGTTTTTTTTTTTTTAACGCGTAATGGCGGCGATCTGCGATTTTTTTTGTGGTACTGCGACATTGCGGCGGACAGATCGGACCCTTGACTGACATTTTTGACACTTTTGGGGTTACCGGTGACATTTCTACAGTAATCAGTGCTATACATATGCACTGTTACTGTGAAAATACACTGGCAGTGAAGGGGTTAACTTTTTTTGAAAGGGAGGGGCTATGTGTGTCCCTAGGGGCGTGATTTCTACTGTGATTGGCTGTGGCTTCAGCTGTATGAACGGTGATCAACGGTTCTACATAGTAGAACCGTATGATCATCAATCATACACGGGGGAGACTGACAGGCAGCTTGTTTACACAAGCCGCCTGACTTTCTCCCTCTCCCCCGCCGATCGCAGAGTGACCGGCGGACATCGGGTCCGCCGGTCACACGCGCGGGGGGGTCCGTGACCACGCGGGAGCGCGCCTCCGGGGGCGCGCGCTCGCTCCCTAGACCCTCACAAGCAAGCGACGTAGACCTACGTCAGTTTGCCTGTGAGGGGCTGACCGCCAACGTAGATAGTCGTGCGGCGGTCGGCAAGTGGTTAATGAGTTATTTTGAGGGGACAGCACATTTATATTGTTATACAAGCTGTACACTCACTACTTTACATTGTAGCAAAGTGTTACATGAAAAAATAATAAAATATTTACAAAAATATATATATGGAATTTTTGGAGGTTTAATGAAACTTTAATGATGAAGAATATAAACCTTCAACATGTTTCAAATAATTGTGAATATGACTTTTAACCCCTATTAGGTACATCATAAAATATACCACAAAATTTACAGCACTTCATTACACACGCATTAAAATAAGTGCCAACACATTTGAATAAATAGGTTACTTACTTAGCAAAAGTAGGCAGTTCTTCTTGTCTAGAAGGCGTTTAGTGACATCTCCAGATGTCAAAGAGGAGTATGGGCAGTTCATCTCTGTCAAAAGACCACTTATTTCTAGTTGAAACCCTTCAGCCTCTGCAGGGCCTATGAAACAAAAAAACGTAATTTAACCACTTCAGTTGCAGAAGGTTTTACCCCCTTCATGACCAGGCCATTTTTGCTATTCAGCACTGTGCTAATTCAACTGGCAATTGCAACACTGGACCCAAATGAAATTTATAAAATTTTTGTCACACAAATAGAGCTTTATTTTGGTGGTATTTAATTACTATTGAAATTATTATTATTCTATAAATAAAAGACTGAAATTTTTGAAGAACAAAAATAAAAAAAAACACTTTTTTGCTCCAAAAAACGTTTTTATAAATTCTAGGCCAAAATGTATTCTGCTACATGTCTGGTATAAAAAAAACCCCAAAAAGTGTATATTGATTGGTTTGTGTGAAAGTTATAGCGTCTACAAACTGGACCCCTCCCCCTTGCTGAGTACCCCCATAGCAAGCCGTTTGCTGTGGGGGGCACTCGTGCATGCTTGCTCCCCGAGCCGGCTCTCTGTGTCAGAGCGCGGCTCAGCCCCACCTCACTGGCTGTGATTGACAGCAGTGAGAGCCAATGGCTCCTGCATCTCAGCCAAGTGGGTGGGAGAGACCGGGGGCAGCCCTCAGGTCTCATGCACATTTCTGGATCGAGATTGGGCTTGGGTGAGTATTTGGGAGAGCTGAGGGGGGAGAAGCACACTGAAGGTTTTTTACCTTCATGCACAGAATGCATGAAGGTAAAAAACCTTCAGCTTTTAGAACCACTTTAATTGAACAAGCTGAAGATAGAAGCTAATTGGCCACCATGCATAGCTGCACAAGATTTTGCGCTCTTCAATTTTAGTAAATCATCCCCCATGCCCTAATTACTGAGCATATGTTTTGCATACTTAAAGGAACTTCTACCTCATTCACATGCGTAATTCCTAAACCTGGGAGTGATGATTATAGAAACCGGCCAGGCAGATTCTTATAAAAATATTACCAAGTACATTTATTTTTATAAGAGCTGCCTGTACTACTGCTCAGTACCCATCACTGTATTACTTTTCTTTACGTGTGTGTATTGTTCCAGAGACAACAACTGACCTGCGTTCAGATAAGTGTTTTTTTTTTTTTTTTACTTCTGTGTGCAGAGGCCTAGGTAAGGAAAAAAAGTCATCACTGGTTTACAATGCGGTTATTTTTTTTTCAAAATCACAACCCATAAAGAGGAACTTCACTCTCTTAATCAACATTGATTATGTTTAATCCTTATGCTGCTAGCATTAGTAAATAGATAGAAAAGTATATAATAGTTACTGGTTTTAAACTTTAATTTTTTTTGTTTTTACATTTCTTCAGTTTCTTTCTGGTTTCCAGACCTAGGCAAATTATGTCACATTCAATAAGTCTTCAGGGAGGAGAGGAAAGGCTTTCTCAGCTAAGTATGCCCTCAATGCCTGTGCTAAGGGCAGAGGGATTCCAGGAAGTAAAATGCTACTTGAATCATCTGCCCTTACTCAAGATGGCCACAGCCAGAAATGCTAGGGGGTGTTTTTTTAAAGTGATTTCTCAACAAAAAAAACATGGAGACATGGATAGATGGGGGAGCTTGCTTTAAATATTAAAAATTAAACAGCGTTTTTGGTTTGTGGTGCTCAGATGTGTTGTAGTTTCACTTTAATTTATTGATTTGACCTCCAGGTTTTACCTCCCTTCATGACCAGAGCATTTTTTTTTTTTTTACTATTCAGCACTGTTATTTTAAATGGAAATTGTGTGGTCATGCAACACCTTACCCAAATTAAATTTATATATTTTTTTCCCACAAATACAGCTTTCTTTTGGTGGTATTGAATCCCCACTGGGTTTATTTTTTGCAATATTAAAGTGTTTGTAACGCTACTACATAAAAAAAAAAAAAAAAAAAAGGGTCCTGTTCCCTTATAGCAGAATAAACAGCACAGTGCTTGTACTGTTTAGTCTGCCCCTCTCTAAACTGCAAAAAAACTGGCTGATCCTGCCATTTCCTGTGTCCCCCTCTGTGTCCTGACCATGATAATAAAGGCTGCTGAGCCCTGGACACCGTGGTCCGCCTTCGTGCCTCCGTCATCCGCAGCTCTCCTGTCCTCCTCGCTCCCTGCCTGTCAGCTCCTTGTCCAAGTCTCTGTCTACACGGCCGTCCCACCCCCTCCTCCTGCTGCTATTAGTAGATTAGAAATCTCCCTGCCAGCCCCTCTATTATATCTAGGCATAACACACAGGGTTAGTGTTTTATTAAAACAAAGCTTGTAAATAACTTTTTTTTTTTAGAGCCATCTTCAGGCAGGTCGCGTTACTCCCGTCTGATCTCCTACTTTGATCCAGGGCTACTGCAGGAGTGGCTGGGTGGCTACGTGACCTCTCTGGCTGACGTCAGAGGGAGATCTTGGCCCCTCTTGCATGCAGTCTTGGATCAGAGTAGTAGACCGGCCAGGAGTTACCTGACCGGCCTGAAGATCGCTCTAAAAAGTTATTTACAAGCTTCATTTTAATAAAATACTAACCCTGTGTGTTATGCCTAGATACAAGTGGCTGGCAGGGAATTACACGTTTGCGGTAACAACCACTTTAAGGCTACGTTCACATCTTGGCGTTGCTATTACAGGCGTTTTTATGGGCATTTTTTCAGGCGTTTTTTGTGCAGGCGTTTTTAGATTGAAGAGAGACCAATGGAAAACGCCTGTAATCTGCCCAAAAAGAAGCTCATGAACTTTTTTGAGCGTTGGGCGTTTTGCTAACAGCGTCAAAACGCTCAGATGTGAACAGGGGCCATTGAAATGAATAGGATTTGTCTTGTTGGGTGTTTTGAGAGCTGATCCTAGAGCAGAAAAACTCCCCAAAACGCCTACATGTGAACGGAGCCTAAAAAAAATACTGAAAATTAAAAAAAAAAAAAAATATATATATATATATATATATATATATATATATATATATATATATATTCTACTTTGTTACAAAACATGTCAAATTTAAAATAAATTGAAAAAAAAAAAAAAAATCTAGTTTCTTCATAAACTTACATAGAGACATAGCAGGACTGATTGTGTGTGTGTGGGGGGGCATTCTGGCGCTAACAGACCCTCACTGGGAGATACACTAAGCGACTATCAATAGTGACACTAATACAGTGATTAGATATAATACTGTACACGGTTAATGAACTAATGACACTGGCTGGGAAGGGGTTAATTATGTGTCCAACAAGAGTAATGTGTGATGCTCTTGCTAACAGATCTGGCTGCTTTTTTTTCCCTGCAAATTAACAGCCAGATCGCTGATCTGTGTACAGAGTGCTGTGTTCAGACACAGCCGATCAGCAGGTCTCAGCCAAAAATCATTGGCCAGGACCTGCTGACAAAATCTCGCTGTGTCCAAACACAGCCCAGGTCAGCCCCAAACCCAGAGGCAAGTCAGCAATGTGCATTTATGCTGCCAAGCCTGTCAAATTAGGTAACTCTTAATGACTTACTATTAGTGGCTTCCACACTTTCTTCTAGTTTGCAGAACAATTTCAGCTCAGCAACCAGCCATGCACAGAGCTTGGTATATTCGGGAGAAAGGGCTCCTTGAGCAGCAGCTTGGATCAAGGCACCATCATCCATCAGGGATCCTTTGTACCTAAGAGCATAAACACAGGCTAATTGACATTAATTGCTATTGTAGTATACCAACAACAGAGCCGTGTTCACAAGTGTGGGGTGTAACGAAATCTGACATTTATAACTGCCCTGTAAATGCTACCACAAAGAAAACAATACTTAATAAATTAAGAGATCACAGACCATTCATTTAAACTAAAGCATTATTGGGTGAAGATAACCATGCAAAATCTCCTTTTTTAGAAAAGACATGTATAACATAGATCAGAAATATAAGACTTGTTAAATCAACAACCTCCAAGGCCATGCATGTGTGTGTTTTAGGTATGGTGCATCTGAAAAAAAATAAAATAAAGGTTTCATCTTTAATGTGGTTTTATGCATTATATGCATTTTATGGTTTTACGCATGTTCTATAGAGCTTAATAATAACATGCCTGAAAAGGAACGCACAGATATGAACCAGTCCTAAAACAACATTTGTTACATACAAAGTAATCATAAGGCAATGGTGAGGAGGTGTTGTGATGTATCTTTGCTGTCTGAACCTTTTAAAATCCTGCATTGCATGTGGTTGTGGGGCGCCCATATCCAGTCAAATGGGTCATGCTCAGCAGGCAGTACTACCCACGGAACAGGACAGAATCACCTTTGCCATACCACAATGCAAAGTATCATAGCTTGGGCACATGCACTCTGCTTTCCCCCCTCCCCGCTGCTTTTGCAGCATAAGGGGGGGGGGGGGGAGTGGTTGGGGGGCAGCAAAAATGCAGCTCTGAAAAGCAGGGAAAAAGAACAGCCAGATCAGAAAGTGAAAGTAAAAGTAATAAACTTTACACATGGTTAAACACACTATTAACTTCACGATTGCCCCTAGAAACCCCTTCAGGGGTGTCCAATTGGCGGCCTTCCAGCTGTTGCGGAACTACAAGTCCCACCATGCCTCTGCCTGTGGGAGTCCTGCTTGTAAATGTCAGCCTTGCACGTGCCTCATGGGGCTTGTAGTTCTGCAACAGCTGGAGGGCCGCCAGTTTGACACCCTTGAAGGGGCTCCTAGGGGCAATCGTGGAGTTAATCGTGTGCCTAACAATGTGTAACGTGTATTCCTTTTACTTTCTGATCTGGTTGTTCTTTCTCCCTGTGCAGATATTAACCCCTTTCCAGCAAGCGTCATTGGTACTGCATTATCACTGATCACTGTATTAGTGTCACTAACAACATCAGTGTCAGTTAGTGCCAGATTGCACAACACCCGATCACAGTCCAACTATACGCTGATCACAGCCATTACAGTATAGCATCTATAGCTGCAAAAATTCCAGAATTTACACCATAGTTTGTAGACGCTATAACTTTTGCGCAAACCAAATAATATACACTTACAGTAAGATCCCTACATATGCAGTATGTTCCCTACATATGAACATTCAACTTGCAAATTTTCAAAGATGCAAACATGTGTTCACATGTTCAATCCTGTAAAGCTGGGTAAACACACTTGAACGTAGCCGTAACAGATTGCGGTACTAACACAAGCAATGTTGGTGCAGTGATCTCCCATGATGTGCCTTTATGTTTTGACAGGGGGGCTTCCCCCACCAGAACAAATGATCAGCGCTCGCAGCCTTTTTCTGCAAGCGCTGATCTTTGCTGGACTTACAAACAAGTTTAGACTTATGAACGATCTCTCGTAGGTGAAGTAGGGGCCTTAGTGTATGGAGTTTAAGTTTTTGTTTTACCAAAGACTTGTTGCAGAATACACATTAGCCTAAAATTTATATTATTGGAGAGGTTTTTTAACAGAAAGTAGAAAATGTTTTTTTTCCTTTCAAAATTTTTTTTACAAGAAAAAAACAAAACTGGTGTTCAAATACCACCGAAAGAAAGCTCCATCTATGTAAAAAAAATTATATAAATGTAATTTGGGCACAGTGTTGCATGCCAGTTAAAGTAACACAGTGCTAATAGTAAACAAAGCTCTGGTCATGAAGAGGGTAAAACCTTCCCTTAACAAGAATTGATTCACTTAAAAAAAAAAGCACAAAGCCCCATGTTTTTAATTTGAGCACACAAAATTATCAATGGAAGCAAACATTTCAGAGGAGCAACGTCTCCTTTGTCAAGTACTGAGTAATGCACTAACTGCATGTTACATGTAGGGATGATCGAACTTTTCAAAAGTTCGGTTCGAGCAAACCACCCGAACTTCCCAAAAGTTCGGCCCGGATTTCAGAACCCCATTGAAATCAATGGGACCCGAACTTCGGTAATCAATGCCCCTAAAAAGTGCCTAGGGTTCTGGGTCATGCCCCAGGGACTATTAATCACACAAAAAAAAGTTCTTAAAAATTGTCATTTTTGATAGAGAGCCAATTATTGAGAAAAAAAAAATGAGATTTCTTTGGATTTAGTGTCTGGTGGGTCTAAAAAGTGTACCTGTGAAGTTTCAGCTCTGTAGCATGTCCAGAACCAGAAAAAAAAAAAAAAAAAAAAAAAAAAAAAAAAAAAAGATTGTTTGTATTAGAACACTTATAGAACAGGGATATGGCTCCGCTATTTTCACACCTTGCCGGTTTTGTAGCAAGTGTTTTTTTGGGCATTTTTTGGGGGTTATTGGAGGCAGGCATAACATCAGAACTTCTGTGTAGGGGTATATATACACACACACTTATATGTATATATACACATACATGTATATATAGGTGCAAAAGTAGCAGAACACTATACTTGCGCTAATGAAATAATTAACACCAATATGTCTCCGCTCCTATCACACCTATGTGTATGTGTACAGTATATATACATATAAGTGTGTGTGTGTATATATACCCCTATACAGAAGTTCAGATATTTTGCCTGCCTCCAAAGACCCCAAAAAAATGCCCAAAAAAAAAACCCTGCAATAACACACCTGGGCGTTTTTTTGGGCATTTTTTGGGGTCTTTGGAGGCAGGCATGACATCTGAACTTCTGTATAGGGGTGTATATATACACACACACTTATATGTATATATACACATACACATAGGTGTGATAGGAGCGGAGACATATGCCTGTTAATTATTTCATTTGCGCAAGCATAGGTTTCTGCTATTTTCACACCTATATATGTGTATGTGTATATATACATACATGCGTGTGTGTATATATACCCCTACACAGAAGTTCAGATGTCATGCCTGACTCCAAACATGTACTCAAAAAAGCCCAATAAAACGCCTGCAGCAAAAAGCAGGGTGACAGGGGCGAAGCCTGACATGAAAGGGTTTTGTCACCCTGCCATAGCAGTCAGTCAGTTAACCCTACACTACACTACAGTCCCCTTACACTTAACACTTTCCCTACAGAAACTAGATTATTAAAGCTAAAGTGGAAAATAGCACCCTAACTACACTAGATATCCCTTTCCTCACACTAAAAATTGCTAAATGACACTTTGTATCAGAAGTCACAGAACTGCTTCTACTCTCTTCCACAGCCCTGTATTACAATGCTAGGAATCTGGCGGGGGCTATCATATACTGGGGGGCGTATTCACGAATGATTGGCCTCTGGACCCCCTAGTCACTCCAATCACATTCCTAGCATTCTCCTGCCCCCTCAATTGGTTTTTACTGATGGTTCTGGTCCAATCACGGGCTTTTAAAGCCCATTTCCTGTCCCATTGCATTTTGGTCTGTTCTGGTTGCCGAATTCTGAACTTTTTCAGCAAAAAGTTTGGAGTTCGGCCGAATTTCGAACAGCCAATGTTCGGCTCGAACCGATGGTCGACCCGAACCGTTCGATCATCCCTAGTTACATGTCCACATAAAAGTATACTCCCCATGCCTCCTAGCAAATTTCCCGAAACTTGTGGCAAAATATAAAATAGTCCATGGACTCAACATGCCTCTCAGCAAATAGCTTGGGGTGTCTACTTTCCAAAATGGGGTAACTTGGGGGAGGGAGTTTGTGCCATCTTGACATTTCAGGGCCTTTAAATATATATAATGTTTGGGGGGTTTCACAGTTTCAAAGGAGAGGCCCTATAGATTAAAATGGCGGGTGTTACAATGTTTTTTCCACAAAGTATTGGTGCAGCGATTTTCCAAACGCAATATTTTTGGGAACATTAAATGTACAAAAACACACTATATTGCCCAAATGTTTGGTAAAATATAAAAGATGATCTTACGCTGTGTACATAGATACCAAACACGACCTGCTTTTAAATTGTGCACGCCCGTTCAGCGGCAAAAAACGACATACATTTTTAAAAGCCTTTACAAGTTACTACTTTTGATTTACAGAGGAGGTCTACTGCTAGAATTACTGCCCTCGATCAGACGTTCGTGGCGATACCTCACAGGCATGGTGCAGTTGCTGTTTACATATGACACGGGACCGATGCTTGCGTTCGCCTTTGCGCACACGCACGGGGGGACAGAAGTGCTTTAAATTTTTTTTTTTTATTATTTATTTTGCTTTTTTAGTTTATATTTACAATGTCCCTTTCATATATTTTTTTTTTTTTCCATCATTTTTATTGTTAATCGCTGGGAATGTAAACATCCCCTATGATAGCAATCTGTAGTGACAGGTACTCTTTTGAAAAATTGGGGCCTATTAGACTCTAAATCTCTCCTCTGCCTTTAAAGAATCTGACCACAACAAGATCGGTGTGATAAGATGCTTTCCCAATGGCGTTGTTTATATCCGGCGAAACCAAAGCCATAAAAGGCTCGTAGCTTCCGGTTTCTTAGGCCATAGAGATGAATGAAGCCATTCTGGTCGCCGATCAGCTCTATGGTCACTGTCGAAACCACCGGCTGCATTCTCGCGTTCCCCTGTGGGACAGGAGAGCCAGAGAAAACCATAAAAGGCTAATTAACCTATTAGGACTGCTTCTACATGAAAGCTGACTGAAAAAAAACAATACCAAGATAATGTCTAAACCTGCATACATCATTCCGGCATATCATTCAAAGTCCAGCAACATACACCAGTACGTTGCTGGTCCTTGTTGGGCATATATTGTAATGTTCTTTTTTTTTTCACGCAGCCTGTGGGCTGAACAAAAAAAAAAAAAAAAAAAAAGGAGAACCCTAACAGGTTCCTCCATTTACATCGATCCATCATCGGTGGTATGCCCACCCATTAGAATACCGCCCTGCATCCACCCATTTCTAAATATGAGCATACATGCACTGTCCTTTTTTTTCATTCAGCCTATGGGGTTCCTTCATTCACATCGATCAATATGGATGAAGATATCTTTGCCAAGAAAAATAAATAAAAATATATGCCAAAGCACAGGGGAGATCCGCCCTCTGTGTCCACCCATTCTCTGTGCTTCGGCATATATGCTTTTTTATTTTTAAACTGCGGTGGTGAAATTCCCTACTACAGTCCTGAAGTCGCTGATTTTACATATTGTGAGAGAAAACCTTGTTGCTATAAAAATAAATAAATCAGTGCTGCAGCTAATGGCGTACCTGCAAAGCAAACAATGGTTAATAATAAGACACAACAATAAAATATTACAGTATAGCATAAAATACAGTAACACAGTAAGAATAAAACGACCCTATTTTTGGCTTATTTATGTTTTTTTTTTTTTACACTTTTATTGCAACTATAAACGTTCCACTTTATGGTCTCTAAAATGTGATAGCCATCTAACATCTTTCGAGACCCTGTGTGAAAGTGTGCCCTAGAATGTACCATGCTGCATCTTATACTAATACTCCACTAGTGTGTGGTTTCCACAGAAACAGTCAATGCAGAGACTAGGTTCGCCAGGACAGGAGGGACAAAAAAAAGCAGGTGTCATGTCTATATCCGGAATTTAGGATGGATGCACTTCTTCCTGATGCTTTGTATAGTACATAAGCATTGAAAAGAGCCAATTGCAATAAGTATACAGACAATTTTTAGTACCAGCGTTTGGCCTTACAGGCAACTAAGTAAAGCCCCATCATCTGGTTGTTAAAGTCCACCCCTCCCATTTTACGGTTGTAGTCGTGGACACAGAGGGGCTTCTCAGTAACACCAGTCACTGTTGTAAATTGGACTGCCGTATCTGCGTGAATGAAAAACAGAACGTTCCGTTTTTCCTTCCACCTTACTGCAAGCAATTCATTGCACCTCAAGCAGGCTCTCCCACCCCGACTAAGTGGGGCGTTTACAAGCCCTTGGGAGAAGCCTCTGCGATTAAATCGCACAGTGCCACATGCGCCGATTCCTAATTGAAAGAGGTGTCTAAAAAGTGGCACGCTTGTGTAGAAATTGTCCACATATAAATGGTACCCCTTTCCGAATAAGGGTGCCACCAAGTCCCAAACAATCTTTCCGCTGCTCCCTATGTAGTCTGGGCAGTTGGGGGGCTCCACATTGCTATCTTTTCCCTTGTAAATCTGGAAACTAAATGTACAGCCTATTGCCCCGTCACAGAGCTTATACATCTTGACCCCATATCTTGCATGCTTGCTGGGGAGAAAGTGTTTGAAAGCAAGGCCGCCATGAAATTTAAGGGACTCATCAACGTAGACAGCTTGTTGGGGGATAAATAAGGCTGCAAATTTTTGGTTGACATGGTTTACGAGGGGCCGAATTTTGTGGACCTGGTCATAACCAGGGTCTCCCCGAGGACTACAGAGTTCATTGTCGTTGAAGTGCATGAACCGCAATATTTGCTCGTATCTAGCCCTGGCCATGGCAGTAGAGAACACGGGCATATGATGAATTGGGTCAGTGGACCAATATGACCGCAACTCACTCTTTTTGGTAATGCCCATGTTGAGGGATAGGCCCAGAAAGGTCTTAAATTCAGGAACCCCGAATTCTGGGATTGGCCAGTGAATGGGGGGGGGGGGGAAATAGTACAGGAACTGCAGAATCTGTGGGGTGCCAATCAGGATTTGCAAGCACATCAGGAAGGGCACTATGGGCTCGCGTTTGAATTCTTGGTGGCTGCGGGCCATTACTTGTGCTAGCCACTGCACCAGCTTGAACTGGCCTTATGGGACTCGCCATGTCACCAAGTGATACTGCAGTGCTGGTTAGTCTACGACCAGGGTGTACTAGACCACTGGTACTTGCCAGCTCACCAGAAGGTAGAGCGGCACTAGTACTGACACTCTGCTGCATACCAGAATCATGCGGTTGTTGCACCTCAGCAACAGAACAGGGTCGGTTAGCAGCAACCTTTACTCAGTCGTCAGAGCTATCTGTCAGGGTGCCGCTGCTCTCTAGTTTCATATACTGAGCCTGATTCTGACAGTGAGGGCCCCCCCCATTGCTTTAATCTGTCATGCTCAGTACCCTGTAGGCCTCTTCCCCAGTGTACCTTTCGTTTGACATTTTGGCCACTAAATTTACAGGTACCTAGTGTGACTCACAGGTATAAAAGCACCTGGTTGTCGAGGATTGTTTGAACCTCTACAAAAAAAAATGAACTGCTAGTGCTAGCAGAGATTAAGGCTGGCCATACATGTTCCAATTTTCTTACAATTTTCTGTCCAATTTTCTTGAAATTTACCTTCAAGTATGTAGTACAAAGGCCTGCCTAATTACATACAAGTGAATGTGTTGTTTAGCTTTGACCTCACATTATGTGGTTTGTGGTAGATCTACCAGAAAATTGTACAACAAAAGTTGAACATGTATGGCCAGCCTAAGCCCGACTCTGCTAATGCAGCGGTTTTGTGCATTGGAAGTGACAGTGATCTATTGATACTGCACTAGTTTGGGTGGGCTGGGTGGAGGGGCTAAATGCAGGCGCTGGCAGGTGTCAAGGCTGATCCTGCTAACACTACATTTTAGGGAACACTATACTATTGGTGACGCTAGAATAGTTCTAATCCGATCAAAGATATTGATCTGTTCAGACACTATACTAGTAATTGAGCTATATTGTGTGTGTGTGTGTGTGTTACTGGCAAGCAAAGGGTTAAAGGGATTGACCCTGACTGGCGTTACCCGTGACACCAATTCAGTGATCACAAAAAAAGAACTGTACACTTTACTAATGACACTGACAGGGAGAGGAAGGGTTAACCTGGGGGTAAAACTTGGCGGTTTATAAAAATAAAATAGGTGGCGGGACCCGGGCGCTATAAGACTGACACCAACGTCACCTGTGACACTAATACAATGATCAGAAAAAAAATCTGTACACTGTGCTAATGAAACTGACAGGAAGTAAAAGGGAAACCCCAAAACTCATGGGTTTCAGTAACATTTTTACTGTCGAAGCCAGATTGAAAAATATATTTATTTTACAAACATGTAGGTAAAAAGACATGTTTGGAGAGCACCACAATCACATGGTTTCAAAACAATTGCTCTACCTGGCTAAAGACTTAATACAAGGGTGGGACCTATCTAAAGTTGCTTTGAAGTCATATCTTGATTGAAATGCGGAATAGTTGTACACATAGGCTTGTTACTTCCAGTAGTTGTTTAGATGAACAGTTCTTCAAAAGGCCTAGATGGCAATCTATACAGCTGAAGGTGTAAATGGCATTTTGAACAGCTGTTTATACAATATTACTTCTAACAACATGTATATCTGCTTAATCATTAATACATGCTTGATAAATAAAATGGCTGTTCCCCTTTTCCCCGTCACTGGAGTTAAATCTTTATTAGGGAATATATGGTGGGTACCATAAACCTATCAGAGACTGAGGCTAACTTCAGCTGATGCTAACTGGTGTCACCAGTGACACCTAGCCGCGAATCACATATCTGTACGTGATTTTGCACATCCGGGCCGCGCTCTGCTCGCCTGCGGCCTGCCGCCGCACCGCTGACAGAGAATGTCAGAGACTGCAGCGAGCACTACGTGGAGACAGGGAGAGGAGGTCTGACCAATATCGGTGAGTTTCTATGATAGTGTCAGATTTTCCGCTGCACTAACTGACACTTGGTGGGAATTGAAAGACACTGGCTAGGAAGGGGTTAGAATCTCGGGGGAATCAATGGGTTGAGTGTGTGCATTATGTGCTGCTTTTTACTGCTTTACTAAAAATCTATTTGTTCCTTCTCCCTGCGTACCCTATACCCAGAAAAGGCCAGCGCTGTACAGGTACGCTGCAGTGCCTGAAGAAGCTGCCCGTCTGCAGTACAATGTGGGCAGGAGGTCCTAAAGAGGTGAAAAATTAAAGGGCCACACCACCCAAGAGGGGAGGCTCGCACCCTCTCCCCCTCCACTGCCACATTAAACACCTTTTTGGGGGGGGGAGAGCGGGTACCTTACTTAAAAAGGTATCGCTCCAACTTCTGGGTAGATCGCTGCTCTACGAAATTTCCAGCCCATCCTACTCCCCACCCCACACCGCTGCCTTCTGGGACACACAGAGGTCCCAGAAATTGGCAAAACCATTCAGAATATGCAGCGTGACTCACATGCGCAGTAAAAAACAGGCTGTGAAACGGCAAGGCTTCACTTCCTGTTTCCCTTACTAGATGTCAGCGCCTGCACCCGAAAGTGTATTCGTAGCTGCTTACTTTTTATTTTTTTTTTTACAGACTGGAACTTCTCTTTAAAGTAAACTAAAATGGAAATTGGAAAACATTGAAACCTCATACAAATAGTACCTACAGGTAACTGTGATATACTTGAACAAATGATACATATAAAAATCGATATGGTGTTTTCATTCTTCCAAACTAAAGAAATATGCAGACATGCCAAGTGGAAAAAGCACTTCCTTATATTTACCACCAATTCAAATCCCTGTAGTACTGGGTGTTCTAAATTAGGTGCCAATGATTAGAATCTGATTATGCAGGCAGATCTGTCTTGTTTAAACCTCAGCTATCCACATACCTCCCAACCGTCCCAGATTCTGCGGGACCGTCCCGCGATTTTGAAGTAAGCCCCGGGGTCCCGCGGATCTGGGCGGAAGTCTGAGAGCCCAGTGCTGGAACAAGTCCACTCAGTAGTGGTATCCTCAATGGGTGCAACGTGTGCAGATAACCAAAACCTGAAACAGAGGGTTAACCTTCCTAGCGGTATTCCCGAGCGTGACTCGGGGTTAGATTTTAGAGCCAAAAGCGGTAACCCCCGAGCCACACTCGGGGTAGCGCTAGGCAGATCGCTGGATCCTGGTAGAGGTTTTACTTACCTTTTCTCTGGGATCCAGCAAAGAATGCGGGCGGTATGCGGCGGCGGAGCTTCCTCCCGATCGTCTGCGAGCCCCGGCTTCCGTTTCCTGCGACGTGACGTTCGCAGGGGGGTGGAACCGGCGGCAAATTCAAATGTAAAACACACCAAACACACTGATACCATTCAAAATAAAAAAAAAAAAAAAAAAATCACATTACATTGCCCCCCAGTGCCCTTTCCTGCAGTTTTACTGTACATTATATTATATATATATATATATATATATATATATATATATATATATATATATATATATATATATATATATATACACACACACACACAATATATGTATACATACATATATAATAAATGTATACAGTTGGTTTGGGCTGCTCATTCACAAGAATTACATGCAAAATAATGGTACCTACCGCTTTCAGCACCTAAAATCCAAAAGAATCATACCGCCAGGGAGGTTAAGGCCTGGGCTAGTCAGAGCCTTAGTTTGAATGCTATTGAAATATTTTGTATTGGGGGAGGTGTGGAGTCCAAACTGAAACATGCAAGGAATCCCACAAACCTTTATGGAAATCCAAAACTTTAGAGTTGTCCCGAGGTAAAAGGGAAAACTTTCAATAGAGACATCTAAGAGGAGAATTCCCTTTACTTTGAGAGGGGGTATTTAAACAGTGAAGCAAAGACATAGTCAGCAGTATTTATAGAAGTTAGGAAAGATTTGACAGCATAGCTAACCTGAACACCATAAACAGACAGTACAGGATAACCTTTGACACTTTCTACCAAATGGTCATGGCCATAAAACATTCACACATTCCTCTGTAATTACCTTGTGGGGTCTTGGATAATCGAGATTGAGCAAATATTATCGAAATACATTTGTCATGTGTAATCTTATTTGAATCTTGGTGTGCTTTGTATATCTCTTCCAGATCTGTACACTAATCCTGTGTAAAACATCACCTCTGTACAGGAGCTTCCTGTAATAAAGACTGGTCATTGGTGCGCTCTCTCCTTGTGCGGTTACTGGTCTGGTCTCCACCCCCTCCCCTAGTGTTCTACAGGCAGCCTGTAGAGGATGGAGCTTAAGGGTCCTTCCCACAGCTCTTCTCAGTCTATATACAACACAGTGATTAAAGCAGAGTTCCGGCCAAAAATAAATACCCCTTTAATACTAACATAACGCCAATTACAGTAACACTATTCCGAGATTACAGTCCACTACAGTATTTGATTGTATCTAATTTCTTACCTTTAAAAATTAATGCAGAGCACGGCCATCTCTGGTGTGGGCGTCTGAAGCCGCTGTGTCCCCTCTTCCTGATTTCTCTTCCAAGCTGGCTACCCAGAATGCCAATCGCAATTTCGCACGTGCGCTGTCGGCAATGAGAGGAGCGGCCGGCCATGCCCATTGCCTCCTGGGATTGATGACACATCTCCCAGGACGCAATGCAAAACCGGAAGTGACATCGGCAGCCGCGGCTGTATGAGGGGGAGAAGGAGGAAGTTGAACCAAATATCCTCTTAAAATAAGGTAAGGGACCCCCGAAAAAAATTTGAATTGCCCAATTCTTCATTAGCATAGTGATCACTGCTGGATTCAGTAAAGTGAAAAATTAGGGTGGAACTCCGGTTTTAAGTCCCTGCTACATTCACAAGGTAACACAGTATCTGGGTTTTCAAAGGCATTTGGTGCACACAAAGTGGACTTGTGGCTACTGAGGAATGTATTTAAGGGAACGCTTTTGAGCCCAGAGTTCAGCTTTAAACAAACACTAAACCTGAGTAGATGTAGCTATCTGAATCACTTATAACAGCCCAAGCACATAAAAGCAGAGAAAAACCCATTCATTAAAGTATTTCTAAACCTAGGACCCTACATTCATTATATCTGGTCTCCCACAGTACACAGAACATGGAAATGCAATTATTTTAGTAAATATAAACTGCTAAATACCTTTTCTCATCAGCAGTCAGAGCATTCTTGTGACTTCTATTAGTGTCTCGTTAAAGCTAGTAGGAGGAGTTTTCATTCTTTCCCTGATTGTCCTATGAGGCTGCAGGACCCCTGACCCTCTGTCTGGACAGTGCTGATTTAGGTAAAAAAAAAAAAAAAACGCTCTAGCAATACACAGCAAACTGAGTACGTGCAGAGTGCACCCCAGGGCTCTGTACTATCAGGAGATGGTTTGGGGACTGTGAAAGAAGAGGAGTATGAAAAAAAGACAGGATCAAACAGCCTTTCTACACAATGCAGAGGAGCAACCCCTTAGATTCCACAGGGAGTATAACAAGCAGGCTTAACTGCATATACAGACTAGAGCTGCACGATTCTGGCCAAAATGAGAATCACGATTTTTTAGCTTGGAATAAAGATCACGATTCTCTCACGATTCTCTGTGTAACAAAAAAAAATTGGGATAACTTTACTGTTACGTTTTTTTTTTATTCATTAAAGTCTATTAATTGCGTTTGAAAGACTGCTGCGCAAATACAGTGTGACATAAAATATTACAACAATCGCCATTTTATTCTGTAGGGTCTCTGCTAAAAAAAATATATAAAATGTTTGGGGGTTCTAAGTACTTTTCTAGCAAAAAAAAAAATGATTTTAACTTGCAAGCAACAAATGTCAGAAAAAGATCCAGTCTTTAAGAGGTTAAACTTCCTTTCTCCCTGGCAGAGGGAAGGAAAAGATACAATGTAATCATTTTTGTTTATAGTTACTGGGAGACTTTGCTGATAGTTTGCAGGGAGGCTTTTTTTTTTTTTTTTTTCCACAGCTGTTCTCTCTGCTATGCAGCTATGCAAAGAATCGAGCATATTTCAGGGTTAGATCGTCAGGAGGGGTGAATCGAGATTGCGATTTTCATATGATTAATCGTGCAGCTCTAATACAGACTGATTTCACTGTTGTGGGTTTAGGAACACTTTAAAACTCCACCCACACAGCACTGCATTGTCTTTAGTGTGACAGCAAGACACACACACAGACAGACACAGGCAAAGAAGACTGTCAGGGGAAATTTGAAATGCTGAAAAAAGCAGTATGTGAATAATTTAGCAAGAATAGTAGCTGCAATGGGTATTGTACCATGTGAAGGATTGAGAGTTGCGGATGATGGAGGCACATAAACTGACCACGGTGTCAGGGCTCAGCTGCCATGATTACCAAGTTCATTTTACAGGGGGAATAGCAGAAACAGGCAGGATCAGCCAATTTTTTTTTTTTTTTTACAGCTTACAGAGGTACTACAGGTTAGACAGCACAAGCACTGTTTAACCTGCTATAAGGGAGCAGGAGCTTTTTTTTTTTTTTTTTTTTTTTTTTTTTAGGGTTACAAACACTTTTAATGCTTATTTAGTCTAGTGGTGTAGTGATAAGGTATAAAACTGACCTTGTGTCCAGCAGGCTCCCTCCATTCACACAACTGGTCCAATGTAGAACCCACTCTAGAACTCGAGGCCACAATCATAAGATCAACTGATTGACAGCTATAGCTCTGTTCCTATGAACTGTGTCTCCCTTCTCTCCAATCAGCTCTCAAAGCTCTCCTCACTGAGCTCTGCAATGTGTAACCTCAGCTCTCCTCCCCGTTTTCTGAAATCTCACACAAACTTTATAAACTCAGGACTATGAGCAGCTGTGGAGAAGAGAATACTGCAGATAAACAGGTACAACTTATGAAGAAGAAATGGTTTCATCTCTGTGTATCGAGGACAGTCAATTCACTGGGTATATGTAAGGGCTTAAAACCACTTTAAAAGTGGAACTTCAGCTGCAATCTTAAAGTAAAACTCCAGACAAACTTCAAAATACAAAGATGAAATACAGAAATGTGATTGGTTTTACCTGCCAAAGAATGTGTATTTCTCTCCATTCAGTCCTAAGATCTATACAGCTCTTCCACACAGTACAGACCTGTCTAGTAGGGGTGAGGACCTGATTTTTCTTTTCTGCAGTTTCACTCTACAGCCTGGGACTGGACAGGGAAAAGAGCAGCAGCACACAGATGAGCTCACCTGTCACTTTACTCGCTCCTCCTAACCACACGCTCCTTGCACTACATCACATCTGATTGGCTCCTTATTTTTCTGCCTCTTCTTCTCTGTGCTCTGCTGTAAAGTAAACTGAAAGAGGCTGTTACCATGTCAACATCAGATACTTAAGCCCCGTACACACGTGCAGATTGTCGGCCGAAAAGATTCGGCCGACGACCGATCGGCCGATTTTCGGCTTGTTAGTATGATGCTTCCGACAGCCGACAGCGCACTTTCGGCCAAACAGAATCTGTCGTGCAAGCATTAAAATTTTTGTATGCCGACACCAGAACGGCCGATTGTTCGCCAGTCAGTACAGAATTCGGCTGACAGACAGCAGATTTGCAAGACTGGGCATGCTCAGAAAAGAAAAAACACAGGGAAAGTTAACCATTACATGACATCACTTCTGCAGTCGGCTGTTGTTGGGGGACAAAATTCGTGTGCAGTCTTTTGCACTTTTCAGCGGACAGGACAGCCCGGGGACAAAAGACGGCCGATCGGTATGTGTGTACGGGCATTAGGCTACATTCACACAGCCGTACGGCAGTGGCCAGGGGCAGCCTGCAAGAATCAGACACTTGCTGGTAGTTGTGAACACTGCCTGCGGCAAACGGCGGCTGTCAGATTTGTACTTTATATAAATTAATGGCTGGTGTCGCTGCTGTTCACACGTAACCACTTATCTGAACGATTCCATGCACACCTCCTAACTCTATATATAGATAGTTTGCATCCAGGGTCAGCATTTCTGCTGAGTCCTGGCTGTACAAAAAAGAACCGCAGTCGATTGGCCAGTTTGTATGCAGCCAGAGCAGAGTGCTGCTGCATACTGAGACATATTTAGCCACCTCTGAAGGCAGCAAACTATCTGCAGATATGCACCAATATAAATGTAGGCTTAGCATTTTTGCAATAACCATTTGAGGCAGTCAGGAGTTGGCACTTTAAACTGGAACTAAAAACTCTCCCATACACTACAGCCAAGGAAGTGACCATCTTTGCCTCCGTTTAGATTTCCAGATGCCATGTTGCTGTACATGTGATCTGTTTTTCTGACATCAGGCATTTGATGACTTGACAGTTCAGTTGATAACCGTCAGTGTTGGCTGTGCTCTCATTCACAACATGCCTTGAGTGTAACGGTTTGGGGAAACAGTTAGCCTTGGTTCACACAGTGAACCGCATGTGAATCACACAATAACTCAACCGCATTCCTGTTCAATACCCATGCAATTCAGTGCAGTGCGATTTGAGCGCATTCATTTTGAAAAGGATCAAATTGCACCGCATCGCACCAAAGTCATGCATGCAGCAATTTTGGAACTGAATTGCAACTGGATCGCCTGGCCATTTTTTACCATGCGATCTGGTGCGAGCAAATACACTGCGTTTGCAGTGTCGTTAAAATAGCATTGACACCCACTGCAGATTGCAAGGGCAGAGCGATTTGAATGTTTTGTGGGAAACCAGCATGGACCGTAGGGTTTCCTACAATGCATTAGTGTGAATCTAAGCTTTAAGCAGAACTAATGTACCGCTGTCACAAACTATGAGCACCTACCTGCTTGCAGTGTTCTCCTCCATGAAAACTGAGCTGTGCATGCACAGCTCAGCTTACATCCCGGCACAGTCCGTGTGCCAAAAT
Source organism: Pelophylax lessonae (assembly GCF_965119305.1). Taxonomy (NCBI): domain Eukaryota; kingdom Metazoa; phylum Chordata; class Amphibia; order Anura; family Ranidae; genus Pelophylax; species Pelophylax lessonae. Next base: position 505,118,953 of record NC_138770.1, on the reverse strand, counting down.
GACTGACTCTTGTGCATGAACAAGAGTGGCATCATTCCGCGCCGGCCTAAGACTGAAGAGGCTGGCGAAGGACAGGAACCATTGAAGCAAAGGTAAGATATTCGGATCGGAAATCGGCCCCAATCCGGACAAAATAGCTGGATCGGAGATCGGTAACGTTCAGCCGTCCCACGGACCGATCCGGTTTTTGCTGAGTAACGGCTCAGCCATCCCTTACTAGGTGCAGTAGTAGTATGGGATGGGAGCCGCTACTTCCTGTATAGGTCCGGCTCACAGGCGGAGTGATATCAGATGCACTTTGCCTGTGAATGGAGGAGCCACACACATGAAGCTGCGGCTTTGCAGCCGCTTGCTTTGTGTGTAGCTCCGGATCGGTTCCGTATCGGAATCATCGATTTCACCCCACCAGATATCGGTATCGGCTCCAAAGAAGCCGGATCGGCGCATCCCTAATTTAAATTGACTATGACATCTAAGGCCAGTAGGAGGGGATCCTAATCAGGAAGCAATGAGAGTGGCTACAGAGTACCGACATCAATTGGAGTCCATCCTCACAGCCCCCAAACACCAGTTATTGACCGAGATGCATCAGTGAAAGCTCAATCACAGTGTGGAAGGCACCAATGGAACACACCCCACAACAAGACAATGCCTATATGCTGAAGCTGGATCTTAAAGCGGAGTTCCGGCCTCAAAAACCACTTTGGGCGGTCCGCTTGCTGACAATCACCTGAAAAAGAAATGGATAGTCCCCATTTTTTTTTTGGTTTACTTACCCTGTTATTGAAGAAAATATACTTACCTTTCTTCCACTTCCTCCCTCTGCAGCAAGCGGCCCGCGCCGTCTCGTCCTGCTTGCACTGACTCCTGGGAGCTGAACGTCATCGCTCCCCAGAGTCAATGCGCCTGCACCGGCCCCGCTCATCAGTTCCAGTGCAGGCGCCTCATTCCCTGCTAAACAGCTTCTGGGCATGCCCAGAAGCTGTACAGGGATGATGCGCCTGCACCGGAACTGATGAGTGGGGCCGGTGCAGGGCATTCTGGGACCGAAGAGGACACGGAAGAGGACGCTCTGGCTTCAGCTGCCCACACCTGAGATGGCAGCGCTGGACAAGACATTTTCAAGGTAAGTATTTCTTCTAAAAGGTAAGTGCAACATGGGATAGTTCAGAGGCTATCCATTCTGAAATGCACTAGCCCTGACTGTCCCGGCAGTATTTTTATCTAAAAAACGTTTCCGAGGCCGGAACTCCGCTTTAAAGCATAACTTAAAGCAGTAGTAAAGCGCATAAAAAAAAAAAAAGGCACCTGGCAGGTTTAGGTCACAATGTGCTAGTATGCATTGCATACTGCACATTATGACAGACTTACCTGGAAACAAAGCCTTCCAATGGTGTGCTGTAACCACAGAAGGCTCGCAATCCATCTTCACCTGGTCTTCCTTTTGGGTTTGTGGGCTTAGGAGATATGAATGACCGAGAATTAACATCACTCCCACGTGTGCGCTGGAGTCACTCTTTATGACATGGCTCTAAAGGAACAGCATGGGTTTGCCCTTCCTTCAGAGGGCATGCACCGGTGACATCATTAGTGGCATCTAAAGTAAATATCTCAGGAGATATTTACTATACCTATAGGTAAGCCTATAATAAGGCCTACCTATAGGTAAAAAATCTTACACTCCCTTTTAACACTTTTAAGAAGTTTACACTCCCTCGTATGTGGGAGTCCCACTTTGAACTGAACTCCAGGTACAGAAAATATCATTGAAATATATTCCTCAATAGCCACAATGGCTAAAAAAGTGCACCAAATACCTTTGCAAGCCCAGATATTACCTTGAACAGTAGTAGCATCCCTGTGCTGTGCATAGCTGTGGGCAGGGCCGCTGATTAAGCAGTACAGCCAGCCCTCCTGTACTGGACCCGGGCCCCTTATCAGTTCAAGAGTGAGGGACCAGGCACCTGTTGAGTAGGAGGGCCGGCTGTAATGTCTTATTGCAGACATCGATCCACTTCTGTCTCCCACTGCAGCTCTGACAGTTTTTCCTCCTCTCCCTCACTCCAAGTACACTTTAAGGGCTCTTTCACACAGGCGGACTGTTCAGATCCGCCTGTCCATTTTTTTTGGCGGATCTGAACGGTCCCCCCATGCATCTCTATGGGGCATCAGATGTCAGTGGAGACATGTCCGCTGACACCCGATCCGATCTGTCAAATCTGGACGGATGGAAACCCTATTTTCCATCCGTCCAGCGGATCGGATGGGATCGGATGAGAACGGACCGACGGTCCGTTCCCATCCGATTCCCCCATAGAGATCTATGGGGCTGTGACAGCTGTGTCTCCGCGCACAGTGCGGAGACACAGCTGTCATTCTCCTGCTCAGCTTCTCCCCGCTGAGAAAAGTGGAGTCCGTTTGACGGACACACTGTGTGAAAGGAACCTAAGGGGATTGGTTCCAGCACATGCGGCTCATTCATATGCTGTCTGGGCCCCCCTTTCTCCCACAGTGCTTCCGGGTTCCCTCCTCTCCAGCTGGCAGCTGATTCGGGCACACAGGTGGATGTCATTTACTGGCCCCTTCCTTTCCTGAATGAACACAGTAACCGATCGGTATCAATTACTCCTGTGTCCATTCGTCCCTGATGCATAGCAAACTGTGTTCACTATGCTTCAGCTTGTGAATGAGCAAGAAGCCTCAGAGCACTTCCTATTCATTCATCTGTGTAGTGGATGCTGTAGAGCAGGGATCCTTAAACTATGGCCCTCCAGCTGTTGCGGGACTACACATCCCATGAGGCATTGTAAAACTCTGAGATTCACAGACATGACTAGGCATGATTGTAGTTCCCAAACAACTGGAGGACCAAAGTTTGAAGACCCCTGCTGTAGAGAAAGGGACCGATAAATCTACATCCTCAGTCACATTTGCCGTGGGACGCCCTGTCAGGTAGCGCCGTGATTTCTGACATCAGCCATGGCTGTGGGAGGAGCTCCACCGACTAAAAAGCTGTCTGCAGAAAACTACTGGAGGGGCGGAGACAAGACCAGTCATCAAGCACAGGAAGAGAGAGCAGCAGTGAGCGGTCTTTATTACAGGAAGCTCCGGCACAGAGGTGATGCAGGATTACTGCACAGATCTGGAAGAAACACACCAAGATTCAAGGAAGAATACACAGGACTCTTGTATTTAGAGATTATATGCTGATCCTAGAGTTCAGCTTTACCCTCCTCCCCTTTACAGCCAAAGCTGCCATCTTAGCCTGTCTGATCTGCATTTGCCATGTGCTTTTGGGGTGATAAAGATATTGAATGATGACAGAATTGCCTTCCTGTAGAGTTCAGCTCTAATGATAGCTTTACACCCCCCATAAGCACACACTAGAAGCATGCCTGTCATTTCTAACATGTGTTCTCTGTCCATGACAAACAGTCCTCCCCCGATCAGATCCCACAACCATACCCTAAGTCTTCCAGGGCCTCCAGGATGTCATTTTCCATGTCACTCTCCATGGTGTGAGCGCTGTGTGTACTGCTAGGTGATCCCCCGGGGAGAAAGGCTGACTTGTAGCGGAGGAGAAGCTTGGAGTCCGCCCGGAAAGTGCTGCACAGGACACCTGACAGATCAATTTGTGGAGCCGCCCGTGTCACCCAGCTGTCTGACAGCAAAGCACGGCTGCCGGGCTGGCAAGTGCGAGGACCCCGCTTTCTCACTTTCCTGTCCTCTTCCAATCATTGGGGTGTCCACAACGCTGCCTGCTCATTGTAAACCTTCGAATCGCAGAGACAGAGCTATTTTTCCATTCGTACATTCTGGTAAATTAAATAATTGAAGAAAAATGTTGAAATAATGCTGAGTATCTGTGTTTTGTTCAGTTAAAAGAGCGATAGGTTAATAGTTGGAGCAGGCACTGGCATGAAGCTCCTCGGGTGACAACCATATGCTGAGCTTTGTAACACGCGGAGAGGAAGTGAGTGCGGGTCACGTGGGCTCCAGGCAAGCTTTAGCTGTAGGTGAAGTGGGCAGTGCAGGGGCTGGGAACGTGTAGGGAAGGTTCTCATTGAGGATACACATTTCCTTATCGGAAATTAGAAAGAGAAATGATGCCTGCTGGGATGTTTGAGGCTCGGTGTGTAAAGTGTATGACACAAATCCGGAACACGGCTTTCTGCATGCAGGCAACAGCTGTGCTAATATGGGAGAGAGTACGGCATGCACTGAGCAAGCTCTCAAAGCAGGACTCACCACTTGACCTCCAGAATGTTTAACCCACCCCATTCATGACCAGGCCATTTTTATTATTTTTTGCAATACGCCGCTGCATTAATTTAACTGATAATTGCACGGTCATGCGATGCTGTACCCAAATACAATCTATATCATTATTTTCCCCACAAATACAGCTTTCTTTTGGTGGTTTTTAACCACCTAAGGGCTGCCCACCTTACATATACTGCGGCAGGACCGGCCCTTAACCACTTTACCACCGGAGGATTTTGCTGTCTTACGTCCGGGCCACATTTTGCGATTCGGCACTGTGCGACTTTACATAGTAGTTGAGGTTGAATAAAGACAATAGTCCATCCAGTTCAACCTGTGTAGGTGTGTGTGGCTGTAATCATCTCACTTTAACTGACAATTGCGCGGTCGTGCGACGCCGTACCCAAACAGAGCTTTCTTTTGGTGGTATTCGATCACCTGTGCGATTTTTACATTTTGCGCTATAAACAAAAAAAGAGCGTACATTTTGAAAAAATAATATTTTTCACATTTTTTTATATGAAATTCCCCCCAAAAAAATGTAAAAATCACATTTTTTTTTAAATTTTTGGCCAATTTGTTTTCTGCTACCTATGTTTGGTAAAAAAAAAAAAATCACAATAAGCGTATTTTGATTGGTTTGCGCAAAAGTTATTGCGTTTACTAACTAAGGGAAAGATTTCTGTCATTTTTGGTGGTTTTTTTTTAACGAGTAATGGCAGCAATCTGCTATTTTTATTTATTTATTTTTTTTGCGGGACTGCAACATTGCGGCGGACAGATCGGACCATTGACTGACATTTTTGACACTTTTGGGACTACCAGTGACATTACTGCAGTAATCAGTGTTATAAATATGCACTGTTACTGTAAAAATGACACTGGCAGGGAAGGGGTTAATTTTTATTGGTGTTCAAGGGGTTAATGTATGCCTGGTGCTTACTGACGTGTGTGGGGGGAGGGGACTGAGTGATACAAGGACAGATCGCAGGTTCAGCTATGCTGAACCCTGCAATCTGACCCTGCCTGTCACTTAGGAGATCTGCCCGCTTTGTTTACGCTGCTCCTCCCCTGGTCCGACTCCCGCTGTGACTGAATACAGCGGGAGAGAGCCTCCGGCGGCCGAGAAAGGGAAATGTCTGGCGACTTAAGCCCCGTACACACGTACCGATGGTCGGCTTACAAATGTTCCTCTTTTCTCCCCGGGATGTCGGTGTCTGCTGAAAAGTGCAAAGACAGCACAAGGACAGCACAAGAATTTTGTCCGCCGACTGCAGAAGTGATGTCATGTAATGGTTAACTTTCCCTGTGTTTTCTATTTTCTGAGCATGCCCAGTCTTGCAAATCTGCGGTCTGTCGGCCGAATTGTGTACTGACAGGCGAACAATCGTCCGTTCTGGTGTCGGCATACAAATATTTTCATGTTTGCACGAAAGACTTTTGTCCGCGGATTGTGCGCAGACATCTGTCGGAGGCACCATACTAACACGCGTACAATCGGCAGATCCTTCGTCCACCGACGTTTGTATGCCGACGATCGGTACGTGTGTACGGGCCTTTAGGTCTACGTCGTCAGACGTTATCGAGCCACTTTGCCGCAGTAGAGCTCTAGTGAGCAGACGGCAAGTGGTTAAAGCGGAGTTCCACCCAAAAGTTGAAGTTCTGCTCATTTGCTTCCCCCCCCCTTCCCCCGGTGCCCCATTTGGCACCTTTCAGGGGGGAGGGGGGAACGGGTACCTGTTTTTGACCTGTACCCTTCCCCACTTCCGGGAGACAGCGCTGTCCCTCGGAAGTTTGACCCCCCTCTTCCTTCCCCCGCCTGCTAAGCCAAGCCGAATGTGCAGTAGGGACCCGCCCGTGAAGCCGCAAGGCTTCACTGCCGGGTTCCCTTACCGGCAATGGCGGCGGCAGGACCCGAGAGCCGATGGAAACATTGGCTGCGTTGCCGACATCGCTGGACTCCAGGCAGGTAAGTGTCCTAATATTAACCGCTTCCCGCCCGCTCTATAGGCAATTGACGGCGGGAAGGTGGTTGCATTATCCTGACCCGCCGTTACATGACGTTGAGCAGGATAATGCGCGCAGAGCGGCGATCAGTGCTGTGGTGTGTCACTCTGACACACCGCATCTCCGATCTCGATCTGTAGGCTCTTTACCATGTGACCAGCTGTGTCCAATCACAGGTGGTCACATAGTAAATAGAAAAAGCCAATGATCCGCTTTCCTCAGTTTGTGCCTGACAGGCACGAGTAGAGGAGAGCCGATCTGCGGCTCTCCTGGGGGGGGGGGTCTGTGCTCCAGTGCACTGATTACCAGTGCAGACCCTTGGGGGGGATGGTAATCAGGGAGCCTGCCAGTGGTGCCCTCCCCATCAGTGCTGCCCACCAGTGCCCATCATTGCCATCGATCAGTGCCGCCCACCAGTTCCCAATATTGCCCACCAGGGCTGCATATCAGTGCTACCTATCAGTGCCGCATATTAGTGTCACCCCATCAGTGCCTGTCAGTGCGGCCTCATTAGTGCTGGAAAAAACATCTATTTACAAAATTTTATAACATAAGCAAAAAAACTTTTTTTTTTTTTTCAAACTTTTCAGTCTTTTTTTATTTGTGTGGCAAAAAAGTAAAAAAACCTCGCGGTGATCAAATACCACCAAAAGAAAGCTCTATTTGTGGGAAAAAATGACATAAATTTGGTTTAGGTACAGTGTTGCATGACCGCGCAATTGTCATTCAAAATGCAACAGCGCTAAAAGCTGAAAATTGGCCTGGGCAAGAAGGGAGTGAAAGTGCCCGGTATTGAAGTGGTTAAATGTCAGCAGCTACAGTATGTGTAGATGCTGACTTTTAATTTTTGCAGGAGGAGGCTGGAACACCGCTTTAAGCGCAAAATCGCGTATATGTACATGATTTTGCTTTAAGGCACTAGGGGGCGCCACCGCAGCCTCGCTCCCGCTGTAAATACACACAGCGGGAGCTAGTCCGCGGGACTTGCCCATCAGTGCTGCCTCATCAGTTCACATCAGTGAAGGACAAAAATTACCTGTTTGCAAATTTTTTTAACAAACAAAAAATTTTCAGTATTTTTTTGTTACTTTAGCATAAACTAAAAATCCCAATGGTGATTAAATGCCACTAAAAGGAAGCTAAATTTGTGTGAAAAAAATAAGACTTTTGTTCAGGTAAAGTGTTGCATGACCACGCGATTATCATTCAAAGTGCGACAGCACTGAGTCCCAGTTCACACTGGTGCGATACTGGAAATTCTGCGAATCAGTGCCGCTTCCCGCATCACACCAGAATCGCACAGTGGTTCACACAGATCTGCGAAACGCTGGGGGTGTCAATGTAGAGTTAATGACATCCGCAGATTGCAGTGCGAACTGTGAAATGGTGCAGGAATCAGATCGCATAGGTTTGAACACCCATGTGATCCGATTCCCATGTAAACCAAAAAAAGGGTCCTGCACCATTTTGGTGCGAATGCGATATCAGCCATTCATTTTGTATGGGTGAAATTGCATTGCAGACATCGCATGCAATCTACACAGCGGTGCGAATCACATGTGATGTCTGGCATCGAGTGTGGAGATCAGCCCGCTTGTGTAAACACAAGCGGGCGGATCTCCTAAGTGACAGGCAGGGTCAGATTGCAGGGTTCAGCATAGCTGAACCCTGGATCTGTCCCTGTGTCACTCAGTCACCTCCCCCCACACACGTCAGTAAGCACCAGGCATACATTAACCCCTCCCTCTCCAATAAAATTAACCCCTTCCCTGCCAGTGTAATTTTTACAGTAACAGTGCATATTTATAGCACTGATTACTGTAGAAATGTCACTGGTACCCCCAAAAGTGTCAAAAATGTCAGTCAGGGGTCCAATCTGTCCGCCGCAATGTCGCAGTCCCGCAAAAAAATCGCAGAGCGCCGCCATTATGCGTTAAAAAAAAACACCAAAAATGACAGAAATCTTTCCCTTAGTTAGTAAACGCAGTAACTTTTGCGCATACCAATCAAAATACGCTTACATTTTTTTGGGGGTAATTTCATATAAAAAAATTTGGAAAATATTGTTATTTTTTCAAAATTTACGCATTTTTTTGTTTATAGCGCAAAAAGTAAAAATCGCACAGGTGATCAAATACCACCAAAAGAAAGCTCTGTTTGTGGGAAAAAAAGGACGTCAATTTCATTTGGGTATGGCGTCGCACGTCCGCGCAATTGTCAGTTAAAGTCGCACAGTGCCGAATCGCAAAAAGTGGCCCAGACGTAAGACAGCAAAATCCTCCGGTGGTAAAGTGGTTAAAGAAGAAGTACAGCCAAAGCTCGTTTGGCTGTACTTCTATGGATCACAGGAGTGCAGTTCGTTTTGCACTCCTATGACCTGTTTTCAACACACAGCGGGCTGAAGTCTGTTGTCTTCTGACGTCAAAGGGCCAGTCCAGGCTGGGGCAAAATTGCAACCATGGAGTCTGGATCCACCCACATGCCTGGACCATTGTCAACACAGAGCTCTCGGATGTGATTGCACACAGATGATCAGCAAGTCCCTGCTGTGAATCATTGGCTGGGATTTGCTGACAGGCTCCCGCTTTTTTACAATAGTACACATGTCCAAACCTGTAAGTAGGCAGCGCCCCACAGTTACGTCACTTTGCCTGTGCGAGCCGCCCATCCACAGTGCATTGCAGGCATTTGGTCTTCAAGTACTTAAAGCTGGGTACACACTGAGGGTTTGGTTTTTTTATTTCATCCCAGTGGGCTGAACAAAAACAAAACTGACATATTCCCCATCCACACAAGCAATGTTAATGGAGGGATCTTCCCCAGCTCTACTATTGTATTCTGACAGCTGGGACTCCCAGTTGCTGATCAAATCCTGGTTTTCCAATAAGACTGTTCAGAAGCCGGTGTAATCTTGAACTATGTAGTGTGAGGGCACAGTGCCGGGGCAAGGTCATCCAGTGCCCAGGACAAACATGGCAAGCTGCCCCCCCCTCCCCACCACCACCTTTAGATAGGACTAATAATGGTGTAAGGTTTGTTGCAGGCTGTAAGGAGGCGATAAAACAGCTCCTTACCTCCTGTCAAATGCTCTCTGAAGAGCAACCTGAATTCTGGTTGCTTTTCAGAGACAAAAACGTGTGAAGAAGCCCTAAATTATTTATTTTTTACAAATGTTTTACTAATATATATTTACATTTTTAACTGCCCTGTTGGGGGGCTTTGATGAAATATCAGGGCTCTAGACAGACCCCCCAGATGTTTCACTTTTGAGACACTATGTGGTTTGGTGCATGTGAAAATGCATGTGTTAGCAGATGTGTGGGGGTGCCACCACCAATGGCACTGTCACACGTCTACTAATGGACAGTGTGTTTTTGTGTGTGTGTCAGGAAAGCAACAATTTTGTGGCTGACATGGAAAGGTGTGAATAGCCTTATAGTAGGCTCACACTGGTGCACTGTGGTTTGGCCACAGTGTGATTGTATGTGCGCTTTACCTGGATTTTAGGTGCACTTCTATTGAATTCTATTACACAGTGCTTTTTCTGAAACCGCATCAAAGATGCAGCATGCAGGACTTTGATGTGCTTTCATGAAAACGCACTTTGTAATAGAAATTCAATAGAAGTGCACCTAAAGTCCAGGTAAAGCGCACATACAATCACACTGGGGCCAAACCACAGTTCACAGGTTATTAGGGATAAGAAAGAGTGGATAGGCGGGGGGGGGGGGGGGGATTGGTCTGGGTAGTAAGAATATGTGTTAATGAATAGCAGAGTGAAGGACTGTAGAGAAAGTGCTAAGGCTGCATTTTGGGGCAGGGCAGGACAGGGTCAGCTAAATGGCCGTGTGCCCAGAACTGAGAGCAGAGGCTGCAGGACATACAGCACAGATTTATGGAGGGGACAGCTGATGGAAGAAGGTGAAGGGTTGATGTGAACAGGAGAGCGGAGCAGGAGAATAGGTGCTGCCTCATAATTGTGCAGGGAAGTGAGATGAGACGGAGAAAGTGACCAACTCGAGTGACCTGGCCAGGAAGGAGAACAAGCTGACAGGGGGAGGGGAGTTTGGAAGGAGAGGAGTGATTAACAGCTGCAGAAGAGAGAAGGCAGAGGTGTAGTGGCTGGAACAGGGAGTCCAGAAATCATACATTGTACAGTAACACGAGGGAGAATGATAATCACTCCTGTCAGGCAGGAGAAGCTCCCAGTGCACCCCCCTCATTACAGATATGGGCACCGCCCAGGGCAGATGTCCCTCCTGCCCACCTCATGTACCAGCCCTGCCGGCAGCGATTGAGGAAGGCCCTGGATTTTCTATTGAATAAGCAGAGGTGCTAGAAAACACATCCCAAAGGCTACAGTTCTCCTGGATTATGGTTTTGGGGAGAAACTTTGTTCTGTTGGAGTAATTGCAGGACTTCCTGCTGACATTCTTCTAGGGAATGACATGAGAGAACTTAATTGTCAGTTTCTAGGGGACGTTAACCTAGAGCCACTCTCTGGGACTGGAGCAAAAATATTGGACAGAAGTGATGCAAGATGCAAATTCATCAAGGATTTACCCGGGGACTTATGAAAAGGTTCATGCCAATTCCACCAGCCCCAAGGTTTAGGGGAGGATCTCCTGGTTTACGAAACAGATGGAGACATACAGGAAGAGCACCCCAGCCCTGTTGCTATAAATGCAGACAATGGGGGCACATGTAAGATAACTGTCCCAAGCAGTGCCAGAACAAGGTCACCCAGCACCCAGGGTAAAGATGGCAAACTGCGCCCTCCCATGTGTACAGCTCACACCTCAGTCTCAGAGAGGCACCCACTTGGAATGAAGGCGGCTGCTACGTCTTTCCCTCTCCGGTCATGTGATATGTCACATGACAAGGGGGGGACAGGAGGATGGGCAGTCTGTTTTTACTGCCCTTTCTCTCCTGTCCACATTAGGGTTCTATTGGGAAGAGGAGAGAGCAAACTCCTACCTCTAGCAGCTTTCAAGGTGCCTGCTCCTTCTGATGGGAGTTACCTTGCAGTCACTCCTCTCAGAAAGGGATTTGCTAGTTGTGTGAAAGATCTGGGGCACCCATGGGCACATTGAGTGATGTAATGTGGTGTGCATAGTGTGGTAGATGATGCCAAATGGCTGTAACAGTGGGAAGGGCTTGAAGGTGTATGGTTAAATCAAATCTGCACCTACTCTATTCTCAGTCATGAGTGCCTAACACACAGTGCCAGGGTCAGGAGTAATGTGGAGAGTTCAGACTACCACACTTAAAAAAGAATAAACTGTATCCACTTACAATGCAGGAATCCTTTAAAATTAATTATACTCACCTGCTCTCCAGTGCTGCAATGTCCCAGAGCTCCCAGCTGGCTACTGACATTTTCTGGCTGGTTTCGTCTGATTGTCGAGATGATGTACATCCTGCGCATGTGCAGAGTTTATTAATCATGACATTGCCAAAAGGCCATATTCATAGGGTGTACTACAGTATACACTCCTACGAGGGCTATATTTGCATGGGGGTGTACACGTGTTCCGTGCATCTCCATGCAAACAGTCCCATTGGTGTCTGCTGGTACACAGTGGCTGCACGGATGCGGCCACTGCTCCCAATTTGACATGGGTGCAGGTGCACTTCCAGAATGCAGACAGTAGTATGCCTGTATAAATGAGACCTAACAGTGTGCTTTAATATACATATAAAGATCATTGAAAAGAAACTGAAAGATTTGCTTGCCCAAGACGTACCTAAGATTGGTACAGTTCTGGGTCACCTGATTGCTGTAATAGCTGATTGGCTATCACATTAATCAGTCACTGTGCAGAATGCCCCTGTGTTTTCTTTGTCTCTGAATAGATGAAGAGATATATTGTATTTCTCTCTCCTTGCAGGGAGAAAAAAAAAAAAATATATACATATAAAAATCATTGAAAAGAAACGGAAAGATCACTGAAAGATTTGCTTGCCCAAGACTAAAGACAATTTGAATCTTGGATGCAAAACCCTACGCTGCAGCTTCCATTACACATATCTGTAGGTCACTAATTTATTTCATTTTATTTCATAGTAATTTTTACTTTTTATACTGTATGTTAAAGGACTGTTGTTCCTCTGAAAAGCAATCTGCATTTGGATTGATTTTCAGAAGTGTTTGATAGGTGGTGAGGGCCGGCCTTTGGGTGTGCGAGCTGTGCGGCCGCACAGGGTGCCATGGGCAACAGGGGCGCCGTGCGGCCATCACAGCTCGCAGTCAGTTGCTCCTGATGATCAGGCCGGCGACCACGGTCTGGACAGGGTCAACACAGGCCGCGGCCGCTGCTTACCTCCTGCTGTGCCTGTGTCACCTACGGACTCCAAAAAACAATAAGGTGTGACCACTCTTCTCCAGCGCTTGGTATCCAAACCCCTCGACCACATTCCTCACAGGACTGACAACTGGCTTCTCAGATGGCTAGGGTCTTGCTGCCCATATCGGACTGGGGTAGTCCACCGGTACTAGAAGCAAAGAAAACAAAAAAGGGCGCACCAACCTAGCGCATTATCCTCAATAAAAGGCTTTATTATGTAACATTAAAAAATGGCTACTCACAGACGTAGATAACAGTATATCATATCAAGCTAGATTGCTCAAATGTCTGGGTTTAGTCCATATAATCGTCCATAACCGATGAGATGACGGCTGACGCGTTTGGAGGTCTAGCCTCTTCCTCAGAGCCCTCTGAGGGTCTCTGATGTAAGGGGGCTCTGTGTGTGGGGGGCTCTGTGAGGGGGAGGGTCTCTGATGTAAGAGGGGGCTCTGTGGGGGGTCTCTGATGTAAGAGGGGGCTCTGTGCAGGGTTCTCTGGTGTAAGGGGATCTCTAATGTAAGAGGGGGCTCTGTGCGGGGTTCTCTGATGTAAGGGGGGGCTCTTTGGGGGGTTTCTGATGTAAGAGGGGGCTCTGTGGGGGGTCTCTGATGTAAGAGGGGACTCTGTGTGGGGTTCTCTGATGTAAGGGGGGTTCTGTGTGTGTGGGGGGGCTCTGATGTAAGAGGGGGCTCTGTGGGGATCTCTGTGAGGGTCTCTGATTTAAGAGGGCGCTCTGTGGGGGGTCTCCGATGTAAGAGGGGGCTCTGTGGGGGGTCTCTGATGTAAGGGGGGCTCTGTGCGGGGTTCTCTGATGTAAGCTGGGCTCTGTGGGGGGTCTCTCATGTAAGGGGGGCTCTGTGTGTGGGAGGGGTCTCTGATGTAAGAGGGGGCTCTGTGGGGGGTCTTTGATGTAAGAGGGGGCTCTGTGCGGGGTTCTCTGATGTAAGGGGAGTTCTGTGGGGGGTCTCTGATGTAAGAGGGGGCCCTGTGGGGAGTCTCTGATGTAAGAGGGGGCTCTGTGCGGGGTTCTCTGATGTAAGGGGGGCTCTGTGTGTGGGGGGGGGGGTCTCTGATGTAAGAGGGGGCTCTGTGGTGGGTCTCTGATGTAAGAGGGGGCTCTGTGCGGTGTTCTCTGATATAAGGGGGGTTCTGTGTGTGTGGGGGGGCTCTGATGTAAGAGGGGGCTCTGTAGGGGTCTCTTTGAGGGTCTCTAATGTAAGAGGGGGCTCTGTGGGGGGTCTCTGATGTAAGAGGGGGCTCTGTGGGGGGTCTCTGATGTAAGAGGGGGCTCTGTGGGGGTCTCTGATGTAAGAGGGGGCTCTGTGGGGGGTCTCTGATGTAAGGGGGCTCTGTGTGTGTGGGGGGGCTCTGTGGGGGGGGGGTCTCTGATGTAAGAGGGGGCTCTGTGGGGGGTCTCTGATGTAAGAGGGGGCTCTGTGGGGAGTCTCTGATGTAAGAGGGGGCTCTGTGGGGGGTCTCTGATGTAAGAGGGGGCTCTGTGAGGGTCTCTGATGTAAGAGGGGGCTCTGTGGGGGTCTCTGATGTAAGGGGGCTCTGTGTGTGGGGGGGGGGCTCTGTGGGGGGAGGGTCTCTGATGTAAGAATGTAAGAGGGGGCTCTGTGGGGGGTCTCTGATGTAAGAGGGGGCTCTGTGCGGGGTTCTCTGATGTAAGGGGGTCTCTGATGTAAGAGGTGGCTCTGTGGGGGGTCTCTGATGTTAGAGGGGGCTCTGTGGGGGGTCTCTGATGTTAGAGGGGGCTCTGGGGCTGTCTTTCATGTAAGAGTTGGCTCTGTGCGGGGTTCTCTGATGTAAGGGGGGGTTATGTGTGGGGGGGCTCTGTGGGGGGTCTCTGATGTAAGAGGGGGCTCTGTGGGCGGTCTCTGATGTAAGAGGGGGCTCTGTGCGAGGTTCTCTGATCTAAGGGGGGCTCTGTGGGGGGTCTCTGATGTAAGAGGGGGCTCTGTGCGGGGTTCTCTGATGTAAGGGGGCTCTGTGGGGGGGGGCTCTGATGTAAGGGGGGCTAAGTTATTAGTGATCATAAAAAAGTTCCAAGAAAAATCCAATGAAGTGCAAAAAAGGTGCAAGAAAATGTGCACAAAAGTGCAAACAAATATTTATGGTGACAAATCTTCAACGGAAGGTGTGCGCCAAAAAATCACCCTATGTGCTGCTTCCACCAATCACCCCAAACTGACTCACCAGACTTAAATAAAAGCTGATGTATTTTATGGAATCACGCTATGTTGATTCATTTTTCTGCACTTTTTAGAGGGTATGAATATTTAATTGTTATTTATTTAGTAGTGATAGATGATATGTACAGTATACTGTAGCATCCATGCAGATTTAATTATTAATTTTTCACTGTGCACTTTTTACAACAGAAACAGATTTGGGTGATATATTTATATATCATTTTAGGGTAAATACTTAGAGTATTTTTGCACTGATTTTTTCCCTGTTTTTATCTTGCTGCTGCAGTCAATTAGCAGCAATTATACTCTTAAATCGTTTTTTAATAGATACAGCCATGTTTAGGGGGGGCGAAGGGTGAGGATGGGGGGGGGGGGGCACCACAGGATTAGCTCGCACAGGGCGCCTGAACACCTAAGGCCGGCCCTGCCCCCCCCCGCCATACTAAACTACTGCACGCCAAAATGGGGAAACAAACGGCGTGGGGTTCCACACCAGGCCCTTCAGGTCTGGTATTGATTTTGAGGGGACCCCCATGGAATTTTTTTCCCCATTTAGCGTGGAGTTCCCCCTCAAGTTTCTCAGAGCGCAAGTCGCACTGCAAGTCGGATCATCCCCCATAGGGAACCATTGATTTTGAATGGAGGCAGGAAAAACGCTGCTAAAAGCGACATGGCCAAACGTGCAATAACACCAATGGAAAAAGCTACTGAAAGCACGTTTTTACAGCTGCTTTTTCCTGGCGTTAGAAGTGGCTCTGCAGCTCGTTTTTTCTGATGCTCTGTGTGCATGGGGTTTAAACCTGTCTAAGCCTACTTTGCTCTGGGTTAAGAGTGCATAACACACAGAGGGTAAAAGGACAGCAGTAAGTAAAGGACAAAGTGCCACCCAATTAAAAGTTCCTCCCAATACATTCCTCCCCTTACCTTCATGACAAAACCACCTCCAGCACAAATTCCCAGCTCCCTGAATTTTACTCCCTGGACCTTGGCATGGCGTTGCCACAGTCGAACATCTGCTGGCGAGTTCCCTCTCCTGTTGTCCAGTGGTAGCACCTGTACAGCTGCAAGAAGCACCATATATTTGTAACATGCTTATGTCACAGATCATGGCACAGGCTGTATTTAGAGGTGGCTGCAAGCAGAGGGCTCTCCAGTCACAATCCATTTCAGTATAGGTACATCACAAAATGCCATTAGTGTCTGCTGCTATGGGTTTACTTCGCCACATAGCGCCAAACTTCCTTCACATTCAGCACTATGCATGGGGCAGCTACTCCTCCTGGATAACTACCCACCCCCTTGGTCTGGCATTGAACCATAGTGTAGTGTTGACTTACTGACTTCAGACCCAGATGTGCACTGCAAGTCACCATCACAAAGAAGAGCAAGGGGGCAAATAATCCATATTCTTACCTCCCAAGAAAAAGTCGTCTCCACAACCTAAGAGGGGAAGGACCGGGTAGACTATGTGATATCGGCATGTGACATCATCAATAACCCCAGACAAAGCCAGAAGCAGACACTCCTCCCCTCCCTTCCTGCAGGCCAATCAGAGAAATGTTGCTAAGACAAAATACCCCGCAACTGCCTGGGCCAGGGATACCATTATTTAAAGCCCATTTACTGCTTTTTCGTAATATGTGACTACTTCACTGTGCTTAATCTGGCCAGAGGTATGTGCTACCAAATGCTTATCAATAATGCGATGGGGCAAAAAACATGAAGAAATAATTTCTTTTGGTTTTTCATTATCAGGAGAGGTGCTTGTTATTTAACCCCTTCCCGCCAACAGTACCCATATATGTGGCCTCGCTGAACTGGGCTTTTTTCATTGGGGCTGCATATACACGTACTTGTCTTTGTGCTGGAGACTGGGTTCTTATCGGGAGCCCCGGATCTCCTACTTAAGATCGGTACAGTTCTGGGTCACCTGATTGCTGTAATAGCTGGATTGGCTATGACATTAATCAGTCACTGTGCAGAACGCCCCTGTGTTTTCTTTCTCTCTAAATGGATGAAGAGATATATTGTATTTCTCTCTCCTTGCAGGGAGAAAAAAAAAAAAACGTGTTAAAAAAAGAAAAATTAATAAAAAGAAATACAATGAAGTATTGCTAGGTCACGGCCAGGGTTAGTGTTTGAGTCAAGCTAGGGTCAAAGGTCATGGTCAGTATATTTTGGGCAGGATTTAATAAAAAAATGTTTTTAAACGAGAAGTTCACTTTTTGGAAAAAATAATAAATGCTCACTTTTTTTGCAGGTAGTAATTCACATTAAACACTGCATGGGGCAGCTGCTCCTTCTGGATAATCACCCACCCGCTTGGTCTGGCCTTGTACCGTGGTGTAGCGTTGACTTACTGGCCATGGTCAGTATATTTTGGGCAGGATAAAATAAAAAAATAAAAAAAATTTTAAGGATAAGTTTACTTTTTGGAAAAAAATAATAAATGCATTTTTTTTGCAGGTAAAAAAAAAAGTGTATTTATTTATTGGGCCTGTAGAGCGTTGCACCATCGATCAGCAGATTTCTGGTGCCATGCAGGTTACCTGCAGATCTGCCAGTGTATCTGCTTTCCCATACATCCCGTACAGGCAAGCAGATACTATCTGACAGGAAGCATGAATGAGCACCGTGGTAGTTCATTGAAAACTACAGGCCGACAGGCACAAAGCCTGCAAGACCTTGTCGTTTTAAATGCACACAGCCCTGTCAATTAGTAATGCGGCGGAGCGGGGGAATTTTTTTTTCTAAAAAAATTTGCCATGACTGTGCTGTCCTACTATCCCTTAGCTGACAGCCAGTTAAAAAAACAGACAGAAATAGCATTGTGTTTTATTCAAAAACTGAATTTACTTCTATCAATATTTCTGTAAACTGCAATACAATCAGAGAGACTTAGAATTACAATTATGTATTACATGTGACACTTTGCAAATAAGCACAACATTAAACATTAATATGCAGAAAGCTTATATTAAAATTATATATCAAACACACAACAGTGCAGTCCAAGTGTAAAATGAACTTTGGGAAATAATAAATAGACTTATATGCATTTGTGTATCTAGGGGCAAATATAGAGATCTTCACTTGTCTGCATCAGAACTAAAATGGCTTCTGTGTCTGAGGTAAAATTGTTATGTAGTAACCAAGGTGAAAATTGTATGTTGTTCAAAAAGAAACTTTATTAACAAAAGGCAAGCCTTTCTGTTTCTTCCTGTGAGGAACTGAACTGCAATTGCAACAGGCAACCAGCAGGTGTCCTCAAAATGAAAATCCTATAGACAATCCTATAATAGACAGCACACTCCCCGCCTGGTATAAATATATGCCACTACTATAAAATCTATGAATTACTATACTATTCCAACAGGTGACTCTATCTTTTGGACAAAAACAATCAAATCTGAGACAGGCCTGAGATATACTTTAGCAATTCCTTGTTTAATGGCTTTGACCTCTACTTTGTGAATTCTACTATCACCGCTGGAAATGGTCTTCATGACAAGACACATTGGACAATCGTTGCGCTTTGCTTGAGGGTCTTTCAACAACACAAGATCTCCTTCTTCAACATTTGGTTTCTCCTCTATCCACTTTCTTCTAGTTTGGAGTGATGATAAATACTCTTGCCTCCAACGTTTCAAAAAGGTTTCAGCAAGGTTCTGAACTTACTTCCACTGACACCTGTAAAGATCTTTTAGGGGGAACTCACCAGGAGGAGCTGATATTGTACAAGTTTTTTGAGTCAAGAGCATTGCTGGCGAAAGAATTTCAGGTCTCTCAGGATCTGTTGAAATGAAAACCAATGGTCTAGAGTTCATTATAGCTGTAACTTCAGCCATCAGGGTAGTACATCATGTGAGAGTCGAATGTTTTTATTTTGCATCAACATTGAGTCTAGAATACGCCTAGCAATACCACTCATTCTCTCCCACACTCTTCCCATATGAGATTAGTGGGGAGCATTAAAGGTCCAAGTGCATCCCTGACCCAGTAGGTACTTTTGGATCTCGGGATCTTCTGAGTTAATTTGTAGTTCTTTGTAGGCTCCTACAAAGTTTGTCCCTTGGTCTGATCGGAATTGCATGACTGGTCCACGAAGAGACAAAAATCTTCTCAAGGCATTAATAAAACTTGAAGATGACATGGATTCAATCACCTCCAAATGAACTGCTCTAGTATTTAAACAAGTGAACATTATAGCCCATCTCTTACTCTCGGCAGGGTGTCCTCTAGTATAAGGAGACAATACATTCCAAGGCCCGAAAACATTGAGCCCTACATGTGAGAATGAAAGAGCTACAGTGGAAGCATCAGAAAAAATATGTACCACCCTTTGTACTGTGGGAGACATTGACACTGGGGCATAGGATCTGGGAATACTGAGATCTTCCAATTTAGTCAAATTTAGTCAAATCTTCTGTCCATGTCATCCACTGACCTCCTCGATCTGGTAAGAGTGGGAAACCCAGGCACACTGATCTACTGAGAGCTCCCTAACTAAGATTTTGCCTTGTATAGTGACTGGGGCTGCAAATCCAAGTGGGTCATAAAGACTGTTTACTGTGGCCAGGATACCTCTTTGCGTGAATGGCCTTACTTCTCTGGATACTTGAAAGGTAAAACTGTCAGTCTGTAGATTCCAACTCACTCCTAAGCTCCGTTGAAGTGGCAGAGGGTCGACACCTAAAACAAGATCCTTTAGATTTTTAGCTCTGTCATCTGCTGGAAATGCTTCCGTAACTGAACTTCTATTGGACGCCACTTTGTGTAGCTTTAGATTTGATTCTGCAGGCATCTCCCTGGCCCTTAGCAGACGACTGACTGCTTCAGCTTCAGTAGGCAAAGAAGTGAGTCCAGCATCTATGTAAAAATTTCTTAAGATAAACTCTTTTACATCTTTACCATACTCACACTCTCCCTGCTTAGCTATTTGTCTTAGACCATAAATGGCTATGGCAGGAGAAGGGCTGTTTCCAAAGACATGCACTTTCATTCTGAACTCTGTAATTTCTCTGTTACAGTCGTTGTCTCGAAAACCAAAGAAACCTTAAGAAGTTGCGATGATCTTCTCTAACTATGAAACAGTAAAA
Organism: Pelophylax lessonae; assembly: GCF_965119305.1. Classification (NCBI taxonomy): domain Eukaryota; kingdom Metazoa; phylum Chordata; class Amphibia; order Anura; family Ranidae; genus Pelophylax; species Pelophylax lessonae. Next base: position 505,099,042 of record NC_138770.1, on the reverse strand, counting down.
CATATGCTGTACATCAGTAGTAATTGCAACTTGTTCTTTGCGGAAACGCAGAAGGACACCTAACAGTGTATTAAATTGGGTCCACTGAGAAGTGTGTCATTCAATGAGATGCCTTGATACTGAGCACTTAAATCATAAACCACCCTGATCTGCTCTGGTTTGTGAGGGTGCTAGACGCCAAAGATTGGTAGGTACCAACATTCCTCACCTGTTTCCAATGGTGGGGCAGGTTCTGCTTGGTCATTGTCAAAGATCTTTTGCATAAACCTCACAAAATGTTCTTTCAACAACTTTTTTTTAAGAGAATGTTGTAGAACCAGGAATCTTTTTTGTGCTTGTTTTATATTGTTTGGCAATCTAGGGCATGGCCAGCGAAATTTTCTTCATCAACAAACATCTCTTTTTTCAACTATATTAAGGAACATTCTATCTTTAATAGACATAGCAGATTTTTCATCATTTAAAGTTCTAACAAACACGTTATCACCTAAACTGTCTACACTGTTAGTTGCAGTTCCTAAATAGCATAGTGAGAGGGTGCGTGGCTGTTGTTTGCTAGCATAAAAAATATCTTTAACCTGCATATAGCTAGTGCAAGGGCTGAACAGAGGAGTGCGTCCACTAGGCAGCACACTTGTCTTAAAAGAGTTCACAGCTACTGATCTATGAATTCCTCTTAAACAAATTTCCCCAACTATAACCCAACCTAAATCCAAACATTGTGCATAAGGTGTGTTATGGGGCCCATTAATCTGCTCACGTACCTTGTGCACCCTTAGGATATCCCTTCCTAGCAAGAGAAGAATTTGGGCATTAGGGTCAAGTTCTGGGATCTTGTCTTTTAAGGATTTCAGATGAGAGAAATGCTGTGTAACCTCAGGTGTTGGAATTTCTGACCTGTCATCAGGTATCATGTCACATTCAATGAGTGTGGGAAGTTCTATGTGTATTTGCCTATCAATAGACTGAACAGTGAAGTTGGACGCCCTACGCCCTGTTTTTTCCATAATGCCTGAGCATGATTTTAGAGTGTAGGACAGTGTTTCACCACTAATGTTAAACATATTGTGACAGGAAGTCAGGTAAATCTGTGGGTGTTGTCACAGACGGGCGATACATTTCTGCCTTGTTTAGACAATTCCCCAATTACTATCAGGTGTCGACTGCAGAGGTAGCCAGAAAGGTTTAAGGATGCTGGAAAGCTTCAGCTATTCAGAATGAGGCAATAAAGGCCTCTATAAGTTATCCAGAGGATAACTACTGATTGCTGCCTCCTGAGGCTTTGTGCGTTAAGGAGAGCAGTGAGCTGAGAGAGACTTCTGAAGGTGAGGTGGTGTTGACTTTTTCTGTGTGAAAGGAAAACAAATGGACTATTGGTTTTCTGCTGTATGACCAGCAGTGTCTGCCCAGCTGTAGGTTGGGACAGACTCCATAGGTAGGTTCCTGTGTTGTGAAGGTAGACGCCCCAAGTGGCCAGGGTTTATTTTATATTTTGTTTGATTTATGCTGTTTGCATGCTTGCACTTGTTTCTAGAAAACTGGAAGAATAAACCATCGACCGTTGTTTTCAACCACTCCTCGGCTGTCTCTCTGTGTAGCGAACCCACCCAAGGGGTCACCCACACCCGCTACCGAGCTAACCCCTTACACATGGTGGAGTGCCGCGAGCAGTTAAAGTAAACCCAAATTGGAGGAGATACTGAAACAACTGGTTATAGCAAATGCAAATCAACAGCAGGAAAATGCAAATCAACAGCAGACAAATGCGGGTTTTCAGCGGAGCCTTGCAGCTCAACAACAGGCTCACCAAGAGAGCATTGCAGGCCTGGAACAGAGACACCAGCAGCAAATGGAGGCCATGGTGAAACAGCTTCAGAGACAGCAGACCGAGGCTGGGAGTCAGGCCAGTAACATACCGACTTTTCGTGTAAGCCATTTATTGCCAAAGATGACTGCAGATGATGACCCTGAGATGTTTCTGACCACGTTTGAAAGAACAGCGGAGAAAGAGAGTTGGCCTAAAGAAAAGTGGGCTGGTGTAGTGGCCCCCCTATTATCTGGAGAAGCCCAAAAGGCATATTTTGATTTGGAGCTTGCAGATGCAAAAAACTATGATCGATTAAAAGAGGAAATATTGGCACGTTTTGGGGTAACCTTGGATGTCCGTGCTCAGCGGGTCCAAAATTGGAGTTATCAGCTGAGGAAGCCACCTCGGTCGCAGATGTATGACCTCATCCATTTGACTAGGAAATGGCTGCAGCCAGAAATTCTGTCCGGACCAAAAATTTTGGAACGAGTAGTCATGGACAAATTTCTTAGGTCTCTTCCTAACACCCTGCAGAAATGGGTGAGCCATGATGGTACGGAAACTGCAGACAAACTGGTAGACCTGGTCGAAAGGTACCTAACAACTCTGGGATTGCCCAGATTCCCCAGTAGGTGGTTCGTCTGAGCCTGAAACATCTACTCCAGAATCCCCTAACTGTCTTAGCAGGGGAAACACCAGTCCCTAGGGAGGAGCCTGCTACCTCAGAAGAGGAACAGCGGCCGATAGGGTTGGATGACCTCGAGGTGCATAGAGAAAATGTTATCACTGAGCAATTGAGGGACCCCACATTGTTAAGAGCCTGGGAGAATGTAGTGAAGATAGATGGGGAGTTAGTTAACCCTGACGAGAGGATTGCCCTCCCTTACTTCATTATTGAAAGGGACCTGTTATATCGAGTGTCACAGAGGATAGAGGACACCCTTGAGCAACTGGTAGTGCCTAAACCGTACCGCAAGATGGTTTTGGAACTGGCCCATGGACACATTCTTGGGGGACATTTGGGAGCAGAAAAAACCCGGGTGAGAATCACCCAGAGGTTTTATTGGCCTTGGATCACTAAGGAAGTAGAATTGTACTGCTCTTCCTGTCCAGTGTGTCAGATTACTGCACCCACGCCACATTTCCGCAGTCCGTTGGTACCCCTGCCCATTGTCGAGGTCCCTTTTGAGAGGATCGCCATGGACTTGGTTGGCCCCTTACTGAAGTCCACTAGAGGGCACCAGCACATCTTGGTACTAATGGACTATGCCACCCGTTACCCAGAAGCCATTCCTCTCTGAAATACCTGTGCTAAAACCATTGCCAAGGAGTTATTTCAGGTTTTCAGCCGTGTGGGTCTTCCTAAGGAAGTCCTAACTGACCAGGGCACCCCGTTTATGTCTAGGGTGACCAGAGAACTGTGTAAACTCCTAAAAGTGACCCAATTACGTACATCAGTATATCACCCTCAAACAGACGGGTTAGTGGAGAGGTTTAATAAAACTTTAAAACAAATGTTGAGGAAGGTGGTGGATAAAGACGGAAAGAATTGGGATTATCTGCTCCCTTATCTTATGTTTGCCATAAGAGAGGTTCCCCAATCATCCACAGGGCTCTCTCCGTTTGAGCTACTGTATGGGAGGCACCCCCGGGGTCTACTGGACATTGCCAGGGAAATATGGGAGGGTGAGAGTTCCCCTCATCGAAGTGTGATTGAACATGTGGCACAAATGCAAGATAGAATTGCCCAAGTGACAAAGGATTTACAATCGTGGGGCCCAGGTCCGTTATTTTGCACCTGATGATAGGGTGTTGGTGCTGGTCCCCACGGTCGAAAGTGAATTCCTAGCCAAATGGCAGGGTCCCTATGAAGTGTTGGAGAGAAAGGGGGTGGTGAATTATAAAATTAGCCAACCGGGAAGACGAAAACCTGAGCAGCTCTATCACGTAAACTTGTTAAAACCATGGAAGGATAGAGAGTCCTTGGTCACTGAGACTACCCGATTTTCTGCTCCATTTAACCTGGCTGTCCCTGAAGTTGGGATAGCAGAGACTCTGTCCAAAACTCAGCAACAGGAGGTTAAAGAATTTGTGCTCCGTAATAGGGAGAAGTTTTCAGACCTGCCAGGTTTGGTCTCCGGAGTTAAACATGACATTATCACCACACCAGGGGATAAGGTCAAGTTTAAGCCTTATAGAATTCCAGAAGCCCGGCGAGAGGCGATTCGCCAGGAAGTAAAAAAAATGCTTGAGTTGGGGGGAATAGAAGGGTGATTGGTCCAGTCCCATTGTCTTAGTGCCCAAACCAGATGGAAGTTGGCGGTTTTGTAATGACTTTCGCCACCTGAATAAAATCACTAAGTTTGACACCTATCCTATGTCCCGCATAGATGAACTGATTGATCACCTAGGCACTGCCCGGTACATGACGACGTTAGACCTGACTAAGGGATATTGGCAAATCCCTCTCTCGGGGTCGGCCAGGGAAAAAACAGCATTTGTAACTCCAGACGGATCTTTCCAATATCGGAGGATGCCCTTTGGGTTACAGAATGCTCCCGCCATATTTCAACGCACCATGGATAAGACCCTTCGACCTCATAGAGCCTATGCTGCTGCATACCTCGATGACGTGGTCATCCACAGTGAGGATTGGGACTCACAATTACCAAAAATTCAGGCTGTGTTAGATTCCATCTGGAAAGCCGGGTTTACAGCCAATCCAAAAAAATGTACCCTTGGGCTAGAAGAGGCGAAGTATCTGGGGTATACCATTGGAAGAGGTCTAATCAAGCCCCAAATAAACAAAGTTGAGGCTATTCAGGATTGGCCACGTCCCACCAACAAGAAACAGGTTCGTGCATTTTTGGGGATCGCAGGTTATTCCCCATTTTGCCTCACAGGCTGCTTCCCTGACCAATTTGACCAAAGGGAAGGAGTCTTTCATGATCAAATGGACTCCCGAAGCAGAAACAGCTTTTCAGGCTTTAAAACAGGCCTTATGTAGTCCGCCAGTTTTAAATTTGTCTGATTTTTCACGGGACTTTGTGGTTCAGACAGATGCGTCAAATGTGGGTTTAGGAGCTGTACTGTCCCAGATTATCAAGGGGGAAGAACACCCTGCCTCAGCCGAAAGTTGAAGGCCCATGAGGAGAATTATGCCACCATTGAGAAAGAGTGTTTTTGGCGGTATAATGGGCTTTGGATTCTCTCAGGTACTACCTCCTTGGTAGACAGTTTGAACTGGTGACGGATCATGCCCCATTGAAGTGGATGGCACAGAACAAGGAGACCAATAGGAGAATAAATAGGTGGTTCCTGGCCCTTCAGGAATTTAGTTTTGTGGTAACGCATCGCCCCAATGTTAAAATGGGGAATGCAGATGGTTTGTCCCGAGTGCAACCTGTGTCCCAACCCTAGGGTTGAAACAAGAGGGGGGGGGGGGGTTATGTGACAGGAAGTCAGGTAAATCTGTGGGTGTTGTCATAGACGGGAGATACATTTCTGCCTTGTTTAGACAATTCACTAATTACTATCAGGTGTCGGCTGCAGAGGTAGCCAGAAAGGTTTAGGGTCCATTCAAACTAGCGCGACTTGTCAGGCGACTTGGTCGCCTGACAAGTTGCGGTCGCTCGCTCGCCATTGAATAGTACAGGACCCGTTCTAATAGGAGCGACACAAGTTGCTCCGACTTAGAAAAAGGGTCCTGTACTACTTTGGGGCGACCTGGAGGCGACTTGCATTGACTTCAATTACAGTATATGAAGTCCCTGCAAGTCGCGCCGAGGTCGCGGTCCACGCTGTGCACCGCGACTTCACAGGTCGCCCCAGCAAGTCGTGTCGCGCCAGTCTGAATGGGCGCTTAAGGATGTTGGAAAGCTTCAGCTATTCAGAATGAGGCAATTAAGGCCTCTATAAGTTATCCAGAGGATAACCACTGATTGCTGCCTCCTGAGGCTTTGTGTGTTAAGGAGAGCAGTGAGCTGAGAGAGACCTCTGAAGGTGAGGTGGTGTTGACTTTTTCTGTGTGAAAGGAAAACAAATGGACTATTGGTTTTCTGCTGTATGACCAGCAGTGTCTGCCCAGCAGTAGGTTGGGACAGACTCCATAGGTAGGTTCCTGTGTTGTGAAGATAGACGCCCTTAAGTGGCCAGGGTTTATTTTATGCTTTGTTTGATTTATGCTGTTTGGATACTTGCACTTGTTTCCAGAAAACTGAAAGAATAAACCATAGACCGTTGTTTTCAACCACTCCTCGGCTGTCTCTCTGTGTAGTGAACCCACCCAAGGGGTCATCCACACCGGTAACCGAGCTAACCCCTTACAATATCAAAGAACTCTGATTTGGCTAATGACCGATTACTTTGATCATCTAACACTGCATACATTTTCACTGCACACTCAGGTTTTTTAAGAGGGATACACAGTCACTAAACAAATCTTGGAACATGATCTGGGCCTTGTCCCTTGTGCGCATACCTCTGTACTCTTGGATACAATAGTGGATGGGGTAGCTTCACCTTTCTCCCCGCCTTGCTCTTTTCCAGTTATAAGAGTCTCTGCTGCCCAGGGGGCTGGACCTGGATGCAATGCTGAGATATGCTGGTCACTGTTACATTCTCTGCATCTTATGTTAGCTTTGCAATCTTTAGCAAAATGTTTGGTGGATGCACAGCATCTGAAGCAGATACCATTTTCTTTCAGGTAAGCTTTACGTTAATCAGTGTGCTTGCTTCTGAACCCATGGCACTTTGACAGTGGGTGTGGTTTATTATGAATTGGACATGGACTGTCCGGTTCCATGGATTTCTTTTCATGGCTGCTTACTTGTGGAGTCAAATTAGTGGATGACACCTCCGTATTTCTGACTGACACTGATGGTCTGTTGCCGTACCTTGCTCCTGTCTTCTCTGTATTTGCTGTAATTTGGTTGCTGCATGTTGAGAATATGAAGCTCGGATCATTTCTAGTCTTGGCTTGGTTGACAATAAATCCAGTGAAGAAACTGAATGGTGGGAAAGAGACATGATCTTCTTTATACTTGGAGCCTTGGGAAATCCACTTTTCTTGCAGACTATATGGGAGCTTTTCAATTATTGGTTTAAACCCACGAGCTGTGTCCAGGTATGCCAGTCCTGGCAAGTAGCCTCCAGACTTCGCTGCATCTACTTCCAACAACATGTCACCAAATTCTCTTAACTTTAGATTGTCTTTGTTAGAGATTCTGGGGAAATTTTATAGTTTCTTTAACAGAGCATTTTCAATGATTTCAGGGCTGCCATAACAGTCTTCTAATCTCTGCCATACCATTTTAACTCCTGCAATTGGATTTTTAACATGCACCGATCTGATTCTTTTGGCCTGTTGAGATGACTCTGGCCCAAGCCACTTTGTCAGCAAATCTAGCTCTTCTCTGGATGTAAGATTAAGGTCTCTGGTTATGCCCTGGAATGATGTCTTCCATGCCCAATAGTTCTCTGGGTGATCATCAAATGTTAGCAGCCCTGTACTCACTAAATCTCGATGAATAAGGTGCTTTGCTAGATCAGTGGTCTCTGAAGTTCCTAATGTGCCATCTCTGAAGGAGGATGCACGATAATCCATGTTATGGGATGGATGTTGTATATTTGCATAATCTCTGCTTTCTTGGATGCGCACCCTTGGTGTTGGGACATTTGTCAGTATAGGTGTGCAATTCAAGCATATTTGGAGTGGATTGAAGCTTTGGAGTTGTTCTGGAGATAGGAACAAGCTCTGTTATTTTTTGTTCCAGAGCATGATTCTGAACATACTCATAAGTCCTTTGTACTGGATCATGAGTAACTATCTCTGCGAACTCTTGAAGCGAATCCTCTTCTAAAACAGCTGCAGTTTCATATACTGCAGCTTCTGCAGATGCTGCTACTGCTGCCCTTTGACTCTGTAGCACATGCATATTAGCTTCCAACTTTGCTTTCTGCTTCATCAACTCTGCTTTCTGCTTTATCATGTTTGCCTCCTTTTCTGCATAAGAGACTTCTGCTTGCGCTGCTTCTGCCTTTGCTCTTGCTCTGAGCGCTGCAGAACTCACTGATGATCTGCTGGAGCACACAGAATCTCTGGAGCTGGAAACCTGAGATCTTGTCTTCAAGGTTAAAGGAGTCCTTTTAATACTCTTATCTGAATTCATGGTGATAAATTTAAAGTGGATGCCTTAACTTCAAATGTAGCTGTTTCGACTTTGCCTGTTATACGTATGCCTTTTATTGTGCTGTCCTACTATCCCTTAGCTAACAGCCAGTTAAAAAACAGACAGAAATAGCGTTGTGTTTTATTCCAAAACTGAATATGGCTTTTTAAGACGGCCAGGCATATACTGTAGATGGAATAACCCCTATCCTAATGCCCGGCAACGGTATACACATAGACCCACTGATGATCAAGCTTCTGTTATTTCACAATTATCATCTAACTCTTCTGCCTCTTTTTCTTCTTAGAATTCTAGAATGAAAAATTTACGGAAAAATAAGAGATGACCACTTGGCAATGGCTCTCCGTTTGGATTAGCTAATTCTCTGGACTAGTTCAATGCATACTTTGTGTATTTTGTATTTTTTTATACTTATATATATCTTTTTACTCTATAGTACAGATACCTACCTCATTGCTACTATCCCCCTGAAGAAGGAATCAATATTCTAAAACACGTCAAGGTCTTGTGCATGTAGCGGTTATGCCTCACTCTCTATGAGACCAACTACATATGTATATGTAATTCTGTGTATCTATGTCTTGTTCCTTATCTGAGTTTTAGCTGCCGCCATAAAAGTCATGCTATGTTTTTGTTCTCTTTAACCACTTTACCACCGGAGGATTTTGCTGTCTTACGTCTGGGCCACTTTTTGCGATTCGGCACTGTCATCTGTGACACAAGGGGGCGTGGTCTCCCGATGACGTCATCTGGCGGCCACGCCCCTAATGGCTATATAATAAGCTGCAGAGACCAGAGGCCGGCATAATCGCTGAAGACGTCGTCGGAGGAGGACCGGAGGAAGAAGGACAGCCGACAGCAAAAGAGCAGAAGACCGGAGAGGAGAAGACAAGAAGATTGGACAGCAGAAGGGCGGACAGCAGAAGACCCTCGGAGAGGAGAAGACAGCAGAAGACCCCCGGAGAGGAGAAGACAAGAAGGGCGGACAGCAAAAGAGCAGAAGACCCTCGGAGAGGAGAAGACCCCCGGAGAGGACAAGAGCCGGATGAAGATTTTTAATAAATTTTCCAAAACGTCTCCTGTCGTCATTTCCATACACTGCATTTTATGGGGTGAATGAGTAGGGGTACAGTGTACCCCATACCCATTCACATAGGGAGGGGGTCCGGGATCGGGGGCCCCCTTGTTAAAGGGGGCTTCCAGATTCCGATGAGCCCCCTGCCCGCAGACCCCCACAACCACCGGCCAGGGTTGTGGGGATGAGGCCCTTGTCCTCATCAACATGGGGGCAAGGTGCTTTGAGGTGCGGGGTGCAGAGCCCCCCCTGCCCCAAAGCACCCACACCCCCCCCCATGTTGAGGGCGTGTGGCCTGGTATGATCCAGGGGGGGTGGGGCCGCTCGCTCGTCCCCTCCCCTTTCCTGGCATCCTGGACTGCATGCTCGCATAAGTGTCTGGTATGGATTTTGGGGGGGGACCCCACGCCGTTTTTTCGGCGCGGGGCTACCCTCAAATTCCATACCAGATCCGAAGGGCCTGGTTTGGAACCTGGGGGGGAACCCCACGCCGTTTTTTTCCCCATTTTGGCGTGGAGTTCCCCCTCAAGATTCTCACAGTGCAGGTCGCACCGCAAGTCGGATCACCCTGATCCGACCTGCGGTGTGACTTCCATTCAAATCAATAGGCTCCCATAGGGAACCATTGATTTTGAATGGAAGCAGAAAAAAACGCTGCTAACAGCTACTGTGGCCAAACGTGCAATAACGCTAGTAGAAAAAGCTACTGAAAGCACGTTTTTACAGCTGCTGTTTCCCGGCGTTATGTAAACAGCTTTGGAGCACGTTTTTATGACGCCCTGTGTGCATGGAGCCTTAGGGTCTCTGGCTCTCACCTGTATTTAAACTAATGTGGATTGTGTTTCCTGTGCTAGGTGGGAGGAGCCTATCTCTCATTAAGGCGTCCTGGAAGATTTCTGGAAATCAAGTTAACAGCTAATAATTTAGATTTTTGGGCTGTATTACAGATACAAGCAACAATTAACATACACATATGTAGTATCACTGCAATCGTTGGGAACAGGAAAATTCATTTTTGGTTGTTCTATGGTGGTAGATTATGGCAGTAGCAAGAAATATACAGCTACATTTAAGAAAAAGTGATTTTTTTTTTCTTTTCACTATATTGACCAGTTTTCCTTTTGATGGTAAAAAGCAAAAAAAAAACAATAAAAAAATCAGGAGATATTCATTATCATTTATCACCAAATGAAAGCCTGAAAAAACAAGGTACTGTAAATACCCCAATTTTAAAACGATTATTAACCACTTTACCACCGGAGGATTTTGCTTTCTTCCGTCCAGGCCACTTTTTGTGATTCGGCGCTGTTCAACTTTAACTGACAATTGCGCGGTCGTGCGACGCCGTACCCAAACGAAATTTACGTCCTTTTTTTCCCACAAACAGAGCTTTCTTTTGGTGGTATTTGATCACCTGTGCGATTTTTACTTTTTGCGCTATAAACAAAAAAAGAGCGTTTATTTTGAAAAAATAACAATATTTTTAACATTTTTTTATATGAAATTCCCCCCCAAAAAAATGTAAAAATCTAATTTTTTTTAAATTTTTGGCCAATTTGTTTTCTGCTACCTATGTTTGGTAAAAAAAATCGCAATAAGCGTATTTTGATTGGTTTGCGCAAAAGTTATTGCGTTTACTAACTAAGGGAAAGATTTCTGTCATTTTTGGTGTTTTTTTTTTTAACGCGTAATGGCGGTGATCTGCGATTTTTTTTGCGCGACTGCGACATTGCGGCGGACAGATCGGACCCTTGACTGACATTTTTGACACTTTTGGGGGTACCAGTGACATTACTGCAGTAATCAGTGCTATATATATGCACTGTTACTGTAAAAATGACACTGGCAGTGAAGGGGTTAATTTTATTGGAGAGGGAGGGGTTAATGTATGCCTGGTGCTTACTGACGTGTGGGGGGGGAGGTGACTTTGTGAGACAGGGACAGATCGGATGTCCAGCTATGCTGAACACTCCGATCTGTCAGTCCCTGTCACTTAGGAGATCTGCCCGCTCTGTTTACACAGGCGGGCGGATCTCCTCACTCGATTCCCCGACGATCGGGGCAGAGCAGCGGCGATCGCCGCTGCTCCTCCCCTGGCCCGACTCCCGCTGTGAATGAAAACAGCAGGAGCGCGCCTCCGGCGGCGCGCGAGCGCCGCCTACAGGGGGAGGAGTCCAGCGACGTAGGTCTACGTCGCTGGACGGGATCGTGCCACTTTGCCGCAGTACGCTCAATGTGAGCGGTGGGCAAGTGGTTAAATAAAACCTATAGTATAAAAACGTCCACATTGCACCATGGGTTTACCATTATTCAGAAGTGCACTATGTGATGGGCACCCAATAGATGACGGTGTAATGTCAAAGTTTGTATACTCTAGGTTTTCTTTAATATTAGTTTTAAATTGGGGTTCTATCATTATAAGGAGTTTTAAGATATTTATTATTAACATATCGAATATGTATTTTCATTTTTATAATCTTGTGGCAGCATTGATTAACCCAAATTTAAAGAAACACCTGTCATTTAGTCACCATTATATAAGCTGTAGGAGCGCGCCCGGCCTCTATCGCCTGAGGAAGTCATGTGACTGTGTCACGATACGTGTGGATACCCGGGCCGGGTGACATGATGGACAGGCAGTACCGGAAGTGACGCGGGAGCTGCCAAACCTGCTGTCATTTTTAATTGCATTGCATAAGTGTTATATCTCTCTGGTGCTTTGTTCCTTTGTTATCATCATGAGTCACTTCTAAAATAGTTTTCCCAACACATGAAATAAATTTGTGTCGGGGGAGAGTTTAGCAGACAGCTTATCTATTCAGAACACAGTTCTTCTGCTGTGTCGAGGAGGGTGTGTGCTTTTTCTCCAATAAGGTCTAACACACTGTTACTGCAGCCTCTCCACCCCCTTCTCTGTGCTCCTGAAAGATGAAGAAAGATTTTAACACTTTTCTGCCCTTTTGAAGAGATGTGGAGAAGACTGCAGATAAACAAGTAAAACCTATGTAGGAGGATTTGTTTCATCTCTGTGTATCATCTGAGGCTGTGCACATCACTGGGTATGTGTGTGTGTTTACACCCACTTTAACCGGTTCCCAACCGGCCGCCGCCTACTTACTGCGACAATGTGGCTCTCCTGCGCAAACTGATGTAGGGCTATGTCGGTCGCGAGCAGGGAGCTAGGGGGCACTGTCCCACACCCATTAGGCACCGGGGAAGCCGATGCATGGTTCAGGCGCTCCAAATAGCCGCCTGACACCCGTGATTGTTCCCCATTGAGAGAGAAGAACGGTCAGCAGTTGTAAACACAGCTGACTGTTCTTCTCCCTGGAATGATCATAGAGCCCCTGTGATCCTTCTATATAGGATCACAGGTCTCTATGGTCATTTCAGAAGCCACGCCCCCCCACAGTTAGAATCACTCCCCTAGGCTCACATTTAGCCCCTTGATCACCCACAATGTTAACCCCTTCCCTGCCAGTGTCATTATTACAGTAACAGTGCATATTTTTAGCACTGATTACTGTAGTAATGTCACTGGTCCCTCCAAAAGTGTCAAAAATGTCAGTTAGGAGTCCGATCTGTCTGCCGCAATGTCGCAGTCCCGCAAAAAAATTGCAGATCGCTGCCATTACTAGTAAAAAAAAAAAACAATAAAAATGACATAAATCTTTTCTGTAGTTAGTAGATGCGATAACTTTTGCGCAAACCAATCAAAATAGACTTATTAAAAAAGTTTGATTTTTTTTTTTTTTGAGAACGTTATATAGCAGAATGTGAAAAGTATTTTTTTTTTTTTCTTTTCAGAATTGTCGCTCTTTTTTTGTTTATAGCACAAAAAATAAAAATCGCACAGGTGATCAAATACCACCAAAAGAAAGCTCTATTTGTGGGAAAAAAAGGACGTCAATTTTATTTGGGTACATCATCGCATGTCTGCGCAATTGTCTGTTAAAATAACGCAGTGCCGAATTGCAAAATATGGGCCTCTTTATTAAGGGGGAAAATCTTCCAGTTCAGAAGTGGTTAAGGTACACATGGTAAAGTAAAACAATGTGCATGGGTCCTAAATGTATAATTACATTTCTGACAGTAAAAGCCTAAGACTCGGTCCACATTACCGGGACTTGTCAGTCGACTTGTCAGCCTGACAAGTCGCGGTCCGTAGCGGTCCATTGACTGCTACAGAACCCGTTCTAATAGGAACGACACAAGTCGCTCCGACTTAGAAAAGAAGGGTCCTGTACTACTTCGGGTCGACCTCGGAGCGACTTGCATAGACATTCATTATATGAAGTCCGTGCAAGTCGCGCCGAAGTTGCGGTGCACGGGACTTCACAAGTCGCCCCCGAAGTAGTACAGAGTCGTGTCGCCATAGTGTGAACCGACTCTAAAACTCCTGTGTTGATTATTTCCAGAGACATCAGGTATGTGTCACTTCTGTTGTTGCCCACCTCAGCTTCCTGCCATAATGCTTCAACCTCTGTGCATACATCCCCCCAACCATTGTCATTTTTTCTTTCTTTTATAGGCACATTTCTAAATACAGAAAGGGTGCAGAATGTTGGATGAATAAAATAATGCATTAACTTGCACACTCTTAAAAAGCCATTAAATTGAAGTTAGGGCAGAGTTCTTTGAGAGCTGTTCAAAAATTCCATTTTATTTAAATTAAAATTGTAGCATTTAAATTCTGAACTGACCTTATGATCACTGTATTATTTAAGTGGGAATCAGTAGGAGATGCTATTTTTCTGGTCACAAATGCATTGTATTAGGAAAAAGATTATTTTGTTTGATAGGATTGCAGAATAAAAAGCTTTGATGCAACCCTAGTACATGTGGTTTTCAAGGTAATAGATGAATTTTATTTAACCACTTCTGGACCGGAAGGTTTTACTCCCTTAATGACCATTCCATTTTTTGCGATATGGCACTGCAATACTTGAACTAACAATTGCAAGGCGCTGTACCCAAATAAAATTGATGTCCTTTTTTTTCCCACAAATGGAGCTTTCTTTTGGTGGCATTTAATTTAATCACCTGTGCGATTTTTTTTTTTTTTTGCACTATAAACAAAAAAGATCGACAATTCTAAAAAACAAAACAAAAAAAAACAATATTTTTTACTTTCTGCTATATAACATTCCCAATAAAAAAAAATCAAATGTTTTCATCATTTTAAGCCAATACATATTCTGCTACTAGGGGAAAGGTTATGTAATTTTTATTATTTTCTTTTTTTACTAGTAATGGTGACAATCAGTGATTTTTAGCGGGACTGCGACATATCAGCAGACAGACGCTTAACTGACATTTTTGATACTTTTGGGGGGGACCAGTGACATTACTACACGAATCAGTGCTAAAAATATGCACTGTTACTGTACTAATGACACTGACAGGGAAGGGGTTAACTCCAGGGGCGATCAAAGGGTTAAATGTGTCCCTAGGGTGTGCTTTCTAACTGTGTGGGGTTTGGGCTTGCTGCATAAACACAGAAACCTGTGTTCCTAAATAAGAGGAACACAGGATCTCTGTGTTCATTACTGACAGAACAGCGGTCTGCCGTGTTTTCAACGGCAGACAACCATTCTGTCTCCACAGGAAGTGATCACAGGTGCCCGGCGGACATCGCGGCTGCCGGACCCGCTGATTGGCTCCCCCTGTAGCCAATCGGTGCATGCACATGTCCGCACTAGCGGTCCCACGAAGGAACGTGCAGGCACGTCGTTCCGCGGAACAGTGCCGACCTGTCGCAGCAAAACTACGGCGGCTGGGCTTATCAGTTGACTTCAAGTGATCAAGGCAGGACAAGTTGTCCCTTTCCATAAAATAAGTATAGTCTTCTTAACTGAGAAGTACAATATTCGTAACAAATGTTTAACATATGCAGGAACAGATAATTCACCAAAAATGAAACAAAAAAAAAACTTTTGGAGTGCAGGATATTAGGTAAACCCAGAACAGTGGATGAGAATGAGCCTACTCCGGACCAAAATGCATAAACTATAGGGCAGGACCAGAAACAATGTACAAAGTCAGTCTCAGTCCCACAGCCTCTAAAGCACTCATGCGTGGGACGTAAGCCCATCTTACACATCCGAGAGGGAGTAAGGTGGCTCTGGTGAAATACCTTTATTTGAATAATCCTGTCCCTGGAATATTTCACTGAGCACTTATATTTTTCAACAAACTCAGTCCAGTCTTCATTAAAAAAATGTGTATTCAGGCTGGTCAAACAGGTCTGAGCAGCAACAAACCTAGGGTTGGAATTAGCCATTAGTGCAGAATAATATTCAGAAATCAGTTTAGTTGTGTCTAACTTTCTCAGTAGTTTCTCCAATGGAGGTAGATATAATGGCGAGGAGGTGGATCTGAATTGGGCTTTTAGTGCATGTCCAAGCTGAAGATATAAAGATAAAAAGGGGGGGGGGGGTAGGTTAAAGTCAACTCTTAGTTGAGCGAATGAATTAAGGCCCTGCTCAGTATATAAATGATTAACCACTTGCCGACCGCCGCACGACTATCTACGTCGGCGGTCAGCCCCTCACAGGCAAAGTGACGTAGGGCTACGTCACTAGCTTGTGAGGGTCTAGGGAGCGAGCGTGCGCCGCCGGAGGCGCGCTCCCGCTCCCGCGTGGTCACGGACCCCCCCCCCCCCGCGCGTGTGACCGGCGGACCCGATGTCCGTCGGTCACTCTGCGATCGGCGGGGGAGAGGGAGAAAGTCAGGCGGCTTGTGTAAACAAGCTGCCTGTCATTCTCCCCTGTGTATGAAGGATGATCATACGGTTCTACTATGTAGAACCGATGATCACTCTTCATACATCTGAAGCCACAGCCAATCACAGTAGAAAGCACGCCCCTAGGGACACACATAGCCCCTCCCTTTCAAAAAAAGTTAACCCCTTCACTGCCAGTTTATTTTTACAGTAACAGTGCATATGTATAGCACTGATTACTGTAGAAATGTCACTGGTAACCCCAAAAGTGGCAAAAATGTCAGTCAAGGGTCCGATCAGTCCGCCGCAATGTCGCAGTACCGCAAAAAAATCGCAGATCGCCGCCATTACGCGTTAAAAAAAAACAACAAAAATGACAAAAATCTTTCCCTTTGTTAGTAAACGCGATAACTTTTGCGCAAACCAATCAAAATACGCTGTTTGCGATTTTTTTTACCAAACATAGGTAGCATAAAACAAATTGGCCGAAAATGTTAAAAAATTTAGATTTTTACATTTTTTTGGGGGGGGGGGGAATTTCATATAAAAAAATGTGAAAAATATTGCTATTTTTGCAAAATTTACGCTCTTTTTTTGTTTATAGCGCGTGATCAAAAAATCGCACAGGTGATCAAATACCACCAAAAGAAAGCTCTGTTTGTGGGAAAAAAGGACACCAAATTTGTTTAGATACAGCGTCGCACGACTGCGCAATTGTCCATTAAAGTCACGCAGCGCCGAATCACAAAATACCCCCTGGTCAGGAAGGGGGTAAAATCTTCCGGGGCTTAAGTGGTTAAGGTATTTGATGTCTCTAGAGATCCAATGCTGTGGATCAGGGATAGTGAGGAGTTCATGCAACACAGGGTTATACCAAAGTGGATTATTGAGGGGAGGAAGTCCATACTTCCTTACATAAGCGAATCACTATAGTGTTAACTAGAGAAAATGTAGTTCTCAACATGGTCGTTGCAGGGCAACGTGTGTGGTAGATAATGTTATGTAAGGATTCATAGGATGAAACTATGGCAGCCACAGTATTGGTGCAGGCATTAACTAAAGCTGGATGCAACAAGTTATGTACAACCACAAGCTGAGAGGCTAGGTAATATAAGTAAAAATTAGGAAAGGCCAGGCCCGCTAGATGAGAGGGTAATTTTAAAATCTCGAAAGCCATCTTGGGAGCACGGTGGTTCCACAAGAAACCTGTCCAGATGGAATTAATTTGTCTAAAATGGGACCTCGGAAATTTTACATGGAGAGTTAGCTATCACATAAAGAAATTTGGAAGAAAAATAAATTGACTCCATCCTTTGATTGGTTCGCTGCTGCAGTTGAGTAATAACCAGGCAAAAATTGTTTACCACATAAGAGCTTAGGGGCAATTGTACCACTACTCCCAGATAATGAAAGGAGTTAACAACCTGGAGTTGAGAGCACAGATGTACTGCTTGTCCAGCCCCTGGGTCCAGCAGAAAAAAACTGGATTTAGCCCAATTAACCCTAAAGCCTGAGTACACACCAAAGCTCTCCATTTCATGAAGCAAGGAACATAAGGAGGCAGAGAGGTCAGCCAAGTATATAAGGGTATCATCAGCGTACATTGAAATTTGCTCCTATTTAGTGCCAACAAGTAGGCCTCCTATAGAGGAAGAAGATCATATACGGATAGCCAATAGCTCAATAGCCAAAGTGAATAATAATGGAGAAAAAGGACATCCTTGTCGTGTTTCTCTGGAAATGGAGAGCATAGGTAAAACAGATTTATTAATGTGGGCCCTGGCCTCTGGACAAGTATACAGGAGCCATATCCAAGCAATTATCCAAGGTCCAAATCCATAAAGCTGTAGCACTGTAAAAAGATACGGCCACTCCACACTGTCAAAAGCTTTACAAGTGTCTAATGAGAATATAACACGAGTAGTGGAGTGTCCTTGGGGGTATTGTAGGTTTTGAAAAAGTCTACGTATATTCATTTTCATACAGCAACTCGGAATTAATCCCTCTTGGTCACTTTGCACCAGTAAAGAGATCACCTTCTTTAAACAATTATCAAGCACCATCGCCAGAATGTTTACGTCTTTATTAATCAATAGTGATGAGCCAAACATCCCCCGGTTCGGTTCGCACCAGAAAACCGCAAACAGAGGAAAAGTCCCCTCGAACAAACGAACCCCATTGAACCTCGAAAATCAAACGGCCTCATTTTAAAGGCTTGAATGCAAGTTATTGCCCCACAAAAGTGCATGGGGGTCTGGGACCTGACCTGGGGAACATGTAGCAATGAAAAAAAAAGTTTTTAAAAACTATCGTTTTTAAAGGAGCAGTGATTTACTGATTTTAATGAGGCTTAAAGTGAAAATATAAAAATGAAAAATTCCTTCAATTATCGTGCCTGGGGGGTCCCCTGAATGTTTCCTGTACAGTAGTGCATCTCTACGATGGATGTAGCCTAGAAAAATGGACTGAGTTACAAGTGACAAATCACCTATCTCAATCACCGAGCGCTTGAGTGGTCTTATGGTGCAATATACATATACAACAACTAATTATTATATTGTTGATATAGGAAAGATGCTTCCTAAACATAAAACATCAATTCAAATAAAGTGCATATCACCTCAACAGTTGTCAAGAACCATATACACAAGCAGCGCTAAAACACATGACATATTCATTATCATGGTATGCAAGTCCAGATAAAGTTCATAGGGAAAGTGGTAGAAAAGTCTCTATGGAATCCACAAGGGGATAAGTCACCAGTGCTGGAGCCGGAAAAGAATGCTCAATCCCTTCACCTCACCGAGTGCATCACTCCCTAAGGAAACACACTTACCAGATACTGGCAAGACAATAGCCCAAAATCCACTCATGTATCCAGACCGGAATCTCTCAAGGATCCACTTGTAGAAAGATATACCACTGATCACCTGGATGCGCAGCGCTCCAGCATAGTGCATAGGAGAAAATACAAGGGGCACATAGAGCAGTATTGCCAGTAAAGGTTTATTAATGTCCAAAAAACCCTCCCCTCCACACATGCTCTTACAAACACACTAGGTAAAAACAGCGTAAAATGTCATAAAAGCAGGGCAGCATAGGACACCATCGGGAGCCTATTGGGCTTCCGTGTTGCTCGTCAGCGTTCAGGAAGTCCGCAAGTACTATCGAGTCCCCGCCTGGCGTCCTGCTGCTATGGTAACCGCGTTGCTTACGCACTGACCGGTTTAGTCATTCCAAGACTTCTGTGGAGGGCGTGAGCACGCGGCTGCGTTACCTCTACTTATCTCAGACCTCAGCCGACTAGTGATTAACCCCTTGCTGCAATCTCTGCAACCAAAGGAGAGCGGCCTCATAGGTAATCATTGATGTCAGATCTATTAACCTAGATCCATAGTCGATTACCCCTCCAGGCAATCGGCATCATCAACTTATCATTACAATTGATTAAAATCATCACATTTCTCATTGTTACAAAGCATAAGCCAAAAAACAGATCAATATAAGAATGTGGGTATATGACTGGCAATGGTTACCTGATATAATAAAGGCTAATCCTTTAATATTATATTGTATATAGCATGTGTACAAGTGATGGAACGGCAGGACAGTATCACTATATAGTATTATTATTATTAGATACCCAGACGCATAAACGGTATCACCCGAGTATATAAAAATTGATGCTCCCACACAGCACCCACTCTAATGCATGTACATATTACAAAAAGGCACCCTATCCATAAAAAGATCAGATCAGATGTATGTAGCCTGCTGCAGCAATACTGACATTTCTAAAGCAAAAAATGTCATATACAAATATACATACAAATTTCAAATCAAATGTGCTTGCCATACAGGTGCAGAAAAATTGGGCCTTGGTTGTTGGTGGTGTCTGAACACCATAACCCCTCACAGTTATTCTTGCTGGGTGCAGGAACAGGCCTTGTGGATAAAAAATCCATACAAATTTGAAATCGCATGTACTTGTCATACAGGTTCCAAAAATTTGGTGTTGGTGGTGCCTGAACACCGTAACCAACCCCTCATAGTTACTCTTGCTGGGTGCAGGAACGGGACCTGTTGGTAAGAATACCATACAAATTTGAAATTGCATGTATGATACAGATGCCAAAAATCGGGCCTTTGCTGTTGGTGGTGCCTGAACACTGTACCCAAGCCCTCACAGTTACTCTTGCTGGGTGCAGGAACGGAACCTGCTGGTAAGAATACCATACAAATTTGAAATTGCATGTACTATACAAGTGTCAAAAATTGGGCCTTTGCTGTTGGTGGTGCCTGAACACCGTAACCAAGGGCTCGCAGTTACTCTTGCTGGGTGCAGGAATGGGACCTGCTGGTAAGAATACCATACAAATATGAAATTGCATGTACTATACAGGTGCCAAATATTGGGCCTTTGCTGTTGGTGGTGCCTGAACACCGTACCCAAGCCCTCACAGTTACTCTTGCTGGGTGCAGGAAGGGGACCTGCTGATAAGAATATCATACACATTTGAAATTGCATTTACTATACAGGTGCCAAAAATCGGGCCTTTGCTGTTGGTGGTGCCTGAACACCGTAACCAAGCCCTCGCAGTTACTCTTGCTGGGTGCAGGAACGGGACCTGCTGGTAAGAATTCCATCCAAATGTGAAATTGCATATACTTGTCATACAGTTGCAAAAATATTGGGCCTTTGGTGTTGGTGGTGCCTGAACACCGTAACCCCTTACAGTTAGCAGGGCACAGGAACAGGGCCTGCGGTTAAAAATTACATACAGCATTTAAATTGTATGCACCTGTCATACAAGTGCAGAAAAATTAGGCCTTGGGGGTTGGTAGTGACCTAAACCAAAAACATTGTTGGAAGCTAGCAGAATCAAGGTAGAGGATTAGGATAGGCAGCATATGCAGTCTTCAAGGGATGGCAGATCCCTAGCAAATTCAATCAGTTACATCAGCATCAGGGGCTTGATAGCTCTTGTTGATACTGGATTGGTTTATTTTGATAAAAGTCAGCTGGTCAGCAGAGTCTGTGGACAGATGCACTCTTTTGTCTGTCACAAAAGCTCCGGGAGCACTGAACATCTGTTCGGAAAGCACACTGGAAGCCGGACAGGTTAGTAGCTCCATTGCATATTGCAAGTTCTGGCCAGTGGTCCATCCTCAAAACCCAGTAACCCAGTGGATGCTCAGCTGGAAAGGTCTCCAAGTCTGCTCTTGCGCCTAGATAATCATGCTCCATATGATGGAGACGCTGCCGATGGTTGCTTAAACCTAACAGCCCTGGGTGCTGCTGAGGACTAAAGAACTGTTTAAAGGCATCGGTCAGCCAGCCGCCTTCTACACCACTCCTCCTTTGGCTAAATGATGCCTCAGAAACACATCCAGAGAATGTTGACCTCCCAGTGTCTGGAAAGGTGGTACACAAATATTTTTTCAAGGCCTCCTCAAGATGTTTCATCCTCTGCTCCCTCTGCAAAGGCAGGATGAGCTCTGCAACTTTACCATTGTAATGAGGATCAAAAAGGGTCGCCAACCAGTAATGATCCCTCTCCTTGATAGCATGAATCCTTGGGTCCTTTCACAGGCTTTGCAGAATCAGGGAGTCCATGCAATGTAAGTTGGAGGAAGCATGAGCTTCTGAGTCCTCTGGGTCACTAAGGATGATATTGTCAGCAGGAGCAACCTCTCCCTAACCACGTACAACTCCTGGGGTTTCTGGGGAATCAAAACTATCCATTGAAGACTGCTGTATGCTATCCTCTACATCCATGCTGCTGAAATCCTCCTCCTCCTCCTCCTCCTGTGTGTTTTGTGTCCCTGCAAGAATGATATCTGCATAAAGGGGGCCTTGTGCGGAAAGGAAGTACTCCTCTTCCTCCCGCTGTTCTGCCTCAAGTGCCCTGTCCATGATTCCACACAGCGTGTGCTCCAGCAGGTAGACTAGAGGGATAGTTCACTGATGCATGCATCGTCCCAGCTCACCATCCTTGTGGCCTCCTCAAATGGTGACAAGACGATGCATGCATCCTTTATCAAAAGCCACTGGCATGGTGAAAAAAAACCAAGCTCCCCTGACCCTGTCCTTGTGCCATACTCATACAGGTACTCATTGATGGCCCTCTGCTGCATGTCCAGCCGCTGCAGCATTGCCAACGTTTAGTTCCACCAGGTGGGCATGTCACAAATGAGGCGGTTGGTGGGCAGGTTGAATTCCCGTTGAATGTCAGATAAGCGAGCACTGGCATTGTACGAATGGCGGAAATGGCCACAGCCTTTTCTGGCCTGCCTCAGGAGATCTTGGAAGCCCGGGTATCTGCTCAAGAAATGCTGCACCACCAGATTCAGAACATGTGACAAGCATGGAACATGTGTCAAGTGTCCTTGTCGGAGGGCAGAGAGAAGGTTGGTGCCATTGTCTCATACAACCATTCCTGGCTCAAGCTGTTGTGGCGTCCACCATCTCTGAGGCTGCCCCTGCAGAGCTGACAGAATCTCTGCACCGGTGTGACACCTATCCCCTAGACAGACCAACTGAAGCACATCATGGCATCTTTTAGCCTGACTGCTTTCGTAGCCCCTTGAATGCTTAGGGAGCACTGCTGCTTCAGAGGACAATTGAGCAGAAGAGGACATGGAGGAGGAGGAGGAGGTGGTGGAGTAGCCAGATGTGGCAGAAACAGCACCACGTTTTTGGAGGCGTGGTGGAAAAACAAGTTGCAACACTGAACCCTGTCCTGCATCCTTCCCAGCTGCCAGCAGAGTTTCCCAGTGCGCCGTGAACGAAATGTAAGGTCCCTGTCCATGCCTGCTGGACCAAGAGTCAGCAGTAATGTGCACCTTCCTGCTGACCGCTCTGTCCAAAGAGACCAAAACACTGCCTTCCACATGACGGTAGAGAGCCGGCATGGCCTTACGCGAAAATAAATGCCTTTTTGGGACCTGCCACTTTGGTGCAGCACATTCCACAAATGCTCCCACAAAAAAAGGGAGCAGAGTCTACCAGATGAAAAGGCAGCAATTGTAATGCTAGCAATTTGGCCAAGCTAGCATTAAGATGCTGAGCATGTGGATGGCTGGGACAGTATTTCTTTCTACGGATCAGCAACTGTGGTAGTTGCTCAAATCAAGTAGTGGTGTACTGCTAGCAGATTGGGTGCAAGTAGCTGGGGCACTTATTGCTGATCTATCATCCCTCTCAATGCTGGTATTTGAGAAGGTATGAGGTATAGTATGGTTAGAGATCACAGATGAGGAGCAAGGTGATGTATGCTTGTTTTGATCTGGTGCCTCTTTCAGGTGCTGTTGCCAATGGACTGTATGGCAGGTTGTCATATGCCTTGTCAAGCATGGGGTGCCCAAGCGGCTGGTGTTCTGGCCACACTTGATCCGCTTCAGACAGATGTTGCAAACAGCAACGCTGCGGTCTACTGCACATGTGCTGAAAAAAGCCCACACTAATGAACTTTTGGGAGTCCCCGGGGAGTTTGCAGCACCCTGCACCTGTGCTGTGATGCAATAGCTTGGCTACTGCTATGGCGGCCCCTAGAGCACATCCTGCCTCATTGGAGTTGTGCGTCCTCCTCCTCCTCCATCCTGTCAGGCACACAAGTACAGTCAGTGACCTCATCATCCCCTCCCTCCTCATGGAGCAAACTTGGCAATATGCTTCAGCTGTGGGAACATGACTGCTGGTTTCTTGTTCGTCATTGTCACCCCCTCTCTCAAGGCTTACGTTATTCCCTTCATCAACCTGGGAACCAACATCACAGCTTTTCAAATTGCTGCTCATCGTCCAGCAGCATGTCACTGACACTATGATCGAATAGTTCAGGTAACTCCTGTGTGCATGATGGTGGGGCGACAGAAGGAGTAGCTGTGTAGAAGGAGCCTGTGGAACGGGCCATTTTGGCAGCTGCAGTGGAAGGCAAACTACTGTGAGTGTGGGTGTCAGAGGATGAGGAGGATTAGCACGGCTTTGTGATCCACTCCACCAACTCTTCCACATGTTGTGGCTGAATAAAACGGGCAGCACCGGAAATAAAGGATGGGCGTGCCCCGCTTGCAGAGGATGCACTATGTCAGCTGTGACCACCACTTTTCACAATGGACACAGACGCTGCTTACTCTCTTTTCGTGGCCTGTGAGTGGCTGCCTCTCCTTGTCGGCCTTTCAGGCATGATGTTGATAGAGATCAATATAGGGTATACACAACTGACCGATAGATACTCAATGACCTGATATGATGTATTCAATAGCCCTATATATAGATAGAGATGTGATGGGAATAGGGTATACGCAAGTGACTGATTAAAATACTCTATCACCTGATATGATGTAATCAATAGCTCTATATATAGATAAAGATGTGGTGGGTATAGGGTGCATGCAAGTGACGATTAAAATACTCTAACTATCACCTGATATGATGTAATCAATAGCTCTATATATATAGGTAAAGATGTGGTGAGTATAGGGTATACGCAACTGACCGATAGATACTCAATGACCTGATATGATGTATCCAATAGCACTATATATAGATAGAGATGTGATGGGAATAGGGTATACGCAAGAGACCGATTAAAATACTGTATCACCTGATATGATGTAATCAATAGCCCTATATATAGATGAGGATGTGGTGGTATAGGGTGTACCCAAGTGACTGATTAAAATAATAAACAAATTGTTTAGATGTCCTAGTGTAAATTTATTGTCCCCAGAGCTGCTGGTCATCATGAACAGCACTGTTATCAACCCTGTATGCCTATGTATTTATTAGACTGTAAAAATCCCAGTGTGACTCCTCAGCAAAAAAAATGACAGCTGTTTGTAGTTCTGTAAAACTAAAAAAAAGACACAGTTTAGAAGAAGGAATCAGTGCAGTAATCTGTGTGGCAGCAATCAGCAGGCGGATGTGCAGCAGACAGGCTGGTGGTAGGTAAGCTGGCACAGAGCTTGGCAGACTGAAGGAGCAGCTATAGCAGACTGGAAGTGCAGATGCAGAGTCAGACAAGTCGATAACGGTAACGTTCAGGTAGATCGAGCAGAAACAGCAGGCAGAAGAAGAATCCAAAAACAATATATATTATGCATTTATAGCTTAGTGTAGCATCACCTGTAGCAGTCCCTGTACCTATAAGCCAAGCATGCATAGCCTACTGTTATGTGGCTGTCCCAAGGAATGCCATGTTCACTGGGCAGGAAGTACAGGAGACTGAACAAAAGGTGAACAAAATAATTCCTGTGGTTCCAGGAGTGCAGTAGTCTCAAGGGGATGGCTAAGACTGGTTTCTCACAGGAATGTTGTCATTGTGCAGAAGTGTCAGTTCAGGCAGCAGGCAGAGACATAGATCAGGAACATTGTTGCTGGTTTACACTGCTCTGGTGACACTGGGACTGTTGCGGTGGTGATCAGGAACACTTTTGCTGGCTGAAATGGTTTGGCGACACTTGGTCTGGTGTGGTGGTGATTTGAAACACTGTTACTGGCTTACACTGGCCTGGTAATACTGTGACTGGTGTGGAGGCGATCAGGAACACTGCTGGTGGCTGCATTGGTCTGGTGACCCTGGGACTTGGAGCAGAGATCAGGAACACTGTTGCTGGCTGCAATGGTCTGGTATGTTGAGGCTTGAGAACACTGTTGCTGGCTTACACTGTGCTAGTGACACTGGCCCTGGTGTGGCGGCAATCAGGAACACTGTTGCCAGCTTTCATTGGCCTGATGACACTGTCCCTTGTGTGGCAGCTTTTAGGAACCCTTTTGCTTGCTTACACTGGTTTGTGACACTGGCACTGGGGTTACGGCAATCAGGAACACTGTTGAAGGCTGCACTGGTCTGGTTACACTGCGACTGGTGTGGCGGCGATCAGGAACACTGTTTCCGGCTGCAATGGCTGTGGGGACACGGGCACTGGTGGGACAGTGATAAGGGAACACTGTTACTGGCTTATATTGTTCTTGTGACACTGTGACTGGTACGACAGCGATCAGGAACAGTGTTGCTGGCTGCACTGGTCTAGTGACACTGGGACTGGTGTGGCAGTGATCAAGAAAGCTGTTTGCTGACTTACACTGGAAGAGAGACACTGGGACTGGTGTGGCAACAATCAGAAACACTGTTGCTGACTTACACTGGTCTGATGACACTGGCTTGAGTGTAGCTGTAATCAGGAACAATGTTGCTTGCTGCACTAGTCGGGTGATCAGGAACACTGTTGCTGCCCACTCTGGTATAGTGTGGTGCAATTAGGAAGACTGTTTGCTGCTGCACTGGTCTGCCGACACTGTGACTGGGGTGGTGGCGATTAAGGGTTTTATGGCTGGTGACACTGTGGTGGTGTGGTGGTGATCAGGGACACTATGGCTGACTGCACTGGTCTTGTGGTACTGGGACTGGTGTAATGGGGATCAGAAACACTGTTGGTGGCTGCACTGGTCTAGTGAGGTGACCATCAGAAACACTGTTGCTGACTGCAATGGTCTGGTGTGTTGTTGATCAGGAACAGTGTGGTAACTATGAGGAAGACTGTTGCCAACTGCACTGGTCTGCCGACACTGTGACTATGGTGGTGGTGATCAAGTACATTGTGGCTGGTGGCACTGGAATGGTGACACTGTACTGGTGTGGTGGTGATTAAGGACACTGTTGCCTGCTGCACTGGTCTAGTAGGCTGATAATCAGGAACACTGTTGCTGTCTTCTGACTGGTGTGGTGTTGATCAGGAATTTAGGGCCAATTCAACCCTGCTCTGTGATCTGCTGTGCCCAAAGAACATAGTGATCACAGGGAGCGTAACTGTGCTCACTAGAGATCGCGCATGAGCAGCAAGGGTGGGAGGATGTTTTAAAATGCCCTCCAACCCTCAGGAGTGAGCCATCAAGCTTTTAAAGTACACTTGCCAGATGGCAAGTGGTTAAAGAAGCTTATATTAGAGTTATAGGGTAATTATGTGCTAGAGTACTAACAATTATGTCATAATATAAAACATTAAATATGAAAAATTGTGAAGGTAATTAATATTGGTAGTACATTTTTTTGTGCTTGTTCAATGACCCTCTACATCTATATTGTGGTCTGTGACCAGGAGTCAGCAGGAGGAACCAGAACAGCCAGAGAGGTGGACTTGGTATTTGACACACTATATTGGTCGATTAAATTGGTGGCTGTGACTTGGATATAGAGCAGACTTTCAGTGCACCATCTGCTCAACAGGTAAGTATAAAGTTGCTTTCATTACAGTGCACTGCCGATGTAATTTTTAGCCCACCGAGCAGAAAAAAAGTGGAAAAAGATTATTTTTTTAAAAAAGTTGTATTTTTTTTTTTTTTTTGAGAAACTGGGCTTTAGGAAACTAAATTTCATTTGGTTATGGTTTACATCTATATTTATTTAGTAGAAATTCCATGTTTAGTTTTAGAAATATCACTTATATAATAAACGATGCACATAAATTGTGTGCCAGGCATTATGCCTATTAAAGAATAATACAAATGCACAGTAAAATGTTTCAGTGATCTTTATTTTTTAAAGGATTCCACAGCTCTTTCAACAATGAGGGAAATCAGTGTGGCTCCACTATAAAGACTGGATTTGAAACAAATTTTCATGAATAAGAACTAATGCATGTTTTGTGCAGTTTACATATACGCTCGTTAGAGGGCACTTTATCACTGTTCCTTGCAGTTTGATTGACTATTTTCCATGCACTTTCATCCTGGCGGCTGATGGAATAATATTTTTTTTTAAAACTTGACATTTTTAAAATGTGAATATGCCGTACTGTCTTGTTGAAATTGCATATGCATGCCTGGAATAGCAAAGAGAGTTATTGATTTTTACAAGTTGGAATTTCTGTATAGTCTGCAAGGTGAGTATGTTAAAAATGCATAGAAATCAGTTTAGCCAAGCCATAAGGGACCTAAAAAATATAGAAAACTGCAAATAATGGGACTTCACTTTCTTACACTTTGACTCACAAAATTATCAAGAGCAAGGATCCTGAAACATAAAGTGAAACTCCGCTTTCAAATATTTTGCATAGCTGGAATAGTATGGGGTGTATTGGCTACCAGTCCACTAAGTTATCCTCTAAAATCTTCTCTCGGATCTCTAGTTAAACTTCCTGATGTTTGACAGTCTGTGTCACATAAGTGTTTCTAGTTCCAGCAGACTTTTTATTTCTACAGTTAAAATTTAAAACCAAAAATGTAAAATCAATAGCCTACTCCTTTTAACCGATTGCCGACCGCCGCAAGTACATATACTGCGGCGGTCAGCCCCGGCCAGGCAAAGTGACGTACCGGTACGTCACTAGCCTGGGAGCCAATAGCGGGCGAGCGCGTGCCGCCGGAGGCGGGCTCCCGCCGTGGCTCGTTCACGGACACCTCCGTGCGTGTGACCGGCAGACCCGATGTCCGCCGGTCACTCGCGATCGTCCGCTGTGAAGGGAGAAAGGCAGGCGGCTAATGTAAACAAAGCCGCCTGTCATTCTTCCCTGTGTAAAAGCACTGATCTAACGGTCCTGCTATGTAAGACCGTTGATCTGTGCTGTTACACACACAGCCACATCCCTGCACAGTTAGAAGCACGCTCCTAGGGACACACTTAACCCCTCCAATAAAGTTAACCCTTTCCCTGCCAGTGTCATTTTTACAGTAACAGTGCATATGTATAGCACTGATTACTGTAGTAATGTCACTGGTACCCCCAAAAGTGTAAAAAATGTCAGTCAAGGGTCCAATCTGTCCGCCGCAATGTCGCAGTCCCGCAAAAAAAATCGCAGATCGCCGCCATTACTCATAAAAAAAAACAACAAAAATGACAAAAATCTTTCCCTTAGTTAGTAAACGCAATAACTTTTGCGCAAACCATTCAAAATATGCTTATTGTGATTTTTTTTTACCAAACATAGGTAGCAGAAAACAAATTTGCCAAAAATTTTAAAAAATTTTGATTTTTACATTTTTTTGGGGGGAATTTCATATAAAAAAATGTGAAAAATATTGTTATTTTTGCAAAATTGTCGCTTTTTTTGATTATAGTGCATGATCAAAAAATCGCATAGGTGATCAAATACCACCAAAAGAAAGTTCTGTTTGTGGGAAAAAAAAGGACGTCAAATACCCCCTGGTCAGGAAGGGGGTAAAATCTTCCGGGGCTTAAGTGGTTAAAGTCTTACTAAACCCAGGGCCCTGAATTCACTATATTTGGTGTCCCACAGTGCACAGAACATGGAAATACAATCATTTTAGATAATATATAAACTGCTAAATACCCTTTCTCATCAGCAGTATATAGCAGTCTTGTGACATCTATCAGTGTTTGGTTAAAGCTCGTAGGAGGAGTTTTTATTCTCCTCTGACTGTGCTATGGGGCTGAAGGACCCCTGATCCTCTGTCTGATTAGTGCTGATTTGCCCTGTGCTGATCACATGCTCCCTCCTAAGAAAAAAAAAAAAACTCTCTATCAATACACACCAAACTGAGCATGTGCAGAGTGTCTCCAAAGGCTTTGACCTATCAGGAGAAGGATTGGGGACTGTGGAAGAAGGGGAGGATCATAGAAGACAGTCTTTTTACACAATGCAGAGGAATAATCCCTTAAATTCCACAGTGAGTATGACAAGCATGCTTTACTGTATATACAAACTGACTTTACTGTTGTGGGTTTAGTAACACTTTAATCTGAATCACCTTGAAGTTTGTAAATACTTACATCTGAAGGAACCACACAATTATTTCCTTGATTTTCATGACATGTATTCACTCTAGCCTGTGGGTAGGCACTGCTGTGTCACAGAATTCACAGAGCCTGACTTCTGAACTACAGAGGTGCTGTTTACCCGGAATCACTGCTTGCAAGCATCACGGTACAATGACATACGTAGTCCTTAGAATCTGGAAGTAAACCAAAAAATTTAGCGGAGAAGAAGCTGCAAAGCATGCAAGGAATTCAGGAAATTATGGAAAGAGATGGCCAGCGAACAGGCAGCACTCATAAAATGAAAGGAGGTTTTTCAAGAAAGATTATCTTGTATTTTCAAAAATAACTATTGTTTGTATTGCTATTACAATGCTAAAGTTAAAAAAATGAAAGTGTATGTTGTGACTATAGAACTTCTTTAACCACTTGCTACCCGCCCTCCGTCAAATGACGGCTGAGCGGTGTAGCTATTGTTCTGGGACGCCTTCATATGACGGCCCACCAGAACAGCCTCTCTCGCACACCCCCCGGGGCACGCGGAGCGACGATCTCGGTATAGAGTCAATGACATGACTCTTTACCCATGTGATCGGTTGTGTCCAATCACAGCCGGTCACATGTAAATGAGGAAGTGCCATTATTCGGCTCTCCTCGCCTCCCACTGTCAGTGTGTGAGGAGAGCCGATCAGCGGCTCCTCCTCATAGGGGAGACAAATACAAGTAATCAGGGCACTGATCATCAGTGCCCTGATTACACAATGTAAATAAAGTGCCAATTGCTGCCTACCATCAGTGCTCACAGTGCCCGCCATCAGTGCCCACAATCAGTGCCCATAGTACTGCCAGTCAGTGCCCATCAGTGCCTGCTCATCTAGGCACTGATGGGCACTGACTGGCAGCACTATGGGCACTGATGGGGCTGCCCATCAGTGCCACTCATCAGTGCCACCCGTCAGTGTCCATCATTGTCGCCTGTCAGTGCCCATCAGTGCCGCCCATCAGTGCCGCCTCTCAGTGCCCATCAGTGCCACCTATCAGTGCTCATTGGTGCAGCCTATCAGTGCTCATCAGTGCCACCTATCAGTGCCCATCAGTGCGGCATATTAGTACCTCCTCATCAGTGCCACCTCATCAGTGTCCATAAGTGCCACCTTATCAGTGCCCATCAGTGCAGCCTATCAGTGCCTATCAGTGCCGCCTCATCAGCGCACATCAGTGAAGGAGAAAAATGTATTTATTTTCAAAATTTACTCACAGAAAATAAGAAAAACTTTTTTTTTTCAAAGTTTTCTGTCTTTTTTCTTTTTTTTTTGTAAGAAATAGAAAACCCAGAGGTGATTAAATATCACTATATAAATAAAATTCAAAGAAATTTCCGCGCTAGTGTGATAAATGAAACAATGATAAATGTCTGCAGCCAACACAGAATCAACCAACAATGACTCAAAATAATAATAAACCATAAAAGTGTGGCGCTGAAAGTATAAATCACAATAATGATGAATAGTGTCCAAATGAATAAACAACTAATAATCACAATAATGTGCATATAGGAAAAAGAAAAACAGAATTGTGTCCAAATGAATAAGTCCAAAAGAAAAACTGATGTGAAGTCAATTCATAAATCCGCATGCACAGTAATCCAAGGGGGAATTCTTCCCGTGACACCAAGGGTATGTGGAGGAAAGGAACACCTCTGTGATGGGGTAAGAAAAAGCAGCTTACCAGATTACAATGGTTGCTCAACTTAATGAGTCAGCCTCTACCAGCTTTTAATCAAGACCACTGAGGATCTGATGTTGCATGGATACTTATTCAGTACAGATGGACCACCTCTTAGAATACGTTAAGGGATCAGTACAGGATAAAATCTCCTCAGTATTTTCCAGCAATCATAAATGAATATGTAGGGAAAGAGAAAATAAAGCCCATAGCGTGATCCCGTTTAAAATACAATCTTATTTATTTAAAAAAGGTACTCACATTGTGGCATGAATAAACAGGCATATCGATTAGCAATACAAGGGATGGAAGTGCGGCGTCCCGCAGACTGTCCCAGGTAGTAAGTAATGAAGGCCGGCGAAAAAGTTTCGAGGGGCGTGTGGACGTTGCGTCTGGAATCGCCAACGTTTCGTCTCAATAAGTCTATTGAGACGAAACGTTGGCGATTCCAGACGCAACGTCCACACGCCCCTCGAAACTTTTTCGCCGGCCTTCATTACTTACTACCTGGGACAGTCTGCGGGACGCCGCACTTCCATCCCTTGTATTGCTAATCGATATGCCTGTTTATTCATGCCACAATGTGAGTACCTTTTTTAAATAAATAAGATTGTATTTTAAACGGGATCACGCTATGGGCTTTATTTTCTCTTTCCCTACATATTCATTTATGATTGCTGGAAAATACTGAGGAGATTTTATCCTGTACTGATCCCTTAACGTATTCTAAGAGGTGGTCCATCTGTACTGAATAAGTATCCATGCAACATCAGATCCTCAGTGGTCTTGATTAAAAGCTGGTAGAGGCTGACTCATTAAGTTGAGCAACCATTGTAATCTGGTAAGCTGCTTTTTCTTACCCCATCACAGAGGTGTTCCTTTCCTCCACATACCCTTGGTGTCACGGGAAGAATTCCCCCTTGGATTACTGTGCATGCGGATTTATGAATTGACTTCACATCAGTTTTTCTTTGGGACTTATTCATTTGGACACAATTCTATTTTTCTTTTTCCTATATGCACATTATTGTGATTATTAGTTGTTTATTCATTTGGACACTATTCATCATTATTGTGATTTATACTTTCAGCGCCACACTTTTATGGTTTATAAATATCACTAAAAGAAAGCTCTATTTGTGTGAAAAAATGATAAAAATCTCATATGGGTACAGTGTAGCATGACTGCGCAATTGTCATTCAAAGTGTGAGAGCGCTGAAAGCTGAAAATTGGCCTGGGCAGGAAGGGGGTGAAAGTGCACTGTATTGAAGTGGTTAATGTCCCTCTGTCTCTCTCAAGACAGCTGATATCACCACATTGAGAGCTGCGGCCGGCGGCCGCCATTGCTGCTGGGCACCCGCAATCGCTGCCCTTGTAGAGAAAACGACAGTCTGCTGTTGTAAACACAGCAGTCCATTGTTCTCTCTGGAATGAACACAGAGCACCTGTGATCCACCTATATAGGATCACAGGTCTCTGTGTTGATTCAACAAGCCCATCTCCCTCACAGTTAGACAACACCCCCTAGGCATACACTTAACCCTTTGATCGCCCCTGAGTTAACCCCTTCCCTGCCAGTTTCATTAATAAAGTAACAGTGCATACTGTATATTTAGCACTGATTACTGTAGTAATGTCACTGGTCCCCTCAATAATGTCAGTTAGGGGTCAGATCTGTCCACGCAATGTCGCAGTCCTGCTAAAAATCGCAGGTTGCCACCATTACTAGTAAAAAAATAAAAATAAATAAAAATGACAAATCTTTCCCTAGATGGTAGACGCGATAACGTTTGCACAAATCAATCAAAATGCGCTTATTGGGATTTTCTTCACCAAAAATATGTAGCAGAATACAAATTGGCCTAAAATGATGACAAAATTTGATTTTTACATTTTTTTTATTGGGAATGTTATATAGCAGAATGTAAAAAATATTGTTTTTTTCAGAATTGTTGCTCTTTTTTTGTTTATAGCACAAAAAATAAATAAATAGCATGGGTGATCAAATACCGCCCAAAAAAAGCTCTATTTGTGGAAAAAAAAAAGGACATCAATTTTATTTAGGTACAGCGTCGCACGACCGTACAATTGTCCATTAAAGTAACGCAGTGCCGAATCGCAAAAAATGGCCTGCTCATTAAAGCGGACTTCCGGGCTCAAAATCGACCTAATCGATTTTGTGTCCATCCGCTTGCTCTTCTTCAGCTGAAAAGGAATTGGATAGTTAGGGTTATTTTTTTTTTTACTTACCTTGTAATTGTAGAAAGAAATACTCACCTATTTTCCACTTACTCCCTCTGTGGCCGCGGCCCGCGCCGTCACTTCCAGTTTGCAATGATTCCTGGGAGCTGAACGTCATCGCTCCCAGGAATCAATGCGACGGCACCGGCCCCGCTCGTCACTTCCGATGCTACGCCACATTCCCTGCTAAACAGCTTCTGGGCAGCTTCTCCCAGAATGCGCCGGTGAAGGACGCAGAAGAGGATCACGCTGGCTTCAGCTGCCCACAACAGAGATGGCAACGCTGGAGAAGAAATTTTAAAAGTGAGTATTTCTTCTTGCAGGTAAGTGCGAACCGGGACAGATCAGAGGATAGCCATTGTGGAATGTACTAGCCCTGACTGTCCCGGGGTATGTTCATTGAAAAACGATTCTGTGCCCGGAACTCCGCTTTAAGGGAGTAAAACCTTCTAGTCCAGAAGTGGTTAAAAGATCGACTTAAAAAATAGCATACATTGAACAGATGTATCGATGAGCTGAGGGTTTCATCTGAATCCTGGTTTGGACTTTGGAGTTTCCAGTGTTCAGAAAATTCAGTGACTGGCTGAACTAAATAGGTGTTTGGCCTTGCCAAGTACAGTGGGATGTGATACACTCTCTTACTACTGTGGCTATTTGTGACAGCTTCCTGCTCCGGGCTCCAGGTTCTTGGGGAGCCAGCAGTTGCCGATGTCCTAGTAACCATGACTCATCCCCCCGTGCCCATTCAGCTGTTAGCCATGGATTCCAGACTGACAAGTGAATCCAAATAAAGGGGTGAAGTGTAAAACAAACGAAAAAAAAAAAACAAAATGCCATGGTTTCACCCCCAATATTCATACCAGGAACTTCAAATCTGATATGGATTTTAAGGGGGAGAACCCCCCCTCCCCCATTTTCCATGCTCTCCTTTCCTGGATATAGTATATAAAAAGGTGTATCTCACACGTACCGATACAGACTATGCCACAATTTAATTTTTTTACCCCAAAAGGGTGTATATTGAATAGCGGAATAGAAAAAAGTATACA
This sequence comes from Pelophylax lessonae, assembly GCF_965119305.1. Lineage (NCBI taxonomy): Eukaryota > Metazoa > Chordata > Amphibia > Anura > Ranidae > Pelophylax > Pelophylax lessonae. The sequence goes on along the minus strand of NC_138770.1, from coordinate 505,064,514 downwards.
AAACGGTGTATCTCACACGTACAAACACAGACTAGGCCCCGATTACAATTTTTTGTACCCTAAAGGCAGGATGAGGATGAGGAAGAGGAGTAGGAGGAGTTCGGAACAGGAGGCAAACTGAAGCGCCCTGCAATCCTCGCCGGTGGAAGATGCGCCAAACAAATTTAAAAGGTGTATCTCACACGTACCGATACAGACTATGCCGCAATTTAATTTTTTTCACCCCAAAAGGGTGTATATTGAATAGCGGAATAGAAAAAAGTATATAGCAAGGTGTATCTCACAGGTACCGATACAGACGATGCCGCAATTTAATTTTTTCACCCCAAAAGGGTGTATATTGAATAGCGGAATAGAAAAAAGTATATAAAACGGTGTATCTCACACGTACAAACACAGATTAGGCCCGATTACAATTTTTTGTACCCTAAAGGCAGGATGAGGATGAGGAAGAGGAGTAGGAGGAGTTCGGAACAGGAGGCAAACTGAAGCGCCCTGCAATCCTCGCCGGTGGAAGATGCGCCAAACAAATTTAAAAGGTGTATCTCACACGTACCGATACAGACTATGCCGCAATTTAATTTTTTTCACCCCAAAAGGGTGTATATTGAATAGCGGAATAGAAAAAAGTATATAGCAAGGTGTATCTCACAGGTACCGATACAGACGATGCCGCAATTTAATTTTTTCACCCCAAAAGGGTGTATATTGAATAGCGGAATAGAAAAAAGTATATAAAACGGTGTATCTCACACGTACAAACACAGATTAGGCCCGATTACAATTTTTTGTACCCTAAAGGCAGGATGAGGATGAGGAAGAGGAGTAGGAGGAGTTCGGAACAGGAGGCAAACTGAAGCGCCCTGCAATCCTCGCCGGTGGAAGATGCGCCAAACAAATTTAAAAGGTGTATCTCACACGTACCGATACAGACTATGCCGCAATTTAATTTTTTTCACCCCAAAAGGGTGTATATTGAATAGCGGAATAGAAAAAAGTATATAGCAAGGTGTATCTCACAGGTACCGATACAGACGATGCCGCAATTTAATTTTTTCACCCCAAAAGGGTGTATATTGAATAGCGGAATAGAAAAAAGTATATAAAACGGTGTATCTCACACGTACAAACACAGATTAGGCCCGATTACAATTTTTTGTACCCTAAAGGCAGGATGAGGATGAGGAAGAGGAGTAGGAGGAGTTTGGAACAGGAGGCAAACTGAAGCGCCCTGCAATCCTCGGCGGTGGAAGATGCACCAAACAAATTTAAAAGGTGTATCTCACACGTACCGATACAGACTATGCCGCAATTTAATTTTTTTTAACCCAAAAGGGTGTATATTGAATAGCGGAATAGAAAAAAGTATATAAAACGGTGTATCTCACACGTACAAACACAGACTAGGCCTCGATTACAATTTTTTGTACCCTAAAGGGAGGATGAGGAAGAGGAGTAGGAGGAGTTCGGAACAGGAGGCAAACTGAAGCGCCCTGCAATCCTCGGCGGTGGAAGATGCGCCAAAAAAATTTGAAAGGTGTATCTCACACGTACCGATACAGACTATGCCGCAATTTAATTTTTTTCACCCCAAAAGGGTGTATATTGAATAGCGGAATAGAAAAAAGTATATAAAAAGGTGTATATCTCACACGTACCGATACAGACTATGCCGCAATTTAATTTTTTTTACCCCAAAAGGGTGTATATTGAATAGCGGAATAGAAAAAAGTATATAAAAAGGTGTATCTCACACGTACCGATACAGACTATGCCGCAATTTAATTTTTTTCACCCCAAAAGGGTGTATATTGAATAGTGGAATAGAAAAAAGTATATAAAATTGGTGATTTTTCAATAGCACATGTGAACACAGCAGTGTCTTATGTTTTATGTCACGGACAGCAGCAGGCTATGAAAGGGAAAAATTCCCCTTTAACTTTGTCATTTTTAAATAGCAGATTAGAACAGCAATCTGTAGTAAAATATAGCTGAACGCTGCACACAACAGACTGATAAAAATATTTTTTTCTCCCTCCTCCTCCTCCTCCTCAGTGGGCTCAAGTGAGGGCAAAAAGTTTGTTCACTGCACCACCCCCCACACAGCAAAATCGATGTAGATCGCTAACGGATGATTGTTCTGTCCTGTGTCTCCTAATCTCTCCCTGCCTACTCTCTCCAGCCTGTCCCTAAAATGCTCTTCTATCTTTCCCTGCCTACACTCCGACCTGTCCCTGCATTCTTTTAGGGCACAATGTTTTTTTATCCCTGTCTGTCCCTAATAAGCAGCAGCCAGCACCGTTATGTGTGCTCTCTCCCTACACTAGAGCAGACTGACGCACAGCGCGCTGTGTCTCTAGCTTATAAAGACCTGGGTCACATGCTTCAGCTGGCCAATCACAGCCATGCCATTAGTAGGCATGGCTGTGATGGCTTCTATGGCACACCAGTTAAACGCTTGTTGATTGGCTGTTGAAAGCCCGCCATTAAAACCATGCCATTACATACAAAACAGGAAATAAAATTACCGAACACGGATTTTAAACCTGAACATACAGTAAAGTTTTCGGGTCTGTGTCCGGGTAACAAAAATCCAATTATCCCGAATAATACAGTCTGTGTTCGCTCAATACTACTTAGAACAAAACTAGAGAAACTTAACATAAATAAATCACTGGGACCGGGTGGCTTGCACCCGAGAGTTCTTAAGGAGCTCAGCCAGGTGATTGCCAGACCATTATTCTTGATCTTTAAGGATAGTTTACAGACGGGTATGGTGCCAGCTGATTGGAAAAAAGCCAACGTGGTACCAATATTTAAAAAGGGGCCGAGATATATCCCGGGTAACTATAGGCCGGTCAGCCTAACATCAGTAGTCTGCAAGATTTTTGAGGGGATGTTAAGGGACCACATACAAGACTTTAGTAATGAAAATGGTATTATTAGTAGTAATCAGCATGGATTCATGAAAAATCATTCTTGCTAAACCAATCTATTAACCTTCTATGATGAAGTGAGCTGCCACCTAGATAAAGGTAAGCCTGTGGATGTGGTTTATCTGGACTTTGCAAAGGCCTTTGACACCGTTCCCCACAAACGCTTACTGTTCAAACTAAAGAAGGTAGGTATGGACCATAACGTGAGTACCTGGATAGAGAACTGGCTCCAGGGGAGGTTGCAAAGGGTGGCGATTAATGGGGAGTACTCAGATTGGGCAGGTGTGGAAAGCGTGGTCCCCCAGGGTTCTGTCCTGGGGCCAATCCTGTTTAATTTATTCATAAGTGATCTAGAGGAGGGAATATCGAGTAACATCTCAGTATTTGCGGATGATACTAAACTAAGCATGCCAATATCTTCTGGGCAGGATGTGGAAACCTTACAAGCGGACCTGAACAAAATAATGGGGTGGGCAACTACATGGCAGATGAGGTTTAATGTTGAAAAATGTAAAGTAATGCACTTGGGTGCCAGAAACCAGAAAGCAAGCTACTCATTATGGGGGGAACCTCTGGGTCAGTCTAGGATGGAAAAGGACCTGGGGGTACTGGTAGACAATAGGCTTGGCAGTGGCATGCAATGCCAAGCCGCTGCAAGCAAAGCCAACAGAATACTGGGATATATAAAAAAGGGGATTCACTCCAGAAATAAAGAGATTATTCTCCCACTCTGCAAAACTCTGGTCCGGCCACATCTGGAGTATGCTGTCCAGTTCTGGGCACCGGTCCTCAGAAAGGATGTGCTGGAACTGGAGAAAGTCCAGAGAAGGGCAAAAAAAATAATTAGGGGAATGGAGGACATCAGCTATGAGGAAAGACTACAAGCACTGAACTTATTCTCTCTGGAGAAGAGACGATTGAGGGGGGATATGATATCAATGTACAAATACTGCACTGGCTACCCTAGCATAAGGAACAAACTATTCAGAGAAAGGGAATACAATAAGACACGTGGCCACTCACTAAAACTAGAGGAAAGGCTGTTTAACCTTAAAATACGCAGGGGGTTCTTCACTGTGAGAGCAGTAAGGATGTGGAATTCTCTTCCGCAAGCAGTCCTATCAGCAGGGAGCATTGACAGTTTAAAAAACTATTAGATGGGCACCTTAACCGGTTGCCGACCGCCGCACGACTATATACTGCGGCGGTCAGCCCCGGCCAGGCAGAGTGACGTATCGGTACGTCACTCGCCTGTCACTGACTTGCGAGCCTATAGCGAGCGGGCGCGCGCCCGCCGAGGCGCGCGCCCGCCGCGGCTCGTTCACAGGCAAGTCAGTGCGTGTGACCGGCGGACTCGATGTCCGCCAGTCACACTGCGATCGCTCCTGTGAAGGGAGAAAGACAGAGCAGCTTGTGTAAACAAGCTGCCTGTCAGTTCTCCCTGTGTAAAAGTAAAGATCTGACCGTTCTACTATGTAGAACGGTTGATCTTTGCTTTTACACCAATAGCCATGTCCCTACACAGTAGAAAGCACGCCCCTAGGACACACTTAACCCCTCCCTGTCCAATAAAGTTAACCCCTTCCCTGCCAGTGTCATTTTTGCAGTAACAGTGCATATGTATAGCACTGATTACTGCAGTAATGTCACTGGTAACCCCAAAAGTGTCAAAAATGTCAGTCAAGGGTCCGATCTGTCCGCCGCAATGTCGCAGTACCGAAAAAAAAATCGCAGATCGCCGCCATTACGCGTTAAAAAAAAAAACACCAAAAATGACAAAAATCTTTCTCTTTGTTAGTAAACGCGATAACTTTTGCGCAAACCAATCAAAATACGCTTTTTGCGATTTTTTTTACCAAACATAGGTAGCATAAAACAAATTGGCCGAAAAATGTTAAAAAATTTTGATTTTTACTTTTTTTTTTGGGGAATTTCATATAAAAAAATGTGAAAAATATTGTTATTTTTGCAAAATTTACGCTCTTTTTTTGTTTATAGCGCGTGATCAAAAAATCGCACAGGTGATCAAATACCACCAAAAGAAAGCTCTGTTTGTGGGAAAAAAAGGACGTCAAATTCGTTTAGGTACAGCGTCGCACGACCGCGCAATTGTCCGTTAAAGTCACGCAGTAAAAAATCGCAAAAAAACCCCTGGTCCTTTAGCAGCCAAATCCTCTGGGGCTTAAGTGGTTAAAGACCACAACATACAGGGGTATACAATGTACAGTTAACAGCAAACACACACACACTTCATAGGTTGAACTGGATGGACTGATGTCTTTTTTCAACCTCACTAACTATGTAACTATATAACTATGAGTGGTTCCCGAGCCATTATCACCTGAAAGCCGTCAGCCGGCTCTAAAAAATATACCCGACGTAGAGCTATGTCTATGAGCTATGTCGATTCGAGGGAAGTGGTTAATCTATAACCATAGCTAGGGGATGCTGTATGTAGTTAGTCCCATCCTTCTTCTTCTTCATGCTTTAGCCTCCATTCATCACATGTACTGTATTCTGCTGGAGCTAGAGCTATAATTGTTTTTACCTGTCTGATGTTCAACTGTTATGATCCTCACAAATTTTGGGTGAAAGCTTTCAACGATCAGCAAAATGTAATTTGGACTGAGTCACTGTCTGCCAAGCTACTGAGACTGTAAGTTAAAGCAGTATTGAACCCAAAAGCAAGCGTTTACTTAATTGCAATTTATCAGTTCTTAGATGTGATGGCTGAATTAGTTTCCTTTTTTTAGGCTTTTTTTAAATTTTTTTCTACCTAATGATCTGGCCAGTAAGTCTGTTGTTTTTCAAAACAACAAACTCTCTTCCAGATGTTTCCGTTTACAAGGTTGGGACAAACCATTTAACAATGACAGGGATGCTTACAATGATTAGCTTTTATTTATTCATCCTAAAAGTAAAAAAAAATAAAAAAATAAAGGATTAGGTGGAGTTTAACCTCAATTTGTTAGTGTATTTAAATCTGCTAATACATTTAAAACTACCCCCCTCCAGACTGACAATGCTACTGTCTGCTGTGCCCCCTGCCCTCCTCCATCCAAGATGGGGACACTATAATACGGCCAGATCACCAGGTGAAAACAGAGGGAAAAAGCCAAAAAAATAAGAAGAGAACTAATGTAGTCACTACATCTAATGATTTTCAAGCTGAAATATATTGCATTTTTGGTTTTAGGTTTAAAGTGATTGGACCCTGGCCAAACATTTTCTTGCCCCCCCCCCCCCCCCCCATGCAATTTCCAACATGTAGACTTATGTAAAAGCCATCACAGGACCAATCTCCTCCATTATTACACAGTACCCTCCCCCCCATCATTACACAAGACCCCTCCCCCATACTACCCCCCTCATTACACAGGACCCCCTCCTCCATCATTGCAAAGGACCCCTTCTCCATACTACCCCCATCATTACACAGGGCCCCCTCCCCAATACTCCATCCACAGATCCCTGCACCCCCCCCCCCCAATTGATCTTACCATGATAGTGCCAAAGGATGTCAGACGAACACCAGGAACATAGAAAACCACTACGTTTTCTCTCCTGTGCTGTGCAGTAAGCCCCAACAGACTCTTGTTAGGTGTGTTTATGTATGTGGACAATGTACACCTCGCTGCCTTTTAAAGACTGGGGAAGACCAAAGTCTCTAAAAACATAAGAAAAAACAGAAGGCGCGTAGATCTAACGTATTATCCTAGAATCCTCGATACATGTTTTTATTAAATTAAACAAAGGTGAATATACTCACAAACAAATACTTATACTTATGTATCTATTATTATTAATTTTATTATACAGGATTTTTATGGTGCCAACAGTTTGCACAATATTTTACAACATGAGGGCAGACAATACAGTTACAATACAATTCAGGCGGAATCAGAGGGCCCTGCTCGTTAGAGCTTACAATCTAGAAGGGAGGGTCAAGTGAAAAAATGGCAATAACTGTTGGGGATAAGCTGATGGAGAAAATTAAAATACAGTTGTTAGGTGTGGGTAGGATAGACTTCTCTGAAGAGGAGGGTTTTCAGGGATCATCTAAAAGCTAAAAGAGTAGGAGATAATTGGACAGATTGGGGTAAGGAGTTTCATAGAATTGGAGAGGCTCTGGAAAAGTCCTGGAGGTGGGCATTGGAGGATGTGACGGGGGAGCTAGAGAGCAGGAGGTCTTGGAAGGAAAGAATAGAATGATTAGGTTGGTATTTTGAGGCTAGGCTAGTGATGTAGTTGGGGGCTGAGTTGTGGATGGCTTTGTAAGTTGTTATTAGTATTTTGAATTTAATCTATACATATACTCACAAACCAGTACTGGTGTCATGGCTTTAACATAAAATCATCCACTCATGTCCGTGTGAAAAGATCCACTACACATGCAGAGAGGAACAAAAAGAGGCCCCAAGTGAGAGCAGCACTGGACAAGACAACCACAGACCTGGATCCTATGAAGTTCCTTTCCTGCACAAAAAAACATCCAGATGAGGCTCTGAAGAAGAGGGAAACCTTGAAATGCATTAGCCAATGTGTCTGCAAGTGTAGTGGATCTTTTCACACAGGCATGAGCTGATGATTTTATGTTAAAGCTATGACACAAGTACTGGTTTGTGAGTATATGCACCTTTGTCTTATTTAATTAAAACATGTATCAAGCATAATACGCTAGGCCTACACACCTTTTGTTTTTTTATGTTTCTAAGAACACCAAGACTACCCCGCGAGCCCTCGGGCGAAGAAGTTATTCAGCGGGCCGATGGCCTGCAGCTTGCTGGACATGGTGTGGGAGAGAGGGGTCGATGTGGCTTACCCGGGAGTAACAGGCGCTGTTCCTGGACAAGGTTTACCTTACCCAGGGGGCCAACCACCGCACAGGCTGCAGACATAACACCCAACCAATCACCAGCACCCCAACATTCGATTCCGCCATCATCTTCTGAGTAATAGCCATATCCACTTATCAACTATTTTGAAACAGCGTGGGCTCAAGGGGCAGCTCAGCTGCTTTGGGCCCCTGTCAAAGTCTTACCTTGCCCTCCTGTTGGCAGCCATCATGGACATGTGCAGACTGCTGCCTCTTATAAACTCTGATTGCATCATCACTTGTCTGCTGCTTGGGTGTCGCACAGCGATGCTGCTGCACACCTGACTATATCAATCACCTGATGGGCTGCAGTCCTTGCCTTTGCGTTTGTGCTCCAAGGTGCATTACTGCTAGCAGTCTTCTGTTCTCTGTGTTCCTCCGTGTCTAACCAGGCTTGGCTGATGACTCTCCTGGCTCCTGACCCCGCATATGGCAGATGACCCGGCATCGGCAGACCACCCGCATCTGGACTCGACCCCAGCTTGGATGACTACCCACTTCTGGACTTGACCCCGGCTTGGATGACTACCCACTTCTGGACTTTACCCCGGCTTTGATGACCACCCGCTTCTGGACCTGATCTTGCTCCTTTCTCTTGCTGTGCGTTTTATTGTTGTTTGCTCCAATAAACTGCCTTATTTTACCTGCGTCTCTGTGTGGTCTGGTTTCCTGGCACCCTGAAAGCCCCACAACAATGACTGGCCTGGGGCAACTTCCCCTTTTGCCCCACGTTAAAGACAGCCCTGTAAGAGTGGCTCTGTCAATACCCTTGCAAAGAAAATTTGGGCCAGGGATCCAAGAACTGTATGATAAGGGGATAGACATGCATCCTAAATACTGTAGTATATAAAAAATGGAGTTGAATATTACTTTAATATAAAGAAAGGGTTCTGCGCTACGGATACGGGAGAAAGGCTGCAGCCTCCCTCAGATGTAACCAGAGGTTATATCTAAGAGTGTAATTCAAATAAGGGTTGAGGAATATGGCGCTGCCTGGGAAAAGGATGTAGGGGAAGATATGCACTGGAGTGGGAGTAGAGTAATAATAGATCAAGTACCTTATGTAGATAATAAACATAAAATCATATATGGATGAACCTTGACTGTGCAAATCCAGCAAATAAGCAAAAAAAGGCTAAAAAAATATATGACAATAATAAATAAAATGACTGGTGTAGCGGTCTGGGCTACCTGGTTGTGCGCCCAGTAAGGTGACTAGGTGACACAAAATTGCACAAAAAGGGAATCAAAAGAATGTGTGATATAAAGTGACTGTGCAAATAAAGTGCAACAAACTGGGTCTCAAAATGAAATCCCAATAACAGTGACCAAGTGCATAAGTATGGTAAACAATAGTAGATGGTTCAAATGCAAAAGTTGAATATACAATCCAAAATGACTTAGTGGTGTGTAAACGAAATATATAATAGTGACCAGTGCAGTAAATCCAATGACTGAAGGAAACAGTCAGGTGGAAATACTCAAATGTGGGTGAACATCCACATCCAATAAATAGTGACTAAATAAAGTATGGGGTGAATAGTGCATGAATCACAATAAATAGTCCATAATGTGGTGGTTATCAAGTAATGTGACTAATCTTCATGTGATAATTCCCGACTGGACTTGGGGGTGATGCTGTGGCGTTTGAGTGCTCGAGATCACTGTAATATAAGATGCACTCACCAGAAATCCCAACCCCACACAGGGGTATTAGGCAGAGATTATACACTGGGTGGTACTGTATAGGGGTGCCCGGTCCTGGGTGATCCTGGATGGTAATCCTGAGTTCCTAATTCCCAAGTGGGGGTCCTCAGCTACCTGGTGAAGGCTTAGTCCCAGCCTGTCCTCCAGTAATGGAATGGTGTATCTCTCACATAAAATGAACAAGGGGAGGACACCTAGCGTAATACTGCAAACCAGTTTTATTAAAATAGGAGGTAATGTACTCACATATAATAAGCAGTAAAACAGCGGTAAAACAGCGGGGTTGTGGATATCCGGAATGCTGTGCGTTCCACAGGAGCCTGGAACAGGAAGTGACGTGACGGCGCCGTACGCGTTTCGTTATTAGATGTCCTCAGCAGTGTATTTGAATTAATATTACTTTAAGCTCTCCCATTGGTGACAAAATATGTGTTTTATTGAAGACTGGTTGGGAAGGTACTCTTTCAGACAGGCATTCCAGCTCTGGATTGCAAACATTGTTGTTGTAATCTCCAATCCATAATAATGGCACTGAGGGGTACTGAGCATTTATTAATCAAAAAATGTATGGAAGTTGAAGGTTTACAATACTTTAAAAAAAAATGTACTCACAGAAGTATATACTGTAGTATGCTATTGCTTTTGTTGGGATACACTCCTCAATGTCAAGCTCCAAACTTAATGTTAAGCTCATCTCATCAGCAGAGAAGAGAAAGCTATACACCGCTTTTTTCACAAATATAATATAAGTTATTGTGAGTAGAAAGAAAACTTGAGGCTGTTGTAGGGAAAGCACAGGGAAAGCTGACAAACTACAAAGGAAGGCATTAGGGTAATTTTAGGAAACTATAGTTTCATTCTAATTGCCAGCTCTTTGACAGTCAACCCCTTTGTTGCCTTTTTTTTTCTTATAAATTTGGGGCTTGTTTGTCTTTAATTTTATTTTGCTGCTGCAAGGTTAGCTTTAGGAAAATTGGGGGTTTGTTTCAGGATGTGGTGTTTTGGGCTTTTCATTTATTTTTGTGGTATTTTTTCATGTTTAAAAGGCCATTTTTTTTTCTTCCTCTAAAAAAGTGGGTTTTCGTGAGTTTTTTACATTATATTTTTTAGTCCTAAAAATTAGATTTTAACAACCACATTTGCCCCATAGAGAATTGGATCACCTTTAAGTTGGGTGTTTGCTGGATTTTGAACAATCATGGGTCATTGAATCAATGAACCCAGCCACATTTGTCCACCACCAGCATCATGTAATCACTGTGGCCTTTTAAACCAAGGGATGAATGAAATCCAAAGGAGAAACTACTTTGATAACGAAAATAAATGTGTAAGACTGGATACTCTAACTTTTAGAAAGTCTGACAAGTAAACACAATAGGAATCATGAAAACAGATTGCAATGCTATTTGACATAATTATAGCCAATGCTGGAAACCATTGTGTGTCTATGAGATAGTAACAAGATAATCATCTAACAAAGCATTTGACATTACCATTTTGTGTTCCCATTATCACAGTGTGTTATCTGTTTTCCTGCATCTCTGAAAGTAATTGAAAAAGAACAATTAGATGATCTGAGTATTTCAGATCAAGAACATTACTTTGTCTTTGTGAATCCATCGAGTCGCATCCACTAATACATCAAAAGCATAGTATGCCCGAGAATACAATCCATACTTTTATTCTATTATTTTTAGGGGGTGTGCACTGCAGTATTCAGTTTGTTCTGAACTATAATTATAGTGTGTAAGCTCCTGGCTTGAGCCATTATGCTCACATATTCATTGTAATATTACTAGCTATGAAGCATTTAATTTAGTGTAAAAAGTAACAATGAATAAGCCGTGACTCACCGCTTTTACCTTATTTAAACTACAATACCAATATGCCGACAAGATAGGTGGATTTTTTTTTTTTATTATTTCTGTGAATACAGCTTCCAAATTCACTGCTATGTAGCTTCAAATGCCTTTTTATATTATATGAAATGGGAATACTAATGTATCCCTGATTAGTAAGCTTAACAAGACATTTCTTTTTTTCATCTGGCCACACATTTGGCTGTTCTATTTTGAAAGATAAGATTCATAGGATTTGAATAGGACATTAATGTAAGATGCATATGCTATTAGGTGTGTGTGCGTCTCTGTAGGTAGCGATGGTTTATTTTTGCCATTAAAATGGAACTTAACTGTATCCCATCACCACAAACTGGAAATGCTATTTAATAGTTTGTAATATTCAGAGCAAACTCACCCATCCATCCATGTCTCCATGCTTTATTTTGTTAAAAAATAACATTGAAATTTCTAGCCGTGGCCATCTAGAGTATCGGTAAATTATTTACATTTGTGTATATATATATATATATATATATATATATATATACCATGTGGTAGAGCGTTGTGACCCACAACTCTCAACCATATCAGTTGAGGGGCTCCAGGGAGCTTGCGACATGTGAGCCGGTGTTTTCTAAAGTCCATTTTGGGACCTGGAGCCTGGAGTTTTCTAAGTGATCTGGGTGGGATGAAATCTCTAATCCTGGGTCCAGGTATTCAGAACAGCCAGCATACTGATTGGTCAGGTGTGTGCTGGGCTTTTAGTAATGACCTGACCGTGGTTCTGGGCTCCACCCCAGCAGACAGGAGGTCAGGCCCAGGAGTCAGGAGGGCTCCATGTGGGAGCCAGTGCAGCAAGAGGCCTCTAGACAAGGGCCTGGTGTGTAAGGCCAGAGCAGCAGTTCTGCAAGTATAAGCCATAAAGGCTGAATGTTGTTTTATTTTGAAGGAGAAGAAATGCTGAAAACCCCTGAAAGGAAAAACTATGTTTGTGTTTTCTGAATTTTCCTTTAATTAAAATGGGCAAAAAAAGCCCTTAAAAAGAAGACAAGCGAGTGGCTCTGTCCTTAAATGCTGTACCTTTGATGCTAGTTCTCACAATATAGAATTATACAATAATATATATATATATATATATATATATATATATATATATATATATATATACATATATGTATATATATATATATATATATATGTATATATATATATATATATATATATATATATATTTATATATAATGTGCAGTACTGCATGCTGCTAGGGTTTAAATAGAGGTTGTAAGCCAGTCAGGCAGGTTGAGGGGTTCCAGCAGGGGGCTTGCTTAATGTAGCTTTCTTATTGTTTCCTAAAATCCATTCTGAGATTATTTTTTATATATATATATATATATATATATATATATAGTGCCTTGAAAAAGTATTCATAACCCTTAACATTTTCCACATTTTGTTACAACCTAAAACATAAATGTAAATGTATTTTTTGGGGATTTTATGTAGAGCACCCTACAAGGTAGGTGCTAGGTAGAAGCATAGTGGGCCTTGGCTGCCTAACAGCAGGGCCATGATTTTCAGCTGGGCTGTCATGTCTCCCAGGTGTGGCTGCTGAGGGGGGAGTCTCCCCACTGGCTCTACGAGAGGATTCTCATTGGGCAGTGGAGAAACCCAATCAGTGGTTCATTCAGGCCTGTATCTATCCCAGAAGGCAGATTCTGCCGCAGAGGATTCTGGGAGTGGGTATAAGTTTGATGATGCAGCGTCTTTGGTGGAAAGCAGTGTCCCAGGAGGGAGGGTACAGCTGTCTCTCCTCCTGACAGAAGGAATGGGTGTCTCGGGTGGCTGCCTGAGAGTCCAGAGAGAGCTGAGCTGAACTGCAGAGAGGATCCGGTGTGCCGAGGACCAGTGGAGATAGAGGGGTTCAGTTCCAGGAAAGCATGCCAAGTTCGTGAGTACTGTGAATTGCCCCTGTGGGTCTGCCTGAAGTGTAGAGGGGACCACTCTGCTGAAGGTCCAAGGGATCCAGGAGCCAGCTAGTACTTAGAATACTCAAGATTTTGAGTCCGAAGTGATTGATTTATACCTTTGCTTGTGAGTGGACGTAAAGCAGGAAAATCCTCCGGCCCTAAAGTGGTTAACCATGCATGCGCCATATTTCCCGAACACTAAATTTCCACACGTTGGAAATACATCGCACATGCATGTGTAAAAAGCCAGCTATAGAAGTGCATGGCTGTACGCTGCACCTGTGGTTCAGGTGCCAAAAAATGTAGAGAATTTTATACTAGGCGTATTTTCAGCCTCTCATTGGGCGTGTGCATGGAAGCTTATAGGAACATATTATTTTGTGCTTGCCAGATTAGCCAAACATAAAAAAAAAGCAGACATAGGAAAACGCAATCTCTTATAACTTAATAAGAATTAAATTTTTAATGCTTGGTAATATTAGGAACACATTCTACATATGAAATAGATTAACTAAGGAGATAATTATTTATAGTTAAATCCTACAAAAGCCTGATCATTATTAATGATGCTCGGCTTATTAACTTCAATTACAAACATCATGCCCTGAAAGACTGGTGTCTGATAGATAGTCTGACATGCAGCACTTTTATTGAAAATTACTGTGTTATCTTCACCTTGCCAAGCTGAATTAGCTCAGCCTAGAAATGACTGGTGATCCTTCTTCCCATTAATTTGTTTCCTCAGCTGATGGAGCTTAACGGTAGGAAAACACAGAGCAATTTTCTAATAAAGTGCCGTGACTTAGTAAGTTTTTCAAATTTAACTTCCAGACCTAAAGGGTAACTCCACTTTTATGGGGGAAAAAAAGCAAACAATATAGCATATACAATTTAAGTCATAATTTAATTGAATGTTATTAAAAATTATATTTCCTTTTCAATCTGCAGTGCTGTAATTTTCTGTAAAATATAATGCAAACGGCAGCCTGGAGGCATTCTTTCTACAGATGGTGTGCACAATGCCCAGAAATGTAATTTCCTGCTTGTGGGATAGGCTTACTGATTTCCCCAGACGTCTGCACTAAGGTACAAGTCTGATTTTGGGCATCCTCCGCAATAAAAATTTAATTTTTGGTGAAATTGTCCCAAAGGGAAATGGCGTCTAAAGGGATGCAGACCCTGCCACTTTTCTCATTAGAGCCCTGCAGGTGCAGCAGCTGATTGATAATCATAAAACTACGGTAATCCCATACAGATTAATTTTGCACATCATCGTAAATAAACAGCTATTTCATCAGAATAACAAAAGGTAGGAATCTGCAGCAAACTTTGTTAAAATTCCTGCAATGTACATAGATCACCCAGAGGGGACTTTTTTTTTCAACAAAAGTGTAGCTACTTTTAAAAGGGGAACCACACAGTGGACCTCCATCCAATAAAGCAACTCATTTGCATCTTCCACAACAAAATCTGATTAAAAAGCACATATAAAAAATGACATTTCCTTTCCAATCAGCAGCTACTGTAATTTTCTGTAAATTCAAAGTGACCTGGAGGTGTTCTCTACACAGTTGGTGTACAAAACACTCCTAGAAATGTCATTTCCTGCTTGTGTGATTGGTTCACTGATTTCCCCTGAAGTCTGCAATAAGATGCAAGTGAAATTTGAGGCACCCCTTACAATAGAAATTTCAGTTTTAGTGATACCCCACAATGGTTAAATTCTTCTAAAGGGATGCAGATCCTGAAGCTTTTCTAATAACATTGGGAGTGCACCAGATGATTATAATGAAAGGAGAAAATAGGTGCGCGAACCTTGGAAAAGATGAAGGTAAGGTGAAAGCAGCACTGCAAGACAAATTAATTATGGAAAAGTGGTAATGTATGAAACATAAAATACCAAAGTGCGCTATACAAAATAATGAGAACGAAAGTTCATAGGTGATGTCTGTGAGGACACCAATAGACATAAAAACTCAATAACAAATGGTGCAAACTGTAAAAAGTCTTTCAATCCAAAAAATAAAGTGAAGGTTGGGGAGTGTTGGGAGGTGGGTGTGGCCTCGTCCCAAAATGGTGATCCAAAGTGATTCTTAATAATCTTGAATACACATGTGAACACCCAGTGATAGGAGTGGACTCTTACCACAATGTGGAGAGATGTGAGTATGTACTGTATTACATCCAGAGGTCCCAACTGATCGGCTGAAAGAGGTGATTCTTAGAATAAACCGGATCAATCAGCTGCTTCCAAAGTGGGGGGATCTATAGGCTTCCAATCAGGGGATAATGCCAAAAAAAGATCGTGCCCAAAGAAGAAGAGAGGACTATAGTGCATTACCTTCAGTTTATTCAAAAAATATGTGAAGAGACACTTACACAATCCAGATGAAAAGACAGCATGTACAGGGTGGTCGCGGATGTCTGCAGTACAATCCGGGACCTGTGACAGCACGGCTAGCTCCCCCCGACGCGTTTCCACTGATAAGTCGGCTTCTGGGACTGGAGCTATAGCCGTGCTGTCCACATCTCTCATTTAAAACTTGGCTAATGGAGACTTCCGGTGCGGCCTCGGCGGGAACCCGGAAGTGCGATGACGCACTTCCGGTTGCGGAGTCGGCCAATCACGATGCGTTACTCCGAAGACCCGGAAGTATTGCGATGTCCTTCCGGAGTCTTCCTGGGCCAATAGCAGCGGATGTCAACAAAACATATCATAGGTGATACCGGAGTGTTGCAAAAGAAAACCTTTTAACCTACCGGTACACAAAGTATTGTCTGTTATATGAAGGTAAGCATTGTGGCCATGTTTAACCTTCTTGAGAACTAAGGGAGAAATATTTTTATTAAAAGGCAAAAAATATAATTAACAAGTAAAAATATTCACCGTGAAAATTCACTGGTAATATGAAAAAATAAAAAGATTTTTTATTTTAAATAAAATTATCCTCAGGAAATTACCTAGAGGATTGAGCATAATATGGCCACAGATTTTGGAACTAAAAATACAAAGCCAATATGTGGACAATGTATGTCTTAAAAATATTTATAAAGGTTAAAATATTAAAAAATTAAAACCAGAGGTTATATAAAACCAAAGATTGGGATGTTGGTAAGGGCGGATTACAGTGGAAGTCTCCATCCACCAACTAATGTAGTTGACAATAACAATAAAATGTATTAAAATGCCAAATCCATCAATGTGTAAAAACATATACCAAAACACCACATATTTAAAGGAAAAGAATTATTAAAGGGGAAAGGGAAGGAAAGGTATGCCAGAAAGGGGACAGCAACTGAAAAAGGGTTATATGCCCATCTTGTACAAGGGACTAATCGTTGTTGATATGGGCATTAATGTCCCACTCTACATTCATGCCCCAGGGCTGATAACACTTTAATTCATGTATTCAAAACGTTTCACGCCTGGAGATGGTTCTCTTCATGTCGCTCCCTCTCCAATGAGGGGAGTAACCCTCGATCACGACAGCTTTCAATTGTGAATAGCTTTGATGATGGCATTTATCGTGATGGGCTGAGAGACTATGTCCAGGGAAACCAATTTGTATGTTGGTGAGATGCTCCCCAATTCTTATACTTGGGGTTCTGATCGTTCTCCCAACATACTGCAAACCACATCCGCAGGTAAGGAGGTATATAACTCCTTTACTTTGGCAGGTGACAAAGTTTTGGATATCATATTTTTTCTTGGTTACTGTAGAATTGAAAGTTTTAGTTCTTTGTGTTTTTAACTCTTTGCATACACGGCATTTTTTGCAAGGAAACAAGCCTTTTAGATTGGAGAACATTCTAGGGATGGTGGGCTTTTCAACTGGAGTAGGGGCAATCAGGTCTTTTAAGTTCCTGGTCCTCTTGTATATGATGGGGGGTCTTTCAGGAAGGGTTGGTCCTAAGATTTTATCTCCCCCAAGGATATGCCAATACTTCCGGAAGTCCTGTTAACCCATCTGTATCCAGTGGAAAAGGAGGTGATAAAGGCGTATTCGAATTTGGAAAAGGCACCTGTTTGTTTAGGTTTAGGGACCACTAACTCTCTTTGTGGTAGATCTTTGACTTGAAGGATATTTTGTTCCAAAGTGTCTTTCTTGAATCCTTTTTCTAGGAATCTATCCTTCAATATGTTGCTCTGAACCTCAAAGTCACGAGAGTCCGTACAATTACGGCGGATCCTCCTAAACTGACTGGTGGGGACCGAAGATAGCCAGTTTGGATGGTGACAGCTATCAAGGGGGATAAACCCATTCTTGTCCGTGGGTTTAAAAAATGTCCTAGTGCCAAACTTGCATCCTATCCTATAGATGGTAAGGTCTAGGAAGTTGATGGAAACCTCACTGAACTGATAAGTGAGGCGAATACCCCAATCATTGCAGTTCAGTCGTTCCATAAAAAGTTTAAGGGAAGAGATGTCTCCTTTCCACAGCAGTAGGACATCATCTATGTATCTCCTCCATAGGAAGATTTTGGACTCTCGGTTATCATAGATGTTACGGTCCTCCCATAGTGCCATGAACAGATTGGCAAGGCTGGGAGCAAACTTTGCTCCCATCGCCACTCCAGTCTGTTGCAAATAAAAATTCCCACCGTAATAAAAATAATTGTGCTCCATTCCGAATTGTAATAACTCCAGAATGAACACTTTTTGTCTGAATGGGAGATCAAAGTTGTTGTCAAGGAAGGTGCTGACGGCTTCATATCCCATTTGGTGAGGTATGATGGTGTACAGGGATGAAACATCCGCTGTAACCATCAATATCTCACCATCTACCTCCAGGCTGGTGAGTTCCTGAATGCACTGGGACGTGTCTTTTAGGAATGCGGGGGTTTGCTGCACTAGAGGCTGGAGGAAATGATCAACATATTTTCCTATACGTGAGGTAACTGAATCTATCCCACTTATTATTGGTCGACCAGCCTGGAGGTAGATGGTGAGATATTGATGGTTACAGCGGATGTTAGGGATGTTAAGGGGACAGGACAACTTCACCGCATCATAGGGTCGATGGACAGGGCCATGTACCATCAAGTTTTGGGTGAGAACCACCTTCCCTCAGCCAGGGCGTGGGAAATGGGTTGTGGATGGGTATTACAGAATGACAATGACCAAAAACATACCACCAAGGCAAAAAAGAGTGGCTCAAGAAGAAGAACATTAAGTCCCAGGAGTGGCCCAGCCAGTCTCCAGAACTTAATCCCACAGAAAATATGTGATAGGAGGGATAAGATTCGAGTTACCAAACCTCAGCCTCAAAACTTTAATGACTTGGAGTGGATCTGCAAAGAGGATTAGGACAAAATCCCTCCTGAGATGTGTGCAAACCTGGTGGCCAACTACAAGAAACATCTGACCTCTGCGATTGCCAACAAGGGTTTTGCCACCAAGTACTAAGTCATGTTTTGCGAAGAGGTCAAATACTTACCATATAAACTTGAGTATAAGCCAACCAGAATATAAGCTGAGGCACCTAATTTTGCCACAAAAAACTGGGAAAACGCATTGACTCAAGTATAAGCCTAGGGTGGGAAATGCAGCAGCTACTGGTCCCAACTGGACCACAACGAGAGCCAAAACAAGGGCTGCGGGCATGGTGCAGGGGCTGTGGACATGGTATAGGAGATGCAGGACTGTGGGCATGGTACAGGAGATGGTTCAGGCATGGTACAGGAGATGGTTCAGGCATGGTACAGGAGATGGTACAGGCATGACACAGGAGAAGGTTCAGGCATAGCAAAGGAGATGGTTCAGGCATGGCACAGGAGATGGTTCAGGTATGGCACAGGAGATGGTACAGGCACGGCACAGGAGATAGTACAGGCATGGCACAGATGGTACAGGAGATCCAGTGCTGTGGGCATGGTACACCTGAGGAGATGCAGGGGCTGCGGAGGAGTCTCACTTACCTTTCTGCCTTACATTTAAAAATGGCGCCACCTGGCTCCAACACATCACCGCGCATGCGCCGTCTGCCCGGGAAATGACGAACGTGTACGGGCTTTCCTTAGCGGCGGTGGCGCATGCACACTGACCAGGGAAAGGGTAAGTGAGACCGTAACACGAGTATAAGCCAAGGGGGGCTTTTTCAGCATAACAAAACATGCTGAAAAAGTTGGCTTATGCTCAAGTATATACTGTATTTCACTCATTAAAATGCAAATCAATTTATAACTTTTTTAAATGCATTTTTCTGATTTTTTTTGTTGTTGTTATTCTGTCTCTCTCTGTTATCATAAACCTACCATAAAAATGATAGACTGATCGATTCTTTGTCAGTGGGAAAACGTACAAAATCAGCAGGGGATCAAATACTTTTTTCCCTCACTGTAGCTAGAAATCTGTAAACATAAATGTGAAATGTAAAAACACATTTTTAAAAAAAAAATGTATTGTCAATGGCCATTAATGCTAGGAAACTGCAAATATTCCTAATATCCATTTAAAAATAAGTATTTTTGACACTTCCTTTAAAACAATTTTACTATTCAGCAACAGAGAGAACCTTCTAATTTCAATCCCTATACCTCCATGGATGGCTAATCAGCAGCACTCATCTTGTATTTACAATTTTTTCAATTCACTTATCCCCATGTTCTTTGCCATTCCATCCTGCTCAGCAGTGAAATAGAATAATCATAATCTCTGGCTGAACAGTGTGGTGTTTCCACAGATATCACCGTCACCCACTCATCTTGAGCAATTCTATATCCGCAAAATGATTTCATTGTTCCAGGTCATCTAATTCTTTCTGTATGATAAGCTCAGATGCCGGGCTGAGTTTATTAAGAACAGCACATCAAAATGTTATCTCTTCCAGCTAATTTGCTGCTCTGTCTTTGTAATACACACTTTCACTTGTCCTTTCACATGCTGCATGTCCCATGTTAAAGATCAATGAGCATATCTAAGTAGTTTTTTATTTTAAGTAAAGATTAAATACATAGAAATGTTTCCTTATAATATCCTGAACTGAGAGCAATTGGGCAGCCAGCTGAGGAGACTCTATCTGCAGAACAAGAACAGAAACATGATTAGGCAGTCAATTTAACAGTTGACTCAAAAAGGAGAGTTACGGAAAAAGGAACTCCTTGTGACTTTAAAAGACCATGGAAAGTAAAAAAAAACAAAAAAAAAAGCAATAACATTTTGGATTCAGAGAAAGCTTAATTTCAAATTTGCTGTAAGCATGGGTCCCTATTCTGAAACTGCAGCACCAAATCAAATAAAGAAAAAGTCACTGCATTGCAGCCAGCATCTGGAGTCTTAAGCCCCGTACACACGTACCGAATGTCGGCCGAACGATCGGCCGTCTTTTGTCCGGTGCTGTCCTGTCGGCTGAAAACTGCAAAAGACTGCACATGAATTTTGTCGGCCAACAACAGCCGACTGCAGAAGTGATGTCATGTGATGGTTAACTTTCCATGTGTTTTTTCTTCTCTGAGCATGCCCAGTCTTGCTAATCGGCTTTTTGTCGGCCGAATTCTGTACTGACTGGCGAACAATCGGCAGTTCTGGTGTTGGCCAACACAAATTTTAATGCCTGCAAACCCGATTCTGTTCGGCCGAAAATGCGCTGTCGGTTGTCGGAAGCATCCTACTAACAAGCCTACAATCGGCCGATCGGTCGTCGGCCGAATATTTACGGCCGACAATCGCTACGTGTGTACGGGGCTTTACCATTGTTCTTATCAATTATCATACTTCTACTACAACTACTGCCTCCAATGGGGTACTGATGTTTCCATTTAAACTAATGGGGATGTACGTCTAATTTTGTAGTAAACACTTTCAACTTTCCTCTTCTACCTCTGCACATCACCTTTATTGGCTTGGAGAAGCTTTTTCAATCTCATACCAAAACTTGTATTTTTTTAACCACTTAAGCCCCGGAAGATTTTACCCCCATTCCGACCAGGGTTTTTTTTGCGATTCGGCACTGCGTGAATTTAACGGACAATTGCGCGGTCATGCGACGCTGTACCTAAACTAATTTGACGTTCTTTTTTTCCCACAAACAGAGCTTTCTTTTGGTGGTATTTGATCACCTGTGCGATTTTTAGTTTTTGCGCTATAAATAAAAAAAGAGCGTAAATTTTGCAAAAATAACAATATTATTCACATTTTTTTATATGAAATTCCCCCAAAAAAAATGTAAAA
Source organism: Pelophylax lessonae (assembly GCF_965119305.1). NCBI lineage: Eukaryota > Metazoa > Chordata > Amphibia > Anura > Ranidae > Pelophylax > Pelophylax lessonae. The sequence continues at coordinate 505,043,017 of NC_138770.1, read as the reverse complement.
ATCTAATTTTTTTTTAACATTTTAGGCCAATTTGTTTTATGCTACATATGTTTGGTAAAAAAAATCTCAAAAAGCGTATTTTGATTGGTTTGCGCAAAAGTTATTGCGTTTACTAACTAAGGGAAAGTTTTCTGTCATTTTTGGTGTTTTTTTTTTAACGCGTAATGGCGGCGATCTGCGATTTTTCTTTGCGGTACTGCGTGCGACATTGCGGTGGACAGATCGGACCCTTGACTGACATTTTTGACACTTTTGGGGTTACCAGAGACATTACTACAGTAATCAGTGCTATATATATATATGCACTGTTACTGCAAAATGACACTGGCAGGGAAGGGGTTAACTTTATTGGGGAAGGAGGGGTTAAGTGTGTGCCTAGGGGCGTGCTTCTAACTGTGATTGGACATGGCTACTGGTGTAGGAACAGTGATCAACGGTCCTATATAGTAGAACCGTATGATCACTATTCCTACACAGGGGAGAATGACAGGCGGCTTGTTTACATTAGCCGTCTGCCTTTCTCCCTTCACGGCGGACGATCGTGAGTGACCGGCGGACATCGGGTCCGCCGGTCACACGCACGGACTTCCCAGGAAACGAGCTGGGGCCCGCTATTGGCTCGCAAGCAAGTGACAGGCGAGTGACGTACCCATACATCACTTTGCCTGGCCGGGGCTGACTGCCGCAGTATATGTACTTGCGGCGGTCGGCAACTGGTTAAGGTCTTAGTATAATCACTGTCAAGTCATTTTTTTGATAGTGTTGTCCTAACACCTAACCCCAATTCTAGCCAAAAAAATGTATTTTTAGTTTTGGGCACAATGCGGTAGGTATAAAATATTGTCAGGGTTTATGAAGTCTATGACCCCCTTTAGAGAGATCTTCCTTCATTCCCTTTTGGGAAACAAAGTGATGTGAACCTCCATTGGGTTAATATTGCAGTCTGCATCTTACTGTTACTGTGATATATGCTCTGCTATTTTTCTTACTGTCACAAACTGGATAAAATGACCTGGTGCACATGTTGACTGGTCCTTCGCCTAAATGTCCATTGAAAGGTGACTGTTTCCCTGCAGCAGGGCCAGGTGAATATTTTTTGCATGATATGATCAGTAAATTGTTTCCTATAGCCAAGCAGGGGAGCTTATTTTTCAACATTAGGTCATTTTTTATAACTTCAATGTAATCCAAAATAAGATATATCAAGAACACATGCAAAAAACAGCTCTTGGTGTTATATTTAAAAAAATGGTACAAAAGTGGTATATTTCAAAAAGAGTCCTGCATTTCTACTGTGTTTCACTTTTCTATAACTACTTAGGTGATTCAGAAAGCAGTGCTACCAATGTGACAGAAGAGGGTTCCACCCTCAATATACTGTATTTATGGTTAGGGCTCCATGCACACTATAGTTTTAAAAAAGCCAGAAAAATGTTGGATGAAAAACGCTCATAATAGCGTTTTTGTGCCATCTTTTAGCAGCGTTTTAGCAGCAGTTTGCAGCAGTTAGGAGCTTTCAGCTTTTTTTTTCTGCTGGCAAATTGCTCCCAAAAACACAAAAAAATTGTTTTTTCTTCTGTTTCAAAAACCCTTCTAGACTCTTTCTTCATGGACACATAGAATAACACTATTTGCTTCTAGAAACAGAAAACAAAATGCTCAAAAGCTGCTGCCGTAAGCTAATGTGCATATGGAGCCTAAGGAAGATTCAAACATAGTCAGTAATGCTGAAAGTTTGGATATTGATTTGTTTTTCAAGTACCGATGCATTAGCACTGATTATCAACTACACAATGAAAAAAGGAAAAAAAAATAGATAAATTATCAGAAAGAAAATATTCGTTGCTGGTTAAAAAAATGTTGACTTACACATATGTAGAGCAGAGAAAATCTAGAAGAACCATAAGAAAATGAATTGAATGTCATTGTTAAATCTACTCCTACGTATCAGGAGTGTCTAGAGCTGTCACTTTAAATCACACACACAGAAAAATAAATAAATATCTGATTCAAATAAATTTGCAAATGAGCAAATGTGAAGAAAATATTCTAAATAATGTGTACAAAGATTCTCAATAAAAATTTTAAAACAACCAAAAAAATATAATAAAATAAAAGTCCATATTACATCGATGCTGACAAAGTGCTCAGTGCTTGGAAAATGCTCAAAGGTGCTCCAGTGCTCAAAGGTGCTCTTTTGAGAAAAAGAGGGACCTCTTATCAAATGGATATGATCTTGAGTAACAGAGATCAAAAGCGCACATCTCCAAGACTGACACTATCACTCTCAAAGACCACCCATAGTTATAGATTAATCAATGGAATGCATAAACAAGCCCTGATCAGAATCCCACTCTCTGCATAGGCATATGTAAATTACAAACAGGGAGAAGCCTCATAGTGCAGTACTGTCAACACAACTTTATTTAAAGAGGAAGTAAACCCTCCTCTGACACTTTTACCTATAGGTAAGCCTATGATAAGGCTTACCTATAGGTACTGTAAATATCTCCTAAACATGTACCGTTTAGGAGATATTTACCTTCGATGCATCCAGTGACGTCACTGGCGCATGCACTCTGAAAGAACGGCCGATCGTGCCGTTCCTTCAGAGTCTCGTGCCGTGACTGTCGGCTCCCGAAACGCGTGCGCGGGAGTGACGTCACCGCGGCTCCGGGCAATCAGATGGCCGGATGCCGCGATCCCGGAAGACGGGCGACTGAACATGTCGCCCGTCATACAGGTGAGTGAGCGGTACGGTGGGGGCTCGTTCTAAGGTAAGTATTTCATAATGAGCTAGTATGCGATGCATACTAGCTCATTATGTGTTTGTCTTGCAGGGTGTGAAAGAAAGAAAGAAAAAAAAAAAAGAGTTTACAACCTCTTTAAAAAGGAATTGCACTTACATTAAGGCAGATAAAAACAAACAGCATTGGTAAAACGATCCGGCCATGGTGTCAGCAGACCCGCCGGTGCATGATGATGTCACACTCAGATTTACGACTGAGAGTGCCATCATCAAACACCTGCGGGTCGGCCGACCCAGTGTCCGAATCGCTTTACCATTGCTGCTTGTTTTTCGAGTTGCAGCAGTCAACACTATTATATCCTTTTTGCTGAGTGCAAGAATTTATTTTATTTACTTCTGTCTGTCCACCTGCAAGGTGATTAATGTGGCCAGTTTCTGGGTGGAAACCAAACCTGATTCAGCAATTGTCATGTGTCATGCTTGTGATATTGCATTTGTTACACTTGTTCAAGCTGCCTGGTTGTCCTGCTCTGATGTTTGGATTCCCTTGTTGATTACCTCTGATCTGATATGGACTATTCTCTGATCTCTGCCTGCCTTGTATCTGGACTGTCATCAAACAACTCTGCCTGTCTGCCAACCGCAATTACCTTTTTGCTTTGTTCAGTTTGCGCATGCCCTGGCGTGGTGGCCCTATAGTATTGTGTATAAGTGCTAAGCAACCGAGTGCCGGTAGGCCTGCATGGCCTTATGAGAAAAGGGGCTTTCCTGTCTTGCTCAGCCTGTAGCCAAAGCTCCCTACTTTATGGGCACACTCCTAGCCCCTCACTACGGGTTCTCCTAGCACTCTGGGCTCTCTCACTCCTCCAAGACTTACATATTCCCTCAGTCCACTTAGTTGCCTCAATTCTCTCAGCCCGATGGACATGGAATATTTCCAGCACCTCTCCTAACAGGCTCACATCTCGTTACTGCCTGGAGCTCTGAGCTTTACCCAAGTTTTGCTTTTAACATGTGTGCACACCTGTACACTGATGCAGCCTGTAGGTGTCCACTAAGACCTGGTCACGGGGTGAAAGGCTAAGTCACACCCAAAACACACTTTGAAAGCTTTAAGCTCCAGTACCCAATTCGGGATTACAAAACCCAGAGAAAGCTGTAAAAACAGTTTTCTCCACTCATAATGAATTCTCTGGGGCCCTGCACTCTGTATACAAATGAACCATGTGTCATCCCTACATCCATTTTTACATTGGCAGGGCCTTGCACTGTCATAAAGGGTATAATAACCAACAGCAACTTACAATGAAATATTACACAGCCATTTCATTAAAGTGCTCCATAGTGCTACATTAAAGAAGGGGATCAGAGGAGTGCACTGTGACGGAATCCGATGACCCACACTGTACTTGTGGTCTTCCGTCAGTATATGTCTTCCTCACAGTCATGAACATAGATATCAAATCCCAGCCGCTGTCATACAAAGCTAGCCTGACACTTAGTTTGTATACCGGAAACAACTAACTCCTTTATTGAAAAAGAAACAGACTTTTATACACTTGAGAAGTATGTCAGTCACTACATGAATAGATAATGAGGTACAGCTGACTCATGGCTAATCCCAATTAACATGCTAATTAACTCATTACACTTAAGCCAGCCTGGAAGAACAGACTGCCGACACCAAAGCTAAAACAATATACAAATACACATATAGTGTAAATACTGAGAACCCACCGTAAACAATAGGTGAGCAAATCAGCATAATTTACAATGCGTGGAAGACAAGTGTTTGAGCTGATGACATGCATATGTTACAAATCTGACCAATTGAAGCAGTTCAAACCATCAATTTATCTGCCACATAGTTTTTTCACTCTAGGTGACGGTGTGTACCGTCACATGCACTTTGTTCTGCACTCCTGTGATCTGTATTCTCTCGCTAGTGGGCTTAAGCCTTGTGTTGGTTAACGTCACTCAACCAGTCCAGAGTCTTGAGAGATCCTGACTTAATAAGGAATCCACTCAAATGACTGACTGGGAGCTGGCTCTGCCTCTCAGTGTGCTGCTGAGAGCCTAAGCCAGCCACTCCTGCACCATAGCCTGGCACTCCAGTGAGCACTGGAGGGGCAGAGCACAGAGCCAGTGACAGACAGTAACTGGCTCTCTGCTCACTGAAGCAGAGATCTCTCAGTTCTCAGGCTTAAAGTTGGCAGGGCACAGATGTAGCATCAGACTGAGGCTGCTGCATCCATCTAGGTGAGTATGTACAGTATGTTTTTTTTTTTCATATCCAGCACTTCCTAAAATATCAGCTTAAGTGTGTGCAGTTTTCTAAGAATGTTTGCTAGGAAAGACTGAACAGCACTGAAACACACCTACATTACTCTACACATTTAAACCACAGTAAAAATCTAAAATCCAGTGGTGATACTGACAAGAGTTTACACTGCAGTACAACTTACAGTAAGGGACAGAAGAAGTGGTATTGTAAGAACAAATATGCTACTGTCACACTGCAAGAGTAATAGGTTTTGCCCTGGTATGTTCTATGTTGAGGTAGACCTTACTTGTTTAGTTTCATACATGATAATATGGCAACTTTGTACGGACTTGAAAAAATAGCGCTTGTTATTTTTATCACTGAAGTATCGATATAGTCTCATGTAATTATTGTTGCTTAAAGGTAAATATACTTTCATAAAACTAAGTCCCAACCCCTTTGTATACTTTTGTACTTAACTCAGAACAACAGTCAACTTGGTCCAGGGGTTTCAACCAGGTGGTACTTCACTTGCTCTTCTCTTCTGAGTAACTTAACTCAAATACCTTATAAAGAACAATGTCCCACATCTTGCAGGGTGAGGTTCCTAAAAAAATCTTCTCTCCACTGATGCCTGGTCTTCCTCACAGTGCTAAACTTCCACCACTGCAGGTGTTAAAAGCTTTGGGTCCAACACAAACTGTATTGAAGAAGGTCTCGATGGGCACCTGCCCCTTTCTGACCTCTCCTCCACTGACAAAAGTTCTTGCATTGTCTTCACAAAATGCAACATGTTCTGCAGATAGTAGAGGCAGATAAATGACAAGATCATCTTTACCATTCAGAGAACACTGTAGCAAAAATAAAAAAAGTTTGGCTTTAAGGGCTCTTTCACACGGCCGCTCCGTGTGTCCGCAAATCATCCTATTTTTTTGCGGATGATTTGCGGACATAATGTAAGTCTATGGCATTGAGGATGTCAGCGGAATACCATCCGCTGACATCCGATTTTCTTCCTTTCAGTTCTGTTCCGTTTTTTGGAACGGAACAGAACCCTATTTTTCATCCGTTCAAAAAACGGAAAGGAAGGAAAATCGGATGTCAGCGGTGTCACCCGCTGACATCCGCAATGCCCATAGACTTACATTATGTCCGCATATCATCCGCAAACGGATGGGATGATATGCGGGTATACGTGTAACGCTCCTGCGTTTTTTAGTATAGGCTGGATTTGCAGCTGCAAAATCTCCACTCAGTAGTCATGTAGAGATGTGTTGAATACCAGATCCAACTCTCCAGGACTCATTACCGTGGGCCTGTCAGCTTCAACATACAGATATATACACACTCAATGAGATGTTCCTGGAGTGATAGGATGTATATGATAGTATGAAGGTGATGTGCTGAAGGGACAGGTGTGAACAGTGACAAGGATGGTAATCACTTGATAGGTTTGTATAGGAGAGTTCAAGATGGTATTTAGGAATGCAGATAGGTTAGTATCGAGTATGCTAACAGGTGGTGAGGACAGCAGATGACAATTACAGGATAGACTAACCCAGTGCAAGGATAGATAGTAGTAGACAGGAGAGCTAGCAATCTATGCAGCAGTGCAGATGATAGATGGTAGTAGGCTCAAGAGCTAGCAATCTATGTAACAGTGCAGATGATAGGATAGTATGGATAGGTAGTAACAGTTCTTAATGTGCATAGGTAGAGTGCAATAAGGTTATGGAGGGTTCCCCTGCGGGGTACTTATCACTTGTAATGTTAGTAGTTTAGAGAGGTCCAGTAGATAAGGAATGATCCGGTAGCGAGATACAGGGATCAGTAGCGAGGTTCCGGTCTGCTCCAGGTAAAGGGAATAGCTGGAGGTTCCGATCGAGAGACAGGCTTGAAAGCATGTGGATAGCAAGGCAGGAAAGCAGGGTGAGATAGCCATAAGTAGAAGCAGTATTCCAAGAGTGATCGGGTAGCGAGATACAAGATCAGGGAGTGAAACAAGTCCAGGTAGCGAGATACATGAGCGAGTAACATCAGGTATGGCTGCTTCAGGCATGGCTTGATCGAACCAACCATGCGGTTGAACGAACAATGTGAGTGAGACCGCCGGCGGTTGAAATAGCCGCTCTGCGGCGCTCAGCAGTGACATCATCATTCTTAAAGATATATGCGTACCACCTGAAGAGAAAGGTGGGACGCATTACAGAGAAAGTGGTGATTAAGGGTACCGGAGGTACCAGAATCTTACAATACGGAGCGGATGACACAAATGTCATCCGCTCCGTGAAAAAAAAAAAAAAAAGTCCCGCAGCGGAGCTTTCACACGGAGCGGCCGTGTGAAAGAGCCCTAAGTCTGTACAACACATAATATTTATTTTAGGTGTAACAAAAAAAAATATTATTTTCTTTTTTTCAGATGAATGTGAAATGTTATATATTATTTTTGGTATTTTTAGTATGCTGATGAAACCTGTAAAAACCCATATAAAACAAAGTAGTATAACGTTAAAAAAAAAAAAAAAAAAAAAACATCTAAAATCAATCCAAGACCATTATCGTTTCTTGTTAATTGGAATATGGAAGACCTTTATTATAAGGCTTAGGACTTATAGTGCTCTCCTGTGGTGAGCTGCCTAAATGCCTTCCTTTGCAATTACCAATACCTAACAACATGTTCGATATACAGCACTTTGCAGCAAAGCTAGACTTTATCACAGTACCTAATTCCCCTTCTCATGCATACAGGGGTTTATGGGAAGACAATAAAATAACTGATTTCATGTCAGCTGTATTTTAAAATGACTGTATGTTTAATGCATAATTAAATGTAAAGTTGTTTTGATATCTGCTTTAAAAATGTTGAAATTGCATCTATTAATGTTGGCTAAAATCCGAGTAGTTTGTACCTTGCTTTTATTAAAAGTACAAAGAGACATTTGACAAAGGTGTGTCTGCCTTTATTAGTGACCTGTTTCTTATGAACTACTAGACTAATTAGCAGGAAGGTATCATTTCTGTCAAGAAATCCCATTAGGCCACCTCAATGTTCTTGAAATAATGATTTATTGGCAGAGGATACACTACCTCGTCCATAACAGCTGGAATAATTATGAGATTGTAATTTAATTGCTTTTTAAAAAAAAATTAGTAGAATGTCATTTGCTGGCCAGGTAGCCTTTGGTTTGGCCTGAAAACTGCCTAGCGGAAGAAACTTTTAATTATCATTGCTTCAGACTTAAGTACAAATGAAGACATAGACTAGATAAGTTTTCCAGCTGACACTACAAAAAAAATTCTATATTTGTCTTAACTTTTGCAGAAATAAATAAATATATGAAAAAAATATAATTTCCAAAGAATTAAATCTTATGTAAACTCAAACAAATGTGTTTTGTTTTGGAGTTTACCCTCCAATAGCTATGGCCAGCCTATTGCAGGCTTGATATTTTTTTATTTGTATGTGTATAGCCTGCCTATAGCTTCAAGTTCCAAGGAAAAAATGATTTCCATTGGCTGTTTATGCAATCACAGTGCTGTCACTCAAAGATGGATGCTTCCGATATGGGGTTACATAATAACATACTGCAGTTAGTCCGGTTGAACAAAAGTCCATCTAGTTAAACCAAGAGGAAAAAAAAAGAAATGTATAGAAAACCTCCATATACACAATCCTATACCCACAGTTGATCAAGAGGATCAAGATGAAAGCAAAAAAAACAAAACAAAAAAAACCCAACGTAATAAAGCATAGTGCAATTTGCTCCAGCAGGGGAAAAAATCTTTCCTGATCCCCCAAGATGCAATCAGATGTTCCCTGGATCAACAATCTCTGGTGTTATTACCTATAATTGTTAATATCCACATTATATTTTATGCATTTAGGAATGCATTCAAGATCTTTTTTTTAAGATCTGCTGAATAGTTCTTGAGCGAAGCTATTTCACATTTTCGTAGCACTTACTGTAAGAAAGCATTTCCATATGTGTAGGTTAAATCTCTTTACCTCGCACTGTTGTGTTTAAGCACATGCACAGTACATGCAGCCACCTGGTGCTGAGTTTGGGCATGTGCCTGAGCACGGCACAAAGAGTGATGCTCAAATTTAGTACCAGGGTTCAGTCCATACTGTTCTTTCCAGCATCTCCATACAAGCACTCCAAAGCACTCATTGCTAGCTCTAGAATCCTCTGTAAAACATGGGGAGACCTTAACTCAAATTACTTGTAGTTTTCAACCAGCTGCCAAAACCAGTTTGCACATTTTAAATTCCATTCAATCAGCAAGTATAGATACAATACCTGAACACTTAAAGTCTAAGGGGACATGATAGCAATTTATAAATATCTCAATGGTGATCTCAGCATAGAAAAAAAGCTATTCAGTCAAAGGGATTGCATGAGGACTCGAGGGCATACAATGCGAATAGAGGAGAAGCATTTTAACCTCAGGCAAAGTGGGGGATTCTTTACTGTTAGGGCTACAAGATTGTGGAATTCTCTACCACAAGAGGTGGTTTCTGCGGGAAGTATGGTGGCTTTCAAAAGACTCTTAGACGTACATCTCAAGGATCAGAACATTCAGGGCTATGTGAGATGATTACGGCCACACACACCTACACAGGTTGAACTGGATGGACTATTGTCTTTATTCAACCTCACCTACTATGTAACTATGTAACTATGTAATATTGTTGATCTGCAAATTTATCATGTTTCCAATTTAAAAAACGATTTACACATTGGATAAATTATATTAACCTGGTCATTTTTTATGTTGGAGTTATTTAAGATAAACAGGACCCTGCTTGCTTCATTTCCAGAGAGGCCTTAATATTTTCTATCTCAATGTAGGACTATTTTACAGGAATCTAAGCAACTATCCAGCTAACAGAAGATCTTGGTTCTCTTGAAATATATTCGGGGACATACTGAGCAGGTTAAAGCAATGGTCTCAGAATTGCCTGGAGGGCATTTGAAGAAAAACATCTTCCCATAGAAAATCCAGTCAGACAATGTCCAGATTGCTGAAATAATCTTTATGTGAAACATTGGTAGACCTAGAGAAGGTGTAATTTGTGTTGTTATGCTTATAGCTGATGCTGGGGAATGCTACAGAAATGAAATAGTTAATGGTGTCTTAAGTGAGAACGTGTTTGTAGTAAGTGTGAATGTACTATTAAGTTTTGTCTTGGGTTACAAAATACGTATTTGTTTGACCAGATAAGAAAGTAATAAGTAAAACATACTGTATATTGTATGTGATAAATAAGCTTTGTCTGTTTTACCAAAAAATATATAATTGAGCTCTGTATATATTGTCTGTGTCACTTGTAATGAGTATTAAATATCCTGTATGTGTAGGGGTGGATTGGCTCGCCAGAAGGCTAGAGGAGCCTTTGGTGGGCCCTGAGTATGTCTCCGGAAAATAAATTGAAAAGCGTCCATCCTGGGTCTTTCATTAAACAGTAACTCCACTTTCGTGGGGAAAAAATCAGCACATAAAGACAAAACAATATAGCGTATACAATTGTGACACAAATCATTTTGTAATTGAATGTTATTAACCACTTTACCACTAGAGCATTTTGCTGTCTTACGTCTGGGCCACTTTTTGCGATTCGGCGCTGTGCGACTTTAACTGACAATTGCGCGGTCGTGCGACGCCATACCCAAACGAAATTGACGTCCTTTTTTTCCCACAAACAGACCTTTCTTTTGGTGGTATTTGATCACCTGTGCGATTTTTACTTTTTGCGCTATAAACAAAAAAAGAGCGTTTATTTTGAAAAAATAACAATATTTTTAACATTTTTTATATGAAATTCCCCCCAAAAAAAGATGTAAAAACCAATTTTTTTTTTTAAATTTTTAGCCAATTTGTTTTCTGCTACCCATGTTTGGTAAAAAAAAATCGCAATAAGCGTATTTTGATTGGTTTGCGCAAAAGTTATTGCGTTTACTAACAAAGGGAAAGATTTATGTCATTTTTGGTGTTTTTTTTTAATGAGTAATGGCGGCGATCTGCGATTTTTTTTGCGGGACTGCGACATTGCGGCAGACAGATCGGACCCTTGACTGACATTTTTGACACTTTTAGGGGTACCAGTGACATTACTGCAGTAATCAGTGCTATATATATGCACTGTTACTGTAAAAATGACACTGGCAGGGAAGGGGTTAATTTTATCGGAGAGGGAGGGGTTAATGTATGCCTGGTGCTTACTGACGTGTGGGGTGGGAGGTGACTGTGTGAGACAGGGACAGATCGGATGTCCAGCTATGCTGAACACTCCGATCTGTCACTCCCTGTCACTGAGGAGATCCGCCCGCTTGTGTTTACACAGGCGGGCGGATCTCCACACTAGATCCCCGACGATCGGGGCAGGGCAGCAGCGATCGCCGCTGCTCCTCCCCTGGCCCGACTCCCGCTGTGAATGAAAACAGCGGGAGCGCGCCTCTGGCGGCGCGCGAGCGCCGCCTACAGGGGAGGAGTCTGGCGACATAGGTCTATGTCGTCAGACGGGAACGAGCCACTTTGCCGCAGTACTATTCAAGTACTCAGTGGTAAAGTGGTTAAAAATTGCCTTTCCTTTTTAATCTGCAGCTGTTGTAATTTTCTGAAAATGCAATGCAATATGGCTACCCGGAGCTGTTCTGTACACAGAATGTGTGCTGACCACACCCCAGAAACATCATTTCCTGCTTGTGTGATTGGCTCACCAATTTTCCCAGAAGTCTGCCTAAGATACAAGTCAGATTTCTGGCAATTCCCTGCAACAAAAATGTTATTTTTTGTGAGATACTCCCAAAAAGAACACGTATAAAGGTATGTAGGCCCAGCAGCTTTCCTCATTAGAGCCCTGCAGCTGCCACAGCTGATAAATAATTATGAAACCACTCCCATTAGACCCACTCAGCACAGAGGAACAAACAAATGATTTCTTCAGAATTACAAAAGGTAGGAATCTGCAACAAAATTTGTAAAAATCCCTGCAATGTACAGAAATCACCCAGAGGGGATTGTTTTTTTCTCAACAAAAGTGGAGTTATGCTTTAAAAGATTAAAGAGGTTGTAAACCCTCATTTTTTTTAAAATAAAAATAACAAAAATATATATACTTACCAGCTCTGTGCAATCTTTTTGCACAGAGCAGCCCTGATCCTCTTCTTCTGGGTGCCTCGCCGGTGCTCCAGGCCCCTCCTTTTCATCAGGTGACTCCATGGAAAGCTGCTTTCCCTGGGGGTACCCGTGCGGGCTCGCTCCTGAGTCCCGCTGCTATGTCCATTGACACAGGTAGTGGGACTCAGCCTTCCCCCCCCGCTCCCACACGCCTATGGCTCCTGCTGCTATTAGTCTGTCCAATGAGGAGAGATACAGTGGCTGGAGCCACTGGGCTCATGCACATCGCTGGATTGGATTGGGCTCAGGTAAGAAAAAGGGGGACTCTGGGGGGAGCTGCAGCACAGAAGGTTTTTCTCCTTAATACACAGAATGCAATAAACCTTGAGGCTTTACAACCACTTTAATTCTACCTGACATTTCTACCTGTCCGACCTGTTAATTTCATGTATGACTCTCTGTGCCAATAGTTCCAATTCCTGGCACCCAGCTTTGTCATTCCCATCAATTCCCGCTATACACAGCAATTTTATCAAGTCACAAAATTATTGATGGACATCGCCTAGCTGCACCCACCCTCCCTTGTCTACTGCATCTGCAGTGTTAGGCAGCAATGTATTTTATTTAGGAACTAATATTTGGCATTGAACCACCTGACCTTCCCTTCCCATCAGCACCCTCTGCAACCCTAAAATAACAGCTTGCACAGGCCCACTCTGTGAGCTGCAGAAGACCATAAGAGTAAGCTGGCAGCAGGGCCGCTGATAGAGGGGAACCACCAGTCCTCTTGTAGGGGGCCCAAGCACACCGGGGGGCCCCAACAGCATGGGGAATCGGTGCGGTTGGGCAGAGGGGTAATTACAGAAGGAAGCCCTGTGTGACTCTCTGCAGCAGCTGAAAGCCAGTTTTGCCCCTCCTGCCCGCTTTCAGTTGCTGCGGGGAGAGACACAGACATAGGGCATCGTTCCTGTAATTGCTTCTCTGACGCAGATCCCCCTCCCTGTTCTGCCTGCTTCTGATCCACCCTCTCCCCGTGTCCCCCCCACCCCCACAGCGCTGCAGACTTTCCTGCCCTGTAAAAAAATAACAAATTGTAAAAAAAAGTAATAATAATAATTAAACATTGTAATAAATAATTTTAAAAAATAGTATAATAAAATAATTATAAAAAAATGTTCAACATATAAAAAATATCTATAAAAATATATATCTAAATATAAAAAAATATAAAATATCTATAAAAAACAATTCAAAAGGGCTATTTGGCTAATTCACACAGGTTCTCTGTTATGTTTGTGTCTTCTAATAATGATTTCAGTGTATTTTTAGTGAAAATATTGTCTAAAATATTTGGGGGGCCCTGCCAGGAAGGCTGTATTGGGCCCTGTGATTTCTAACAGCAGCTCTGGCTGGCGGGAAGAGACACAAGGCATGGCAGCTGAAGACAAAGAAATCCAAAAGTATTCTCATTTAGTGACTAACAAAAAATGTATAAACTATATTCTGAGGCACAGAAAGAATGGTATGATTTATTTGGGTGTCAGTCACCCCGTTATGGATTAGTAATGCTGTTTTTTCTAACTGAAAAATTTCAGTCACTCACGTAGGTTTTGGATTTGAACAGACACATTTTTTAGTTAATGAACCAGAAAAGCTTAAAGTAATAATTCTCTAACAATTGAACTATTACATCATGAGGAACAGCAAGAATACTATTATTTATTTGGGGGTCATTCACTTGACCCCTGACTAGTAATGTCTACTTTTTCACATGCTGCTCAAGACAAGATCATGCACTAATGAAGCAATCAACTGTATCACCAACAGGAAGGAAGAATATTATTTTGCATCTGGACTGGTAATACCCAGATTTGTGTCTTTTGGGTGGCCATCTTTTTTTTATAATAAATGAAACAAAAAACATAAATAACATATTAATAAGCTCCAGAAATACAAAACATAATAATCGACTTTCTAAAAAGTAAGGCTACATTCACACCTGAGCGTAGCGTTTTCGCGCGGTTTTTTACTGCGATTTTACCGGAATTTTAACCGCGATTTTGCCGCGATTTTACCGCGATTTACAGGCGTTTTTACAGGCGTTTTTTGTGCAGGCGTTTTTAGATTGAATAGAAACCAATGGAAAACACCTGTAATCTGCCCAAAAAGAAGCTCATGTACTTTTTTGAGCGTTGGGCGTTTTGCTTACAGCGTCAAAACGCTCAGATGTGAACAGGGGCCATTGAAATGAATAGGATTTGTCTTGTTGGGCGTTTTGAGAGCTGATCCTAGAGCAGAAAAACTCCCCAAAAACGCCCCAAAACGCCTAGATGTGAACGGAGCCTAAAAAACTATATTGTAGGAAAATGGTAAAAATCTATTTAGGGTCACTCACTTAAACTACATAGAACCTATAGAATGGCCTTTTTTTCAGTCACACAGCCAAGCACTACTTGAATGCATATGAGAAAGAGCCGAAAGCTCCGCCTGCTGGCTGAATATGTCATTTACAAGCACAGGCAGAAAGGGAAAGCTGTACATCGTGTGAAAAGGAGCATGGAGGACCACCTGCTGGCTGAAAAAGTATTGATTATTTTAATTATAATATACTATAATTAAATTAACTGCCATATGCAGTGTTGTATGCTCACAGGAGTCTTAAGTCCATATGTCAACAGAGAGAGGACCCCTCAGGGGACCCAGACACACATGTTGCTGGAAGTCTATTGCACCCTTTCCCCCCTTTGCCTCTGGTCTGATGGAGCAAGGATGCATTTTTATAAAGGGACTACTCTTTTGAGACAGTCCTCACCCTGGACCCCTTTGATTTTGTGAACCCCTGGGAGGGATCGGTTCTTTTGCCGGTATCCAAGCAACCTATCCTACTCAGAGCATACACATTATTTGGTGTATTATTCTATTCTGTCCCACATTTATGTTTGATGTCAGCAAGATAGTCTTTCGCTGGAAGTCTCCCCTAAGCCTGAACACACAAGCTGCACCATTTAGAGGACATATTAACTTTGGGAACCTGATTCAAGTTATCCCAGGAGGAGTAAAGTCCCTATTTTTAGCCTGATTATTTGGATGAAGTTGGAGTCCGTTGCCTCTGAATTTACCCTTTATGGGAAAGTTTGTTTGACCTGCTGGTAACACAGGGGTCAAGGATCTCAGGTGAACGCGGTGTGTTTTCACTGGTGAAGGGTCTGTCATCTGGAATAATCAACTTCCTCCTTTTTTCACACTGAATTGGACTACTTGGATCCTCTGAGCATTTTGGACTTTCCTTTACCAACTTATTTTTAGAAATATTTTTTTAAATGTTATTGCGCTGCACTTTAGATTGTATTTGTGTTTGTATGCTCACATGACTAGAATTCATTTTCGGTGAATGTTGTGTAGCACCCTC
The DNA here is from genome assembly GCF_965119305.1 of Pelophylax lessonae. Classification (NCBI taxonomy): domain Eukaryota; kingdom Metazoa; phylum Chordata; class Amphibia; order Anura; family Ranidae; genus Pelophylax; species Pelophylax lessonae. The sequence goes on along the minus strand of NC_138770.1, from coordinate 505,027,474 downwards.
CTAGGTAGGTGCTAGGAAAAAGCATATGGGTAGCCCTGTCTGCATATCAGGGGGGCCTGATCATTTAGTTAGGCTGTCAAATGTTTCCAGATGTGACCTGTTGAGCCTGGGGAGTCTCCCCACTGCTTTCAATGATGGCTCTTATTGGACAGTGGAGGAAACCTAGCCAATAGCACACCAGTGCTTATGGCTATCTCAGTGGGCGGAGTTTGCCACATTGCACCTTGGGATGGGCTATAAGTCTGAGGGGAGCATGTGACAGGGCGTCTTTGGTGGGAAGCAGAATCCCAGGAGGAGGGTGACGGCTGTCTCTCCTCCTGTCAGCGGTAGTGAAGGTGTCCTGGGCAGTCGGCCTAGAGGACGAAGGTTGAGCTGAGCTGCAGAGAGAGGTATCCAGAGTGCTGTGGACCAAATGGAGCTGCTGGGCAGAAGTTTTGGGAAAAAGCAGTGTCGTGAGTACTCAAAACTGCCCAGGGGTCTGCCTAGGAGAGGGGACCACTCCAGAAGGCCAGAGGAATCCAGGAGCCAGCTAACCTGTGGAGAATGTTTAGAGAAAGGGGGTGCCAGTGTCTAAGCCCTGAAGATAAGTGAGAGAAAGAGGGTGCCAGTGTGGGCCCTGAAGTGTATAGCAGTTCAGCAGTAGTACAAGTAGCTACCTCAGCAAGGAGTGCTTAAGGGAGCTCAAAGAGGACTTCTTTATGCAAGAAAGCAGTCCAAAGTCAGCTTGGAGTTAACAGGCAGCAAGCCAACGTTAACCAGCATCAACTGACGTTGACCGGCATCTAGCCAGCGTCAAGTCAGCGCCAATCAGCATTTTTCAGTTGTCCCTAGCAAATTGTGCATAGTTGAGCCAAAGGAGTATCCCACTCATTCCCTTCTCCCATCCAAGTTCTCAATAAATACATAAAACCCAAAGATACTGGACTGGTCATTGTCTCAGTGCACACACTTGGAGAAACATGCACAAAGGTACTTTTGTTGCACCCGGTGACCCAGGGGGACCCATAGCCAGCAAAACAGCTGGGAATCCTGCTACAGTTGTAGCTAGTATTTCATGATAATTATTTCACCCTTGTTTCCAAAGGTAACACAAACATCAGAAATTTATAAGTCTTTTGTGGGGGTCATAATGTTTGGAAACCTCAGAATTTGCAAAATAATCATTCTTGAGTCCATCATCAAGGCCAAAGGATGCCAACAGCGATGTAACCATGTTGTGAATGGGTGTGCCAGGGTGCATTACAGGAAGCTCTGGAAGAAAAATCTATGTGTTGGAATCCTGGTGAGGTAAATAAAATCATCTCGCTAATGTCCACATAATGCATATTTACCTGTAAACCCCAAAACAAAAAATGAATAAGTTCAGCTTACCAGTCCAAAAATTCTGTGGCTGCATTAATTTTCTTTTTTTGAGGCTTTTCTCCTTTAATCCTGTAGATAAAATACGTCATATTGCTGATGGCTACGCTGACATTTCCACTACATCCATGAAGGGAGTCATGTTTGCCTCCCAGGCTAGACTTCTAACATATCTATAAATAATTTATCCACATAGAGAGGGTATGTGTGTTGCCTTCATCCCTATACTGGAAATGCTTACAGGAAAAACAGAAAGTCCCAACTTAAGAGGGGTTTTTCTGTAAGGACTTCTAACATATCTGTCTTAGTTCAACTTGATTACATGGGTGCTGATGGGATTAGTAGTTTACAGAGAAAAGATAAGGTTGTTTGTGCTTACAGGAAGTAACATGGATTTGGCAACTGTGGCAAAAACAACAGGAATGATCTTCTGCTGCCACAAATCATATTGAATGTAGTGGACACCATTAGTCCCCAGACCTTACCTGGTTGCATTATAGCAAATCCATATTATACAACAAATCCCCTTTGGTGTCTGAAGGTTAAGGGTATTCTCTACTTAGACATTCCCCTCACCTCCTTTCTGGGGGCAGCTTTAGGATTCTGGATTTCCCATCACTTTCTGTTTTTAATGGTCACTAGGAAATACAGAGATAGTGAATCTCCCCAGGGAGAATACTGACCACAAAAACAACAGGGGTTCTAATTAGTGATCGACCAATATCGTTTTTTCATTGCCGATACTGATACCGATATTTTGTCATCGCGTATCGGTATTGGTGTTTATTGACATTTAAAAAAAAACATTTTAATATTTTTTTTAATTGACAGGTACTCTTGTGGAGGAATCTGGGGGTCAAACCCCTCCTCTGCACTTAAAAGCATTCAAAACGCCAAGTTTGGCTGTTTTGAATGCTGTCATTTTTTTTTTAATCTGGCGCCAGTACCCAGAAGTGATGACCATGACATCACTTCTGGGTTTTTACATGGAGACCCGATCAGAGCCAAATGCGGCTTTGATCGGGTCTTCGGCAGCCGTGCAGCCTGGTTGCCCGGGTCTCCCGGTGGGACGGGAGACCCAGGTGAGCCGCGGAAGGCGGCGGGATGTCCCCTCTCGCTCCCTGTAATGACAGCCGAGCAGCTTCTCAGCCGCATTCGGTTGTCATTACAAGACAGCCGACCGTCGGTTATGGACGACGGTACCGGGGTGATGCCTCTAGCTGCAGGTATCACTCTGGTACAAGCACTTTCCCGAAATATCAGCAATATCGGTAACCTCAGGGGCCAATTCCGATATATCGGGGAAAGTGCATATCGGCCCTCGATATATCGGCTTTGCCGATAATTGGTTGATCCCTAGTTCTAATCTCCCAGTACAATTTTCAAAACTTTTTGCTATACATATACAGTACCTCAAAGCAATTTTTTTAAAATAACATTTTTGCTTTTGTAGTACACAAACACGCAAATATAATAAAAAAAAAACATAAATAATTTCTGTGGTGTGACAAACAATTTTATATTGACCTCCAATTTAAAGTCAGATAAAAAGCTTTCAGTTACTATTTAGAATGTAGAATCTGATATTTTTTTATTTGGCAAAAAATAACCCAATGGTATGTTCCAAAGGGAAGCTTAAAATAGGTTAGATAATTGTTTACCAAGGCTACCTACTTTGCAGTCATTTAAAAAGAGTAAAAAACAAAAAACAAAGAAAAAAAAAAAACCTCTTACGCATAGCCTTCACCAGCCACCTTCAGAATGCAGACTTTTGGGTCACTAATGGCAAAGCAAATGTGTTGGAAATAAAATGCTCAAAATGAATGCAAACTGGGCCCTACTAAAGGAAATGCAATGTGTGATTTAAATCTGGTCTAACAGCTGTATAATAAGTACTGTGTGGATAACAAATCAATATTAATATTTTATTTATAGAAGACAATAATGTAATAAGGACTGAACTGACAGTTTGCCAGAAATATGGCATTTGTGTCATCATTGTCAGTAAGCCGTCCATATTTCAGCATTATCTTTATGCCAAACCTATGTATAGTCTCAGGGGATATGGTTTACCGGTCATAAAAAAAGGACCCCTGAACTTTTGCACTGTTAAAAAAATAAAGTACTATTTTTAAAAAGTATATATCAATTATAGTATTTAAAGAATTTTTATAACGTTAATTGTTCTCCTTTGAGGTGCTGTATTTTAATGAGCCATGGTACACAATGGACAGGATCCCAAAATGCAGCTTGAATTAGAAAGGCTTTAAAATGACATGGTTATATTATTAGAACGTGACCCACACACAATTATCTTATGAACATTGAAGTACTGTATGGACAGGAATTTGTGAATAGTAAATTACATTAACCGGTGTCTCATATGAAATGACTATGGCTGTTTCGAGAGTTGCATGAAAGGTAAGTATCAATGGGTGGGATTGGAGGAGACCAAATAATAAAACGTTTAATTGGCAAAGTCACAGACCGTGTTTAAACTGGTAGAAAAGCCATTCTTGCTAAAAGCACTGCACTGTGCACTTTGCACCTTGCTACATGTTTCATAAATCCTCCCTACAGTGTGTTTCTGCAACCGTGTGTTATCTTCTACTTTTCATATTATTTTCAATAGTGGAACATACATTTTTTTGTAGCAGGTTTTGGCTATTTTTTAATACTTAATCTCTTGGCAAAATGCAACTAAAATATATTCTGAAGGTATTTTATATACCTTGTGGAGTGTTTAAATTCACCTAAATTCCCTGCCCACTTGCCTTGCTGGCCTGGTTTCTGGGTGTAGAAGACCAGAAGTCCAGTGCCAGGTTCCAGGTGGTCACCTTGTCTTTTGCTTGCTGACTGTTATGGATGCTGAGAGAAAGCCAGCGCTGGGCAGCCATTAAACACTTAAGCCCCGGAAGATTTTACCCCCTTCCTGACCAGGGGGTATTTTGCGATTCGGCACTGCGTGATTTTAACGGACAATTGCACGGTCGTGCGACGCTGTACCCAAACGAATTTGACGTCCTTTTTTTCCCACAAACAGAACTTTCTTTTGGTGGTATTTGATCACCTGTGCGATTTTTTGATCATGCGCTATAAACAAAATAAGTGCGACAATTTTGCAAAAATAACAATATTTTTCACATTTTTATATATGAAATTCCCCCCAAACAAAATGTAAAAATCAAATTTTTTTTTAATTTTTGGCCAATTTGTTTTCTGCTACATATGTTTGGTAAAAAAAATCACAATAAGCATATTTTGATTGGTTTGGGCAAAAGTTATTGCGTTTACTAACTAAGGGAAAGATTTTTGTCATTTTTGTTGTTTTTTTTTAAACGCGTAATGGCGGCGATCTGCAATTTTTTTTGCGGTACTGCGACATTGCGCCCGACAGATCGGACCCTTGACTGACATTTTTTACACTTTTGGGGTTACCAGTGACATTACTACAGTAATCAGTGCTATACATATGCACTGTTACTGTAAAAATGACACTGGGAGGGAAGGGGTTAACTTTATTGGAGAGGGAGGGGTTAAGTGTGTCCCTAGGGGCATGTTTCTAACTGTCATTGGATGTGGCTAGTGGTGTAACAGCACAGATCAACGGTCCTACATAGCAAGACCGAGTGATCTGTGCTTTTACACAGGGGAGAATGACAGGCGTCTTTGTTTACATTAGCCGCCTGCCTTTCTCCCTCTCTACCCGACGTTCGCGAGTGACCGGCGGACATCGGGTCCGCCAGTCACACGCGCCAGCTTCGTCGGGTACGAGCAGGGGCGGGAGCGCGCCTCCGGCAGCGCGCGCTTGCCCCCTATTCGCTCCCAGGCAAGTGACGTACCGGTACGTCACTTTGCCTGGGAGGGGCTGACCGCCACCGTATATAGTCGGGCGGCGGTTGGCAAGTGGTTAAGAAGAATACACACCATGCTGGCAGTGATATGGACTGCAAATTTCTCTAAAAGTTACATTTTTTTTCCTAGGCCAGCAAGGGGGTGGGGACAGTGAAGGAAGAGCCCAGAGTTCAGCTTTATCAATTTTAGTGTGTCCTTTAATAATCAGAGTCTGTTATACTCTCATCGGCCACTTTAACAGGTACACCTGTTCAATTGCTTGGTAACACAAATTGCTAATTAACCAATCACATAGCAGCAACTCAGTGCATTTAGGCATCTAGACGTGGTGAAGACAACTTACTGAAGTTCAAACTGAGCATCAGAATGGGGAAGAAAGGAGATTTAGGTGACTTTGAACATAGCATGGTAGTTTGTGCCCGATGAGCTGGCCAGAGCATTTCAAAAACTGCTGATCTACTGGGATTTGCATGCACAACTATCACTAGGGTTTACAGAGAATGGTCCGAAAAAGAAAATATCCAGTGAGTGGCAGTTGTGTGGATGAAAATGCCTCTTTGATGTCAATGGCCAGAGGAGAATGGGCAGACTGGTTTGAGATGATAGAAAGGGAACATTAACTCAAATAACCACTTGTTACAACCAAGGTATGCAGAATTCCATCTCTGAATGCACAACACATCGAACCTTGAAGCAGATACAGCAGCAGAAGACCACACCGGGTGCCATTCTCCTCAGCTAAGAACAGGAGTCTGAGGCTACAATTTGCACAGGCTCACCAAAATTGGACAATAGAAGATTGGAAAAACATTGCCTGGTCTGATGAGTCTCGATTTTATTCCAATAGAGCGCCTTTGGCAGGGGAGGGCTGGGCCAGGGGGCAGGGGGGAAATTGCCCCCCGGGCTGCTCTGATGCCCTGTAAATAGGCTGCACCACTTCTGCCATAGACATGCCTAAAGGATTCCAGGTGAAGAGAAGTTAAAAGTCCCCACCGCTGACCTACTGAGTGCGGGATGAAGACGAGGACAGAGTGCAGGCCTTCCCCCCCAGCATAGATGATGTAAACTGTGTCTGATCAGAGGCCTGTTCCATGCCCCACTGGAGACTCTCCTCCCCTAGCCCCTAGCTAGCCCCGACCGAGCTGTCCCAGCTCCCGCAAACTGCCCCCTGCTGGCCAGGTCGGGAACCTGGATTCGGCCGGTGAGTAGAGAGTACCTGGAACGGAGCTTCAGCCTAGAATGGTGGTCAGGAGGAGGTCGGGAAGAGGGGGAGTGGGAGGGGGGCTAAGTTGCTGCACCATGGGCCTCTGGTTTGTACTTGCCTGCTGGGCAGAAAGTTGCCAGTCAGCCCCTGGCCTTTGGGATGCGGTGGAATGGGAGATTTGCATCATGGATGTGTAGCCGACAAATCTGCAGCAACTGCGCAATACTATCATGTCAATATGGACCACAGTCTCTGAGGAATGTTTCTAACACCTTGTTGAATCTATGCCATGAAGAATTAAGGCAGTTCTGAAGGCAAAAGGGGGTCCACCCTGGTACTAGCAAGGTGTACCTAATAAAGTGGCCGGTGAGTGTATCTTAGAAAGCTGAAGAAAAAATATTGCATACCTGTTGAAAATGTTATAGAAATCTGCAAGTATAAAAATAATTTTTTACAGAATGTATTGTGTTATAAAATAAATCAGGACCGTTTGGTGCTCACCGCCTAAGGTTTAAAAATCATCATTATAAAGTATATTATTGTTTTGTTTATCTGTTTCAAATGACCTTCACAATCAAAAGTAGAAGAAAATTGGGTAATTGGCTTCAGCCGCCCAAACTCCTCTAATTCAACTTCCAGTTTTATAACTTGCAATTTTATTTTATCTCTTAGTAAAATTGACTTCTTAGAGAGGAAGGCATTTATTCAAGTTTTATTGTTGTGACATAATCCAGATAACATTCAAGAACTGCACAATGTTACAATTCAGTGAATTAATGTTTTCTGGTCCTCGCGTTGAAATGTGGGCATATTAAAAATGTCTTAGCATTGGACCATAACAGCTCTGCGTAGTTCTGAGCATGATTTATTGAGCGATACGTATTATCTGTAAACTTTCCATACATTATTCATTTTGTTTATTTGGAATCAGTGTCATCTTCCATTAGCCTGTATTTTGTAAAATTGGTCTGAAAAAGCAGGTCTTAATGGCTGTTTTTCCAGAAAGCTCATCAACTATACAGATCATATATTTCAAAAGTTTGTACCATTAAAAGTGCATTACAAGGTTACCCAAGAGATTACCCTCCGTACCACAAAAAAAGAATGGAAAGGAGTTTAAACTTTAAAAGGTGATATTGCCTAACAGATTAAGTTAAAAATACTTTGTCTCAGGTGCCATTGCTCACATTCTCTCCCCCCCCCCCCCCCCCCAGTATATCAAACTCAGAGCCCGGCGCTAAACACCTCAACTGCAAATGGGATTTTTTTCCCACATATTTCTCTATATATTTGAGAATTTATTTTACAGCTGATTTAAAAATGCATATAAAAACTGAACACAATGGCTTCAAATCTACTGGTTGTGGGACCTCAAAGTAAGCCCCCTTTCACACATGTGGTCCATCAGTTCAGTCACGTCAAAATGTATCAGTTTTTCATCTGTTTTTCATCCATTTTTCATCCATTTTTCATCCGTTTTTCATCCGTTTTCATCCGTTTTTCATCCATTTTTCATTCATTTTTCATCCATTTTTCATCCGTTTTTTCATCCGTTTTCATCCATTTTTCATCCATTTTTCATCCGTTTTTCATCCATTTTTCATCCATTTTTCAGCCATTTTTCATCCGTTTTTCATCCATTTTTCATCCATTTTTCATCCGTTTTTCATCCATTTTTCATCCGTTTTTTTTACATCCACTACCAATGCAAAAACCGTTTGTCCATTTACATCTGTTTTTCGTCCAATCCTTTTTTTTGACGGATGAAAAATAGGGCATTCATCCATTCCAAAAAACAGACATTGACGGAAGCGGATGAAAACGGATGTTAACGGATGATCATCCGTTTTTACATAGAGATGCATTGATGTCCATTTTTCATCCATCAACGGATGGATGAAAAAGGAACAAAACGGACCGTATGTTCAAAAGGAGCCTTCAAGATTTTTAGACCTTGGGGGATAAAACTGGCACCTATTTTTTGGCTACTTATTTGCAGCTGCTCTCCAATTGTTGGCTGACTTTCCTCCTTTCTTAATCCTCTTTGCAATCGGACCTATATAGGTGGAGGTCATTATTCTATAAACTTCAGAGATATCTGTTGGGTTTCAATAAAAGTCCAGTCATGGCAAAATCATTTTCACTTTAGCTCTATTCTTAGCAGTCCATTGATATAAATGACAATCAAAAATGGATGTACTTGCGCGCTGCTATGTTGTGTTATTGAGTGCTATAAAACTACAAAACTAAAAACTTACAAAGCGGATCGCTCACACCTATGCACACTCTCTAAACGTGTATCAATGTGCAAAATGGTATTATAAAGTGGTGCCGCGCTGCCAAATGCTAATGTTAGTATCCCTTTAAATCTGTTTGCATAGCAATTTTCAGAATCAGCATATCATATGAAACCAGATATACCAGGGATTCCCAAACTACGGCCCTGCAGCTGTTGCAGAACTACACATCCCATGAGGCATTGTAAAACTCTGACATTCACGTACATGACTAGGCATGATGGGAATTATAGTTCCTGAACAACTGGAGGGCCATAGTTTGGGAATCCCTGATATATACCATAAACAAAACAAAACAAACAATACATACGTCTATAAAGTGTCATTTGATATGAATTGGCTTGTGTATACTCGATCTTTAATAAAAAACAGGCTTGTGTTCACATATCCAAATGACTGCTTCCTTAATTAGTGTTCCCCACTATGTGTTCCCTTCAATCATCCACATACATTAGTGATAATCCCCTTATCTGATGTGCCCTCACCTGGGGGGATAAGACCAACCAATGGTCTATATGCGCTTTTGTCCCTCTCTGGGGATCTGTTTTATACTGTTTCACTCCTTTGATGGCAATCAGTCCTCAAAGTGTGGGTATAAGACAATCAGACAGTATTTCCACTGAATGCTCACAATGCGCACTTCAGCGTAATGACAGATTGGCCCCTCCTCTACGCGGTACCCCACAGGATCACGTGGCTTCCTCAGGGGGATATTCCCCTGAGGAAGCCACGTGACCCTGTGGCGTAACGCATAAGGGAGGGGCCAATTTGTTGTCATGCTGAGGCATGTATTGTGAGAATACCGTGGAAATACTGTCTGATTGTGTTATACTGTAAGGACTGAATGCTTTTTACAGTTTGGTGCACTCTTAGCACCAGGAAAATGTGAGTGTTTTTATATGTAGTGTTTAATAAACTGTTTGTTTTAAAAGATAAAACACTATGTCCAGCTTTCTCTCTTCATGATTTGGGCATATGGAGATAAGTATAAGAGAAGGAGGATTCTAAACTCAAGATTGCTACTAAAGGAGTGTAACAGTATGAAACAGATCTCCAGAGAGGGACAAAAGTGCATATAGACCATTGGTTGGTCTTATCCCCCAGGTGAGGGCACATCGGATAAGGGGATTATCACTAATGTATGTGGGTGATTGGAGCACATAGTGGAAGGAAGCAGTCGTTTGGATATGTGGACACAAGCCTTTTTTTTATGAAAGATTGAGCATATGCAATCAAATTCATACCAAAGGACAATTTATGGACTGATGCATTGTTTGTTTTGTTTTGTTAATGTTATAAATGGTTTGATTTGATATGCTGCTTCTGAAAATTGCTATGCAAACAGATTTAAAGGGATACTAGCACATTAGCATTTGGGAGCACAGCACCACTTTTTAATATCATTGATATAAATGAGTTTCCTAAGACTAGAGCTGAATGATACTGCAAATGGATTTTTACATTTCAAAAAGACTCATTGACTTTCTTGAGGGGGGGGGGGGGCAATACATAATGCATGTGGGATGTACAAGAACTGTTCTGGTGTTAGCTTATATAAAGAATGTTCCTACACGCACTCTTGCCATTTAGTGAATAGAGCTGACACTGAGAGCAAGCAACTAAATAATTGACATATATGGTTGTGTACAATATGTTTATTGAAAAGATTCAATCATGGACATTTATCTACTGAGCCAAAATGCTATAACGTGTGGAATGATTAAAGTCAGCATGCTATGAAACTACAGTGGGTACGGAAAGTATTCAGACCCTCTTAAATTTTTCACTCTTTGTTATATTGCAGCCATTTGCTAAAATCATTTAAGTTCATTCTTCTTCCTCATGAATGTACACATAGCACCCCATACTGACAGAAAAACACAGAATTGTTGACATTGTTGCAGATTTATTAAAAAAGAAAAACTGAAATATCACATGGTCCTAAGTATTCAGACACTTTGCTCAGTATTTAGTAGAAGCCCCCTTTTGATCTAATACAGCCAGGAGTCTTTTTGGGAAAGATGCAACAAGTCTTTCACACCTGGATTTGGGGATCCTCTGCCATTCCTCCTTGCAGATCCTCTCCAGTTCTGTCAGGTTGGATGGTAAACGTTGGTGGACAGCCATTTTTAGGTCTCTCCAGAGATGCTCAATTGGGTTTAAGTCAGGGCTCTGGCTGGGCCATTCAAGAACAGTCACAGAGTTGTTGTGAAGCCACTCCTTCGTTATTTTAGCTGTGTGCTTAGGGTCATTGTCTTGTTGGAAGGTAAACCTTCGGCCCAGTCTGAGGTCCAGAGCACTCTGGAGAAGGTTTTTGTCCAGGATATCCCTGTACTTGGCCGCATTCATCTTTCCCTCGATTGCAACCAGTTGTCCTGTCCCTGCAGCTGAAAAACACCCCCACAGCATGATGCTGCCACCACCATGCTTCACTGTTGGGACTGTATTGGACAGTTGATGAGCAGTGCCTGGTTTTCTCCACACATACTGCTTAGAATTAAGGCCAAAAAGTTCTATTTTGGTCTCATCAGACCAGAGAATCTTATTTCTCACCATCTTGGAGTCCTTCAGGTGTTTTTTAGCAAACTCCATGCGGGCTTTCATGTGTCTTACACTGAGGAGAGGCTTCCGTCGGGCCACTCTGCCATAAAGCCCCGACTGGTGGAGGGCTGCAGTGATCGTTGACTTTCTACAACTTTCTCCCATCTCCTGACTGCATCTCTGGAGCTCAGCCACAGTGATCTTTGGGTTCTTCTTTACCTCTCTCACCAAGGCTCTTCTCCCCCGATAGCTCAGTTTGGCCGGACGGCCAGCTCTAGGAAGGGTTCTGGTCATCCCAAACGTCTTCCATTTGAGGATTATGGAGGCCACTGTGCTCTTAGGAACCTTAAGTGCAGCAGAAATCTTTTTGTAACCTTGGCCAGATCTGTGCCTTGCCACAGTTCTGTCTCTGAGCTCTTCAGGCAGTTCCTTTGACCTCATGATTCTCATTTGCTCTGACATGCATTGTGATCTGGAAGGTCTTATATAGACAGGTGTGTGGCTTTCCTAATCAAGTCCAATCAGTATGATCAAACACAGCTGGACTCAAATGAAGGTGTAGAACCATCTCAAGGATGATCAGAAGAAATGGAAAGTACCTGAGTTAAATATATGAGTGTCACAGCAAAGGGTCTGAATACTTAGGACCATGTGATATTTCAGTTTTTCTTTTTTAATAAATCTGCAACAATGTCAACAATTCTGTGTTTTTCTGTCAGTATGGGGTGCTATGTGTACATTCATGAGGAAGAAGAATGAACCTAAATGATTTTAGCAAATGGCTGCAATATAACAAAGAGTGAAAAATTTAAGGGGGTCTGAATACTTTCCGTACCCACTGTATATAGTTAGGCCAAGGTACAACTATGATATTATTGCTTATGTTTAGACACCTGAGATGGAAATAATATGAAGCACATTGATGGCAGGTGAATAGTATCAATATTGGCAGAGATAGCATTGCTTCCATTACTCATTGAATCCATTACTCTATATTATGCAAAGCATCTTATCATATTCATATTAATTATATGCCTTTGATGCCAACCTAAGCTCTGTATTGTTAATACAAACAGAAAAATTCTGTTACATAAGTATACGTTACATCAGCTAAACAAAATTGGGATAGCAAGAGCGGTAGCAGAGCCTTTGCTTCTTGAGCCGCTTTTTCAAATTCCAATCAGGGCTCCTGCTTTGCTGCAGCTTTCCAGGCTTATTTTCCTTTATCCAGCAATTAAATTAAAACAACATATGCATTCGTTGGGTTACCAAGCAGATAGTTTAGTGTATAACCCAGGTACTGTAACTAAGCTATAAATATCAGGTGTTTGCTTGGTTTTTTAGGTAGTACATTATTAAAGTGGTTGTAAAGTCAAAAGGTTTTTTTATCCTAATGCATTCTATGCATTAAGATAAAAAGCCTTCTTTGTGCAGCAGCCCCCTAATACTTACCTGAGCCTCCTCTCGATCCAACAATGTCTATGAATGCCCTGGCCATCCAGGACTCTCCCTCCTGATTGGCTGAGACACAGCAGCGGCACCATTGGCTCCTGCTCCTGTCAATCAAACTCAGTTAGCCAATGAGGAGATAGAAGGGGTGGGGCCAAACCACAGCTCTGTGTCTGAATGGACACAGGGAGCAGCGGCTCGGCTCAGGTGCCCCATAGCCAGCTGCTTGCTGTGGGGGCACTCAACAGTAAGGAGAAGCCAGGAGCTCCAGCCAGGGACCCGAGAAGAATAGGATCTGGGCTGCCCTTTACAAAAACACTGCACAGAGCAGGTAAGTATAACATGTTTGTGTCAGGGCTGGGCTTGCAGCAGCTCTCTTCTCTGTGCTCAGGCTGCTCAGCTGTCGGTTAATTGTCATCACTTGTTGTTTCCTCAGTGGCTCACCTGATTATCATTATCTGCTCGTCAGTCCTGCCTACAGCAAGCCCCATATGGCTATTTAAGCTGCCTTGTTCGTTCCTTTCCTGCCCTCACCTTGGTCAACATATCTGGATTTCTCTGATGTGTTCCTGTGAAAGACTTTGCCTGACTGACATCCCTTCTGGTTCCTGATGCTGTTCCCCTGCCTCCGACTATGCTAATTTCTGGTTTCCGGATCACTGGCTCATCTGATTTCCCATTTTGGTTTCCGACCCCTGGCTTATGTTTTGACTATGTTTACTGTTCTGTACCATTTTTTACCATTACATTAAAGGTGTGATTGTACTGCACTCTCTGTTCTTAGTCTGATTCATGGTTTCCTGACAGTTTGTTATTTTAATTTAAAAAAACGAGACTTTACAACCACTTTAACCATGCTTTGCACAAACTGGAATGAGCCATGCACATGTAAGATTTGTTTTTCTCACAGTTTAACATTGCCTCTTTGCAGCAGGTATCCAGCACATCTTTCAGCATGGGTGAAGGTTTGTGGGGGATTTATAGACTGAATTATTGTATAATTGTTCTGTGGGTTGTGGTAGATTTTATGCTGTATCCATAGTATTTCCTTCCCTCTCACGGCAAGTATTCAGCAGAGTTTTCCTCACTTGGAGGGGGGGGGGGGGGGGGGGCTGCATACCATCCCCTGGCTTGAGTGCTGCAATCCCAACCTATCCAACTCACACAATGCGGGAAAGTGGAGGCAGGACTGGGAACCACAGAGTTGCATGAAAGGGGGGAGAGAAGGAGCTAAGTGTCGGATGTGTGTGACTTTTAGAGCCCTGGACCTCTAACACAGCAGGAAGCATGCAAGCCAAGGCACAATGGTGGGCATGCTTGAGATGAAGAACAAATGTGTCCTTTTCTAAGGAAAAGATAGCTGGGGGTACAGAATATCAACAACAGCAGGTAGATAAGGCCTTCTTCTGTCATCAATACAAAAAAAAATGTTTTTTGGCTCTAATTTCTCTAGTAACAGTAACTTAGTATTATACAGTAGAGTTGGTTCTGACTCTTATGCTTACATGCCTGCTTTAAGATCAAATAATTGGTGGCTCTAAATTCTTCAGGAGCAGCCTCCCATGTGATCCTCTGAATACCTATATTCTGAAGCAATTGACTCCCAATGGGAATCGGTGTTCAACAGTCACAGGTACTTTACAGTGCTGAGCATTAAGTTATTTGTAAATTGTCCACCACCACCAGCAGCAGCAGCTTCTCCCTAGCTCTCCACTCTTCAGCATAGCAGACTCCTCTGCAGCTGCTTCTCTATGGCAGGCAACTTATTGTCTGGAACATGTCAGATTCCTGAGGCCCATGATCAGATTTCAGGAAAAGTTACTTTTCTCAGCAGTTCTCCAAGCAAGCCTAAAGAAGGCAGAATTTGGGTCCTGCTATACATGCATCTTTGTAAGGCAGAGCTTGAGGCAAAGACAATTTATATGGTCTCCTCAAATATTTATCACCTACATCACTGGCATAAATCTGTCAATGATTTGCCAAGGCTAAATACATATTCATAACCCCTTACATTGTATTTTCTCACAATAACTACTAGAGAAAACTTTCCAGAAGCAGGTAGGAGCAAACAATGTCCTTTACTTACTGTAGATCAAACCCTATGAACTGTGATAAAAAAAAATAACAAACAAGCCAGAGGCGTAACTAGAACCTTCAGGGCCCCGGTGCAAGAAACCATGAAGGGTCCCCCGGAAGCCCTGGCCGGGGCCCTTCCCTATAAGCCTGGAGCTTTTTCCACTAATCCTGGGGCCCTTTACTCTCACAGCTACAGGAGGAAAAAGGAGGACGGTGATTTCTCTACATACTTTACCCGCCACCCCTCCAATCCAGGTGTACAGGGGAGCCGCACAGGCCCCCTAGAGCATGGGGCCCGGTTGCAATTGCAACCCCTGCAACCCCTGTAGTTACGCCCCTGAAACAAGCTTAGGTTGGCTAAAGCCCAGCTGCAAACACTAAATTTAGACCAGAGAAACTCCAGCTTAAAGTGGTTCTGAAGCCTAAACATGTTTTATCTTTATGCATTCCCTGCATTAAGGGAAAAAATGTATTGGTAGCAGTATGTCACCTTACCCCTGCTTATATTTACTTGAGATCAAGAGCTGTGTCTGAGATCCATTTCTGTGTCTGTCTGTAGCGGCTCTGTCTCCTTTTCCTGCACACATACGTTTTTCTGCGGCAGTGGAAACCATTGCCATCATTCAAATCCTGTCGTTAGGAAGCGGGAGGCATGGCCAAGCCACGCTGTGTGTGTCAATGGACACAGGCGGTGCGGCTCGGAATTGAGACTTTAAAAGTGCCCCCATAGCAAGCTGCTTTCTATGGGGGCACTTGCAGAACAGCATGGGGCATTGCACAGAGCAGACAAGTATAACATATTTGTTATAAAAAAATAAGACTTAACGATTACTTTAATACAGGATCCCTACATTTATATCATCTGAAATAATATACCATATATATTGGCATATAACACGCACTTTTTCCTAAAAATGGAGGAAAAAGCAACAGTGCGGGTTATTCGCCGATATAAAAAAAAAAAAAGGCCAAGAAGCAGCGCCGAGAGGCAGAAGGGGGCAGGCAGGGCCGAGGAGAAGGAAGGACGAGCTGTCATCGAAAGTCCCGCCTCCTATGTCCAGATGTGTGACGTCTATCATAGGTTCCAGGACTTCCAATGACAGCAATAGCTCGTCCTCCCTTCTCCTTGGCCCGGCACCCGCCCCCTTCAACCAAGTCTGCGCTGCTTTCTGGCCTTTTTTAAAATTGATTCGGATAGTGTCACTGGCGCTGGCGAGGCTGCATTTAAGGACACTGCGCTGGCGAGGCTGCAATTATGGACACTGCGCTGGCGAGGCTGCATTTAAGGACACTGCGCTGGCGATGCTGCATTTATAGGCACTTTGCTGGCGAGGCTGCATTGATGGGCACTGCGCTGGCGAGGCTGCATTTAAGGACACTGCGCTGGCGAGGCTGCATTTATGGACACTGCGCTGGTGAGGCTGCATTGATGGACACTGCGCTGGCGAGGTTGCATTTATGGACACTGCGCTGGCGAGGCTGCATTTAAGGACACTGCGCTGGCGAGGCTGCATTTATGGACACTGCGCTGGTGAGGCTGCATTGATGGACACTGTGCTGGCGAGGCTGCATTGATGGGCACTGCGCTGGCGAGGCTGCATTTAAGGACACTGCGCTGGCGAGGCTGCATTTATGGACACTGCGCTGGTGAGGCTGCATTGATGGACACTGTGCTGGCGAGGTTGCATTTATGGACACTGCGCTGGCGAGGCTGCAATGATGGACACTGCGCTGGCGAGGCTGCATTGATGGACACTGCGCTGGCGAGGCTGCATTCATGGGCACTGCGCTGATGAGGCTGCATTCGTGGGCACTGTGCTGATAAGGGCTGCATTCGTGGGCACTGGTGAGACTGCATTTGATAAAAAAAAAATGTACTAAGTTCAAAGCTGTTTATTTTAAATTTCAGCTTTTTCCCTGCAATTTCTCTCCTAAAATGTAGGAGCGTGTTATACGCCGGTGCGTGTTATATGCCGATAAATACGGGTGCTTTAAAAACTGTTCAATTATGGTTTGCTATACCTCAGAGACATAGGATATGTCAAACATTGTTTGCTTGTGACAGAAGAGACCTTTATGCTTGACAAATGTAGCAATGACTCTAAAGCTGTAATACTCCATCTGCTGCTACCCCCTATATAAAATCCAATTTACTGAAAATGATTGCTCTGTTCATCTACTGCAGAATTTACCAATAACAGGAATTGGGTGCCTTGCTCTTATTAGTGTTTGATTAGCACATCTTATATCCACGCATACTTCTACTAGTTCAATAAAATTCTGTTTCTCTAACTCAGAAAGGTTTTTTTTTTTACTTTCTCTAAAAACTGTCATTAAACTAAAAGGAAGTCTATGTATTTGCTACAAACAGGATTTTATATGTAAGCCAATATGAATCTCTAGCTGAAAATCTTTTAATTTTCCAAACCCAGAGAAAACGGAATTTTTGTAAAATCTTACCTGTAAAATTCCTTTCTCTGAGTCCTCCGACAGTCGCCGCCTCTTCATATTCGTCACATATGGGGTATCAGACTTTGCTCCGAAGGAGTAGCTAGGCAACAGAATATGTTAACAATAAAGCTTTAATATATCCCACCTTTAAGGGGTGGTCCCCTCAGTCAATACCCTCCTACTTCCTGCAACCATATCTCAGTTTTAGTGGAATAGCAGTAGAGTATACAATCAAACCCCAAAAGAGGGGCGGGGGCGGCGACTGTCGGAGGACTCAGAGAAAGGAATTTTACAGGTAAGATTTTACAAAAATTCCGTTTTCTCTTACGTCCTCCGACAGTCGCCGCCTCTTCATATTCGTCACATATGGGGACGTCCCAAAGCAGTGCAAACATGAGGGGTGGGAAACGCATCCGCGCCGAAAAGCAACGCAGTCTCCACATCAAAGAAAGGAACCTTACCAAAGGAAGGAAACCAGCTGGGCAACAGCAAAAATAAGTGCTCAACAGGAGCAACAACCCAGGAAAAGACAAAAAAACCAGGGGATACAAAACTTATCCCAACCGCCAGGAGTCCCCCAACAAGGGACCCTAGGGAACAGCCGCACTAAGAACCTTGCGGCCAAAGGAAGCATCCGCCGATGCCTGAACATCTACTTTGTAGAATTTTGTGAAAGTGTGCACGGTCGACCAAGTCGCCGCCTTACACACCTGGGCTACAGAAGCCCCATGACGACAGGCCCAAGACGTACTCAGAGATCTAGTAGAGTGCGCCTTCACAGGCACAGGGGGAACCTTCCCCTGCAAAGCATAGGCCTGTTCAATGGTCTGCCTGATCCATTTGGCGATGGTAGAGGCCGAAGCCGCCATGCCCTTCCGAGGACCCTCTGGAAGAACAAACAAGGAGTCCGTCTTTCGCAAAGACTCAGTCGATTTAAGGTAAACCCTTATCGCCCGAACAACATCCAGAGAGTGCAATCTCACCTCCTTTGGATATTTAGGCTTCGTGCACAACGAAGGCAAGACAATATCCTCATTAAGATGGAATTCCGAAACTCGTTTCGGCAGAAAAGAAGGATTAGGTCGCAAGACCACCTTATCCAAATGAATAACCAGGTACGGAGACTTGCAGGACAAAGCCGCCAGTTCCGACACTCTGCGAGCCAAAGTGATCGCCACCAAAAAGGCGACCTTTTTGGACAACATAGACAACGAGATCTCCCTGATCTGTTCAAAAGGAGCACGTTGTAACACAGAGAGAACGAGATTCAAGTCCCAAGGGGGCAGAGGATCCCGCCTCGGGGGAACCAGATGCCGCACACCCTGAACAAAGGTGCCAACCAATGGGTTGGAAGCCACGGGACGTTGAAACAGAACGGCCAGAGCAGACACCTGACCCTTTATCGTAGCCAGCGCCAAACGCTGATCAACCCCCGTTTGAAGGAAAGACAGCACACGGGACACCGAGTACGTGCGGGGTGAAAACCCCTTGGACTCACACCAGGCAAAATAGGCCTTCCAAGTACGGTAATAAACCTTCCCCGAGGAAGACTTCCTCGCGTTGATTAAAGTATGAACGACCTCCGGAGAGAGACCCCTCTACTTCAGGACCTCGGTCCCAACAGCCAGGCCGTCAAAGCCAGCGACTGTAAAGCAGGATGGTATATCGGTCCTTGAGACAGTAGATCGTCTCGAAGAGGCAGACGCCACGGGGCGTCGACCGCCAGATTCACGAGGTCTGCGTACCAGGACCGGCGAGGCCAGTCCGGTGCCACAAGAATCACCGTGTTGCGTTCCGAGTGTAACCTGCGAAGGAACCTGGACAGCAACTGAATCGGTGGAAACGCGTACATCAGCCTGTACTGATGCCACGGGGCCACTAACGCGTCCGACGCGTCTGCCCGAGGGTCGCGCGTCCTTGCCACGAACCTCCTCACCTTGTTGTTGAGGCGAGACGGGAACAGGTCCACATCTGGAAGACCCCACTTCGCGCACAACGTCTGGAAGACAGCCGGATGGAGAGACCATTCCCCCTGATCCAGGGTCTGGCGACTCAGATAGTCCGCCTGCCAGTTCTCCACTCCCGGAATGTGAACCGCCGTTATCGCCGGGACATGAGTCTCGGCCCAAGACAGAATGTCGGCCACTTCTCGAGCCGCTCGGGCACTCCTGGTGCCCCCTTGGTGGTTGATGTAGGCCACCGCCGTGGCATTGTCCGTCTGCACCCGAACCGGGCAACCCTGCAGCCGGTCCGTCCAGCGATGAAGACAGAGATTTATCGCACGCAATTCCAGAATGTTGATCGGAAGGGAAGACTCCCCCTCCGACCAAGTCCCCTGAGCGGACAGAACGCCCAGAACTCCACCCCAGCCCGACAGGCTGGCATCCGTGGTGATTACCGTCCACGAGATCGGACGAAACGACTTGCCCCCGGACACCAACGGGGACTGGAGCCACCACAGAAGGTTTTCCCTGGTGCGAAGACTCAACGAGATTTGAAGATCCAGAGATTGAGGTCGCCCGTCCCACCTGGACAGGATCTCCGCTTGGAGACCCCGCGTGTGAAACTGTGCGAAAGGAATCGCCTCGAAGGCCGAGACCATCAATCCCAGACATCTCATACACGTCCGCAGAGACGAGTTCGGAACGTCCCTGAGGGACCTGACTTCCTCCCGGAGAGTCCTGAGTTTGTCTTCCGGCAGGAAGACCTTCGCCTGCACCGAGTCCAGTATCATTCCCAGATAGGGGAGACGAACCGACGGACTCAGTGTTGACTTTGGAAAATTTATCGTCCAACCAAACTCCTGCAGAGTTTGCATTGTGACAGACAGGTCCTCCTCCAGACCCTGTCTGGTCGCAGACCGAACCAGAATGTCATCCAGATATCCCAGGACAGAAACGCCCTGGGCCCTCAATAATGCCAGAACCGGTGCAAGCACCTTGGTGAAGACCCGCGGAGCCGAGGCGAGGCCAAAGGGCAACGCCACGAACTGGTAGTGATCCTCCGCAATGGCAAATCGAAGGTACCCCTGAAGACCCTCGAATATGGGGATGTGAAGGTACGCATCCTTCAAAACGATGGAGGCCATGAATTCCCCCGGAACCAGGGCAGCCACCACCGACCGCAGGGATTCCATGCGGAACTTGCGAACCCGCACAGAGCGGTTCAGAGCCTTCAAGTCCAGAATCGGACGAACCTTGCCCTCCTTTCTGGGCACGGTGAACAGATTGGAATAAAACCCCCGAAACCTGTCCCGATGAGGCACCGGAACCACCACTCCCTGAGCCCTCAGGTCCCGCAGGCGCTCTGGAGACAGTTGAAGATTTGAGGGAAAAAATCTGCTCTCCGGCCGAGAGAGAAACTCGATCTTGTAACCAGATCGAACGATTTCCAGAACCCATCTGTCCCGCACACGGGCCAACCAGGGCTGAAGAAAACCGAGCAAGCGTCCCCCCACCCCAAAACTGGGTGAGGGCGCCCCTTCAGGCCGAACTGTTATGGGCTGCAGGTCCGGATTGGCCGGACTTCTGTTTCCCAGACCAGGGCTTCTTCTGAGAGCCTTGACCTTTGAACGGTTTGCCCTTGTAGTGCGGCCGAAAGGCACGAAAGGACCCCTGAGGGGGCCGAAAATTTGCATGCTTCTTCCCAGAAGCCCCCTTAGCCTTGGGGAAATGGGGCAAGAGAGTGCTCTTACCCCCGGTGATCCCCTTAATCAACACATCCAGGGACTCCCCAAAAAGGCGAGACCCATCATAAGGCAGATTGGCTAAGGTCTTACGTGAAGATTGGTCCACCGACCAACATTTTAACCAAACCAGGCGGCGAGACAACACCGCCACGCTGTGCACACGTGCAGCCAACGGAATCAGGTCCAGGTCCGCATCACACAGATACATGACACCCTGGTGGATCTGATCCACCATATCCAGGGTCGCCGGCGAGGCCGAATCGGCCACTAGGACGCGCCTAAGCATCTGCGTCCAACTTGCGATCGCCTGGGCCGCCATGAGAGAAGCAAACAGAGCCTCAAGCATAGAACCCGTAACAGAATAAGTATGACGGGCAAGAGACTCCAGTCTCCTATCCGTGGCATCACGGAAAACAGGGGAACCCTCTGCAGGAATCGCAGTGGCTTTGTTCAAAACCGCAATTGCATGATCCACTGGTGGAGGCACACACCACCTTTCATCAGTGGCAGGCGAAAAAGGATAACGCAGCTTGAATTTACTTGGTACCGCAAAAGGTTTGCGCAGATCGCGCCATTGATCCTTAACAGCGCGCTGAAAATCAGCATTGCAGGGAAAAACCTGCGGCGTCCTGCGTTTTCTCTGCGTCCCATAAGCCGCCAAGGCAGCGGGGGGACACACTTCGTCCTGCAAACGCAGCGTTTGCTTAATGGAAGCAATCAACTCATCCATGATTGCAAGCTCTTCAGGCGAGCCAGGGGGAGAATTATCGACCCCCTCAACTTCAGCCTCCACCTCAGACCCACTAGATCAAGAGAGGAGCGGGACCCCGATAAGGAGGCCCCTGCCAGAACAGCCCCATCACCTTCACCCTCAGAATCAGAGGAAAGAGCAACTCTGGGCCTTTTAGTAGATTGAGCAGCCACCAGCATTTGCACCTGAGCAGCAAGGCCAGCCACAATAGTGGCTAAATCCCCCCCTGGGGGGGAAACAGCGGTCCCCTGGCTTTCCACCAATACTGTAGGAAATTTGCCCTCCTGAGAATCCATTGCCCCTGTAATGCCAGACAACCAAGGGTTAACTGCCCCTTTTTAGCAAGCGCGGCAAGCGCAGCCCACCGCACCACACTCAAGCACAATGAGACCCCCACAGGGAATATGCAAACTGAACACAGGCAATGGATAGCAAGAACAGAAGGATAAAACCTGAGGAGACCCTCGCCGCTGCTGCTGCCTCGATCAGTGTTCCTGGAAAGAGGAAGTGATGCTGCCAGGGCGCTCTATGTAAGCCTATGGAGGCTACTAGAAAATGGCCGCCATGCATGTAAACCATGCGGCCGGAGCGGGTGTAGGCAAAATGGCGTCGTTTGGCGCCGAAACCGCCGCTCCACAGTGCATTAAAACACACATTACATACCAATATAAGAATACATGTCAGATCGCCGCAGCGATCGCTGTATATGCCCAAACATGCCAAAAAAAAACATGCCCCACAGCACACAGCTTCTCACACTGCCCAGTCTGACACACACAGTGTCATACAGCTCCCCCCCCCCCCTTGCAGCCCACAGCATGCAGCCGAGAGATAGGGAGACAAGCAGTGTGAATAGAGGCAGGTTACACAGTCCCAGACTGACACCCCCCCAGACAGACAGGTCCCCACATAAATACACTTACCTCACATGGCGTGGGGGACCCGCACAGGCGAACAAGCCGCTGCACATGAGGCAGGGAGAGTCGCAATTCAAGACGCACAAAATGGGGGTTAAGAAACCGCACAGCGTCCAGTGAGGTAGCCACCTCACCAATCATCCCTGCACCGAACAGGGATGGGTCGTTCACTATGCCAGGAGCGTTACCTGGCTGAACGCTCGATGGCAGACTGGGAAGCCACTGACCCACGACCTGCGACCAGGGGGATCAGCCCGAGACCCAGTCCGCATGATCCTCTTCGTCCGAAGAACTAACTAACGCTGACAAAATAACAGCTGATTAAAGGTAGAGAGAAAAACTCAAACAAAATACTAAAAAGAAGAAAGAGTCTGGGACAGAAAGTCCCAGCACAGAGAGAGCCAGCCACTCCTGACAAGCTAGACATTAAAACTGAGATATGGTTGCAGGAAGTAGGAGGGTATTGACTGAGGGGACCACCCCTTGAGGGTGGGATATGTTAAAGCTTTATTGTTAACATATTCTGTTGCCTAGCTACTCTTTCGGAGCAAAGTCTGATACCCCATATGTGACGAATATGAAGAGGCGGCGACTGTCGGAGGACGTAAGAGAAATTATATTTACGTAGTTTCCTCTTTAAACCTAAAGCTGGATACACACTATACAACTTTTGTTGTTAGGTTTCCTTTAGATTTCCCTTTAAATATGTAGTGCGTAGGGCAGGCCTGACTGCATACAAATTGAAACTGTTTAGGTTTGTCCTCATATTATATGGTTTTGGTAAATCTAAAGGAAAACATCTATAGAAAATTGTAAAGTGTGTATCCAGCTTAAGTTCACAATGAGGCAGCATACTGATCTTTGCGTTGGTTGCACACCAGCCAAACTTAACCCCTTCCGTACCGCGTCATGTAAAATGACGTCGGCACAAATCCTTTCTCGATCCGGGCCGACGTCATATGACGGCGCCCGGATCTCCCCGCTACTGCGCGCCCCCGGGGGCGCGCAGCGCGGCGATCGGGGGTGAGGCTCGTCCCTCGGACTGAGCCCAACCCCGATCAAGGTAAACAGCCAATGAAATTGGCTGTTTACCACGTGATCGGCTGTGTCAATCACAGCCGATCACATGAGCGGCTCCAGCGCGAGCCGCTCGTTCCTTCCTTAATGCGCGCCCCCGGGGGCGCGCAGCGCGGCGATCGGGGACGAGGCTCGTCCCTCGGACAGAGCCCATCCCCGATCTAGGTAAAGAGCCAATGAAATTGGCTCTTTACCACGTGACCGGCTGTGTCCAATCACAGCCGGTCACAAATGTCATCAGAGAACACGGTAACTAGCTGTCACCGTGTTCTCCTCCTCACACACTGATCCTGTGTGAGGAGGAGATTGTGGTAACAGCTAGTTACCAATCATAGTGCACCCCAACCACACTGATTGCCCCCCCCCCCAATAAAGAGCACCTGTCACTAGCCCATCAAAGTACCCGAGTACCTGTCACCAGCCCATCAGGTACTCAGATGACAGGTACTCGGGTACTCTGATGGGCTGATGACAGGTACTCTGATGGGCTGGTGACAGGTACTCGGGTACTCTGATGATGGGTACTCAGGTACTCTGATGACAGGTACTCGGGTACTCTGATGACAGGTACTCTGATGGGCTGGTGACAGGTACTCGGGTACTCTGATGACAGGTACTCGGGTACTCTGATGATGGGTACTCGGGTACTCTGATGACGGGTACTCGGGTACTCTGATGATGGGTACTCGGGTACTCTGATGACAGGTACTCGGGTACTCTGGTGACAGGTACTCGGGTACTCTGATGACAGGTACTCGGGTACTCTGATGACAGGTACTCGGGTACTCTGGTGACAGGTACTCTGATGGGCTGGTGACAGGTACTCGGGTACTCTGATGACAGGTACTCGGGTACTCTGATGACAAGTACTCGGGTACTCTGATGACAGGTACTCGGGTACTCTGATGACAGGTACTCGGGTACTCTGATGACAGGTACTCGGGTACTCTGATGACAGGTACTCGGGTACTCTGATGACAGGTACTCTGGTACTTTGAGTACCCATCATCGGAGTACCCGAGTACCTGTCACCTACCCAACAGAGTACCCGAGTACCTTCCACCTGCTCATCAGAGTACCTGACACCTGAAGTACCCGAGTACTTGCCACCTGCTCATCATTACCCATCACTACTCATCAGTACTCATCAGTACCCATCAGTACCTATCACCTATTAGTATCAGTACTGATAATCCGTACCCATCAGTACAGTATCAGTATCACCTATCAGTATCAGTACTACTCATCAGTACCTATCACCTGCCTGTCACCTGCCCATAAGAGTACCCGAGTACCTGTCACCTGCCTATCGGAGTACTCGAGTACCTGCCACTTGCTCATCAGTACCAGAGTACCTGTCACCTGCCCAGCAAAGTACCCGAGTACCTGTCACCCTTCATACAGCCACCATGTCTAAGTCCAAAAAGGTTAACATACGTCGTCCGTTTAAACCTAAATACCGGTGTTATGGCAGCAGATAGCTGCCATAACCCTGGTATTTTTTTAAATGGTGGACGGTTGGCTTTCCGATAAGGGTGGTCCCAGCAGCAGATTCGCCGCGGGATCACCCTTCCGGGGTGGCGGAAGAGGTGCCCTCCCCCCTCCCCCTGCATTCTGGTCCTTTTCCCCGCTTACCGGACCCGCCGGCAGCGGGGAAAACGATCCGGTCCCAGATCCTCACAGACAGGATGTCGAGTGAGGGCAAGCTTGCCCTCACTCGACTCTATGGTCTTGGAGGACCGGGGCTACGGCAAACGTCGTTGCCTAGCAACCAGTTTAAAGGTCCCTTTTTTTTTTTTCATTTTATTTAATTTTTTTTTAATTTTTTTTTTTTATTTTTTCTATCTTTTAGTGTACTTGTGAGATCTGAGGACTTTTTGACCCCAGATCTCACAAAAAAGAGGTCCTGTCGTGCCTTTTTCTATTACAAGTAATGTTTACATTTCTTGCAATAGAAATAAAAATTATCAATTTTTTTTTTTTAAAAAAACAGTGTAAAAATAAAAAATAATAAATAAAATAAATAGTAAAAAAAAAAAAAAAAATTAAAGCGCCGTGTCCCCGCGAGCTCGCGCGCAGAAGCGAACGCATACGGAAACCCCGCCCACATATGTAAACAGTGTTCAAACTACACATGTGAGGTATCGTCGCGATCGTTAGAGCAAGAGCAATAATTTGAGCCATAGACCTCCTCTGTAACTCTAAGATAGCAACCTGTAGAAATTTTTAAAATGTCGCCTATGGGGATTTTTAAGTACCAAAATTTGTCACCATTCTGTGAGCGTGCGCAATTTTGAAGCATGACATGTTGGGTATCTATTTACTCGGCGTAACATTATCTTTCACATTATGGAAAACAATTGGGCTAACTTTACTGGTTTCTTATTTTTTAATTAAAAAAAGTGATTTTTTTCCCAAAAAATTGCGTTTGGAAGACCGCTGCGCAAATACGGTGTGATAAAAAATATTGCAATAATCTCCATTTTATTCTCTAGGGTCTCTGCTAAAAAAAAAATATATAATGTTTTGGGGTTCTAAGTAGTTTTCTAGCAAAAACAACTGATTTTAGCTTGTAAACACCAAATGTCAAAAATAGGCCTAGGCAAGTGGCTAGGATGCATGATGATGCTCCTTGGATGTTTAGGCCCCTCTATATGGCTAGGCTGTGAAAAAGTCTCACACATGTGGTATTGCCATACTCAGGAGGAGTGGCAGAATGTATTTTGGGGTGTCATTTTTGCGATGTACATGCTATGTGTTAGGAATATCCTATAAATTGACAACTTTGTGTAAAAAAAAAAGTTTTTATTTTTTTCCCACATTTTCCAAAAACTTGTGGAAAAAAATGACATGTTCAAAGGACCCATAATGCCTCATAGAATATACGTTGGAGTGTTTGCTTTCCAAAATGGGGTAATTTTGTGGACTTTTCCATTGTATTGTTGCTCTAGGGCCTTGAAAAGTGTGATAGGTAGTAAGAAAGTTTTATGTGTATTTATGCTCCTAAAACGCCTTATGGTGCTACTTGGACGTGGAGTCTCTTTTTGTGGCCAGGCTGTGTAAAAGTCTCACACATGTGGTATCACCATACTCAGAAGGAGTAGCAGAATGAATTTTGGGGTGTCATTTTTGCTGTGTACATGCTATGTGTTAGAAATAGCTTATAAATTGACAACGTTTTGGGAAAAAAAAAGAAAAAAAAATGTTTTCTTCATTTTTCCAAGAATTGTGGGAAAAAATTATAACTTCAAAAAACTCACCATGCCTCTTACTAAATACCTTGGACTGTCTACTTTACAAAAAGGGGTCATTTGGGGGGTATTTGTACTGTCCTGACATTTCAGGGCCTCAAGAAAGGAGATAGGCCATCAGTACATCTGGTGTGATCAATTTTCAGTAATTGGTACCATAGCTTCTAGACTCAATAACTTTCACACAGACTAAATAATATACACTAATTTGGGTTAATTTTACCAGAGATATGTAGCAGTATAAATTTTGGCCCAAATGTATGAAGAAAAATTAATTTTTTGCAAAATTTTATAATAGAAACTAAAAAAAAGTGTTTTTTTTGCAAAATTTTTGCTCTTTTTTTGCTTATATCACGAAAAAAAAAAACCCCAGTTGTGATCAAATACCACCAAAAGAAAGCTCTATTTGTGTGAAAAAAATGATAAAAATTTTGTTTGGTTACAGTGTAGCATGACTGAGCAATTGTCATTCAAAGTGTGAGAGTGCTGAAAGCTGAAAATTGGTCTGGGCAGGAAGGGGGTCTAACTGCTCTGTATGGAAGCGGTTAAAAGCAGTGGGTATAGAAAATAATCCCTTTCCCAGCCTGAAATGAAGACAGACACAGTTTTTGTTGTACCCAGCTGTATTTACTAGTGTAACTTATAACATCCAAGTGAAAAATATAACACCAACATGTCAGAAAAAAAAAAATCCCTCAAAAATAGAATCACTAGAAAAAGGATCACCCTCCTTTGTGTCAGTATTTTGTTGGACCACATTTTGCTTTAATTACAGCCTTTAGTCTATTAGGATGTGTCTCTACTAACATCTAGTCTTTGCATCATTTGTCCACTCTTTGCAGAACTGCTCAAGTTCAGTTAAATTTGATAAAGATCGTTTGCGGACTGGAGTCTTCAAGTCATTCCATAGATTTTCAATGTGGTTTCAGTCTGGGCTCTGATTTCTGCCAGACATATAGTTTGGTATTGAGGCCATCTAATTCAATTTTAGTCTCATCTGACCATACTACCTATTTCCACGTGGCCTCCGAATCTTGAAGGTGTGCTAAAATGTGGTCCAATAAAATACTGACATAAGGGGGTGATCCTTTTTCCAACTCAATGATTCTGTTTTTTTATTTTTTTTTTATTGTTTTCTGACATGTTGGTGCTATAGCCTTCACTTGAATGTTCTAAGTTGCACTAGTAATGGCAACCTTGGCTGGATGACCCGGCCTTGGCTCCTCCGCAGCTGGTTATGCAAAGGCTATTTGAAGTTTAATCGCACATGTCTGGAAGGTTGCAGGTGTATGCAGATGGTGAAGGGCCCTTTTCCTCCTACCCCCCTTTTTTCCCCCTATACTGCCCTGCCCTTATTCTTTTCACACCTTTGTCCCTCTCCCTTTTTCCCTCTCCCCTTTAGCCTTGCTTTTTCCCTACTCCTATTTTATTGTTTACCACTCAGCTCCTTACTTGCGTGAAAGTTGTAGTATATTGGGTTAAGATGTTCCACCGTATGTTGATTCAAATGTGCTTTTTACTTGTATTACGAATACTACTATTTGTACAATGTTTGCCCTTATTCTTGAATAAAAGTTATTTTTCTTAAAGAAAAAAAAGTTGCACTAGTAAATGAAGCTGAATAAAGGAGTGATTATTTTCATTACCCACTGTACCCCCTGATACTGTACCTCTATTGCAGCCAAGCAATAGGACTTCTCTTCCATTAACACCAAAGGTTTAGTTCACAGGAGAAATAAAGCGTGCACTGCACACTGAGCACAAGTGTAGTTTAAAAGAGTGGCAGCTTCTGAGCTCAGCTAGAGTGGGGAGAGCTTACTACGCACTCACATTTTGAACAGCACAGAGCAACCACTAGGTGGCAGTCAAATGTTTGTCCAACCCATCTTGCAAACAGCAGGGTGGAGGGGGACTAGGGGGACTAGGGGGCCAGCGGTTTCAGTAGAGATGCTGCATGTGTGATGGGATGGTGTTCACCTTTTAAATCAGGAGTACTGGTATGTGCTGTTCAGAGCATATGGAATTGTAAAAAGGGACTTTGAGAAAAACTTACTGAAGGTGAACTAGCAATTTAAGTTTCAGTGGGGTGCCTAAACCATTTGTTTAAATCTGTTTTTTCTGTGTTGTATGGTCTAAGATGCTTTCTCTGCTTTTTAAAATGTCTCAGAATGCAGATTGCATATTGTTGTAAGGATCTTCTCAATCAATTAATAATTACAAGTTTGTGCTGCCAAATTTCTGTCAGGGGAGAAGTATGGGGGCTGAAATTGTTGGCCTCTTTCTTAAAAAATGCTTGATGCCTGGCTATATCTGGCAACAATACATTTTGAGACATTGATCTAAAAAAACAAACTGTAAAAGAGTGAATATGTTACAATTCTTTATCTTTATATTTGTTCCAGTTCAGTGACGTAGGAAGTGTTGACGCCAGTTCGTCAACATGGCAACCAGGTAGCAGCTAGCACTCCTTGCTTCTCTCCTGAGAGTGTCCTTTAATAGGCAAATTTCCAGTCTCAAGCAGATCAAGGAACATACCAGGAGCGACCCAACCTGCCTTGTTGAGAATTCTGGGTGACATACACCATGACAGGAAGAAGAACATCACTAGGACGCTGTAGGTCTCCAATGTAGGTCCAAAGCTATATTCAGGGATCACATTGTTACAGCAAAAGGAACGTTTCAGAGCCTCGTGCTTAATGAAGTGGTCCTGTGAGGCTCTGAAATGTTGCTTTTGCTGTGGCAATGTGATTGGTAAATAAAAGCCACATTGGAGATCCAAGGTGTGCTGGTGATTTTCTTCTGCCTTAACTATCTTTGGTTCCAGCCGATGGTCGCTACAGCACCTTGTTGATACATCAAGACAGGGAACCATACTGTCACACAAAGTTATTCTATTTTATTCTTGATTTGGCTAGTAGTAGTAAGTCAAATTCATCTGGACTTGTTCCCTGCTGAAGATGTTTTTTGTCTTACTATTCAAGCCACTTCATGGAAAAAGCAGGCAGAGCATTGAATGGCAGGCTGTACTGAACAAAGAAGGACAGTACGGGTATGGTCGGTTACCAAATTTATTATTAAAGTTGAGAGTTGTCTCTTGGTTTGCTGCTGGGAAAGTTCCTAAAAATATGGGATATGAGAAATTCTTTAGAGAAATGGAAAATGTGTCAACAACTTCAGAGGTTATGCCTCCTAAAAGCCAGATGGAAAGCATTTCTGCTGGTGTGGTCTAGTATGCTGGTCAGTTATCGGGGTCGGGGAAGGGCGCATATACTGCACCAATGGCCAAACCACTGGAGGTGGAGGTGGAAGGATCTAGCATAGACCAGATAACAGCAGAGATCCTGATTATAGCTCCAATGGATAAGGTCCCTGAGACAAGGAAATGGATAAGAGTTGAGGTAAAAATCATATGAGGATTAGATGAGAACTCATTTGTTTAGGAATTGGATAGAAATCCAGATGGTGTCGGAAAAGTTCAGATGGTAGGACAGGTGCATACAGAGTGTGTGACCCCAGGGGAGGTGGTGTCCTGTGAGGTTCCCATGGGTGATGGCCGCACTCTGCTGTGTGTGCCTTCTACAGACACCGCCCTAACAAATTCTGGAAGAGACAAAATTGAAAGGTGTAATTTTGACCTGAATATATCTGTTGATGATAAAACAAATAATGTGCTGATTGTTCATTAAAATCTGGTATCCAAAGGTACCCACAAAGGTACGGGTAAAACTTGGAAACAAATAGAGGCTACTGAGTCTGGTACTAGAAATAAGACGGGTGGTCCAGTTACAAACATCATAGGAATAGTGATGTCGCGAACCTAAAATTCGCCGTTCGCGAACGGCGAACGCGAACATCGGCAAATGTTCGCGAACCGGCGAACCGGGCGAACCGCCATAGACTTCAATAGGCAGGCGAATTTTAAAACACACAGGGACTCTTTCTGGCCACAATAGTGATGGAAAAGTTGTTTCAAGGGGACTAACACCTGGACTGTGGCATGCCGGAGAGGGATCACGCAAAAAAAGTTCTTAAAAATTATAATTTTTTGATAGAGAGCCAATTATTGGAAAAATTAAAAAAAAATAAAAATAAAAAATTTCTTTGGATTTAGCATCTGGGGGGTCTAAAAAGTGTACCTGTGAAGTTTCAGCTCTGTAGCATGTCCAGAACCCCTAAAAAACAGCATTTGTCTTATATTTTCAGGAATATGGCTTCTCTGCGGCTGGCTTTTTCTCTTGCAGGCATTTATCGGGCATTTTTTTAGGCAGGCATGTCATTTTTTGTATTTAGTGTCTGGGGGGTCTAAAAAGTGTACCTGTCAAGTTTCAGCTCTGTAGCATGTCCAGAACCCCTAAAAAGCAGCATTTTTCTTATATTTTCAGGAATATGGCTTCTCTGCGGCTGGCTTTTTCTCTTGCAGGCATTTAGCGGGCATTTTTTTAGGCAGGCATGTAATTTTTTGTATTTAGTGTCTGGGGGGTCTAAAAAGTGTACCTGTCAAGTTTCAGCTCTGTAGCATGTCCAGAACCCCTAAAAAACAGCATTTTTATTATATTTTCAGTAATACGGCTTCTCTGCGGCTGGCTTTTTCTCTTGCAGGCATTTATCGGGCATTTTTTTAGGCAGGCATGTCATTTTTTGTATTTAGTGTCTGGGGGGTCTAAAAAGTGTACCTGTCAAGTTTCAGCTCTGTAGCATGTCCAGAACCCCTAAAAAACAGCATTTTTCTTATATTTTCAGGAATACGGCTTCTCTGCGGCTGGCTTTTTCTCTTGCAGGCATTTAGCGGGCATTTTTTTAGGCAGGCATGTCATTTTTTGTATTTAGTGTCTGGGGGGTCTAAAAAGTGTACCTGTCAAGTTTCAGCTCTGTAGCATGTCCAGAACCCCTAAAAAACAGCATTTTTCTTATATTTTCAGGAATACGGCTTCTCTGCGGCTGGCTTTTTTTCTTGCAGGCATTTAGCGGGCATTTTTTTAGGCAGGCATGTCATTTTTTGTATTTAGTGTCTGGGGGGTCTAAAAAGTGTACCTGTCAAGTTTCAGCTCTGTAGCATGTCCAGAACCCCTAAAAAACAGCATTTTTCTTATATTTTCAGGAATACGGCTTCTCTGCGGCTGGCTTTTTCTCTTGCAGGCATTTAGCGGGCATTTTTTTAGGCAGGCATGTCATTTTTTGTATTTAGTGTCTGGGGGGTCTAAAAAGTGTACCTGTCAAGTTTCAGCTCTGTAGCATGTCCAGAACCCCTAAAAAACAGCATTTTTCGTATATTTTCAGGAATACGGCTTCTCTGCGGCTGGCTTTTTCTCTTGCAGGCATTTAGCGGGCATTTTTTTAGGCAGGCATGTCATTTTTTGTATTTAGTGTCTGGGGGGGTCTAAAAAGTGTACCTGTCAAGTTTCAGCTCTGTAGCATGTCCAGAACCCCTAAAAAACAGCATTTTTCTTATATTTTCAGGAATACGGCTTCTCTGCGGCTTACTTTTTCTCTTGCAGGCATATATATCAGTGGTGGGTGGGCAGTGGCACAGTACACTCTCTGTGGACCTGACAGCAGTCACTGGCACCCAGGCAACTGCAATTTAAAAAATATATATATATTTTTTTACTTTGCAAGCTGCTGTGCCACTTTATATATCAGTGGTGGGTGGGCAGTGGCACAGTACACTCTCTGTGGACCTGACAGCAGTCACTGGCACCCAGGCAACTGCAATTTAAAAAATATATATATTTTTTTACTTTGCAAGCTGCTGTGCCACTTTATATATCAGTGGTGGGTGGGCAGTGGCACAGTACACTCTCTGTGGACCTGACAGCAGTCACTGGCACCCAGGCAACTGCAATTTAAAAAAAAATATATTTTTTTTTACTTTGCAAGCTGCTGTGCCACCTTATATATCAGTGGTGGGTGGGCAGTGGCACAGTACACTCTCTGTGGACCTGACAGCAGTCACTGGCACCCAGGCAACTGCAATTTTAAAAAATATATATTTTATTTTACTTTGCAAGCTGCTGTGCCACCTTATATATCAGTGGTGGGTGGGCAGTGGCACAGTACACTCTCTGTGGACCTGACAGCAGTCACTGGCACCCAGGCAACTGCAATTAAAAAAAATATATATTTTTTTTTACTTTGCAAGCTGCTGTGCCACCTTATATATCAGTGGTGGGTGGGCACACAGTGGCACTGCAGTGGGCACAGTACACTCTGTGGACCTGACAGTAACTGGCAGCCCAGGCAACTGCAATAATAAAAAAATATTTTTTTTTTTTCAATTTATTGCAACAAGATGCTGTGCCACCGTATATATATCAGTGGTGGGCAGTGCACTGCAGTGGGTACAGTGCACTCTGTGGACCTGACACAGCACTCACTGCAATTATGACAGAGGAAAAAAAAATATTTTTTAAAATGCAAGGTACTGTGCCTGTGCCACCCGAAATGAGTGTGGTGTGCACACAGTACAGTCTGTGGTGGGTCTGTGGCCTCTCACACACAGCGGGCAGGCAACTGCAGTGTACAATAGATATATATAGATATATATATAAAGAAAAAACTCTATTACCTTACCAGCCCTTAAAAGGGCTTTTGGGGACACTATATATATATATATATGTATATATATAAATAAAAAAAATCCTCAATTACCAGCCCTTAAAAGGGCTTTTGGGGACACTAGATAGATATAGATATATATATATATATATATATATATATAAGAAGAAACAACTCAATTACCAGCCCTTAAAAGGGCTTTTGGGGATGCTAGGTATATATATATATATATATATATATATAAAAAAAAAAAAAACACAAATACCAGCCCTTAGAAGGGCTTTTTGGGGTGCTGATATTACAGCAGTAGTGGACCAAGAAAACTGCAAGACCAGGAACACTGACTAACTGTCCCTAGCTTAACAGCAGCAGCAGCAGCAGCAGCAGCTCTCTCCCTACTCTCACTACACACACTGCTTCAGAATGATCTAAGATGGATGCTGCCCTTGCTTATTTATAGGAGGTGGGAGGGTGTGGGAGGGAGGTATGCTGATTGGCTGGAAATGTGTCTGCTGACTGTAAAGTTCAGGGTCAAAGTTTGCCTCAATGATGTCTTATGGGGGGCGGACCGAACATCGCATATGTTCGCCGGCAGCGGCGAACGCGAACATGCTAAGTTCGCCGGGAACTGTTCGCCGGCGAACAGTTCTATACATCTCTACATAGGAATAGGCCCCTACAGCCTCAGGACAGTAATGCTGAAAGAGGTATTGGGAAACCTTGGAACCTAAAGCAAAGAGGCAGAAAGTTTTTTATAGAAAAACCAGGGGGACCCTGTTAAAACATTAGGACTACTTATGGAAGTACATTGGAAAAAAGAGGTGGGAAGGTCTCATTGGAGCCGGTAGCAGAATTACAGTTGGACCTAAAGAAAGACACCAATGGAAGTGGTGGGAAGAGTTCCCCTTTAGGAACATTAAGGTTAGACTGGTCAGACTTGTGTGTTTCTCCCTCCGGGGGAGGGGGGGGGGATATGGTTCCCTATAATAGTGTATGTCGCCCAGGATACCTCAGCTAGGCAGGTTCAGGGGCTCCAGAATGCTTGTTTTATTTGGAGCAAACTGTTTTCTCAGCTTCTTAAGTGGTTGGTAACACTCAGTTTGGGACCTGGAGCCCAGAGATTTTGCAGTGATTTGGGTGGGAAGAAATCCCAAATCCTGGCACCAGATTTTGGCAATTGATTGTTCAGGTGTGTGCAGGTCTTTTTGCAGAGTCAGGACCAGGGTTCTGGGCTCCAACCTCCCGAGGAGTTCATGTGGGTGCAAGGGAGCAGCCACAAGTGTGTGCATGTCTGCATGGTGCAGTCTGTGATAAAACAGACAGAGGGCCCAAGCCTAAAGGCTGGAGCAGCCGGGAAGCTGTGAAGAAAGAGCTGACCAAGGTACAGCATTCATACAGGAACACAGGGAGGCTGTGTTACAAAGGCAGGAGGCTGAATCTGACTTATGTTTTTTTGTGTTACTACAGGAAACCCCAATGCGTGGGCATCTGTTCTGTTGTTGGACTCTTTTTTTCTGTCTAATAAAGATGGGCATGCAAGTCCTTAAACAGCACAACTAGCATGGACCCTACTGGTGAGTGCAACACTGAGGTAAACAATCTCTAAACATTTCATTTGGTATGATCAGGCCCCCCGATGACAGCCTATAACATCTGTAGATAACATGTAAACTCCATCATACCCTTAAACCTCAATAATTATTGCCGTCCCTTTTGATGACTGCACTTTTTGCCATAGTGAACAAAGTTTGCTGAAATGTCTAGATTTTTGCCAACTTATATGGAGAAACAAGATCATCTCTACAAATTGGGCAAGAAAATCTCCTTGCCCACAGACGGTAAAATCCCCCAGTAATAGCCATGGCAAATAGGTTGCCTTAGGAACTCTAGTTCATAGGAAGTCATTAATTCAAATTGCTAGTCCTAATTAAAACAGTACATTTTTTTGTAGTGTGTGTGTGTGTGTGTGTTTGGTGGGGTGTTGGGCAAGGAGGCTTCCATAAGGTATATAGACATCAATATATACCTGGATAGTTGGGGAATTTGGAGTAATCAGGAGAGGACAGGGGTATATCAAGTGGAGAATAGGAGACGTTGGAGAAAGGGGAAGGGTATATAGCAGGTCAGAAAGGGGTGATGGTAAAGGAATAGAGGAGAAATAACTGTTAAAAGTGGGTGTAAGTGTGAGGCATATTCTCGCCTATTGTTTATGTGTAGCTATATTTTTTTTTTATAGGTTTTGGATAGAGTAGGGAAGGGTTCTAATAACAGCTTTAAATTTTTGAATTTTACCCTACTTTCTGGTTCAGTGGCAACAGTCATTATTATGGCTATCAGAGTGGTGAATCTGCTCTTTAAGAGCCCATTCAGACTAGCGTGACACGACTTTGGGGGGCGACCTGTGAAGTGCACCGCGACTTCGGCGCGACTTGCAGAGACTTCACATAATGGAAGTCTCTGCAAGTCGCCTCCGGGTCGTCCCAAAGTAGTACAGGACCCTTTTTATAAGTCGGAGCGACTTGTGTCGCTCCTATTAGAACGGGTCCTGTGCTAATCAATGAACCGCGACCGAGCGCGACTTGTCAGGCTGACATGTCGCGCTAATGTGAATGGGCTCTAAATGTATCATGCTTCACTGGTGCCAGGCATACCTGAAAATCCTTGCAAGCTTTGTATATGCAGTATATCCAAAGAACAAAATAAACATGCAAAAAACAAAAGAAGAAACAAAACTCTAGTGTGCCACATCCTGAATATGCAGTTCATTGTTGGTCACCAATCCTCAGGAAGGATATGCTTGAACTGGTGAGAGTCCAGAGATGGGCAGCAAAGCTAAAAGGGGGCTGGAGTACGGACTATGGGGAACGACTACAAAAATAAAACTTATTTTCTCTGGTAAAGAGGTTATTAAGAGCAGATATAATCGCACTATAAAAATCTTTCAATGGTGACTGTAACATTGTAAGAAAACGATTTAATCTTAGGTCTCTAAAGAAGACATGCAGCCACAATATACATTTGAATGAGGAGCTGTTCAATTTTAAAACTGCATAAAGGGTTCTGAAATGTAACTATGGCAATTCACACCACAGACCGGCCACACCTCCTATTTTCCATTTTTTTTTTTAAATCTGCAGCTTTATTAAAATAATAGTTAGTGATCCTACCATAAATGTACTTTTTTGGTTCTTCCTGTGTTGGCTCCTGGGCATATGCACCCCTTCTTGAGACTACAAATGGCCATGCTGATACATATTACACAGGCATGGTTCGCTATTGTAAGTATCGGTAAATTGCTCCAGAACAGTGATATACAGCATACTCTGGAGTGCATACTTGTAGGTAGGAAGTGGCATCAATATATCTGCAGGAGATCATCAGAACAGAGATTCATAAAAGGATGGAAAAAAAGTGAAAACAGAACTCAAGAAAATAAAAAAAACTCATAGCAATTGTTTTACAATATTGAGTGCTTTAGCAAACTAGACGTCATGCCATTATGGTTTAGATCCTAAGTTTAGTCAAAATTAAGAAAAAAAAAAAGATCAGCATAAGGGACTGTACTTACAGTCAGTATGTATCTGTATCAGCTTCATATCTAGTGGGAACCATAGGGACACAAGAATTGATGTGTTGATTGCATTACTTTGCAGTATTATTACTTAAACACTTTTTTTTAGGTCAGGCCATGCTCCTAGCAGTGTGAGAAATGTGCATAGCTATGCTTAGTACAAATCGCCAAATATATCCTAAATTGATAATTTATCAGTTCCCATTTTTATATTGCTGTGTTGATCACACATTTCATAGACATTGCTCTGATTAGCCATTACGTTTGGCAAGTATATCAACACAAGCAATAAAGATACATACACATGTTGCTGTCTGCGGTTTTCATTGAAATCTTCTGTCCTCTGATCTCCCCCATGCCTACAGCTGTTATCTTGTGGTGCTGCAGGGGTTAATACGAGCTGAGGGACCTGTTGTATGCACTTATCAAAAGTTCTGACTATGCCCTCTCTTTCTGCTCCCCTCCTCCATTCATAGAAGCTGTACCATAACGTCTATTAATGAAATGTGCTCTATGAATGGATTGAGGGAAAATTAATGGAAAGGTCCACCTCCTCCATTCATAGATTGTTTTTCGTTCATTGAACCTTCTATAAATGGAGGAGGGGGGCTGAAAGTGCGGGCATAGTCAGCACACTTGACACGTTCATATGCTTGTATTAACCCCTGCGGCACCAGAATATTATTGCTGGAGGGGCGGTTGAACAGGGCTGCTGATTGAGGGGGACCACCAGTCCTCCTGTAGGGGGCCCGGGCACACAGGGGGGCCTGAACAGCAGAGAGAATCAGTGCGGTCGGACAGAGGGGCAATTACAGGATGCCCTGTGTGACTCTCTGCAGCAGCTGAAAAACGGTTTCTCTCCCTCCTGCCAGCTTTCCGCTGCTGCAGGGAGAGACACAGACACAGCCCCCCCCCCCCAGCTTTCCTGTCCCCTTAAAAAATAACAAATTGCAAAAAAAAAAAAAAAAAAATGGTAAAATAAAATATTTTTAAACCATTTAAAAATATTTTTAAAAATTATAATTTTTTTTTAAAAACGTAAAAAACGATAAAAAAAAGGGCTAGTTCACACAGCTTCCCTGTTATCTTTGTGTCCCCTAAGAATGATTTTAGTATATTTTTAGTGAAAATGTTGTTTTGATATATTCAACATCAGGGCTGCTGATAGTAGGGGACCACCAGTCCTCCTGTAGCGGGCCTGGGCACACAGGGGGGCCTGAACAGCAGAGAGAATCAGTGCGGTCGGACGGAGGGGCAATTACAGGATGCCCTGTGTGACTCTCTGCAGCAGCTGAAAAACAATTTCTCTCCCTCCAACCAGCTTTCAGCTGCTGCAGGTAGGGACACAGACACAGCACCCCCCCTCCCTGTTCCGTAAAAAAGTAACAAATTGTAAAAAAGAAAAATAATTAAAACATATTGTAAAATAAAATAATTTTAAAACATTTAAACCCCTTTTTTTTTAAAAATTATAAAAATTATTTTCAAAAATGTAAAAACTATTAAGAAAAAGGGCTAGTTAACACAGCTTCCCTGTTATCTTTGTGTCCCCTAAGAATGATTTTAGTATATTTTTAGTGAAAATGTTGTTTTGATATATTCAAAGGGGGTTCTGTAGGGGGCCCGGGCACACAGGGGGGCCTGAACAGCAGAGAGAATCAGTGCGGTCGGACAGAGGGGCAATTACAGGATGCCCTGTGTGACTCTCTGCAGCAGAAGAAAGAAAAAATAATTAACAAATATTGTAAAATAAAATAATTTTAAAACATTTAAACCCCTTTTTTTTAAAAATTATAAAAAATATTTTCAAAAATGTAAAAACTATTAAGAAAAAGGGCTAGTTAACACAGCTTCCCTGTTATCTTTGTGTCCCCTAAGAATGATTTTAGTATATTTTTAGTGAAAATGTTGTTTTGATATATTCAAAGGGGGTTCTGCCAGGTAGGCTGTACGGGGCCCTGTGATTTCTAACAGCCGCCCTGGGTAGGAAGCTAAGGGAACAGAGAATTTCAACTAAAATTGCAGCCATCAGCAGATCGGATGCTTCAGATTGATTGTAAAGTACAATCCCTTGTGTGGATTTATTATTTTTTTTTTTTAATTTTTGGAATAAACCTAGGTTTTAATCATACTAGATCAATTAGGCAACAGCAATTTCACTTTCTTTTTTGATACCTTCCCATACATCATATCAGCTTACAGAAGCATTCAAGTGTCACAATGATACATTTCCCCGGAGTGTCTAAGAACAAGCATGTGACAACGCACAATGGATGTTAAGTGCCAAAGACTAAACAAGCTTCTTTTGTTATTTTCAATTTTTCACGTCCGATTGTGTCGTTTAGAAACTATAAATAGCTGAAAGTGTAATGTAGCACATCCATTTAAACATTACCTTTTCAGCAATGATACATCTTGCCAGTGACACGCTGTGGCTTTCACAAATCGTACTGATATTCCATATGGCCACTAGGAGGAGCTCTTGACTTGGCCATGGCGGCAGGCTGGCTTTGTTTTACATATTTTGTGCTTCAGTGTTATACCCACTGAGGACAATCTTGTATCAAAGTGTAATTATTTTTGAGGAAGGGTTTTTATCAAATCAGTCTATGGGGAGTAGCAGTCTGTAAACACACATTAAACTGTACTTTTCCTGGACATATAATTTATATTTTTAATGAAAAAATATGGTAAAAATGGAAGTACACAGGATATTTGCTCCAATATTGTTGTTACAACGCTTTAATAGAAGCTTAAGTATTTTTCTCTAACCAATACAAGTTGCAATTCAGTTTGTTCTCCCTTTAGAATATTGTCACAATAAATATACTAATCATATTAATGAAGAAAACAGTTAAAGGGCATGTTCATTGGTGGCAGATGATTAAATACATGAATAGGTCCTTTCAGTTTACCATATTTTGCATTTTAGATTTCACCAAAGACTCCGAGTCTAGAGTAGACATGCCTAACCAGTAACTCCTTAAAATTTCATGTTATGTTTGCAGTTGCTTCTTTATAAGAGAAGTGCATCTAAAGACGAAATTGTATTTTTAGTTTTATATTTAATCTCTCCCTTTTTAACTTACAAGAAGTCAGAATACAGAGTTCAGGCAATTACGATATAGCGAAATATGGAGAAGTCGTTGTCCAGATCGATAGAGAAATATACAAATCTGCTGCAATCAGTATTTACTATACACCCTGAATGAAAATCAAGAAATAACAATGTCAGAAGATTATCTTTAGTTTGTCCGTTCTTTTATTGCTGTCTGTGTCCCCGTTGGGGAGATTCACCCTCTCTGTATGTCCTGGTGACCACTGTCACAAGGACTCAAAGTAAAGAAAAAATCCAAATTGGGACTTGGCATTAGAACAGGATTGTAGAGAAAATCTTCCAGTAGGGATGCTTGTTGTGTTGGCAATTAAAGTATAACTAAAGGCAAAACTTTTAGTTTTGGATAGAGTGCAGTGAGATTAGAACCCCTATCAATTTTTATTGCTGTCTGTGCCCCCGTTAAGGAGATCCACCCTCTCTATTTACTATTATCATTGAAAGTGAATGTAGAAGAAAATCACAAATTTTGGGTTGTCCCCAGAAAAGTAATAGAGGGAAATTCTTCCAATGGGGACACTAGTGATCTGGGGGTCCCCAATAAATTCCT
Source organism: Pelophylax lessonae (assembly GCF_965119305.1). Taxonomy (NCBI): domain Eukaryota; kingdom Metazoa; phylum Chordata; class Amphibia; order Anura; family Ranidae; genus Pelophylax; species Pelophylax lessonae. The sequence goes on along the minus strand of NC_138770.1, from coordinate 504,986,767 downwards.
TTAATTTGCAGGGATTTCCTCTCACTTTCTGTTTGGCTATGGAACAGGAAGTGAAGGGAAATCTCCACAAAAAAATCTCACAGGGCTTATAAACCTCCCTTACTCTATCAAAAATGAAAAAAGTTTTGCCTATAATTCTATTTAAAAGCGAAACTCCACCCAAAAGGGGAAGATCCACTTGTTCACACCCTCCCCATTTGGTACTTTTTTGGGTGGAGCAGGTATCTGGTTTTGACAGGCATTCGCTCCTACTCGTGGGTAAGATCACTGCTTGGCCATCTACGACATTTATGGCCCCTTCTCTCTCCCCCACTGCCTTCTGGGAGACACACAGGTCCCAGAAGACAGCGGGACCATTCAGAGAGCACAGCGTGGCTAGCACATGCGTGGTAGGAAACAGGCCATCAAGCGACAAGGCTTTACTTCTTGTTTCCTTTTCTACAGATGCTGGCACCTGCACCGATTCATGAATCAGCTAGGGGGCGCTGACATCACAGAATCCCAAGAAAGGTAAGCGTCCTTTAATTTAAAAGTCAGCAGCTACAGTATTTCCAGCTGCTGACTTTAATTTTTTTTTTTTTTTTTACAGGCTGGAACTCCTCTTTAACCACTTGCCGGCCGCCACAACTACATATACTGCGGCGGTCAGCCCCTCACAGGCAAAGTGACGTATGGGTACGTCACTAGCCTGTGAGGCTCTGGGGAGCGAGCGCGCGCCGAGGGAGGCGCGCTCCCGCTCGGTCACGGGCTCTCCTGCTCTTGTGCCCGGCGGACCCGATGTCCGCCGGGCACTCGCGATCGTCCGTGACAGTGGGAGAAAGGCAGGCGGCTGATGTAAACAAGCCGCCTGTCATTCTCCCCTGTGTAAGAACAGTGATCATACGGTTCTACTATGTAGGACCGTTGATCACTGTTCCTACACTTCAAGCCACAGCCAATCACAGTAAGAATCATACCCCTAGGGACACACATCACCCCTCCCTCACAAATAAAGTTAACCCCTTCACTACCAGTGTCATTTTACAATAACAGTGCATATGTATAGCACTGATTACTGTAGTAATGTCACTGGTAACCCAAAAGTGTCAAAAATGTCAGTCAAGGGTCTGATCTCTCCGCCGCAATGTCGCAGTCCCCCAAAAGAATCGCAGATCGCCGCCATTACGCGTTAAAAAAAACAACAAAAATTACAAAAATCTTTCCCTTTGTTAGTAAACGCAATAACTTTTGCACAAACCAATCAAAATACGCTTTTTGCGATTTTTTTTACCAAACATATGTAGCATAAAACAAATTGGCCAAAAATGTTAAAAAATTTTGATTTTTTAATTTTTTCGGGGAATTTCATATAAAAAAATTTGAAAAATATTGTTATTTTTGCAAAATTGACGCTCTTTTTTTGTTTATAGCGCATGATCAAAAATCGCACAGGTGATCAAATACCACCAAAAGAAAGCTCTGTTTGTTGGAAAAAAAGGACGTCAAATTAGTTTAGGTACAGCGTCGCATGACCGCGCAATTGTCCGTTAAATTCACGCAGTGGCGAATCGCAAAATACCCCCTGGTCAGGAAGGGGGTAAAATCTTCCGGGGCTTAAGTGGTTAAGGTAAGATTTCTCTTGCTTCGGATACATTTTTTACTTTTTTCTATAAAACATATCCAATAAAAATATGTAAAAGATCAAATTTTTTCATCAATTTAGGCCAATATGTTCTGCTACATGTTTTTGGTACAAAAAAATTCCCAATTAGCGTATATTGATTGGTATGCGCAAAAGTTGTTGCGTCTACAAACTATGTGATAGATTAATAGAGTTTTTATTTTTTTTTACTAATAATGACTACTATCAGCGATTTTTGGACTGCAACATTGCGGCGGACAAATTTGACACTAAGTGGCACTTTTTGGGGACCAATGACACTAATACAGGGATCAGTGCAAAAAAATGCACTGTCACTGTTCTAATGACATTGGCAGGGAATGGGTTAACATCAGAGGCAATCAAAGGGTTAAATGTGTTCCCTAGGAGTGCTTGCTAACTGTGTGGAAGTTGCTTTGACTGGGGAAAGACAGAGATCCGTGTTCCTGCTTAGCAGGAACACAAGATCTCCAGCTTCCCCTCCCTCAGAATGGCGGTTTGCCTTGTTTGCACTGTTCTGCCTCTCTCACACACGACCCCAGGGTGCCTGATTGGCTCCCGCTTTGTCCAACCACAGGGGGAGGCGGTTGCCGATGGTGCGTGCTTGCCCTACGCCCAGTGCACGATATAACATAACATACAGGTATGTCATTTCACGCAGGAAGCGTGTCATGCGGGGCGGTCCATAAGCATTTAAAAATTTGTTAACTGTAAAATTCAGTTGTTCCACTTTACAAAACTCTAGTTTGGCCACATCTTTAGTATGCCGTCCAGTTCTGGTTCCTTGGGAAGGATGTGCTTGAAAAGGTAATAAGGGGGGCTGGAGGACCTCAGTTATGAGGAATAACTACAAACATTAAACTTATTCTCCCTGTAGAAGAGACACTTAGGAGGGGATGTGATAGTGATATATAAATATCTAAATGGTTGCTCTACCATTAGGAGGAAACTGTTTAACCAAAGGTCTCTAAAAAAGACACATGGCCACACAATGAAGTTGGATGAGAATTGGTTCAATCTTAAAAAAAAACATAAAAAGGGGTTCTTTACTGTTAGAGTGGCGAGGATGTGGAACTTCCTTCCACAGTTTGTGGTGTAATCGGGAGTGTAGATAAATCCAAAACATTTTTAGATGTTTTTTAGCAAACATAACACACACCAATATGAAAAATAGTAGTCACCCAAATGGAAGTGTGTGCAGAAGCTGAATACTGTACTGACTCATCATGATACCTGTTCACATAGACACAATACTGTACTGACACAACTAGAAATATGTCTGTAGGGACAATATACTGTACTATCACAACTGGAAATATGACCACAGAGACAGAATACTGTACTGACCCAAGCAAGAATGCACAGGCAGGAGCACAGTTTTATAATGAACAAGGCAGCTAGGTGCTGTCCTCAAAGGTCATGGTACCCAAGGCCATGGATCCTAGATAGCCTAGTAATAAAACTAACACCTATCTACCCCCTATGGGTAAAAGTTAGGCAGCACATAAGCCCTTCCCTTGGCGCCATACTCCTGACAACTTGCCAAGGACATCTCAGCACACAAGCCTGCTGTATCAGGCTGGGGTTTTCTAAGTGAGGGAGTGGTCATGTGTTTCTTTTTTTTTTTTTCATTTATAATATAAAAAGTAAAAAAAAAAAAAAAAAAAAGTGTCAAAAGCTCAGCTTCAGCATTCCCCAAAGGTAGTCTAAATGTAATGATTCACCATCTCAACCCAGTGAATTTTGTTCTAAAATATGTCTGGTTATTGTGTAATGAATATTGCATTCACCCTGTCATAAATAGGGTGTCAATAATATTAAGCACCTTTACAAAATTAATAACAGATGTAGGTAAATGTCAGGGAATTATATCTGGTGAATGTTCAGTTAATATCCAGTATGGCAAACATGCTTCATAAATAGGGTGAATGTTGTCCTGTGAATGTTTGACAAATGTGTGGTGTATGTATCTCAGAGTTCATTATAAATATTCCCCAGTGTTTTAAAAGGCATCTCCTTTACAAAAATCTTGTGCGTTGAAACTTTTGCATTGAAAGTGTTCTCCGCATCTGCTGTCTGTAATCTGTCAGCATTGTTTTCAGTTCTGGGGACTACAGAGCGCCTCCACCCTTAGCTCCCTCCTATATTCTTAAGCGAAGAGGGGGAAGCATTCTGTAGCTCTGTTCTAGTGGGACAAAACTTGTTATCCTTAAATACAGCACAGATACAGTATGGTGAGTGTGCGTTGTCACCCTAGCCCAGGAAGTGTGTTACTGGCAGCAGGAGGTGAGAAAAAAAGAAAAAAAAATGCAACTACCAAATGTTAGGACTGGTAAACTGCATTATAATAACTTTTGTTCTTGAGTCTAGATACAATTGAAACTACACTCAATACACTCACTTTAGTGTTGGATAAAGTAGACATGAATTAGAACCCTTGGAAGGTTTTTATGGCTGTCTGTGTCCTTCTAGGCAGGTTTATCCTTTCATTGTGTCCTAGTGACCATTGTCTCTGGATTAGAAAGTAATGGGAAATCCAAAATCTAACATTTGTACTCAGAACAAGAGGTGAGTCTTTTAATATGGATGTTTGTACCGGTGGCATCTGTGTAAGAAAAGATCACATACCAGTCCAAAACAAGGGCATTGCTTACTGTAGTAAAAGCCATGAAATTTTTTTTTTTAAATAATCCAAATGATAATTACACCACCATGAAGCTTCAAGGCCCTAACGTGTTTTGCTCCTGCATGGAGCTTATTTATAGGGACCAAATGAATAAGCTTCATGGTGTAATTATTCTTTGGATTATTTAATGAATACATTTCCTGGCTTTTACTGTAGTGAGCATCTCCCTTTGTTTCAGACTTTATGTGATCCATTTATAGTGGCTGCCAACTGCACAGAGCCGGCATCCTTTGATTTGAGAAATACAAGGACTAGGGGTAGATCTAGCTTATCTGATCTAGAGGTGCAATATAAAAAATAAAGTCAGAGAGACAGAGATGTTAGTAACCAGTATTCCCTACTCACTCAGCAAGCTTCTGTACCATGAGTCACAATTTGGAAGTAATTCCTAAAAGGTAATGCAGAGGAGGTGCAGAAGTAAACACGGAACGCTAGTATGTACTAGGCTGTCATTAGATTAGGATGGTTAAACAGAATCTGTGCCCCTTATATCAGGTGTCCCTATCAGAGTACCCCTTTACATCAACTGTCCTCAACAGAGTGCCCCTTACATAAAATGTTCACATCATTTGCCCCCCTCAGAGTGCCCCCTCACATCAACTGTCTCCATCAATTCTCAGGGAATAATAGATGCACTCTCATAGATCTGGGGGGGGGGGGGGGCACTACTAAAATCTGGGAGGGCCACCTTAGCACCCCTTTAGATTCAGGCCTGACAGGAACACTGAGCCTACAGCAGAATGTTAGCTTTCAAAACAGTGTGTAAGAAGGGATTTTCTCTTACTGTTTACGCTTTTTTCCCTTTTTCTTCTTGTTGCCCCTCCAGGATAGAAAGTGCAGCCAAAAATAACGTGACGGGTATTTTAACTAGGGTTCGACCGGTTATCGGCAAAGCCGATATATCGAGGGCCAATATGCACTTTCCCCAATATATCGGAATGGGCCCCGGAGGTTACCGATATTGCCGATATTTCGGGAAAGTACATGTACCGGAGTGATGCCTGCAGCTAGAGGCATCACCCCGGTACCGGCGTCCATAGCCGACGGTCAGCTGTCTTGTAATGACAACCGATGCGGCTGAGAAGCCGCTCGGCTGTCATTACAAGGAGCGGGACGGGATGCCCCCCTTCCTGCCGCCTTCCATGGCTTGCCCGGGTCTCCCGTCCCCCCGGGAGACCTGAGCAACCAGCCTGCACGGCCGCCGAAGCCCAGATCAAAGCCGCATTCGGCTCTGATAGGGTCTCCATGTAAAAACCCGGAAGTAATATCATGAGTGACATCACTTCCGGGTACTCTCTGGCGCCAGATTCAAAAAAATTACAGCATTCAAAACAGCCAAACTTGGCGTTTTGAATGCTTTTAAGTGCAGAGGAGGGGTTTGGGGTCTTTTAGACCCCCAGATCCCTCCACAAAAGTAACTGTCAAAAAAAAAAAATATGCATTGACCAAAATATCGGTATCGAAAAACCGATATCGGTTGATCACTAATTTTAACCCCCAAAAAACAAGTTTGAGCTATAAAAAAAGCTTTAACGCTGCTAAAATATTCTAGAAAGTGGAGTTGTCCATTAACATTAGAGATGTAAAGAGAAATGCTGCTTCTTCCTGTTGACCACCACTGTTCCTAAGTCAGTTGAGAAATGAAGAATATTTAGAGATATGTAAGTTAAAATTTTGTCAGATACAGACATTGGGCAAATAATTCCTTTCTGGCAGGTGGATTGTAAAGTCTTAAATCCTGATGGACAGGACATTTAAAGACATTCAGCTTCTGGATTAACTCTGTCACACAAGTTGTTGACAGATCAGAAATACGATATCTGTCTGAGTTTATTACTTATCTAGTAACTAATAAAAGACTTCACTGGTCGGTATTAACTTCTTTGATGCGTTAATATGGTGCCCGAAAAAAATCAATTCCATTTTATGGTATATAGTTTATTAAATCAATCATACATCAGCAATCGCAGATCAGTTTAGTAAAAAAATATGCTAGAAAACTTGTTTCTGTGTTCAGACGTGTCAGATTTTTCCAGGTTTGTGTTCAGGTGGCAAGACATCTTCCCTGCAGGGTTCCATACATTGTTAGGCAGAGAAACAAAGGTGAGCTGCTGGATTCTATCATTTTATTTTTATGAAACGTCTACAGAAAACTAGATTTATTTTTTATCGATATATTGATATATATTCTTGGAATCTTCACATCAAATGATTTAATTAAAATTAGCCTTTTATGCAAATATAAATTTCAGTTAACTGAGAGCTCTAATTTAGTTTTGCATATAGAGTAATATTGTAGACAGCTTTATATGTAATTCTACAGCTTTTCTCTGTAGCTATGCTGCACTGAAGCACCCTGCCAAACCTTCCCTTTCATTTTACCCGCATGCTGCTTTGACTTACTGTTGCAGTATCTCACTCACAATAAATAAATGAAAAATCTACCAACACAAGCATGAAAAGAGAACGGGAGAGAAAACCGTATGCAAAAGGAAAAACACTAGAACAGTGGGAACCTGGCAAACAAATTGCTCCCTACTAGAGTTAAATGCAACAATTAATGTAAACCAAGACTGTGCCAGAGCTGGCCAATTTGCTTGAAGGAGACATCTGCTACCTTTAAAATAATTTGTTCCAAAAGGCACTTGGCATTTCTAAATTGGGGTGACCTTTATTAGACTTCCTCTTGCTGCCTTTTGTGCCCTTGCACCCTCCCTTGTGTGTTCCTGCTCTTTTCTTTTCACAGGAAAGGTTTGTCATCCCACGCCTCTCAGATTAAAGCATTGTATTTGCTAGTAGGCTCTATGAGAAGCATCACACACAGCTTACCTGCTGCTCTGATTCCAGGTTCTCTGACAGAGTTCTCTTAATCAAGTCCACAGATAAGGACTATGTTTCCCATAAAATGTTATATTGAGTTCATGTCTTAGAAGTCCATGTGGACTACCTGCCACATCCCCGAAAGGCAGGGCAGCCATCAGACATTTTGGGGCCCCTTACACAGCTTAAGGCCTGGGCCCCCCCTGGGCTGACCACCAACATTCCCCAGGGCCTGCCCACTGGCTGTCCCACTGAGTCCCACCTTCAGAGAGAGGAGGACATTGTGGGGAGGACACACTGCTTTATAAAAGCTCTGTCGCCTCAGGAGCTTCCATCTTTTCACAGGCAGTCTCTGTCCCTCATATCTCCACATAGCCTCTATCCCCTCAGCCTCCCCTCCCCTGACAGAACTTTTCCCTGCCATGTCTGAGTAGGGTTGCCTCTCTCCCATTAGATATACTACAGGAGACGATCAGAGACAGCGGGCATACTACAGGAGACGGTCAGAGAGAGTGGGCCAACTACAGGAGACAGTCAGAGAGAGTGGGCATACTACAGGAGAAAGTCAGACAGTGGGCATACTACAGGAGATGGTCAGAGACTGCGGGTATACTATAGAAGATTGTCAGTGACTGCGGGCATACTACATGAGACGGTCAGACTGCGGGCATACTACAAAAGACGGTCAGAGACTGCAGACATACTATAGAAGACGGTCAGAGACTGCAGACATACTACAGGAGACGGTCAGAGACTGCGGGTATACTATAGAAGATGGTCAGAGACTGCGGGCATACTACATGAGACGGTCAGACTGCGGGCATACTACAAAAGATGGTCAGAGACTGCAGACATACTATAGAAGACGGTCAGAGACTGCAGACATACTACAGGAGATGGTCAGACACTGCGGGCATACTACAGAACATGGTCAGAGACTGCAGACATACTACAGAAGATGGTCAGAGACTGTGGGCATACTACAGGAGAAGGTCAGAGACTGCAGACATACTACAGAAGACGGTCAGAGACTGCAGACATACTATTGAAGACGGTCAGAGACTGCGGGCATACTACATGAGACGGTCAGAGACTGCGGGCATACTACAGGAGAAGGTCAGAGACTGCAGACATACTACAGAAGATGGTCAGAGACTGCAGATATACTATAGAAGATGGTCAGAGACTGCGGGCATACTACATGAGACGGTCAGAGACTGCGGGCATACTACATGAGACGGTCAGACTGCGGGCATACTACAGAAGATGGTCAGAGACTGCAGACATACTACAGGAGAAGGTCAGAGACTGCAGACATACTACAGAAGACGGTCAGAGACTGCAGACATACTATTGAAGACGGTCAGAGACTGCGGGCATACTACATGAGACGGTCAGAGACTGCGGGCATACTACAGGAGAAGGTCAGAGACTGCAGACATACTACAGAAGATGGTCAGAGACTGCAGATATGCTATAGAAGATGGTCAGAGACTGCGGGCATACTACATGAGACGGTCAGAGACTGCGGGCATACTACATGAGACGGTCAGAGACTGCGGGCATACTACATGAGACGGTCAGAGACAGCGGGCATACTACAGGAGACGGTCAGAGACTGCAGATATTGTACAGGAAAGGGTCAGAGATGGCAGACATGGTGCAAGAGATTATCAGAGACATAGTACAGAAGATTTTCAGACTGGTTTAGCAGACTTGCCCTGTTTGCTCACTGTGTCCACCTTCTCAGTGTGGTGTGTCTTCTGTGCCAGTGCTGAGCTGGCACTGTGTCTTTCCGCTGTGCCACTGCCAGGCTGGTCACATCACAGAAGCAGAGAGGACCTGGGTGAGTTGTCACAGCTGCACATAGATCTGGGCCTGTACAGATCATAGGGGTGCAGTGTTTGCAGAACCTCCACATTGGGCTTATACAGACCACAGAGGGGGACAGCCCCTCCATCTTCTTCCTGGCTGCAATACTGCCTGGATATGCTGCTCCATCCTCTGCCAGTCTGCCTGCAGCTGCTCTCTGTCCTGCTTTGACCTCCGGTGCAGTCTCCTCAGGATGTCATCCTGTCGGGCTGGTGGGAGGAGACTGCACTGGAGGTCACAGCGGGACAGAGAGCAGCTGCAGGCAGACTGGCAGAGGATGGAGCAGCATATGCAGGCAGTATTGCAGCCAAGAAGATCTACAGCGAGACTGGAGTTCCAGTGAAAAAGATCCTCTCATGCCGTGCTCGGCCACGCCCCCTTCAGTCCTCCTTAACTATTCGTAAAAGGCGCCGAGTGGTGCCATTACATCACTGGCTCCGTGCTTGGCCCCGCTCCTCCTCGGACACACTGTTGGCAATGGCAACCCTGTGCACGGGCCCCTCGCGACGGCCGGGCCCCCTACAGCTGTATCGGCTGTACCCCCCTGATGGCGGCCCAGCCGAAAAGTACGTAATGTCAAGATTCCGTGCTGTGTACCACACACACCAAAAGGAGCTCTCTCTACTCAATACAGGTCCAGGTGATTGCTGGCACTTAGCGATCCTTTAGGGCGGTGCATGTGTGGCTGTGGTTCCAGAGATCCTCTCCTTTCAATACTATTGGGTGGAGACATTTTGCCTTGCAAAAAGAACACATTGGTGATGACCAATTGAATTCAATTTTGCCCCATTGGGGTCCTTTTTGTATTGCATTCTAGTGAAACTGGCCTTTGAATACCCTACAATCTGCTATATCAAACAAATATTTATACTGTGTTCAAAATTCCCTGAAGAAGGATTTGTCCGAAACATGTTGGTATCTGTGAATACATGGGATTGATGTCCCTACCCTGTTCACCTTGAACCAGTATCATATGTACACTAATACATGTATATTGCTATACCATTTTATATGATGTACTCTGCATCTTTTACTCTTTTTGAATAAAATAATAATTTTTACTTTATATACTCTCTTTTTCACTGCCTAAAAAGTCCCACTGGGGGATAATCTTGTTCTTTCGTATGTTTCCCATAAGGCCTTAGAAAGAACAATGCTGCCCGAAGAACATTGTCCCAGAATTGATTGTTTTTTTAAATTGTATCAATAAGTGTGCCATTTTTTCTATACTGCTGAGGACCCACAGATGTAAATGTTCTGTGTCATAATGTCATCCTCGTTGATGATCGTTGATGATGATGATGACATTTTACATGTGCCAAAACCCAACGGGAATAATTTATTTCAACGAAAGTGGGCACACTGGGGTTGAGTTACTAATACTGGAGAGTGCTAAATCGGGTGCAACTCTGCACCCGAAAACCAGCTTCCAGTTTTTTTTTTTTGTCAAACCTTAAAGTGATTGTAAATGACCACCTTGTAAAACAACCTATTTAATTTAAAATATAAATAAAAGGCAAACCATTTTGGTTAGATATATAAAAAAATACAAAAATACAGTTTTTCCCTCTTTTGTAAGTGATCACATTCCCTCTGTTCTCAGCTGCATAAGAGCTGGGGGGAGGAGAAGCACACTGAGCTTCCCAATGAATGGAGGCTGTGCGGTTGTATGTGTGTGTGTGGGGGGGGGGTAGGGGGGGTGTCAGGACAAGTCTGGTCATTGGAGGAGAGCATACTGAGTTCCCAGCACAGATAGCGAACTGACCATGATGTGCTCTCCTGCTTAGTGTGATCTGGTTTCAATAGGAAAGCAGAGGGACTGGCAGGAACACCAGGGATTTCACACAAAGGAAGCAATACGAAGAGAACAGGGTATTTTCTCATACAAGTACATGGTACAGCAGCCAAATATAGGAATATGAAGTTTTGGGGTAATAAACTTTTTAATTGAACAAGCTGAAATTAGAAGCTGATTGGGTACCATGAACAGCTGCACCAGATTTTCATTCTCCAGTTTTAGTAAATCAGTCCTTCTGTCCCTTTTAAAATTCAAAAGTGCTATTGTGCATACATTAAAGTTTTATAATATACTATTACTATACTTTAAGAAGGTACCAATAGTGTAAGATGAGTGCATACAATCTACATGAAAATTAAAAAAATGAAAAATGAAAAAATATTCAATAAAGATGCAATAGTGCCATTAAGTGGAGTTTCACCCAAAAGTGGAAGTTCCGCTCATTTGCTTCCTCCCCCCCTCCGGTGCCACTTTTGATAAGGTAAAGCATTTACAATAAGAAGACAATCACAGGCATGTAACAAAAAATAAGCACTGCTGAATTTCAGCCAGCGTGCCTAAAGACGTCACCTGTTCGGCCCCGCCCAACGCATTTCCCTGCAAACATCGTCCTTAGGGGATGGAGTGCCCTAAATGCCTAGAGTGCCTCTATTCCCCGAAGTGTAGGGTAACGCTTGCATGATTGGAGGATGAAAGTCAGCAAAGCTTTACCTGATTCACTAAGATTTGGGGCAAATTCACTTGCAAGGTTCACAGCCTATTTGCATTTAGTAAATGAACCCCAGTGAGTTTGTAAATTGCCTGTGGTCAGCCTTTATTACCAACTTCCCCTACTGATGAAGTCAACGGATGAAGCAATTCGTATAGAGGTGGAGCCTGCTATCGTGTGCCATTTCACTGGATGTTTCCTTACTGAGTGGATCGTTCGTCATAGCCCGCACAGCTGATTGTCTCGGCTTATGTAAGTTTATCTCTTTACCTTGTTTCTAATAAAGTGCCATACAGAGAGCATTTGATCTTGTCCCCTTCTTTTTGCATTTACCTTGGGATCCCTCTTGGATTCACCTGAGCTAGTTGTGACTGAGAGTTTGTCAGCAATTGGAGAATTGTTTGATCATCACCTACAGGAATACATCCCGTTAAGGCAGGGGTGTCAAACTCCGTTTCAGCGTGGGCCGCGTCAGCATTATGGTTGCCCTCAAAGGGCCGGTTTTATCTGTTGGATTAGATGTCCAGAGCACCCCATGTCCTGGGGGGGGGGGGGGGGGATAGGAGCCTTTCTACAGCTGCACAGAGGAGTGCAGGATCTGGCAAAGGAGTTCTGTCCTCTCTGCTGTCGACTACAGAGACAAGGTGGGGGCAGAGACAAGGGGGGTGCTGCAGCTGCAGGAGAGGTGCGAGGGCCACATTAAATGGCCTGAGGGGCCGCATTCGGCCCGCGGGCCTTGTGTTTGACACCTGTGCATTAAGGGAACTGAGAGTTTTGACCCATTGGTAATACAACATGGGTCAGAGTTTGAGGTGAGCAGCCATCCATTAATTGGTGACGGTGTGCAAGGACACGGGATTGATCATTGAGGCACTGGCACTTTTTCATCTGTAAAAAGGAGGGGGGATCTGCGCTTAGGACAGGACTGAGGCTGCTGCCTACCTCCAAAATATGGCCCTGGGGGGGGGGGGGGTATATATATATGAGAAAAAAGGGGGTGTATGAGGTGAATGGCGCTGCCTATTATGTTCTGGTAAGATCACATATGTTAAACCAATGCACTGTGTTGAAAATTCATAAGGCAATAAAGGTTCATCAAGTAAAAAACATTCTATATGGTATATATATATAAAAAATATATATAAAAATATATAACAAATAGGTGATATATATATAAAAATATATAACAAATAGGTGCTATGGTGCAGTGGTAAAGAATTAACAGTATATAATACAGTGAGGTGGTCCCTCTCTCAGCAGAGTTATGGATACTGGTGTCAATCAAAAATAAACCATAAATCAAAAGTGACACAATATGCAACAAAGAGGTGATAGAGTTATTGAGTAAAAAAATGATATATATATATATATATATATATATATATATATATACATATCAGACCATAAAGGTAAACCAAAAATGGGGTGATGCAAATAAAATTGAATGTGAATAATCAAGGTGCTAGATGCAAAGTGACACGTGTATGATTTGATGTACACAGGTATGTATACAGTCCGGAAGTCCGCCGCTAACGAGGAAGTTGTGGACCCTACCTGTATCACGCTCGTTTATCTCTTTTCTAATTCTGAGTACCTTTCTCTATTTAATAAAATATGAATATATTACAATACTTCACTATGTGAGGCTCTTCTTCTCATATATGGTCAGGACCTTCCCCTTGTACAATACAAATACCTGATGGCTTACCACTGTGTACCGCGTACCATCTATATTGAGGGAGGATCTATCTGGATTACCCAACCCACTGTGACCGGGCCCCTTACCTGACGGGATTCCACCCCTGGTATATACCACGCTTTTTAACCCTGCAGGGGTACATAGCTCCGGTGAGTGCGGGCATTATTGAGAAGGGAGCACTTGTTTCCTCACCTGCACGTCCAGATTCGGATCACCTCAAGATTTCACTTACATTTCTGGGACTTTTTACCAGCAATCACCACATGAACTATAATTTTTATATATTTTTATCACTGGAGGCACTTGTTATTTTTATTATCAATTACCTGTATACATACCTGTGTACATCAAATTATGCACGTGTCACTTTGCACCTAGCACCTCGATTATTCACATTCAATTTTATTTGCATCACCCCATTTTTGGTTTAAGTTTATGGTCTTAGGAACAATATATTTATTATATAATTGATATATATATATCATTTTTTTTTACCCAATAACTCTAACACCTCTTTGTTGCATATTGTGTAACTTTTGATTAAGGGCTCTTTCACACAGGCGGACTAATCAGATCCGCCTGTCCGTTTTTTTGGCGGATCTGAACGGTCCCCCCATGCATCTCTATGGGGCATCGGATGTCAGCGGAGACATGTCCGCTGACATCTGATCCGATCCGTCAAATCTGGTTATTGGTCCATTCCCATCCGATTTCCCCCATAGAGATGCGTGGGGAAGTGACAGCTGTGTCTCCGCACACAGCGCGGAGACACAGCTGTAATCCTCCTGCTCAGCGGGGGATCGGCAGATTGATCCCCCACTGAGAAAAACGGACTCCGTCCGACGGAGTGAAAGGGGCCTTATAGTTTATTTTTGATTGACACCAGTATCCCTAACTCTGCTGAGAGAGGGACCACCTCACTGTATTATATATATTCTTTACCACTGCACCATAGCACTTACTTTTTATATATTTTTAAATATATTATATATATATATATATATATATATATATATATATATATATATATATATATATTATATATAGAATGTGTTTTACTTGATGAACCTTTATTGCCTTATGAATTTTCAACACAGTGCATTAGTTTAACATATATGATCTTACCAGAACATAATAGGCTGTGCCATTCACCTCATACACCCCCCACTTTTCTATCTGTATTGGATTTACAGTTGTTGCACAAGTTTTTTGCACTTTTTTGGGACTTTTTTTTATAATGAATTGAATGGGACTTTTTTCACTATAATAATGAATTTTATAACATCACATTATTTTATCTCTTGTTATTAATTTATTTTTTTGCACTAGTGTCATAAGTGGCGCAGCACTTTTTCGATATTATGATTTATTACCAACTGTCCCTGATTCTTCTTGCTTCTTCTGACTCAATGGGGAGGATTTACTAAAAGCAAGGAGACTGTTTACTTTGCAAGTGAAGATTTACTCTGCAATGGAAATTTGTGTTTAACCAGTTGCCGACCACCTGCCGCAGTTTTACTGCAGCAAGGTGGCTCAGCTGCGCGAACTAACGTAACTGTACGTCAGTCGCTCGCGGGGGTAGGGGGTGCACACACGCCGTCCCCACGATGTGCTGATTCGGTTCAGAACCGATCAGTCATTAGGTCCAGGCCAATGATTTTTAGCCTGGACCTGGTGATTGGTTCTGACTAATTGCAGAATGTCCTGTGCCTGTGTAATGTAAACACATGCACAGCAAATGATGCAATCTTCTCTCCTGGAGCCCTTTTCAGTTCCAGCATGAGAGAAGAGAACATCAGACAGTGAGTACACAAGCACTACACTGACACCAGTACACATAGGCACATTTGTTACCCCTTGATCACCCTCCAGTTAACCCTTTCACTCTCTGTCACAGTGTCACTATATACAGTATATAGATAATTTACTTGTCACTGTATTAGTGACGCAAGTTAGTTTGAGAGCCAGTTAGTGGTAGTTTAGCGGTAGTCCCAGATAGGTTTAGGGTACCCGCCATTTATCCCCTAATAAAGATCTAACCCCTGATCACCCCCAGTAAACCCCTTCATTGCCCTGTCACAGTGTCACTATTATAGTGCACAGATTTTTTTTTTCTGATCACTGTATTTGTGTCACAGGTGACATCAGTTAGTGTTAATGTTAGTTAGCATCAATCCAGGACAGCGTCATATTGCCTGCCGCATTTTTAGTGATACATTTTAATCCTTTGATTCCCAGTGACACACACACACACTAAACACCTCCATTACTAGTATAGTGTCTGGCCGGATCAGTATCATTGATCTGATCAGAACTATACTAGCATCCTCAATAGTTAAGTATAGTGTTCCCAAAACGCAGTGTCAGCAGGATCAGCCCCGACACCTGCCAGCTCTGCATTCAGCCCCTCCGCTCAGCAGATTACTGTCACTTCCATTACACAGCACACTAAACCGCAGCGTTTGCAGAGTCAGGTCTGATCTATGCTAGCACTGGCAGTTACATTTTTTGGTAGCGGTTCTTGACAACCAGGTGCTTTTTTACCTGCGAGTCACACTAAGTACCTATAAATTTACATAGTTACATAGTTACATAGTTAGTGAGGTTGAAAAAAGACATCAGTCCATCCAGTTCAACCTATGATGTGTGTGTGTGTTTGCTTTTAACCGTACATTGTATACCCCTGTATGTTGTGGTCTTTAAGGTGCCCATCTAATAGTTTTTTGAAACTATCAATGCTCCCTGCTGATACGACTGCTTGTGGAAGAGAATTCCACATCCTTACCGCCCTTACAGTGAAGAACCCCTTACGCATTTTAAGGTTAAACCGCCTTTCCTCTAGTTTTAGTGAGTGGCCACGTGTCTTGTTGTATTTCCTTACTCTGAATAGTTTGTTCCTTATGCTAGGGTCGCCAGTACAGTATTTGTACATTGATATCATATCCCCCCTCAAACGTCTCTTCTCTAGAGAGAATAGGTTCAGTGCTTGTAGTCTTTCCTCATAGCTGATGTCCTCCATTCCCCTAATTATTTTTGTTGCCCTTCTCTGGACTCTTTCCAATTCCAGCACATCCTTCCTGAGGACCGGTGCCCAGAACTGGACAGCATACTCCAGATGTGGCCGGACCAGAGTCTTGTAGAGCGGGAGAATAATCTCTTTATTTCTGGAGTGAATCCCCTTTTTTATACATCCCAATATTCTGTTGGCATTGCATGTTTGTTGGCCATTTGTTGGCCAACAATGTCAGAGGTACACAGAGGAAGCCTTACTGTCAGAAACAGGCTCAGTATTTGAACCTGTAGACAGCAGTGCCACCCTGACAGATAGCTCTTACGACGGAGTAGTGGTTTCTGCTAAGGTCAGGCGTACCCGACCCCGTTCTTCTGTTGCTGAGGTGCAACAACCACAGGGTTCTTGTATGCAGCAGAGTATCGGTACTAGTGCCACTCAACCTTCTGGTGAACTGGCAAGCACCAGCAGCTTACAACATCACGCAAGTAGTGTCCCGCAGCCACCAAAAATTCAAAGACAGGCCTGTAGAGCCTATAGTGTCCTTCCTGGTTGCCCATCACCTCTGCAGCGCCCGTACTTCCCCCATTCACTGGCCATCTTGGAATTCAGGTGGAAACAGCCGGTTTTACTCCCCTTGATTTTTATGAGCTATTTTTTCACAGAAGATCTGTACAGATCTGCTGTGGACGAAAGCAATATATATGCAATTTATCACCACAAATCCAAATTTGACCCTTGCCAGAGAATTTGCATGAAAATGTATCACTGTTTCCGAATTTAAAACCTTTCTGGGCCTATCCCTCATCATGGGCATTACTTAAAAGAGTGAGTTGCAGTCATATTGGTCCACTGACCCAAATAATCATATGCCCATGTTCTCTGCTGCCATGGCCAGGACTAGATATAAGCAAATCTTGCGGTTCATGCATTTCAGTGACAATGAACTCCAATGTTCATGGATATGATCGGTTCCACAAAATTAAGCCCCTCGTAAATCACTTCACCCAAAAGTTTGCAGCTTTGTATACGCCACAACAAGCTATCTGCGTTGATGAGTCCCAGATTACATTTTCTACCCGCCTTGTTTTCAAACTGTTTCTCCCCAGCAAGCATGCCAGATATGGGGCCAAGATGTATAAGCTCTGTGACAGGGCAACAGGCTACACTTGTAGTTTCTGGATTTAGGAGGGAAAATATAGCAACGTGTAACCCCCCAACCTGCCCAGACTACATAGGGAGCATAGGGAGCAGCGGCAAGATTGTTTGGGACCTGATGTCATCCTTATTCGGAAAGGGGTACTATTTATACGTGGACAATTATTACACAAGAGTGCCACATTTTAGTCACCTTTTTGATTCTGAAATTGGTGCATGTGTCATTGTGCGACCTAATCGCCGGGGCTTCCCCCAATGGCTTGTAGATTCCCGATTTAGATGGGGGAAGAGAGCCTGCTTGAAGTGTAATAAATTGCTTGCAGTGAAGTGGAGGGACACACTAGATGTTTTCATTCTGTTCTTTATTCACGCAGATACAAAAGTCCAAATTGCAACGGTGACTGGTGTTGTTGAGAAGCCCCTCTGTGTCCATGAATACAACCTTAACATGGGAGGGGTGGACTTCAACCACCAGATGATGGCGCTGTACTTAATTGGTCATAAGGCCAGATGCTGGTACAAGAAAGTGTCTGTATACTAATTCCAATTGGCTCCGCTGAATGCTTATGTGCTATACAAAGCATCAGGAAGAAGTGGATCCTTCCTAAAAATCCAGAAAGAGATCATCACAGCCCTTCTGTATCCAGAAGGTGCTGTGGCCCAAATTCAAAATCCAGATGCAGTGAGCTGCATGAGAGGCATTTTCCGGATGTCCTCCCTGGTACCTCTACCCAAAGTGCACCCCAAAGAAGATGTTGTGCCTGTAGAAAACGGGGATATAGGCATGACACCGGCTTCTTTGTCCCTCCTGTCCTGGCCAACCTGGTCTTTGCATCGGGGACTTGTTAAGTCGCTACCACACACTAGTATTAGTATAGTGTACAGCATGGCACAGTCTAGGGCACACTTTCACACAGGGTCTCGAAAGATGTTAGATGGCTATCATATTTTGATAAACCCTAACCTGCAAAATTTACAGTCTTTTTACAGTTACAAAAAAAAAAAAAAAAATTAAATAAATTTTAAAAATTAAATAAATAAAAAAATAAAAAAGCCAAAAATAGTTGTCGTTTTATTGAGTTAATTTTCTGTTCTTCCTGTTTTACTGTACTTTATAATATACTGCTATATTGTAATGTTTTATTGTTACTGTTTTTCATTGTTAACCATAGTTTGCTTTGCAGATACCACCATTCTACTATTTTATGCTATTAAATGTATATTTTATTGTTACTGTGTTTTTCATTGTTAACCAGAGTATTCTTTGCAGATACAACCATTCTACTGTTTTACTGCACTGTATACTATTAGGCCCCATGCACACGGGGCATTAGAAAAAACGTGCTGAAAGCACTTTTAGAAAGCCTGAAGACAGTGCTTGGTTTTCGGGATCCTGTACGCGGCTAGACTGCCAAAAAGTCTCACACATGGGGTATCCCCATACTCAGGAGAAGCAGCAGAATGTATTTTGGGGTGTAATTACACATATACTTATGGCATGGGTGAGCATATATATAACATTTGCGCAAACTAATAAATATATACGCTTATTGAGATTTTTTTATCAAAGACATGTAGCTAAATACATTTTGACCTAAATGTATGACAAAAATTGAGTTTATTGGATATTTATTTTATAAGAAAAAGAATCAACTGCGGGTATAGGATTGTGTATATGGGATTGTATGGTTGGGTTTTCATTACTGTTTTTTTTGTTTTTTATTGTTTGAGCCAGATGGACTTGTGTCTTTTTTCAACCTGACTAACTATGTAAAATGTAATTTTTTCTCAAAGTTTTCAGTCTTTTTTCGTTTAGATCACAAAAAATAAAAACCTCAGAGGTGATCAAATACCACCAAAAGAAAGCACTATTTGTTGGGAAAAAAAGTACATCAATTTTGTTTGGGTACAGCATTGCATGACTGCGCAATTACCAGTTAAAATCACGCAGTACCAAATTGCAAAAAATGGCCTGGTCATTAAGAGAGTAAAACCTCTCTGTCCTTAAGTGGTTAAGCTTAAGGTGATTGTAAACCAATGAAATGAAAAATTAACAAAGCATATCCCTCTATATAAAGTACTTGCCTCAATCCAGAGCACCTAGTGTGGTTCATCTCTGATCTCTCCTCCCTCTGCTATCTGCATGAGACACTCTAACTTGATAGCCTAACTCAACACCAAGCAATCCCCCCCCCCTACAGCACACAGAAGGCGACTGGCAGCCTCAACTGTGAATGTTTCCCTATGAAACTTTGTACATGGTGGTGTGTCCATTCCCTCCACTCAGGTCTCAGATTACACTCACCTCTATGCAGTGTGTGACATCACATCCCCATCCCCTGCCTTTTGGAGCTAAGAAAACACTTTTGATCTGTGTGTTTGAAAGACTGTGGAGAAGATAGTGTTGCAGATAAACAGGTACACCTTATGTAGGAGGATTTGCATCATCTCTGTGTATCACCTGAGGCTAGTCCCTTCACTGGGTGTATGTAATGGTTTACAACCACTTGAACAAATATAGTGAAATTCACTTTGCAAAGAATACCCATCACATGCTAGAAAAAAAACTGTATTTTTGCTGCACATGATTGGATGATGGAAGTCCGCAAAGTTTAACCTCATCCCCTGAGCTAAGGAAAAATTCCCATGCAGATTGCAGCTGAACTTTTAAAGTGAACAGTCTATTTGTTTTTAGTAAATCAACCCCAGTAACAGTGGGTTTTTGCCATGGCACAGTCTAGCAGACAATAGCTTGGGTCATTCTGAGGGACTGTAAGTGACAGTGGCTTGTTCACATTTCTGCAGAGACTGGCGGTTTTCTGTATTAGAAAAATGCCAGTCTCCATAAAGACACAAAGAAAACAATTGTTTTCTATATTCCCTGCTCACATTAGCACTCAAGCTGTGCAGAAATCTGCAGTAGGTCTGCATTTTTGTGCATTGGCACTGAAGTTCTCTGTGAATCCCTTTATGACATGTCAACGAAGTTAACAAAAGAAAAGGTGAACAGCTTCCGTGCAGGAAAATTGCTTATTTTATTTGGTTGTGATATAACACACAGAACATCTAGGAAAGTTCTGACTTTCTGACATCATGGTAACCTTTAGTTTTATTTGCTACCTTTACCCCAAGCAGCCCATATAAGTGAATAGAGATGTGGCAAACTCACTCACTCACCCCAGTCTGACATGTATGCCG
Organism: Pelophylax lessonae; assembly: GCF_965119305.1. Taxonomy (NCBI): domain Eukaryota; kingdom Metazoa; phylum Chordata; class Amphibia; order Anura; family Ranidae; genus Pelophylax; species Pelophylax lessonae. The sequence continues at coordinate 504,966,178 of NC_138770.1, read as the reverse complement.
TGCACCCGTTCCTGTGTACCTGTCAAACTGGGCTGTACGGATGAGTCTGTACAGGCTCCACATCTCTATTTTTTTGGGCTGCATGCATGTAGCTCTATGCTAGTCCAAAAAGTAAAACAGAGGGCTGTTCATGCCTCTGTGCCCATGTGAATGAGCCCTAAAAGGTTAATACAGGTACTTTTCGTAGTTGTTCTTAAGAAATCATCAAAAACCTTTACTTTTTCGTGAGTATAATTTAAGTAGTGGGGGAATAAATCCTTGTACCCCTGCCTGTGACAAAAAAGGGAATTGATTCTAAAGATACATTCATTACCCCAAAGATATTTTTTAATACTGCTTTAATTTTTTTTTTACTGAAAAAATACATTAAAGTTATCATTAGATTTCTAAAACTATTTTGATATCATCTCCTAAAGACATACACAGTAGAAGCATAAAGGGCTGATGAACTTTGAGATGAACCTTTATTGCGTGGATGCTTTATTATTTTAATTACAACAAAGACAAGAAATATCACAAAGTTATAACTAAAAAACATTAGTTGCAATGATTATGAACATAACGTGAAACAGAAGAACATCGCTCTGTGTAATATGTGTAAAACCTTAGTTCTTGGTTTTTTAAATGTACCCCTTGGCTCTATTATGAAGATTCAATCTCTGTATCTATAATACTGAGATACAGCATTCATAAATAAATCTAAATATCCAGAGAGTTATTAAAGTTTTATCAATGCCAGGTACAGACATTTAATGTGCAATAGTATATTAGATGTTTAAGAAAAAGGTCCTGTACTTTAAAGCTACACTGCAGCTAAATATGCTGTGTTTAAAGACGCCCTGTCACCAACCTAAAGTGGAAATCCAGTCTAAACCTATATAATCTTAATCCTATCTAATCTTAAACATGCTTCCAACCCCATTCTAAAGCCCAGTACACACTACAGTTTTTTTGCAGGTCGGACAAAAAAGGTGGAGACATTGTACTAATGATCCGATATTAGTGCAGCGATCTCCCCTGCTGAGCTGTTGTGTTCTGACAGGGGGGATGCCCTCCCCCCCCCCCCCTCCAGAACACTCTGATTAGCTCTCCCTGCCATTGGCTGAGAGTGCTGATCAGGAATAGGTCGCCTGCTGGTTCTTCAATATGCATGTCCGATAGGATCTGTTCGAATGGTCTGCTTCTGTTGGACAGACAGACATACACATGGGCCGAATGTCGGGAGTGTACCCGGCTTAAGTCCTAATTAGGGAGGCCTGGAAGTAGCAAACCATTTAAAGCGGAGTTCCGGGCACAAAAACATTTTTTCAATGAACATACCCCCGGGACAGTCAGGGCTAGTACATTCCACAATGGCTAGCCTCTGATCTGTCCCGGTTCGCACTTACCTGCAAGAAGAAATACTTACTTATAAAATTTCTTCTACAGCGTTGCCATCTCTGTTGTGGGCACCTGAAGCCAGCGTGATCCTCTTCTGCGTCCTCTTCCGTGTCTTCTTCTCCCAGAATGCGCCTGCACCGGCCCCTCTCGTCACTTCCGGTGCGGCGCTGCATTCCTACACAGCTTCTGGGCATGAGAAGTGACGAGCGGGGCCGGTGCCGTCGCATTGATTCCTGGGAGCGATGACATTCAGCTCCCAGGAATCATTGCAAACCGGAAGTGACGGCGCGGGTCGTGGCCACAGAGGGAGGAAGTGGAGAATAAGTGAGTATTTCTTTCTACAAATACAAGGTGAGTAAAAAAAAAAAAATAACCCTAACTATCCAATTCCTTCTCAGGTGAAGAAGAGCAAGCGGATGGGCACAAAATCGATTAGGTCGATTTTGTGCCCGGAACTCCGCTTTAAGCAATTACTGTTCAGTCTTCTCAGAAACAAAATTGCACTAACAATAACAATTTGGGGAACCATATTGGTTCTAGTAATGACGGTTTATTTTTAGAATTTCTGCAGACAGAGGTACCAGAGGAACTGGCTCTGTTAAAGCCTAATAGAGCAATGGGTCCTGATAGTATTCATTCCAGAGTTCTTAGAGAACTTTGAGATATAGTTGTTGGTGCATTAACTGATCTTTTTAATCAGTCTATCTAACAGGAAAAGTTCCCCATGACTGGCGGACAGCTAATATTGTACCTATCTACAAGTAAGGCAGCAAGGTAGAAGCTGAAAATTACCGGCCAGTGAGTTTAACATCAGTTGTAGTCAAGTTAATCAGTGTCAGACTAATCTTATTTAATTTTCTGTGTATATTACCAATGTTTTGGTTACCAATGTTTTGGACCAGGGTGGTGATGTGGACATAGCATATCTTGATTTCATCAAGGCATTTGATAAGTTCCACATATTGATCTAAAACAAAAGGCATTCGATACAGTTCCACATAATGATCTAATACAAAAGTTGTACAAGCTACGACTTAACCCTTGGGTGGGTCAGTTGGGTCAGTTGATATCCAGTTGGCTAAAGGATAGATACCAGAGTGTGCTGGTAAATGGGGTTCACTCAGAACAGTCACTAGTGGTGTACCACAAGGCTCTGTACTAGGTCCTGTTCTATTTAATCCATATGTAAGTGATGTAACTAAAGGTTTGTTGGGTAAGGTATGTATTTTTGCTGATGACACAAAGGGGTATAAAAGGGTTGATATCCCTGGAGGTGTCTGTAACATGGGACATGATTTGGCATTGCTGTAAAATTAGTCAAAGCTCTGGGGACTGCATTTTTAATGTTTCTAAATGTAAAATAATGCACCTAGGAAAAAAAAAATCCTTTGAGGGAGTACAACATTGGGGGTACAGTGTTTACCGGCACTACAGAAGAAAAAAGTTTTGGGGGTACTTATTTCAGATGATTGCAAAATGAGCAAACAGTGTGACTAGGCAGTGGGAAAAGCAAATAGAATTCTAGGATGCATTACTAGAGGGATCACCAGCAGGAGGAAGGCGGTCCCGATTCCCCTACATAGATCTTTCGTGAGACCTTATTTACAGTATATTACTGTGTCCAGTTCTGGAGACCTCACTTACAGAAAGACATTGATAAAATAGAATAGAGTCAAAAGATGGGTAACAAAAATTATGAAAGGTGTGGGGGATAAAACATATGGAGAGCAACTTCAGGAACTTAATATGTACAGACTGGAGGAAAGAAGGGAAAGGGGAGACATGATTGAAACCTTTAAATACATGAAGGGGGAGGAAGAAGGTTCACAAGGGCAGTTTTTTTTAATATGAAACCAAAATCAAGAACATGGGGACATGACCAAAAAACTAACTGTTCAAAACTAATCATAGAAAGTATATATGGAAGCTTGTGATATAGTATGGTAAATAGTACCAACATCCAGTATGTATAGATTCTAAAAGGGAAGGGAACACAAGGACCAAACCTCCCAGTGAGGTCCAAGTGGAAGGGGAATGAGGAGGGGGAAAAAGGAAATTAGGACTTTAAGGGTACCGTAGTCATAAATACAAAGGAAAATAAAAATTGATGGTTTTATTCAAGAATATTTAAAAATTCATAGCACAAAGAGACACAAAAATGTGATACAACAAGGCAAAATAAATAAACAAAAACAAGTACAATTGTGATTATCCCAACAGGGATTTTCAGACATCCGGGCGTGTGTTCCTCGACATGTTTTGTGGTAAAGAGCACTTCTTCAGGAGGATATTTTAAACACTACGCTTATTCTGATAATGATAAACAATAAATTAGTATCCAATGTCTCCAAATATAACAGGACAAGTGCATACATAAATGGGAGGAGTTGCCTTACCTGATGCTGAAAGCCACTATGGATCACAGACAAAGGGCCCGATCACCAAAATGCCTCTCATCGGCGGACATGGGAGACACTATAGTAAGCCATTTAAGGGAATACATTAGAAATGTAAGGTATATGAGAAACTATATCCAAACACCACCCAGAAAAAAGGGGGGGAAACATAAAAGGAAAATGAGTAAGATGAGGGGACACCCCATTGTAAGAACCACGTGGCTAGAAAAACGAGGAATGTAGGAAAAGAAAAAGAGGGGGGAAAACGGGAACAAAACACCTGAGAAGAGTAACCATGTGATACCACATAGGGTCCCAAAGTTAATAGGGGGTGCTATTTATTATAATGACGTACCAAATTAGGCCATATAAAACAAATGAATAAATTAACCACCAGGGCATATACACTCAAAAAGACTCAAAATTGCAGGTGAATCTGGAAGCCAAAGGAGATGTAACCGGCTTAGTGTAATTAGCAGGGTAGATGCAGCAGAGGTCAAATACTTCCAGTAGATAATCTAATAAAACAATAAGATATTGTAAATGAATATATCAAATAGAGACCCATGTCTCATTGTGAAAGGCAAGCTAATCCCCCTCATTCTAGAGAGACTATACTGCCAGCCCAGATAAGATGATATAATAGAGTTCTTACCCCGCAGGAGTCTAGAGTGTCACAAGCCCCGGTGGATAAAGATCAACAGCGTCCGCCGCCATGATTGGTGGCGAACCTATTTAAGTGTCTCCTAACACTTAAATAGCGTTCACCGCCGATCATTGTGGCAGCCGTTGTTGATCTTTTTCCACCGGGGCTTGTGACACTCTAGACTCCTGCGGGGTAAGAACTCTATTATATCATCTTATCTGGGCTGGCAGTATAGTCTCTCTAGAATGAGGGGGATTAGCTTGCCTTTCACAATGAGACATGGGTCTCTATTTGATATATTCATTTACAATATCTTATTGTTTTATTAGATTATCTACTGGAAGTATTTGACCTCTGCTGCATCTACCCTGCTAATTACACTAAGCCGGTTACATCTCCTTTGGCTTCCAGATTCACCTGCAATTTTGAGTCTTTTTGAGTGTATATGCCCTGGTGGTTAATTTATTTATTTGTTTTATATGGCCTAATTTGGTACATCATTATAATTAATAGCACCCCCTATTAACTTTGGGACCCTCTGTGGTATCACATGGTTTCTCTTCTCAGGTGGTTTGTTCCCCTTTCCCCCCCTCTTTTTCTTTTCCTACATTCCTCGTTTTTCTAGCCACGTGGTTCTTACAATGGGGTGTCCCCTCATCTTACTCATTTTCCTTTTATGTTCCCCCCCCCTTTTTTCTGTTTTTTTCTGGGTGGTGTTTGGATATAGTTTCTCATATACATTACATTTCTAATGTATTCCCTTAAATGGCTTACTATAGTGTCTCCCATGCCCGCAAGTGAGAGGCATTTTGGTGGTCAGGGCCCTTTGTCTGTGATCCATAGTGGCTTTCAGCATCAGGTAAGCCTACTCCTCCCACTTATGTATGCACTTGTCCTGTTATATTTGGAGACATTGGATACTAATTTATTGTTTATCATTATCAGAATAAGCGTAGTGTTTAAAATATCCTCCTGAAGAAGTGCTCTTTACCACGAAACATGTCGAGGAACACACGCCCAGATGTCTGAAAATCCCTGTTGGGATAATCACAATTGTACTTGTTTTTGTTTATTTATTTTGCATTGTTGTATCACATTTTTGTGTCTCTTTGTGCTATGAATTTTTAAATATTCTTGAATAAAACCATCAATTTTTATTTTCCTTTGTATTTATGACTACAGTACCCTTAAAGTCCTAATTTCCTTTTTCCCCCCTCCTCATTCCCCTTCCCCTTGGACCTCACTGGGAGGTTTATTCCTTGTGTTCCCTTCCCCTTTAGAATCTAATCATAGAAAGTATTATTTTACTGAAAGGGTAAGTAATGCTTGGAATAAACTACCAGCAGAGGTAGTGAGACAGTCAATAGTAAATGGCTTCAAACATGCTTGGGACAAACATAAATATATACAAAACAAAAAAGCAAAACAAAAAAAATAGACTCGATGGACTACTCAGTCTCTTTCTGCTGTCACTTTTCAATGTTTCTATGTATTTACTGTGTAGAGGAAAGATGTATATACTTACACATCTTCTGGTCTGGTCACATGATCATCACCCAGTGCTGACTTCAGGGTAGAGGAGGGACAGCCAACAGCAAATGACCCATAGTAAGCCTATGTTACTAATTTTTTTTAAGAAAAATATATGTAATACAGTTAACAAAAATGCAGTAGAATACAAATAAACATACAACACACACTAAGAGTAGTTCTACGCTGAACAAACAGCGTAGAACAACTCTTAGTGTGAACACAAGCACAAGGGTCACCATTGAAGTATGGCTGTGTGCAAAGAAGGGCATCATTTGCCACGGAATCAAGGAAGGGTGAACAGCATTGTCATTCAAATGCACAGTTGTAATATAGTGTACCAAAGAGTAAAACAAGTGACAACTCTAAGAGCAGTAGGGACACAACAGAAAGAGGAGGAGAAAGATGGAAGGAAGTTCAGATGTAGAAGAAGAAAGAATAGGGAAGGGAGAGAATGGGGGGGGGGGGGAGGGGGTGGGGGGGGACCTCGGCTTAAATGCACATGGACAACCAAGAATATAAGCAAGGAAATCAGGCAACATTGGAATACATGTAAACAGACCACAGCACCATACCCAGTAAACAAGGCCAAGTCTCTTGATTGGTGAGAGGGAGCCATAAGGGTGGCATATTCCGGTGTGTGAGTGAAAGAGAGCCAACAGGCCCAGATTTTGTATGATAGTAAGGAGAGGCCTTTTTGGGAATAGGTTAGATCCTCTAGCTGACAAATATGATCAACACGTCGGAGCCATTGTTGGATCGTGAGGAAAGCAGGTTGAGCCCAGTGGCGGGGAATGAGAGACTTAGCGGGTGGGAGCAGGCTTAAGAGTACACCAAACTTCAATTTTAAAAATGTGGAGTTAAAAGCACAAAAAAATGAAGCAAGTGAAAGGTTTTTTCTTTCCATAAATATTTTTTTTCTTGACTTACAATGTGCTTCTAAACCTGCTAGCAAATTTACTTCCGGAAGAGTCCATTCCTTAGCATTGCCTCCTCCATGATTGCACATCATAGCCCTCTCCTCTTCTGGGAGTGTCAAATTACTTTCTGTGCTGGCCTAGCTCCTCCACCTCCATCTTTATTCGGGAGGCTTTTGCAGGTAAATAACAAGCCTAAAATATGTATTTTGGTTATGTAAACTCATGAACAGAGTATTGTGGGCAAAGCAGGCACTAGAAAAGTTGAGTATTCACTAGAAAATTTGAGTATTGAGTATTTAAAAACAAATGCAGTTGTAAAGTGAAACTCTAGACCACTGGATGGTGGAAACTCTTGCCCTAATGTGCAAGTATGCTCTGCATACTTGCACACTATGGCACACTTCCCGTGTGTAGCACTGCCCCCTTGAGGGCTGCTGAGAATTACACTTCTTGGGTCCTCTGGGTTACCATTAGCAACTGACAGTAGATAAACGGCATTAAAAGTCCTCGGCTCAGTCAATGATCAGTCCAGGGGATTTGGTTTTTGTGTTTTATTTAGAACTGGGATGGGAGAATGGATGAGAGGGATACTCCAACTAGTAACCATGCACAATTCTGAGGACAACTGACTACAGAATGCAGCAAGGGTAAACATCTTGGCACCCCCTTTACTCTCACTGCCTGTGTGCTGACACCCGTCCACTGACTCTCGCCACTGGAGTGGTCCCCTTCCTGGGCAGACCCTTTGGCAAGCTCCCCTGTACTCATGGATACTGTTTTTCCAGAGTTGCTCTGCCTTCACCTCCACAGTCAGCTTCCACTGGACCTCTGGGTTCAGCCACACTTTCTGGTCCTCTAGGCTGACTACCTGTGACCACCATCCACAGCAAACAGGAGGAGAGACAGCCGTCACCCTCCTCCTGGGACCTGGCTTCCCACCCAAAGACCCCCTGTCACATGTGCCCTTGGCTTTTATAATGTATCCCAGGATGCACCACTGTTTGTGCCACCCACTGAGATAGTTACAAAAGCTTGTGTGTCACTGGCTGGGTTTCCTCCACTGTCCAACAGGCTCCGATATTGGATACAGTGGGGACACTCCCTCAGCCCAGATGAATCACACCCTTTACACATGAACCAGGCCTAACTACGAATCAGGCTCCCCTGATAAGCAGACAGAGCAACTATATTTTCCCTGCCTAGCACCTACCTAGGAGGGTGCTACATCTACAACAGTGCCCTCCTCTATCCCCTGCATCTGGCATCTATTCTGCTGTCTCATCCAGGCCCAACATTGTTCTCTTCATATATTAAAAATGTAAATCCCGCACATGCACACAGGGGTTACATTGTCCCCAGCACCCGACTCCATTCCTGTCATTCTAAAGATTTTGTTAACTGCTTCCCCTATATACGGCTGCAGCGCGGACTCGAATTTTCGGGAGGCCGTTTTTAAACGGCCTCCCAGTGACACGCCCCCCGCGCGCTCCCGCGAGCGCGCAGCGGGGAGAATCTGTGTCGGCCGTGTCCCTTTGACACAGCCGATCACAGATCGTGGTGAATGGCCAATCACAGCGGCCATTCACTACGTGATCGGGCCGTCCAATGAGCGATGATCTCATATGTAAACATATGAGATCATCTCTCATCGCCGGCGCTCCTTCCTCACACGGAGCCTGCAGTGTGAGGAAGGAGGGGGAGCCGTCAGCCGCCGGGGACACAGAGACATGTAATCAGGGCACTGATCACCAGTGCCCTGATTACTAAAAGGTAAAAAAACATACACAGTGCCCCCCCATCAGTGCCCACAGTGCCCACCATCAGTGTCCCCCATCAATGCCCACAATCAGTGCCCATAGTGCTGCCAGTCAGTGCCCATCAGTGCCTGCTCATCTAGGCACTGATAAGCACTGACTGACAGCACTATGGGCACTGAGTGTGGGCACTGATGGTGCTGCCCATCAGTGCTCATCAGTGCTGCTCATCAGTGCCACCCGTCAGTGTCCATCAGTGCCATCCGCCAGTGCCCATCAGTGCCGCCTCTCAGTGCCCATCAGTGCCGCCCGTCAGTGCCGCCTCTCAGTGCCCAGCAGTGCCACCTCTGTGCCCAGCAGTGCCACCTCTCAGTGCCCAGCAGTGCCACCTCTCAGTGCCCAGCAGTGCCGCCTATCAGTGCCACCTATCAGTGCCGCCTATCAGTGCCGCCTATCAGTGCTCATCATTGCGGCATATTAGTACCTCCTCATCAGTGCCCATAAGTGCCACCTCATCAGTGCCCATAAGTGCCACCTCATCAGTGCCCATCAGTGCAGCCTATCAGTGCCCATCAGTGCCGCCTCATCAACGCACATCAGTGAAGGAGAAACATTTATTTTCAAAATTTACTCACAGAAAATAAGAAAAACTTATTTTTTTTAAAAAATTTCTGTCTTTATTCTTTTTTTTGTAAAAAATAAAAAACCCAGAGGTGATTACATACCACCAAAAGAAAGCTCTACTTGTGTGAAAAAAAATGATAAAAATTTCAAATGGGTACAGTGTAGCATGACCGCGCAATTGTCAGTCAAAGTGTGACAGCACTGAAAACTGAAAATTGGCCTGGATGGGAAGGGTGTTTAAGTGCACGGTAGGCAAGTGGTTAATAAGCCAAAACTGTACATTTTGAATCACAGTAAAAGTACATAGAGAATCAAAAATTGCTAGGGAAAAGAAGGAGACTGTAGATTTAGATGTAGATTTAGATTTTCTGCCAAAAATCTGACTTCTTATCATTTTTTTTTTTAATAGGAGTTCTGCTTTCAATTTTTTCATGACAGGGTCACTTTAAACATACAACCTGAACTTTTGTGCAGGTCTCCTGCTAGCTAAATCATTTTGGGTGTTAGAATTTCTAAGTTCTATGTGCTCTGTAATATCCTGAGATGAAGGGTGCTCAGCGTAGAATGATGTAACATGAACCTACACTAATGCTTTGGAACACTTTAAAAAGACAGCTTCTCATGCTGTGATGGATCATATACAGTGCCTGGAAAATATGTTCAATCCCCTGGAAGTTTTCATGTTTTATTGTCATAAAACATCAAATCACAGTGGATTTAATTTATCTTTGTTTTTACTGACCTAGAGATATAGACTATTTCAGATCAAAGTGAAAAAAAAATCTCTGCAAAGCAATTTCAAGTAATTACAATGAAAACATTCATAATAGAAGACATACATAATACCCTTGTTTCAACTCAGTATTGAGTAGATGCAGGAGATAGTGAGAAAAGAGTATTTGTCTAGTCCAGTTACAATTTGACAGTTGGAAGCAGATTTGGACCCCTGACTCTCAGCCATTACAAGACATTACCATTGTTTTTAAGGCCCTTTTCACACTTGCGGACCGTTCAGATCTGCCTGTCAATTTTTCAGGTGGATCTGAACGGATGCCCCATGCATCTCTATGGGGCATCGGATGTCAGCAGAGACATGTCTGCTGACATCTAATCCGATCCTGTCCGTTGACGGAGCGTAGCCGTGTGAAAGGGGCCTTATGCTGGCAGTTATTGCCTTGCTTGAAGCAAGACTACACTCTACAAATCTTCTTGGACCTGCTTCGCAAAAACATCACTACAGTATGATGCTGCCTCCACCATGCTTCACATTGGAGATGGTGCTTATATATTGATGTGCAGGGTTTCAATTACACCATACAAGGTGTTTATTTTGATGCCCAGAAAAGCTAAATTTGATCTCAATAGGCCATAGAACCAGCTGATTTCAGTCTCCAATGTGCAATCTAGCAAACTGTATGCTTTTTAGTTAGGAGTGGCTTTTTGTTCTCCACCCTTCCATTAACCGCTTGCCGCCCGCCCGCCGTCATATGACGGCGGGGGGGTGCGACCATTATCCTGGGCCGCCGTCATATGACGGCGGCACTTTAAGCAGGGCAGGCGCGCGATCGCGTGCGCGCCGCCCTGCACTGCCGGTGTCGGGGTGTCCCGGGGACACCCCCCGTCACCGGCAGGGGGGAAACAGCCAATGGGCGTGGCTGTTTCCCACGTGATCGGCTGGGTTCCAATGACACAGCCGATCACAATGAAGGCGCCCACAAGATGAGCGCGCATGCGCGATCGGGAGCGCGCAGCGCGGTCATGTCGGTGGCACTGTGTTCCGTACACAGCTGTCACCGGCAGTAGTAAACAGTCACTGACAGTGACTGTTTACTATGTGATCGGCTGTGAATCCATTCACAGCCGATCACAAAATGTAAACAAAGAGCAGTAACTCACTGTTACTAGCTCTTCTCCACAGTTTCCAGTATGAGGGGAGAAGAGCTAGAAATAGTGAGTTACTGCTCTGTACACCTGTCACAAAGTAAAATCACACCAATAAATGTCCCCACACAGTCCTCAGCCCCCCCCAATGTTACCTGTCACCCAACAGTCACCTCATCAGTGCCCAGAAATTGACACCCATAACGTTCACATGTGAGCGTAGCGATCGCAGGCAGAATCCCGCGATCCGGAAATCATTGCAAATCGCGGGACGCCTGTGCGTTGCCCGTGATTTGCAATAGCACCCCAAACGCTGTGCGATGTTGCCGCCATTTCCGCCTGCCGAATCGCGGTAACATCGCGCAAACATTGCATGACGCCCAAAAAAGGTACAAGAGTTTCTTTGGGGCGTCATGCGTTGTTTGCGTGATGTTACCTCGATTCGGCAGGCGGAAATCGCAGCAACATCGCACAGCGTTTGGGGTGCTATTGCAAATCACGGGCAGCGCATAGGCGTCCCGCAATTTGCAATGATTTCTGGATCACGGGCAGAAACGCAGTGATTCTGCCCGCGATCGCTACTCTCACATGTGAACGTAGCCTAAAGTTCACCGGTCACCAGAGACTGCCATCAGTATCGCCATGCACCATCGCCCGTCACCTGTCACCCATTAGTGACCATTGCCGTCACCTGTCACCCCATCAATCACCGTCACCTGTCACCCCATCAGTCATCGTCACCTGTCACCCCATCAGTCATCGTCATCTGTCACCCTATCAATCATCGTCACTTGACACCCCATCAGTGATCGTCACTTGTCACCCCATCAATCATCGTCACATGTCACCCCGTCAGTGATTGTCATCTGTCACCCCATCAATCATCGTCACTTGTCACCTCATCAATCATCGTCACCTGTCACCTCATCAATCATCATCACCTGTCACCCCATCAGTCATCGTCACCTGTCACCCCATCAGTCATCGTCACCTGTCACCCCATCAGTCATTGTCACCTGTCACCCCATCAGTCATCGTCACCTGTCACCCCATCAGTCATCGTCACCTGTTTGCCATATACATGCAATCACTTACTGACCGCCTAACGACTATATGCGTCGGCCATTAAAAGCTAAATACTGGGGTTATGGCAGCAGATAGCCCCCATAACCCCGGTATTTTTTGAAACGGCGGGCGGTCGGCTTTCAGATAAGGGTGGTCCTAGTGGCAGATTCGCCGCGGAATTACCCTTACGGTGCAGGGGAAGAGGTGCCCCCCCCTCCTGCCGCATCCCAGATGTTTTCCCAGCTTACCGGACCCGCCGGCAGCGGGGGAAACTATCCGGTCCCGGATCCTCAGAGACAGGAAGTCGAGTGAGGGCAAGATGGCCCTCACTCGACTCTATGGTCTTGGAGGACCGGAGCTACGTCAAAAGACGTTGCCTAGCAACCGGTTTAAAGGGCCGCTTTTTTTTTTTTCTTTTTTTTTTTCCTCTTTCAACATTTTTTTTTTTTTTCTTTTTTAGTGTAGTTGTGAGGTGTGAGGTCTTTTTGACCCCAGATCTCACAATAAAGAGGACCTGTCATGCCTATTTCTATTACAAGGGATGTTTACATTCCTTGTAATAGGAATAAAAATGATCAAAACATTTTTTTTTTAAACTGTGTAAAAAAAAAAAAAAATAAATAGGAAAAAAAAAAAAAATTAAAGCGCCCTGTCCCCGTTAGCTCGCGCGCAGAAGCAAACGCATACGCAAGTCCCGCCCACATATGTAAACGGTGTTCAAACCATACATGTGAGGTATCGCCGCGATCGTTAGAGCGAGAGCAATAATTTGAGCCCTAGACCTTCTCTGTAACTCTAAGCTAGTAACCTGCAGAAATTTTTAAAATGTTGCCTATGGGGATTTTTAAGTACCAATGTTTGGCGCCATTCTGTGAGCATGCGCAATTTTGAAGCATGACATGTTGGGTATCTAATTACTCGGCGTAACATTATCTTTCACATTATGGAAAAAAATTGTGCTAAATTTACTGTTTTCTTATTTTTTAGTTCAGAAAAGTGATTTTTTTTTAAAAAAATCGCATTTTGGAAGACTGCTGCGCAAATATGGTGTGATAAAAAATATTGCAACGATCTCCATTTTATTCTCTAGGGTCTCTGCTAAAAAAAAAATATATAATGTTTGGGGGTTCCAAGTAGTTTTCTAGCAAAAAAAAATGATTTTAGCTTGTAAACACCAAGTGTCAAAAATAGGCCCAGTCTTAAAGTGGATAAATGGACAACTTTGTGTAAAGCGCTACTTGGATGTTAGGCCTATGTATGTGGCCAGGCTGTGAAAAAGTGTTACACATGTGGTATCGCCATACTCAGGAGGAATAGCAGAATGTATTTTGGGGTGCAATTTTTGCTATGTACATGCTATGTGTTAGAAATATTGCATAAATGGACAGCTTTGTGTAAAAAAAATGTGTTTTCATTTTCTTTCCACATTTTCCAAAAACTTGTGGAAAAAAATGACACATTCAAAAGACTCATTATGCCTCAAAAATTATACATTGGGCTGTTTGCTTTCCAAAATGGGGTCATTTTATGGGGGTTTCCATTGTCTTGGTGCTCCAGGGCCTTCAAAAGTGCGATATGTTGTCAGGAAATTATATGTGTAATTTGTGCTCCTAGAATGCCGGACGCTGCTACTTGGATGTTAGGCCTCTGTATGTGGCCAGGCTGTGAAAAAGTCTCACACATGTGGTATCGCCATACTCAGGAGGAGTAGTAGAATGTGTTTTGGGGTGTAGTTGCAAGTATACATGTGCTGTGTGAGAGAAATAACCTGTTACTACGGCAATTTGTAAAAAGAAAAAGAAAAAAATCTTCATTTTGCAAAGCATTGTGGGAAAAAATTAAAACTTCAAAAAACTCACCATGCCCCTTATTAAATACCTTGGAATGTCTACTTTCCGAAAAGGGGTCATTTGGGGGGTATTTGTACTTTCCTGACTTTTTAGTGTCTCAAGAAATGAGATAGGCCTTCAGTACATCAGGTGTGATCAAGTGTGATCAATTTTCAATGATTCGCACCATAGCTTGTGGACTCTATAACTTTCACAAAGACCAAATAATATACACTTACTTGGGTTATTTTTACCAAAGATAAGTAGCAGTATAAATTTTGGCCAAAATTTGTGAAGAAAAATGACTAATTTGCAAAATTTTATGACAGAAACAAAGAAAAATGCGTTTTTTCACGATATTTTCAGTCTTTTTTTATTTATAGCACAAAAAATAAAAAACCCAGTATTGATCAAATACCATCAAAAGAAAGCTCTATTTGTGTGGAAAAAAGGACACAATTTTTGTATGGGTACAGTGTTGCATGACTGAGTAATTCTCAGTCAAAGTGTGAGAGCGCTGAAAGCTGAAAATCGGTCTGGGCAGGAAGGGGGTGAAAGTGCACTGTAGGCAAGTGGTTAAGATATGACTTGTACCAGGGGCGGATTCAGAGTCTAGTCTCAGGAGGGGCACTGCCAGAAAATAAGATTTTGCTTACAGAACCAATCCCTGGAAATGAAATTGTGTCAGACAGTGTCACTATTTTTCCCTCCTATGCGGCTGGGAGGAAGTGACATATTAAATTGATGCCACTTCCTCTCAATGTGGAGAAGGTAGGGAAGAATAGTGAAACCTGCCAACCACAGTGATGAAAGTGTTAGGTCCGGTTCACACTTATGCGATGCGGGAAGGCTGCGAATATGTGATACGCTGGGGGTGTCAATGTAATCTTAACGACACCCCCAGTTTGATCGCATATCGCAGTGCGATCTTGCAGTTTGCACAGGATCGGATCGCACAAGTGTGAACCGCTGTGCGATCCGATCCTGATGCGGCTGCCAAAAAGGGTCCTGTGCGAGTTTGCTGCGGGTGCGGGTGCGAATTTAGCCATACAAAGTGTATGGCTCAACTCGCACCGCACAGCCGATCGCATGTAATGAAGGAGCAGTGCGCTCCGACATTACAAGCGAACCCCGCACTCGCACAAGTGTGAACCGGGGCTTAAGGCCAGCCTGCAAAAGTGGCGGCGATCTTATTATGTTTATCAACATCACAGGAGATGTTTGTGATCTCCCCGCAGGTCTCTTGATGTGCTACAGCACTACAGCAGCATTCCCCATCCTTTTTGGCACTGGGGACTGGCTGCGTGGAAGAAAATCATGCCAAGGTCCGAGGGGGGTTGGGTTTTTTCACGGCCAATTTTTCGGGGCAATGGCTGGTGTTGGCGTTTTAATCATCACAGCACTTTGGTTGATATGGTGTCAGGATGATTAAAGCACATTATTTCCATTATTACGTTGTAATATAAAATGAAATAGTTTAACTCACCATAATGCAGAATCAGTGGGAGCCCTGAGTGTGTCACATGCCACCGTTGCCTGCCACAAAATACAGCTTTTCGCTTGCCCCCATCACCTGCCACCTGATGAAGCTTGTCACTTGCCAAGTCACCTGCCACCAGATGTAGCTTTTCACTTGCTACGTTGCCTGCCACCAAATGCGGATTGTCACTTGTCACATCACTTGCCTTCAGATGCAGCTTGTCACTTGCTACATCACGTGCTATGAGTTGCAGCTTGTCACTTGCTACATCACGTGCTATGAGTTGCAGCTTGTCACTTGCCATGTCACCTGCCTTCAGATGCAGATTGTCACTTGCTACATTACCTGCCCCCAGATTCAGCTTGTCACCTGCCTTCAGATGCGGATTGTCACTTGCTACATTACCTGCCCCCAGATTCAGCTTGTCACCTGCCTTCAGATGCGGATTGTCACTTGCCACTTCGCCTGCCACAAGATGCAGATTGTCACTTGCCAGTGGCTGTGTCCCAGAGTGAGGGCGGGTAGTAAGAGATGATGTAATCTCTCTGCTGCCCATGGCTGCACAGTGAGGGTGGAACTGCGGCGGTGCAGGGCGGGCGGTGAGAGATGATGTCATCTGTCTGCCCACTTGCCCAATCCCACTTACTGGCCTGCCTGGCTGCCTGCTCACCCACCAGCTCATTCACTGGCCTGCCAGCCCACTCATCTGCCAGCCTACTCACTATTTTCTCAGGGGGGGGGGAATCTGCCCCTGACTGGTACAAAATCGAGACAGGGTCATTCCCTTTTGGTAGGCACCATGTTCTTTGCAGATTTACAGCTAAGCCAAACTCTTTTTGGATATAATAATTGATTGTACCCTAATGGATATCTAGTAACATTTTTTGTGCTTTTCACAGAGGTCCTTGGAGTGTTCATTTATTTTCTTGGTATAGGTTACTTACTCACCAGAAGTTTGACCTTCCCAGATAAACATGAATTGAAATGAAAAAAAAAAAAAAACGTGAAATCCCTTGACTACACAAAGATGTTCTTCATTAAACTAATTATGTATTTTTAGAAAATAACTGTCTGCACCAGTGTTGATTTAAAGCATTTGTAAAGGTTCTGATTTTTTTTAACCACTTTAATACTGGGCACATTCACCCTCTTCCTGCCCAGGCAGAAAAACAATTGCGCGGTCATGCAACACTATATCCAAATTAAATTTGTATAATTTTTTTTGAGACAGATACAGTAAATGTTTCTTTTGGTGGTATTCAAACACCACTTTTTTTTTATTTTTTGCTAAACAAACAAAAAAAAATGAAATAAAAAAAAAAAAACATTTTTGCTTAGTTTCTGTTAACGAATTTTGCAAATAAGTAATTTTTCTTCCTCACTGACGTGCACTGATGAGGCTGCACTGATGGGCAGTGATAAGCTGAGCCCGGGGAACAGAGAAGTTGTGTCTATTAGAGCTGCAAGGTTGGTGAAAAACAAACAAGCTGTGTGTGTGTAGGCTGACAAGCGTTAGGTTTGGACAGCCTGATAGGCAGGGTTCGTGATTTGTGTAGTTAGTGGAAACAACTAGGATTTTGTTTTGTAAGCTTGTGAACCATTTTTCTGTTTAACTCACTGTACAGCACTTGTAAATAGACTTGGATAAAGCACCAATAAACACACCACTGTTTGCTACTTCTCTGATGAACTGGTAAAGTGTGCTCACCCCAGGGAGCTTTTGTACCTGCCACCTATCCCCAGCTCACAGGATTGCAATGGCTCCCACTGCTGTGTCTCAGCCAATGAGGAGAGAGAAACCTGGGAGCGGACCTGAACAAAATGATCGGGTGGGCAACTACATGGCAGATGAGGTTTAATGTTGAAAAATGTAAAGTAATGCACCTGCGTGCCAGAAACCAGAAAGCAAGCTACTCACTGGGGGGGGGGGGGACCTCTGGGTGAGTCTAGGATGGAAAAGGACCTGGGGGTACTGGTAGACAACAGGCTTGGCAGTGGCATGCAATGCTAAGCCACTGCAAGCTAAGCCAACAGAATACTGGAATGTATAAAAAAGGGGATTCACTCCAGAAATAAAGAGATTATTCTCCCACTCTACAAGACTCTGGTCCGGCCACATCTGGAGTATGCTGTCCAGTTCTGGGCAACGGTCCTCAGGAAGGATGTGCTGGAACTGGAGAGAGTGCAGAGAAGGGCAACAAAAATAATTAGGGGAATGGAGGACATCAGCTATGAGAAAAGACTACAAGCACTGAACTTATTCTCTCTGGAGAAGAGACGATTGAGGGGGGATATGCTATCAATGTACAAATACTGTACTGGCAACCCTAGCATATAGAAAAACCTATTCAGAGAAAGGAAATACAATAAGACACGTGGCCACTCACTAAAACTAGAGGAAAGGCGGTTTAACCTTAAAATACGCAGGGGGTTCTTCACTGTGAGAGCAGTAAGGATGTGGAATTCTCTTCCGCAAACAGTCGTATCAGCAGGGAGCATTGATAGTTTAAAAAAACTATTAGATGGGCACCTTAAAGACCACAACATACAGGGGTATACAATGTACGGTTAACAGCAAACACACACACACATCATAGGTTGAACTGGATGGACTGATGTCTTTTTTCAACCTCACCAACTATGTAACTATGTATGTAACTATGAGAGCTTCTGCACATCACTGAATCAAGATTGGGCTCAGGTGAGTATAAGGGCAGGCTGAGGGGGGAACTGTACACTGAAGGTTTTTTTCCTTTATGCATAGAATGTATGAAGGTAAAAAACCATCACCCTTTTGAACCACTGTAAGTATGTGATAATAAAGAGCGGTATACTTACACAATCAGTTTTTTTTTTCTTCATTTTAATTCATCTAAATTACTTAGCAGAGGTCGTATTTTCACTTTACATTAAATTATCTCCTGTTTATCAATTGTAAAATACAGTGGCGTAACTAGAACCTTTAGGGCCAGGGCTGGATTTCCTTTTAGGCACCATAGGCATGAGCCTACAGGGGCTCTTCATAGAGGGGCTCCATGGGCTGTCTGTATGAGTTTTTTCTTTTTTCATTTTTCAGAGGAGGAGGATCAGACTCACTGCATAGGTCAGAGTGGGCTGATGCTGGCTGGAGGAGAGAGCAGGCTTATGCTGGCTGGGGGAGAGGAGGTGAGAGCAGGCTGACGGCAGGTGGGGGGGGGGTTGATTGTTATCACTTCTCACCCAGGGCTGCCGATAAGGGGGTATCACCAGGCCTCCTGTAGAGGGCCTGGGCCCTGTCACCTACCAGGGAGGCCCGTCTCAGATTGCATGTGAAATTTCATGTCGGCCACTGTGTATTTCGTTATTATATCTAAAGTATCTATAGTATCTAGTATCTATCTTGATACAAAGAGGAGGCGGGCACTATCAGAGCTGCGGGGGATGGGGGGGGCCTGGAGAGAGCACATAGGGACTGGATAGCACACGAGGGGCAGCAGAAAGAACCTGGATAGCAGGAGTGGCAGGGCAGCTGCATACAGAGGAATCAATGTCTTCATTTTCCTGCTTGTAACAGAACCTCAGACCCACACTGTACTTGTGGTCTTCCGTCAGTATATGGCTTCCTCCCAGTCATGAACATAGATATCAAATCCCAGCCGCCGTCATAAAAAACTAGCCTGAAAACTTAGCTTGTATGTGTCTGGAAACAACTGACTCCTTTATTAAAACAAGCAGCAGACTTTTATACACTTGAGAAGCATGACAGTCATACATGAACAATGACCTGAATATTTACATAAAGCATCACACAATGGTGAGATAACGAGGTACAGCTGACTCATGGCTAATCCCATCTAGACAAGGTTATCATTCACATGCTAATTAGCTCAGCACACTTAAGTCAGCCTGGAAGCCCAGATTGCCGGCACCAAAGGTAAAACAAGATATAATATACATTATTATAGTGTAAATACTGAGAACCCACTCTAAACAATAGGTGAGCAAATCAGCATAATTTACAATGCGTGGAAGACAGGTGTTTGAGCTGATGACATGCACCTGTCACAAGTCTGACCAACTGAAGCAATCCAAACCATCAATGTATCTGTCACATAGTTTGTTCAGTCTCAGTGATGGTTGGTGAGTACCGCCACACTGCTGCAGCCATTAAATGCCCGCTTCGCCTTCTCTCCTGTTGGTCCTGTGAAACAATGTACCAGGACAAAAAAATGTGAAACTTTCAAGGGGTTGGAAGGATTTTTTAAGGCACTATAAAGTAATCAGACTAAAGGCACACTGAGTTTACTCTGTCTTTAGTACATTTAATATGTATTTGGCTAGCATCGGCAGTTTACTGATTGATTTTGCTCGTTACATTTTTTAACCAGATTCGATTATTTTTATTAGAGCTTATCAGGGTTACATTTTTAATTTTCAGCTTAGGGATAAAGTCTCTGAAGGAAACGACAATCCTGTGCCTCTAGTTTCACGGCAGTGACATCTCTATGTATGTGCCCCAGAAAAAGTGTGCAGTCTATTGTGCGTCATAAAATATACGTTTTCATTACTGCTGCTTAAAAGACTAAATTTATATAAACAGTCTCCTTATAAAGAAGATTCTGCCAGTGATTTTTTTTTTAAACAAATTTTATTGGGTTTTCCAAAATAACAGCAAACAAACTGTATGTACAAGAGAATACCATTCGACAAGTGAAAACACATGCACAAACTGAAAGGTCATAGGGGTAAACACATGACTACCCGCATTCAACTCCACTAGAAGGAATGGTACAAAAAGAAAGAGGGGGGGAGGTGTGTGGATGGGGGAAAACACTTGGAAAGGAATACCAATGGGATTATCCAAACCAGGATGTCTGAGCACCCAGGGGAGGTAAGATGGAGACACAGGTCTCAGTAGTTCTTGCATCTCATTGATTAATGGGGGGGGGGGGGTGGCCTGGGGGAATGTAGTTGAGTACGAGTCCCACTTAGGAAGGAATCTCGGGGTAGGACCGGAGAAGAGTTTCGAGTCCAAAAGTTCCTTGGAGTAGAGCTTCAGAAGTTCATCATGAACCTTCTGGAGTTTTGGAGGGTGAGGGACTGTCCATTTCCTGAGGATGGATCGCCGAGCAATCATGAGGCAAGATGAAATCCAGGCTTTGTGGCGGTTGAGACAAACTGTTTGTTTGTGGTCCAGATCCAGGGAGGGACAGTTTAGATTGCCAAACAGTAGGAGTAGTGGGTTGTTCGTCGGATTCAGGCTGGTCACTGTGAGGATTAGATGTTGGACCTCAGCCCAGAAAACTGATATGACCGGACAACTCCAGAGTTTGTGGGCCAGGGTAGGCCTATTAGTGTGACACCATGAGCAGGTTTGCGCTGAAGGTGAGTCAACAGAGGAAGAAAAAGGGGAGTAGGCTCTATGAAGAATTTTGAGCTGTTGCTCTTTACAAAATTCGTTGACAATGAATTTGCATGTCATATTGTAGCCTTGAAGAATCAAGGATGCAAGATCTGGGAAGTGGAAGTCCTTGGTCCAAGGAGAGGTGGACCTTGGAGAGTGCCGTGGAGACCCAAGAGCCAGTAGAGGCTCTTGGGTCCGTCTGGGCCGCTGGAGTTTTTTCAGGGAGATACGCGGGCGTTTATTGTGCCAAAGAAAGGCTGAAAAGGGGTTTATAGAGACTCTGAGAATCCTTATGTTTGAGGAGAAGAGGGATGGTTTGCATGGGATATAATAGTTTGGGATAGCTAGCCATTTTAAAAAGGTGGCATCTGCCCAGAAGGGAGAGGGGCAGCTCTGACCAAGACCCCAGTTGTCTCTTGATAGCATGAATAACAGGGGGAAAGTTTAAGGTGTAGATGGACGATGGTAATTTGCCTATTTTAAAGCCTAGATATTTTATATGGGACTTGGCTACAGGGAATACAGAGACAGTGAGTGAGAAGAGAGAGTGAGAAAGAGGGAGTATCTCGCTCTTGGTAAAGTTAATCCTGAGACCTGAGCAGGTTTGGAAATTGCTGAAGATGTCGTGGATTAGGGGTATATCAGAGGAGGGCTTGGACGTAAAAATCAATATGTCATCCGCGAAGAGGGCTGTGCGAATTTCTTGATCCCCTATGTGTATGCCATGAAACAACGGGTGGGCGGAGAGGTAGCGTGATAATGGCTCAATCGCAATATTAAATAGTAGCGGTGAGAGTGGGCAACCCTGCCTGGTGCCCTTGTAAAGAGGAAAGGATTCCGAGACTTGACCGCAAGCACAGGGAGAGGAATACATTGCTGAAATTAGATGCAGAAAAGGGCCCCGAAAGCCGAATCTCTCGAGGACCAAACGGAGCCACGAGAAACTGACGTTGTCGAAGGCCTTCTCCGCATCCAACGTGATTATGGCCATGTCATTAAGGGGGTCTAGATGAGCTCTGTCTAATACTGCCAAGACCTTCCGTATGTTCGAGGCTGCCGAACGACCTTTTGTGAAGTGAGATTGCGAGGGGAGTATAATTGTGGGCATAATGTCTGCTAGGCGGTTGGCGATCAATTTCGATAGAACTTTGGTGTCAAGATTCAACAGGGAAATCGGGTGGTAAGAGCTTGGTTCGGTTGGTTCTTTGCCTGGTTTAGGTATGAGTTTGATATGAGCTTGAAACCCGGTTGGTAGGTATGGCCCTCCGGTCATGATATGGGAATAAACTTTGGTCAGGGTGGGTGTGATGGAGCGGGCTGCCAATTTGTAGAAATCAGCGGTATGGAGGTAATAATCAAGTTGATTTCCTCTGGAGTGACGGTGGCATTCAATTTAGAGATAACCGTGGGATCCAAAATAGGGATATCAACTTTGTCTAGAAAGGTCTTGGTAGCATCTATGTCGATTGGGTCCGGTCCATACAGGGAGGCAAAGAAGTCTCTGATTAGGGAGTTAATTTCTTTGGGGGAAGATGTGGTACCTCCTGAGGGTTTTTTGATGGACGTGATGTGTGTAGAGGAGTGAGGGCCTCTACAAAGGTGAGCAAGGAGCTTACCGGACTTATTGCCGAATTTATGTAGGCGTAAATCCAGTAAAGAACGGTGGAAGCTTTCTTTGGTTTCAGCCCACAAATCAAATTTAGATTTAGCTTCCTTCCAGGCCTGGCGGTTGGGGGGGGGGGAATTATTGTTGGAGAGACGAGCCTGAGCGAGGCGCAGTAACTTACTGGCCTCCTGGAAATGGGCATTAGTAGAGTGCGCCGAGGTGAAAGCGATGATCCGCCCACGGATGACCGCTTTGCCCGTTTCCCAAAGTAGGAGTGGGTCATCCACGTGTGAACCATTATCTATGAGGAAAGAGGACCACGCTTCATCTATAAGTTTCCGCAGGTCCTCGTTGTCCGATAGATATGAAGGAAAGCGCCAAATAGGGGAAGAGGGGGACATATTGGGGTCTGTGAAGATGATAGATATTGGGGCATGGTCAGATATCGCTGTTTGATGAATGGTTGGGTCCCAGGTGGATTTCAATAGGAGGTGGTTACAGAAGAAATAGTCTATACGTGATAAACTGCCATGTATAGGGGAGACAAAGGTAAATTCCTTGTCTAGAGGAATGGAGAGCCTCCAAATGTCAGTGAAGTGTAAGGCTTCTACAAACTCCGAAAGGGGTGTGGAGGTAATATGGGGCTGGGGACGGAGTTAGGTATCCCTAGATCTGTCCTCCGCAGGATGCATCACAGTGTTGAAATCCTCTCCCACAAGGAGAGGGAGATGGACATGGGGAGCTAGTTTGGCGGAGAGATCGTTTAGATAAGCCTTGGTGGGGGAGTTGGGAGCATAAGTGTTCGTTACGACTAAAGTGGATGAATGTATTTAGGATTAGATAGTCTACCTAGATTGTCTGATTCTTCTGTGATGAATATGAGGACTCCCGCTTTATGTTTGACCGAGGCTGATCCAAAAATTTGGCCTACCCATAGTTTGGGCATTCAATGAAAATCCCTAGATTCAAGGTGGGTTTCTTGAAGGAGGGCTATAACAGCCTTCATCCTTTTCAAATGTCTGAGGACGGCCATCCATTTATGCGGGGATTGTAACCCCTTAACGTTCCAGGAAATTATTCTCATATTACGGGGGAATGGGGGGGGGGGGTGATGTAAATAAGGGTGGTAAGGTAGAAACAAAGTGGTGAAGATGTGTGTCTCAACCTGTGTGTCAGCTTCTGCAGGCCAAGCGATTGCGTGGAGAGTGTCCCGAGGGTAGAAGGTAAGGGGCGGTATTCCCGGGAAGGATGGGGGGAAGAACTAAAATAAGTACCTTAAAACCAAGTAGAAAAATGAAAACAACATAAATAACAAAAGGAACACATACCATAGTTTTCCAGGACTTCGCTTTTTTCCTGAAGAGAAACATCCTACCCTGACGGCGTTAGCGAAGGAGCAGATTGCCACTCCCGAGGAAGCGGAGGAGAAGAAACACTGACAGTAATGGTGGTCGCATCTCTCTCTGGAAACGTGGAGGACCTTCCGAAGGGAACAAACTGTAGAGAAGAGAAGGACATCTGGACACAGATCAGGAGAGGCCGGCTGGAGCAGCTCTGGTAAGGCTGTGGGGGCACAAAACAAGAAAACATCATATACATTAGTGAGAGAACAAGCATAATCAACATAAAAGCATATCAAGTCGTAGAAATCGGTAACATTAAACCCAGAGGCGTCAGGCTGTGCCTAGAGTGAGACTGATATAGAAACCAGTAGTGAACCTGTATCAGGGACCTACAGCAGACCAAAATATAGTATGAAGAAGAGAAGTAGAAACCAGATAAATAAACAAAAGGATTTAGGAAGTCCCCTCAATAAAATAGGTTAGGGGATCATTTATATGATCTAGGAGCGTAGCGGGCCCTTTTGGAGGAGTCTTTCCTGGGGGCGGGCAGATCTCTGGCTCCCGGGGAGCGAGAAGGGGATGGAGAGACCTGGGTCTCCATGGGGATTTGCAGACTGAATATATGTAGTGGCTTCATCAGGGTGTGAAAAGGTTTTGGCTTCGCCTGCTGATGTGGTGAAACGCAGAATGGCTGGGTAGGCCAGCGTAAATTTGATTCCTTTTTGGAATAGCGCGGAGCAAATAGGTTGAAAGGCTTTCCATCATCTTGCGACCTCCTGCGAATAGTCCGCAAAGAGCAGGATCTTATGGCCATCCAATTGGAGCGATTTGGCAGTGCGGAAAGATTTCAATACCGCCACCCTGTCAGCGTAATTACGGAATTGGGCAATCACAGGGCGCGGGGTGCGCCGATCATTTGAAGGGGGGCCCAAGCGGTGTGCACGTTCCACAGTGCACGGTGTGAAAATCCCCAAGGCCCTTGGGATCTTAGAGGAGCAATATTCTTCCAGGGAAGTATTGGTGACTGACTCCGGAACTCCTATGAAGCGGAGATTGTTCCGGCGGGAACGGTTCTCCAAATCTTCTAATTTCTCAAGTATATAACTCTGGGTCTGGGAGCAACGCTGATCGTTGGCCATATTTGCCTGTATTTCGTCTTCAACATCTGATATGCAATGTTCTATATCTGTGATGCATTTGGAATGTTCCCCCATTTTCTTATGGACCTTAGCAATGCCTGCCATGACCGCACGATCCACTGCAGAAGTGATTGTGGGCGATAACAATGCGGCCACCGCCTGGGCGATGCGGGCATACCGTTCCTCTTCCTTGGGTAGAGCAGAGGGGAGGAGATGCTGCAGCGCTGGCTCCGCTGGTCCCGCCAGTGAGGGAAGCTTGGCGTCGGCCATGATGGCCGCCTGCATAGGCTGGGTGTCAGGAGCTGTGCGGGAATCTCCCGGCGGAGGGGTGCCGTGGGTGACGAATCGATCCATGCAGGAGAGGCACCGAGTGATGTGGGCAGCCCAGCGGTAGATAATCTCTCAGTTTCCCACTACAATTAGTGGTTCTTCCAGCCATCCTCTATGTCCTTACTTTGTCCTTCCTTAAAGCGGAGTTCCACCCTAGAAAAAAAATATTGCAGCATCAGTTAGCAAAAAAAAAAACCTTCAAAAGAATTGGAAACCTTTGTTGTTTAATTCCTACCCTAACAATATTATCAGGTCTTGATTTTCTGTACTTTGTGCTTAGCAAAGTTTTACTTACAATCATTGGTGAGCACATGTACTGTAGATAACAATGTCAATAGCAATCCCCTCAATAAGATAGCTTGTCCATACCTTTCTGTCTAAAGCCTAAATGTACACTGCACAGAGCAGGTAAGTATAATAGGTATGATATATATATATATATATATATATATATATATATATATATATATATTTATTTTTTACCTTTGAATCACTTTATTGTTTCATGTGTTGTGGCATCTCCTACTGACATGTGCAATATCATTTTTAATTTATATTGAATGCATCCTCTCTCATTCATAATTTCTGCAAAACCCATTACTCATATTAGGATCACTTATCTAGAGCCTCTCATTGGTCTGCATAAATATCTTGGGGTGGAAACTAGATGAGACTAGAAACCACAATACATTTTTGAAGAAGTCCTTATCTTTGGCAGGTGGCCTGTAATGCACCACTTTGTTTAACTCCTAAACATTGGTGGTTAGCTGCTTATTATGCACACCCATACCTCCCAACTTTTTGATGTGGGAATAAGGGACATCTATTAGCGAAAGTATGTAGGCATAGGACACACACCCTGCCACGCCCCCTTAAAGGAGAATTATACAATAAAAAGAGATTAAACGCACAGGTGTTTTTTTTACCAATATTATTCCTTTATACTGGTTTTTGAAATTTACAAATGCAACAATGCAAACATTGTATGAAAGGTTTAACACTGGGAAACACTTTTTGAAAGATAAATAGTGCATTTTATATAAAACTATGTAGATCAGACCAAAATGAGGGACAAATGAGGGACTGAGGGACTTTGTTCCAAATCATGAACAGTCCCTTGAAATTAGGGACAATTGGGAGCTATGCACACCTATATAAATTTTATTTATGCATATAACACTTGTAGTCACAAAAATGGAACACATACAAGTTGCAGCCAAGCAACCTGACTTAGGTGAAAACAGGTTCCTCCTGTTGCTGTTGTTGCTGTGCTTAAAGCGGTAGTATCGTAGTATACCTAACTGTTACCTACAGGTAAGCCTATAATAAGGCTTACCTGTAGGTAAAATGAATATCTCCTAAACCTGCATGGTTTAGGAGATATTCGCCCTGCATGCAGCCACTGACACCAGCTGCGCATGCACTCTGAAGGTCCGGCCCCACCATCCCCCTGCCCCTGATCCCATCCCTTCACCACCATAACCATCACTCTGCCACTGATCCCCTCCCCCACCACCACTCCTCTGCCACTGATCCCATCTCTCCACCACCATCCCTCTGCCACTGATCCCATCCCTCCACCACCATAACCATCACTCTGCCACTGATCCCCTCCCCCACCACCACTCCTCTGCCACTGATCCCATCTCTCCCCCACCATCCCTCTGCCACTGATCCCATCCCCCCTACCACTATCCCTCTGCCACTGATCTCCCCCCACTGCCATTGATCCCATCCAATCCCTCCCACCACCACCACCACCATGTGGGGGCCTCAAGACAGCAGGAGGGGGCCCTTAGGGTTGTAGTTAGGCCTCTGAAATAAATTTAAATTTAGCAGGTCTAATAGAATAATATCACCAGCTATAATTTTTAGCATTCATTAAAGCTGAAGTTTAAACTTCTTGTATTTTGTCTTCATTGGATCCTCCCTCCACCCTCACCAACATCCTAATTACATTTTTAAATAAAACCTTTCCATTTTCATTATGGATCTTATTTTAGACCCAGCGACTTCATCTCAGGGTTTCTCTATGCAATGCAGGCAGATCATGGCAGGGGGAGAGCCATCAGGGTGCTGTACATAGCTTATTGAAAACATCACAACACCCGGACTCAGTGCTCCCCACAAATGTCCTCAGCACTATTGCAAGCAGTGGGCTGGTTCTTGGGACTTGTTTTGTAGATATCCGAATGTCTTGATGGGTGAATGCCAGTCTGGAGAAGTGTGAGTTTGCAAGGCAGACTCCATGATTGAAAAAAATAAAATCCATTCAATGAAAATGAAGTGGTCTGTATCTGACTTGCTGAAACTTCTAATACACACTGTAAGAAGCTCAGAGCATGCAATGAAATTAGAGTAAGCAATTTTAGTACAGGATAAGAGAGTGTTCACCTCTGCAAGCCCGAAATTAAGGCTGGAGTTCAAATTGAAGTCATCCAGTGAATTAATTCAATGCTGAAGTCACAGGGGATTATTTCCACATATTTATGTCACTTGTAATGTCATTAGTAATAAAAATCTTTATTTATTTCAGACAGTAAAATTAGCTCATAATATCAAAAAGGGTAGATAACCTATAAAACTGCAAATTATGCCATCAAATTCTTCCATATGCCTCTTTTTATTCCAAGAATAATTCTTGTGTATGATTCCTCTTCTTATAGTTCACAATTTGGGTCCCAGGAACAGGTAGAAGATCCACATTTATGATTTTGACAAGCAATTTCCTTCATGCTATTGGGTTATAATAATACATTATTATTTATTTCATACATTCATATTTATTAAAAAATAATTTTCAAAACTTGAGAACAAATAGAGCCAACACTGGTTCACCTTAAGCCACCTGTTGCTGCCACATCCCTGAAGAATACTAAGAAAATTGATTGTGGGAATGCCAGCACCTGCCCACAAACTCACAATGTGAGGAGGGGTGTGGAGGCATGAACCCACCAAAAGTGGGACTTTGTAGGCGTTGACATAGGGTGGTGGAAATAGATAATATGGACCAACGGGTAATAAAACATCAATTTTATTGAAATTTACATTATACAGTTGTTAAAAATAAATGATGTAAGGAATACATCACAACAAATACAGACATACATAATGTGCAGAATGGGTAATTATGAACCAAAGATACAATAATGGAGGTCACCAGGGTCCTACATGTTTCACCAACATAGTGGGCTTCTTCAGGGACCAGTGGTAGTTGTGACCTGTTTTATGGTTCTAAGCAACAAAATAAGCAAAATTAATAACTCAAAATATCACTGGAGTCAATAACCGCAGACATATAATGAATGCATTAGCAAAACACTCACATGTCTATACAGGTGTATATAGCATAATGCTTACCAATGGTTAAAACAGAAACATAGATCCATTGACAGCGACAAGGGTCCTGGAATAGCAAACAACCACGAGGGTAAACCAGCCCAAGTCACATAGTGATGAGGAGCATTCTGTCTCCAAAGTATGGCAAGTACTGGTCCGGGCTAGAGCCAACAGCAGATAAGTAATATGCCACAAAAAGGACAGGAAAAATAAAAGATCCAAGCCTTTAAAAAAACTTAAAAAAAAAGAAGGAAAATATAGTAATTTTGAGCTTTCTGATCATGTATCGATATAGGAATGCAAAAGTGTGCAAAAAAAGAGTGGTATCAGAGTGATAATAGGAATGATGCCACTGTAAATATTGAACTTGGAAAATAGTAGGGCTGAACTGGTGTCCAAAGTGTTAATACCACAACCCTTAGAGGACAATGAATTATTGAACCGGTGGAGACAGAAGAAAAAATACCAGTAGTGCGGGCATGTAATATATATTATAGAGTGCAGAGATAACATACCAATCCAAGGTGAAAATGGAAGTAAGAAAAGAAGAATACAGCGATAACTTTCCAAGGCTCCAGAGAAATCAATTGCATTAAAACCTTCCGTGTGGCAGAGGGACCGCAGCGTCCGGTAGTCGTGTCTGACTTACCTGTACCACTGTCGGACTTTAAATAGGCCAGTCCCGCCGGAAGTGACGCAGCCATGACCGGCCTCTATAGGTCACTTCTGGCGCGGGCGCCATCTTGCGGTGCAACCGCAAAGCGGCAGACGCTGGCAACTAACCGCTGCAATCGCCCCTCAAGGGGGCGGAATCGGGGAAAGTAGGGAGGAGGAATAGTATATAAAAAACCTCACTCCAACCCCGGCTTGGCGCCCAAATACTTGCCGAAAAAGGGGAGGAGACATATGAATACCCTAATTTTCAAAACTTGTTGGATTCATTCAAATTAAGTATTATAATTATGGAAATGCCAGATGATAAAATATTACTTAAAAAAGTACTTCAGGAAAAAGAGATAGAGATGTTTACTCACAAACATAAGAAAACAAATGCTTGTCAGGCCACATGTGCCGCTATCTCATCGTTTGCTCGATTTACTGAACCTGGGAGTGGGGGGGTCCTGGATGAGACTCCTCAGGCTGACGTGTTTCAAAGGACTGGCCCTCTTCTTAAGAGCCTAGCTTGAAATGGCTTAATTTATAGTACTTATACCCTAGCCTAGAGACACACTATAGACACACCCACAATGTCAGAGCTATGGTCCCTCCCATGGGATGGAATGAGGGAAGGCTAAGAGTTGAAGTGAAGTGCACCAATGCACCAACCACATGAGCGCAACAAAAATGCAAAAACACACACAAGGCAGCTATGCAGCTACCAGGTGAAGGACAAATTCAGCATATATGCTGCATTATTTTACAGGACCCCCAACAGTCAAAATCATCACATCTGTACTACACTCCAAACACTAGCAATGAATGACTACATCATTAAATAGCAAAGACCTAGGGGATCCAGAGATGTTAACTGTATTGTGAACATAGTATCACTGTATGTGCACTTACCACAATGATGCAAGTGGCCAAATAGGGGGGGGAAGGAATGTGGAGCACTCATTTGCTGTGCTGTGAGATACGAGTGTGGGAGTCACACAGCGTGGTTCTGCTATGTGGAACACACGCTACCGAAAGACCCGGAAGTGGGGTCAGAAATACGTTCCAGCAGGCACACCCTGCAGCTATGCATGTCGTTACCCATGGGCCCCCGCCATCTTCGTGAAGACCAAAATGTAGAGGTCAAAGTTCAGCATTCTCGGGAAAACAAAGAGTGAAATGCAGATGTCACATGGGTTCAGCGGACAGAAATCAGTACTTTTTCAATGTGAACCAGGGCTACATGGCTATCAACTTGTGTTTACAGCAGTACAAACATAAAAAGACCTTCACATTAAAGTGTATATGTGGGTTATCAATATGATCTCAAAAAGAGGGCTTAAAGGAGTGGCTATACAATAGGCAAGATGTGTATGTTGCCAAAATGATATCAGCAAATGCTTAAGTTGCCCTATCGCTATTAAACCTCTTGATAGCGTGTGTCTATATAGGGGAGTGCAACGTTTGTCAGAGATACTGAAAATCCACTAAAGGAATATATCCTATATTTGGAAGCTTGTTTTATAGGGAAACCTTTTTAAATTAAAAGTACAGTGGTGTAGTGGTTAGCACTTTCAGCTGACAACAAAAGGATCCTAGTTCTAATCCCAACCACAACACTACCTGCCTGGAGCTTACATGCTCTCCCTGTGCCCACATGGATCTCCTCTGGTACACTCCAAAGACATGCTGGTGGGTCAACTGTATCCTTTTCAAACTGGATCCAACATGTGAATGCATGAATGTGAGCCAGAGACCCCAGACTGCAAGCTCCCTGAGGACAGGGACTGATGTGAATGCACAATATACATGCAGATTGCTGTGTAAATTGACGGTGCTATATAAATGCCTGAAATAAATAAATGAAAAGTGTATAGAAACATTTTATTAAAAGTAGGAGAAGAGAAAATGCTTGGTGGGCCCTAAAAAAGCTGAACAGAATCAGGGGCAAGCACAATATATATATATATATATATATATATATATATATATATATATACACTCAGGGGCAAAGCCTATGTTGGCATCATATGTTATTCAGAAAGGACCAGAATTTTCCCTGAGCCTGAAACTGAGCTGCAGCACGGTGACCAAGACCATACAGTGGTTTAACAGGACAGATTCCACTCAGAATAGGCCTCGCCATGGTCAACCAAAGAGGTTGAGTGTATATGCTCAGCATCATATCCAGAGGTTGTCTTTTGGAAATAGACGTATGAGGGTTTGGGGGGCAGCCTGTCAGAGCTCAGACCATACGCCGCAGACTGCTTCAAGTTGGTCTGCATGACTCTCATCCCAGAAGGAAGCCTCTTCTAAAGATGATGCACAAGAAAACCCGCAAACAGTTTGCTGAAGACAAGCAGACTAAGGACATGGATTACTGGGACCATGTCCTGTGGTCTGATGAGACCAAGATAAACTTGCTTGGTTCAGATGGTGTCAAGCATGTGTGGCGGCAACCAGGTGAGAAGTACAAAGACAAGTGTGTCTTGCCTACAGTCAAGTATGGTGGTGGGAGTGTCATGGTCTGGGGCTTCATGAGTGCTGCCGGCACACCTGTAGTTCCCTTTCTGATCAAAGAGTGAAGACCATTTGTTGTCACCCCTACATACCAGTTTCTCTTCTCTCCTCACCCTGCTTGGGGCTACTATACTTCTGAGGTCTTTGGGTTTCCTATAGATGACTTGTGATTTATTTGTCAGGATCTTTCCCAGAACAGGGTCTATCGAAGGATACCCTAGTTTTTTGTAGGATGTGCTGGATTTCAAAGGATTTACTGGTGTACCATGTGATAAACCTTGCCTGATTTGTGTCTTGATGGAACCCTCTTGGTGGGTTTAGTGGAGGGATCTGATGTTTTGTCAATGCATCTTCAATGTGAGAGTCTAAATACCCTTTGTCCTTAAATTTATTTTTCAAAGTGATGCTCTGTGCCTCATAATCTTCTCTTATGCTGCAGGTGCACTATAATCTGAAAAATTGGTTATATGGTACATTCCTAATCATTCTAGGGTGATGATTACTCTGTGCATGTAAATACGAATTGCCCGCACTTGGTGTGCTTGCTAGAGGATATGGCCCTCCATGTCACTGCTCAAATCTAGATCTAGGAATACCAGATGGTAGGCATCAATCACATGAGTAAATGAGACGCCAAACTGGTTCTTGGCACAATCATCCAAGAAGCCTTCTAATTCTAGGTCAGTGCCATCCCATATGATCAAGATGTCATCGATGTATCTAGCATAGAGGACCAGGTTTGCTCTGTAGGGATGTTTCTTCCAGATGTAACAATTTTCCCAAAAACCCATGAATAGGTTAGCATAACTCGAAAGCAAACCTGGCCTCCATGGCAGCTTCTTTGACCTGTAAATAGTGTCTTCCCATAAAGGAAAAATAGTTATGGGTCAAAGAAAATTCAATACAATCGCGTATGAACTGCGCCTGGGGTGGAATTCAGAGCTCTATCCTCTGCAAGATAGTAGTCAATAGCCCATAAACCGTATTCATGTGCAATAGAGGTATAAACTGAGGCCACATCAAGTGACAACCATCTATAACTGGACTGCCACCAATAGGTGGATAAAATATCAAGCATATGGCCAGAGTCTCTCATGAATGAAGGAAGTCCTATCACTATATTTTGCAAGAAATTATCTATGTAACATCCCAGGTTGCACAAAAGGATGTTTTCTGAACAGGAAAGAGTATTCCCTCTTGGTGAGTATATTCTTACTTAACCAGTTCCATACCAGTGCATTGTCAAATGACGTCGGCAGGAACACTTTGTCGATCCGGGCGGGCGTCATATGACGTCCGCCCGAATTCACTGCTCTCCTGCCCCCCGGGGGTGCGCAGCGTGGCGATCGGGGATGCGGTATGACCGTCGGGACACAGCCCATCCCCGATCGGTGTAAAGAGCCATTAAAAAAATTTAAAAAATGGATCTTTACCATGTGACTGGCTGTGTCCAATCACAGCTGGCCACATGCACTTTCCTCGTGCACGCCTCTCCTGCGTAACAATAGGGGCACGCAGAGGGGCGATCGGGGATGGAGAGTGTCACTCTGACACAGTCCATCCCTGATCAGGGTAAAGAACCAATGAATTTGGCTCTTTACCACCTGACCGGCTGTGTCCAATCACAGCCAGTCACAGAATGTCAACAGAGACAACGGTAACTAGCTGTTACTGTGTTCTCCTCCTCACACACTGATCCTGTGTGAGGAGGAGATTGCGGTAACAGCTAGTTACCAATCATAGTGCACTGTAAATCACACTCATTGCCCCCCCCCCCCAATAAAGAGTACCCGTCATTAGCCCATCAAAGTACCTGTCACCAGCCCATCAGAGTACCCAAGTACCTGTCACCAGCCAATCAGGTACTCTGATGACAGGTACTCGGGTACTCTGATGGGCTGGTGACAGGTACTCAGGTACTCTGATGACAGGTACTCTGGTACTCTAAACAACAGATGATTGAACAATATGAATATGTAAAACAATATAGGTAAGTGAAAATAAGTGAGTGTGGATCACTCCAATACCTCAAATATAAAATGGCACTATAAACTTATATATATAGTGCAGAAATAATAATAATAATAAACAATAAGATAATAAATAATAAATGACACTGGTGATGATGGTGACAGTCCATAAAAAACGTGACTAAAGTGCAAAAAAGTGCTTAACGGTCACGTTTTTTATGGACTGTCACCATCATCACCAGTGTCATTTATTATTTATTATCTTATTGTTTATTATTAAGGGACAGGTATCCTGTGGTTGCTTTAGGGGCAGTTAGAGATCGGCTGCAGTTACACAGAAATCACTTTGTCAATGTCCACAAAAGTCATTTAAAGAGCTGCACAATTTTTGGTATTGCTGTGCAGTGCACTAAAAAGGGGGGGTGGGGGAGGGGGTTAATCCACAGTATAATATACTTTGTAGAAAGCCTATTATAGTGGATTAGTACTATTATTGTGCACTGTGCAGCATTGTGACAGGTGTGGTGGTAAAACTGAGCGTTTCTGCAGCAACACTACACACAGTGGCAAACTCCCTGGCCAATTATTTGTAGAGCTGGTGTGATAGACCAGTGGCCCCCCAAAGCACATATTGAAGTGGGGTGTTATCTGAGTATACTTTTACAAGTGTATTTGTGTCCTGCAACAACATTGCCTCTGTTGCTGTGTGAAGTCTGATACACACAGCGCCAAACTCCCTGGCCAATTTTTTCGACAACTGGTGTGATAAACCAGTAGCCCCCCAATAGCACATATTGAAGCGGGTGTTATTTAACAGTATACATTTCTAAGAGTGTATTTTAGTCCTGCAAAAATGTGGCCTCTCTTGCTGTGTTGCCTGTGCTACACACAGTGACAACAGCTACTGGCCAATTATTTGTAGAACTGTTGTGATAGACCAGTGCCCCCCCAATAGCACATATTGAAGTGGGGTGTTATCTGAGTATACTATTACAAGTGTATTTGTGTCCTGCAACAACATTGCCTCTGTTGCTGTGTGAAGTCTGATACACACAGCGCCAAACTCCCTGGCCATTTTTTTCAACAACTGGTGTGATAAACCATTAGCCCCTCAATAGCACATATTGAAGCGGGGTGTTATTTAACAGTATACTTTTCTAAGAGTGTATTTTAGTCCTGCAAAAATTTGGCCTCTCTTGCTGTGTTGACTGTGCTACACACAGTGACAACAGCTACTGGACAATTATTTGTAGAACTGGTGTGATAGACCAGTGGCCCCCAAATAGCACATATTGAAGTGGGGTGTTATCTGAGTATACTTTTACAAGTGTATTTGTGTCCTGCAACAACATTGCCTCTGTTGCTGTGTGAAGTCTGATACACGCTGCGCCAAACTCCCTGGCCATTTTTTTCAACAACTGGTGTGATAAACCAGTAGCCCCCCAATAGCACATATTGAAGCGGGTGTTATTTAACAGTATACATTTCTAAGAGTGTATTTTAGTCCTGCAAAAATTTGGCCTCTCTTGCTGTGTTGCCTGTGCTACACACAGTGACAACAGTTACTGGCCAATTATTTGTAGAACTGGTGTGATAAACTTGTGCCCCCCCAATACCACAGATTGAAGTGGGGTGTTATCTACCTTTTTCCAGATATACTGTGATTCTCTAGAGACTTTTGTCACAGGGTAATTAAAAAACATGACAGGCAAAGGAAGAGGCAGAGACTTACGCAGGGGTGGGGCAGGAGCAGTAGGCTGGAGCCTTAGTGTGAAGTTTCAAAAGCCGCGTGCAATTACGACAAAGGACGCACCAGACTTGGTTGAGTGGGTCACTCAGCCTTCCTCTTCTGCACCCTCCTCATCCTCTCTATCTGCACCCTCTTCACGCTCTGCTATGTGCACCCCCAAAGACACCACCACCACCAGCACATACCCTCCACTTGAGTCACTGGAATTATTTTCCGATCCATTACAAGACGTTTGCGATTCACAGCCATTGTTGGCATTGGATCAGGAAGAGGAGGTAGCAACAGCCGCCACTCAGCAGTCTGACGACAGTACCCAGATCAGCCCAAGGAGGTTGGTCCCTGCTGTTGCTGCCTACTCCGAGATCTCGAATGTTAGTGGTGGGGAAGATGACGTGGATGATGACAAGTCTATGGACATCATGTGGGATTCCACAAGAGAGGAAGAGGAAGGGAGTTCAGAGGGAGAGACGGACCGGCAGATAGGGAAGAGAGGCAGGCAGAACTTGCATTGCACAAGAGGTAGAAAGCAGACTGCAAATGTATCAGGAGCGAGCCATCAACCATGTACAGTCACATCTGGTGCTCCCAGGACGCCCGCACATGGCTCCGCAGTGTGGGCTTTTTTTAATGTGTCCGTTGCTGACAACAGTATTGCCATCTGCAGCCTTTGCAGTAAACGCATAAGTCGTGGTAAGCCCAACACTCACCTAGGGACAACCGCCTTAAGAAGGCACCTAAACTCCCATCACCGAGCCCAGTGGGAGCAACACCGTCAGAAGTTGAATCCACAAAGCCACACTCCAGGCTCTCAAAATCCAGCCCCTTCTCCTTCTGCTTCTCCTTCTCCTCTCTCCTCACATTTGCCTTCCACTCCACCTTCCATGATGCCCTCGTCACGTTGTTCTGGAAAAAGGCAGGCTTCTGTGGTCCAAATGTTGGAGCGGAAAAAAATGATGACGCCGGATAACCCTCTTGCCCAACGTTTGACTGCTGGCTTGTCGGAACTGATAGCCCGCCAACTACTGCCATATCAACTGGTGGACTCGGAGGCCTTTCATAGATTTGTGGCCATTGGAACACCACAATGGAAGGTCCCAGGCAGGAAATACTTCTCGCAAAATGGCATTCCAGAGCTGTATGACCATGTTAAGCGGCAAGTGAATATGTCTCTGGCACACAGTGTTGGTGCCAAGATACATCTGACCACAGACACATGGTCTAGCAAACACGGGCAGGGAAGGTATATCACTTTTACTGCCCACTGGGTGAACCTTCTGACGGCCGTTAAGCATGTAACCCGTGGCACCCGTGTAGATTTAGTTGTACCGCCACGGATTGCAAGCAGGCCTGCTTCTTCTTCTCCTCCTCCTCCCTCTCAGCTGACTCCTCCTCTTCCGCTGCTACCGTCTCTTCTCCTGCGCCGCCCAACATCCCCAGAACCTATTCCACATGCCAGGTGAAACGTTGCCATGCTGTGCTGCGTCTGTTGTGCCTGGAAGCCAAGAGCCACACTGGTCCTGCACTCCTTTCAGCTTTGCGTTCACAGGCAGATCAGTGGCTGACACAGCTGAATTTGTCAGTTGGTAAAGTGGTGTGTGACAACCGTGCCGATTTGCTGAGCGCGCTGAAACAGGGAAAAATAACACAAGTGCCATGCATGGCACACGTCCTGAACTTGGTGGGGCAGCGATTCGTTGCCAAATACCCTGGGGTCCAGGACATCTTGGGGCAGGCCAGGAAAATCTCCGGCCATTTCCGAAGATCTTACACAGCCATGGCTCGCCTTGCTGAGATTCAGCGGCGACACAACCTCCCCCTCAGGCGTCTTATTTGTGACTGCCCGACGCGATGGAACTCAATGTTGCATATGCTCGATAGGCTGCTCCAGCTTAAACGTGCAGTTAATGACTACCTGTTCGAATTCCGTGGCAGGACAGGTTGTTGGGAGCTTGGGTATTTTTCATCTGACCAGTGGCTGCTCATGCGGGACGTATGCAGACTTCTGCAGCCATTCGATGAGATCACCAAACTGGTCAGTCATGGCCAGGGCGCCATAAGTGACATCATACCTTACGCCTTCTTTCTGGAGCGTGCATTGCGTCGTGTCATTGATCAAGCTGTCGAGGAGCAGGAGCAGGAAGATCGGGAAGTTGCAATGTTGGATGAATTCCCAGGGTGTGCTACTCCATCTGAGACAAATAAACAGCAGGAGTCTGAAGAGGAGTCAGAGGAGGAGAATGGTGCTGGGGGGGATGAGGAGGAGCAAGAAGAGCATGCTTTAAACCTTTCTGGGATCCCTGGTGTTATCCATGGATGGGGGGAGGAGAACGAGGACGACATTAGCCTGGATGACGAGCTGGAAGCAGGCTGCTATACCGCTTCCAGTTTAGTGGGAATGGGGGCCTACATGCTGCAGTGTTTTAAGGGGAACCCGCGTATAAAACGCATAAAGGCCAAGGACCAGTACTTGGTGGCAATGTACTTAGACCCCCGGTACAAACACAAAATGGCGAAAATGTTACCACAATCATAGAGGGCGGTCAGAATGCAGCACTTCTAGGCCTTGCTGAGGGAAATGCTGCATTCTGCTTTTCCGTGTGCTGGCAGAGGAATGTCCAGTCACAGAGAGACAGTTGAGGATAGCAATCCAACAGCGTCTGCAAGAAGAGGGCAGTTTGAAGATGTGTTGGTCACTTCAGATATGAGACCCTTCTTTCAGCCGAACCATCGACAGCTGTACTCCGGATCCAGCATGAGGGAACGCCTAGACCGACAGGTGTCCGACTACATCGGGTTAACGGCCGATGTGGACGCTCTGAGGAGTGATGAACCCCTGGACTACTGGGTGGGCAGGCTTGACCTCTGGCCAGAGCTTGCACAATTTGCAATGGAAATGTTGGCTTGCCCCCCGTCCAATGTCCTGTCCGAAAGGATGTTCAGCGCAGCAGGGGGGATCTTGACCGACAAGCGCACTCGCCTAGCTCATGACAGTGTAGACTACCTCACATTTATAAAAATGAATGAGGCATGGATCTCTGAGGAATTCAACACATGTGACCAGTAGACCAGGTCTCATCGAAATTCCTCCACCCACAACAATTCCTGGCTTTGCTATATACAGCGGCATAAAAGGCATTTCATGTCCATTGAATGGCAAATTTAAGGGGCCTTTCAGGGCCGACAATTATTTTTCTGCGAATGCCTAATGTACTTCCAGCCACCAAATACTACGTTTTTGCTGTCAATTCAAACCATGTGAGCTAATTTTTGGAGCCTATACAGGCCGACACTTACGGTTCTGTATCCTTTGAATGCCTACCGTACTTCTAGCCATCAAAAACTAAGTTTTTTGCTGTCAGTTCCAACCATGTGAGCTAATTTTTAAAGCCTATACAGGCCGACACTTACGGTTCTGTATCATGTGAATGCCTAATGTACCTTCAGCCACAGAATACTACATTCTTAGCTGTCAGGTAAACCCATTTGAGCTAATTTTTGGAGCCTATACAGGCCGACACTTATGGTTCTGTGTACTGTGAATGCCTACCGTACCTCTAGCCATCATATACTACGTTCTTTGCTGTCAGTTCAAACCATGTGAGCTAATATTTGGAGCCTATACAGACCGACACTTATGGTTCTGTGTACTGTGAATGCCTACCGTACCTCTAGCCATCATATACTACGTTCTTTGCTGTCAGTTCAAACCATGTGAGCTCATTTTTGGAGCCTATACAGGCCGACACTTACGGTTCTGTGTACTGTGAACGCCTACCGTACCTCTAGCCATCATATACTACGTTCTTTGCTGTCAGTTCAAACCATGTGAGCTAATTTTTGGAGCCTATACAGGCCGCCACTTACTTCTGTATCCTGTGAATGCCTAATGTACCTTCAGCCACAGAATACTACATTCTTAGCTGTAAGGTAAACCCATGTGGGCTAAGTTTTGGGGCCAATACTGGCCGACACTTACTTCTGTATCCTGTGAATGCCTAATGTACCTTCAGCCACAGAATACTACATTCTTAGCTGTCAGGTAAACCCATGTGGGCTAATTTTTGGGGCCAATACTGGCTGACACTTACATCTGTATCCTGTGAATGCCTAATGTACCTTCAGCCACAGAATACTACATTCTTAGCTGTCAGGTAAACCCATGTGGGCTAATTTTTGGGGGCCAATACTGGCCGACACTTACTTCTGTATCCTGTGAATGCCTCATGTACCTTCAGCCACAGAATACTACGTTCTTAGCTGTCAGGTAAACGCATGTGGGTTAATTTTTGGGGCCCGGAATGTCCGACACTTACTTCTTTATCCTGTGAATGCCTAATTTTTCAGACTGGAAATGAAAAACAATGGGTCTGTAAAGGTTCCGCCAAATTGTGGAATGGATGCGGACCCATTTTACAGATGTGTGAATGGACCCAATATGTATTAGACAATGTTTTTACCGGCTGCTGTCAGTTCTGGCTGATTTATGATAAAAAAATATATATTTTTTGCTGTAAAAAAAAAAAAAAAATTTAGGGCAACTTTTTCAATTGCAATACTTCTGTTATGACATTGTCCATGTGCTGGGACTATTTGTGCACAGCTAGTACATCTTTTGTGGCTGCAAATATGACCTAAAGGTTTTTAAAGTTCGCCTCCCATTAAAGTCAATGGGGCCCGCCGCGAACTCGCAGTTCACGGTCTTTTGAGAAAATTTGCGGCTGGCGTTCGCGAACCGCCCCGGCCGATGTTCGTCCATCACTATACCCAAATACCTATCTGCAGCCCATGCCTCCTAGACTGTGTTGGGGTGTTTGCTTTCCAAAATGGGGTCATTTTGTGGGGGTTTGCATTGTCCTGGTGTTCCAGGGCCTTCAAAAGTGTGATTGGTTGTAATGAAATTATAGGTGTAATTTATGCTCCTAGAACACCTGACGGTGCTCCTTGCATATTGGGCCTCCGTATTTGGCTATGCTGTGACAAAGTTTCAAATATGTGGTATCGCCATACTCAGGAGGAGTAGCAGAATGTATTTTGGGGTGTCATTTTTGCTATGTACATGCTATGCGTTAGAAATATCTTATAAATTGACAACTTTGTGTAAAAAAAATGCGTTTTCATTTTCTTTCCACATTTTCCAAAAACTTGTGGAAAAAAAATGACATGTTTAAAAGACTCATTATGCCTCATAGAATATACGTTGGGGTTTTTTCTTTCCAAAATGGGGTAATTTTGTAGGTAATTCCATTGTCCTGGTGCTCCAGGGCCTTCAAAAATGTGTTAGGTCGTTAGGAAATTATATGTGTAATTTATGCTCCTAGAACACCTGACGTTGCTCCTTGAATGTTGGGCCTCTGTATGTGGCTATGCTGTGACACGTATGTGGTATTGCCATACTCAGGAGGAGTAGCAGAATGTATTTTGGGGGTGTAATTGGAAGTATGCATATACTGTTTGTGAGAAATAACTTGTTATTATGACAATTTTGTGTAAAAAAAAATATATTTCTTAATTTTCCCAAGAATGGTGGGAACAAACTACAACTTCAAAAAACTCACCATGCCTCTTACTAAATACCCTGGACTATATACTTTCCAAAAAGAGGTCATTTGGTGGGTATTTGTACTGTCCTGACATTTCAGGGCCTCAAGAAATGAGATAGGTCGTCGGTACATCATTTTCAATGATTGGCACCATAGCTTGTAGACTCTATAAATTTCGCACAGACTAAATAATAACCACTAATTTGTGTTATTGTTACCAAAAATATGTAGAAGTATAAATTTTGGCATAAATTTATGAAAAAAAAAAATTACATGTTTGCAACATTTTATAATAGAAACTAAAAGAAAATTTTTTTTTCAACATTTTCGCACTTTTTTCACTTATATCGCAAAAAATAAAAAACCCAGTGGTGATTAAATACTACGAAAAGAAAGCTCTATTTGTGTGAAAAAAATTATAAAAAATTTTATTGGGTACAGCGTTGCATGACTGAGTAATTATCATTCAAAGTGTGAGAGCGCTG
Organism: Pelophylax lessonae; assembly: GCF_965119305.1. Taxonomy (NCBI): domain Eukaryota; kingdom Metazoa; phylum Chordata; class Amphibia; order Anura; family Ranidae; genus Pelophylax; species Pelophylax lessonae. The sequence goes on along the minus strand of NC_138770.1, from coordinate 504,924,614 downwards.
AAAGCTGAAAATTGGTCTGGGCTCTGTATGGAAGTGGTTAAAGTGTAACCAAACCCAGATCCTGCATTCACTTGTTTCCCACAGTACACAGAACATGGAAATGCAATTACTTTAGTAAATATAAACTGATAAATACCTTTTTTGATCAGCTGTATATAGCAATTAGAGCAATCTTGTGACTTGTGTCAGTGAGTGCTGATAGATTGTAGGAGGAGATTTTATTTCTCCCATGATGATCAGGCTTCAAGATCCTTGATTCTCTGTCTGAACATGTCTGGACAGTGCTGATTGGCCCTGTGCCTCACAAGAAAAAAAAAAAAACTCTCTAACAATACACACCAAGCTGTGCAGCCTGACTCAGTAGACTGTAAATATTAGGTTATTTTGTGGAGTCTGTGGAGGAAGGAGATGATCAGAGAAGACAGAATCGAACAGCCTTTTTACACAATGCATATGATTAACCCCTTAAGATCCACACTAAGGGGTATAACAAGCATGCTTTACTGCGTATACAGACTGATTTTACTGTTGTGGTTTTAGTAACACCTTATCATTCACCTGGGGGTGGCATCTTTATTGTTAACATAGTGTTCCAAATTTCAATATGCCCCCCGTCCACAGACCACGTTACCCACCACCACACATTTGTGGGGAAGAGACACTCACTTTTGTGAGATACTGTATATATACAGTGTATATATATATATATTTATATATATATATATATATATATATATATATATATATACTCACCGGCCACTTTATTAGGTACACCTTGCTAGTACCAGGTTGTACCCCCTGTTTTGCCTTCAAAACTGCCTTAATTCTTCATGGCTTAGGTTCAACAAGGTGTTGGAAACATTCCTCAGAGATGTTGGTCCATATTGACAACATAATAGCATACCATGATAGCATCATGCAGTCGCTGAAGATTTGTTGGCTGCACATTCGTGATGCGAATCTCTCGTTCCACCACATCCCAAAGGTGCTCTAATGCATTAAGATACGGTGACTGTGGAGGCCATTGGAGTACAGTGTCATGTTCAAAAAACAAGTTTGAGATGATTTGAGCTTTGTGACATTATGTTGCTGAAAGAAGCCATCAGAAGATGGGTATACTGCAATGATAAAGGGATGGACATGGTCAGCAACAATTCCCAGGTGGGCCGTGGCATTTCAACAATGCTCAGTTGGTATTAAGGGGCCCAAAGTGTGCCAATCAAATATCCCCTACACCATTACACCACCAGCCTGAACCGTTAATGCAAGGTAGAATGGATCTATGCTTTCACGTTGTTTACATCAAATTCTAACACTACCATCTAAAAGTCACAACTGAAATCAAGACTCATCAGACCAGGCAACGTTTTTCTAATCTTCTATTGTCCAATTTTGGTGAGCCTGTGCGAATTGTAGCCTTGGTTTCCTGTTCTTAGCTGACAGGAGTGGCACCCAGTGTGGTCTTCCGCTGCTCTAGCCCATTTACTGTAAGGTTTGATGTATTGTGCATTCAGAGATAGTATCCTACATACCTTGGTTGTGACGAGTGGTTATTTGAGTTGCTGTTTCCTTTCTAGCATCTTGAACCAGTCTGCCCATTCTCCTCTGACTTCTGACATCAACAACGCATTTTCCTCCACACAACCGCCGTTCACTGGATATTTTCTCTTTTTTCGGACCATTGTCTGTAAACCCTAGAGATGGTTGTGCGTGAAAATCCAAGTAGATCAGCAGTTTTTGAAATATTCAGACCAGCCCGTCTTGGACCAACAACCATGCACATTCAAACTCACTTAAATCCCATTTCTTCCCCATTGTGAAGCAAGTCATCTTCACCATGTCTAGATGCCTACATGCATTGAGTTTGCTGCCATGTTATTGGCTGATTAGCAATTTGTGTTACCAAGCAGTTGAACAGGTGTACCTAATAATAAAGTGGCCAATGAGAGTATATAGTACATACAGTATATATATATATATATATATATATATATATATATATATATATATATATACTCAATATGTATATGTATATCTATCTATATATCTATATCTATCTATCTATATATATCTATATATATATATATATATATATATATATATATATTAGGTTTTGCACTTTGATAAAGTATGGTTCAGGGGGCTGGTTTGGCCATTTAGGGTACAGACAGTGTCTATCAGTCAAAGGTACAGTATATGTTTAATGATGATCGCAGAAGGGAATAGAGATAGAGTGGTTCCTTAGGATTGCACATTGCTGCCCCTTAGTCAATCACAATTAAAGGTTGATCCACTCCTACAGAGCATTTGATTTCTATATTTGTATAGCATAATAATTATGCAGAACCATTTACATCAGTTTCTGCACACGAAGGAGCTTATAATATAATATTCCAGTCACATTAAATAGGCAGTAGGAGGAAACAAGCTACCAAAAGCAAGAACTGGAAATCAGATGTGCACATGTGTCTTCCATCTAAGATTATAATCAAAGAACCAGAGCTACAAAGAAAGAGTAACAGCCACTGTGCTAATTTCCCATATTTATGCAGAAGTTAGAAGTATGAAACATTAAAAGGTGTTTTATGCATGGAAATGGCTGAAGAGTTGTTAGAACTACAATGCCATTACATGTCCATATAAATGCCGTTATGTATAGTGCCGAATACATTTTATCACTGCATTGTATATTTTTGAATCTGCAGATACATAATTAGTTCAACTATAAAGTTAGAAATCACAATTTTAGGGTTTTAAGGGTTTGGATATACAGTAATAAAGGAAAGAGATGAAGATTAATGAATGCAAATGACTACTGAATATTAGGGAGTTCCAGGTCTAGGTCGAATGTGAATTTGACCTGAACCCAGCCTATTTGTAGCCTGGCAAACATCCAAATTAGCAAAATTTGTGTGAAGGTTTCAAACCTCCAAAACAAATGGGCATTTGACTGACAGTTAGAGGCAGTGGTGTATAGGGGCAATATTAATGAGAGTGGGGGCAACACAAATTGTGCCCCTATGCTACATGATTTTTAAAAGATCTAAGGGAGACTGTATGATTAACCACTTCAATACAGTGCACTTTCACCCCCTTCCTGCCCAGGCCAATTTTCAGCTTTCAGCGCTCTGACACTTTGAATGACAATTACGTGGTCATGCTACACTGTACCCATATTAAATTTTTATCATTTTTTTCACACAAATAGAGTTTTCTTTTGGTGGTATTTAATCACTGCTGGGTTTTTTATTTCTTACAACAAAAAAAAGAAAAAAGACAACATTTTGAAAAAAAAAAAAGTTTTTCTTATTTTCTGTGAGTAAATTTTGAAAATAAATAATTTTTCTCCTTCACTGATATGCGCAGATGAGGCAGCACTGATAGGCTGCTCTGATGGGCACTGATGAGGTGGCACTCATGGGCACTGATGAGGTGGCACTTATGGGCACTGATGAGGAGGTAGTAGTATGCTGCACTGATGGGAACTGATAGGTGGCACTGATGGGCACTGAGAGACAGCACTGATGGGCACTGACGGGCGGCACTTATGGACACTGATGGGCAGCACAGATGAGCAGGGACAGATGGGCACTGACTGGCAGCACTATGGGAACTGACGGTGAGCACTGATTGGCACTGTTTTCACTTTTCTGTAATCAGGGCACTGATGATCAGTGCCCTGATTACCTGTCCTGGTCTCCCCTGTGAGTAGGAGCCGCTGATCGGCTCTCCTCGCCACACACTTTGACAGTATGAGGCGACAAGAGCCGAAAAACGGCACTTCCGATCACATGGGTAAGAGTCATGTCATTGACTCTTTACCAAGATCTACATCTTGGTCCGTTGATGGATGAAAGACAGACATCAATGCCTTCCTATGGAAAAATGGATGTTCGTCCATTTACATCTGTTTTCTTCCGCTTCCGTCAATATCCGTTTTTTTTTTTTTTGAAAGCCCTATTTTTCTTCCGTTGAAAAAACAGATCGGGTGAAAAATAGATGTAAACTGACAAATGGTCCATTTTTCATCTGTTTTTGCATAGGTAGTGAAACCGCCGATGTCTCCTCTCTTTACACAATTATCCCACACAATATGGGGTTGAACGCGGTCAATATGTATCTTAATAGAGATTCTGATTTACCATCAATTCAGATATCCTTTATTATGGAGCTACTTGAGTTCACCACTCACCATAATTATTTTTGGTATAATGGGCAGTTTTATCGCCAGGTCACTGGGGTGGCCATGGGCGCTAAATATGCCCCGTCTCTCGCCAATTTGTTTATGGCCCAGTGGGAGGAGGACGTCATCTATGCCCATCGCAGGCCGCAAATACTGCTTTGGGCTAGGTATATAGATGACGTGCTCCTCCTCTGGGATGGCCACCACAGTGACCTGATATCCTTCTTGGAGTATTTGAATTCCAATGATCGGGGTATCCAGCTGAATTATGAGTGTAGCCAGTCTACTATTCATTTTCTTGATCTCACCATAAGCATTAAAGATGGACAATTTTCTACATCTACATACTTCAAAACTACCGACAGGAATTCATATATTCCTGTCGATAGCTGTCATTACGCACCTTGGCTGAGGGCTATACCCAAAGGCCAATACCTTCGTATTAGGCGTAACTGTAGTGAATTCCATGAGTTTCAAGCTCAGGCCCGTGTTCTTACTGAGAGGTTTCTCGATAAGGGTTATAGTGAGGAATTTCTCAACGAAACACTTATGGAGGTTAGCCGATTGGATAGAACCCAATTACTGAACAACGAGTCCAAAACGGATAGAAAAAACTCTTCTTATAATTTACCTTTTGTTACTTCCTTCTCAAGTCAGCATATGACTATTAAAAATATTGTCAATCGTCACTGGCACATCCTTGGTAATGATCCAGTCCTGGGTAGCACTCTGTCGGATAGACCACGGGTGGTATTTAAAGGAGCTCCAACTTTGAGAGATAAAGTGGCACCCAACATTTTGGAACCACCAGCTCCCAGACCTGCTTTTTTAAGTCAGTTGACTGGGTTTTATAAATGTAACAGGTGCCGTGTTTGTTCTTTCAGCTCTAACAAATGTAGATCAATTAAAGAATTTACGTCCACAGCTACAGGTAGAGTTCACGCTATTAAGCCATTTATTTCCTGCATGACCACTGGCATTGTCTACATGCTCCAGTGCCCATGCGGGCTTCAATATATAGGACGAACTAAAAGACCATTACAAGTAAGACTTAATGAACATATATCAAATATACTTAAAGGTTTTCCTAAGCATTCAGTGTCCAAACACTATGCCCTTGTCCATGATAAAAATCCCAGGAATACTTTATTCCTAGGGATAGACAAATTTGTACCCCATTGGAGGGGTGAACCCCTAGTTAGAGGTATCTCAAAACTAGAGATGAACTGGATTCATCGAGCCAAAACATATGTTCCGTTTGGACTCAATGTAGACATTGAAATAAATGCTTTCATAGATAACGCCTAAATTTAACATTACCCTTTTATTCCCTTTTTTTCTATTATATTTTTATGTATTTATTAAAATCAATTTATTATTTATTATTGATTTTTTATCTAAGCATATTATCTGAATGTCAATGCAATTGGACAACACCAACCAGCTACATTTGACATGTGTGTGACATTTATTATAATTGTCAATATTATGTTGGGCCCAATTATTAAATAAGGGGCTGATTGAGTTGGATATAACAATATCTAAGAATGAAAGGATTTTTCTGTTTACATCATTAATCCTTTGATATATAGCCTTCCTCCCTCTTTGTTTATGATGGTCTGGACTGGTGCTGTCCAGTTGTAATCAATATGCTATTAAAATCTGTAATACCCTTAAATATCCACTAGATGGTGCCTTCATTGACCCATTCTAGGTGGATATGACGAATATCTGTTCGCCAATTTTTGCTTTATAATTTAAGCACAAAATATAGTTGCCTTGTATGATGTTCTTTTTTACTTTTTTATGTATAAACCCTTTGTTGTTGCTATTTGCAGGTTGATGTGTGGGTTACCATTCCGGTTATGAATTCCCCCACTTAAGATGGCGGAATGATCCTCACCCTCTTCCGGTCAATAGTGATGATATCCTTAAAATATCCACTAGATGGTGCCTTTATTGACCTACTCTAGGCGGATATGATGAATATCTGTTTGTTAACTTTACTCTATATCTTAAGTACAAAATATGGTTGTTTTGCGTGATGCTCCTCTCTATTTTGTATATGTATAAACCCTTTGTTGTTGCTATTGGCGGGTTGATGTGCGGGTTACCCTTCCGGTTATGAATTCCCCCACTTAAGATGGCGGAATGATCCTCACCCTCTTCCGGTCATTTAGCTCAAATAGATGGCGTCAGTACGCCGTCCGCACCTTTGAAAACGTCATCTGTGACGAAACGTCGTCGGGTCACGGCGTACTGACGTCATCGGATTGCGACCGGAGAGTGCGGGCAGGCGAAGCCGTCCGGCCGGCGGCTGACAAACATTGCTCCTCATTCCTGGTCTTGCTGTAAGTTTTTTGATTTTATTTGTGAATAAATTTTTAATGGTTTTACGCTATGGGAGCCTCTCTTTTCTTTACGTGGGTGAACACTGACAATACCTCCGCCATTTGAGGAAATCAGCACCCCAGTTTGAGAGTCGGGTCCTTGGATGCTTGATCACCATACAGGCTCAACATTACTTGTATTTGGTAAGAGGCGACCCCTATTGGTTTATCTTATTATTGGCTCCGGGTTCACACTGAATTGTGATCTGCACGTTTTGCTTTAATCCTTATTCCATATGGTAAGAGGCGAATCTAGCCATAGAAGGTGGTGGTTCAACACGCAAATCTCACACTTTTTGCCTTCCTTTTTAAAGTTGTCCGGTAAGAGGCAACTTCAGCTATAACACGTTTATAAATTTGGTTTATACCTCTATCACCTCTGGTAAGGGTTACCCATCATTATTTTAATTTTTGCATGTTTTTTTATTCACTGTCATCAGTGATCAATTTTATTGGTGGAGGTTTATTCTTTTACACAATAGAATTCATTTTTCACGAACACTGGGGTGTTTAATCAAATTAGTTTGTAAGGTTTTACGCTATTGCGCTTTTACCTTTACTTCCATGATCCTGTGACCATTGAGCTAATTGTTCACGTGGACCTGGATCTACTATCAAGGTGACAAGTTTATCCAAAGAAACCGCCTTTACCTTACCTCAATCTGGTAAGCTTATACCCTTTGGGGTTCCTGGTTCCGGATTACATCTTTACTTTATGTTTGGACTGTATGGACTTTACATCTCCATTGATCATATCATAGCGCGACTTATTTTTACAATATTCTACAGGGTGTGGTCACACTAGAAGTTGCTGCTGTTTCACTGTACTTTTCCTTTAGCACGGTTAACATCTTTACATTACTATAGGTAGTGAATGTAAAAAAAAAACGGACAAAAAACGGATGACAAAACAGGTGAAAAATTTATGAAAAACTGATGAATACTTTATCCATTTTGACATGACTGAACTGATGAAATGAACGGTCTGTATGTGTGAAAGGGGCCTTAGTACTGGGAAATCCATTAAAAGGTGGTCCCTTCTTTTTTTTTTTTTTCCTTTTTACCTAAGCTTTAGACCAAAAAGCCTCCTTGAGAGAGCCCCCAAGCAAAGTTCTCACAGTCATTGGTAATTTTTTTTTGATCTGACGTGAAAACTGAAAGAAAATCTAGTTGAGAGCACCTAATGTGCTTGATTCGCTATTATTTCAATTGCGTATTTAGGTAGCCCTCATATATTTTGCTGGCATACATTGTTGGTTTCACGGATCAAAATCTGACTGTGAATCTTAACTCCAGAAAAAAGATGTAGAACAGGGGTCTTCAAACTATGGCCCTCCAGTTGTTTAGGAACTACAATTCCCATCATGCCTAGTCATGTCTGTGAATGTCAGAGTTTTACAATGCCTCATGGGATGTGTAGTTCTGCAACAGCTGGAGGGCCATAGTTTGAGTATCCCTGATGTAGAACCTCTGTTAAGTTTTTATTGATGTCTGCATCTCTTTTGGCAGGATTTCCTCATGCTTCCCAGGATCTCGTTTGTACTGCAACAACATCCTTGCACAGCTATCAATTATGGCGCTTTTCCACTGCATGGAACCGTACCGGTTCGGCACGCTTTTGTGCTTTTCCACTGCTGGTACCGCATGGTATAGGGTCGGAACGGTTCGGTACGGTACGGTATAGGTTTGCTTTTCCACTGCATGGAACCGAACAGTACGGTACAGTACGGCTCTGAAAAAACAGTACCTACTCGATTGTGGTTCCAACAGGTACCAAACTGGTACCATATCCCACAATCCTTTGCATGCAGTCACTACTAGTCACTGATTGGTCAGAGAATCCCACCCACCCCGTTGTTATCCCACCCACTTAACTTTAGTACTACTTTAGTGGAAAAGCAAACCTATACCGTACCGTACCGAACCGTTCCAACACCGTACCATGCGGTACCAGCAGTGGAAAAGCAAACCGGGCCAAGCAGGGCCGAGTAGAGCCGAGCCGGTACGAGCCGGTGCTTGCAGTGGAAAAGTGCCATTACTTACCACACCCACTTCCCTGAAGCTCTGCCCACTCCACATAATTAATATCTGCCTACTTATCATCAGATTATAGGGTCTACTCAATAAAGAGAGAATAACAGGAAATTGAAAAGGGAATTTAGAACTCAAGGCCAAAGGAGCAGAATTGAAATAATTCTCCCAATCTGCTGCACTACTTCTGCCTAAAGTTTGAAATTCTCATCACAATTCCCTGCAATTCTAAAGTCTCAAATGTGCTCAGGTGTGACCATACAAAAAATGTTAATCTAAATAAAGTGCAAAGTGTAAATAAGTACATTGCCGGGACAATGTAAATTACCCAGGACAGGCTCCTATTTGCCCGGACTGTCCTGGCAAAAATGGGACAGTTGGCAAGTATGCCCTTGCCTTGTTGTTGCAGGTAGAAGTTGGGGGTAGGGGAGGTACAACATTGTATATATTCAAATTCTTTTCTGCCCTCCTAGCTCGGTGGCAGCATTAATAGAAGCAAAGAATTGGTGAGTTTTTGCTTTCTTCAAACTGATGCCACTGTTGATGTGGAGCTCCTGCACAAGTTAGAGCTACGCACAATATATGGCTTATCCTGTCATCTTGACACTTTCAGAGACATTGTCACAGCCAGTGAAATCTGCTTCTTTTATATATCAATATGTAAGATACAGTCAGTAGAGCAACCATGTCATGCTCTCTTATGGTAATCTTGGATATTAATCTGCTCTGCCAGACATGTCCTTCTCAGGCTCTACAGGGTGCAGCAATATCTAGATTTCCTGTCCATGTTATACTCTGAATCTCTTGCTTCAATCCAGTTTTATGACACCTTTCCTGACATTTCACTGTGCAAAATGAACAAAGAATATCATAAAGTATAGAAATGATTTGCATAACATGTGGCATGGGTTGTGAGAGTTCTCTATCTTTTGATTTATGGCCCTGGCAAATCAGTGAAAAATGAATGTCAGAGAACTGCTTCAAAGGAAGTGATACTGAATACACAAATGACAGGGAAGGAGGAGAATGTTGCACTCTATGTTGGAGGTCTAACACTGCATGAGATAGCTTTGTGTAAAATTGTTTTATGCAAATATAGAAGGTATCAGTTCTTCAAGTGGTAATAAAACTCAAAAGCAAACATTTATTACTGTATATTGCAACTTACCATTTCTTAAATGTGATGGCTGCCTTTGTTTCCTTTTTTAGGCTTTTCTCCTTGATTTTAACCTAGCGCTGAGACAAACCGTTTACTACTGACAGGAGTGCTTACAATGATAAAACGTTTTTAAATGTAAAACCTTTGTGTGCAGCAGCCGCCCCCCCAATACTTACCTGAGCCCTATCGTGATCCAGTGATGTGCACATTGCTGTCAATCGCTGACAATGAGCCAATGAGGAGAGAGAGGGAGCGGGGCCGAGCCACGACTTTGTAACTAGATAGATAAGCAGAGCAGTGGCTCAGGAACGAGCCTGCTCAGGTGCCCACTTGGCAGGAGGTTGGAGCCAGGAGTGCTGGTGGGGGACCCAAGGAGAAGAGGAGTGGGGCTGCAGGTTAGTACTGCATGTAAGTATGACATGTTTGTTATTTTAGAAAAAAATCTTGACTTTAATATCGCTTTAAGTCATTCTTGAATGATGCTGACCCCTGACTTTGTTATATGTCCGAGTTTCGTAAATTCTGACAAAATAACAAGTGGGTGTTCTTACATAGCAAAGCAAACCTGTCTGATATATAGCTGGGAAAATTAGAATCTCTGTATGGTTTTCATTGCTATCTGTGTCTCTGGTAAGATTTCCCTTCACTTTCTCCAATGATATTAAAAACAGACATAAAATCCTGAAAGAAATTATAACGTGGTTGTAAAGCTAGAAGTTTTTTTTTTTTTTCCTGGTTTATTTAAAACTTATAACACGCAAAATCAGATAGGAGCTTGATCACATTATCCTAAAAAATGCAAACTGTAAACAGTAATATCAGTACATCTAATGAACAGCTAACATAAACATAAACACCTAAACATCCTGCAATAGTTCAGTAACAAGGTAAAGTGGACACAATGCTAGTCACATCTCCAAGAGCATTAGCAGACAGACAGGAACAATAGGTGACTCAATTAACAATGGGGATTCACACCTAGGAGATACACAATGGGGGAATTATACAGGAGATAAAGACACCTTAATAAACAGCTTACACATAACAGCAGGAGACACCAGCATCAGGTTGTTTTGAGCAGATTATATTTACATTTATTCTGAGTCTCAGAATCTAGGAGGGGGTGAAGCAGTCATTGCTGGTTTGGGCACAAAGGCCTCAAATCTGTATCCAGATCCTAGGTTCCCAAATACAAAGCAAAACCACTCCAAAGGTCCCCCAGGCACACACCTCCCAATGAATAGAGCCCCATCAAAAGCCAGGGTCCATAGTCAGTAGACAAGAGGCTACCCTGCAGTCCCCTCCAGAAGCCCTTGTCCCAGTTGGGTCTGTCACATTTCTCCCCATCAAAATGAGACTAATCAGTCCCAGCAGCAAATCCAAAGCATGGGAAAGGAGGTGGTCATCCTCCCTCCCTAATTGTAAGCCAGAGCGCAGAAAATAGTCCTCCACCTGGTCTTGACATGCATTAGTCAGGCAGAGTGTACACACATAGTTGGTCCACATGATCTTCATTCTTGGCCGCAGAAAGGGTGGTTGTCAGTAGATGTAGGACAGAGGTTGTGGACCCCGCTGGCTGCCAGCACTTCAGCTGGGTGGTTTACCATTCCAGGGCTTGGTCTGCTGCTGGGGAGAGGGGCCACCTGCCACATCTCCCTTTAGCTGTGGAGACACTGTAAGTGCCCCTCAAGGCCAGCGGCGTTCTGCCCTCTTGCCAGTGCTTTAGCTGGAAATAGGAGCTTAACTACATCAACCTATTGCTGAGGAGAAAGGCCACCTACCCCTTCTCCCTGGAGCTCCAGAGTTGTTGCTGGTGCTGGGCAGAGGTTGGTAGCATTTTGCCCTGATGCCAGTGTTTCTGCTAGGGCTGGCTTCCTCCACTCCCAGACTGTGGATCTGCTGCTGAGGAGGGAGGATGACCACCTCCTCTCCTGGACTGTGGACCTGTCGCTGGGGATGGAGGACAACCACCTCCTCTCCTAGACCGTGGATCTACCGCTGAGGAGGGAGGAAAGACCAACTCCTCTCCCAGGTCCTTGGCCTGCTGCTGGGGGGGGGGGGTGGCTTCCTCCCTTCCCAGGTCCTTTAACTAGAAGATGAGATGAACCGGCACTCCATCTACTGTACTCTCATCCGGCTACTGAGAAGACATTTCTCCCAGGTGCACGGATCCTTGTTGGGGAGAGAAGACTGTTTCCTGCGCTCTTGCTTACAGTTAAGGAGGAAGGATGACCACCTCCTTTCCCAGGCCTTGGATTTGCCGCTGGGGAGAAAGGGCGACACCCTTCTCTCCCAAACTGTGGATCTGACAGTGGGGAGGGAGGATGACCACCTCCTCTCCCTGGTTCTTGGCCTGGCGCTGGAGAGGGACAATGGCTTCCTCCCCTCCCTTCATCTCGGACTGCCACTGGGGAGTGAAGACGGCTTACTCTGCTCCCTGCATCTCTGACTGCCACTGGGGAAGAAGAACCACCACCTTCTCACTAGAGATGTATAGAACTGTTCGCCGGCGAACAGTTCCCGGCGAACTTAGCATGTTCGCGTTCGCCGCTGCCGGCGAACATATGCGATGTTCGGTCCGCCCCCCATAAGACATCATTGAGGCAAACTTTGACCCTGAACTTTACAGTCAGCAGACACATTTCCAGCCAATCAGCATACCTCCCTCCCACACCCTCCCACCTCCTATAAATAAGCAAGGGCAGCATCCATCTTAGATCATTCTGAAGCAGTGTGTGTAGTGAGAGTAGGGAGAGAGCTGCTGCTGCTGCTGCTGCTGTTAAGCTAGGGACAGTTAGTCAATGTTCCTGGTCTTGCAGTGTTCTTGGTCCACTACTGCTGTAATATCAGCACCCCAAAAAGCCCTTCTAAGGGCTGGTATTTGTGTTTTTTTTATATATATATATATATATATATATATATATATATATATATATATATATATATATATATATATATATATACCTAGCGTCCCCAAAAGCCCTTTTAAGGGCTGGTAATTGAGTTGTTTCTTCTTATATATATATATCTATATCTATCTAGTGTCCCCAAAAGCCCTTTTAAGGGCTGGTAATTGAGGATTTTTTTTATTCATATATATACATATATATATATATATATATATATATAGTGTCCCCAAAAGCCCTTTTAAGGGCTGGTAAGGTAATAGAGTTTTTTCTTTATATATATATCTATATATATCTATTGTACACTGCAGTTGCCTGCCCGCTGTGTGTGAGAGGCCACAGACCTACCACAGACTGTACTGTGTGCACACCACACTCATTTCGGGTGGCACAGGCACAGTACCTGGCATTTTAAAAAATATATTTTTTTCCCTCTGTCATAATTGCAGTGAGTGCTGTGTCAGGTCCACAGAGTGCACTGTACCCACTGCAGTGCACTGCCCACCACTGATATATATACGGTGGCACAGCATCTTGTTGCAATAAATTGAAAAAAAAAAATATTTTTTATTATTGCAGTTGCCTGGGCTGCCAGTGACTGTCAGGTCCACAGAGTGTACTGTGCCCACTGCAGTGCCACTGTGTGCCCACCCACCACTGATATATAAGGTGGCACAGCAGCTTGCAAAGTAAAAAAAAATATATATATTTTTTAATTGCAGTTGCCTGGGTGCCAGTGACTGCTGTCAGGTCCACAGAGAGTGTACTGTGCCACTGCCCACCCACCACTGATATATAAGGTGGCACAGCAGCTTGCAAAGTAAAATAAAATATATTTTTTTAAAATTGCAGTTGCCTGGGTGCCAGTGACTGCTGTCAGGTCCACAGAGAGTGTACTGTGCCACTGCCCACCCACCACTGATATATAAGGTGGCACAGCAGCTTGCAAAGTAAAATAAAATATATATTTTTTTAAATTGCAGTTGCCTGGGTGCCAGTGACTGCTGTCAGGTCCACAGAGAGTGTACTGTGCCACTGCCCACCCACCACTGATATATAAGGTGGCACAGCAGCTTGCCAAGTAAAAAAAATATATATATTTTTTAATTGCAGTTGCCTGAGTGCCAGTGACTGTCAGGTCCACAGAGTGTACTGTACCCACTGCCCAACACTCCTATAGGGTGGCACAGCACCTTGCACTCATAGTACACAACACATTAAAAAAGAAAATGACAGGCAGAGGCAGGCCACCCCGCAAGGGCCGTCGTGGTCGTGGTGCTGTGATTTCCTTAGGCCCTAGAATAATGCCCAGTGTTCAGAGGCCACCACAGACCCTGAACTCAAAAAATTCTGAGGCCATAGTTGACTGGCTTACACAAGACACCCAATCGTCTACAGCTTCCGCTCGGAACCCTAATGCACCATCCTCCTCCAGCTCAGCTTCGGGCACCTCTCAATTTACCACTCGCCAGCCCGCCGGCACCACCACCAACACTAGCACCACAGCCGCTTCACTTGATCCGTCAGAGGAGTTATTTTCACATCAGTTCGAAGAAATAAGTGATGCGCAACTATTAGTGCCAGAGGATGTAGATAACGGGGATATGTCTCAGTCAGGCAGCATTATACACATGGACGTACATTGTGATGATGATGATGTTGTACCTGCTGCTGCTGCCTTTGCTGAGTTGTCAAGTGAAGCGGCTGATGATGACGATGTGTCTGTGGATGTCACCTGGGTGCCTGCTCGAAGAGCAGAAGAAGAGGGGGAAAGTTCAGATGGGGAGACAGAGAGGAGGAGGAGACGAGTTGGAAGCAGGGGGAGGAGGTCATCGCAAGGAGCTAGTGGCGCAGTCAGACAGCATGTAGATTCGGCACCCGGGGTCAGCCAGACAGCACGCCAATCAACGCAAGCTGTTGCCACCACCAGAATGCCGTCCTTGCAAAGCTCAGCAGTGTGGCATTTTTTTTGTGTGTCTGCCTCTGATATCAGCGATGCCATTTGTAACCTGTGCCAAAAGAAACTGAGTCGTGGGAAGTCCAACACCCACCTAGGTACAACTGCTTTGCGAAGGCACGTGATCTCACATCACAAACGCCTATGGGATCAACACATGAGTAAAAGCAGCACACAAACTGAAAGCCACCATCCTCCTCCTGGTCCAGCATCTTCAGCCACGTCAACCACTGCTGTCCTCCATGCCCCCTATCAACAACCCGCCCCTCCGCCTCTCACCTTCAGCAGTTCCTGCTCGTCACCTGCCCACAGTCAGGTGTCTGTCAAGGAAATGTTTGAGCGTAAAAAGCCAATCTCGCAGAGTCACCCCCTTGCCCGGCGTCTGACAGCTGGCTTGTCGGAACTCTTAGCCCGCCAGCTTTTACCATACAAGCTGGTGGAGTCTGAGGCCTTCAAAAAATTTGTCGCTATTGGGACACCGCAGTGGAAGGTACCCGGCCGAAATTATTTTTCACAAAAGGCAATCCCCAACCTGTACTCTATTGTGGAAAAGGAAATCATGTCACGTCTGGCACACAGTGTTGGGGCAAGGGTCCATCTGACCACTGATAGCTGGTCTGCAAAGCACGGTCAGGGCAGGTATATAACGTACACTGCGCATTGGGTAAACCTGCTGGCGGCTGCCAAGCATGGAATGCGTGGCTCTGCTGCAGAGGAGTTGGTGACACCGCCACGACTTGCAGGCAGGCCTGCTGCCACCTCCTCTACTCCTCCTACTCCATCCTCTTTGCTAACCTCCTCGGCTGAGTCCTCTTCTGCTGTTGCGTCTTGCTCCACACCAACTGCACCCCCCCAGCTCCCCAGGGGCTATTCCACATGCCGGATACGACAGTGTCACGCTGTCTTGGGGTTGACTTGCCTGAAAGCAGAGAGTCACACCGGACCAGCACTACTGTCCGCCCTGAATGCACAGGTGGATCAGTGGCTGACCCCGCACCAACTGGAGATCGGCAAAGTGGTGTGTGACAACGGGAGCAATTTGTTGGCGGCATTGAATTTGGGCAAGTTGACACATGTGCCGTGCATGGCACATGTGTTGAATCTGATTGTGCAACGTTTTGTGCAGAAGTACCCAGGCTTACAGGACATCCTCAAGCAGGCCAGGAAGGTGTGTGGCCATTTCAGGCGTTCCTACACGGCCATGGCACACTTTGCAGATATTCAGTGGTGAAACAACATGCCAGTGAGGCGCTTGATTTGCGACAGCCCGACACGTTGGAATTCAACACTGCTAATGTTCGACCGCCTGCTCCAACAAGAAAAAGCGGTCAACGAGTATTTGTATGACCGGGGTGCTAGGACAGCCTCTGCGGAGCTGGGTATTTTTTTGCCACGCTACTGGACGCTCATGCGCAATGCCTGTAGGCTCATGCGTCCTTTTGAGGAGGTGACAAACCTAGTGAGTCGCACTGAAGGCACCATCAGCGACATCATCCCATATGTTTTTTTCCTGGAGCGTGCCCTGCGAAGAGTGCTGGATCAGGCCGTAGATGAGCGTGAAGAGGAAGAGGAAGAGTTGTGGTCACCATCACCACCACCAGAAACAGCCTTACCATCGATTGCTGGACCTGCGGCAACACTGGAAGAGGAGTGTGAGGAAGAGGAGTCAGAGGAGGAATGTGGCTTTGAGGAGGAGGAACACCAACCACAGCAGGCATCCCAGGGTGCTCGTTGTCACCTATCTGGTACCCGTGGTGTTGTACGTGGCTGGGGGGAAGAACACACCTTCAATGACATCAGTGAGGACGAGGAATTGGACATGAGTAGCTCGGCATCCAACCTTGTGCAAATGGGGTCTTTCATGCTGTCATGCCTGTTGAGAGACCCTCGTATAAAAAGGCTGAAGGAGAACGACCTGTACTGGGTGGCCACGCTACTAGACCCCCGGTATAAGCAGAAAGTCTGTGATATGTTACCCAATTACCGGCAGTCGCAAAGGATGCAGCAGCTACAAAATAAGTTAAAAACTATGCTTTACACAGCGTATAAGGGTGATGTCACAGCACAACGGGAATCCAACAGGGGAAGAGGTGAAAGTAATCCTCCTCCTACCACCACAACCACGCCGGCAAGGACAGGACGCTTTACAGACGTCTTGTTGATGGAGGACATGCGGAGCTTTTTTAGTCCTATGCATCGCCACAGCCCTTCGGGGTCCACCCTCAGAGAACGACTCGACCGACAGGTAGCAGACTACCTTGCCTTAACTGCAGATATCGACACTCTGAGGAGCGATGAACCCCTTGACTACTGGGTGTGCAGGCTTGACCTGTGGCCTGAGCTATCCCAATTTGCCATTGAACTTCTGGCCTGCCCCGCTTCAAGTGTGCTGTCAGAAAGGACCTTCAGCGCAGCAGGAGGTATTGTCACTGAGAAGAGAAGTCGCCTAGGTCAAAAAAGTCTTGATTACCTCACGTTTATTAAGATGAATGAGGCATGGATCCCGAAGGGACTGACAGTGGGGGATGCATTTGACTAAAAAAGGCCTGGTGATGACTGAGATGCCTTGGCCTAAAAATGGTCCACACGCTGCTGTATATAATCATTCTCTGCATGCCGGATGACTTACGTGACGTCTCCGCCACCAACTACGGTTCAAGCCGCAATGTTTTAGTGCACTTTCTGCCTTAAAACCTCAATTTTTCAGGCCGCTGCTACAGCAGCGGCTGCAACAATACCTACATTTTCATGCATGTGTACATGCCTAATTTTTCTGGCCTCTGGTGCTACACTGTGGCTGCAAAAAAACAAAAAAAAAGGCACATACATGTGTCAATTCCCCTTCGTGATCGTTACCTTGTCGTGGTGAAGGGGCTTGCGTATCACAATGAAGCGATCACCTCTAGGATTGTGTTGGCACACCCCAGATGATAAGGTCGTTGCTTCATTGTGTACAGACCAAAAGCGATCCGCAGGATAATTTTTCATAAAAAAAAACATTCATTTTCTTTCATTCTTTCTGCGGAGCTGGGTATTTTTTGGCCGCGTTACTGAATGCTCATGAACAATGGCTGTAGGCTCATGCGTCCTTTTGCGGAGATGACAACCCTGGTGGTCAGTCGAACCCAAGGCAACATCATCGACCTCATCCCATATGCGTTTTTTCTGGAGCGTGCCCTGCGAAGAGTACTGGATCAGGCTGTAGATGAGCATGAAGAGGAAGAGTTGTGGTCCTCATCACCACCAGAAGCAGCCTTGTCGTTGTCAATTGCTGGACCTGTGGCAACGCAGAGAGAGGAGTCTGAAGAAGAGAAGTCAGAGGAGGAAGGTGGCTTTGAGGAGGTGGAATACCAGCCACAGCAGGCGTCCCAGGGGGCTTGTTCTCACCTTTCGGGGACCCTTGGTGTTGTATGTGGCTGGGTGGAGGAAGAGACCTTCAATGATGTCAGTGAGGACAAGGAACGGGACATGGCTAGCTTGGTATCCAACCTTGTGCAAATGGGGAGTTTGCGGTTGTGCAAATGGACTGACTGACTGTTAAACGGGGAGTTTGGTCTGTCAGAGTTTGGTCTGTCACTGTGAAGCGGGCGACGGGCGTAACCCTTACACTACTTGACCGATAAAACATCATACCTGATCGTATTCACACACTGGATGTTTTAGTGCTGGTTTACACTGCCGCTACCACTAAAGTAGCGTCGCTTCCAGTGCGACTTTGGCGCGACTTAGCGCGACTTTGGCGCGACCTCATCGCGAGGCGACTTTTTATTTGGCCAATCACAATATCATGTTTTGTGACCGTCACCTAATTTCCTTTTCCTGTTTTTTGTTTTACATATTTCCCCATGTGTGCAGTGTTGTCTGTGTCATAGCTCAACTGATAGGCATGTTTGCCTTGGCATATCATATTTCAGCTTGCCAGAAAGAAAAAAGACAGCTGGAAAGACACTGCATTAGTTTTCTACTAAAAATCATAAGAAAAATGCTGTTTTTTTTGGGTTGTGGACATACTACAGAGCTGAAACTTGACAGGTACACTTTTTAGACCCCCCAGACACTAAATACAAAAAATGACATGCCTGCCTAAAAAAATGCCCGCTAAATGCCTGCAAGAAAAAAAGCCAGCCGCAGAGAAGCCATATTCCTGAAAATATAAGAAAAATGCTGTTTTTTAGGGGTTCTGGACATGCTACAGAGCTGAAACTTGACAGGTACACTTTTTAGACCCCCCAGACACTAAATACAAAAAATGACATGCCTGCCTAAAAAAATGCCCGCTAAATGCCTGCAAGAGAAAAAGCCAGCCGCAGAGAAGCCGTATTCCTGAAAATATAAGAAAAATGCTGTTTTTTAGGGGTTCTGGACATGCTACAGAGCTGAAACTTGACAGGTACACTTTTTAGACCCCCCAGACACTAAATACAAAAAATGACATGCCTGCCTAAAAAAATGCCCGATAAATGCCTGCAAGAGAAAAAGCCAGCCGCAGAGAAGCCGTATTCCTGAAAATATAATAAAAATGCTGTTTTTTAGGGGTTCTGGACATGCTACAGAGCTGAAACTTGACAGGTACACTTTTTAGACCCCCCAGACACTAAATACAAAAAATGACATGCCTGCCTAAAAAAATGCCCGCTAAATGCCTGCAAGAGAAAAAGCCAGCCGCAGAGAAGCCGTATTCCTGAAAATATAAGAAAAATGCTGTTTTTTAGGGGTTCTGGACATGCTACAGAGCTGAAACTTGACAGGTACACTTTTTAGACCCCCCAGACACTAAATACAAAAAATGACATGCCTGCCTAAAAAAATGCCCGCTAAATGCCTGCAAGAGAAAAAGCCAGCCGCAGAGAAGCCGTATTCCTGAAAATATAAGAAAAATGCTGTTTTTTAGGGGTTCTGGACATGCTACAGAGCTGAAACTTGACAGGTACACTTTTTAGACCCCCCAGACACTAAATACAAAAAATGACATGCCTGCCTAAAAAAATGCCCGATAAATGCCTGCAAGAGAAAAAGCCAGCCACAGAGAAGCCGTATTCCTGAAAATATAAGAAAAATGCTGTTTTTTAGGGGTTCTGGACATGCTACAGAGCTGAAACTTGACAGGTACACTTTTTAGACCCCCCAGACACTAAATACAAAAAATGACATGCCTGCCTAAAAAAATGCCCGATAAATGCCTGCAAGAGAAAAAGCCAGCCGCAGAGAAGCCATATTCCTGAAAATATAAGAAAAATGCTGTTTTTTAGGGGTTCTGGACATGCTACAGAGCTGAAACTTGACAGGTACACTTTTTAGACCCCCCAGACACTAAATACAAAAAATGACATGCCTGCCTAAAAAAATGCCCGATAAATGCCTGCAAGAGAAAAAGCCAGCCGCAGAGAAGCCGTATTACTGAAAATATAATAAAAATGCTGTTTTTTAGGGGTTCTGGACATGCTACAGAGCTGAAACTTGACAGGTACACTTTTTAGACCCCCCAGACACTAAATACAAAAAATGACATGCCTGCCTAAAAAAATGCCCGATAAATGCCTGCAAGAGAAAAAGCCAGCCGCAGAGAAGCCGTATTACTGAAAATATAATAAAAATGCTGTTTTTTAGGGGTTCTGGACATGCTACAGAGCTGAAACTTGACAGGTACACTTTTTAGACCCCCCAGACACTAAATACAAAAAATGACATGCCTGCCTAAAAAAATGCCCGCTAAATGCCTGCAAGAGAAAAAGCCAGCCACAGAGAAGCCGTATTCCTGAAAATATAAGAAAAATGCTGTTTTTTAGGGGTTCTGGACATGCTACAGAGCTGAAACTTGACAGGTACACTTTTTAGACCCCCCAGACACTAAATACAAAAAATGACATGCCTGCCTAAAAAAATGCCCGATAAATGCCTGCAAGAGAAAAAGCCAGCCGCAGAGAAGCCATATTCCTGAAAATATAAGAAAAATGCTGTTTTTTAGGGGTTCTGGACATGCTACAGAGCTGAAACTTGACAGGTACACTTTTTAGACCCCCCAGACACTAAATACAAAAAATGACATGCCTGCCTAAAAAAATGCCCGATAAATGCCTGCAAGAGAAAAAGCCAGCCGCAGAGAAGCCGTATTACTGAAAATATAATAAAAATGCTGTTTTTTAGGGGTTCTGGACATGCTACAGAGCTGAAACTTGACAGGTACACTTTTTAGACCCCCCAGACACTAAATACAAAAAATGACATGCCTGCCTAAAAAAATGCCCGATAAATGCCTGCAAGAGAAAAAGCCAGCCGCAGAGAAGCCGTATTACTGAAAATATAATAAAAATGCTGTTTTTTAGGGGTTCTGGACATGCTACAGAGCTGAAACTTGACAGGTACACTTTTTAGACCCCCCAGACACTAAATACAAAAAATGACATGCCTGCCTAAAAAAATGCCCGATAAATGCCTGCAAGAGAAAAAGCCAGCCACAGAGAAGCCGTATTCCTGAAAATATAAGAAAAATGCTGTTTTTTAGGGGTTCTGGACATGCTACAGAGCTGAAACTTGACAGGTACACTTTTTAGACCCCCCAGACACTAAATACAAAAAATGACATGCCTGCCTAAAAAAATGCCCGATAAATGCCTGCAAGAGAAAAAGCCAGCCGCAGAGAAGCCATATTCCTGAAAATATAAGAAAAATGCTGTTTTTTAGGGGTTCTGGACATGCTACAGAGCTGAAACTTGACAGGTACACTTTTTAGACCCCCCAGACACTAAATACAAAAAATGACATGCCTGCCTAAAAAAATGCCCGATAAATGCCTGCAAGAGAAAAAGCCAGCCGCAGAGAAGCCGTATTACTGAAAATATAATAAAAATGCTGTTTTTTAGGGGTTCTGGACATGCTACAGAGCTGAAACTTGACAGGTACACTTTTTAGACCCCCCAGACACTAAATACAAAAAATGACATGCCTGCCTAAAAAAATGCCCGCTAAATGCCTGCAAGAGAAAAAGCCAGCCGCAGAGAAGCCGTATTCCTGAAAATATAAGAAAAATGCTGTTTTTTAGGGGTTCTGGACATGCTACAGAGCTGAAACTTGACAGGTACACTTTTTAGACCCCCCAGACACTAAATACAAAAAATGACATGCCTGCCTAAAAAAATGCCCGCTAAATGCCTGCAAGAGGAAAAGCCAGCCGCAGAGAAGCCATATTCCTGAAAATATAAGAAAAATGCTGTTTTTTAGGGGTTCTGGATATGCTACAGAGCTGAAACTTGACAGGTACACTTTTTAGACCCCCCAGACACTAAATACAAAAAATGACATGCCTGCCTAAAAAAATGCCCGCTAAATGCCTGCAAGAGAAAAAGCCAGCCGCAGAGAAGCCATATTCCTGAAAATATAAGAAAAATGCTGTTTTTTAGGGGTTCTGGACATGCTACAGAGCTGAAACTTGACAGGTACACTTTTTAGACCCCCCAGACACTAAATACAAAAAATGACATGCCTGCCTAAAAAAATGCCCGCTAAATGCCTGCAAGAGAAAAAGCCAGCCGCAGAGAAGCCATATTCCTGAAAATATAAGAAAAATGCTGTTTTTTAGGGGTTCTGGACATGCTACAGAGCTGAAAATTGACAGGTACACTTTTTAGACCCCCCAGACACTAAATACAAAAAATGACATGCCTGCCTAAAAAAATGCCCGATAAATGCCTGCAAGAGAAAAAGCCAGCCGCAGAGAAGCCATATTCCTGAAAATATAAGACAAATGCTGTTTTTTAGGGGTTCTGGACATGCTACAGAGCTGAAACTTCACAGGTACACTTTTTAGACCCCCCAGATGCTAAATCCAAAGAAATTTTTTATTTTTATTTTTTTTTTTAATTTTTCCAATAATTGGCTCTCTATCAAAAAATTATAATTTTTAAGAACTTTTTTTTGCATGATCCCTCTCCGGCATGCCACAGTCCAGGTGTTAGTCCCCTTGAAACAACTTTTCTATCACTATTGTGGCCAGAAAGAGTCCCTGTGTGTTTTAAAATTCGCCTGCCTATTGAAGTCTATGGCGGTTCGCCCGGTTCGCCGGTTCGCGAACATTTGCCGATGTTCGCGTTCGCCGTTCGTGAACGGCGAATTTTAGGTTCGCGACATCACTACGTTCTCACACTGGGCCTCCAGGACTGCTGTGGGTGTGGGACAGAAATCTTGGACCCTCTGTCCAGTTGCCAGCGCTTCAGCTGGCAGTTCAAGCTTCTCTGCAGAAGCCTCTTGCTTTGGAGAAGGACTGCCCACCCTGGCTCCCTGGAGCTCCAGATGTGCTGTGAGTGTAATGATATCATGTACTGGACATACAAAAAGCTGTAGCTAGCGGCAGTGTTGTTCAGGAATCATAGGTCTGACATGATAGTTTTGTAGAACAGTACACATTGCAGCAGCAAATCCTGATGTACCTCCATCACCTTCTAATTTAGCTCATACTTCAAAAGAGCCTGTTATCTCAACTTCAGGACAGCAGAAACCAGCACTTAAGCCTTTGCAGAGCTGTAAACAGCTAATTAGGTTCTGGCAGGATGTTTGTTAGTTCTGCTGACCAGAAATATTGGAAAACTATGACCAAATCCATTAAGAGCATGCCATAAAATGTCTACCCAGAACTTAAGCAGTCAAGATTAGGGTTGAGCGAACACCTAGATGTCCGTGTTCGACGGGTTCGGCCGAACTTTAAAAAAAAGTCCGGGTCCGTGTCCCGGACTTTTACCGAACTTTTCCCGGACACCGAACCCCATTGAAGTCAATGGGGACCCGAACTTTAAGGCACTAAAATGGCTCTAAAACACCAAAGGAAAGGGCTAGAGTGCTGCAAATGGCAGCAAAACGTAATTAAGAGCATGGCAAGTGCTCTGCAAACAAATGTGGATAGGGAAATAACTTAAAACAACAAAAAAAAAACAGAAAAATAAAACAATGTTCTTCTTCATCTCTGAAGGACGAGGCCCATATGGAGTAGGAGGGAGGTTGAGGTGGTGGTGGATGTGGCGGTGACATAGGCGTGCGCACAGGGTGTGCTGGGTGTGCCTGGGCACACCCTAATCACCTAGGGCACATAGCATTGCCAGTGAGGAGATGGGAAAGATCTCCCTGGGACCTGCTCTGCTCTATTTCTCCTTGCCTACAGGTACATGGCCCCGATACATTACTCTCCCTGCTGGCAAACACATGCATGTGTATTTCAACTTTGGGGTGCACACCTTAATGCAATAGGCTGCGCACACCTATGGGCGGTGTAGGTGGAAGCGGCGGTGGAGGAGGACCAGGGCCGGATTAACAGCATCATGGGCTTGGTGCTGAGGATTTTGAAGGGCCTTAAGGGCCGTGCCTTGCCATGCACCCAGAGGAGGAAGGGTGCAGCCATGCATGCCTAATTCAACATGGGATGCTGTCTCTGAAGCCCATAAACACATCCATGCATCGCCAACTGTCCCTCCTTGTCCGGCCTTCACGCTGTGTGGGGAGGTTCTGAGGGTGCTGCCTGGGGAAGCGAGCATAGAAGCCAGACTTCTGTGTTTACAAGTGACAGAAGAGCGGTAACAGTGAATATGGCCAACCCGGGGCCTATATAAAAGGTAGGGGCCTGGAGCTGCAGCTCCAATAGCCCCTACATTAATCTGGCCCTGAGGAGGAGGACGAGGTAGCCAACACTGCTTCTTTTCAAAAATTTTAAATGAGGGTACACCCCAAAAGAGTGAGAAAGAGCAAAAATGGAACAATGGGTGGGTAAGGTCGGTATCCATTGCTATTCTGCATAAGGTACGGAAAAGTCCCGTGGGATCCATGCCTGGTTCATTTTAATGAACGTGAGCTTGTCCACATTGTCTCTGGACAGGCGGCTGCGCTTGTCTGTTATAACGCCCCCAGCCGTGCTAAATACCCGTTCAGATAATACACTGGCTGCAGGGCACGCCAGCACCTCCAAGGCGTAAAGGGCAAGCTCAAGCCATGTGCCCAATTTGGAGACCCAGAAGTTGAAGGGGGCAGACCCGTCATTCACTACATGTAGGCGTGTGCACACATACTGCTCCACCATGTTGGTAAAATGCTGCCTCCTGCTAAGACGTTCCATCTGAGCTGCTGGTGCTGCTGTTTGTTGTGGCGTGCTGACAAAGCTTTTCCACATTTCGGCCATGCTAACCCTGCCTTCTGAGGTGCTGGCGGTGCCCTGGTTGCGTTGGCGACCTCCTCCTCCTCCTCCTCTGCCTTGTGCTTCCACTGTGGCCCCGCTGTCAGATGGGAATGCCAGCAGCATGGCGTCTACCAGCGTGCGCTTGTACTCGCGCATCTTGCGATCGCGCTCCAGTGAGTGAATTAAGGACGGTACGTTGTCCTTGTAACGGGGATCCAGCAGCGTGGCCACCCAGTAATCAGCACAAGTTAGAATGTGGGCAACTCGGCGGTCGTTGTGGAGACACTGCAGCATGTAATCGCTCATGTGTGCCAGGCTGCCCAGAGGCAACGAAAGGCTGTCCTCTGTGGGAGGTGTATCGTCCGTGTCCTCTGTATCCCCCCAGCCACGCACCAGTGATGGCCATGAGCTGGCCTGGGTGCCACCCTGCTGTGAACATGGTTCCATCTCCTCCTCCAGCTCCTCCTCCTCCTCATCCTCCTCATCCTCCAGAACTGTGCCCCTGCTGGACAATTGCGTCCCTGGCGTTTGCGTGTGCAGGAACCCACCCTCGGAGCCCCTTGCGAATGACTGCCCTGAAAGCCTTGGAAATGTTACCTCTTCATCCTCCTCCTCCTCCTCATCCTGTGCCACATCCTCTTCCATCATCGCCCGAATTGTTTTTTCAAGGAGGCATAGAAGTGGGATAGTTAAGCTGAGAACGGCGTCATTGCCACTGGCCATGTTGGTGGAGTACTCAAAACAGCGCAACAAGGCACACAGGTCTCGCATGGAGGCCCAGTTAAATTAAATAGCGGAATAGAAAATATGATCCAAAAAAAGTGTATGTATATCACACGTACACAACCACACTGGGCCCCAATTACTATTGTTTGTACCCCTAAAAGGCTAGATGAGGAGTAGGGGGAGTATGGAACAGGCAGCACCCTCAAACCTTCAGAAGTATGAGATGAACCCCAACAACTTGGAAAGGTGGATCTCTCTCACACGTACCGACACAGACTATCCCGCAATTCAATTGATCCTCAAAGGTTTTTATTGAATAGCGGAATAGGAAATATGATCAAAAAAAGTGTATGTATCTCGCACGTACACAACCACACTAGGCCCCAATTACTATTGTTTGTACCCCTAAAAGGCTAGATGAGGAGTAGGGGGGGTATGGAACAGGCAGCACCCTCAAACCTTCAGAAGTATGAGATGAACCCCAACAACTTGGAAAGGTGGATCTCTCTCACACGTACCGACACAGACTATCCCCCAATTTAACTGATCCCCAAAGGTTTTTGATTAAATAGCGGAATAGAAAATATGATCCCAAAAAAGTGTATGTATATCACACGTACACAACCACACTGGGCCCCAATTACTATTGTTTGTACCCCTAAAAGGCTAGATGAGGAGTAGGGGGAGTATGGAACAGGCAGCACCCTCAAACCTTCAGAAGTATGAGATGAACCCCAACAACTTGGAAAGGTGGATCTCTCTCACACGTACCGACACAGACTATCCCGCAATTCAATTGATCCTCAAAGGTTTTTATTGAATAGCGGAATAGGAAATATGATCAAAAAAAGTGTATGTATCTCGCACGTACACAACCACACTAGGCCCCAATTACTATTGTTTGTACCCCTAAAAGGCTAGATGAGGAGTAGGGGGGGTATGGAACAGGCAGCACCCTCAAACCTTCAGAAGTATGAGATGAACCCCAACAACTTGGAAAGGTGGATCTCTCTCACACGTACCGACACAGACTATCCCCCAATTTAACTGATCCCCAAAGGTTTTTGATTAAATAGCGGAATAGAAAATATGATCCCAAAAAAGTGTATGTATATCACACGTACACAACCACACTGGGCCCCAATTACTATTGTTTGTACCCCTAAAAGGCTAGATGAGGAGTAGGGGGAGTATGGAACAGGCAGCACCCTCAAACCTTCAGAAGTATGAGATGAACCCCAACAACTTGGAAAGGTGGATCTCTCTCACACGTACCAACACAGACTATCCCCCAATTTAACTGATCCCCAAAGGTTTTTGATTAAATAGCGGAATAGAAAATATGATCCAAAAAAAGTGTATGTATATCACACGTACACAACCACACTAGGCCCCAATTACTATTGTTTGTACCCCTAAAAGGCTAGATGAGGAGTAGGGGGAGTATGGAACAGGCAGCACCCTCAAACCTTCAGAAGTATGAGATGAACCCCAACAACTTGGAAAGGTGGATCTCTCTCACACGTACCGACACAGACTATCCCGCAATTCAATTGATCCTCAAAGGTTTTTATTGAATAGCGGAATAGGAAATATGATCAAAAAAAGTGTATGTATCTCGCACGTACACAACCACACTAGGCCCCAATTACTATTGTTTGTACCCCTAAAAGGCTAGATGAGGAGTAGGGGGAGTATGGAACAGGCAGCACCCTCAAACCTTCAGAAGTATGAGATGAACCCCAACAACTTGGAAAGGTGGATCTCTCTCACACGTACCGACACAGACTATCCCCAAATTTAACTGATCCCCAAAGGTTTTTGATTAAATAGCGGAATAGAAAATATGATCCAAAAAAAGTGTATGTATATCACACGTACACAACCACACTAGGCCCCAATTACTATTGTTTGTACCCCTAAAAGGCTAGATGAGGAGTAGGGGGGGTATGGAACAGGCAGCACCCTCAAACCTTCAGAAGTATGAGATGAACCCCAACAACTTGGAAAGGTGGATCTCTCTCACACGTACCAACACAGACTATCCCCCAATTTAACTGATCCCCAAAGGTTTTTGATTAAATAGCGGAATAGAAAATATGATCCCAAAAAAGTGTATGTATATCACACGTACACAACCACACTAGGCCCCAATTACTATTGTTTGTACCCCTAAAAGGCTAGGAGTAGGGGGAGTATGGAACAGGCAGCACCCTCAAACCTTCAGAAGTATGAGATGAACCCCAACAACTTGGAAAGGTGGATCTCTCTCACACGTACCAACACAGACTATCCCCCAATTTAACTGATCCCCAAAGGTTTTTGATTAAATAGCGGAATAGAAAATATGATCCAAAAAAAGTGTATGTATATCACACGTACACAACCACACTAGGCCCCAATTACTATTGTTTGTACCCCTAAAAGGCTAGGAGTAGGGGGAGTATGGAACAGGCAGCACCCTCAAACCTTCAGAAGTATGAGATGAACCCCAACAACTTGGAAAGGTGGATCTCTCTCACACGTACCAACACAGACTATCCCCCAATTTAACTGATCCCCAAAGGTTTTTGATTAAATAGCGGAATAGAAAATATGATCCCAAAAAAGTGTATGTATATCACACGTACACAACCACACTAGGCCCCAATTACTATTGTTTGTACCCCTAAAAGGCTAGGAGTAGGGGGAGTATGGAACAGGCAGCACCCTCAAACCTTCAGAAGTATGAGATGAACCCCAACAACTTGGAAAGGTGGATCTCTCTCACACGTACCAACACAGACTATCCCCCAATTTAACTGATCCCCAAAGGTTTTTGATTAAATAGCGGAATAGAAAATATGATCCCAAAAAAGTGTATGTATATCACACGTACACAACCACACTAGGCCCCAATTACTATTGTTTGTACCCCTAAAAGGCTAGGAGTAGGGGGAGTATGGAACAGGCAGCACCCTCAAACCTTCAGAAGTATGAGATGAACCCCAACAACTTGGAAAGGTGGATCTCTCTCACACGTACCAACACAGACTATCCCCCAATTTAACTGATCCCCAAAGGTTTTTGATTAAATAGCGGAATAGAAAATATGATCCCAAAAAAGTGTATGTATATCACACGTACACAACCACACTAGGCCCCAATTACTATTGTTTGTACCCCTAAAAGGCTAGGAGTAGGGGGAGTATGGAACAGGCAGCACCCTCAAACCTTCAGAAGTATGAGATGAACCCCAACAACTTGGAAAGGTGGATCTCTCTCACACGTACCAACACAGACTATCCCCCAATTTAACTGATCCCCAAAGGTTTTTGATTAAATAGCGGAATAGAAAATATGATCCCAAAAAAGTGTATGTATATCACACGTACACAACCACACTAGGCCCCAATTACTATTGTTTGTACCCCTAAAAGGCTAGGAGTAGGGGGAGTATGGAACAGGCAGCACCCTCAAACCTTCAGAAGTATGAGATGAACCCCAACAACTTGGAAAGGTGGATCTCTCTCACACGTACCAACACAGACTATCCCCCAATTTAACTGATCCCCAAAGGTTTTTGATTAAATAGCGGAATAGAAAATATGATCCCAAAAAAGTGTATGTATATCACACGTACACAACCACACTAGGCCCCAATTACTATTGTTTGTACCCCTAAAAGGCTAGGAGTAGGGGGAGTATGGAACAGGCAGCACCCTCAAACCTTCAGAAGTATGAGATGAACCCCAACAACTTGGAAAGGTGGATCTCTCTCACACGTACCAACACAGACTATCCCCCAATTTAACTGATCCCCAAAGGTTTTTGATTAAATAGCGGAATAGAAAATATGATCCCAAAAAAGTGTATGTATATCACACGTACACAACCACACTAGGCCCCAATTACTATTGTTTGTACCCCTAAAAGGCTAGATGAGGAGTAGGGGGAGTATGGAACAGGCAGCACCCTCAAACCTTCAGAAGTATGAGATTGTGTTCACTGTACCCCACAAAGATTGAGTTCACTGCACCCCACAATGATTGTGTTCACTGCACCCCACAAAGATTGTGTTCACTGCACCTCACAAAGATTGTGTTCACTGT
Organism: Pelophylax lessonae; assembly: GCF_965119305.1. Lineage (NCBI taxonomy): Eukaryota > Metazoa > Chordata > Amphibia > Anura > Ranidae > Pelophylax > Pelophylax lessonae. The sequence continues at coordinate 504,895,018 of NC_138770.1, read as the reverse complement.
ACCCCCCAAAGATTGTGTTCACTGCACCCCACAAAGATTCTGTTCACTGTACCCCACAAAGATTGTGTTCACTGCACCCCAAAAAGATTGTGTTCACTGCACCCCAAAAAGGATGTTGTTCACTGCACCCCAAAAAGGATGTTGTTCACTCCACCCCAAAAAGATTGTGTTCACTGCACCCCACAAAGATTGTGTTCACTGCACCCCAAAAAGATTGTGTTCACTGCACCCCAAAAATGATTTTGTTCACTGCACCCCAAAAAGGATTTTGTTCACTGCACCCCAAAAAGGATGTTGTTCACTCCACCCCAAAAAGATTGTGTTCACTGCACCCCAAAAAGATTGTGTTCACTGCACCCCACAAAGGATTTTGTTCACTGCACCCCAAAAAGATTGTGTTCACTGCACCCCAAAAAGGATGTTGTTCACTGCACCCCAAAAAGGATTTTGTTCACTGCACCCCAAAAAGATTGTGTTCACTGCACCCCACAAAGGATTTTGTTCACTGCACCCCACAAAGATTGTGTTCACTGCACACCAAAAAGGATTGTGTTCACTGCACCCCAAAAAGATTTTGTTCACTGCACCCCAAAAAGATTGTGTTCACTGCAGCCCAAAAAGATTGTGTTCACTGCAGCCCAAAAAGATTGTGTTCACTGCAGCCCAAAAAGATTGTGTTCACTGCAGCTCACACACAGAAAAATGGATGTGGATCACTGACACCTGCCTATCTCCAATCCCACACCACACAGCAATATCGATTGTAGTTTGTAGAACACAGTTTCCCTAAAATTCAGCAGACTCTGTCCCTAACAGGATTGAGAAGAGATCGTAGATCAGGATTGAGTGCAGATTCACCCCACCCCCCACACAGCAATATCGATTGTAGTTTGTAGAAGACACTGACCCTATAATTCAGCAGACTCTATCCCTAAAATGCCTACAACTCGCCCTGCCTAAACACTCCGACCTGTCCCTCAATTCTATCCGGACACAAATGGTTTTTTCCTGCCTATCTTTCCCTAATCAGCAGCCAGCACGTTGATGTGTGCTCTGTCCCTGAATCTAAGCAGCATAATGACGCCGCTGCGGCTGCCTCGAACTTATAAAGACTTGGTCACATGCTTCAGACGGCCAATCACAGCTACTGAGACATTTGCAGGCATGGCTGGGATGGCTTAAGGCACACCAGTTAAACGATTGTTGATTGGCTGTTGAAAGCCCGCCATGAAAAGAGCGCCAAAGCATGCAAAACCCGGAAATAAAACGACCGAACACGGATTTTTACCCGAACATACAGTAAAGTGTCCGTGTCCGTGTTCGGGTACAAAAAATCCAATTATTCGGTACGAACACGAATAATACAGTCCGTGTTCGCTCAACACTAGTCAAGATCTATGCGACCTCTGCCAATTCACAACTTACCAAAATCCACACATTCATAACATCAGACAGGAACATGACACATTAATAATAAGTATATATTTGAATGGGAAATATCATATGGAACAAATCAAGGTCATACATGACTAAGCTAGCACCTACAGGAGGGAAGATGGCAGTCTCCTATCTCCTGGGTGACAAGCTTATCTGAGCTGTGTTTGGTAGGGATGATCAAACTTTTCAAAAGTTCGGTTCGGCCAGAACATCCGAACTTCCCGAAAGTTCGGCCTGGATTTCAGAACCCCATTGAAATCAATGGGACCCAAACTTCGGTAATCAAAAAACACAATTTTGAAGCCCTAAAACCCAATAAATGCCCCTAAAAAGTGCCTAGGGTTCTGGGTCATGCCCTATGGACTATTAATCACACAAAAAAAGTTCTTAAAAATTGTCATTTTTAATAGAGAGCCAATTATTGAAAAAATTAAAAAAAAGAGAGATTGGCTCTCTATCAAAAATCTATCAAAAATAGAACTTTTTTTGTGTGATTTTGTGTCTGGGGGTCTAAAAGGTGTACCTGTGAAGTTTCAGCTCTGTAGCATGTCCAGAACCATAAAAAAAAGATTGTTTGTATTTTGTCACTTAGAACACAGGTTGTTGGCTTCTCGCTTTTCACACATTGCCGGTTTAATAGCAGGCGTTTTTTTGGGCATTTTTTGAGTTCTTTTGAAGCAGGAAAAACATCTGAACTTGTGTATACGGGTATATATACCACTATACACAAGTTCAGATGTTTTGCCTACCTCTAAAGAACCCAAAAAAATGCCCAAAAAAACGCCTGCTACTAAACCGGCAAGGTGTGAAAAGAGCGAAGCCATATTACAGATCTATAATTGCACTAATACAAATGATCTTTTTTTATGGTTCTGGACATGCTACAGAGCTGAAACTTGACAGGTACACCTTTTAGACCCCCAGGCACAAAATCACACACAAAAAAGTTCTAAAAATTTGTCATTTTTGATAGATTTTTGATAGAGAGCCAATTATTGAAAAAATTAAAAAATAAAATCTTTGGATGTAGTGTCTGGGGGTCTAAAACGTGTACCTGTGAAGTTTCAGCTCTGTAGCATGTCCAGAACCATAAAAAAATATAATTTTTCAGTAGAGCAGGGATGGTGGGACCCTCCTTTTACACCTATATGATCTTTTTTTTGGGGTTCTGGACATGCTACAGAGCTGAAACTTCACAGCTACACCTTTTAGACCCCCCAGACACAAAATCACACAAAAAAAGTTCTTAAAAATTGTCATTTTTGATAGACTTTTGATAGAGAGCCAATTATTGGAAAAAAAAAATTTCTTTGGATTCAGTATCTGGGGGGTCTAAAAAGTGTACTTGTGAAGTTTCAGCTCCGTAGCATAGAACACAGGTTGTTGGCTTCTCGTTTTTCACACCTTGCCAGTTTAGTAGCAGGCGTTTTTTTGGGCATTTTTTTGGCTTCTTTAGAGGCAGGCAAAACATCTGAACTTGTGTATAGTGGTATATATACCCGTATACACAAGTTCAGATGTTTTGCCTGCCTCCAAAAACCCCAAAAAAATGCCTGCAACAACACACCTGGGCGTTTTTTTTTTTTGACGCTAGCGTTTTTTTGGGCATTTTTTTGGGTTCTTTGGAGGCAGGCAAAACATCTGAACTTGTGTATAGTGGTGTATATACACACATACTTATATGTATATACACACCTAGACATATATAGGTGTGATAGGAGCGGAACTATATTGGTGTTAATTATTTCATTAGCGCAAGTAGTTTTTTCTGCTCCTTTCACACCTAGATGTCTAGGTGTATATATACAGACATGGGTGTGTATATATACCCACTATACACATGTTCAGATGTCATGTCTGACTCCAAACATGTGCTCAAAAAATCACTAGCAACGCCTGCAGCCAAAAAGAATGCTGGCGGCGGCGAAGCCATATTACAGAAGCGAAAGTGACTTGAGAGAAACTAGCTTTTCTCTATAGCGGTCACCCTGCTATTGAAGGGTTTGGTCACCCTGCCATAGCAGTCACTGTCAGTTCACCCTACACTACATTACGGTCCCCTTACACTTAACACTTTCCCTGCAGAAACTGAATAAATTAAAGCCAACTAAAGTGTAAAAGAGCACTCTAACTACACTAGATATCCCTTTCCTCACACTAATAAATGCTAAATGACACTTTTAAAGTAAAATTAACAGAACTGCTTCCACTCTCTTCCATGTCCAGTATAACAATGCTAGGAATTTGGCGGGGGCTATCTTATATACTGGGGGGCGTATTCACTAATGATTGGACTATGGACCCCCTAGTCACTCCAATCACATTCCTAGCATTCTCCTGCCCCCTCAATTGGCTTTTGCTAATGGTTCTGGTCCAATCACAGGCTTTTAAAGCCCATTTCCTGAACCATTGCATTTTGGTCGGTTCTGGTTGCCGAATTCCAAACTTTTTGGGCAACAAGTTCTAAATTCGGCCGAACCTCGAACACCCAATGTTCGGGCTGAACCGATAGTCGACCCGAACCGTTCGATCATCCCTAGTGTTTGGTATCCCTAGACATAAAATTTATTGCTGAACAATTATCTATCAGTTTCAAGAATGCAACCGGTACATATTGGGATATATGAGTAGTGGTATAAAACTGTGTGTAAGGTAGGGCCATGTTACTGTCATAAAAACAACAGCCACTCCTCAAACACTTAAGTGGTCAGATGGCCTTTGTCTACACCCCATTTGATCCCAGAGAAAAAGGGAGATGCCAAGACAGTTGACAGTTCTCACGTACCATCAAATCAAGAGGATCTGTCAGGTTTAACAACCAACAATACCTTGCTCATTGACTGAACTCTGATAAAACCAAGGAAACTGCAAGTATACTTCTCACTTAACTCTGTTTTATTTCTCTCTTGCTATATTATGTCTTTATTTCTTTGAAACACCTTTTTTTCTGTAAATGTTTTATTTGCACCAATTTGACCTTATCATTATTAAAGCCTTATTTTGAAAAGTGTTAACCTTGTCCCTAAGCTTTTAATGAAAACTAAAAACAAATCTCTGTATCTTGAAGAATACTACTGTAGACAATAAATTACTGAACATACATGTCTGTGGTGACAGTGTGTGTTACAGATGTTTATTCTAAAATCATAACTGGTATTTTTAAATTTACAAGTTTCCTTCTGCTTGGTTCAAAGGGGGTGGGGATAGCTAAAAGGTTAATTGTTAATTACTGTAGCCCAGTGACAATTGCGCTCAGGCTGCTGGTACCTAGATTGGGTCCTGCAAGCTGGGACATCTTTGTGCTGGGTGCAGCTGAGAGTGGAATTTTTACACAAGTGACAGAGAGGTGTGAGATTGGCAAGTCCTTTGTCATGAGTTATTGAGGAGGGTAGGGATCTGACAGCAGGTCAGGAGAATGGGTAGCTTCAGGCAGACCTATAATGCGGATGTTCTGGCATCTGTCTCTATTTTCATAATCATCAAGTTGATCCAGGAGGGAGTTCAAAACCTCCTGATGGTATTTAGTAGTGTCTTGAATTGAGGAGACAACCTTCATAATGTCATTCTGTCTAGTTTCCACTGCTTTAACCCTGTGCCGCAGTGCAACTGAGTCCTCCCTGAGCCCATCCACAGCTTGTTTGAAGGACAGTTCCACAGAAGCTATCAATTGCTGAATGTCAGTCTTAGTAGGAAGGGCTTTATTGTGTTCCCTAATGTCCCAATCCATATCAGTGATATCAGAGTCAGGGTGAGGGGAGAACTGACCCATGAAGTGTGTGGAGGCCGAGGGGCTAGGGTACTGCACCTGCTGTGTGCTTCTGGCAGTGGATGGGTGCTGGGGAGCCACACTGTGGTGTGTCTCAAGCCAGGGCCATCTTGCCAGAGTGTCCTGGGCCTGCAGCATGCTGAGAAAAGAAGGCTTGTAGGCCGCCTGATGGTGTTTTACTACTGCTGGGCAGTTGGAAAGCTGTGCAGCGACGAGATGGCATGGTGAGTGTGGTGGAGGAGGGTTGCAATCTGCCGCTGGGAGCTGTAAGGGAGCCCGGGGGGAATAGAGAGCTCTAGGCCGCACGTCCGCTTCACGTGCCATTCAGGCTATGCATCTGCTTCCACTTATATTGATACAGCTTCCTCTACTCTGAAACCAGGAACAAGGTATTATAGCTGATCATTGCACCCAAGAACTAGACGACACTAGCTTAGGTGCTACTGGAACTCACTTTTTTGTAAACTCACACAGAATATATTCCACACAAAATCATACAAGAGCTTGATCACATTATCCTAGGTACTAGGTTCACAGAGGCTGTGTGTTTTGGGGTGACATGGACCCAAATCCAAAGCAAAACCACTCCAAAGGCCCCCAGGCACACACCTTCCAAAGAATAGATCACCAGGGTCCATATTCAGTAGGCAAGAGGCTACCCTGCAGTCCCCTCCTGAAGCCCCTGTCCCATTTAGGTCTGTCACAGGCCTCCTATACCAGGACAGGAGGGGGAGATTGGTGTGGTAGGGGAGATTATTGCTGGAACTGATCCCCTGTTTGTCTCTCCCTGCATGAGCTGAAAGCCAGTGGGAGGGAGAGAAGGAAAAGCTAGGTTTCAGCTCCTGTAGGGAGAGACATACATTGGATCAGTTTAAGCAATTGCCCCCCCACTGCACCAATTGCCCCCCTTGTGTCCACAATCTAATTCTGTCTGTTGCCTGGGCCCCTTTGCCCTGCAGCGCTGCCGGCTTCCTGACACCCCTGTGTGTCCCCCCTGCAGCACTGACAGCCTTCCCTCCTCTCTCTCCCACCATCTGCTGTGGGGCAAGGAATCATTTTAGGATTGAATGTGGTGGGGGTGGTAAATATGTTATATTTACTGCCCCCCCCCTTTTCTTAGCCGTTTGCTGACCAGCCGCCATAGTTTTACTGCGGCAGGTCTACTCTGTCCCGCAAAACAACGTACCTGTATGTTCCTTCGCAGGACCGCTAGTGGGGGCACACGAGCAGATTGGTCACAGGGGGAGACAATCAGCAAGTCCAGTGGCCGCGATGTCCGCTGGGCACCCATGATTGCTCCCCGTGGAGACAGAACGGCGGTCTGCCATTGTAAACACGGTAGACCGCTGTTCTGTCAGTAATGAACACAGGGATCCTGTGTTCCTATTATCTAGGAACACAGGTCTCTGTGTTCATTCAGCAAGCCCATCGCCCACACAGTTAGAAAGCACCCTTAGGGACACATTGAACCTATTGATCGGCCCTGGTGTAACAGTGCATATTTTTAGCACTAATTACTGTAGTAATGTCACTGGTCCCCCCAAAATTGTCAAAAATGTCAGTTAGGTGTCCGATCTGTCCTCCAATGTTGCAGTCCCGCTAAAAATCGCTGATTTAAAAAATAAATAAATAAATAAAAATGACATAAATCTTTCCCCTAGTTTGTAGACGTGGTAACTTTTGCTCAAACCAATTAATATACACTTATTGGGATTTTTTTTACCAAAAATATGTAGCAGAAAAAAAATTGGCCTAAAACGATGAAAAAATTCAATTTTTTTATTTTTTTATTGGAAATGTTATATAGCAGAAAGTAAAAATATATATATATATTTTTTTTTCAGAATTGTCTCTCTTTTTTTGTTTATAGCGCAAAAAATAAAAATCGCAGAGGTGATCAAATACCATCAAATTAAAGCTCTATTTGTGGGAAAAAAACGGACATCAATTTTATTTGGTTTACAGCGTTGCACGACTATGCAATTGTCAAGTAAAATAACCCAGTGCTGTATCGCAAAAAATTACCTGGTCATTAGGGGGTAAAACCTTCCAGTCCAGAAGTGGTTAATAAACACAGTTATCACTCACTGTGCTCATTTCTAACTGAAGCATAGTAAACTGTGTTTAGTATGCTACAGTTTTTGAATGAACAGGGCCGCTGATAAGGGAGTACACATGGGCCTCCTATACGGGTATGGGGGGACTGGAGGGGGAGATAGGTGTGTGTGTGGGGGGGGGGTGCCAGAACCGATCCCCTGTATGTCTCTACCTGCAAGAGCTGAAAGCCAGAGGAAGGGAGAGGAGCTTTCAGCTCTTGTAGGGGGAGACTTGAGACTTGCAGGGGATCAGTTCCACAATTGCCCCCCCCCCTGCACCAATCACCCCCTCATCTCCACAATCTGATTCTCTCTCTCTCTCTGCTGCCCAGGCCCACTATGTCCTTCTTTCCCCTGCAGCGCTGCTGGCTTCCCTTCTCTCCCTCCCTTCCCCAGCTTTCAGCTTCTGCAGGGGGGAACTGCAGGGTGAATAATTCCAGTAAATTCCCCCCCGCCACACCATATACCCCTTTCTGTCTTTTCTTAATAAACACAGTGAGTGATAAGTACTTATCATTCCTAACTAAAGCATAGTAAACTGCATTTACTGTGCTACAGTTTGTAAATGAACAGGGGCAGTGGGTGTATGAACACAGCTGCAGGTACTAGTTTGACAGGTGCGCAGGTGAGGGACCGAATGCATATTGTCTATGTTCGGGGCCACACATCTGCACCAAACATAGGCTGCCTGCACATAGCTCCAGCCACATAAAAAGTAATGCTAATACACACTGTACTTGCCACAGCGCCAGTGTGAATAAACCCCAGGACCCCATTTACACAGAGCTTTATTTATTAATTCAATAAAGTTTTATCTTTTACATTTAGCAGAAAAGTTGTAAGTTATCTTGTAAGTATGTGTACACTTAAAAAAATTATAGTGTATGTTAAAATATAACATTATTTAACATTATAACATTATTATTTTATATAAATATGTTAACATTTTTTGATATTTTCGGGGAGGGGGGGTAATCTTCAGGTAGGCTATACGGGGGCCCTATGATTTCTAACAGCAATCCTGAGGGTAACCAACAAAAAGCTTCTTTGAAATCAGGCAGATCCCCCCTCCCAACCCCTACAACTGATTTTAAAGCACACTGTGTAGTCTACGATTTAGGAAACTGACATTCATTTGCATAGATTTGTTTGCTAATAATAAGCTTCACAAGCAAGAATATACTTTCCATTTGCATATCATTTACCATGTCTTGTCATCTCAATAATTAATATTTTATTTTTCACAGAACAGAGTAGGAGAAACATAAAATGCATAATGTACTGTAGCACATGAAGTTTATTGCTAAATATATATATATATACAGGCTATCTTGTGTGCAATGAAGAAAATTTAAATAATTATACCAATTATCTGTGACACAGGAGAAGCTTAATTGATTGCACATAAAAAAAATAAAAAATCTCGTATGGTGCACTACAGTAAAAGAAGTTAGAATAATTAACAAATATACGTTCCTTTCAAATAAAAATTCATATTGTGCTTAGTGGATAATTATCGCTGTTTATCATGCTGTTTAGAATTCGTTTATATTATCTGCATTGACAAAAAAAAAAAGAAAAAGACTGATGAAAGGCAAAAGTGCAAAGTGAAGCAAGGCCGTATTAAAAGCGAAACAAATACTTGAATCAATGCAGACACGTGAGAGATGGATAGTTTCCATATGAACAAGAGAAAATTAAGGATACCTTTTATAGTTTAGAACAGGATAATTGCAACAAAATGTGAGGCAAAAAAGAATATGACATGCTTAATCTTAGGGCATTGTTTACTGCACTGTAGGTTGCCATCTTCTGGCGTCACTAAAAAATAATAATGCTAGCCTGTTTTTTTTGGAAAAAACATTAAACAAAACAAAAAAACCCACACGCAATGATGCTGTTGATATACTGTACATATAATGCCAATCTGTAGTGCCAGCCCTTGTGTTGCAAACTGCCAAGCTGTGATGCTACTTTTTAAAGAAAGTAGTAAAAGTTAAAAGAGAAGTATAGACTTTTTATCTTTTCTCCAATTATACTTACCTAGGTGGATACAGCATGGGTCAGTTGCTGAATTTGTCCCCCCGCCGGCTCTAACACAGAGAACCAAGCAAACATACACTACATATCGCTCGGGTCTCACAGCTTTCTGCTCTGCCCCCCAGCACTCACTGGAGCGCTGGGCTGTGGAGAGAGTGGGAGCGGCCGGCTCAGGCTCTCAGCAGCTCGCTGAGAGGCTGAGCCGGGTGCAGCTCCAGGCATGTGGGTGGATCCTGAATTCATTGTCTTAACCACTTGCCGACCGCTGCACGACTATTTACTGCGGCGGTCAGTCCCTACTGGGCAAAGCGACGTAGGGGTACGTCGCTCGCCCACGAGCCTCTAGGGGGCAAGCGCACGCCGCCAGTGGCGCGCTCCCACCCCCGCTCGTTCACTAACATCCCCGCGCAAGGGACCGGCAGCTCCGATGTCCGACGACCACTCGCGATCTCCCGCTGGAGAGGGAGAAAGGCAGGCGGCTAATGTAAACAAAGTCGCCTGTCATTCTCCCTGGTGTAACTGCAGAGACTGTACGATCCTGCTATGTAGGATCGTATGTCTCTGTGGTTACATCACAAGCCACACCCCCCCACAGTTAAAATCACGCCCCTAGGGATACATTTAACCCACTGTTTACCAATAAAGTTAACCCCTTCCCTGCCAGTGTCATTTTTGCAGTAACAGTGCATATTTATAGCTTTATTACTGTAGTAATGTCACTGGTACCCCCAAAAGTGTCAAAAATGTCAGTCAAGGGTCTGATCTTTCCTCCGCAATGTCGCAGTCCCGCAGAAAAAAATCGCAGATCGCCGCCATTACTAGTTAAAAAAAACAATAAAAATGACATAAATCTTTCCCGTAGTTAGTTTTTGGGAGAATTTCATATAAAAATGTGAAAAATATTGTTATTTTTTCAAAATTGTCGCTCTTTTTTTGTTTATAGCGCAAAAAGTAAAAATCGCACAGGTGATCAAATACCACCAAAAAAAAAGCTCTGTTTGTGGGAAAAAAAGGACGTCAATTTAACGACCGAGCAATTGTCCGTTAAAGTCACGCAGTGCCGAATCGCAAAATAGGCCCTGGTCTTTGAGCAGCCAAATCCTCCGGGGCTTAAGTGGTTAATCTTACCCGAGCCGCATCTGGCTCTGTGGCATCAGCAGACAGCCGACTTCAGCCTGCTGTCTGCTGAAAACAGGTCACAGGAGTGCAAAACAAACTGCACTCCTGTGATCCACAGGAGAAGAATAGCTAAATGAGCTTTGGCTGTACTTCTTTAAGACTGTTGTGTACTGGGGCAGGTTGTTGATGATAATAAAGAAAAGAAGATTGTTACAAGAGTTAAGCTGTGTGATCTTTAAAGAAGAAGTACAGCCAAAGCTTGTTTGGCTGTACTTCTCCTGTAGATCACAGGAGTGCAGTTTGTTTCGCACTCCTGTGACCTGGTTTCAGCAGACAGCATCAGGGAACACACTGGCAATAAGGGAAAAGCTGAGCTTACCTCGCAGGCTCACACACATCACATGCTCCTGGTCGGCTGCTCTCTCCGAGTGCCGGCGGGTGGCCAGGCGGGCGGGCAGACAGGCGGGTGGCCGGGCAGGCAGGCAGACAGGCGGGTGGCCGGGCAGGCGGGCAGACAGGCGGGTGGCTGGATGGACAGACAGGCAGGCGAGTGGCCAGATAGGCGGGCAGGCAGGCGCGTGAGCGGGCAGCAGGGGGTTCAGGCGGGTGATATCTCAAAAGCTGGCCGCATCCCCAGCCCACCCACACAACGAGTAGCATATGAGATCCTCTCCCTCAGTGTGCTTCCCCTGTCCGCCCCCTCACCTGGCTCTGCCGCTCTCCCGGTTCTCATCATCCTCCGCCGTCACATCTCTGGCTGGGAAGGCCGCGGCCACCCCAAACCCTCCGGTACAGCAGCACCTGTGTGCTTAAACTTCATTTGTGCAGGAGCCGGAATGGATGCAGCCGACTCGGGGGGGGGGCGACTCTGGCTGGGGAGGAGACTGTGCTGAGCGGTGCTGAATTGAGCAGGAGAGAGGCAACTGGAGGAGCCACCTGAGCACACGGGCAAGGAATTTGAGACTAGGAGCATACAGTGCAGTAGAGCAGGGTGCTTTGCTGTCCACCCCCAGAGATGGCTCTTTCATTAGGAAGCCACGAGGTTTAAAGCAACTGCCTAACTGAAGAGCCATCTCTGCCGCCCCTTACAAATTGGTTAGGCAAACTTCTAAAATGTTAGTAACAGGTTTGAACGAACCTGTACGAACCGGCGGAATCCCACCACTGCTTCTGGGCCCCTGGAATGTGATGACTGTCTTTTATTGCCCTATGGAGTAAACACCAACATTAAACATTTTTGGACTCTCAGTCCATTGCCCTGACACCCTCTTTGCACTTTGTACGCAGGATTTTTATTGCATTCTGTGTTTCATTTTGGGAGACTTCCACTTACTTTCTGTATGGACTGGAAGTGATGGGACATAATCTCTCCAATATATATGTTTTTTGGAATTTGTAAGGACTGTAAGTGATGGAGAATTTTCAAAATGAAGTTTCAGACAGAAACATGAAAAATTGACAGAGATTAAAACCAGGAAATTGGCAATTACAAGACGTGCATGACAAAAAAATTTGTTTTGTTCGTTTTGATTTGTTAATCTAGTTATTTTGTTTTGTTAAATTCGGTTGATTTGTTCAGTTCCTATTCGTATTTGGAATTCATGTTCGGAATTCATATTCAGAATCTGTTTTATGTCTTTTTTAAATTTTATTTGAATTTACCAATTTTATCGATTTGAAACATTTGAATCTATAAATTTCAAATCCGTTGAATCAAAATGTTTTAATTTTATTTTTGGTTCGAATGCGGCAAAGTGAACAAACAAAAGAAAAATCTTCATCAAATGATTACAATGACTCTTTAAATCATCTTTGGCTTAACAAAAACAGCATGGTACTCTAATAACACACACAGTCTTTGTGTAAAGTTCTATTCGAATTTCAGTTTGAATTTTGGGAATTCAGATGAATTTCGTTTCGTTATTTGGAGCATTCAGTAAACTTTGTTTATTCTGTAATTCGGGTATTCGGACATATCCGAATCGACAAAAAATTTAAAATATGTCCGAATATTTATTCAGAGTGAAATGAACCACACATGTCTAGCAATTACATGGTTTAAGTCCACCTTAAGGTGAAATCTAAATGACCCACACCTTACATCCTTAACACCCTCACCTTGCACCGATCATTCAACAAATGATTAATATTATTATTATTACCTGTTTTTATTTCCTCTAAAACAGTTGAGTCCACTGTCAAATGATCCATTGCAGTGTCTCTTCTGGTAGTGGAGATTGGTGACCCACCAGTGCCTGCCATCAACTGGTCAATTGAGATCATCAGTAGCCAGGCACCTAACCCCATACCTTACCACAGATGAAGCCACAGGTCACAGGAAACTGCTAAACTGGATAAGTTGGGGATATTTTGTAAGTCGGTCTGATCAATTTTCTGAGGATCTTCTCCCTGTTGTGGACAACTCAAAGTATATCTAAAGCCATCCTCTCTGCCAGGATGTTGTATTTTGACAACAGGACTCTCTGCTGTAAGAATACACTGATAATCGGCTGCAGCCACTGATTGATGAATGTTTTCCAGCCTGTCCATTTAACAGAGATTGATTGGGCCTAAGGTGGATAAAAATTTGTCTACTCAATAGTAAAAAATGGCTTTAATATAGTTTATACCCCCAAAGCTTGATGAAATCTCTTATATTATATTGTACAATTGATCAATGTCTTATCCATTTTTCTTAATTAAAAATAATTGTATTATTTTGAAAATGTGCATAACATAGAAGCCTCAGAATATTTGCATGCAGTATTTCTTTTGTGTGGCAAAGTGAATTGGTGCTTTTGCACCCAGATACAATATTTTCAAGAATCCCATGTTGACTGAAAGCATCATGCTTTTAAGGGTGGACATGTGCTATGAAAATGTTTTTCCAAAATGTTACCATTCTATGTGTATGTGTGTGTGTGCTGGAACAAGCTAAAGGATCATTAAAGGTGTTTAAATCTAAAGGATCATTGAAAACTTTAATTGATGTTTATTACAGACCTCTGCGGGTGCACAATTGTCATTTTATGAAAGTGTTTGGAATAATTATTGTTGTGATTTTTTATAATGTTTCCCCCCCTTCACTAAAACATGTATTTAACTATTTATGAAGGCAAGTGCAGAGTTTGCCTTTTCTCATAATTTACAACCATAGACTATATGTAGGTACAGTAGGTCTGGGCAAAATAAAATCTCTAGCTATGCAAAAGTTAAAGCTAAACTATTCAAATATTACCTCATAAAGTGGAACTTTACCCCTAACAACCTTTGTAAATTACATTTTTATTGAATTTGACAAAATAAATGTAGCACTGCCCCCTTGAGGACTGCTGGATATTACACTTTCGGGTCCCCCTGGGTTACCGTTAGCAACACTGGCATTCACAATTTAACACTTTACTTCTTGGCTCAGTCAATGATCAGTCCAGGGGTTTGTAGTTGTTTTTGGTGTTTTATTTTAAATAGGGATGGGAGAAGGGAATAGTGGGATACTCCAGATTAACTATGCACAAAGTTGGGTGGACATCTATATGTTGATACAGCCAGGCTGTTGATCCACCTTGCCCCTAGATGGATTTAGGGTTAAGTCTCTTTCAAGATGACTTGATGAACTGCTGTTATCTTCAGGACACTCTCCTAGTATCCTCTCTCTTGACCACTGCCACCCGTCCACTGACAATCCTACGCTGGGGTGGCCTCCCTCAAGTCAGGTCCCTTGACACGATCCCCTGTACTCACGATACTGTTTTTCTAGGGTCTCCAGTGTCTCCCCCTCAGTCAGTTTTCCTGGACGTTTGGGTTCAGTTCCATGACTCTGGCCCTCAGGATGACCTCCTGATGCCACGTGCCATTGCAACAGAGGAGGAGGCAGCCGCCCCCTCCCTCCAGGACTCTGCTCACCAGCCAAAGACCCCGCAGCACATGTGCTCCTGGCTTTTATACAGTATCCCAGAATGCACCAAGACAGCTTGTCTCTACCAATCACCAGGACTGTATCAAAGCCTATGTATTTATTGGTCAGGTTTCCTCCCACTGTCCAACATGCCTCCCAATTGGACCAGTGGGAAAAACTCTGTTAGGCTCAACAAATCACATACTGAGTACACTGAGCAGACCTAACTCACAGATCCTGCTCTCTGCTAGACAGAAAGCAATATAGATTTGCCTGCTGCTCCTCTGATAGGCAGACAGAGCCAAAAACTATACTCTCTCACTAGCACCTACCTAGGAGGGTGCTACATAAAACACACCCTACATTGATACACAAAAGTGTACAAAAAAACAACACGCTATAGTGGAATATCAAACCAATACAAAATTAAAATAAAAAATAAACTAGACATTTGCATCACAGAACACGCACCAATCAAACCGCCAACTGGGGGAGGATGATTATCCAGCTGGTGAAACTGCCAACCGGAGGAGGATGATTATCCAGCTAGTAAGATGTTACCCTATTACATCAGAAATAGAAGGGTAAGTGCAAAAGTTCCCACATTACCTTCCCCACCTGGTGAACACCACCCCACACAATAATTCAGCCAATATAAGGCAGGTCTAAACGACATTCCATTCACCCTAAAGTTACTGTAAAATAACTATTGGATACCAACAGGAAAAAGGCATTGAGAGACATAGGAATAGTACCACATATCAATCTGAGACTGTATCAGAAGATGAGATCCAGCCCCCCCAAACCTTGTCAAAATTGGTAAGGACCCCCTGCTTTATTCACTAAAGATTTTCAGGTTGCCAATGTTGGCATGGAAGAGTGTTCTTTAGCAAGGAACATGCATTCCCCATTAATAATTATTCAACCAAAATTGATGTGTGTGCTGTAAATTGTCTCCAGCATTGCCCCTGTTCCTTCTTGCAAGGAGGCTGCCATTTTGCTGATGCTCCTGCAGAGCCCCTAAGCAGCAGTAAATCTTTAGTCTGTCAACAGATCCGCCTCTACTTGCTCTTATTTTTGAGACAGTGCAAAAAATTAAAGAGCAACTGAGCATGTGAAGAGCAGGGTGAGACATTGGGGTTGATTTACTAAAGGCAAATAGGCTGTGCACTTTGCAAAGTGCAGTTGCACTCTGCAAGTACAGTTGATCAAGAGCTTAGTAAATTAGGTAAATCTTCACTTTGCAAAGAATACCCAATCACATGCAAGGAAAATTAAAAAAGAAAACTACATTTTTGCTTACACATGATTGGATAAAGTCAGCCGAGCTTTTGCTCATTTACTAAGCTCTGGAGCAGCTGCACTTGCAGAGTGCACAGGCTATTTGCCTTTAGTATATGAACCCCAGTGTAATACTGGTTTTTAAACAGTATATGCACTTATGTTTAATGTTTTAAATAGCTATGCCTACCAAAGAGGCTATCTAGCAGGACTTAATTTTCTGACTAAAGTTACTCTTAAACTCAAAAAAAGTAACTTATATTGCTCTCAGCCTACTCAATTTAGAGTGCGACTTTGCAGTGTGACTTTGATGCAAGTTTGAGTGCAATTTAGATATGACTTTACACTTTCTGACTGAAAGTCACAATAAAAGTCTAATCAAAATAGTGCAGGCACCTTTTCAAAGTCGCTGCAACTTTGTGTATAAAGGCACATGGCAAGTCGACTGGTGGAAACTGAGCCTTAGATGGGTTTCTCAGTGAACACATGTACAGGGATATTGAAAACAGTAGTGACATAAACACACACACATTTGTGACATTCAGTAATAAGGCTGTAAATGCCTAAGAATCTTTGAAAAATATCCAGTCTGCTGAAATGGCATAAAACACTTGATAATATTGTGTTTTTACTATTTTAATTTCTTTTAACATGCATATTCTGTCAATTCCTAAAGCCCCTTTTCACCCATCCAGCACCTTTTTTTCCTACCTTCTGAGGCATGTTTTACAAACCTAACTCTGCCATCTTTGCAGATGCAGGAAATTGGTAATCCAGCCCTGCAATTGTGCCCATGCTGTCTGGTCCTCGATTGTCCTCTTTTGCTGATGTCAAAGCTGAGACCTCCCTTCTGGATCCTGGTCAAATTCATGGGAGGCACAATAGCTCCATTGGAGCTAAGGAGAAAAGTAGGACTTTAAATGAAACATAAAATGCATATGTCTCCATCCCTGTATAAAATATATTGAACGAGGTGTAAGTATTTCTATTTGGCCATTTCTGTACTATCTTTCACTGCACACCTCTGCTTTATCCTTTCCCTATGGATTCATTTCACACTGGTAATGGATTTCCATTATTGGGCACTACTACAGTATATACTTTAATTTATTTAGTCACATTATTATTTGTTTTCTGTAAGGAAGTCCATTTCATCATCATCCCTACTTCTCATCCTATCCCTTATTTTACATAGTTACATAGTTTGTGAGGTTGAAAAAAGACAGTGCATTACTTTACATTTTTCAACATTAAACCTCATCTGCCATGTAGTTGCCCACTCCATTATTATGTTCATATCCGCTTGTAAGGTTTCCACATCCTGCATAGAAGATATTGGCATGCTTAGTTTAGTATCATCCGCAAATACTGCGATTGTACTCGATATCCCCTCCTCTAGATAATTTATGAATAAATTAAACAGGATTGGCCCCAGGACAGAACCTTGGGGGACCCCACTTTCCACATCCACCCAATCCGAGTACTCCCTATTAATCACCACCCTCTGGACTTTCCCTTGGAGTCAGTTCTCTATCCAGGTACTCACCCTATGGTCCATACCTACACTCCTTAGTTTGTACAGTAAGCGTTTGTGGGGAATGGTGTCAAAGGCTTTTGCAAAGTCCAGATACACCACATCCACAGGCTTTCCTTTATCTAGGTGGCAGCTCACTTCATTGTAGAAGGTTAATAGATTGGCTTGGAAAGAACGGGATATATCTCGGCCCCTATTTAAATATTGGTATCACGTTGGCTTTTTTCCAATCAGCTGGCACCATTCCTGTCTGTAGACTATCCTTAAAGATCAAGAATAATCATCTGGCAATCACCTGGCTGAGCTCTTTAAGAACCCTCGGATGCAAGCCATCCGGTCCCGGTGATTTATTTATGTTAAGTTTCTCTAGTTTAGTTCTAAGTCTATCTTCTGTTAGCCATGGCGGTACTTTCTGAGGTGTATTATTTCGTTTAGCATTACAAGCTGGGTTAGTGTAGCCCCCGATTCTTTTGTGAAGACTGAAGAGAAGAAATTATTTAACACTTCCACCTTTTCTCTGTCCTCTGTGGCCATATTTCCTTTGTCGTCTTTTATGGGGCCAATGTGTTCTGACTTCGCTTTCTTACTGTTGATATACTTAAAGAATTTCTTGGGGTTCTTTTTACTCTCTTCCACTATATGTCTCTCGTGTTCTATTTTAGCCACCTTGATTTCGTCTTTACATTTCTTATTACACTCTTTGTAATGCTTGAATGCTGCCAATGACCCCTCAGTCTTGTATTTTTTGAAGGCCTTTCCTTTAGTTTTAATATGCATTTTTATGGTGGAGTTTAGCCACCCAGGGTTCAGTTTTGCTCTTTTAAATTTATTTCCCTTTGGAATGCACTGGCCAATCCCTTTGTTTAGTATACTCTTGAAGCACTCCCATTTTTTCCTCCATTTTCTTTGTTCCCAGGGTTCTATCCAATTTGATATTTTCTAGCAGAGAGCGCAGTTTCAGGAAATTGGCTCTTTTGAAATTCAGTGTCCTTATATTACCCTTGTGTTTCCTATTACTATGATTAATACTGAAACAAATTGACCTATGGTCACTGTTTCCTAAGTTGCCCCGTATCTCTATATCTGTGAGAAGGTCTGTATTGTTGGTAATCAGTAGGTCAAGTACCACATTGTTTCTTGTCGGTGCGTTCACCATCTGACTCATAAAATTGTCCAGCAAAACATTTAGGAACTGCGGAGCCTTGGCTGAATGCGCTGTTCCTTCTGCCCAGTCTATATCTGGATAATTAAAGTCCCCCATTATAATGACATTTCCCATCCTTGCTGCCAATCCTATCTGTAAAAGGAGGTCTACCTCCCCCTTCCTCCCTCTGATTGGGGGGCCTATAGCATACGCCCAATATTACCTTTCCTATAGTGCATTCCCTTTTAAGTTCTACCTATAGGGATTCCGCCTCGCCCATAGCTCCATTATTAATATCATCCCTCATATTTACCTGTACACTGTTCTTAATATACAGACATACCATTCCCCCTTTTTTACCTTCTCTATCCCTGCGATAAAGGGAATACCCCTGAATGGTCGCCATCCAATTACGAGAGCTGTCGATCCAAGTCTCTGTTATCCCCACAAAATCGAAGTCCTCCTCAAACATCAGCAGCTCCAGCTCTCCAATCTTGTTGGCCAGGCTTCTGGCATTGGTATACAAACCTCGTAATTCCTACCGGTTGCATATATCCTCGTTTGATGTTGTTTTTAGGCTGCTCTTGTGATTTTTCCCCATAACCACCTTGGGTTTAGGAGCTCTGAACACCCTACCGCTAATGTCCCCATTTGTGCCCTCTGAATCTTGCTCCCCACTGGCTAATTATACATCTGTACCCTCCCACCCATCACCTAGTTTAAAAGCCCCTCTAACTTTTTGGCCATCCTCTCACCCAGTATGGCTGCACCCTCCCTATTTAGGTGCAATCCGTCCCTACCAAAGAGATGTCGGCCCAGTTCAACAGGAACCCGAAACCCTCCTTACTACACCAGCTCCTCAGCCACTAATCTCCTGCTGCCTCTCTGGTGTGGCTCGAGGTACAGGTAGTATTTCTGAAAATACTACCTTGGAGGTCCTACTCCTAAACTTAGCACCTAAGCCCCTGAAATAATTTAGGACTCTCCATCTTCCTCTGTGTACCATGACAGCTGGGTATTCCCCAGCCCCACCCAATAATCTGTCCACCGATCCGTGATGTGCCGAACCCGAGCGCCCGGTACACAACAGACTGTTCGGCGCTCACGGTCTTTGTGACAGATTGCACTGTCTGTCCTTCTAATGATTGAGTCCCCTACCACCAGCACCTGTCTTTTCTTCCCCTTTCTCCCAGCCTCACTGGAGGAGTTCTTCCCCTGGCAGCTAGGGGCGTTGCTCTGCTTTAGCAATGCTGGTGCCTGACTGGTTTCCCCAACATCACGCAACGGGGCGTATTTATTGGGGTGCTCCAGCCCAGGATCGGCCTCCTTGCCTTTTTCCCTTCTACCCTTCCTAACTGTCACCCATCTACTCTGCTCTGATGCCTGCACCTCCGTTTCTCCGCCCACCTCTGTGCAGGCCCCTGCCTGCACCTGACGGGTACGATCCCAGCTCTCCTTCGGTATGGACATTCGTCTCAGTGTTGCCAGCTGCTTCCCTAGATTCAGGACCTGAGCTTCCAGGGAAGCAACGTGCTTACATTTTGTGCATTTGTATTCGCCCTCGATCGCACGATCGAGGAACGCATACATATCACAACATGTACACCGAATCGCATCTCCACACCCGCCGGCCATTGTACCCACTAATCTAATCTAATGGGGATTCAGTAATTTAAGTCTATCCTGTGTGGCTGTTTTCTAGCTTCCTAACTGCTTTCTCACCCTCCGGTACTCCGCTACACTCACTGACACTCCCAGACACTCAGGTACTCACAGATACTCCCAGACACTCACATGTACTCCCAGACACTCACAGGTACTCCCAAACACTCACTGGTACTCCCAGACACTCACAGGTACTCCCAGACACTCACCGGTACTCACAGGTACACACAGCACTGTCAGTCGCAGAGCACAGTCAGTCGCAGAGCACAGTCAGCCGCAGAGCACAGTCAGTCCCAGAGCATGCAGAGCACGGTCAGTCGCAGAGCACAGTCAGTCACAGGGCACAGTCAGTCGCAGGACACAGTCAGTCGCAGGACACAGTCAGTCGCAGGTCACAGTCAGTCGCAGAACACAGTCAGTCGCAGATCACAGTCAGTCAAAGAGCACAGTCAGTCGCAGTGCGCGCAGAGCACGGTCAGTCGCAGAGCTCAGTCAGTCGCAGGAAACAGTCAGTCGCAGGTCACAGTCAGTCTCAGAGCATAGTCAGTCACAGAGCATTCAGTCGCAGAGCACAGTCAGTCACAGAGCACAGTCAGTCGCAGAGCACATTAATAGGTACTCACAGGCACTCAGGTAGTAATAGGTACTCACAGACACGCAGGTAGTAATAGGTACTCACAGATACTCAGGTAGTAATAGGTACTCAGACACTCAGGTACTACTCTACACCCACAGTTATAGCCAGTTACAGTTCAGTTACAGTCACAGTCAGTCACAGTACAGTTACAGTCACAGTACAGTTACAGCAGTTACAGTCACAGTACAGTTAGTCACAGTACAGTTACAGTTACAGTCAGTCACAGTGCAGTTATAGTCACAAACTATTCCCTCTGACTTCCCCCCCAGCGGCCAATCAGCTGATCGGTCACCTACTCACGTCCTGGTCCTCCTTCAGTCCCTCTGGGTCCTCTGCCGCTGCCGCCACCGCTCAGATGATACTCCCCTTCAGTCAATGGTCACCTCGGTTCCCCCGAGATCTCCTGCACCCGCACCGGCTCCCCCGCAGCTCCTTCTCCTCCTCCTCTCTCAGCACACAGCACACTGCCTGCTCGCACACACACACACACACAAGTTCCTGCTTCCGGTTCCGGTTTCCGGCTTCTCGCAGTGCCTCCTCCTCCTTCTCGCAGTGTGTGCGCTCTTGGCTTTGACCAGTCCCCATAACACAGTTCCCGGAGTAGGCGTTTTTAGCAGCCTGCAGCATGCGGTCTCAAAGTCTCCATACTCCATGGTATGTAAGTATAGTTGGGGGTGAGGGTTTGGGTTCTCTTATATCTCCCTCGACCTCTTCTTTTCTTACATATTATCTTTTTCTATTTTGGGTACAATATTTATTTACATATTTATGCATTGTTTTATAGCTTTGGATGCATCTTTCCCTGAAGAAGGGTTCATTAACCATGAAACGCGTTGGGCATATTTGGATGCACCTTTACAGTTCTATACAATTAATTTATCCTTGTTTTACTTATTACCCTGATTTTTCATGATCTTTTTCCAACATGGATTTATTGTCCTACCACCATTGGGCGCAATGTGCTATGCTGTGGTGCAGCTTGTTGGCATGTGTGTTTTATATGCATGGATCAATGTGATTTTGTTTTATCACTGTCTTTATAAGATGCATGGATATACTGTACAAGTGTATATGTTATGTCAGCTACTATTCAACACCAATATGTCAATCTACTGTTTTTACTGTTTTTTTATACCAATAAATGGATACATTGTTCATATTTTGACTCATTACTTAGTCATGTTGTGCATACCTCATTCAAAGTCCCAAACCCCACCCCCCCCCCCCTTCTTCAATAGCTGCATTGGGGCTGCTTTTAAACACAGACAGAGTTCTATTAAAATGAGGACCTGAAGTTTGAAATTCTGATATGCATACATGGAAGCTAAAAGGATGACTATACATCAAGTAGGTAGGGATGTGGATGCCTAATAATTTAAGGTGGTATTAAACCCCAAACCGCAAATTTAATATGTTGCAGCTCATCTGTGGTGGCTGCATAGTTTTATTTTTCTTTTTTACAGGTAATCGATCCAGTAACACATATCCTGTATTATAATGCCCCTACTCTGGATAAAGGAGCACAGGGGGCACAGCAGACATCAGCATTATCAATCGGGGGGGGGGGGGGAGTGTTAGATGTATTCAATGTATTAGAAGATTTAAATACAATAACAAAATAAAGCAGAAGTCTAGCTCACACTGCAGTTACACAATAAGTTATAGCAAAAGTTTATTTTTCCTTTTGGGATAAAGGTTTTACATTCATTAAAAAAAAAATTGATGTAAGCACAGTGATACATGGTCTGTCTCTATCCTCTTAACCGATACATTTGTAGAAGAGCTTGTTCTGTTGAAAAACAACAAACGTACAAGCCAGATCACCAGGTGAAAATCAAAGAAGTTAAACCTAAAAAAGGAAACTAATGCAGCTACCACATCTAAGAATTTTATAAAAAAGAAAACAAATGTAGCTACCACATTTAAGAATTTTATAAAAAAGAAAACAAATGCAGCTACCACATCTAAGAAATTTAAGGTGCAATAAATGTTTGCTTCTGAGTTTAATACTGCTTTAAGAATGGTGGAATGGTGACTATTAAAGCTATTTCTATACCAGTTTTTTTTAATCCTTAAAACAGTGACAGAATTGATCCAGTTCATAAATATTTGAATTTTATTATCATATATCCTGATTAACAAATGTAATTGTATAAATTGCGCATATTCATCACAGTTGTCGTCTATATTAACAAGTCCAGATTTGTTCCTTTTATGCATGTTTAATGTGCATCCATCTTTCATTATATAAATCATTTATAGCACATCATCTGCAACCTTCATTATTTTTTATTGTAAATTAATTGACAAATGAGCGCCTGCAAAAGTTCAGCTTCTAAATGTAATGTACTTCTTGTCCTTGATAGTATGGAAGAACGACTGTGCAGGCAGCAATATCAAAACACTTAAACTGATGTTGGCCTCGATGCGACCTTTGTCTTTTCAATCAGAGAATCGAGTTAGTGGGAATACATACTGATGTTATTTCCAGCTTTACTGCTGAATGCACTGTAGGAAACTCCATCTGTGTCAGCTATCACTTGCCATATTCCTACACACACAAGGACCTTTGTGTTTTGTAATGATCCAAGTCCATTCTCTATCACTCTCCAATGATCTGAAAAATAAGTATTTTAGAGCTGTCCTTCAATACAAAACTCAACACACATACAATAAAAGTGTACTTGTCAGACTGGTGGCCAAGTAACAAAACGGAGTGTGCAGGAACCAGACAATAGTAACTTGTCGTCTATTAAAGTTGTTTACAAATGCTGGTAAAACACACACACTGTATATATATATATATATATATATATATATATATATATATTGAGAACTCGCTTTAAACAGTAGAGCTTTTAAAGGCATAGATAATTGCTTTTCTTCTTTTCTAAGGGCTTTTCTTGCCCAATTTTATTAAAAGAAAATTCCAGAAAATACAAAACCTGAGTATAAGGGGTATAAGCATTGCTCTTCAATCAAAAAACAACATTCAGCCTCCTGGCTTACACCAACAGAACTGCTTCTCCGACCTTACTCTTTAGACCCCTGTCTGTCACTAACAGACAGTCTTCACATACTAGTTAAAGAGGAAGTAAAGTAAAAAAAAAAAAACGAAAAAAAAAAGCCCTGTAAAGAGAAAGGCATGATGAGCTAGTATGCATCGCATACTAGCTCATTATGTAGTACTTACCTTAAAACGAAGCCCCCGCCGTGCTGCCACCTCAGCGACAGGACGGCGACATGTCCTGCCGTCCCGCTTCCGGGTTCGCGTCCTCCGGCCATCTGATTGGCCGGAGGCGCGATTACATCACTCCCGCGCATGCGCGTGGGAGCCGCCGTTCACGGCACTGAGCTCTGAAGGAACGGCACGGGTGGCCGTTCCCTCAGAGCGCCTGCGCCGATGACGTCATCGGCAGTTTGCGCTGTAAATATCTCCTAAACGGTGCAAGTTTGGGAGATATTTATAGCACCTATAGGTAAGCCTTAATATAGGCTTACCTATAGGTAAGAGTTATACAAGAGGGTTTACAACCTCTTTAAGGTCCCTATGCTAAGCAGCACCTTGTTGCTCTGGCTCCCACCTTTCTCTCCTAGGTGGAGCTTTCCTGACTCCTGGGCAGAGACCTCCTTTGTCTACTGGGGTGGATCCTAGAATGATGATCGGGTCTCTACAAAAAGCTCTGAAACAATCTGTACAATCACATGTGTACAATCAGTCATATAGTCATATCATGGATGGTATGCATCTCTCAATTAGACCATCTGAGATTTCCTTTGGTGACTTAACTGCTTTGCGAATTAGGCCCTCTAATAATTGGTGATGTCTGAACTTTTAATTGAGCCAAATTCTTTTTTTTTTTCTTTAGTCAGCCAGTTGCAAATGATATTTCGACTTCAATATGTTGTTCTTAAAGTGATTGTAAACCTCAGACATGAAATATAAACAAAGCATATCCCTCTATAGTGTGTACGTATCTCAGTTAAAAGCACTAAGGGGTTGATTTGCTAAAACTGGAGAGTGCAAAATCTGGTACAGCTGTGCCTTGTAGCCAATCAACTTCTAATGCCAACTTGTTCAGTTAAATGTTGTAAAAAAGAACCTGGAAGCTGACTGGTTTCCATGCAGAGCTGCACCAGATTTTGCATTTTCCAGTTGTAGTAAATCAACCCCTAAAGCCCGGTACACACGTACCGATTGTCGGCCGCAAATATTCGGCCGCCGACCGATCGGCCGATTGTAGGCTT
Organism: Pelophylax lessonae; assembly: GCF_965119305.1. NCBI lineage: Eukaryota > Metazoa > Chordata > Amphibia > Anura > Ranidae > Pelophylax > Pelophylax lessonae. The sequence continues at coordinate 504,870,156 of NC_138770.1, read as the reverse complement.
GTTAGTATGATTCTTCCGACAGCCGACAGCGCATTTTCGGCCGAACAGAATCGGTCATGCAGGCATTAAAATTTTTGTAGGCCGACAACAGAACGGCCGATTGTGCGTCAGTCAGTACAGATTTTGGCCGACAATCAGCAGATTTGCAAGACTGGGCATGCTCAGAGAAGAAAAAAAACACGGAAAGTTAACCATCACATGACATCACTTCTGCAGTCGGCTGTTGTTGGCCGACAAAATTCGTGTGCAGTCTTTTGCACTTTTCAGCGGACAAGACAGCCCTGGACAAAAGACGGCCGATCGTTCGGCCGACGATCGGTACGTGTGTACGGGGCTTTAAGCCCCGTACACACGTACGGTACACACGTACCGATTGTAGTCAGTACAGATTTCGGCCGACAGACAGCAGATTAGCAAGACTGGGCATGCTCAGAAAAGAAAAAAGACAAGGAAAGTTAACCATCACATGACATCACTTCTGCAGACAAAAGACGGCCGATCGTTCGGCCGACGATCGGTACGTGTGTACGGGGCTTTAGTGTCATTTCATGTCAGTGATCACTTCTGGCAAATTTCCCTGACACCAAGAGAAAAATGGTGACAGAGGAGGGAGCTCCACCGGTTGACAACCTCAGCTCTGTTGCTGTGAGCTGTGTGAAGGGGGATTGTCTCTCCCCCCAATCAGCTCTAAGAGCTCTCCTCAATGAGCTCTGCAAAGTGTGACTTCAGCTCTCCTCGCCCTTTTCTCTAAACTCTCCAACAAGCTTATAAATTCAGCAGTGTGAACAGATGCAGAGAAGAGAAGACTACAGATAGACAGATACAACATATTTGTTTAATCTTTGTCTATCATCTGAGGATAGTCCCTTCATTGGGTAATGTGACAAATGTGGGTCAGAGCACTGCCCTCTTCACCAACTTGTGACAAATGCTGGTCAACCTCACACCGCGCTGTCACTGATATGCAACAATGACACTCTCAGCCTCACTCAGCACAAAGATTTTTCAGCTTGCAGGATCACAATACAAGTGCCAACAGACTGAAAGCGATCATCACTGGGTCTAGTTAACTTAAAAATGAACCCTTTAACCACTTTAAGACCGGAGGATTTTGCTGCTGAATGACCAGGCCACTCTTTTCAACTTGGCACTATGTGACTTTAACTGACAATTGCGTTGTCATGCGATGCTGTACCGAAACAAAATTTACGTTACTTTTTTTCCCCACAAACAGAGCTTTCTTTTGGTGGTATTTGATAACCTCTGCACTTTTTTTATTTTTTGCGATATTGATAAAAAAATTGCAAAAATTTTGTGAAAAATTGACATTTTCTACTTTGACAGTTAAAATATATGCAATATATTACATTTTTGTCATATATATTTAGGCCAAAATGTATTTAGCTACATGTCTTTGACAAAAAAATTCTCAATGAGGTATGTTTTTTTACACTTTAAGACCGGAAGATTTTACCCTCTTCCTGACCAGGCGATATTTTGTGATTCGGCACTGCGTTACCTTAAAGGACAATTGCGTGGTCGTGCGACGCTGTACCCAAATGAAATTTACTTCCTTTTTTCCCCCACAAATAGAGCTTTCTTTTGGCGGTATTTGATCACCTGTGCGATTTTTAATTTTTGGAAAAAAAGCGACAATTTTGAAAATTAAAACAATATTTTTCACATTCGGATATATAAAATTCACCCTAAAAAATTTAAAAATCAAAATGTTTTAACATTTTAGGCCAATTTGTTTTCTGCTACATATTTTTGGTAAAAAAAAAATTGCAATAAGCGTATTTTGATTGGTTTGCACAAAAGTTATCGCGTTTACTAACTACTGGAAAGATTTGTCATTTTTATTGTTTTTTTACTAGTAATGGCGGCGATCTGGAATTTTTTTGCGGGACTGTGACATTGCTGCAGACAGATTGGACCCCTAACTGACATTTTTTACACTTTTGGGGGGACCAGTGAAATTACTACAGTAATCAGTGCTAAAAATATGCACTGTTACTGTAATAATGACACTGGCAGGGAAGGGGTTAACACTGTTGGCGATCAAGGGGTTAAATGTATGCCTCATGCTTACTGACATGTTTGGGGGGGAAGGGGTTCTGTGACAGAGACAGAGATTGCAGGTTCAGCTATGCTGAATCCTGTGATCTCTCCCTGTCTGTCACAGAGAAGATCCGCCTGCTTTGTTTACACAAGCAGGCGGATTTTCTCACTGTTTCCCCAATGATCGTGGAAGAGAGATGGTAATCGCCGTCTCTCCTCCTCCGGCCCGACTCCCGCTGTGTCTGAACACAGCAGGAGCGAGCCTCCGGTGGCACGCGTGCGCTGCAGAGACAGCAGGGAATCCAGCGACATAGGTTTACGTCGCTGGACCCAGGGCTGCCACTGTGCTGCAGTCTTAAACTGGTTAAACTACCACCAACCAAAAATAATAAACGTTCACAATATGAGCAATAGCAATTATGATTTTAGATAAATGTCTATACACACAATGTCACCATAAACAAGTATATCCAGAGATTTACCATGTAGTAGTGCTCTTCAAGAGTAAGGGATTCTATAAGTTTGCGTTAGTGCATTAGAGGCAATTGTAACACTTTTCAAAATATTCTTTAAACAATAAAATGTAAAAAGGGTGAAAATAAAAATTTTACATAGAAAACAAAGAGACAGCAATACAACAGCAAAACAAAAGGGTTGCAAAATTAAAATACAGATCAAGTTCTGGTTTCAGCAAAGTTCAATCAATGAGCAAAGTGAAAAAGTGGCTTTCATAAACTTGACAGATCGTCCTTCTTGTTAATGGTAAAACAAAGCTGTCAACATGCAGTGCAGCCTCCTTTTCTTGTCCGTGAGAGGAGGATTGTCAGAAATGATCTGATCAATCAAGAGGCTGAGAGGTGGCCATGGGATGTCTCTGTGTTTACGATCATGCCAAAAAAAAACAGTTTCCTGTACCTAGGTATTAATATTTTTGAAAGCCGAAATGTTACAATCTTCTAACTTAAATTTTATGGTCCAGTGTGCAAATACCTTTATAATAGATTTAAATATGACAGGTTTCAGATGTCTTCTTTACCTAGGAGGGGTAATGTATCTCATTGACTCTCTATAACATCTAAAAAAAAAAAAAAAAAAAAATATATATATATATATATATATATATATATATATATATATATATATATATATATATATATATATATATATAAGATATTTTATTTTGTTATATCATCTAAGATAAGAGTGTTTGGACTTAAAACATTACTAATTAACTAGTGGAGGTAAATGTGTCCTTATCCTGGCTGTTATGTTATTATGTTATGAGTTATGAGTATGAATTATGAGTTATGAAGTTATCCTGAAGTTATTCATCCTAACAAGACAGAAATGTGTATTGCTAAAGACTCCAGCTAAAGTATTTACGATGGGTGATCTGGCAGGATATCTGTTTGTTTCCGGGTTGCTCAAGCTTGTGAATTTCTTTTAAACGTTTTTTATTAAAGGCAAAAGAAACATGGTACAGCAAATGCAGTGGAACAGAAGGTACATGCCTAGGTAAAACAAGGCTCATTGAAATACAAAACTGCTGTATATAACACACAAACAACATGTAGTAAATGCAATACGTATATGGGATCGACCCGGTGTCCCATCTGGGATGCAATGGGGGTGCGCTCAAGCTGTAGGTGTGGCCGAGGCCATGCTGCATGGATGGACCCCCTCTCAGAAGGGGTCTCAACCAAACCAAAGTATAGCTCTAAAGTGGGTACACCAGGGGCCGAGTTCAAGCTTGTGAATTTGATGGTTTTATGAAGGCACCTAGACTGAAGTGTCGATTCAGCTTAAAGGTGTGAGAGGGTCTTCATGTGTCCTCTCAAGGATGGTAAGAATGTATTGTTCTGCAGCTAAGTGTTGTTATTGTGTATACTGGAGGGATGAGGGCTAAAGGTTACTTCAGCTATGTCTCTTATTCTGAAAGATGGCATGGGGGTAACTGAGACCTGGACAACATGGTCGCCGCATGCAGCTTTTTATGTACCTAGTACACACGACCCTTACAGGTATATATAAAGGTTTGCAACCACTTTAAGGACTTCGTTTTCTATGTCCTGGGTGCTTTTATAAAGTACTGGTACATGTAATTTGATATAAATTGGATTCTTATCTTTAGGAACTGAGAATAGCGAATCCGAATCAACAGCAGTGGCAACATTTAAGTTACTTCTCCATAAGCAGCCAGCTTAGGTTTAAAGCCTTTTTGATGTACTCTGAATCTAGGAAAGTTACAAGGAGACCCTATAGAAGTATTGTAATTTATTTTATTTTTTTTGGACATTTAAAGTGTTCCTTAAGCAGGACCCTGCATTTACTATACCTGGTCTTTCACAGTACACAGAACATGGAAATGCAATTATTTTAGTAAATATAAACTGCTAAATGCCTTTTCCCATCAGCAGTTAGAGCAGTCTTGTGACTTCTATCAGTGTCTGTTTGTCCCATGAGGCTGCAGGGCCGCTGGCCTCCTGTTTGGAGAGTGCTGATTGGTCTGTGCTGATCACATGCAATCTCCCAAGAAAAAAACTCTCTAGCAATACACACTAAACGGAGCATGTGCAGCTTGACCCCCAAGGCTCTGCTTTATCAGAAGATAGTTTGGGGACTGTGGAAGATGAGAAGGATCAGAGAAGACAGGATCAAATAGCCTTTTTACACAATGCAGAGGATTAACCCCCCTTAGATTCCACAAGGAGTATAACAAGCAAGCTTTACTGCATATACAGACTGATTTTACTGTTGTGGGTTTATTATATCTTTAAGTTACTTGTTTTACCTATTTTTTATTAAATAATAGGTAAGAGTCTGTTTTTTTTTTTTAATATACATTAAGCAAAACTTATGGAATTATATATACAAAAGATTTAAAAAGCATAAAAATTGTTTCTGTAGATAAGAAGGGGAAAACTGTACACATGTAGTAGCATCTTGTAGTATTCAGTTACATATGCTGAGAATTGTGCAATTTCTAAAATAAAAAATTCTATTGCATGCTGCTATTTACTGTTACTCGTGTAGTTTACTCCACAGGTAGTTATTTGTTACATCTGTTTGACAGTCAATTGATTCTCTTAACAATGAATTGCTTTTCAATGTAAGTAGCATGATTAAGCTACACAAAATATAGCTCTAGCCTAATGAGGTGACTTCTAGCAGGTAGTTAAATCTTTCAGTAGCAAAGAAATAAAAATTGCCAATATAGCCTAATGAGGTGAGAAGAAGAAAGGTAGAGAGGAGCTAATAGAAAGAAACTAGTTATGATTAACCACTAGATTAATGCATTTTGTATATAAACATTTTTAGCCGCAGCTTCTGTGGCATGAGAATATTAATCTACTTTGAAGCTGTGATGTAACCCTACATTTGATATCACTGACAGCAGCAGGTATCACAATAATGATCAGTAATCAATCAGCCTAGTTCTTGATTGTGTTATCATCAGGCAGCTAATCATAGTGGCTATTTACAGAACGTAGACATTTGTTTAGAGGAAAGAAGTACAGTGTCAGAAACCATTACATTGTATAGAAAAAAAAAATAAAGAATTAAAACAAATTCTAAAGTTTGATTAACCACTTTACCTCTGCTCACAGTAATATTACTGCGGCAGAGTGGCTCGTTATCGTCTGACGACGTAGTACTACGTCGCCAGACACTCCCCCTTCTGGGCGGCGCTTGCGCGCCGCCGGAGGCTCGCTCCCGCTGTTTTCATTCACAGCGGGAGTCGGGCCAGGGGAGGAGCAGCGGCGATTGCCGCTGCTCTTACCCGATCGTCGGGGATCGAGTCTGGAGATCCGCCCGCTGTGTGTAAACACAGCGGGCGGATCTCCATAGTGACAGGGAGTGACAGATCGGACTTTTCAGCATAGCTGGACATCCGATCTGTCCATGACTCACTCAGTCACCTCCCCCCCTACACGTCAGTAAGCACCAGGCATACATTAACCCCTCCCTCTCCAATAAAATTAACCCCTTCCCTGCCAGTGTCATTTTTACAGTAACAGTGCATATATATAGCACTGATTACTGCAGTAATGTCACTGGTACCCCCAAAAGTGTCAAAAATGTCAGTCAAGGGTCCGATCTGTCCGCCGCAATGTCGCAGTCCCGCAAAAAAAATCGCAGATCGCCGCCATTACGCGTTAAAAAAAAAACACCAAAAATGACAGAAATCTTTCCCTTTGTTAGTAAACGCAATAACTTTTGCGCAAACCAATCAAAATACGCTTATTGCGATTTTTTTTACCAAACATATGTAGCATAAAACAAATTGGCCAAAAATTTTAAAAAAAATTGGTTTTTACATCTTTTTTGGGGGGAATTTCATATAAAAAAAATGTTAAAAATATTGTTATTTTTTCAAAATAAACGCTCTTTTTTTGTTTATAGCGCAAAAAGTAAAAATCGCACAGGTGATCAAATACCACCAAAAGAAAGCTCTGTTTGTGGGAAAAAAAGGACGTAAATTTCGTTTGGGTACGGCGTCGCACGACCGCGCAATTGTCAGTTGAAGTCGCACAGCGCCGAATCGCAAAAAGTGGCCTGGACGGAAGACAGCAAAATCCTCCGGTGGTAAAGTGGTTAAAAAAAGTGTGAAAATATTTTTTTACATTTATCAGTTTACAAGGGAAAAAACATGTGAAGTGCCTTTATTAAACTTGTGCACCAAATAAAAGCCTTACATGTGGTTAAAAATGAAAAAGATGATTTAGGTAGGCAGCCATAGAGTTATCACCATGTAAATACATATACATATAAATATAAATAAATACAAATATGTATATAAATACATATAAATATATAAAATATAAATATGTATATAAATACATATACTGAAGCCTCTAAATTCGGTCTAAGGTTCAATCAAATCTGCTCATGAAAGAGTTAATTGATAAGTGTTCTTTTAAAGTAATTCATCTGAACCTTTTATGGAAAACATTGCAGATTTTTTTCACTTCAACATTATGGACTATTTTGTTTAGATCAGTGCTATAATATCCCAAATAAATACATTTAACACCATAAAAAAATCTAAGGAGGTAAATACTTATGCAAATGTATTATAAATTGATGTTGTTTATTGTCTGAGATTAAGATTGCAAATTCATCTGTCATGATGAATTTTAGTAATAAGTCAACCATAATAAATAAAACATACCAGCAACATCATTTAAATGCTTCATATTGGTGCAGAAGACAATTTTAATAATTCCAGAGCTTGATAAGCATTGCATTAATATTAGCTTTCACAGCTTCACAATAACCATTATTTACATGACAGTTGCAAAGGGTTATGGAAATATGCCCAGTAAAACATTTTGTCACAATGACTGATCTCATCCCTAGAGCATCAAGGTTTGCAATTAGAAGCTCAAAACAATTCAAAGCAAAAAGATATATGTAATGCAAAACAATACAAATGTGTCAAGATTCTCTTCTTGCATAATTACTGGGTTCCACTGAGGGCATTCAAAGAATCCAGCAACAATAAAGGCAATGTCCTTAGTGGACCTTTTATATTAGTATTTTGCACTGAAATGGGAAATAATGTATGACCTGTAATAAAATACTTTATTCACAACACAAATCAAAAGATCATTAATAATCATGGTTGCCCTTTTTAATCCTTGTTAAACCATCATTACAATAGTTACAGTGAATGAGGGTAATTAAGAAACACAGAGTTCAAAAATAATGCCTGTTAGGAATAACCTGTGGAAAATTTGAATTGTAAGAATTCTTGACTCTTTTTTTTCTGATATTAACAACTTGGGACACTTATACCCCTGTTACATAATGGGATTATGTGAAATCTCCATTAACAACTATAAATAATATTGTAATTAGAAATATATTTCAGTTAGAAGGAAATATATTAAAAGTATTGACAGTTGTGTTGGTGTTACTGTAAATAGTTCCACTTTAAAGGTTGGCCTTTTGTTTACCCTGATCACTACATTAGTAGTAAAAAGCAGCCTTCTTTGACTCATCCAATCAGGCTGTGCCGAATATACATTTGCTAGGTACAGTGACCAATTAGGGAGAATTTTATTAGTCACAGTACAGAAAGGAGAGGGGATATAATGCTTTGTCACCAAGCTATGTTCCTCTTTTGTGTGGGGACACACAGCAGTCGTCATGCCCCGACCTGAAGTGGAAAGGTAAACTAACTCCATACTTTTACATTGTTGTGTAAATATGGTTGTTGTGGGTAATTTGTAAATATCATATAAGCCAAGGGACTTATACAGTTAATGTGTTGTAAATATTGTTTAATGTGTAATTTGTATATATATATATATATATATATATATATATATATATATATTATCCACTTCTGGATCGGAAGGATTTGTCCACTTAATGACCAGGCCATTTTTTTGTGATTCGGCACTGCGTTACTTTAACAGACAATTGCGCGATCGTGCAAAGCTGTACCTTAATAAAATTGATGCCCTTTTTTTTCCACAAATAGAGCTTTCTTTTGGTGGTATTTGATCACCTCTGCGATTTTTATTTTTTGTGCTATAAACAAAAAAACGAACGACAATTCTGGAAAAGAAAACAATATTTTTCACATTCTGCTATATAACATTCCCGAATAAAAAATCTCAAAAACTAAAGTTTTCATCCTTTTAGGCCAATTTTGTATTCTGCTACATATTTTTGGTAAAAAAAAAAAAAAAAAAAATGCAAAAAGGGTATTTTGATTGGTTTGCGCAAAAGTTATTGTGTCTACAAACTAGGGGGAAGATTTATGTAATTTTTATTTACTTATTTTTTTACTCATTTATATTTATTTTTTTATTAGTAAGGGTGGCGATCTGCAATTTGTAGCTGGATTGCGGGATAGGTAGCAGGATCTTCTCTCTCATTTCAGAGAGAAGAACGGTCAGCTGTGTTAACAATAGCTGACTGTCCTTCTCTCTCAGCGGGGAGCGATCCCTGGTGCCCGGCAGCGATCACGGCCGCCGGCCCCATGGATCGGCATCCCCACTGCCTAGTGGGGGTGGGAGCACGCATGCTCGCCCCCCAGCACCCTGTGCGTGACTTACATAGAGGTATGTCGGTTCGCGCAGGAGAGCCAGCCAGCTGCAGTAAAACTGCGGCGGGCGGTCGGGAAGTAGTTGAGTAACCCTTTCAATAAATGTGTATTGCGGATGGAACTACCTCTTTTGTGTAAGATCTCTTAGATCTAGATGTGTATATGTACATACTACTGCAATGTTTGAGGTGTATGCACATTTACATAGAACCTAGGTAACAAACCCCCTTCCTGATCAGGCCAGCTTTTAGCGCTCTTTTTACACTTTGAATGAAAATTGCAGCCATGCAACACTGTAGCCATATGCAATTATTATCATTTTTTTTTTCAAACAAATAGAGCTTTCTTATGGTGGTAGTTAATCAGCACTGGGTTTTTTTTTGCTAAACAAACAAAAAAAAAAGAGCGAACATTTTGAAAAAACAAAACAGAATGTTTTTCATATTTTGTTGGGCTGCACTGATGGGCACTGATGAGGCAGCACTGATGGGCGCTGATGAGGTGACAGCGATGGACACAGATCAGAAGGCACTAATGAGGCTGCATTGATGGGTTGCACAGATGGGCACTGATAGGTGGCACTGATGGGCAATGAGCGGTGGAATCAATGGACACTGATCGGCATCATGGAGAGGTGGCACTGATAGGCAGCACTGATGGGCACTGATAGGCGGCACTGATGGGCACTGATAGGTTGCAGTGGTGGGTACTGATAGGCACTGATAGGCAGCATTGATAAGTGACACTGATGATGAGGCACTGATGGGCAGCAATTGGCAGCACTGATGGGCACTGATAGGTGGTACTGATTAGCAGTACTGATAGACACTAATAGATGGCATTGGTGGGCATTGATTAGCAGCACTGGGGGGCACTAAGGGGACCAATGTCCCTCTAACAGAAGCTGGTTAACACCTTTCTTCTTTTCTGCGGTGCGATTGATGATGGATTTACATCAGTGGGCACTATTTTTTATTTTTAAATAAAAAACTTGTCAAAAACTGCCTTGTGTGTTTATTTTTTTTGTATACTTTTTTGGTGAATAGGCAGAATTACAATGTATCCGATACCCATTCACATGGGGAGGGGGGATCTGGGGCCCCCCTTGTTAAAGGGGGCTTCCAGATTCCAATAAGCCCCCACCCGCAGACCCCCACAACCACAGCCCAGGGTTGTTGGGGAGAGGCCTTTGTCCCCATCACCCTCCCCATGTTGAGGGCAAGCAACCTGGTATGGTTTGGGGGGGGGGGCACTATCTTGTCCCTTTATCTTTCCTGGCCTGCCAGGCAACAGGCTCGGATAGGGGTCTGGTATGGATTTTGGGGGAGACCCTATGCCATTTTGGCATGTAGTTATCCTTAAAATCTATACCAGACCCAAAAGGCGAACATCCCGTTAAGTGCCGAGAAAGTTTAGATGTCAGTGGAGTACCTGAATGGGCGATGTTTAGGCCAAACTTATGCTCGGCCCAAACCATTCACCCATCCCTAGTGGTGCCTGAACACTGTAACCCCTCACAGTTACTCTTGCTGGGTGCAGGAACAGGCCCGGCTGTTAAAAATTTGACAAAAAATTATAAATTACATGCACCTGTCATACAGGTGCAGAAAAAAATGGGCCTTGGGTGTTGGTGGTGCCTGAACACTGTAACCCCTCACAGTTAATCTTGCTGGGCTCAGGAACAGGCCCTGCTGTATAAAATTTGAAAAAAAATTGAAATGACATGCACCTGCCAAACAGGTGCAGAAAAATTGGGCCTTGGGTGTTGGTGGTGCCTGAACATTGTAACCCCTCACAGTTACTCTTGCTGGGCACAGGAATGGGCCCTGCTGTTAAAAAAAAAGTTGAAATTACATGCACCTCTCGTACAGGTGCAGAAAATTTGACTTTTGGTGTTGGTGGTGCCTGAACACTGTAACCCCTCACAGTTACTTTTGCTGGACACAGGAACGTGCCCTGCTGTTAAAAATTAGAAAAATACATTGAATTGACATGCACCTGTCATACAGGTGCAGAAAATTTGGGCCTTGGGTGTTGGTGCCCTAAACCAAAAACATTGTTGGAAGCTAGCATAATCAAGATTGAGGAACAGGATAGGTAGCATAGGCAGTCTTCAAGTGATCCCACATCCCTAGCAAATTCAATCAGTTACATCAGTATCAGGGGCTTGATAGCTGCTGTTGAGCCAGGACTGATTCATTTTGATTAATGTCCGCCGGTCAACAGAGTCTGTGGACAGACGCAGTCTTTTATCCATCACAAAACCTCCAGCAGCACTGAATGTCCATTCGGAAAGCACGCTGGAAGCAGGACAGGCCAGTAGCTCAATTGCATGTTAAGCAAGTTCTGGCCAGTGGTCAATCCTCAAGACCCAATAACCCAGTGGATGCTCAGTTGGAAAGGTCTCCAAGGTCTCTACTCTTGCCCCTAGATAATCCTGCACCATATGATGCAGACACTGCCGATGGTTGGTTAAACCTTAAAGCTCTGGGCGCTGAGGACTAAAGAATTGTTTAAAGGCATCGGTCAGCCGGCCGCCTTCTCTACTGCTCCTCCTTTGACTGAACGAAGCCTCAGAAACACGTTGTCCAGGAAATGGTAACCTTCCAGTGTCTGGAAAGGTGTTACACAAATTTTTCTTCAAAGCATCCTCAAGATGTTTTATCCTCTGCTCCCTCTGCGAAGGCAGGATGAGCTCAGAAACGTTACCCTTGTAACGTGGATCAAGAAGTGTTGACAACCAGTAATGATCCCTTTCCTTGATACCACGAATCCTTGGGTCCTTTCACAGGCTTTGCAGAATCAGGGAGCCCATGCAGTGTAAGTTTAAGGAGGCCTGAGCTTCTGGGTCACTCTGGGTCACTAAGGATGACATTGTCAGGAGCAACCTCTCCCCAGCCATGTACAACTCCTGGGGTTTTTGGGGAATGAAAACCATCCCTTGAAGACTGCTGTATTTTATCCTCTACATCCATGCTGCCACAATCCTCCTCCTCTTCCTCCTGTGTGTTTTGCAGCCCCGCAGGAATGGTATCTGCATAAAGGGGGCCTTGTGAGGAAAGTAAGTCCTCCTCTTCTCCTCTTCCCCCTGCTGTTCTGCCTCAAGTGCCCTGTCCATGATTCCACGAAGTGTGTGCTCCAGCTGAAAGACTAAAGGGATAGTGTCACTGATGCATGCATCATTGCAGCTCACCATCCTTGTGGCCTCCTCAAATGGTGACAGGATAGTGTATGCATCCTTTATCAGCAGCCACTGGCGTGGTGAAAAGAAGTCAAGCTCCCCTGAGCTTGTCTGGGTGCCATACTCACACAGGTACTCATCGATGGCCCTCTGCTGCATGTGTAGCCGCTGCAACATTGCCAATGTTGAGTTCCACCTGGTGGGCATGCCACAAATGAGGCGGTTGGTGGGTAGGTTGGATTCCCTTTGAATGTCAGCCAGCCAAGCAATGGCATTGTATGACCACTGGAAATGGCCACAGACTTTTCTGTCCTGCCTCAGAAGATCTTGTTAAAGAAAAGCTGCCCCCCCAAATTCAGGACATGTGCCAAATATGGAACATGTGTCAAGTGTCCCTGTCGGAGGGCGGACAGAAGGTTGGTGCCATTGTCGCATAAAACCATTTCTGGCTCAAGTTGCTGTGGCATCAACCACCTCTTAACCTACCCCTGCAGGGCTGACAGAATCTCTTCCCCCCGGTGTGGCTCCTGTCCCCTAGACAGACTAACTGAAGCACTGCATGGCATCTTTTAGCCTGACTGCTTGCGTAGCCCCTTGAACGGTTATAAAACCCTGCTGGTTCAGTGGACAATTCAGCAGAAGAGGCCATAGAGGAAGAAGAAGAGGAGGGGTGGAGCAGACGGATGTGGCAGAATCACCAACAGCTTTTTGAAGGCGTGGTGGCGGAACAAGTTCCAGCACTGAACCCTGTCCTGCATCCTTCCCAGCTGCCAGTAGAGTTACCCAGTGCGCCGTGAAGGAAATGTAACGTCCCTGACCATGCATGCTGGACCATAAGTCAGCAGTAATGTGAACCTTCCTGCTGACTGCTCTGTCCAACAAGGCAAAAACATTGCCTTCCACATGATGGTAAAGAGCTGGAATCGCCTTACGTGAAAATACATTTCTTTTTGGAACCTGCTACTGTGGTACAGCACATTCCTCAAATTCATGAAAGGGGGCAGAGTCTACCAGATGAAAAGGCAGGCAGTAGTTATAGTGCTAGCAATTTGGCCAAGCTAGCATTTAGATGCTGAGCATGTGGATAGCTGGAACAGTATTGTTTTTTACGGTTCAGCAACTAGTGTAGCAAAATTTGCCTGGTGGTAAAATCAACAGGTGGTGTACTGCTAGCAGATTGGGTTCAAGTACCTGTGGCACCCATTGCTATACCATCATCCCTCTCAGTGCAGGTTTTTGAGAAGACTTGAGGTATAGTAGGGTTAGAGATCACAGATGAGGTGCTGTTGCCAACGGACTAAATGGCAGGTCGTCATATGTCTTGTCAAGCATGTGATGCCTAAATGGCTGTTGTTCTGGCCACACCTGATCCGCTTCAGACAGAGATTGCAAACAGCAATGCTGCGGTCTGCTGCACATTTGTTGAAAAAAGTCCACACCAATAAACTTTTGGAAGTCAGCGGGCATTTAGCAGCGCCCTGCACCTGTGGAGCTCTGTGGTGTGATGCAATAGGGTGGATGCCCCTAGTCCGGCCCCTGGAGGATATGCTGCTTCATTGGAGTTGTGCCGCCTCCTCCTCCTCACTTTCCTCCTCTTTTTTCTCAGGCACCCAAGTACAGCCAGTGACCTCATCATCCCCTCCCTCCTCATCACTATAGCAAACTTGGCAGTATGCTGCAGCTGGGGGAACATGACTGCTAGTTTCTTGTCCATCATTGTCACCCCCTCTCTCTGGGCTCACAGTATTTCCTTCCTCAACCTGGGAACCAACATCGGAGCATTCAAATTGCTGCGCATCCTCCAGCATCATGTAACTGACACTATGCTAATAGAATAATTCAGGTGACTCCTCCATGCATGACGGAGTTGCTGTGGACAAGGAGCCTGTGGAATAACCCACTTTGGCAGCTGCAGTGGAAGGAAAACTAGTATGAGCCTGGGTGATAGAGGATGAGGAGGACGAGGACAGCTTAATTATCCACTCCATCAACTCTTCTATAGTAGTAGTATAGCAGCAACAAAACCCGATCAGTGGGGTGACACAGACGTGTTGTATACACTAACACTTGGGGGCACCACTACACTGTTTTACACAAGAATCAAAGCACAGCACTACACTGACAGCACTACACTGACTGCACTACACTGTGTTACACAAGAATCAGCACAGCACTACACTACACTGAATGCACTACCCTGTGTTAAACAAGAATCAGCCCTACACTACACAATACTGACTGCATTAAACTGACTGAAAGCGCAATCCACTAGCTACCTGTGTAATCTCCACTCCTAACACACTACACAGGGCTGCTGTGTAATTAGCCTTACATAGTGTGGGGCGTGGACTTAGCCCCTGAGCCATGATTGGCTGAAGGCATCCTGCCTTTGGCCAATCATGGCTCTGACAGGACATTGTGCTGTGATTGGCCAAAGCATACGGGTCAGGTGCATGCTTTGGTCAATCACAAGCACTTAATGCACTGCAATTGTGCAGTGCATTATGGGGCACTCATCGACGGGCGAACTTCCCACTGAGCGCCCCGGTGTCCATGTGTTCAGCGAACACACGAACACCAAATGTTCGAGTTGAACGTACATTCGACTCGAACATAAAGCCCATCACTAGTCAGACATACAAGCTATGATTAAAGGGTCTGGTATAGGCTTTGCTAAAAAGTCTCTTAGACAGCCATTTCGATCTCCAGATTCAAACACCTTCTGTGACCGATACAGAAGCCGCTTCTGAGTTTTGTTCACTAAGGCTAATTCATAATCCCTTTGTGCAACCTTCCGCAATTGGTAGTTGGTAGGGGTAGGATCTATCATATATGTCCTCTCAGCTTCTCATAATCTACCTTCCAGATCATCAATTTTTCGCCATTAGCCTTTTTAGGAGCCGCAATCCCAGTCATATAGGCATCCCTCATCACTACCCTAAAGGCCTCTCTTCGGACAAGGTCAGAAACACCCTGGGCATTTTCAGTCCAATAATGTGAGATACCATCAGTGCAAGTATACACAATCATGGGTTCCGTAATCCAGTATGGACTCATATGCCAAATTTCTTTTTTTTTTTTAAATCAAGAAAAGCTTTATTGAGAAAAATTCACACCATTACATCCAGAAAAACTTTCGGATGGCAACAAATATCCATAAACATTACATAACCCACACCATGCCCCAGTCCCCCCAATGGTATCACATTTGGGTACAGTGCAAGACATACAAAACACAGCATAATATAAGAAAACGCAGGAAACGCCCCCATTACACCCACCCGAGCTAGAAATGAACAGAGATTTAACCCTAGGAATTACATTAACAAACAGTCCAGAATGAGATCATCAGGGGCCATGCCCGGGCTGTTCAACCATGCACCCCATACCTTAGAGAATTTCTGAGGCACCCCCCTATGCTGGTAGATAACCTTCTCCATACGTAGAGTTGAAGCCATCTGTTCCAGCCATTTCTTATACGTAGGTGACTCCTGTGCTATCCAGTGTCTCAGGATAAGGAAACGTGCCTGAAAGAGTGCCCGAGCGGCGGCCTCTCTCAGAAACCTATCTTCCACTATCGACTCCAGGATCCCCAAAATACAATGTCTGGGATCCCTAGGGATATCCACCCCCAGAGCCCCAGTAATGGCAGATATCACTGTGGACCAATATCTGTGCAGCTTTGGACATCTCCACAGCAAATGAATCAAGTCCCCGTCTCTCTCTGGCAGCGTCCACAGAGGTCATCTTCACGAAGACCTATGGCATGAAGTTTCAGGGGAGTGTGATGCACTCTTAGTAGGATGTTAAGTTGCGACACCTGGTGGGAGACATTGAGAGAGCAGCTATGAACTGCCTCCAAGGCCTCCTCCCACTGTTCCCCCGGGATCTCCCCCACATCCATATGCCAAATTTCTAACTTCGCAGGTCTAGAAACCTGCAACTCAATTTCAACTAGAGGGGAATGATCTGATATTGCTCTAGGCAAATATGTCACGCCAAGAAGCTTAGTGAGCAGGTCTGAGGTTACAAAGAACATATCTAATCTGGAAAAGGATTTATGAGAGTCAGAGTAACATGAGTACTCTCTTTGCCCAGGGTGTTTCCACCATCATATCTTCACCAAGTTATAGGTTGCAACCCGGTCTTTTAGGCCTGTAATCTATCAATCAGGGGGTTCATAAAAGTTTTAAAGTCCCCCCTATAATAATAACCACTTAGGCCACTGAAAGAATATCCGTCATACAGGCAGACAGGTGTAGCACCTCAAATGGTGGTGGGAGGTAAAGATTCACAATCGTAAATAACTAATCCATGTATCATAGCACTACTATGGCATAACACCAACGATCAGTCCTGACTTCCACAAGCTGTACCAGAAGAGCTTTAGTGATTAAAATAGAAACCCCTCTGGAATACGTTGAGTACATAGTGTGCAAGGCATGAGCAATCTGGGGTCTCTTCAATGCTTTTATTCTAGAGCCACTCAAATGGGTCTCTTGTAAAAGAAGGACATGAGCTTTTGTACATTTGAAATGGTCCAACACCAAGGACCTTTTAATTTTGGGTTTTAGACCCCTGACATTCCAAGTAAGTAATTTAAGACTCATGGCAAAACTTGTAAGAATAATGGCCTAAAGAGGATTTCCACACTGATAAAATAAGGAGCAGTAGTGGAGGATGATAGGACAGTAGCATAAACCATACAGTAGCAATAGACCTGGAGGGCATCCTTAGTGATGAGAGAAGACAATCAAAATGGACCACTCTTTTGAGAAATGAATTCTTAGAAAACAAAAGTAAGCAACCAACTTTTCTTTTCCCCCCTCCCTGCTTATTGATCAAAACTGCAATGAGCTTTTTCCAAAAACCAAACCATCAGTTGGGGACATGACTCCACAGATCCTAAACTACCAAGGGGTATATCCCCACCTAAAACATGAAAAAGTAAATTAGGAAAAAACAATTTAAATTAAGCAAATGTTTAAAAATCAATAAAGGCAAATGTAAAACTTTCGACCAGATTCTGCTTTCTAGAAGGATCCATAGTATCAAAAAAAGGGCAGCTAAAAAGAAGAGAAGACTTAGGAGAGAGAAAAGGCACACCTTGTAGTAACCATTAATGACAAAGAACAGGGTAAAGTAGCAGCGATGGGTTATAGACGAAATAGAAAGAGCCATGCAAAGGCAAGGAAATCCAGCTCAGTGTATGATTTGGTGATCAGCCCAGGCCATCAAGCCATTCCATTGCCTCTGAAGGACATAAGAAAAAGTGGGCCTTTCCATCACTTACCACCTGTAGTTTGGCGGCTATAGCATACAGTAGTTAAGTTGCTTGTCTCGGAGGCTGCATTTGATTGCAGTAAAGGTGTTTCTCTGTTGCTGGCTGGCTGCCATGAAGTCTTGGAAAATAGAAATCCGATTTCTGTTAAACTTAATTTCTGGAAGGTTACATGCCGCCCTTAGGATATTCTCCTTATCCCTAAAATGGAGCAATTCTGCCAGCAAAGACCTTGGTTGAGCCCCACATGGTGGGGAGCACATAGGTACCCTTTGAACTCATTCAATGGCAAAAAGGATTAGAGATGTTCTGCCTACACTAGAGATTTCAATCAGTTTTCAAGAAAATCTACTGGATCTTTACCATCTGCCCCCTCTGGGAATCCTATGAAGCGCAAATTTTTCCTATGCATGCCATCCACTAAGTCCTAACAGAATGATCCTTCAAATCTTGCTGCTGGGAATCAGCAGTTAAAGGGTTAATCATGTCTTCTATGTCACTGATTTGTTGTCTAGCAGTAGAGATTCTGGAACAATTTGTTTGCATGTCATGTTTAATGATAGAGAGATCCAGCCTGACCATTTCTATCAGGGTTGGTAAGGCAGCTTGACAGGACTGTATAGCCTCTATTATATGTTTTAGAGTGAGTTCACCCTCCCCTGTGCCCCCTTAACTGACTGCAGCTTCAGGCATCCCCCTCTGTGAAGGGTTGTTATTGCTCATCCCAGTCCCTCTCTGCCTCCCAGGGGTCTGTTCCTCACACATTGGAGCGGGGGGGGGGGGGGCTCAGATTGCCAGTTAGCCACAGAGGAGTCAGCAAAATGTTACTTAATTTGGGCAGGGGATCTATATTTAGCAGCTCAAGTTTCAACTTGTCCCTGGGCAGCAGGGGACAAGAGGCAGGAGAGCCGGCACCATCTTTGGAGCTCCCTGCAGCCGGCCAGTGCCAGCGATCTCCTAAGGATTTGGGGTCAGTGAGACCAATCTTCACCTTTGTGCCAGGTACCGGAGTGGTGTTAGAGGTGTGCCCAAGCTTTCTGAGGCTGTAAATAGGCAGAATCACTAGCAGATTTGTTATAGGATCCCTTGGTGCTAATGGAGCTCTGAAACTGCATTCCACACATCTTTGCTGCTAGCCAGGCCTCCTGCTTTAAGCCACTTTCTCTCTACATGTATGCACTGCAGCCTTGACTGTACATCATTACTCAAGGCTAGCTTCATGATAGCCCCAATGGTACACTAATCCTGCATCATATTATGTACTGTATATCTACTTATAGCAGACCTGTAATCACCACCAAGGGAACATGTGACAAGGTAGGAACACAGTTAGGAGAAAATGATCACCTCATAACAGAAAGTGCCTGAATAAGAACCATCATTACAGGATCACCAGGTATTCTTTGAATGAAAGTCACAGAGTTGTAAAGATGGAAAACATTTTACAACAAAATTATACACTGATACGTTAAAGCTAGATCAAGATATACTTTTAGTTTTGTGCAGGAAGCACAGGGTGGCCTACCCACTAACAGCTACTCCTCCCACAAAAATATTAAAACAATATTTCCTCTAAAAATACACTAAAATCATTATTAGCGGACACAAAATAACGTACACAATTCTTGCTAAATGTAAAAGATAAAACTGTATTTAGATGCAGACCTGTTCCATGCTTTTTGATTGTGCTCAAGGATTAAAAGTTTATAGAACTCTGTAGTGCATTATGCTACCACATACCTGGGGAACTACTTACCTTTACCTCTAACTCCCGAATGGGCTCTTTTAGGCCTAATTAAGTTCCTGGGCATTAAAATCTCAAAGGGGCTGCAAGCAACTGCTTACTATCATATTCCTTGACTATTTTTCATCTACCCAGAACCCCCTACTATTTCTTTATTAATAGCTAAATTATCCTATATTTTTTTTCACGGGGAATGGGTGGAGGGTTCCCTGCATAAAGAATTATGGGTTCAACATTTCTTCATTATTTGGGAATCTTTAATTCAAATTTCACCCGTAGAAAATGAACAGTCTATAATACAATGCTTTCAACATACTCAATGGTCTCTACTCAGATTCCTCCAATTTCTAATGATCCTCCAATTGGCATTCCATGCCTCTCTTAAATTGAAATACATGTGTTATTCTAAAAATTGAGCCCCCCCCCCTCTTCCCTTTGCTTGCTACTTACTAGTCAGACTCCTACAATGGTGGAAAATGTTTTGGTTTTAATGTGAATAGTTACTAATATCCCCTGTATGTGTGTTGAAATGTTAGAAATCAACATTGATATTTACATTTTGTGTGAATACTATTGGACTGTATTACTCTCCATATTCCCATATATATCTATCAGGTGCTTAAAGGGGAGGTATATATTTTTTGTCTAAGAGTCGGTTCACACTGGGGCGGCACGACTCTGTACTACTTCGGGGGCGACTTGTGCATTCCCATGCACCAAGACTTTGGAGCGACTTGCATGGACTCCACTTAATGGAAGTCTATGCAAGTCGCTCCGAGGTCGGCCCGAAGTAGTACAGGGCCCTTTTTCTAAGTCGGAGTGGACTGCGAGGGAGCACGACTTGTCAGGCTGACAAGTCGCCTGACAAGTCGCGCTAGTGTGAATCGAGGCTTAATCCTTTACCAAAAGGCATTAATGTAATATTTGTAAATTGTATTTTTTTTTTGTTTTTCTACATTAAGAAGAATTCTAAAAAGGGAGTGCTATTTGGCTGTGGGTGTACCTCATTGGAGTCCCTGTAACCCCTAAAGGGACAAAACTGATTCAACTTGAAAGCCGATAGCAACCATGCAAAAAGCAGATCTAAACCCCAACCGGACAATAACAGGATGTGCTTGAACAAGGACTTTCACAGGAAGTTCTTAAAAAAGGACTTTCCTGGCAGGTACCCATGAATGTTACACAGTTAAAAACATTAAAAGCAGCTTTTCCTTTTTTTTAGATTTAAAGATTTAATACAACATGTTAAAATGTTTACAAGTGTTTGGATATTATGGGTTTACATACTACAATGTAAATGTATATGCATAGCTCCCATTTGTCCCTCATTTGGAGAGATAATACCCCCTTTTGGAACCAAATCCCTATTATCCTCGCACTTGCATAGTTTTCTCACTTTATCTCCTTTTAATTTGAAATATTACTGCACAAAACATTTCATCCTAAAAAAAAAAAAAAAAAAAAAAGAAAAAAACATTAGAAAGGAAAAAATAAAAGAAAGCTCATGCTTGCTTTGACCAACCATCTTCATGGCTTGTGTAATTGGCACTCAACAGGGATACATTTTGTTATAATGTGCCCTTCCCCATCTCAGAAGGTTAGGAGGTATGTGTATAGAATGTCTGGGTAGCTCTAAAAATATATCTCTCTGTATATGTATTTTGGGGCAGTATAGCAACAGGGTTTGCAGACACCACATGATAACCACATGAAACTCTTTATTCAATGGGGTTGACTTACTGAAGACAAATGGGCTGTTTAATTTGCATGGACAATTTTCCTTAGCTTAGTGAATGTGGTGAAAGTGCACTATGCATATAATATCAAAATTTGTGCAAGAAAAATAAAAAACTGTATTTTTGCTTGCATGTGTTAGTATGATAGAAGTCAACAGAGCTTCAACTCTTTCACTAAAGGCATAGTTCACCGTTACAAAAAACTGTCTATACGTCTATGGGGTATCCTTAGACAAAAACAAACTTTGCAGCTTTGACCTAAGTTGGATAATACTCTTACTATAGGTGTAGGCCATTTACGTACCTAATGAAGCTTGACTAAAAAACTCCCGTAGATTACATCATCACATCCTGCCTTGTTTCTAGGATATTGCTAAAAGATTCCCAGCTATTACTGTTCACTTTCACCATCATGGGAGCAAGCTTTTTCCCTTATTCAAACCCCCTCACATGCACTTTCTCTCCCCTGATGCAGTAACTCTGAGCTTAGTGTTTGAGAGCTCACTCCAATAGTGGTGTGGGTAAACAGTAACAGTTAGGAGTCTCTTAGCAATGTCCTAGCAACAAGGCAAGATAGGATGATGATATCTGTGTGAGTTTTTTTCAGTCAGGTTTCAGGAGGTATGTAAATGGCTTACACCTATAGTAAACAACAAGAATAGGTTGCCCTGTGGGACTTTATATGAGGTGAACACATGAGTCACTTAGAGTAAAAGAACTGCATATTTATTGAGAATATCACAAATAATCATCACTGTAATGAAATATACATGAAAAATACATAAATTACAGGGGTCATACAATGCATAGTAGACATGCTGATAGGGTGGCAGCAATATATTGCTTAACCACTTAAGCACCGGAGGATTTGGCTGCCCAAAGACCAGGCCCTATTTTGTGATTCGGCACTGCGTGACTTTAACGGACAATTGCGCGGTCGTGCGAAGCTGTACTCAAATGAAATTTGAAGTCCTTTATTTCCCACAAACAGAGGTTTCTTTTGGTGGTATTTGATCACCTGTGTGATTTTTACTTTTTGCGCTATAAACAAAAAAAGAGCGAAAATTTTAAAAAAGTAACAATATTTTTCACATTTTTTCTTATATGAAATTCCCCCCCCCAAAAAAAAAATGTAAAAATCAAAATTTTTTAACATTTTAGGCCAATTTGTTTTCTGCTACATATGTTTGGTAAAAAAAATCGCAATAAGCATATTTTGATTGGTTTGCGCAAAAGTTATTGCGTTTACTAACTAAGGGAAAGATTTTTGTAATTTTTATTGTTTTTTTTTTAACGAGTAATGGCAGTGATCTGCGATTTTTTTTGCGGGACTGCGACATTGCGGCGGACTGATCGGACCCTTGACTGACATTTTTGACACTTTTGGGGGTACCAGTGAAATTACTACAGTAATTAGTGCTATACATATGCACTGTTACTGTAAAAATGACACTGGCAGGAAAAGGGGTTAACTTTATTGGTGATGCAAGGGTTAAGTGTGTCCCTAGGGGCGTGCTTCTAACTGTAAAGGGGTGTGGCTAGTGATGTAACCACAGAGACATACAATCCTACATAGCAGGATCGTATGATCTCTGCAGTTAGATCAGGGAGAATGACAGGCAGCTTTGTTTACATTAGCAAAATTGTGGTGGATGTGGGTGCCTCAAACCCAGGTAAGGGGACTTTAAGGGCAAGAGTAGGTTAGAAAATAACGTTGAAAAAGAAGAAAATTTATTGATAATAATAATAATAACAGATTACATATTAAAGATGGGATGACCCATAGACAATTGGTGTATGGGTAAAGCCCATAGTGTGAAGTCAGATAAAGTATGGAAAAATTGTGACTTGAAAACGGTGATAGAGATCCACCTATTTTGCTGTTTCTATTTTCCAGGTTGGGGATAAACAGAATCCAAAGCAAAATAAGGGAAAAGGATCTTGGGTATGATCCTAGTAAGTCCTACGCGTTTCGGCCCGATGAGGGCCTTTCTCAAGGATAAATCACCAATTCTACAAGGAAATAATAGAAGTGTTATCATTTGATGCATAAACTCATAAAGTGAAATTTATGCAAAACAATGAAAATGATAATAATGAAGATTAATAACAAACATGTTTTTAAGCCCGAATGTTGCATGTCACTGCACCTTTCTTTGATACTCAAACTGCAGCGGGAACCGTATGCTGCTAACAGGCGGCGTCACCCTCCTGTGTTGTGAACGAAAACAGAATGTTTACATTAGCCGTCTGCCTTTCTCCCTCTGCACTGGGAGATCGCGAGTGACCAGCGGACACACACGGACATGTTAGGGAACGAGCGGGGCTGACTGCCGCAGTAAATATACTGTGGGCGGTCGGCAAGGGGTTAATGAGTAGAAACAACGTTGGAACTCAACGCGTTTTATGGGTCGTATATGCCCATTGATCAGGAGTAGATGCATATATCTGGAAACCCACATGGGGAGAAACCATACTTACACTGCAACTAAGCCATCTGTGCTGAAACAGTGCTACCCCATGGCGGCAGTAGGAAAGTCCGATTCAGAAGCTGAAGGTGCAGGACCAAACATTGCCCCACCGGGGAACAGGTGAAGAATGGATGTGAGACATGTAAAAGTGAAGATCTTACATATTGGCCAGGTCTCTGAGTAAAAAGAGTGTGCATATATAACAATTAAATATCCAGCTATATTGCAGATAAATTATAGCTGGCATTGAAACGTATCCAGATCAGATCAAAATATAGACCATGAAAAGTGAAAAAGTGTAGGATAAAAGGACAGGGTAGATATGAATAAAAGCCAGTGTTCAAAGAAATGCATGACAAATAGGAGGAGTAGAAGTAGATGAGTGAAAATAATGAATGTATGTATTTTTACACCTATAGTAAGAGCATTATTTAACTTTGGTCAAGACTGCACAGCTTCTTTTTACATACAGATGTCCCTTAGCTTTATAGGCAGTTTTTTGGTAAAGGTGAACTATGGCTTAAGCTGAGGGGAAATCGATAAATTAACCCCAAAGTGTAAATTTTATCTAAAATTGAGACATTACTATGTTTTTACATAAAGTGGCTTTGTTGCTTTATAATTGTATTCAATACATGCAGCATGACTATCCGCCTGCATGTATTATCTTCGAGTTATGCCTCTATCTGTTTGTCTATAACTCAGTGAAAGTTGTTGTCTCTGTTGGTTTTAGTGCGCTGGTTAAGTAGGAAGCACATCACACCACAGCTGTCAAACATTTCCATTATATTTAAGTTAGAAATCTATCTACTATGCATTCAGGCGATTTTGTAAATCCTGAAGGAGCTAATAGTTGCTTAACATCTGATATGCAGGTAACTGTAAATGTTGAGCAAGATTAAGATTTTTTCAGAGTCTTAAATAATCAGTTCTTCTCAAAAATGACCACATTTTACAGAAATTGGCAACCATTCTTTAAAAAGAAAGTAACTGTGCTCTGTTGCATAAAAGGGCATTAAAATTAAAATACAAGTTTTTCATTAATATGTTTTAAAGTGGATTGATTGTTCTAATAAAAAAACTAAAAAATAAAAAACCCTAAAATACACGTTTTTCAAGTGTAAAAAAAAAATCTTAAAAAAGATTAACTGCTGCACAACAATTTATTCTTTACAAAGAAATGACATGTGGCATACTTGTTTGATTTGCCAAGGTGACATGAATGTTAAGACATTTGGACAGTTCATTAAGAATTTACTGTACCAGCCACTGTGATTGATGACAATAAAAAGGCCTTCAATTTATGATTTACCATTTTTGAGAATTTTGACTATTTTGGCAGAAGGAAAATAATTACTAGTAATATTTTTGGAAGCTTCCTGCTTTGTTAAGAAATACAGCACTCTATTTAGTAGAGAATTACTCTGGACTCCTAAGGAACATATAACAAGGCAGCTGGAGATCAAAGATTATTAATTAGTTTGAAAAGTTTATCTTCCCCTGGGGATTCCAATTTCATCATAACCACATTACAAGAACAAACCCATAAATCCTCCAAGTATAGGCAATCTTTTTCAGTATGATGAACTAGTCCCTGAAGAATGTACAGAAAATATAGAAGGCTTATCATATCAACCTTTAGGAAGGCAGAGGCTTATTATTTTTCTAATGTTTGCTTTCTTTAAATTACTAAATTCTATTTTTATTTATTAATTTCATAATATGTCCGTCCTGCTGATGTTTATTTTTCCTCTCAGTGTACATACAGTATATGCATTTTGATTGGAAGTTTTTATTTGTTTCCATTTTTTTCTAATTTATTAATACTGTTTATTAATATCTTTATATCTTGGCTGTAGATTTATTCCCATTTGTGGGTAACACCAATAAAAAATGTGTTTACAGTTTTCTTTCAGTGTACACCAAATTCAGTTTACTCTATAAAACATGCAGTGCAGCTGTTTTTTGAGTATATTATTGTTCGCCCACTATAGAAAATGTTTTTTTTTTTAAAACACATAAAAAAAAGTGCTCCTGTTAAGTTCCACAACAGGTTTTACCACATTTGACTTGAATGCAATTCTATCCAAATCTGGACATTTTACATGAAAATATTTGAGCATTACAATAGATTATCACTGTCAGCATATTGATTTACATACATAGGCTGCTGCTGATGACAAAAAAACAAAAAAGGGAAATAAAACATTTTTATATTTGAATTAATGTTTCCTTAAAGCGGTTGTAAACCCTAAAAAAAAAAAAAACCTGCAAGACAAAGGCATAATGAGCTAGTATGCATCGCATACTAGCCCATTATGTGTAACTTACCTTAGAACGAAGCCCCGACATGGACCCCCGGACATCGCTGTGGGGGCTGCCATGACCCCTCGCCGTCTCTTTCGGGTTTGGCGGCTCCGGCGCGGTGATTGGCCGGAAGAGACGGCTCCGGTGCGATGATTGGCCGGAGCCGCGATGACGTCGCATGCGCGCGGGAGTGATTTTCCGGCAAGCTCCTGGCAAACATAATTGAAGGTCCCCCCGGACCTTCAGAGCGCATGCGCCGCTCGCGCGACTGGCTGCATGCACTGCAAATATCTCCGAAACCGTGCCGGTTTAGGAGATATTATTTGTACCTACAGGTAAGCCTTATAATAGGCTTACCTGTAGGTAAAAGTGTCAAAAAGTGGGATACTACCGCTTTAAGGCTTTTGCTGTGAGAGCTGTTTTTGCATTTATATTTTTAGAAAGCAGACACCCTAGAGCAGGAGTTCCCAAACTGTGGGTCGGGACCCACTGGTGGGTCGCGAGCTGCATTTAAGTGGGTCGCGCTGAGCAGGAAATCACTGAGACCGGCCCTCTTAAATTGTGCTGTGCGAGCCCGCGCAAATTACAGAGAGCCAGAGCAGTCAAATCGCAATGGATTACGGAGGCTGGTCTGCATTTCCCGCGAGGAGGATACTTGCACCAGTGAGTACGTATGTGGGCTAGATGAAATCCAAATAGGAGAGACCGCTCCAGGTGGGCTGGGTATCGGGTGCCGGTCGGATCCGTCAATCCAGAATCGTATGAAGCAAAAAGAAATGACCGCACTCCGATGTAAATCAAAAATTGGAGTAAAATTTATTCCACATTAAACAATAGGCAACTGGAACAACACACTGTGAATGCAGGACACAAAGGCAGACGCGTTTCACGACTTAGAGATGTCGCTTACTCATTGCCAAGTTCCAAGGAACTTGGCAATGAGTAAGCGACATCTCTAAGTCATGAAACGCGTCTGCCTTCGTGTCCTGCATTCACAGTGTGTTGTTCCAGTTGCCTATTGTTTGATGTGGAATAAATTTTACTCCAATTTTTGATTTACATCGGAGTGCGGTCATTTCTTTTTGCTTCATACGTATGTGGGCTGTTATGTAGGATATGTTCATGGGGTGCAGAGCCAGCTCCTCGGTCCTGCTGGTGGCAGCGGTGGTGGCAAGACTGGCGGCGGGATTCTCTCAGCTATAGTGGGTAGAGAAGGCAGCTTCGGTGTCATAGAAGGACCAGGTGGCCCGGCAGTGTCAGAAGTTCATGGCAGCTTTTGTGACCCCAGTAGAGGATCTGAAGGAGAAGAGCCAGGACACCAAGACCAGCATAGAGCTCCTCATCATGGAGACTCTAGGTGAGGTGTGCTGGGCCCTGGAGAGGGCAAACAGGGGCTTCTCCTTCACTGTGGACCGCTGGGAGAGGAAGGAGGGTGAGTGCCATATAGCCTGCTGATCACTGTCCTGGGTTGGTTGATTTCTGTCCTCTGCCTGCCTTATACTGTCTATGAGGGTGCTGATTACTTACAACTCTTACAGCTTTTATGCCACACATGCCACAGGTTTCTGACTGCTCCCTTAGAACATCTGGCAAGTGTATTCAATAATAAATTGAAAAGTAGTACATTGATATTTTTAATTTAACATCCCCCCTCCCTTTAAAATATGCATTATTATTATTAATATTTGCATTTATATAGCGCCAACAAATTTTGTAGAGCTTTACAATATTCAATTACAAGCAAGTGAGTCCCAAAAAATAACTGTATTCAGAAGTGGGTCTCAGCCCAAAAAAGTTTGGGAAGCCCTGCCCTAGAGAATAAAATGGTGGTAGTTCCAATTTTTTACATCACACAGCATTAGCGCAACTTTTTAGGAAATTTAGGTAAAAAATAAAGTTCATTTTAGGCCCACAAACACAATAAATGACCCATTTTTGGTAAAATATAAAAGATGAGGTTTCGCTGAGCAAATAGATACCCAACATGTAAATCCTTAAAATTGTGTTCCCCTTTGAAATGACGACAAACTTCAGTATTCTATATTTTCAATAGGCAATACTTTAAAAGCTCCTAAAGGTCATCAGTTTAGAGTTACCTAAGAGCTCTGTTGCTAGAACTATTGCTCTCACTTCGGCATGTACAACCATACAAAATATGTGTAGCACAATCAGCATTTTCTTGTATTGGGAACCTGCATTTATGTTTGTATGTGCGTGTATATTGGGGTTGAGGGGCCTCAAAAAATGTTTTGGACGGGAGGGATTTTAAGTGCTTAGATGTAACTTACATTTTTTACAATTTCACCATTTGTTCTTGATGTGATAATTTATTTTGGTGACAGATTCTCTTTCACCAATTATGGACCAGAAGGATTTCCCCCCAGTTATCTCGTCTACAAACTAGGGGAAAGATTTATTGTTTTTTTTGTTTTTTTTTTTACTGGTAATGGTGGTGACCTGCGATTTTTAGCAGGACTGCGACATTGTGGCGGACAGATTGGACCCCTAACTGACAATTTGACACTTTTGGGGGGACCAGTGATATTACTACAGTAATCAGTGCTAAAAATATGCACTGTTACTGTAATAATGACACTGGCAGGGAAGGGGTTAACACAGTGGGTGATCATGGGGTTAAATGTGAGCCTAGGGGAGTGATTCTAACTGTGGAGGGGATGGGCTTTTGAAATGATCACAGAGACCTGTGATCCTATATAGAAGGATCACAGGCGCTCTGTGATCATTTCAGAGAGAAGAACGGTCAGCTGTGTTTACAATAGCTGACCATCCATCTCTCTCAGCGGGGAGTGATCGCGGGTGGCTGGCGGCAATCATAGCAGCAGGCGCATGACCGATGCAGGGCTACGTTGGTTCGCACAGGAGGGAGGCCTGCCGCAGTAAAACTGCGTTGGGCGGTCCTTAAGTGGTTAATGAAAGCTGATGGAATTCAGATCACGTTCACTTGAATGACATTTACAAGTCGATTCCAGGTCATAAAAAAGAATGGAAAAAGGATGTCTACTCAGCTCCCTCCCCTCAAATCAATGGCACTTGCCATGCCAGTCCAGGGTGTGCTGATGGGTATATGGAGCCTGGGATACAAGCCCCCCTGGGGGTGGCAATTGCTGGGGGTGTTTGAAAGTGTTCGGACAGTTGCACAGTCACCGGATTGTTTTCATCTGACAGCTGGCAGTGGCTTGTCAGATGCACACACACTTCCAGTGCCTGCAGCCACTAGGAGTGTATGTAATACCCCCCACTGTCATGTCCATACAATGTATGGACATGGCAACAGAAGGGTGTCATCCTAACTCATTTGCAAACTTTTTTTGGGGGGGAAGCGGGAGCGCGCCTCCGGCGGCGCGCGCTTGCTCCCCAGAGCCTCACAGGCTAGTGACGTACCCATACGTCGCTTTGCCTGTGAGGGGCTGACCGCCGCAGTATATGTACTTGCGGCGGTCGGCAAGTGGTTAATGCAATAAATGCATTAAGGTAAAAAAATGTATAGGCTTTACAACCACTTTAATAAAAAAATGTGCATCACATTAATGGTGAAATAACAATCACAATAGATGTGTGCACAATAAAAGGGGTAAGCTTCAAAGAAATATATACAAAAGTCCAAATGTGAAATTGTGAGAATCCACAAGTATGAATGCCATACCACCTCACAGACAAGTGTGCCGATTACCTTAGCAAATGTTAATGATCTCCAAAATGAGCATTGCAGAAATCATTCAAATGGGGGGCCACCACTCAGGGTACCACTTACTAAACTGTCCCCACGGTCTGTCATTGGTTATTCACAGCTGCACCAGATTTTGCACTCTCCAGTTTAATAAATCAACCCCACAATTTTTCTGCAGCTAAACCTCAGCTGCAAAATTTCTGCTACAAGATAAACCCTGCATTGTGCCTTAAATGTTACGGGTTTGTTCTGGTGCTCTAGCACCTATAAAAGTTGCTACACAATTTTTCTGAAGCTCAACCTGAGCTGCAAAATTTCTAGCGTTTGTTGCAGCTTTCTTCATAATGATTTCTAGAAAAGACCTCCTAGTGCCTCTTTTTTCCCATATTTTTTGTTATTGTCTTCTCGTAGTTTCACACATCTAAACCACATATCTCTAAAGGCCCGTACACACGTACCGATCGTCGGCATACAAACGTTCGTCTTTTCTCCCCGGGATGTCGGTGTCTGTTGAAAAGTGCAAAGACTGCCCAAGAATTTTGTCCGCCGACTACAGCCGACTGCAGAAGTGATGTCATGTAATGGTTAACTTTCCCTGTGTTTTTTCTTTTCTGAGCATGCCCAGTCTTGCAAATCTGCGGTCTGTCGGCCGAATTCTGTACTGACTGGCGAACAATCGTCCGTTCTGGTGTCGGCATACAAAAATTTTAATGCTTGCAAGAAAGACTCTTGTCGGCAGAATGTGCGCTGACAGCTGTCGGAGGCACCATACTAACAAGCGTACAATCGGCAGATCTTTCGTCCGCCGACGTTTGTATGCGGACGATCGGTACGTGTGTACGGGCCTTTAGTCAGCCGCTGAGACACCAACAGGATTTAACTCTCTCGCTCTTAGCCATATCACTTTACCATCATGCATGCTGTGCAGAGAATAGACTATCAGTTTAGGTCATCAATATAAATAGAGCAGTGAATTCTTCATACAGGAATATACTAAAACGAGAGTGACACTGGGCTTTTAACCATCTCATTTTATCAACTGTGCAGCCTAGGAATACTTTTCAAGTAGCTACATTTATGAGAGATTTAAGTGAATACATTGTAACAGGTAATATACACTCACCGGCCACTTTATTAGGTACACCTGTTCAATTGCTTTGTAACACAATTTGCTAATCAGCCAATCGCATGGCAGCAACTCAATGCATTTAGGCATCTTGACGTGGGGAAGAGTACTTGCTGAAGTTCAAAATGAGCATCAGAATGGGGAAGAAAGGGGATTTAAGAGACTTTGAGCGGGGCATGGTTGTTAGTGCCAGATGGGCTGGTCTGAATACTTTAAAAACAGCTGATTTTCCTGGGATTTTCATGCACAACCATCTCTAGTGTTTACAGAAAATGGTCTGAAAAGGAAAAAATATCCAGTGAGTGGCATTTGTGTGGATGAAAATGCTTTGTTGATGTCAGAGGTAAGAGGAGAAAGGGGCAGACTGATTTGAGATGATAGAAAGGCAACGGTAATTCAAATAACCATTCGTTACAACCAAGGTATGCAACCAAGGTATGCAGAATACCATCTCTGAATGCACAACACATCGAACCTTGAAGCAGATGTCAATGGGCCAAAGTCTCAGAGGAATGTTTTCAACACCTTGTTGAATCTATGCCACAAAGAATTAAGGCAGTTTTGAAGGCAAAAGAGGATCCAACCTGGTACTATTAAGGTGTACCTAATAAAGTGGCTGGTGAATGTACAGATATAGTATAAACACTGATTGATTTTATATGGGAGGCAGTAAATTCTGTCATTAGAACCACTGATTGAAGATTATTTTCATATACTGTTCATCATGTACATACTTGTGTTTGGTAGGTAAATCAAAAAATAATGGTAGCCCACGTATTTCTAACATGATAAATTTATTTTCAAAAATATTGCCTGGAATGAGCAATATAATTGTTCTGGCAATAACAATAAATACTAATCCCTCTGGGGAAGAAGAGAAACAGAGACATGGCTTAAGGCATAGCTGGTCAGTCAAAAGGAACAGTTAAATATAATTTACTGCTTAAGACTTATGGTTAGGGTTGAGCGAACACCTAGATGTCCGTGTTCGACGGGTTCGGCCGAACTTTAAAAAAAAGTCCGGGTCCGTGTCCCGGACTTTTACCGAACTTTTCCCGGACACCGAACCCCATTGAAGTCAATGGGGACCCGAACTTTAAGGCACTAAAATGGCTCTAAAACACCAAAGGAAAGGGCTAGAGTGCTGCAAATGGCAGCAAAACGTAATTAAGAGCATGGCAAGTGCTCTGCAAACAAATGTGGATAGGGAAATAACTTAAAACAACAAAAAAAAAACAGAAAAATAAAACAATGTTCTTCTTCATCTCTGAAGGACGAGGCCCATATGGAGTAGGAGGGAGGTTGAGGTGGTGGTGGATGTGGCGGTGACATAGGCGTGCGCACAGGGTGTGCTGGGTGTGCCTGGGCACACCCTAATCACCTAGGGCACATAGCATTGCCAGTGAGGAGATGGGAAAGATCTCCCTGGGACCTGCTCTGCTCTATTTCTCCTTGCCTACAGGTACATGGCCCCGATACATTACTCTCCCTGCTGGCAAACACATGCATGTGTATTTCAACTTTGGGGTGCACACCTTAATGCAATAGGCTGCGCACACCTATGGGCGGTGTAGGTGGAAGCGGCGGTGGAGGAGGACCAGGGCCGGATTAACAGCATCATGGGCTTGGTGCTGAGGATTTTGAAGGGCCTTAAGGGCCGTGCCTTGCCATGCACCCAGAGGAGGAAGGGTGCAGCCATGCATGCCTAATTCAACATGGGATGCTGTCTCTGAAGCCCATAAACACATCCATGCATCGCCAACTGTCCCTCCTTGTCCGGCCTTCACGCTGTGTGGGGAGGTTCTGAGGGTGCTGCCTGGGGAAGCGAGCATAGAAGCCAGACTTCTGTGTTTACAAGTGACAGAAGAGCGGTAACAGTGAATATGGCCAACCCGGGGCCTATATAAAAGGTAGGGGCCTGGAGCTGCAGCTCCAATAGCCCCTACATTAATCTGGCCCTGAGGAGGAGGACGAGGTAGCCAACACTGCTTCTTTTCAAAAATTTTAAATGAGGGTACACCCCAAAAGAGTGAGAAAGAGCAAAAATGGAACAATGGGTGGGTAAGGTCGGTATCCATTGCTATTCTGCATAAGGTACGGAAAAGTCCCGTGGGATCCATGCCTGGTTCATTTTAATGAACGTGAGCTTGTCCACATTGTCTCTGGACAGGCGGCTGCGCTTGTCTGTTATAACGCCCCCAGCCGTGCTAAATACCCGTTCAGATAATACACTGGCTGCAGGGCACGCCAGCACCTCCAAGGCGTAAAGGGCAAGCTCAAGCCATGTGCCCAATTTGGAGACCCAGAAGTTGAAGGGGGCAGACCCGTCATTCACTACATGTAGGCGTGTGCACACATACTGCTCCACCATGTTGGTAAAATGCTGCCTCCTGCTAAGACGTTCCATCTGAGCTGCTGGTGCTGCTGTTTGTTGTGGCGTGCTGACAAAGCTTTTCCACATTTCGGGCATGCTAACCCTGCCTTCTGAGGTGCTGGCGGTGCCCTGGTTGCGTTGGCGACCTCCTCCTCCTCCTCCTCTGCCTTGTGCTTCCACTGTGGCCCCGCTGTCAGATGGGAATGCCAGCAGCATGGCGTCTACCAGCGTGCGCTTGTACTCGCGCATCTTGCGATCGCGCTCCAGTGAGTGAATTAAGGACGGTACGTTGTCCTTGTAACGGGGATCCAGCAGCGTGGCCACCCAGTAATCAGCACAAGTTAGAATGTGGGCAACTCGGCGGTCGTTGTGGAGACACTGCAGCATGTAATCGCTCATGTGTGCCAGGCTGCCCAGAGGCAACGAAAGGCTGTCCTCTGTGGGAGGTGTATCGTCCGTGTCCTCTGTATCCCCCCAGCCACGCACCAGTGATGGCCATGAGCTGGCCTGGGTGCCACCCTGCTGTGAACATGGTTCCATCTCCTCCTCCAGCTCCTCCTCCTCCTCATCCTCCTCATCCTCCAGAACTGTGCCCCTGCTGGACAATTGCGTCCCTGGCGTTTGCGTGTGCAGGAACCCACCCTCGGAGCCCCTTGCGAATGACTGCCCTGAAAGCCTTGGAAATGTTACCTCTTCATCCTCCTCCTCCTCCTCATCCTGTGCCACATCCTCTTCCATCATCGCCCGAATTGTTTTTTCAAGGAGGCATAGAAGTGGGATAGTTAAGCTGAGAACGGCGTCATTGCCACTGGCCATGTTGGTGGAGTACTCAAAACAGCGCAACAAGGCACACAGGTCTCGCATGGAGGCCCAGTTAAATTAAATAGCGGAATAGAAAATATGATCCAAAAAAAGTGTATGTATATCACACGTACACAACCACACTGGGCCCCAATTACTATTGTTTGTACCCCTAAAAGGCTAGATGAGGAGTAGGGGGAGTATGGAACAGGCAGCACCCTCAAACCTTCAGAAGTATGAGATGAACCCCAACAACTTGGAAAGGTGGATCTCTCTCACACGTACCGACACAGACTATCCCGCAATTAAATTGATCCTCAAAGGTTTTTATTGAATAGCGGAATAGGAAATATGATCAAAAAAAGTGTATGTATCTCGCACGTACACAACCACACTAGGCCCCAATTACTATTGTTTGTACCCCTAAAAGGCTAGATGAGGAGTAGGGGGGGTATGGAACAGGCAGCACCCTCAAACCTTCAGAAGTATGAGATGAACCCCAACAACTTGGAAAGGTGGATCTCTCTCACACGTACCAACACAGACTATCCCCCAATTTAACTGATCCCCAAAGGTTTTTGATTAAATAGCGGAATAGAAAATATGATCCCAAAAAAGTGTATGTATATCACACGTACACAACCACACTGGGCCCCAATTACTATTGTTTGTACCCCTAAAAGGCTAGATGAGGAGTAGGGGGAGTATGGAACAGGCAGCACCCTCAAACCTTCAGAAGTATGAGATGAACCCCAACAACTTGGAAAGGTGGATCTCTCTCACACGTACCAACACAGACTATCCCCCAATTTAACTGATCCCCAAAGGTTTTTGATTAAATAGCGGAATAGAAAATATGATCCAAAAAAAGTGTATGTATATCACACGTACACAACCACACTAGGCCCCAATTACTATTGTTTGTACCCCTAAAAGGCTAGATGAGGAGTAGGGGGAGTATGGAACAGGCAGCACCCTCAAACCTTCAGAAGTATGAGATGAACCCCAACAACTTGGAAAGGTGGATCTCTCTCACACGTACCGACACAGACTATCCCGCAATTCAATTGATCCTCAAAGGTTTTTATTGAATAGCGGAATAGGAAATATGATCAAAAAAAGTGTATGTATCTCGCACGTACACAACCACACTAGGCCCCAATTACTATTGTTTGTACCCCTAAAAGGCTAGATGAGGAGTAGGGGGGGTATGGAACAGGCAGCACCCTCAAACCTTCAGAAGTATGAGATGAACCCCAACAACTTGGAAAGGTGGATCTCTCTCACACGTACCGACACAGACTATCCCCCAATTTAACTGATCCCCAAAGGTTTTTGATTAAATAGCGGAATAGAAAATATGATCCCAAAAAAGTGTATGTATATCACACGTACACAACCACACTGGGCCCCAATTACTATTGTTTGTACCCCTAAAAGGCTAGATGAGGAGTAGGGGGAGTATGGAACAGGCAGCACCCTCAAACCTTCAGAAGTATGAGATGAACCCCAACAACTTGGAAAGGTGGATCTCTCTCACACGTACCAACACAGACTATCCCCCAATTTAACTGATCCCCAAAGGTTTTTGATTAAATAGCGGAATAGAAAATATGATCCAAAAAAAGTGTATGTATATCACACGTACACAACCACACTAGGCCCCAATTACTATTGTTTGTACCCCTAAAAGGCTAGATGAGGAGTAGGGGGAGTATGGAACAGGCAGCACCCTCAAACCTTCAGAAGTATGAGATGAACCCCAACAACTTGGAAAGGTGGATCTCTCTCACACGTACCGACACAGACTATCCCGCAATTCAATTGATCCTCAAAGGTTTTTATTGAATAGCGGAATAGGAAATATGATCAAAAAAAGTGTATGTATCTCGCACGTACACAACCACACTAGGCCCCAATTACTATTGTTTGTACCCCTAAAAGGCTAGATGAGGAGTAGGGGGGGTATGGAACAGGCAGCACCCTCAAACCTTCAGAAGTATGAGATGAACCCCAACAACTTGGAAAGGTGGATCTCTCTCACACGTACCGACACAGACTATCCCCCAATTTAACTGATCCCCAAAGGTTTTTGATTAAATAGCGGAATAGAAAATATGATCCCAAAAAAGTGTATGTATATCACACGTACACAACCACACTGGGCCCCAATTACTATTGTTTGTACCCCTAAAAGGCTAGATGAGGAGTAGGGGGAGTATGGAACAGGCAGCACCCTCAAACCTTCAGAAGTATGAGATGAACCCCAACAACTTGGAAAGGTGGATCTCTCTCACACGTACCAACACAGACTATCCCCCAATTTAACTGATCCCCAAAGGTTTTTGATTAAATAGCGGAATAGAAAATATGATCCAAAAAAAGTGTATGTATATCACACGTACACAACCACACTAGGCCCCAATTACTATTGTTTGTACCCCTAAAAGGCTAGATGAGGAGTAGGGGGAGTATGGAACAGGCAGCACCCTCAAACCTTCAGAAGTATGAGATGAACCCCAACAACTTGGAAAGGTGGATCTCTCTCACACGTACCGACACAGACTATCCCGCAATTCAATTGATCCTCAAAGGTTTTTATTGAATAGCGGAATAGGAAATATGATCAAAAAAAGTGTATGTATCTCGCACGTACACAACCACACTAGGCCCCAATTACTATTGTTTGTACCCCTAAAAGGCTAGATGAGGAGTAGGGGGGGTATGGAACAGGCAGCACCCTCAAACCTTCAGAAGTATGAGATGAACCCCAACAACTTGGAAAGGTGGATCTCTCTCACACGTACCGACACAGACTATCCCCCAATTTAACTGATCCCCAAAGGTTTTTGATTAAATAGCGGAATAGAAAATATGATCCCAAAAAAGTGTATGTATATCACACGTACACAACCACACTGGGCCCCAATTACTATTGTTTGTACCCCTAAAAGGCTAGATGAGGAGTAGGGGGAGTATGGAACAGGCAGCACCCTCAAACCTTCAGAAGTATGAGATGAACCCCAACAACTTGGAAAGGTGGATCTCTCTCACACGTACCAACACAGACTATCCCCCAATTTAACTGATCCCCAAAGGTTTTTGATTAAATAGCGGAATAGAAAATATGATCCCAAAAAAGTGTATGTATATCACACGTACACAACCACACTGGGCCCCAATTACTATTGTTTGTACCCCTAAAAGGCTAGATGAGGAGTAGGGGGAGTATGGAACAGGCAGCACCCTCAAACCTTCAGAAGTATGAGATGAACCCCAACAACTTGGAAAGGTGGATCTCTCTCACACGTACCAACACAGACTATCCCCCAATTTAACTGATCCCCAAAGGTTTTTGATTAAATAGCGGAATAGAAAATATGATCCCAAAAAAGTGTATGTATATCACACGTACACAACCACACTGGGCCCCAATTACTATTGTTTGTACCCCTAAAAGGCTAGATGAGGAGTAGGGGGAGTATGGAACAGGCAGCACCCTCAAACCTTCAGAAGTATGAGATGAACCCCAACAACTTGGAAAGGTGGATCTCTCTCACACGTACCAACACAGACTATCCCCCAATTTAACTGATCCCCAAAGGTTTTTGATTAAATAGCGGAATAGAAAATATGATCCCAAAAAAGTGTATGTATATCACACGTACACAACCACACTAGGCCCCAATTACTATTGTTTGTACCCCTAAAAGGCTAGGAGTAGGGGGAGTATGGAACAGGCAGCACCCTCAAACCTTCAGAAGTATGAGATGAACCCCAACAACTTGGAAAGGTGGATCTCTCTCACACGTACCAACACAGACTATCCCCCAATTTAACTGATCCCCAAAGGTTTTTGATTAAATAGCGGAATAGAAAATATGATCCCAAAAAAGTGTATGTATATCACACGTACACAACCACACTGGGCCCCAATTACTATTGTTTGTACCCCTAAAAGGCTAGATGAGGAGTAGGGGGAGTATGGAACAGGCAGCACCCTCAAACCTTCAGAAGTATGAGATGAACCCCAACAACTTGGAAAGGTGGATCTCTCTCACACGTACCAACACAGACTATCCCCCAATTTAACTGATCCCCAAAGGTTTTTGATTAAATAGCGGAATAGAAAATATGATCCAAAAAAAGTGTATGTATATCACACGTACACAACCACACTAGGCCCCAATTACTATTGTTTGTACCCCTAAAAGGCTAGATGAGGAGTAGGGGGAGTATGGAACAGGCAGCACCCTCAAACCTTCAGAAGTATGAGATGAACCCCAACAACTTGGAAAGGTGGATCTCTCTCACACGTACCGACACAGACTATCCCGCAATTCAATTGATCCTCAAAGGTTTTTATTGAATAGCGGAATAGGAAATATGATCAAAAAAAGTGTATGTATCTCGCACGTACACAACCACACTAGGCCCCAATTACTATTGTTTGTACCCCTAAAAGGCTAGATGAGGAGTAGGGGGGGTATGGAACAGGCAGCACCCTCAAACCTTCAGAAGTATGAGATGAACCCCAACAACTTGGAAAGGTGGATCTCTCTCACACGTACCAACACAGACTATCCCCCAATTTAACTGATCCCCAAAGGTTTTTGATTAAATAGCGGAATAGAAAATATGATCCCAAAAAAGTGTATGTATATCACACGTACACAACCACACTGGGCCCCAATTACTATTGTTTGTACCCCTAAAAGGCTAGATGAGGAGTAGGGGGAGTATGGAACAGGCAGCACCCTCAAACCTTCAGAAGTATGAGATGAACCCCAACAACTTGGAAAGGTGGATCTCTCTCACACGTACCAACACAGACTATCCCCCAATTTAACTGATCCCCAAAGGTTTTTGATTAAATAGCGGAATAGAAAATATGATCCCAAAAAAGTGTATGTATATCACACGTACACAACCACACTGGGCCCCAATTACTATTGTTTGTACCCCTAAAAGGCTAGATGAGGAGTAGGGGGAGTATGGAACAGGCAGCACCCTCAAACCTTCAGAAGTATGAGATGAACCCCAACAACTTGGAAAGGTGGATCTCTCTCACACGTACCAACACAGACTATCCCCCAATTTAACTGATCCCCAAAGGTTTTTGATTAAATAGCGGAATAGAAAATATGATCCCAAAAAAGTGTATGTATATCACACGTACACAACCACACTGGGCCCCAATTACTATTGTTTGTACCCCTAAAAGGCTAGATGAGGAGTAGGGGGAGTATGGAACAGGCAGCACCCTCAAACCTTCAGAAGTATGAGATGAACCCCAACAACTTGGAAAGGTGGATCTCTCTCACACGTACCAACACAGACTATCCCCCAATTTAACTGATCCCCAAAGGTTTTTGATTAAATAGCGGAATAGAAAATATGATCCCAAAAAAGTGTATGTATATCACACGTACACAACCACACTAGGCCCCAATTACTATTGTTTGTACCCCTAAAAGGCTAGGAGTAGGGGGAGTATGGAACAGGCAGCACCCTCAAACCTTCAGAAGTATGAGATGAACCCCAACAACTTGGAAAGGTGGATCTCTCTCACACGTACCGACACAGACTATTCCGCAATTCAATTGATCCTCAAAGGTTTTTATTGAATAGCGGAATAGGAAATATGATCAAAAAAAGTGTATGTATATCACACGTACACAACCACACTAGGCCCCAATTACTATTGTTTGTACCCCTAAAAGGCTAGGAGTAGGGGGAGTATGGAACAGGCAGCACCCTCAAACCTTCAGAAGTATGAGATGAACCCCAACAACTTGGAAAGGTGGATCTCTCTCACACGTACCAACACAGACTATCCCCCAATTTAACTGATCCCCAAAGGTTTTTGATTAAATAGCGGAATAGAAAATATGATCCCAAAAAAGTGTATGTATATCACACGTACACAACCACACTAGGCCCCAATTACTATTGTTTGTACCCCTAAAAGGCTAGGAGTAGGGGGAGTATGGAACAGGCAGCACCCTCAAACCTTCAGAAGTATGAGATGAACCCCAACAACTTGGAAAGGTGGATCTCTCTCACACGTACCAACACAGACTATCCCCCAATTTAACTGATCCCCAAAGGTTTTTGATTAAATAGCGGAATAGAAAATATGATCCCAAAAAAGTGTATGTATATCACACGTACACAACCACACTAGGCCCCAATTACTATTGTTTGTACCCCTAAAAGGCTAGGAGTAGGGGGAGTATGGAACAGGCAGCACCCTCAAACCTTTAGAAGTATGAGATGAACCCCAACAACTTGGAAAGGTGGATCTCTCTCACACGTACCAACACAGACTATCCCCCAATTTAACTGATCCCCAAAGGTTTTTGATTAAATAGCGGAATAGAAAATATGATCCCAAAAAAGTGTATGTATATCACACGTACACAACCACACTAGGCCCCAATTACTATTGTTTGTACCCCTAAAAGGCTAGATGAGGAGTAGGGGGAGTATGGAACAGGCAGCACCCTCAAACCTTCAGAAGTATGAGATTGTGTTCACTGTACCCCACAAAGATTGAGTTCACTGCACCCCACAATGATTGTGTTCACTGCACCCCACAAAGATTGTGTTCACTGCACCTCACAAAGATTGTGTTCACTGTACCCCCCAAAGATTGTGTTCACTGCACCCCACAAAGATTCTGTTCACTGTACCCCACAAAGATTGTGTTCACTGCACCCCAAAAAGATTGTGTTCACTGCACCCCAAAAAGGATGTTGTTCACTGCACCCCAAAAAGGATGTTGTTCACTCCACCCCAAAAAGATTGTGTTCACTGCACCCCACAAAGATTGTGTTCACTGCACCCCAAAAAGATTGTGTTCACTGCACCCCAAAAATGATTTTGTTCACTGCACCCCAAAAAGGATTTTGTTCACTGCACCCCAAAAAGGATGTTGTTCACTCCACCCCAAAAAGATTGTGTTCACTGCACCCCAAAAAGATTGTGTTCACTGCACCCCACAAAGGATTTTGTTCACTGCACCCCAAAAAGATTGTGTTCACTGCACCCCAAAAAGGATGTTGTTCACTGCACCCCAAAAAGGATTTTGTTCACTGCACCCCAAAAAGATTGTGTTCACTGCACCCCACAAAGGATTTTGTTCACTGCACCCCACAAAGATTGTGTTCACTGCACACCAAAAAGGATTGTGTTCACTGCACCCCAAAAAGATTTTGTTCACTGCAGCCCAAAAAGATTGTGTTCACTGCAGCCCAAAAAGATTGTGTTCACTGCAGCCCAAAAAGATTGTGTTCACTGCAGCCCAAAAAGATTGTGTTCACTGCAGCTCACACACAGAAAAATGGATGTGGATCACTGACACCTGCCTATCTCCAATCCCACACCACACAGCAATATCGATTGTAGTTTGTAGAACACAGTTTCCCTAAAATTCAGCAGACTCTGTCCCTAACAGGATTGAGAAGAGATCGTAGATCAGGATTGAGTGCAGACCCCACCCCCCACACAGCAATATCGATTGTAGTTTGTAGAAGACACTGACCCTATAATTCAGCAGACTCTATCCCTAAAATGCCTACAACTCGCCCTGCCTAAACACTCCGACCTGTCCCTCAATTCTATCCGGACACAAATGGTTTTTTCCTGCCTATCTTTCCCTAATCAGCAGCCAGCACGTTGATGTGTGCTCTGTCCCTGAATCTAAGCAGCATAATGACGCCGCTGCGGCTGCCTCGAACTTATAAAGACTTGGTCACATGCTTCAGACGGCCAATCACAGC
Source organism: Pelophylax lessonae (assembly GCF_965119305.1). Taxonomy (NCBI): domain Eukaryota; kingdom Metazoa; phylum Chordata; class Amphibia; order Anura; family Ranidae; genus Pelophylax; species Pelophylax lessonae. The sequence continues at coordinate 504,828,542 of NC_138770.1, read as the reverse complement.
TACTGAGACATTTGCAGGCATGGCTGGGATGGCTTAAGGCACACCAGTTAAACGATTGTTGATTGGCTGTTGAAAGCCCGCCATGAAAAGAGCGCCAAAGCATGCAAAACCCGGAAATAAAACGACCGAACACGGATTTTTACCCGAACATACAGTAAAGTGTCCGTGTCCGTGTTCGGGTACAAAAAATCCAATTATTCGGTACGAACACGAATAATACAGTCCGTGTTCGCTCAACACTACTTATGGTTATTAGGAATGAGTGAATCTGTCTGGGTTCAAATCACCAACGATCCAGCAAATCCTGGTTGAAATCTCAATGAAGTCTATATGAGATCAATCCTTTTAGTAAACTCTAACCATTTTAAGGGTTAATAGGTAGATTGCTAAACAAAAACATAGGAAGCTGTGAGAATAGGGTAGTATCATAGGACTTTAAGGGGGACATTGACAATACACAAATTATTTAAAAGGTAAACTTGGTTGATGCCCTGTTGTGGCGGTTTGGAATAGTATGACTCAATGACTGCGTGCACAGCATATACTTGCAGCACATTGTTTGCTGTGGAATTTATATTTTTCTTTTACAATTAGTTCGGCTTACTTTTAGCACCAACAGTGTTTAACCACTTGCTACCCGCCCGCCGTCATATGACGGCGCACCAGAACAGCCTCTCTCGCGCACCCCGCGGGCACGTGGAGCGGCGATCGTGGCCGCACCGTGTTGCTAGTACACGGCGCGACCCCGATCTGGGTAAAGAGTCAATGACATGACTCTTTAGCCATGTGATAGGCTGTGTCCAATCACAGCCGGTCACATGTAAATGAGAAAGTGCCGTTATTCGGCTCTCCTTGCCTCACAGGTTTCCCATAGGAAGATTTATCCTCCCCTCTTCTGTTGATAACACTACAATAATAGCTAGACTATTATTTTCTGTTTCTGTGTCCTTTGTTACCAAATAGAGGGCTTGAATCTACCTAGCATGGAAGCAGACATCAATAAAAAAAACCTAATAGGAGTTTTTGTAACAGTCTTGATAACAATAGTGTTAATTATCCATGATGTCCTGCTCATTTTATGGATAAAAAAAAGAAACTAATGCCCCGTACACATGTACCGATCATCGGCCGATTGTATGCTTGTTAGTATGATGCTTCCGACAGCCGACAGCGCATTTTCGGCCAAACAGAATCTGTCGTGCAGGCATTAAAATTTTTGTTGGCCAACACCAGAACGGCCAATTGTTCGCCAGTCAGTACAGATTTCGGCCGACAGACAGCAGATTTGCAAGACTGGGCATGCTCAGAAAAGAAAAAAGACAAGGAAAGTTAACCATCACATGACATCACTTCTGCAGTCGGCTGTTGTTGGCCGACAAAATTCGTGTGCAGTCTTTTGCAGTTTTCAACAGACACGACAGACCTGGACAAAAGACGGCCGATCGTTCGGCTGACGATCGGTACGTGTGTACGGGGCTTTAGGCTGGCCATACATTATACAATTTTCTTACAATTTTCTGTACATGCATGGAGTCCCTTTTGAGGCAGCTCATAGAGAAGGCGGAGAGTGAAGGTGGAGAGGCTTGGCTGAGGCATTGCCTTAATATGCCTGAAGAGGTTCCGCAGCAAGAACTGGCCACAGCTGTGACTACAGCTTCCCCCCCAGTGGTGGAGACTCGAGCTGAGCGGCCGGCGGACGGTCCGGGGTGCCTGACGAGAGCGAGAAGAAGCCGGGCCCCGGAGAGGGAGAAGATGCCGGAGAAGCATGTCAGTGAAGCGGCGGGCGGGCCGCCATGCGGCGTCATGGCGGCGAAGACGGCGCAAGTGCGCATGCGCCGAGCATCAAAGAAGAGAAGACGAGCCTCCCTGTCTCCTAGAAGGGGCGGGGGAGGGCGGACTGAGAACTCAGCGAACCTCGAGGTGGCAAGAGGGCGGCTGCCTTCACCACCACAAGCTATCCCTGTGAATGTCAGGGCGACACCTGCTGCTGGCTCGGCTGCAGTGCAACAATGGCCAAATGGAACAGCTGCTACAGCGCTGCTGGGAGAGGTGGGACAGCAAGCTGTCTTGCCCCCAGCGGTGGGTGAGTTATCAGATATGCATAATTTGTCTGCTTTAATTAACTCTCTGTCATCCATTGTAAAGTCTTTTTCCCATGTTGCCCCTTCTGCTTCTCTTCTGTCTGCACAGCAGCGGGCAAACTGTGAACCTGTGTTTTCGCCCGCTGTGTCCACTGTCTCTATTCCTCCTGTTATTAACCGTTTGTGTTCTCATATTGATCATAATGTTTCAAATGACTCTAATATGTTTTCTGTACAGACACCATTACAGGCGGGTTGTAGCGTACCAGAGGCTTGCATGAAGGATGCGATGTCTTGTGAAATGTCGCCTCTGGGTTACCACCTGAGCTTAGGGGTTAAAGAAAAAATATGGAAAGGGGAGTTTGTCGACATATTATCACTTTTGCCTACGCATAAGGATTTGTCGATTAAGTCGGATAGGAGGGAAGAAAAACAGGAGGAGGAAAGGCGCAGGGGAGCCCCCAGGTCATTTCATAATTGGCTGCAAGCATTTTGCATTTTTTCCGGGGTGATGGCGGAAAGGCACCCTGAAAGGTGCGGGGGCTTATTTCAACACCTTGATCATGTGCTGGAAGCCTATAAGGGTTTTGGGGGATTGGGCTGGTACTACTATGACGAGTCGTTTCGTCAGAAGCTATCTGTCCACCCCTCTCTAAGGTGGGGTATGAAGGACGTGGGCCTTTGACTGAATCTGATTTCCCCTCAGAGGCAGGCTGTGGCTAGACAATCGCTACCTAGTAATCAGACTGAAGCGTATCGCAAGGGATGCTGTTTTGCGTTCAACGTCAGTCAGTGTCGTTGGAACGCGTCCTGTCGCTATAGGCACGAATGTTCTTTTTGTGCGGGCCCGCATCCAGTAGTTAAATGCTTCAGAAAAAATGCTGCTTCAGGGTCGCAATCACAAAAGGATATTTTTCCAAAAAGCCTGCACGCCTGTGAGGCTGGAAAGAATGCGGCCATGGTTGGACAGGTACCCAAACAGGGAGAAGGCGCGTTTCCTCATTGATGGCTTTGAGAATGGTTTTCCTTTGCCTTCCTTTTCAGGGGAGGGGTGTTTGGAAGTGTGCAATTTGAAGTCTGTTGAGAATTTCCTGCAGGTGGTTCGGGATAAAATCGATAAGGAAATTGAATTGGGTAGAGTGGCAGGCCCTTTTGAGCATCCACCATTTGATAATTTTCGGGTTTCCCCCTTGGGAGTGGTGCCTAAGAAAGAGCCGAACGAATTTTGGGTTATTCACCATCTCTCTTACCCGTTGGGAAGTTCGCTTAACGACGATATTGATGAGAATTTGTGTTCAGTGTCATATGCTACGTTCGAGGAAGCTGTGGCGAAAATTAAAACTTTTGGCCGAGGGGCACTGCTAGCGAAAGCGGACGTGAAGTCCGCTTTTCGGCTGTTACCGGTGTCACCGTTGGCATTTAATTCCCTGGGCTTTCAGTTGGACGGTTTGTATTTTTTCGATAAAAGCCTCCCGAAGGGATGCTCGCTGTCCTGTGCATATTTTGAGGCGTTTTCTTCTTTTTTACACTGGGTGGTGTCCTGTAGGTCGGGTAGCGTGGGTGTGATGCACTATTTAGACGACTTTTTGTTTGTTGGTCCGCCTGGAACGGAGGATTGTTTAAAATTGTTGCAGAATTTCCGGGAGATTGCGGAGGAATTTGGGGTTCCGTTGGCGGAAGAAAAGACTTGCTTACCTGCCACGGAGATGGTCTTTTTAGGTATCCATATTGATACCAATTGTATGGAGTTTCGATTGCCGATGGATAAGCTGGAAAGATTAAGATCTCTTACTAGGCTATTTTTGGCTAGGAAAAAGGTTCTTTTGAAGGAAATGCAGTCCTTTCTTGGCCTGCTGGCGTTTGCATGCAGGATTATGCCTATGGGCCGGGTTTTTTCACGGCGTCTCTACCTTTCTATGTCAGGCTTGAAATCCCCGTTTGCCCATATTAGAATGACTGGAGCTTTGAAGGAGGACCTATTGGTTTGGGCTGATTTTTTTGACAAATATAACGGTCGTTCGTTTTTCAAGCAGATTTCGTTTTTGCTCCGGATTTTCACTTGTTCACGGACGCGGCGGGCTCTAAAGGTTTTGGGGCTATATGGCAGACACATTGGTGTTGTGCTGAGTGGCCTGACTCATGGAGATGAGAAGGTTTGACGAAAACGGTGGTTCTGTTGGAATTGTTTCCAATACTGGTGGCATTAGAGTTATGGGGTGAGTTTTTTGCGAATAGACGACTTCTAGTTGAGACGGATAACAAAGGGGTCTTGTTCGCAGTAAACTGTTTATCCTCAAAATCCGTCTTTGTGATCAGAGTGCTTAGGAGAATTGTTCTTTTATGTCTGCAACTTAACATATGGCTGAAGGCTAAATACACACCGGGAGTGCTGAATAATCTGGCCGACGCTTTATCTTGGTTTCAGATGGACCGTTTTCCCCAGCTGTTGCCGGAGGCGGACGTGAGGGGTACCGAATGCCCAAGCCATGTATGGGAGATAGTTGGGATTTAATCAGGAGAGCGATTGAGGGATCGGTGGCCCCTAAAACCTGGGCGAGCTATTCTGCTGCCTGGAGGAACTGGTTGACCTTCACGGAAGCGAGGGGTCGGATGGATGGTTGCCCGGAGGAGGGTTTGGTTCTTGAGTTTGTAGCATCTTTGATACAGCAGGAATACTCTTACAGTTATGTGAAGAAAACGCTGGTGGGCATTTCTTTTTTCTGCCGCCTGAAGGGTTTCCGAGCTTGCACAGCATATTTTTCAGTGCAACAAGCATTGAAGGGATATAAGAAAGCAGTAGCTGTAGTGGATAGCAGGCGTCCTATTTCAATTGATCTACTGGCGGATATTTGTAGGGCTACCTCTGCGGTTTGTGTATCAGTTTATGAAGCATTGCTTTTCAGAACGGCCTTCGCTTTGGCCTTTTTTGGGGCGCTCCGTATTTTCGAGCTACTACCTTTATCAAAGAAAGCTGATGGTGGCCTGCTATTTGACCAGGTGGTGGTTGGCCACGCAATGATTCATATTTGGTTACACCGCTCAAAGACGGATGCTACGGGGAGAGGAGTGGGAGTTACGCTCAAGGCCCAACATAACGGGGGAGTGTGCCCTGTGGCATTGGTCAAGCAATATTTGGGAGTAAGACCGGGAGGTAGTAGGCAGTTTTTGATTCATGTGGACTCTGTCCCGCTCACGAAGTATCAATTTGATTTCATACTGCATAAATGTTTAATGTATTTAGGTTTGAAAGATTTTAAGTTCTCTTCACACTCTTTCCGGATAGGAGCAGCCTCTGAGGCGGCCAGGAAAGGGTTTTCAGATGGGGTAATAAAGAATATGGGAAGGTGGAGGTCGAATTGTTTTAAATTATATGTGAGACCTAATTTGTTTATTTAATTCTCAGGTTTGCAGCGCACAGTTTGGATTATAGGACACTCCTTCATTTATTGGGCAAGGAAGAGAGCAGCGCAACGTGTTTACAGTACGAATTTAGCAATGCCTCCGGAATTTAAGTTATATTGGAGAGGAATTAGAGGCCTACAATGGTACCAGCTTTATTTTCACCTGTCCAGGTTGTTTCAGATATGGCCTCGCCCATCCATATTGATAGTTCACGCTGGGGGTAATGATTTAGGTAGTGTTAAGACTCTGGATTTATTATTTAAGATTAAGCAGGACTTGCATTTATTTTCTCTTTCTTCCCCAGGAACTGTGGTGGTTTTCTCAGAAATAGTTCCTCGTCTTCCCTGGCTGTCCTCGTCACAGAGGAAAGTTATTGAGAAGATGAGGAAAAGGGTGAATAGGGCCATGGAAAAGTTCATGCCGTCTATTGGCGGGCTGTCATACCGACATGTCGATTTGGAGGGAGGCATTCAAGGTCTTTATCGCCAGGATGGAGTTCACCTGTCGGATGTCGGTATTGACATTTTTAATGTGGGACTACAGTCTTGCATAGAGAGGGCCGCGGTGGTGGGGCAGGGCCGTCCTTGATTCTCAAGCCCGGCTGGTGGGGACGTTGTTTTTCAGATGGTTATTGATGTTTATTTTGCTTGAGTTGTGTATAACTGAGCAATTACAAGTTTATTTGGTATTTGAGTATTTTATACAAGCAATTAAATGTTTATGATTTCAATTATATTAAACCAATAAAGAGTGCCGCGGCCTTTTCTTGCCAAAGAACTGAGAGTCATGGTTATTATTTAATAAGGTTAATGAGGTTTATGTGAGAATGTGGCCTACAATTCCATTCAAAATCTGGTGCAGCTGTGCATAGAAACCAATCAGCTTCTAACTACAGCTTGTTCAAATAACTTTAAAAAAATAAAAAATAAATAAGTAAAAAATTGAAAGCTGAATAGTTTCTAGGCAGAGCTGCGCCAGATTTTGCACTCTCCAGTTTTGGTAAATCAACCCCACTATGTCTTCTAAGTTGCACATTATTTATAGCAAGATAAATATTATATTTAAAGGCTGATGATGAGAAAAATTGAGCTTGTTTATAAGAAATCGACTTTGACCTCTTTCTCTTTAGTTTATGAAAAGTATTTATTTTAGTAGCATAGAAAATATTCTGGTTATCAATAGAAATATTAATATGCCTTTCTTTATCCTTCAGGACTTTTTTCTTCCTGTGTAAATGTATTCAAAATAACAAGGTAAATATATTTAAGTTATTGCTTTCACACATTTTCATCTCAAAGGGCAGAGGCTGGTGCTAATTTAAACAGCTGTTTCTGAATAAAAATGATTACACATCCATATGTCAGATATGTGTACACAGAAGGCTCCTTTCAGTGTTCCATGTCTATTTTTGGACATGCCAGATTATAAATAGAGATGGATGTTTTCAGCATATGAACTTCAGTTTTCAATTCCCCATAGAAGGGCACTGGTTAACTCTGAAAATTTGGTGTTGCTGCTCTATCCTTTTTTATTTCAATGTAAACATAATTGAACATTTATCTTATTAGACAAAATACATACATTCAATGGACATCCTGTAGTAGCATTTGATATACATGACTTTAACCACTTCCTTACCGCTGGACGTCATATGACGTCCAGGGCTTTAACCACTTTACCCCCAGCCGCCGCAGATGTGCTGCGGCAGGCTGGCTCTCCCAGGCAAAGTCCCGTACATGTACGGCGCTGGCCTGGGAGGAGCTAGGGGGCGCGCCAGCAGGGAAGCTGGCGCGAGTGTCAGGCGGCTCCGATGGCTGCTGGCCACTCGTGATCTCTCCCCGCTGACAGAGAAGGACGGACAGCTGATATAAAGCCGTCTGTCCTTCTCACTGACATGATCACAGAGACCATGCGATCCTGCTATATAGGATCGCATGTCTCTATGGTCATCTCACAAGCCCAACCCCCCCCCCACAGTTAGAATCCCTCCCCTAGGCTTACATTTAACCCCTTAATCACCCATAGGGATATCCCCTTCCCTGCCAGTGTCATTATTACAGTAACAGTGCATATTTTTAGCACTGATTACTGTAGTAATGTCACTGGTACCCCCAAAAGTGTCAAAAATGTCAGTTAGGGGTCTGATCTGTCTGCCGCAATGTTGCAGTCCCGCTAAAAATCACAGATTGCCGCCATTACTAGTAAAAAAAAAAAAACAATAAAAATTACATAAATCGTTCCAGTAGTTAGTAAACGCAATAATTTTTGTGCAAACCAATCAAAATATGCTTATTGCGATTTTTTTTACCAAAAATATGTAGCAGAAAACAAAATGGCCTAAAATGTTAAATAATTTAGATTTTTACATTTTTTTTTGGGATTGTTATATAGCAGAATGTGAAAAATATTGTTTTTTTTGTTTAATTGTTGCCATTTTTTTGTTTATAGCGCAAAAAATAAAAATCGCAGAGGTGATCAAATCCCCCCAAAAGAAAGCTCTATTTGTGGGGAAAAAAAGGACGTCAATTTCGATTGGGTACAGTGTCGCACGACCGTGCAATTGTCCGTTAAAGTCACGCAGTGCCGAATCGCAAAATAGGGCCTGGTCTTTAAAAATCTACCGGTCTTAAATTGGTTAAGTGGGGCTGCAGCTGCAGGCATCATTCAGATATAATTTTTTCCGCCGTTGATTCCCTGCACCATAAGAAAAATCATATCGTCTGTTAAGCCACTTGATCGTTTTTACAGGTGGCGGCGGGAGGGGACCCCCCCGCTGCCCTCCGGTGCTTCTACCAGCTCATCCGTGTGATTGGCAAGCTGGTGTTCTGTCAGAATACTGCTACCTATGCGCCATACATTCCATCATCGCCGCTATGCATTCCGATTTCGTAATGTGAAAGAACACGAAGCAGAGGCAAACATCTTCTTACACCCAGGCAAGTCGTAAATTTTACATTTATTTTAGCAGTAAACTCACCTTATATACTAAAATAGACTATTTCACCGCGACCGAGTTTCACTATATAATCAGTTTGTCACTGAGCAGTGTGGGGTGTACCAATATGGCTGTCACTACCTTCTACCTGCAGGTCTCTCACTATACTTAGTAGAATACAAAAATAATAGAAATGTAATACTGTGATTCAGTATATAAGGTGAGTCTACTGCTAAAATAAATGTAAAATTCAGGACTTGCGTGGGTGTAAGAAGATGTCCGCATGCGCAGTAAGTTGTTCTAGTCCGTATGTCACTTCCGGTAGCAAAATCTGATAGGTAGCGGCATTCTGACAGAACACCGGAAAAGGAATCTGCCAGCGGCAGAAGTACACCATAGAGTCTGCCGAGGACCAGATGGTCCCCGCCAGTTTCTATGACTCTCAGAGGCCCCGGGCGCGACGTTATGAGGTCACGGCCAGCCTGACAGTTGTCAATACTGCTGTGATCTCAGCTGAATAGCCGAGATATTTTTTTTTTCCAGGCTTTCTAGCCTGTAGGAGAGATCTGAGGTCTTATTGACCCCAGATCTCCCCATAAAGAGGACCTGTCAAGCACTATTCCTATTACAAGGGATGTTTACATTGTGATAAAGAAAAAAATAGGGAAAGTGTAAAAATAAAAAAGGAAAATAAAATAAACAATAAAAAAAAATGTAAAGTGCCCTCGTCCCCGGGTGCTCGCACGCAGAAGCGAACGCATGCGTACGTCGCAGCCACATATGTAAACGGCATTCCACCCATACATGTGAGGTATCACCAAAGACGCTAGAGCAAGAGCAACAATTCCAGCCCAAGACCTCCTCTGTAACTCTAAACTGATAACCTGTAAAAAGTTTTAAAGCGTTGCCCATAGAGATTTTTAGGTACTGAGGTTTGGCCTCATTCCACGAGTGTATGCAATTTTAAAGGGTGACATGTTAGGTATCCATTTACTCGGTGTAACATCATCTTTCACATTGTACAAAAAAATTGGACTAACTTTAGTGTTTTGTTTTTTTAATTCATAAAACTCTTTTTTTCCCCCAAACAATCGCGTTTGAAAAACATTTCTGCGCAAAAAACGTGTGACATAAAAAGTTGCAATAACCACCATTTTATTCCCTAGGGCAGTGATGGCGAACCTTGGCACCCCAGATGTTTTGGAACTACATTTCCCATTATGCTAATGCACTCTGCAGGGTAGTTGAGCATCATGGGAACTGTAGTTCCAAAACATCTGGTAATTCTAGTAATTTTTTTAGCAAAAAAATGATGATTTTTACATGTAGGAGCGGAGTGCCAATAATGGCCCGGTATGGAAGTGGTTAAAAGAGCAAAGACCTGTTAGTTATTTATGTCTACTTTTCAAACGCAGCCCCTAATAGTTTTAACAGGTTTCTCTTTATAGTAACCTAAAGCAGAACTTAACTGCTCTCAAATGACCGTTCCTCTGCCCCTGTTCAGCGCTGCCATTTTTAAAAAGATGGCACGTGTGCAGATGCACTGCCAGTCTCTTCCAGGCATTAGTGAGCTGGCAGAGACCATTGCTTTATTTGTGCACAAGTGGTAGATTTCCATGCATGTGCACTAATGAGGCGAGCTTCTGGTGGATGGGCACAAGCCACACAGCATCCGCCACACATGTGCACAAATGGCTGCTTACCAACACACTGCCTCCTGGGATAGCTGTGATGTAGCAATCCCAGGAAGCAGAAGGGCCTTGGCCTAGGCCCTAATTTCAGAAGTAAAGAAAAATTCGCCAAAAAATGGTAATAAATATTTTTAGCATTTGTGTAAGTGTGTGTGTGTGTGTGTGTGTGTGTGGGGGGGGGGGGGGGGGGGGGCGTACAAAGTTAGACATAAAATATTTACAAAAATGTGAGGGGTGTACTCACTTTTGTGAGATACTGTATATATATATATATATATATATATATATACTGTATATGATCATTGTTTGGCTCAACCCTCTAAATGTGTGCTGTTGAAGAACAACCAACTTACTGGCAGAATCAACAGGTGAAAATCAAGGACAGAAAGCCTAAAAAAAAAATTCAGCTACCACATCTAAGAATTTGTAATCTGCAATATAATCAATGTTTGCTTTTGGGTCTAATACCGGTTTAAAGTGATTGTAATGGCTGCAGTGCATGGGGGACACTCTGAGGATGAAGAAATACATATACCAACGTAGGGGTTGCCCCCGTAAATATGATAACCTTTGGGGTCAATGGTTGGACACCCCATGCCTGAGCCCGCTTCATCTAGCCATGGACAGACTCCTTGTAGGTCAATGTAGATCCCTTAGGTCAATGGTCTTAGATATGCAGTTGGATAGCTTGGAATGTTACTTGTCAGCTTTAATGGTCAGCTTATTGGTCTTGCTATGCAAGGCTCAGTCTGAATCATTCACTCCCAGGTTCACTGATTCGAGCAACCGATGAGAGATAGCCACACATGTGGCCTGATGAGCATGTTTTTAACTTAAGTTTGTGAGTACAACATCTTTATATTTGTATTCATATTTTTAAATAAATCTGTTGGATAATGCACTAGGCCAGTGCGCCTTCTTTTCTCTCACTATTCGCACAGCACTGTCAGAACAACCCCAGTCCTAGAGGGCAGCAAGACATCTATGAGATTATCAACAATTTGACCAGGCACCTTTGACACTACACAGTCAGCTGACTCTAGCGCAGGAGTGTGTTGTTCCAGTTTGAATCATTGCCTGACTTTGTTTTTGCATACAAAACTGTTGGCTTATGATGTGATTATTAATCTGTTCTGGAATAGCAATACTTTTGTACATTATTACAAAAACACTTTTAACAAAAGAATAACAAACAGGTTTGTACTTATCTACTCTGTGCAATTAAATTGCACAGAGCAGCCCTAATCCTCCACTTCTTAGGCCCCCCGATGGTGCTCCTTGCTCCTTGCTCCTCTGCTTCTTGGTGTGCCCCCATAGCAAGCCACTTGCTATGGGGGCACACTTGTGGGCTCGCTCCCGAGCCATGCTGCCTGCATTTATAGATACAGATAGCGTGGCTCCACCCTGCTTACTTGTCAAAGGATTTGACTGATAGCAGTGGTAGCCAATGGTTCCCCAGCAAAGCCTGTAAGAGCAGGGAGAGCCACTACAGGAAGGCATAATATTGGATGCAAGGTAACTATTAAAGTGGAGTTCCACCCATTTTTGCAAGTTGAGCTGTATGCAATCCCCTTTAAGTATGCTAATACCAATGTAAACTATTTTATTATTTTTTTTTTTGGAAATACCTTTTATCTTCTGTATTCATCTGCACTTCCTGGTCTTGATGCTTTCAGCTATTACGTCACTCTGCGATTTGCAAGGGCTCCTGGGACATTGTATCCCAGCAGCCCTTGCAATTCGCCTAGTGACGAAATCTTGTGTGATTTCCAGGGCTCAGGGGTGGGGCGGGGCAGTGTATCGGATGCATTATCCAATGATAGTGAGAGAGCAGAGGGGAGAGAATGTAATGTCAGTTTCTACCTCGCTCTCTGCACTAGATTCTATGGGGACAGAACGGATTATTCTTCTGTGCTTTTCATAGTGAGAAATGGAGGAATGTTATCTGATTACAGAGCAGTCACACAGCTCGGGGGACATTAAAGGAGAACTCTCACAGCACGGGGGACATTAAAGGAGAACTCTCACCGCACGGGGGACATTAAAGGAGAACTCTCACCGCACGGGGGACAAATTAAAGGGGCACTCTCACCGCACAGGGGACAAATTAAAGGGGCACGCTCACCGCACAGGGGACACAATGTAAAGGGGAACTCTCATCGCATGGGGACACAATGTAAAGGGGCACTCTCACCGCACGGGGACACAATGTAAAGGGGCACAATGTAAAGGGGGTAGCGATGTGATGGCACTGCTATTGGTGGCATCACTGTGGGTGGGTGACTGTGTTGTATGTCGCACTGTGATGGTGGGCAATAACATAGCAGCATTGTGATGGGGGAAATGTGATGGCAGCATTGTGAAAGCAGACCTGTGATGGGGGCATTATTATTGGTGAAATGTGGTGGGTGATATTCTATTTAGGGCAATGTGATGGTAACATTTTTGTCCATGCAATTAGAGGGCAACTCTGATGGGGGCACATTCATTGCAATTTTCTTAAATATACACTTTTAATATACTTTTTAAAAATTACAGATTTTGAATGACAGCCATAGTAGCTCACCTTAAATCATTTTTAATACGCTATCAAATAATTAATATCTTCAAAATCTCACACACACATATACCATGTGCTGACCCCATTACAGTGTGACATCCATCCATCAACAGTGCTGACCCCATCACAGTGCTGACCCCATAACAGTGTGACATGCATCCATCCATGCAAAGTGCTGACCCCATAACAGTGTGAAATGTATCCATCCATCCATGCATGCATGCACAGTGCTGACCCCAATACAGTGTGACATCCATCCATCAACAGTGCTGACCCCATAACAGTGTGACATCCATCCATCAATGCACATTGCAGACCCCATCACTGTCCTGCCCCCATCACTGTGTTACATCGATCCAGCCATACTTCCACAATGCTGCCCCAAATCAAAGGGTGCCATCACAGTGTTGCTGCCACAATAACCATGCTGCCCCAATTCATAGTGCTGCCATCCATCCGTTACATTAAAGTTCCCCATCAGCCAGACAAGAGCTTTCCTAACCATAATAGCTGGCAGTGTGTTTCTATCTGACTCTCTCTCCCTCTCTCTCTTGTGTCTTCCGGGAATAGGGGAAGAGTTATAGAGGGCGGAAACTTCCTCCAGAGCCAACGTCTCTATAGCAACCTGTACTATGCCTAAAGCATAGTACTGCCCATGTGCTGGATTTCCTGCTGCATTCTGGGTAGCCAGAATGAACAACAAGCAGGAAGAAGGTCACTAAGTCTTACACTGCGGTTTCAGGTGCCCTTACTAAAGATGACAACGCACAGGCAGCAGTTTTAAAAGTAAGATTTTCACTAAACATATACACCGTTCAACTCATAAATATGCAAATAGCGGTTTTGTCAAGCGAGATGTATTAATATTAATGGGCTATTTTTGTTAAAAGAATTATTCTGAGGGTGGAACTCCGCTTTGAAGCCGGAGCTAATCAATGTATACAAATTTCTAACAGATATAGGGTAAATGGAAAGCCTTAAGCCAGCCATAAAGGGTTTGAATCTCACAGGAATTGACCGAGATTTGAACCATGTATGGGCAGGCTGATTGTACCCAAGTTGATTGATTGATCAACTTGGGCACAATCAGCCTGTTGGATTATTCATGTGATTATTGCCAGCGGCAATAATCACACGACAGCTCTCCACCTCCCAACCCCGCTGGGAGAACACAGTAGCGCGGGAGGTCAACACAGTCAGTGTTAATGGGGGAATCAAGCGGTTTTGTTATAAAAATAGCATCATCCATGGTCGACTTAAAAGCAAAATGATAATAAAGGGAAAGATAGTGCAACTAACTCAACTATATCAAGGAAACAACATGTACAACGCAAAATACACCATCATAAAAAAAAATAACGAAACACATAAAATGGTGCCAAACACAAGTATCACAAAAGTAAGAAAAAAGTGCACATCAAAGGTTAAACAAATATTGTTAATATATCATTTATATATCAATGTATGGATGCAAAGTAACTATCGAGGTCTGCGCGAGTAGGCAGTGAGGTGTCCCGCAAGGAATCCGTAAAAACAAACTCCCAACAGCTATAGGGTAAATGCAGCGCCTAAAAATAGTGATGGATAGTGCAAATAACTCATCTCTATCAAAGAAACAAAATACACCATCATAAAATAAGTCATAAAAAACACATCAAACAGTGCCAAACTCAAGTACCACAAAAGTAAGAAAGAAGTGTCCCTCAAAGGTTCGGAGATTACCCATGACAGTAAAATAAATCCATTCGTCAATACAGCAATTAAGTGAAGGATGCACTGTAACTTCTATAACCCAAATCCGTAGGAGATAGGGATACAACACCCACCAACCAGAGGTAAGTATTGTACCTACTGATATTTATAGCCCCAAACAGAGGCATATAGCATGAGTAAAATGTCCTCGGCAGGATGGATCTCTCATTCCGTGCACAGTTCACTCCCCACAAGTCGAGAATTATGGCCCCAATCAGAGGGAAAAAGCATGTGTAGATCATCCCAGACTGGATGGGTCTCTCCATGCACAGCTCACTCCCCACCAGTCTGCTTCCAAAGGAGACCCGACACTGCCAATATAAAGCAGTGTCATCATGCCACGACAAACAGGGCAGGGAAAGAAGCTCTTATAGTGAATAGGGTTGAGCGGACACCTAGATGTCCGTGTTCGACGGGTTCGGCCGAACTTTAAAAAAAAGTGCGGGTCCGTGTCCTGGACTTTTACCGAACTTTTCCCGGACACCGAACCCCATTGAAGTCAATGGGGACCCGAACTTTAAGGCACTAAAATGGCTCTAAAACACCAATGGAAAGGGCTAGAGTGCTGCAAATGGCAGCAAAACGTAGTTAAGAGCATGGCAAGTGCTCTGCAAACAAATGTGGATAGGGAAATAACTTAAAACAACAAAAAAAAACAGAAAAATAAAACAATGTTCTTCATCTCTGAAGGACAAGGCCCATATGGAGTAGGAGGGAGGTTGAGGTGGTGGTGGATGTGGCGGTGTCATAGGCGTGCGCACAGGGTGTGCCTGGTGTACCTGGGCACACCCTAATCACCTAGGGCACATAGCATTATCGCTCTGTTTGCCAGTGAGGAGATGGGAAAGATCTCCCTCGCACCTGCTCTGCTCTATTTCTCTTTGCCAGCAGGGAGAGTAATGTATCGGGGCCATGTACATGTAGGCAAACACATGCATGTGTATTTCAACTTTGGGGTGCACACCCTAATGCAATAGGCTGCACACACCTATGGGCGGTGTAGGTGGAAGCGGCGGTGGAGGAGGACCAGGGCCGGATTAAGAGCATCATGGTCTTGGTGCTGAGGATTTTGAAGGGCCTTAAGGGCCGTGCCTTGGCATGCACCCAGAGGAGGAAGGGTGCAGCCATGCATGCCTAATTCAACATGGGATGCTGTCTCTGAAGCCCATAAACACATCCATGCATCGGCAACTGTCCCTCCTTGTCCGGCCTTCGCGCTGTGTGGGGAGGTTCTGAGGGTGCTGCCTGGGGAAGCGAGCATAGAAGCCAGACTTCTGTGTTTACAAGTGACAGAAGAGCGGTCACAGTGAATATGGCCAACCCGGGGCCTATATAAAAGGTAGGGGCCTGCATGGAGCTGCAGCTCCAATAGCCCCTACGTTAATCTGGCCCTGAGGAGGAGGACGAGGTAGCCAACACTGCTTCTTTTCACAAATTTTAAATGAGGGTACACCCCAAAAGAGTGAGAAAGAGCAAAAATGGAACAATGGCTGGGTAAGGTCGGTATCCATTGCTATTCTGCACAAGGTACGGAAAAGTCCCGTGGGATCCATGCCTGGTTCATTTTAATGAACGTGAGCTTGTCCACATTGTCTCTGGACAGGCGGCTGCGCTTGTCTGTTATAACACCCCCAGCCGTGCTAAATACCCGTTCAGATAATACACTGGCTGCAGGGCACGCCAGCACCTCCAAGGCGTAAAGGGCAAGCTCAGGCCATGTGCCCAATTTGGAGACCCAGAAGTTGAAGGGGGCAGACCCCTCATTCACTACATGTAGGCGTGTGCACACATACTGCTCCACCATGTTGGTAAAATGCTGCCTCCTGCTAAGACGTTCCATCTGAGCTGCTGGTGCTGCTGTTTGTTGTGGCGTGCTGACAAAGCTTTTCCACATTTCGGCCATGCTAACCCTGCCTTCTGAGGTGCTGGCGGTGCCCTGGTTGAGTTGGCGACCTCCTCCTCCTCCTCCTCTGCCTTGTGCTTCCACTGTGGCCCCGCTGTCAGATGGGAATGCCAGCAGCATCGCGTCTACCAGCGTGCGCTTGTACTCGTGCATCTTGCGATCGTGCTCCAGTGAGTGAATTAAGGACGGTACGTTGTCCTTGTAACGGGGATCCAGCAGCGTGGCCACCCAGTAATCAGCACAAGTTAGAATGTGGGCAACTCGGCGGTCATTGTGGAGACACTGCAGCATGTAATCGCTCATGTGTGCCAGGCTGCCCAGAGGCGACGAAAGGCTGTCCTCTGTGGGAGGTGTATCATCCGTGTCCTCTGTATCCCCCCAGCCACGCACCAGTGATGGCCATGAGCTGGCCTGGGTGCCACCCTGCTGTGAACATGGTTCCATCTCCTCCTCCAGCTCCTCCACCTCCTCCTCCTCATCCTCCTCATCCTCCAGAACTGTGCCCCTGCTGGACAATTGTGTCCCTGGCGTTTGTGTGTGCAGGAACCCACCCTCGGAGCCCCTTGCGAATGACTGCCCTGAAAGCCTTTGAAATTTTACCTCTTCATCCTCCTCCTCCTCCTCCTCATCCTGTGCCACATCCTCTTCCATCATCGCCCGAATTGTTTTTTCAAGGAGGCATAGAAGTGGTATAGTTAAGCTGAGAACGGCGTCATTGCCACTGGCCATGTTGGTGGAGTACTCAAAACAGCGCAACAAGGCACACAGGTCTCGCATGGAGGCTCAGTTATTGGTGGTGAAGTGGTGCTGTTCCGCAGAGCGACTCACGCGTGCGTGCTGCAGCTGAAACTCCACTATGGCCTGCTGCTGCTCGCACAGTCTTTGCAGCATGTGCAAGGTGGAGTTCCACCTTGTGGGCACGTCACATATGAGGCGGTGAGCGGGAAGGCCGAAGTTACGCTGCAGCCCTGCCAGGCGAGCAGCAGCAGGGTGAGAACGCCGAAAGTGCGCACAGACGGCCCGCAATTTCTGCAGCAGCTCTGACATATCGGGGTAGTTTTTAAGGAACCTCTGCACCACCAAATTCAGCACATGCGCCAGGCAAGGGATGTGCGTCAAACCGGCTAGGCCCAGAGCTGCTATGAGATTTCACCCGTTATCGCACACCACCAGGCCGGGCTTGAGGCTCGCTGGCAGCAACCACTCATTTGTCTGCTGTTCCATGCTCCTCCACAACTCCTGCGCGGTGTGTGGTTTGTCCCCCAAACAGGCAAGTTGTAAAACTGCCTGCTGTCGTTTAGCCCTGGCCGTGCTGAAGTTGGTGGTGAAGGTATTACGCTGTCCGGATGAGGAGGCGGTAGAGGATGAGGTAGCGGAGTAGGATGAGTTAGGAACAGGAGGCAAACTGAAGCGCCCTGCAATCCTCGGTGGTGGAAGGACATGTGCCAAATTGCTATCCGCCTCAGGCCCATCCGCCACTGCATTTACCCAGTGTGCCGTTAGGGAGATATAACGCCCCTGACCGTGCTTACTGGTCCACGTATCGGTAGTTAGGTGGACCTTGGCACAGATGGCGTTGCGCAGTGCACACCTGATTTTTTCCCCCACTTGGTTGTGCAGGGAAGGGATGGCTTGCCTGGAAAAGTAGTGGCGGCTGGGCACGACGTACTGTGGGACAGCCACCGACATAAGCTTTTTAAAACTGGGCGTCTCCACCAGACGGAATGACAGCATTTCAAAGGCCAATAATTGTGAAATGCTGGCATTCAGGGCCAGGGATCGCGGGTGGGTAGGGGGGTACTTCCTCTTCCTCTCAAGTGTTTGGGAGATGGAAAGCTGAACGCTTCCACGGGACATTGTGGAGATGGTTGTTGGTGACCCAGGTGGTGGTGTTGCTGACAGATCGTCTGTTTGCTGGGTGGCAGGTGCCGGTATGACTACAGAGGTGGCTGGAGCGGCCGAGACTGCAGCAGAAAGAGCAGGAAGCAGGATGAGCCAGAGACGTTTCTTGGTTTTGAAGGTGTGTACTCCACTGCAGCTCGTGCTTTGCACTTAGATGCCTGATCATGCAGGTTGTGCTCAGGTTGAGAAGGTTTATGCCTCGCTTCAGGCTCTGATTGCACAGGGTGCAAACCACTCGTGTCCTGTCATCAGCACATTTTCTAAAGAACTTCCACGCTAGAGAACTCTTTTGAGCTGACTTTGGTGCGCTCGTTCCCTTGCTGCGTTGGGCAGTAGCAGGCGTAGTGTCTAGGGCACGGCCGCTCCGCTTCTGCACCCTGCTCCCTCTTCTGCTGTGCTGGTGGCTCTGTGCGACCACCGCCTCTTCCTCCAAACTACTCAGGTCACCTGCATGACCTTCATTCCATGTGGGGTCGAGGACCTCATCGTCCTCCACATCATCTTCCACCCAGTCTTCACCCCTGCCCTCCCTGTCGGTCTCCACAATGCTGAACGCCACAGCAGTTGGCACCTGCGTTTCGTCATCATCGGAGACGTGCTGTGATGGTCCTTCCATGTACTCATCTTGAGAAATAAGTGGTTGGGCATCGCTGCACTCAATCTCTTCCACTTCTGGGGCAGGGCTAGGTGGATGGCCCTGGGAAACCCTGCTGACAGAGTCCTCAAAAAGAATAAGAGACTGCTCTATGGCTTGGGGCTCAGACTGCTTGCCTGATTTGCAAGGGGGTGAGGTGAAAGACGGTTGGACATTGGCTGCAGGTGCCAACTCTGACCTTTCTGCAGTAGACTGGGTGGGAGACAATGTGAAGGAACTGGAGGCACTGTCAGCAGCAAACCAATCTACTATCGCCTCTCTGTGTTCTGGCCTCATCACTTCTAGAGGCGTATGATGCCCTACCAAATACTGATGCAGGTTCTGTCGCCTACTCACACTTGAGGAAGGTGTTTCACTTGTGCGTGTAGCTGGCACAGATCGACCACGTCCTCTCCTTGCAACAGGAGCTCTAGCAGCAGCACCACCACGACCCAGGCCACGGCCCCTATTTGACGCTCTCCTCATATTTCTGAAATTTAAGATCTTGCCCTAGAAAGGTCTTTATTGAATAGCGGAACAAAAGAACAACAGTATCGCACGGGTGTATCTCACAGTCAAATATGCAAACTATGCCGCAATTTAATGTTTTTTACACCAAAAGGGTGTGTATTGAATAGCGGAATAGGATAAAAAACTGTGTATCTCACACGTACAAACACGATTAAATTTTTTCCTACCCTAAAGGGAGGATGAGGAAGAGGAGTATGGAACAGGCAGCACCCTCAAATCTTCAGAAGTATGAGATGAACCCCAAAAACTTGGAAAGGTGGATCTCACACGTACCGACACAGACTATTCCGCAATTTAATTGAGCCCCAAAGGTTTTTATTGAATAGCGGAATAGGAAATATGATCAAAAAAAAGTGTATGTTTTTCACACGTACAGAAGCACACTAGGCCCCAATTACTATTGTTTGTACACCTAAAAGGATGGATGAGGAAGAGGAGGAGGAGGAGTATAGAACAGGCAGCACCCTCAAAGCTTCAGAAGTATGAGATGAACCCCAAAAACTTGGAAAGGTGGATCTCACACGTACCGACACAGACTATTCCGCAATTTAATTGAGCCCCAAAGGTTTTTATTGAATAGCGGAATAGGAAATATGATCAAAAAAAAGTGTATGTTTTTCACACGTACAGAAGCACACTAGGCCCCAATTACTATTGTTTGTACACCTAAAAGGATGGATGAGGAGGAGGAGGAGGAGGAGTATAGAACAGGCAGCACCCTCAAAGCTTCAGAAGTATGAGATGAACCCCAAAAACTTGGAAAGGTGGATCTCACACGTACCGACACAGACTATTCCGCAATTGAATTGAGCCCCAAAGGTTTTTATTGAATAGCGGAATAGGAAATATGATCAAAAAAAAGTGTATGTTTTTCACACGTACAGAAGCACACTAGGCCCCAATTACTATTGTTTGTACACCTAAAAGGATGGATGAGGAAGAGGAGGAGGAGGAGTATAGAACAGGCAGCACCCTCAAAGCTTCAGAAGTATGAGATGAACCCCAAAAACTTGGAAAGGTGGATCTCACACTTACCGACACAGACTATTCCGCAATTTAATTGAGCCCCAAAGGTTTTTATTGAATAACGGAATAGGAAATATGATCAAAAAAAGTGTATGTTTTTCACACGTACAGAAGCACACTAGGCCCCAATTACTATTGTTTGTACACCTAAAAGGATGGATGAGGAGGAGGAGGAGGAGGAGTATAGAACAGGCAGCACCCTCAAAGCTTCAGAAGTATGAGATTGTGTTCACTGTACCCCCACAAAGATTGTGTTCACTGTACCCCACAAAGATTGTGTTCACTGTACCCCACAAAGGTTTTGTTCACTGCACCCCACAAAGATTGTGTTCACTGTACCCCACAAAGGTTTTGTTCACTGCACCCCACAAAGATTGTGTTCACTGTACCCCACAAAGATTGTGTTCACTGCACCCCAAAAGGATTGTCTTCTCTGCACCCCACAAAGATTGTGTTCACTGTACCCCACAAAGGTTTTGTTCACTGTACCCCACAAAGATTGTGTTCACTGCACTCCAAAAGGATTGTCTTCACTGCACCCCACAGAGATTGTGTTCACTGTACCCCACAAAGGTTTTGTTCACTGCACCCCTCAAAGATTGTGTTCACTGTACCCCCCAAAGATTTTGTTCACTGCACCCCACAAGGATTGTTTGTCTTCCCTGCACCCCACAAGGATTGTCTTCACTGCACCCCACAAGGATTGTCTTCACTGCACCCCACAAAGATTGTGTTCACTGCACCCCACAAAGGTTTTGTTCACTGCACCCCACAAAGATTGTGTTCACTGCACCCCACAAAGATTGTGTTCACTGTACCCCACAAAGATTGTGTTCACTGCACCCCAAAAGGATTGTCTTCTCTGCACCCCACAAAGATTGTGTTCACTGTACCCCACAAAGGTTTTGTTCACTGCACCCCACAAAGATTGTGTTCACTGTACCCCACAAAGATTGTGTTCACTGTACCCCACAAAGGTTTTGTTCACTGCACCCCACAAAGATTGTGTTCACTGTACCCCACAAAGGTTGTGTTCACTGCACCCCACAAAGATTGTGTTCACTGCACCCCACAAAGATTGTGTTCACTGTACCCCACAAAGGTTTTGTTCACTGCACCCCACAAAGGTTTTGTTCACTGCACCCCACAAAGATTGTGTTCACTGTACCCCACAAAGATTGTGTTCACTGCACTCCAAAAGGATTGTCTTCACTGCACCCCACAAAGATTGTGTTCACTGTACCCCACAAAGGTTTTGTTCACTGCACCCCACAAAGATTGTGTTCACTGTACCCCCCAAAGATTTTGTTCACTGCACCCCACAAGGATTGTCTTCACTGCACCCCACAAGGATTGTCTTCACTGCACCCCACAAAGATTGTTTTCACTGTACCCCACAAAGATTGTGTTCACTGCACTCCAAAAGGATTGTCTTCACTGCACCCCACAAAGATTGTGTTCACTGCACCCCACAAAGATTGTGTTCACTGCACCCCACAAAGATTGTGTTCACTGTACCCCCCAAAGATTTTGTTCACTGCACCCCACAAGGATTGTCTTCACTGCACCCCACAAGGATTGTCTTCACTGCACCCCACAAAGATTGTGTTCACTGCACCCCACAAAGATTTTGTTCACTGCACCCCACAAAGATTGTGTTCACTGTACCTCACAAAGATTTTGTTCACTGCACTCCAAAAGGATTGTCTTCACTGCACCCCACAAAGATTGTGTTCACTGTACCCCACAAAGGTTTTGTTCACTGCACCCCACAAAGATTGTGTTCACTGTACCCCACAAAGGTTTTGTTCACTGCACCCCACAAAGATTGTGTTCACTGTACCCCACAAAGATTGTGTTCACTGTACCCCACAAAGGTTTTGTTCACTGCACCCCACAAAGATTGTGTTCACTGTACCCCACAAAGGTTGTGTTCACTGCACCCCACAAAGGTTTTGTTCACTGCACCCCACAAAGATTGTGTTCACTGCACCCCACAAAGATTGTGTTCACTGTACCCCACAAAGGTTTTGTTCACTGCACCCCACAAAGATTGTGTTCACTGTACCCCACAAAGATTGTGTTCACTGCACTCCAAAAGGATTGTCTTCACTGCACCCCACAAAGATTGTGTTCACTGTACCCC
Organism: Pelophylax lessonae; assembly: GCF_965119305.1. Classification (NCBI taxonomy): domain Eukaryota; kingdom Metazoa; phylum Chordata; class Amphibia; order Anura; family Ranidae; genus Pelophylax; species Pelophylax lessonae. The sequence goes on along the minus strand of NC_138770.1, from coordinate 504,805,979 downwards.
ACAAAGGTTTTGTTCACTGCACCCCACAAAGATTGTGTTCACTGTACCCCACAAAGGTTTTGTTCACTGCACCCCACAAAGATTGTGTTCACTGTACCCCCCAAAGATTTTGTTCACTGCACCCCACAAGGATTGTCTTCACTGCACCCCACAAGGATTGTCTTCACTGCACCCCACAAAGATTGTGTTCACTGTACCCCACAAAGATTTTGTTCACTGCACCCCACAAAGATTGTGTTCACTGTACCCCACAAAGATTTTGTTCACTGCACTCCAAAAGGATTGTCTTCACTGCACCCCACAAAGATTGTGTTCACTGTACCCCACAAAGGTTTTGTTCACTGCACCCCACAAAGATTGTGTTCACTGTACCCCACAAAGGTTTTGTTCACTGCACCCCACAAAGATTGTGTTCACTGTACCCCACAAAGATTGTGTTCACTGTACCCCACAAAGGTTTTGTTCACTGCACCCCACAAAGATTGTGTTCACTGTACCCCACAAAGGTTGTGTTCACTGCACCCCACAAAGGTTTTGTTCACTGCACCCCACAAAGATTGTGTTCACTGCACCCCACAAAGATTGTGTTCACTGTACCCCACAAAGGTTGTGTTCACTGCACCCCACAAAGGTTTTGTTCACTGCACCCCACAAAGATTGTGTTCACTGCACCCCACAAAGATTGTGTTCACTGTACCCCACAAAGGTTTTGTTCACTGCACCCCACAAAGATTGTGTTCACTGTACCCCACAAAGATTGTGTTCACTGCACTCCAAAAGGATTGTCTTCACTGCACCCCACAAAGATTGTGTTCACTGTACCCCACAAAGGTTTTGTTCACTGCACCCCACAAAGATTGTGTTCACTGTACCCCACAAAGGTTTTGTTCACTGCACCCCACAAAGATTGTGTTCACTGTACCCCCCAAAGATTTTGTTCACTGCACCCCACAAGGATTGTCTTCACTGCACCCCACAAGGATTGTCTTCACTGCACCCCACAAAGATTGTGTTCACTGTACCCCACAAAGATTTTGTTCACTGCACCCCACAAAGATTGTGTTCACTGTACCCCACAAAGATTTTGTTCACTGCACTCCAAAAGGATTGTCTTCACTGCACCCCACAAAGATTGTGTTCACTGTACCCCACAAAGGTTTTGTTCACTGCACCCCACAAAGATTGTGTTCACTGTACCCCACAAAGGTTTTGTTCACTGCACCCCACAAAGATTGTGTTCACTGTACCCCACAAAGATTGTGTTCACTGTACCCCACAAAGGTTTTGTTCACTGCACCCCACAAAGATTGTGTTCACTGTACCCCACAAAGGTTGTGTTCACTGCACCCCACAAAGGTTTTGTTCACTGCACCCCACAAAGATTGTGTTCACTGCACCCCACAAAGATTGTGTTCACTGTACCCCACAAAGGTTTTGTTCACTGCACCCCACAAAGATTGTGTTCACTGTACCCCACAAAGATTGTGTTCACTGCACTCCAAAAGGATTGTCTTCACTGCACCCCACAAAGATTGTGTTCACTGTACCCCACAAAGGTTTTGTTCACTGCACCCCACAAAGATTGTGTTCACTGTACCCCACAAAGGTTTTGTTCACTGCACCCCACAAAGATTGTGTTCACTGTACCCCCCAAAGATTTTGTTCACTGCACCCCACAAGGATTGTCTTCACTGCACCCCACAAGTATTGTCTTCACTGCACCCCACAAAGATTGTGTTCACTGCACCCCACAAAGGTTTTGTTCACTGCACCCCACAAAGATTGTGTTCACTGTACCCCCCCAAAGATTTTGTTCACTGCACCCCACAAGGATTGTCTTCTCTGCACCCCACAAACATTGTGTTCACTGTACCCCCCAAAGATTTTGTTCACTGCACCCCACAAGGATTGTCTTCACTGCACCCCACAAGTATTGTCTTCACTGCACCCCACAAAGATTGTGTTCACTGCACCCCACAAAGGTTTTGTTCACTGCACCCCACAAAGATTGTGTTCACTGTACCCCCCCAAAGATTTTGTTCACTGCACCCCACAAGGATTGTCTTCTCTGCACCCCACAAACATTGTGTTCACTGTACCCCCCAAAGATTTTGTTCACTGCACCCCACAAGGATTGTCTTCACTGCACCCCACAAGGATTGTCTTCACTGCACCCCACAAAGATTGTGTTCACTGCACCCCACAAAGGTTTTGTTCACTGCACCCCACAAAGATTGTGTTCACTGTACCCCCCCAAAGATTTTGTTCACTGCACCCCACAAGGATTGTCTTCTCTGCACCCCACAAACATTGTGTTCACTGTACCCCCCAAAGATTTTGTTCACTGCACCCCACAAGGATTGTCTTCACTGCACCCCACAAGGATTGTCTTCACTGCACCCCACAAAGATTGTGTTCACTGTACCCCCACAAAGGTTTTGTTCACTGCACCCCACAAAGATTTTGTTCACTGCACTCCAAAAGGATTGTCTTCACTGCACCCCACAAAGATTGTGTTCACTGTACCCCACAAAGGTTTTGTTCACTGCACCCCACAAAGATTGTGTTCACTGTACCCCACAAAGGTTTTGTTCACTGCACCCCACAAAGATTGTGTTCACTGTACCCCACAAAGATTGTGTTCACTGTACCCCACAAAGGTTTTGTTCACTGCACCCCACAAAGATTGTGTTCACTGTACCCCACAAAGGTTGTGTTCACTGCACCCCACAAAGGTTTTGTTCACTGCACCCCACAAAGATTGTGTTCACTGCACCCCACAAAGATTGTGTTCACTGTACCCCACAAAGGTTGTGTTCACTGCACCCCACAAAGGTTTTGTTCACTGCACCCCACAAAGATTGTGTTCACTGCACCCCACAAAGATTGTGTTCACTGTACCCCACAAAGGTTTTGTTCACTGCACCCCACAAAGATTGTGTTCACTGTACCCCACAAAGATTGTGTTCACTGCACTCCAAAAGGATTGTCTTCACTGCACCCCACAAAGATTGTGTTCACTGTACCCCACAAAGGTTTTGTTCACTGCACCCCACAAAGATTGTGTTCACTGTACCCCACAAAGGTTTTGTTCACTGCACCCCACAAAGATTGTGTTCACTGTACCCCCCAAAGATTTTGTTCACTGCACCCCACAAGGATTGTCTTCACTGCACCCCACAAGGATTGTCTTCACTGCACCCCACAAAGATTGTGTTCACTGTACCCCACAAAGATTTTGTTCACTGCACCCCACAAAGATTGTGTTCACTGTACCCCACAAAGATTTTGTTCACTGCACTCCAAAAGGATTGTCTTCACTGCACCCCACAAAGATTGTGTTCACTGTACCCCACAAAGGTTTTGTTCACTGCACCCCACAAAGATTGTGTTCACTGTACCCCACAAAGGTTTTGTTCACTGCACCCCACAAAGATTGTGTTCACTGTACCCCACAAAGATTGTGTTCACTGTACCCCACAAAGGTTTTGTTCACTGCACCCCACAAAGATTGTGTTCACTGTACCCCACAAAGGTTGTGTTCACTGCACCCCACAAAGGTTTTGTTCACTGCACCCCACAAAGATTGTGTTCACTGCACCCCACAAAGATTGTGTTCACTGTACCCCACAAAGGTTTTGTTCACTGCACCCCACAAAGATTGTGTTCACTGTACCCCACAAAGATTGTGTTCACTGCACTCCAAAAGGATTGTCTTCACTGCACCCCACAAAGATTGTGTTCACTGTACCCCACAAAGGTTTTGTTCACTGCACCCCACAAAGATTGTGTTCACTGTACCCCACAAAGGTTTTGTTCACTGCACCCCACAAAGATTGTGTTCACTGTACCCCCCAAAGATTTTGTTCACTGCACCCCACAAGGATTGTCTTCACTGCACCCCACAAGTATTGTCTTCACTGCACCCCACAAAGATTGTGTTCACTGCACCCCACAAAGGTTTTGTTCACTGCACCCCACAAAGATTGTGTTCACTGTACCCCCCCAAAGATTTTGTTCACTGCACCCCACAAGGATTGTCTTCTCTGCACCCCACAAACATTGTGTTCACTGTACCCCCCAAAGATTTTGTTCACTGCACCCCACAAGGATTGTCTTCACTGCACCCCACAAGGATTGTCTTCACTGCACCCCACAAAGATTGTGTTCACTGTACCCCCACAAAGGTTTTGTTCACTGCACCCCACAAAGATTTTGTTCACTGCACTCCAAAAAGATTGTGTTCACTGCAGCCCACACACAGAAAAATGGATGTGGATCACTGACACCTGCCTATCTCCTATCCCACACCACACAGCAATATCGATTGTAGTTTGTAGAACACACTTTCCCTAAAATTCAGCAGACTCTGTCCCTAACAGGATTGAGAAGAGATCGTAGATCAGGAGAACTAAGTGCAGACCCCACCCCACACAGCAATATCGATTGTAGTTTGTAGAACACACTGACCCTATAATTCAGCAGACTCTATCCCTAAAATGCCTACAACTCGCCCTGCCTAAACACTCCGACCTGTCCCTCAATTCTATCCGGACACAAATGGTTTTTTCCTGCCTATCTTTCCCTAATCAGCAGCCAGCACGTTGATGTGTGCTCTGTCCCTGATCTAAGCAGCATAATGACGCCGCTGCGGCTGCCTCGAACTTATAAAGACTTGGTCACATGCTTCAGACGGCCAATCACAGCTACTGAGACATTTGCAGGCATGGCTGGGATGGCTTAAGGCACACCAGTTAAACGATTGTTGATTGGCTGTTGAAAGCCCGCCATGAAAAGAGCGCAAAGCATGCAAAACCCGGAAATAAAACGACCGAACACGGATTTTTACCCGAATATACAGTAAAGTGTCCGTGTTCGTGTAACAAAAATCCAATTATTCGGTACGAACACGAATAATACAGTCCGTGTTCGCTCAACACTAATAGTGAAGTATGTAAAGCTTTTTATTAAAACGGAATAAATTAAAGCATAGAAAAACCAGCAATACACTTACAGAAACAATGCTGCTATATAGGTCAATTAGTTTCAGTATTAATTACAGTAATAGGAAACACAAGGGTAATATAAGGACACTGAATTTCAAAAGAGCCAATTTCCCTAAACTGCGCTTGCTGCTAGAAAATATCAAATGGGATAGAACCCTGGGAACAAAGAACACGGAGGAAAAATGGGAGTGCTTCAAGAGCATACTTAACAAGGGGATTGGCCAGTGCATTCCAAAGGGAAATAAATTTAAAAGAGCAAAACTAAACCCTGGGTGGCTAAACTCCAACATAAAAATGCATATTAGTGCTAAAGAAAAGGCCTTCAAAAAATACAAGACTGAGGGGTCATTGGCAGCATTTAAGCATTACAAAGAGTGTAATAAGAAATGTAAAGATGAAATCAGGGCGGCTAAAATAGAACACGAGAAACATATAGCGGAGGAGAGTAAAAAGAACCCCAAGAAATTCTTTAAGTATATAAACAGTAAGAAAGCGAGGCCAGAACACATTGGCCCCATAAAAGATGACAAAGGAAATATGGCCACTGAGGACAGAGAAAAGGCGGAAGTGTTAAATAATTTCTTCTCTTCAGTCTTCACAAAAGAATCGGGGGGCTACACGAACCCAGCTTGTAAGGCCGAACTAAACAACACACCTCAGGAAGTGCCGCCATGGCTAACTGTAACGCTCCTGCGTTTTACGTATGATGTGGATTTTCAGCTGCAGAAATATTCCACTTCAGTAGTCATGTAGAGAAACGCTGAGACACCAATCCCAACTCTCAATGACTCATCATGTGTGGATAATCTCAATTCAGCAAGTAAATACACACACTCAATAAGATGTTTCCTAGAGTGACTTATGTATATAGTAACACAGTGATGATAGGCTGAAGAGACAGGTTGGGTAGAGATGGTAGATGACAGACACTTGAAAGGAAATGTTCTTGAAAGTAAGATAGTAGCAGATGGATGCAGATAGGTTTAGCAATCATGTATGGTAGTAGATGACAGAGTAGCAGGTGGACATACAAGAGAGATCAACTGCACCCCACAAGGATTGTGACATAAATAAATCCCCGGGACCGGATGGCTTGCACCCGAGGGTTCTTAAAGAGCTCAGCCAGGTGATTGCCAGACCATTATTCTTGATCTTTAAGGATAGTTTACAGACGGGTATGGTGCCAGCTGATTGGAAAAAAGCCAACGTGGTACCAATATTTAAAAAGGGGCCGAGATATATCCCGGGTAACTATAGGCCGATCAGCCTAACATCTGTAGTCTGCAAAATATTGGAGGGGATGTTAAGGGACCACATACAAGACTTTAGTAATGAAAACGGTATTATAAGTATTAATCAGCACGGATTCATGAAAAATCGTTCGTGCCAAACCAATCTATTAACCTTCTATGATGAAGTGAGCTGCCACCTAGATAAAGGTAAGCCTGTGGATGTGGTGTATCTGGACTTTGCAAAGGCCTTCGACACCGTTCCCCACAAACGATTACTGTACAAACTAAGGAAGATAGGTATGGACCATAAGGTGAGTACCTGGATAGAGAACTGGCTCCAGGGGAGAGTACAGAGGGTGGTGATTAATGGGGAGTACTCGGATTGGGCGGGTGTGGAAAGTGGGGTCCCCCAGGGTTCTGTCCTGGGACCAATCCTGTTTAATTTATTCATAAATGATCTAGAGGAGGGGATATCTAGTACAATCTCAGTATTTGCGGATGATACTAAATTAGGCATGCCAATATCTTCTATGCAGGATGTGGAAACCTTGCAAGCGGACCTGAACAAAATAACGGAGTGGGCAACTACATGGCAGATGAGATTTAATGTTGAAAAATGTAAAGTAATGCACTTGGGGGCCAGAAACCAGAAAGCAAGCTACTCGCTAGGGGGGGAACCTCTGGGTGAGTCTAGGATGGAAAAGGACTTAGGGGTACTGGTAGACAACAGGCTTGGCAGTGGCATGCAATGCCAGGCCGCAGCAAGCAAAGCCAACAGAATACTGGGATGTATAAAAAAGGGGATTCACTCCAGAAATAAAGAGATTATTCTCCCGCTCTACAAGACTCTGGTCCGGCCACATCTGGAGTATGCTGTCCAGTTCTGGGCACCGGTCCTCAGAAAGGATGTGCTGGAACTGGAGAAAGTCCAGAGAAGGGCAACAAAAATAATTAGGGGGATGGAGGACATCAGCTATGAGGAAAGACTACAAGCCCTGAACTTATTCTCTCTGGAGAAGAGACGATTGAGGGGGGATATGATATCAATGTACAAATACTGTACTGGCGACCCGAGCATAAGGAACAAACTATTCAGAGAAAGGAGATACAATAAGACACGTGGCCACTCACTAAAACTAGAGGAAAGGCGGTTTAACCTTAAAGTGCGTAAGGGGTTCTTCACTGTAAGAGCGGTAAGGATGTGGAATTCTCTTCCACAAGCAGTCGTATCAGCAGGGAGCATTGATAGTTTCAAAAAACTATTAGATGGACACCTTAAAGACCACAACATACAGGGGTATACAATGTACGGCTAAAAGCAAACACACACACATCATAGGTTGAACTGGATGGACTCATGTCTTTTTTCAACCTCACTAACTATGTAACTATGTAACTATGTAACCCAGTGCAAGAACAGGTGGTAGTAGGCTCAAGAGCTAGCAATCTTAGATAATGCAGATGTAGTAATAGTCCTTAGTATGCAGAGCTAGATAGTGTAAGCTTTAGTATAAAGGTTATAGAGGTTTCCCCTGTGGGGTACTTATCACTAATAGCAATGTAGCAGAGGAGAGGTTCGGCAAGAGCGGATGATCCGGTAGCGGGATACAGGGATCAGCGCAGCGTGGTTCCGACAGCGAGGTATGCTTGCAAGCATGAGAGCTTCAAGACAGGTTAGCATCAAGGCACAAAGCAGTTTGAGTGAACACATGTGAGTGAGAGCCGGCGATCTAAATAGCCATCCAGTCCGGCGCTCAGTGATGACAGCATCAGTCTTAAAGGTGTATGTGCACCTTACCAAAAGAGAATGGTGGGGCGCATACACTTATGAAAGAGTAATTAGGGTACCCAAAGGTACCAGAACATTACAGTACCCCCCCCCCTTAAGGCCGGCTCCTGAAGGCCTCTGGAGCTGGTTTGTCTGGGTACTTCGCATGAAAATTGCAGATTAATCTAGAGGCATGTATGTCAGAGGTGTTTAGCCAGGTGTCATCTTGGGGCCCATAGTTCTTCCATCGAACCAAGTACTGAAGTCTTCCTCTGTGGATACGAGAATCCAGAATCTCTTTTATCTCATATTCTTCTCCACCTTCAACTTGTACAGGAGGAGGAGGTGGGATAGTAGGCCTTATTCCTTGGTCAGGAACATGGGGCTTCAGTAGCGACACATGGAAAATGGGATGTATTTTGAGGTCTATTGGCAATGTAAGCTGTACTGCAGCTTTTCCAATAAGTTTCTTGATTGGGAAATTTCCCAAAAACAGAGGTCCAAGCTTTTTGCTAGGGATTTTCAGTCTTAAATTTTTTGTTGAGAGCCAAACGAGGTCCCCGATAGCGTACTGAGGAGAAGGTCTTCTGCGAAGATCATAGTACTTCTTTTGTTGACTATGAGCGTGTGCAATGGTAGTATTAAGCAAACCCAGAGAGTCCTTTATTTGGGTAAGATAGTCTGAAGCTACTGGGTTATTTGAAGGAAGGATGCGTGGTGGAAGAATAGAGGGATGAAACCCATAGTTCAAGTAGAACGGACTCTGCTTGGTCGTACTGTGGGTTGCGTTGTTGTAGGCAAATTCTGCCAGAGGGAGAAGATCCACCCAATCATCCTGTTGGTAAGAAGTGTAACAACGTAAATATTGCTCGATGCATTGGTTGACTCTTTCAGTCTGTCCGTTGGTCTGCGGATGGTAAGGAGAAGTGAGCTTCCGCTCGATCCGTAGTATGTGACATAGTTCTTGCCAGAACTTGGAAATAAATTGTGATCCACGGTCAGACAGAAGAGTTTTTGGGATACCATGTAACTTAAAGACATGTTTCATCAGGAGTTCTGCCGTTTGTTTGGACGAAGGTAGTCTGCGAATAGCAATGAAATGTGCCATTTTTGTCAGATGGTCCACTGACACTAAGATGGTATTAAATCCTTTGGAAAGAGGCAATTCCACTATAAAGTCCAAGGACACAACTTCCCATGGAGTTTGGGGTATTGGTAGACTGCATAGTAGACCGGATGGCCTCGTAGTGTCAATTTTGGACCTGGCACAGACATTGCATGAAGAGACGAATTTTTGTATAGATTTTTTCATGTCAGGCCACCAGAATTGCCTGGTAATCAGATTAAGAGTCTTTGTCATACCCATATGTCCTGCCATAGGCACATCATGCGATAATTCCAAGATCTTGGTGCGTATGGTAGGTGGTATGTAAAGTTTGTCGTTGTAGTAGAGGAAGCCTTCTGCATCAGTATTTAGTTGTGGTGGGGGTGAATCCAAACTTATACCATGCAAAACCTCTTCCTTCAAGGAACGGACGACTCCAATAATGCGTTTGTGAGGTATTATAGGAACGGAAGGGATTTCGAAGTAGTTTTCTTCAGTTAGTCATGATAGTGCATCCGCCTTTTTGTTCTTATCTGCAGGTGTGTAGGTCACTAGGAAGTTAAACCTTAGAAAGAATAGTGACCATCGTACCTGTCGGTGCGAGAGAGATTTGTTAGTCTGAAGATATTGGAGATTTTTATGGCCCGTGTATATAAGTATTGGTAATTGGGTGCCTTCGAGTAGATGTCGCCAATTCTCCAGAGCCAATTTTATAGCAAGCAGTTCCTTTTCACCCACGGGGTAATTTATCTCGGAACTGCTTAGGGATTTAGAAAAAAAGGCGACTGGATGAAGTGGTGAAGTGTGAGTTGGTCGTTGGGAGAGTATTGCTCCTACTGCCATGTTTGACGCATCTACTTCCAGAATGTATTGGAGGGATGGGTCTGGATGGCGTAGTATGGGAGCAGAAGTAAACCTTGTCTTTAACAGGTGAAAAGCTTTATTTGCTTCATCTGACCATTTGAATGGTTTTTTAATGCTAGTGAGCTGTGTGAGGGGTCTCTCAATGGCAGAGAAGTTTCTAATGAACTTCCTGTAGAAATTCGAAAATCCAAGGAATCGCTGTAGCGCCTTGCGTGTGGTTGGTGTAGGCCAATCCTGAATGCAGGATATCTTACTCATGTCCATCTCGATTCCTGTTTTGGATATGATGTAGCCTAGAAAGAGTACCTCTTCTTTATGAAACAAGCATTTTTTCAGTTTCACATAAAGGTTGTGTGCAAGCAATCTTGATAATACTAGTCTTACATGTCTTATGTGTTCAGACAGGGATCGTGAATATATAAGTATATCGTCCAGATATACCACAACACAGACATCTAGTAAGTCTCTGAAAATATTGTTTATAAATCGTTGAAAAACTGCAGGGGCGTTGCATAGCCCGAATGGCATTACAAGATATTCAAACAATCCGTATCTGGTTCTGAATGCAGTCTTCCACTCGTGTCCATCACGGATTCGAATGAGATTGTATGCTCCTTTCAGGTCCAATTTTGAAAAATAGGTAGCTCCACGCACCTGCTCAATGAGCTCAGGGATAAGCGGTAGAGGATAGCGATCTTTTATTGTAATAGCATTCAATTGCCTATAGTCGATGATAGGCCTGAGACTTGAGTCCTTATTGCGGACAAAAAAGAGTCCTGCTGCTGTGGAAGAAGTGGAAGGTCTAATAAAACCTTTTTCCAAATTCTCATCCAAATAGTCTTTGAGATGGGAAATTCATCCTGTGAAAGAGGATAAACATGACCGAACGGCAATTTGCTATTTGGGAGAAGATCAATGCTACAATCATAGTCTCGATGGGGAGGTAGTGCTTGAGCATTTTTCTCAAGAAAAACCTCAGAGAGATCCTGATAACATAGTGGTGCAATCTCATCTGTCACCACAGACAGGATCTTCCCGAAAGACGGGAGGTTACACATACCCTCGCAATAGCAAGAGAGGAAGGTCAGGGTCCGTTCCTTCCAATCTATGGTTGGTTGATGTGTGTGCAACCAGGGAAGTCCCAAAACAATAGGAAAGTGGGGTGAAGGTATTAGATCGAAGGTAGTGGTCTCCATATGAGACCCGTTAGTAGTGACTAGGAGTGCCTGTGTCTGATCAGTGATCGGACCAGAGGATAAAGGAACACCGTTAATAAGACTCACTGAGACAGGTTTAAGTTTAGAAATAATAGGAACTTTATTTAAAGCAGCAAAACGTATGTCAATATAATTTCCACAAGATCCTGTGTCAATCATGGCCTTAGTAGTAATCCTGTTCTGGTCCCACTGTAATGTTAAGCAAACAGAAAGATAAGGGTTAGTGATTGAAGTTGTCAATCCCCCTAGGAGGACATGTGAACACTCACCCTTCTTTTTGTAGACTAGGGGACAGACGTTTATCTTGTGATCCGGGGATGCACAGTACAAGCAGAGATTACCAGATCGTCTTCTGGCTCTTTCCATAATTGATAGAGGTGGGCGTATGGTTCCTACCTTCATAGGAACGGGGTCAACGGCCGAAATCCAAGAAGAACTGGATAATGGCATTCCCATTTTCTCAGCCTTTCTTTCTCGTAGTCTTCTATCTATGGTGATACTGAGTTGTATCAATGCATCCAGGGTTTTTGGCAGATCCGCTCAGGCGAGCTCGTCTTTAACGGCCTCTGATAGGCCAAGCCTAAATTGGGTCTTCAGAGATGCATCATTCCATTCTGAATCAAGGGTCCATCTCTTGAATTCTGCGACAAAGTCTTCTACAGGTCTCCCACCTTGTTTCAAAGATCTTAATTGAAGATCGGCAGTACTCTGCCTATTGGGATCATCATATAGGCTAGTGAGTTCTGCTAGGAACAAGGCATAGGAGGTGAGAAGCTGATCGCTTTTCTCAAAGAGAGAGTCTGCCCAGGCCCGAGGATCGCCTGTTAGGTAAGAAATAATAGTACAAACCTTAATGTGATCAGTAAGGTAGTGTGAGGGATTAGCTCGGTGGCGGGTGTGGATGACCCCTTTGGGGGTGCGTTTTCACAGAGAGATAGCCGAGCAGAGGTTGAAAACAAGACTGATTTATTCATGCAATTTACTTCACACAATTGCAAGCGTCAAAACAGCCAAAATAAAATAAAAGACAAAATAAATCCTTGCCTCTGTGGGCGGCTACCTTCTCACGCTGGAACCTACCTAAGAAGTCTTTCCAACCTACTGTTGGGCCGACACTGCTGATCCTACAGCAGACACTCAAATGTCCATTTGTTTGCTTTTCACACAGCACAAACATTGTCCATTGAACATGTCCCTTTGTTTCTTTCACATCAACACATGTTCATTTATAACAGGATCCTTTACTCTTCAGATTCTTCACATGGAACACTTTGTCTTCTCACCTTTGAGACGTCTTCACTCGTGGTTACCCTCCTTAGCTTCACATCGCTTTAGGGGGTCTTCTCCCATGCTCACCAGCTTGTCGGGAGGCACACATCCGACTGTCCCCCTCTCCCAGCCCACACGGCGACAGGCGGCAGCAGTCCTTCTCCCATGCCCACACGGCGTCGGGAGGTACACGTATGTCTGTCCTCCTCTCCCAGCCTACACGGCGACAGGAGGCAGCACTCAATAGATTTTCTCTGGACAAATTATAGAGGCCTTGATCTCCTCATTCTGAACAGCTGAATGGTTTTCAACTTCCTGCTGGCTCTTTTTGCAGCCAACACCCTATAGTATCAGTGAACTTTTCAAAGCAGGTGGGAATGTGTCTCCTCTCAGTGACTACATTCCCAGATTTACCTGACTTCCTGTCACATACCCCCCCCTCTTGTTTCAACCCTAGGGTTGGGACACATATTTCCAGGCACGCATGTGTCAGGCACTGCTGACTCACTGATAAGCCTCCTATTATCCTCAAGCTTCCGGATGAAACTGTTTCTGTCATCTTCACTGACAGATTTCTCATAAATGCCACACAGTTTGTCTCTCATCTCATATACACATTCTTCAACTGCATTTTTGGCATAATTTTGCTCCTTCTCGTTTCTGTCATCTTCATTGACAGCTTTCTCATAAATGTCAGACAGCTTGTCCCTCATAACCGTCTGTCCAATCCACCATGGAGGACCGTGATCCATAGGCAACTCAATTGGGCTAGTCTTAAGGTCTTCAACATTCTTAAGACGCCTCTCTCTGCAATCCATAAATGTTTTCCACAAAACTTTGAGAACCTTTGCTTCACTAAGCTTTGTTCCAAGTAGGGACTCTTGACATCCCTCTGTGACTTGAGTTGCCTCTCCATACAGCTGTACACAATCATTGACTTTTTGTTGTAAAAGGGAATGATCTTCCTTCTTGAGCTTTGCTTGCTCTAAGATGCTGTGCAGAGGATTTTCCAATTGAGACAACAGGCTGTCACACATTTCTTCAAAGTGACCCCTGTTCCTTTTCCCAGAGATATCAATATCATTCAAACATTTCATATTCATAGGCAGATCTGAAGCATTTGCACTCATCAACTTCTTAAACTTTTCGCCCTCCTGAGCGAGTCGCAGTAAAGGCCTACTATTTGATTTGATATTCAGTTTATATTTCTTGCCAAACTCTTCACAGAAGTAGCCAACCAGAACATCATCAACTTTCCTTCCACCAACATAGGGGTTAAAGGCAACAACACAGTTGAACCCAGCGATCTGGGTGGTATCCATTATAGACCTCCTCTCTGCATCAGTGAAGAAGCATGGAACTGCAACACATTCTTTTACAGGTTTCTTCAATGCACTTTCTGCTGAACTATTTGACCGCTCAAGGTCACCTAGTTCCTTTTCTCTATCTGAATTCCACATGGAATGTATCTCAAGATCACGATCAAACTTCTGCCACCCGTCTTTCACCAGTTCCATTTTGGAAACACTCCCTGAAAGGCACTTATTCATTTGCTTCACGTTTTCACCAACAGCCTTAGTTTTCTCCACTAGGTGGCGTTTGCCTTTTTCTCCCAGATTTATATCACTTGCTTTAGTTTTCTCCGCTTTAGTTTTCTCCACTAGGTTTTCAGCCTGAACTGAGAAATCATCACATTTCTTACACAACTCTTTTGTTTGCTGAAGCTCTAATGATACATTTTCCAATGCTTGAAGTTTTTGAAGGAACGGTTTATTCCAAAGGGGTGATTCAAGCCACGTGTCATCACATTTCTGAGGCTCACTCAGGACAGACCCCAAAACACTGATCCTTTTAAAAACTGCATCAGGCACACTATCCCCTCTTTGGGACAGATCCTCTGTTGCCTGGAATTCCTCTTCCAGTTCCTGCAACGGAATCTTCATCTCTTCTACTTGCTGTTCTAAGGCTCGCTTAGACTTTTCTAGCTCCTGAACTCTTTTCACAACATCATCCTTGGAGCTGACCAATTCTTCCATTTCTGTACGCAGCTGTTTGTCAACACTTTCTAGTTCAGCCTTACACTCTAGAGCTTCCTCCAAAGAGCGAGCCAAGAACAGGGCTTTGCTCTCGTTATCACGCACCTCCGTTTCTGCACGGGCGCGTTCTTCAGCATATTTTGCAGACACAGGCTTCTCTTCACCAAGCATCTGATCAAACTTCTTTTTCACATCTTCAACACACTGTAATGAACCAACGCTTTCTTCCATGCGTTTTTTCATATCCGCTATCTGAGCTTGCAATGTTGCGACTTGCTCTGATAGGTTTTTCTTTGCTTCCGCCTCCTCTTTTAATTGTTCCAGGAAGCCATTTTTCTCATCTTCCATTTGTTTGAGCTTTGTGCTAAAACTCAGCCTTTGACACCTCTCTTCCTGTAAGAGTTCCTGCGTGTCTTGCAGCTGCGATTCCAAGATAGAAAAATCTTCCGCAATTTCTCTAGATTTGCTGTCTGCTTGAGAAAGCTGATTTGTAACATTGTCCAACTCAACCTGCAGTCGGTTTGCCTTCTCTGACAGCTTAGCACACAATCGGTCACCTTCTGACACCTTGACTTGCGATTCCAGAAGCTGTGCCTCTACTTTTTCCCTCTTATGTTCACAATCTCCTTTTCCCTGCATAAGAGCCTTCACCTCATTGGCTAGTTTCTGGGAATGAGACTGTAATTCTGCCACACAGGCTTCTTTCTCCTTTAACTGCTGCTGGAAACGTTGGGCTTCACCTTTCCAACTTTCACAGTCTGCACGTAATTCATCTACCACATTGCTCAAAGTGGTGAGCTCATACACAGTACTCAGTAATTTAGCCTCTCTTTCACTTTTCTCATTGTCGCTGAGAGACAATGTCGTTTTCAGAGCGACATTCTGTTCCTGCGACTCCTGCAGGTCTATTTTTGTAACTTCCAAACACTGAAGACTTTTTTCCAGCTGATTACGCAACTCCAACATATCAGCCATACTTTGCTTCTGCAAAGTCTGAATTTCACTTTCCTTTTCCATGAGGATGGTATCTTTCTCCATTATAGTCTCTCTGCGTTTTTGCAACTCGACCAAAAGAAGAGCAGTGGATTCTTCCCACTGTAACACATGAGACTTGAGTAGTTCATTCATTTCCTGCAAGTTTCTATGCTCCATTTTAAGCAATTCCAAGGCTTGTTCCTTTTCTTCCATTTTCCGTTGCAAGGCATCCAACTCAGCCCTGCACACATACTCGGTTTCTTCCAAACCGATGGCCTCCATTGGCTGCTGGCGTCTCTGTTTCCAGCCTGCCATGCTCTCTTGGTGATCCTTTTGTTGAGCTGCAAAGCTCCGTTGTTTCAGCATCTCCCCCATTTTGAGTTTACTTTTCATCTGAGCACACTGCGTCTCCATAGCAGTTTCATCAGTGTTGCTAGGGACAACAACTTTTCTCTTTAGCCGATTCCGTTCAGGCATGGATGGGGCTGGTTCAAATGGTAGCATCCCCTCCATCCATAGAATTCGGTCTCTCATTTCATCTATCTTTGCATTTTTCAGGCGTTTGGACCGCCCCATCTTCAATAACTCCACAAACAAATTTTTCACAGTCCAGCAAACAATTTTCAGACCACTGTCTCTTCAACACATGTAGTTTTTCTCTCTCTTGCAGGATCTCTTTTCCTGCGCACACAGTTTGTGCAGTCACTTGCACCAGACACAACAAAGTTCATCAAAAAATTTTGAGACCGCTGTCTCTTTAAAACACTTTTTTTTTTTTTTTTTTTCTGTCAGGATCTTCTCTCCTGCACACATAGATTGTGCAATCTCATGCACCAGATAAAGTTCATCAAACATTTGCACTTCCTTGCAGGGATCTCTGCTTATGCCCACTGCATACCTCCACCATATGTGAGGGATTAGCTCGGTGGCGGGTGTGGATGACCCCTTTGGGGGTGCGTTTTCACAGAGAGATAGCCGAGCAGAGGTTGAAAACAAGACTGATTTATTCATGCAATTTACTTCACACAATTGCAAGCGTCAAAACAGCCAAAATAAAATAAAAGACAAAATAAATCCTTGCCTCTGTGGGCGGCTACCTTCTCACGCTGGAACCTACCTAAGAAGTCTTTCCAACCTACTGTTGGGCCGACACTGCTGATCCTACAGCAGACACTCAAATGTCCATTTGTTTGCTTTTCACACAGCACAAACATTGTCCATTGAACATGTCCCTTTGTTTCTTTCACATCAACACATGTTCATTTATAACAGGATCCTTTACTCTTCAGATTCTTCACATGGAACACTTTGTCTTCTCACCTTTGAGACGTCTTCACTCGTGGTTACCCTCCTTAGCTTCACATCGCTTTAGGGGGTCTTCTCCCATGCTCACCAGCTTGTCGGGAGGCACACATCCGACTGTCCCCCTCTCCCAGCCCACACGGCGACAGGCGGCAGCAGTCCTTCTCCCATGCCCACACGGCGTCGGGAGGTACACGTATGTCTGTCCTCCTCTCCCAGCCTACACGGCGACAGGAGGCAGCACTCAATAGATTTTCTCTGGACAAATTATAGAGGCCTTGATCTCCTCATTCTGAACAGCTGAATGGTTTTCAACTTCCTGCTGGCTCTTTTTGCAGCCAACACCCTATAGTATCAGTGAACTTTTCAAAGCAGGTGGGAATGTGTCTCCTCTCAGTGACTACATTCCCAGATTTACCTGACTTCCTGTCACAGTAGGTACGGGGTTTTAGCAAGAAAAGTAACTCACATGCGTTTTTAAATTCGCGAAATTTTTTGCGATCGCCTGTAAATACCAAAGGAGGATTTATTTTGGGTTCAGGGGACTGAGCAGTGGTAAGTTGTGTCAGTCTAATTACCTGCTGCGACAGAGCCTGATTGTCTTCTTTTAATTCAGCAAGTGCGTGTATTAACGCAGTTACTTGCTGTTTTAATTGTGTCATCTGAGTGGTTATTTCTGCTGAATCCATTTGTGGTTCATTCAATCTGTAGCGCTCCTGCGTTTTACGTATGATGTGGATTTTCAGCTGCAGAAATATTCCACTTCAGT
Organism: Pelophylax lessonae; assembly: GCF_965119305.1. Classification (NCBI taxonomy): domain Eukaryota; kingdom Metazoa; phylum Chordata; class Amphibia; order Anura; family Ranidae; genus Pelophylax; species Pelophylax lessonae. Next base: position 504,788,436 of record NC_138770.1, on the reverse strand, counting down.
AGTCATGTAGAGAAACGCTGAGACACCAATCCCAACTCTCAATGACTCATCATGTGTGGATAATCTCAATTCAGCAAGTAAATACACACACTCAATAAGATGTTTCCTAGAGTGACTTATGTATATAGTAACACAGTGATGATAGGCTGAAGAGACAGGTTGGGTAGAGATGGTAGATGACAGACACTTGAAAGGAAATGTTCTTGAAAGTAAGATAGTAGCAGATGGGATGCAGATAGGTTTAGCAATCATGTATGGTAGTAGATGACAGAGTAGCAGGTGGACATACAAGAGAGATCAACCCAGTGCAAGAACAGGTGGTAGTAGGCTCAAGAGCTAGCAATCTTAGATAATGCAGATGTAGTAATAGTCCTTAGTATGCAGAGCTAGATAGTGTAAGCTTTAGTATAAAGGTTATAGAGGTTTCCCCTGTGGGGTACTTATCACTAATAGCAATGTAGCAGAGGAGAGGTTCGGCAAGAGCGGATGATCCGGTAGCGGGATACAGGGATCAGCGCAGCGTGGTTCCGACAGCGAGGTATGCTTGCAAGCATGAGAGCTTCAAGACAGGCTAGCATCAAGGCACAAAGCAGTTTGAACGAACACATGTGAGTGAGAGCCGGCGATCTAAATAGCCATCCAGTCCGGCGCTCAGTGATGACAGCATCAGTCTTAAAGGTGTATGCGCACCTTACCAAAAGAGAATGGTGGGGCGCATACACTTATGAAAGAGTAATTAGGGTACCCAAAGGTACCAGAACATTACACTAACAGAAGATAGACTTAAAACTAAACTAGAGAAGGATAGTTTACAGACGGGTATGGTGCCAGCTGATTGGAAAAAAGCCAACATGGTACCAATATTTAAAAAGGGGCCGAGATATATCCTGGGTAACTATAGGCCGGTCAGCCTAACATCTGTAGTATGCAAGATTTTGGAGGGGATGTTAAGGGACCACATACAAGACTTTAGTAATGAAAATGGTATTATTAGTAGTAATCAGCATGGATTCATGAAAAATCGTTCTTGCCAAACCAATCTATTAACCATCTACGATGAAGTGAGCTGCCACCTAGATAAAGGAAAGCCTGTGGATGTGGTGTATCTGGACTTTGCAAAGGCCTTTGACACCGTTCCCCACAAACGCTTACTGTACAAACTTAGGAATGTAGGTATGGACCATAAGGTGAGTACCTGGATAGAGAACTGGCTCCAGGGGAGAGTCCAGAGGGTGATGATTAATGGGGAGTACTCGGATTGGGCGGGTGTGGAAAGTGGGGTCCCCCAGGGTTCTGTCCTGGGAGCAATCCTGTTTAATTTATTCATAAATGATCTAGAGGAGGGAATATCTAGTACAATCTCAGTATTTGCAGATGATACTAAACTAGGCCTGCCAATATCTTCTATGCAGGATGTGGAAACCTTGCAAGCGGACCTGAACAAAATAACGGGGTGGGCAACTACATGGCAGATGAGGTTTTATGTTGAAAAATGTAAAGTGATGCACTTGGGGGCCAGAAACCAGAAAGCAAGCTCCTCACTAGGGGGGGAACCTCTGGGTGAGTCTAGGATGGAAAAGGACCTGGGGGTACTGGTAGACAACAGGCTTGGCAGTGGCATGCAAAGCCAACAGAATACTGGGATGTATAAAAAAGGGGATTCACTCCAGAAATAAAGAGATTATTCTCCCGCTCTACAAGACTCTGGTCCGGCCACATCTGGAGTATGCTGTCCAGTTCTGGGCACCGGTCCTCAGGAAGGATGTGCTGGAACTGGAAAGAGTCCAGAGAAGGGCAACAAAAATAATTAGGGGAATGGAGGACATCAGCTATGAGGAAAGACTACAAGCACCTGACCTATTCTCTCTGGAGAAGCTACGATTGAGGGGGGATATGATATCAATGTACAAATACTGTACAGGCGACCCTAGCATAAGGAACAAACTATTCAGAGAAAGGAGATACAATAAGACACGTGGCCACTCACTAAAACTAGAGGAAAAGCGGTCTAACCTTAAAGTGCGTAAGGGGTTCTTCACTGTAAGAGCGGTAAGGATGTGGAATTCTCTTCCACAAGCAGTCGTATCAGCAGGGAGCATTGATAGTTTCAAAAAACTATTAGATGGGCACTTTAGAGACCACAACACAAAGGGGTACACTATGTACGGTTAAAAGCAAACACACACACACATCATAGGTTGAACTGGATGGACTGATGTCTTTTTTCAACCTCACTAACTATGTAACTATGTAACTATATTCGCAGCAGCGCATGACATCAACAGGCATCAACTCAACCCTACGCGTGCTTCATCCAATGGAACATCTTCAGGTGCTAAATCGAGTGAGGAATCTAGTTTAAGTGGGGTTGAGGGGGCAATACTGCTACCTAAACATTTTTTACCCTAATGCATGGAATGCATTGAGGTAAAAAAAAATAAGTTTTAAAACCACTTTTAGTTCCACTTTGTCTAGCATTGCTTGTTCTGTAGTTGTAGTATGTTTAATTTATGTTTTAGACTTTTAACTGTGCTTTGAAGAAAAATAAATGGATCATCAATTAATGATTATCTTTTTGATCAAGTACGACAACAAGCCTCAAGGTATGCTATCACCCTTAATTACTTTTATTCTTTGACTTTTGGATCATTTATCCATTTGAGCGAATTGAATATCCAGAGACTTATTAGGTATCCCAGGCATATCCTGACAAAGAACAGGTCTTAATGTGTCTGTTTTCAGAAAACTAGTCATTAAAGTCAGTACGTAACGAATGCATAGATCATATATTTGTGCAGCTAGTGTGTTAATGATTCCATTATTGTACTTAAAGCAACTAATAAAAATGATTCAAAGTGTGATATTTGCTTTTATTAAGCCTGAGATTAATTTGCCCATTCTGCACTTTATGTGTAATTAGCACATAATTGTGATGAGTTAAAAAAAATAAATTTAGGTGTTGTTTGGAAGATGCTGAAGGAAAGGAAATAATTAGCATATAGCTTCATTTTTCAAAATCACTTCTAAAGAAACAAAATATAGCTAAATATTAAAGGGGTTTCAAATTTCTAGCATTGATTGCATCTAAATACTCAATACAATTAAAATGATATTAAACCCTCAGTTTTTGAGCACTTTCAGCAGCTAATTTAAATGTATACTGAGTATACAGCATTTAACTCCTTGCTTATGTTCCAGTGTTCCTATGTTCCTAAGTTCCTATGCTGGTGAACTGACTGCTACCCCAATGGCTTCTTTATTTTGCAGCATCCTATGGAGCCACCCTTGCATGCAGGGACTAGGGTTGTGTCTCCCTACACTGTGTGCATCCATAGAAATACACATCCATGTAGCCAAGGATGGCAAGGCACTCTCCTTTTCCTCCCTCCATTATCCAAGCAAACAGGCTGTCTGGAGACTGCACTTGTCCACTGGTAACTCTGCTGTGAAGACTTAATGTTTAGGGAGTTCAGAGAACAGAAGCCAGTAGTACTGACAGTTGTAAATGGTAAGCGCTGGGGTAAGAATTGTAACAAATAGTTTACTGGGGAATGTTTATTATATTATGTTCAGTGTGTTAACCACTTCTGGACCGGAAGGATTTGCCCCCTTAATATCAAGGCCATTTTTTGCAATTCGGCACTGCTTTATTTTAACGGACAATTGCGGGGTCGTGCGAAGCTGTACCTAAACAAAATCGATATTCTTTTTTTCCCACAAATAGAGCTTTTTTTTTTTGGTGGTATTTGATTACCTGTGCGATTTTATTTTTTGCGCTATAAACAAAAAAAGAGCGTCAATTCTTAAAAAAAGAACAATATTTTTCACATTCTACTATATAACATTCCCCAAAAAAATAAAATAAAAAAATCAAGTTTTTCATCCTTTTAGGCCAATTTGTATTCTGCTACATATTTTTGGTAAAAAAAAATCGCATTAAGCGTATTTTGATTGGTTTGTGCAAAAGTTATCGTGTCTACAAACTAGGGGAAAGATTTATGTCATTTTTATTTATTTTATTTATTTTTACTAGTAATGGCATCGTTCTGCAATTTTTAGCGGGACTGCAACATTGTGGCTGACAGATCAGACCCCTAACTGAAATTTTTGACACCTTTGGGGGGACCAGTGACATTACTACAGTAATAAGTGCTAAAAATATGCACTGCTACTGTAAAAATGGCACTGGCAAGGAAGGGGTTAATCCAGTGGTGATCAAAGGGTTAAGTGTGAGCCTAGGGGAATGTTTTCTAACTGTATGGGGTAGGGACTTGTGAAATTAACACAGAGACCTGTGATCCTATATAGGAGGATCACAAGCGCTCTGTGATCATTTCGGAGAGAATAACAGTCTGCTGTGTTTACAATAGCTGACTGTCATTCTCTCTCAGCGGGGAGCGATCGCGGATGCCCAGCGGCAATCGGTGCCGCCGGTCCCGTGGATCGCCATCCCCGCTGCCTAGTGGGAACGGGTGTACACCGCCAGCGGCATGTGCTCTTCACCAGGACAGCTCCCACGAACCGCCGTACAGGTACGGCGATTCGCGCAGCCGAGCCAGCCTGCTGCAGTATATATGCAGCAGGCAGTTGGCAAGCGGTTAAACTAAAAAATGATTACTAGTTTAAACAGATAAAATTTCCTTCCCAGTACAAGACATACTGTAGCTATAATAATTATCTACCATTCTTCATGTCCCTTACATATATATTCAATAAACCCCTATTAACATTTTAAAGGGTAGTAAACTGAAGAGATGACATAATCTCAACCCCTGCAATGTGACCATTTTTTTAAAAGTGGTTGTAAAGCCACTTGGTAAGTTTTTCCAATACCCTCTGTTAGATAACACTATGATCCCCAGTGTGTGTGATTTAAAAAAAAAAGCTGCTGTGTACCTTATTCCATAGCGCCGATCGGCGCTCACATGACCGTGTTATTTAAACTTTATTATGACTAGTGGGGACATTTTTTAGGATCTGTTTTATTTAGCTTGTCATTATGGCTCCTGTTGTCGGTTTGCTTGCAACACGCTCATAAGAGCGTTATAATCCAGCATTGAGGAAAGACTACTGACAGTGAAAACCTTCCTTTAGGTGTGTAGAAGCATTCACTCAACATAGACATCTCTGTTAGAGAACACTCCATGTGCTATGCACGGGTCTGTTTGCCACTAGAGATCTATGTGTATTGCGGTGCGGAGTTCAAGGATCAAGCCGCAAGGATATGACCACCAGCGAGGGCCCCTGTATAATGTGCAGATTTGTTCACTCAGTGGGGATATGTTTGCTCTGTGAAGTCAATTTTGTTTTGATATCTATCTGCCTTTATGAAGGATTTCATGTCTTTCTACTGTGCCTGATCACTATAGTGGAAACAGAATGGCTCTGTCCCTGCAGATAGCCTCACATCTATGGGAACAGTAGTATAATCCTATTAGGCATTGTTCTCTGAGCCTTGCTGAGTGGGAATCACGTTAGTAGTAGCGGTGGGAGTGCATGCACGAATTTGATCAAAGCAGCGTTCACGGCTAATACGCTGCTTTCATTGTGTAGTGTTAGGCACAAATTCCGCTACACATGGGTTTTATTGTTAACTGCGGTGCGTGGATTTCCACGCACCAACGGCGGGAAGCCGTGCATGCTGTTCTGCTCCTTAACGATCATGTACTCCCCCTTTCTATTGTATATTTGAATGTATACAGGTGTGTCATTGGCTGATTCTATGTGAGTAACTTATGTCATGTGACTGTACATTTGGAACTGATTAGCTGATGTTGTATAGCCATCACTTCCTGCTGTTATCCCTGTTTTGTCCCATAAATAAATCAAGCTCAATGCTTTAGGCAGGACATTCTATCGAGCATCTAATGTGATAACAGTTTGTGTGTCTGTATTACTGGGTACTGCTGAGTGCACTGAATTACCTTATACAAAAGAGCTGAGAACTGTGCTTATTAATTTCAATAGTTTTTTAATGAAGATCATTTTCAAACAAGAAGTAAGAAGCCCGTTAATAAAGTAAGTAAAATAATAAACAATAACAGCATCCTATCAATAATAACAGATCAATAACAGAGGGTTGTTTATGACCTCACATTATCAATGAGCAGTCCAGGTGTTGAATCCAAGAGGTCAAGTGAGAATACATTTTTTTAAGAAGGAGGTGAGCCTTGGCAAACATGAACTCATAGTGAGCTTGGTCGTTGAGGGTCTGGATAGTTGTAAAAGGATTGGGTGGAGATGGTTGTTTCCAATTGCGGACTATAGAGAATCTGGCTGCGATAAAGAGGTAGGTGAGCACAAGGTGGAAATCACAGTGCCAAGAGTCCGTACCAATGCCCAACAAAAATGCTAATTTAGGGTCCAGGGTAATGTGAATGCCAGTAATCTTGGTAGCTATGTCAAAGATTTTCTTAAATAAATCAGTGATTGCTGTGGCAGAGAGATGGTTATTCCACATTGTGGTGACTGATACAGGAAGATACTAGCAAGTTTGTCAGGGGTGTAGTACCAGCAATGTAGAAGCTTTTGTAGGGCTTCCCAGTGGGAGTACTTTAGAGGTAGAGACATTGCTGAGTAACATTGTGTTTGTGAGGCTGCGAATTGTAAAGAGAGTTCCCATGATGACATAGTAGTAGTTTTCCCTGTAGAGGATGGTTTAGAAAGTAAAGAGTATATGGGCGAGATTCCTTTCTGGCATGCTTTGGGGGTTTAAAAAAAGCCCAGAATATTGTCTATAAGGGTCTCCTCTTGAAACTGTTGATGTTGTAGGGCGTGTTGTACTTGAAGATATTTGTAGAAGGAGGATTTCAGGAGAGAGTTGGTATCAGCAAGATCTTGAAATGACCGAAGATACGTTTGCGAGAATAGCTGATCAAGTGAGGATATGCCTGCAGTTTCCCATTGTTGTAGAGAGATGTCAGAAATCATGGGTTCCAGTGAGCCCAATGGTATTTTGCAAAGAGTTATCAAATAGATTTGTTTGGAAAGTTCTGTAAGAGAGGTTCATACTCTACAGGCAGCTGTGATGGTATCCAGGTAATGTTTTTTTAGCCAGAGGAGTAAGTGTCATTGCAGCCAAGACATGCTTGAGGTTGCCATCCATTGCCGTAGACTTGATTTGTTTCCATGAAAGGTGTTGTAAAGGAGACCACCATTCTTTCAGTTGTGATATTATGGAAGCTTTGTAATATAAGGTAATGTTAGGAGCTCCTAAGCCAGCATAGAAGATTTTATGCATGGACATTTGGCATTCCATATGAGAGAGTTCAGTAAGGTTTGTAATTTTCAGAGGGGAGCTGAAAGGATGGGAATGAGTAAGGCCCTAAACATGTATAAGATTTGAGGTAATAAAAACATTTTTGTTAGTGCAATGCGGCCAGCCCAGGAGGAGGGGATCAGGGATAGGTTTGCATTTAGCTGGGTCAATTTAGCAGTGAGGGCTGTAAAGTTGACCAAGTACAGTCTGGAGCTGAGGTAGGTGAGTTGAGCACCCAAGTATTGTAAAGATGAGAGCAGGGCCCATGAAAAAGGGGCAGCGCACAAAATCTGGTTTCTAATATGAGGGTCTAAACTAATGGAGAGCATCTGACATTTGGAATGATTGAGCTTATATAGAGAAAGCTTGCCAAATTGTTCTAATAGGTTACAAAGGGGAGGTAGAGAGCAGAGTGGATCTGTTATAGCTAATATTAACATAGTTCGCATAAAGACCAATTTTGTGTTGTATAGGGCCTATTGTTACACCAGAGATTAGAGGATTGGAGCGTATATGTGCACCAAGTGGTTTTATAACTTAGGCAAATATGAGGGGGGATAAGGGGCACCCTTGTCTGGTTCCATCGGAAATAGGAAAAGTGAAAGCGGAAACCTGAAGTCCAGACTTGCACGGTAGGGCATGTATATAGGGTGTTTATAGCAGAGAGTATTCGTCCAGTGAAACCAAACCTCTAGAGGGCTTCTTTCTTGTAGATCCAATGTACCCTATCAAACGCTTTCTCTGCATCTGAGGATATAAGTAGGGAGGAATTGTGATGGTGTTCAGCCCATTGGATAATATCTATGATACGGCGAGTCCTATCAGAGGTTTGACGTCCCGGGACAAACCCTACTTGGTCTGGGTGAATTAATGATGGTGTGAGCTTAGCAATACGGTTAGCTAGAAGTTTAGCAATTTTTTGTGTCTGAGTTTAGAATGGATATGGGGTGAAAATTAGAAGGAGAATCTGTTGGTTTACCTGGTTTAGGTATAGTAACAATCAGTGATTCAAGAAATTCAGCGGCAGACTATCCTTGTTCAATGATATTATTGAAAGAATTAGTGAGGTGGGGGGCTAGATGATGTGTAAACTGTCTGTAGTATAGACCTGGGGATTTGTGAAGCGGGAGAGAGTTAATTACTTAAGTTACGTCTTCAATAGAAAATGGAGAGGATATTTCCTCTAAACGTTCAGGGGGGATAGTAGGGAGGTTTACTGAGTCAAGGAAGGCCTTGATGGCGATGGTGTCTGGTGGAGAGAAAGAAGGGGAATCCTGCAGGTTATATAGGGACATATAGTATTTACGAAAGTGTTCTGCTATATCAGAGGGGTTAAAAATGTTGCGATTATGGTCATTCTTTATATAAGGGATCTTGGAAGAGGTAGTGTCAGGGAAATGGCCGTAGGAGAACTGGCAATGTTGCCAGTAGTACAAGTGGGCGCATACAGCGCATCCCTGTGCGCCCTGGCTCGGGAGTGGCGAACAGGAGTACGCAGAGGTGCAAAGGCGTGAACGTGTGTACGCAATGGCGCACGCAATGCATGACAGGTGCGGCCACTTGTTGGCCTATAAAAGACTGCCGTGGGATCCATCATATTGCTGTATAGTCGTCAGGCTTCCTGTGTTCCTGAGCTTCTGCATACTTCTTTTGGATTTCCCTGTTGTGACCTGGCTTGCTCCTGACCTTGTTTGATCTCCAATCTTGCTCCTGTTGATCAGCCGTGTATGACCCCAGCTTGCCTCGAAGACTGCTCTATACTACCTGTCAGCCGTCCTGTGTATGACCCCAGCTTACATTACAGACTTTGCTATCTTCTCCTGCCTGCTTCCCTGTTGTGACCTCGGCTAGTTCCTGTTTTCGCTACCTGCCTTATCCTCGGACTGACTACCCATGTTTGATCCACAGCCTGGACTTTACCACTGATTCCAGTTGTGCACAAGGTTGCCAAGTTCCTCTGGAGCTTTTAAGAGACATCTGCCTTTCTGCATATCCTGCCTTCTCCAGCACCCTCCGGGTATCCGACGGCCCTGCTCTTCAGCACCCTGTTGGCAACCTGTGCTACTTTGGGTGCTACACTTCCTGTACCACCTACAGGAGTGTGCTGCACTTAGCCACAAGGAGAGCCCTCTCAGCATCTTGGCCTCTGATCAGGTACATGACAGGTAGCCTTTTGTTTATACTGCTTCACTAAGAATGTGCCTGGTTTATTACCCAGTGTATATGAGGAGAGACGGAGTCCTTTGATGTAAAAGTCATAGGAACAAAAGTGTAGAGTGCAGTTCTCTTAGTTCTGTGTCTATAGGAGGATCACATTTAATAAATTCTGGATCTCTAGGGTGAGGATACGGGAATGTATTTTAGTGATATTATTTGTGCTCTGTCGTTTTTCATGGGCTGCTATTTTAATGATTAAGCCTCTTATGAAAGCCTTACTGGCATTCCATAATAGGATAGGACTAGAGACTGAGCCTTCATTGTCTTGGAAAAGATTATGAATAGCAGAGACGATTTGTTTTTGTTATAACGGGTTTGAGTGAATAAAGGTGTTGAGTCTCCAGGGAGTAGGGATGATCGAACTTTTCAAAAGTTCGGTTCGGCCAGAACATCCGAACTTCCCGAAAGTTCGGCCCGGATTTCAGAACCCCATTGAAATCAATGGGACCCGAACTTCGGTAATCAAAAAACACAATTTTGAAGCCCTAAAACCCAATAAATGCCCCTAAAAAGTGCCTAGGGTTCTGAGTCATACCCCAGGGACTATTAATCACACAAAAAAAGTTCTTAAAAAGTGTCATTTTTGATAGAGAGCCAATTATTGAAAAAATGAAAAAAAAAAAAATGGAAAAAAAAAAAAAAAATTCTTTGGATTTAGTATCTGGGGGGTCTAAAAGGTGTGCCTGTGAAGTTTCAGCTCTGTAGCATGTCCAGAACCATAAAAAAGATCGTTTGTATTTTGTCACTTATAGAACAGGTTAGTGGCTTCTCACTTTTTACACCTTGCCGGTTTAGTAGCAAGCGTTTTTTTGGGCATTTTTTGGGTTCTTTGGAGGCAGGAAAAACATCTGAACTTGTGTATAGTGGTATATATACATACATACTTATATGTATTTCACACTTAGACATATATAGGTGTGATAGGAGCGTAACTATATTGGTGTTAATTATTTCATTAGCGCAAGTAGTTTTTTCTGCTCTAGGTGTGTATATACATATAAGTATATGTGTATATATACCACTATACACAAGTTCAGATGTTTTGCCTGCCTCCAAAGAACCCTAAAAAAATGCCCAAAAAAACGCCAGGTGTGTTGTTGCAGGCATTTTTTTGGGTTCTTTGGAGGCAGGCAAAACATCTGAACTTGTGTATAGTGGTATATATACACACATACTCCAAAACCTCCAAAAACCCCAAAAAAATGCCTGCAACAACACACCTGGGCATTTTTTTTTTTTTTTTTTTTACGCTAGCGTTTTTTTGGGCATTTTTTGGGTTTCTTTGGAGGCAGGCAAAACATCTGAACTTGTGTATAGTGGTATATACCACTATACACAAGTTCAGATGTTTTGCCTGCCTCCAAAGAACCCAAAAAATGCCCAAAAAAACGCCCAGGTGTGTTGTTGCAGGCATTTTTTTGGGTTCTTTGGAGGCAGGCAAAACATCTGAACTTGTGTATAGTGGTATATATACACACATACTTATATATGTCTAGGTGTGTATATACATATAGGTGTGAAAGGAGCAGAAAAAACTACTTGCGCTAATGAAATAATTAACACCAATATAGTGTCGCTCCTATCACACCTATATATGTCTAAGTGTGAAATACATATAAGTATGTGTGTATATATACCACTATACACAAGTTCAGATGTTTTGCCTGCCTCCAAAGAACCCAAAAAATGCCCAAAAAAACGCTTGCTACTAAACCGGCAATGTGTGAAAAGCGAGAAGCCACTAACCTGTTCTATAAGTGACAAAATAAAAACAATCTTTTTTTATGGTTCTGGACATGCTACAGAGCTGAAACTTCACAGGTACACTTTTTAGACCCCCCCCCCCAGATTCTAAATCCATAAATCCAAAGAAATTTTTTTTTTAAAGTTTTTTTCAATAATGGGCTCTCTATCAAAAATGACAATTTTTAAGAATTTTTTTTGTGTGATTTTGTGTTTGGGGGGTCTAAAAGGTGTACCTGTGAAGTTTCAGCTCTGTAGCATGTCCAGAACCATAAAAAAAAAGATTGTTTGTATTAGGTCAGTTATAGAACAGGTTAGTGGCTTCTCGCTTTTCACACCTTGCCGGTTTAGTAGCAAGCGTTTTTTTAGGCATTTTTGGGGTTCTTTGGAGGCAGGCAAAACATCTGAACTTGTGTATAGTGGTATATATACCACTATACACAAGTTCAGATGTTTTGCCTGCCTCCAAAGAACCCCAAAAAAATGCCCAAAAAAACGCTAGCGTCAAAAAAAAAAAAAAACGCCCAGGTGTGTTGTTGCAGGCATTTTTTGGGGGTTTTTGGAGGCAGGCAAAACATCTGAACTTGTGTATAGTGGTAAATATACACACATACTTATATGTATATCACACTTAGACATATATAGGTGTGATAGGAGCGTAACTATATTGGTGTTAATTATTTCATTAGCGCAAGTAGTTTTTTCTGCTCCTTTCACACCTATATATGTCTAGGTGTGTATATACATATAAGTATGTGTGTATATATACCACTATACACAAGTTCATATGTTTTGCCTGCCTCCAAAGAACCCAAAAAAATGCCTGCAACAACACACTTGGGCGTTTTTTTGGGCATTTTTTTGGGGTTCTTTGGAGACAGGCAAAACATCTGAACTTGTGTATAGTGGTATATATACACATATACTTATATGTATATACACACCTAGAGCAGAAAAAACTACTTGCGCTAATGTGTCTAGGTGTATATATATACACACATGGGTGTGTATATGTACCCCCTATACACATGTTCAGATGTCATGCCTGACTCCAAACATGTGCTCAAAAGATCCCTATGGACGCCTGCAGCCAAAAAGAATGCTGACGGCGGCGAAGCCATATTACTGCAGCGAAAGTGACACAAGAGAAACTAGCTTTTCTCTATAGCGGTCACCCTGATATGGAAGGGTTTTGTCACCCTGCCATAGCAGTCACTGTCAGTTAACCCTACACTACACTACGGTCCACTTACACTTAACACTTTCCCTACAGAAACTCAATAAATTAAAGCTAACTAAAGTGTAAAAGAGCACCCTAACTACACTAGATATCCCTTTCCTCACACTAAAAATTGCTAAATGACACTTTGTAACACTTTGTAACAGAAGTAACAGAACAGCATTCCACTCTCTTCCATGTCCCATATAAGAATGCTAGGAATTTGGCGGGGGCTATCTTATATACTGAGGGGGCGTATTCACTAATGATTGGTCTATGGACCCCCTAGTCACTCCAATCACATTCCTAGCATTCTCCTGCCCCCTCAATTGGCTTTTGCTAATGGTTCTGGTCCAATCATGGGCTTTTAAAGCCCATTTCCTGTCCCATTGCATTTTGGTCGGTTCTGGTTGCCGAATTCCGAACTTTTTGGGCAAAAAGTTCTAAATTCGGCCGAACCTCGAACAGCCAATGTTCGGGTCGAACCGATGGTCGACCCGAACCGTTCGATCATCCCTACCAGGGAGAAGGCACATTGCAGTTAGGAGCTAAGAATAGTTCTAGGTAAATGGGTGCGTGGTCTGACCATGTGATAGTGCCAATACGGGCAGAGGTAGCTCGTTGCAGAGTGAATTTGTCTAGTAGAGAGAAGTCTATTCTTGAGTATACCTTGTGTAATGGGGAGAAGAAAAAAATGTGAGGATATTTAGGATATTGGCATTTGGGTGCTTTGGAGGTAGCAAAATGCATCTCTTGTATGCATAAAATGTCGCACTTGGAAGAAATTGCTTCTTTCCATAGCAGTGAACGTTTAAAGTGACTATTAAGCCCCTTTGTATTCAGGGATAATATTTTAATAGACATATTTTATAAGTTGGAACATGCTCTTGAGTATGTAGAGTGCATCCATAGCAGCAAAGGAGATCATCATGATTTCAGAAAACAAGGAGCATCCATGTAGGGTGATATTGAACAAAACAAATGTCAATAACAGAATATATGCAATATGCGTACCATTACATTTTAGTGTTTAGAGTGTTTTTTGATACAGGGTTATCAGTGGTGGAGAGATCAGCTAGGGAAGTGGTCTATTCATCTCCAGAATCAGGATCATCATCATCATCAGTGTGGTTGAAAGCTAGATGTTTTTTGCTTAACGGTGCTGCATGAGAGGTAGAAACAAAGAGGGAGGAGGCTGCTCTCTTAGAGCTGTCTTTGTTGTGTTCTCCATGAGGGGCTATGCAGTCCACAGGATCCAGTGCTGGAGGAGTGGAGACACGTCTGAGGCTTGTGGTGCTGCAGCCTTTTTGGAGCCGGCGCCATCTTGGGAGTCCCGAGGCCGGGAGCCGCCGAAGAACTCCGTCAGCTTTCTAGGGCCTGGCAGGTGATTTTTCTTACAGGATATCACACAGTAAGGTTCGGGAGGACATAGGGATGCTCTGCAGTGAGGTATGCTGGCCTGTATTGCTTATTTGGCAGCTAAGTTATCCCCTATGAGGTGAAGAGAAGTAGTCAAGCGGCCATCTCAGAGTGCGGCCAAGCTCCGCCCCCCAGAACTGTGCTTTTTAGCACAACAGAATTATTTGCGCTTGGCATATATTAATATCCAAAAGTGCACTTATTAGCGAAACAGAGTTATTTGTGCATCAAGCGTACATTGAGATCTAAAACAGTTGGTGAGCCAGGTAGTTTAAGGAGCCGGTGGATTTTCCTTTACAGCTGACTGAGAGGGGAAAGACAAATTTGAGTCCAATACAACTAAAAGGGCGGCCATTTGGTAAGACAAACTTTATTTCAGCTTTTGAAATTTTTTGTTGCCCTGAGACCAGCATTTGTTTTTTTTGTCCGCTGTGTAAGGTAAACTCCGCTCAGCTTCTTTTGCTTCTCCTCCTTTTGTATAGCTAAAGGGTTTATTTTATGTTTTTAATATTTGTTATTTGGGGTGGGTGTATTGATTGGGGGTAAAAACTTATACTGTTGTCCTCTGTAGGTTCCCAGTCAATATAACCTAAAGGGTTTTTTTTGTACGGGTTGCAGTATGTTAAATGTTTTTGTCAGTGTTTTACTGTAAAGTGGGTTCTGTATGGAGCAATGTTAGTTTAATAATAATAGAATTTCAGTCTGTGTAGATTTTGGTGTAAAGCGGTTTATGTTTTTCTGTTTTTTGTTGTATATCTCATTTGGTTTTGACGGTGGAAATCAGTTTTGAGTGTAACTAATCAGTTTTTGCACTGGATTCAGTTTTCGGGTAGAATCATTTTAGTTTTGTGCTGATTTGAAGCTATTTTGTGGAGATAGTACTTTCTGTGCTGGAATTTGGGTTTTGGGTAGAGACATTGTACATTCTGTGAGTAAACGCTAACCGGCATCCCAATAGTTGTTGTTACATCTAGGAATAAATAGAATTCACAAAGGTTTGTATAGGGGAGGATTTCATGGTACTCTGTTTGGCAACACCGAGTAGGTTAAAATGCAAGTGTTCTTTAGGCCCAACTGAGTGAAACGGGAGATTGTAACATGTCTGTTTTAACATACAATGTCAAGGAGTAGATTCTAAACCCACCCACGTGTGGCCGTGTCAAATAAGCAGAGTTGGGGTGTGTGTGATCACTAAGGTGCTGTATAGCTGTAAACATACCATCAGGTTGTAGTTTCTAGCTGACCGGAAGCAAACCAGTACCGTGAGAATAGTCACCGGAAGGTACCGCTCCTAAAAGGTGGGTGCAAGGGTGCCCCTGGATGCAGGGCTACTGTATTAAAAGCTGATTTGAGTTGTCATGGGCAATGGCCCGTCTATGTTAGGGAGGAGAAACCCCTCCCCCCCCCTGCCAAACAGCTTCACAATACATGAGGTCTGGTTTTGGGGCTCAGGCCATAGGACCCCTTAAAGAGTGGCACAAATGGTCCAAGGAAACAGCTTGGTGCATTCCTTTGGAAGGTACCTTTGATACCTGGAGATGGGAGAAACTCCTTTACCGAGTTAAAACCAGGCTCCAGGCAACAAAGACATTGGTGTGGTTTCAAAGGTGTATAATGGTAAATCGGCAAGGTGTACAGAAGGCCGTTTCAATCCGGAGAGAGTGGATGGGAAGAAGCAGGATAAAACATCTAAGGTTTTTGTTTCTCAAGCCCCTTACCCAGAGCGAACAGCAGAGTGAACAGGCGAGCGAACGAGTCAAGGGTTTACAGATAACACCCAAAGTAAGAAATCACAGGTTTTCTATGGATGTGGTAAGACAGGCCATATAAGATGCAATTGCCCGGATGAACAAGCTTGTGTAGTGGCAACGGACGATCCAGAAACTCCAGTTTTAGGAATGGCTAGCAATGGCTATGATTCATCATAGGTCGTTGTTAAACCAGTGTCAACCCAAATCAACCTGTATATTGAGGAACTAAAATATCCCCTCCCTTGCCTCATTGATCTCATAGATTTTAGAGGCAAGGTTCCCTTCTCTGGAGAAATAACACCAACCATAGGTCTCACGGGTCAGACAGTGTCTTTGCAAACAACTGAACCTTCCCATTGTAGGACAGCACACAGAAGCCGTTAGGTCTGAACTGGTATCGCATGATGTTCACATTAATTTGTTAAGAGCTGATATTTTATCAGAAATACAGGCGGTCATCAAGTACACTCCAGCAGGTATTGTGGTTAGCAGAGCACTGTCTGACGAACGCTTATGTACGATGGTAGTGCTGCCATATCTAATAGAACCTTGGTGTTTTCTTGAGTTGGATGTGCTGGCGGAGGTGGATCTGAAAGTCTGGGCAATTAATAAATATGATGTGGGTCTTCTGCCAGTTCCGCCAACAATGGTTAACATCAAGCCAGGGAGCTTTTTGCCCCGATTACAAAAATACCCCTTGAGTGTGGCTAAGATGGATAGTCTCAAGATCCAAATAGACCAATATCTACAGATAAAGCTCCTCACACCAACTAAATTGCCCTGTAACACTCCATTATTTCCAGTGGCTAAAAAGACCGCTAAAAGCCAGGAAACAACATACAGATTAGTACATTATTTAAGGGCTCTGAACAAGATCATTATTAGTGATGCTCCTCTGGTGCCTAACCCGCACACTTTGCTAGCCTCCATACCACCAAATGCAATGTTTTTCAGTGTCATTGATCTAACAAATGCATTTTTCTCGGTACCACTGGATCCCCAGTGCTAGTACCTTTTTGCTTTTTCATTCCAGGGTCAACTACTAACTTGGATGTGCCTCCCTCAGGGGTCAGTGTCTAGTCCCTCGGAATACAGTTGCAAACTTAAGATCGTCTTAGCTCAGTGGACCCTGATGGATCTAGGGGTGGTACTGCTGCAGTATGTGGATGACTTGCTGCATTGTTGTCCCACACAGGAGGCTTGTTATCAACATACTTTATCATTGCTTAACCACCTGGTATCTATGGGTAATAAGGCTAGCAAGGAAAAATTACAGTTCTGCAAGGAGAAGGTTATCTTTTTAGGACATTGCATATTTCAGGGTACCTGACAGAGAGTAGAGACTGTGAAAGACATCCAGAGACCTCAGGACACTTGGCAATTAAAAGCCATTCTCGGACTTGTAAATTACTGCAGAGACTCGTTCCCTTATATATCATCCAAACTGGGACCCCTTTTCCGAATTAACATCACAAACACCTTTTCAATTGTCTGATGACAACTGGTCAATCATACAGGATTTGACCCAGGAACTCTCCAAAGCATCTGCTTTAGGTCTGCCAAACTGTGACCTCCCCTTTTATCTTTTTTGCCATGAAAGCAAGGGCCATGTAACTGGAGTATTGACCCAACTACACAGATTCTGGTGCCAACCCATCATGTACCTGTCAACTGCCCTAGATCTAGTCACCTGAGACTCACCGGGATGTGCACGAGCGGTGGCCACCTGCACTGTAAACTTAACATAAATAAATCACCGGGACCGGATGGCTTGCACCCGAGGGTTCTTAAAGAGCTCAGCCAGGTGATTGCCAGACCATTATTCTTGATCTTTAAGGATAGTTTACAGACGGGTATGGTGCCAGCTGATTGGAAAAAAGCCAACGTGGTACCAATATTTAAAAAGGCCTCAAGTATATTTATATTGTACCATATTGTGTTAACATGTAATTCTTCTTAATACAAAAATTATATTTTTTGATATTGTCATGTATAACTATATATGCATGCTTTGATGTTTGCTGTATTGTTATTGACATATATTGCATGTATATTTCTCTTCCCTGTATGTTGACCTTGTCATTTTGTATTCCAGTGTCTGCAATTGTCTACATCTGTGGGTCGTGTCCTTGCTGATATCTATATGCAATAATCACAATCTTTAATTATTTTTGATTGATATAATTATGATATACTTCTTCTATATTCTTCTTGCATTTTTAAATCAATTTGGCTTTTGTAAATCCTCTTCAGCAATCCGTGTTGACTCCGGGTGGTGCCCCTCCTTCAGTGGGCGTCCCGACACGGGGAGACATATACCGCGTTCGTGTGGTAGCTTGGTCCTATTTTCCATCCTCTGTGCCCTTTGCGGTTCAGCCCGGACCAATCGGCAGCCATAGTGCATCTGCACTTCCGGCTCTGACCCCCGTGTCGGTGGAGCGCAGATGCCGATCCCGCCCACGCTGCGTCATGTGTGACGCATGTTGGTTGTGGGCGGGCTCGGCACCGGCGTTCCGGGAAGCCCTTCCCTTGAAGCCAGCTGATACACGCCTTGTGCTAATCGGCCAGCACTTTTATAGTGCACCTCTCGCAACACACAGCCAGCGCATTTGTTTGCTGGCTGTGGTGCTGAGAGGACGCCGTTTGCTTTACTATCATTAACATCCAGGTACTGACTTTTTATTCAATTTCCTGCCTATTCCTTCCAAAACCCCTTTTTCTTTGATCGGCTTTGCATTTGCCCTCTTTATGTTGGGCTACCTTTTTGGCACATTTTTTGTTATAATGCTTCCTACATATTTATTATATTATATATAGACATATGGCTACTTTACATGCCGACATCCATTAATATATAAATTCCCTTTCTTCGCTCATTTTACTACATATATCAATGTATTTAGCCCTGATCTGTCTACTTTTCAGACCGGCGCTACCTACATCCTTGCCATTTACCTATGTCTAAAGGCTGCTCCTGGCTTCTCCAAATTAAGGACTTCAGACGTCCATTGATTGTGGGCTACACACCTGATCTCAACAGCTGTTGGTTTACTGACCAGTATACCCATCTACCATCTTGCTCATTGCATTTGGTCGCAAGGACACTCGCACCCACCAGATGTTTTTAACCGTGCAGGCTACCTGAGCACAGCTATTTTTCAACCCTGTGAGTACTCGTTAATGTCATCAGAACTACTATGTAAAACTCTAAAGAGTCATGTTGGAATGTTTTCTTCCTAAAAAAAACCTTCAAAAATCCTTGGTTTTTATATTTTTTATATTTTCTTATTCATTAGAGTACCGTTTGAACCTTTCCCTGAAGAAGAAGCAAATTTCCCTTTGGCTTCGAAACATGTTGGGTTTCAGTTCAGACTACTGTGGTTGATTTACCTGTCTCTCTTCCTTGCCTGTACTGTTTTTATTATTAATATATTTCTGTGTTTATAATAAAATAATATTTTTTCAAATACCTTTTTCATATTTTCATATATATTACATTTTATGTGCCCTTAAAGTCCCACAAGGGGAACCCCATTTTTTGCCTAAATATTTAAAAAGGGGCCGAGATATATCGTGGGTAACTATAGGCCGGTCAGCCTAACATCTGTAGTTTGCAAGATTTTGGAGGGGATGTTAAGGGACCACGTACAAGACTTTAGTAATGAAAATAGTATTATTAGTAGTAATCAGCATGGATTCATGAAAAATCGTTCTTGCCAAACCAATCTATTAACCTTCTACGATGAAGTGAGCTGCCACCTAGATAAAGGTAAGCCTGTGGATGTGGTGTATCTGGACTTTGCAAAGGCTTTTGACACCGTTCCCCACAAACGCTTACTGTACAAACTTAGGAATGTAGGTATGGACCGTAAGGTGAGTACCTGGATAGAGAACTGGCTCCAGGGGAGAGTCCAGAGGGTGGTGATTAATGGGGAGTACTCGGATTGGGCGGGTGTGGAAAGTGGGGTCCCCCAGGGTTCTGTCCTGGGACCAATCCTGTTTAATTTATTCATAAATGATCTAGAGGAGGGGATATCTAGTACAATCTCAGTATTTGCAGATGATACTTAACTAGGCATGCCAATATCTTCTATGCAGGATGTGGAAACCTTACAAGCGGACCTGAACAAAATAATGGGGTGGGCAACTACATGGCAGATGAAGTTTAATGTTGAAAAATGTAAAGTAATGCACTTGGGGGCCAGAAACCAGAAAGCAAGCTACTTACTAGGGGAAGACCTCTGGGTGAGTCTAGGATGGAAAAGGACCTGGGGGTACTGGTAGACAACAGGCTTGGCAGTGGCATGCAACAGAATACTAGGATGTATAAAAAAGGGGATTCACTCCAGAAATAAAGAAAATATTTTCTCCCGCTCTACAAGACTCTGGTCCGGCCACATCTGGAGTAGGCTGTCCAGTTCTGGGCACCGGTCCTCAGGAAGGATGTGCTTGAACTGGAAAGAGTCCAGAGAAGGGCAACAAAAATAATTAGGGGAATGGAGGACATCAGCTATGAGGAAAGACTACAAGCACTGAACTTATTCTCTCTGGAGAAGAGACGATTGAGGGGGGATATGATATCAATGTACAAATACTGTACTGGCGACCTTAGCATAAGGAACAAACTATTCAGAGAAAGGAGATACAACAAGACACGTGGCCACTCACTAAAACTAGAGGAAAAGCGGTTTAACCTTAAAGTGCGTAAGGGGTTCTTCACAGTAAGAGCGGTAAGGATGTGGAATTCTCTTCCACGAGCAGTTGTATCAGCAGGGAGCATTGATAGTTTCAAAAAACTATTAGATGGGCACCTTAAAGACCACAACATACAGGGGTATACAATGTACGGTTAACAGCAAACACACACACACATCATAGGTTGAACTGGATGGACGGATGTCTTTTTTCAACCTCACTAACTATGTAACTATCTAAGCTATTTTTCTGGGAGGAGGGGGGGGGGGGGATAATAGTGTGAAAAATGACAGTTTTCAAAACTTCAAACTAACAATACTAATCTCTCAACCTCAACCAATTTTCCAACCTAGTGGGGCAACACGTTGAGGAGCTAAGAACCTTTTTGCTGACGGTTCCAGCTATTTCATCCCGGATGGTAAGCCACACACAGGTTATACAGTGACTACAGCCAGAGAAGTTGTGAAGAAGGATTCATTGAGTTCCCATATGTCTGCACAAGAAGCTGAGCTGTGGGCACTAGCAAGGGCCTGTGAGATCCATAAACATCGGAGGGTCAACATCTATACGGACTCTAGGTATGCTTTTGGGGTGGCACATGATTTCGGTCCTATCTGGAAGGCAAGGGGGTTCTTGACTAGTTCGTAGTTGATTGATAGGCTGTTCATGGCCTTCTGCCCGCCAAACGAGAAAGCCATTCTGAAAGTCAAGGCCCCATACTACTGATAAGATTATGGAGCCCAATGGGAATGCCTTGGTGGATAGAGCTGCTAAAGAAGGTGCTCTGAGCCCTGTGGTGAAGATCCTGATGCTGGCCATTCCCTCTGATGTGTCTCTAGAAGTGTTTAAGAAGCTGCAGTCACAGGCGGAAATGCAGGAAAAGAGGAAATGGACGGCTTTGGGGGCTACACAGGGTCCAGATGACATCTGGGGTCTTGGCGGGAAATGGTTTTTACCAAGATCATTTTTCCCAATAATGGCCCATTCAGCTCATTATCTAGGTCATCAGTCAAAAATGTTTATGTGTGCACAGGTGGAGAAACATTGGATTGCCCCTGGATTTACTACCGCAGCCGCTAACTTTAGCACTACCTACCTGGTTTGTGCACTGCACAACTCAGGTAAGACCGTGGCAGTACCGAAACGGCATTTGCCCAAACCGCAATATCCTTTTCAGCGCATACTTTACAGTGCCAAAGAATGGGCCGCACAAGCATGCTTTGGTCTGTGTGGATATGTTTTCTGGTTGGCTGGAGGCATGGCCTGGCAGCAAAGCCAATGCTACCAACACCGCAAAAAAGATCCTGTCTGAGATAGTGAGATAGTGTGTCGCTGGGGTCTACCTGAAATGGCACTTCTCTGGGGTCAATTCTTTGCAGAGGTATGTAAGGGTCCTCACATCAACTAGGGATTATCATCCCCATTATCTTTTTTTTTAATGATCCCCATTATCAACCCCTTATCATCCCCAAAGTAGTGGTAAAGTTGAGCGGCTAAATAGAATCATTAAGAACATAATTTCTACAATTATGACGGATACTGGAAAACTATGGCCTGAATGTCTCCCCATAGCTCTCTACTCCATCAGGAATGCCCCTAGATGCAAGATTCTGGTACCTTTGGTACCCTTATTTACCATTTTCCTTTCAACATTGCGTCCCACCTTTCTAGTTAGGTGGAACGCATACACCTTTAAGACGGATGACGTCATCGCTGAGCGCCGCTGAGCGGCTATTTCAATCGCCGGCGTTCTCTCTCACGTTGTTCGTTCAATGTGTGCCTACATGCTTACAAGCCTTGTCTTGCTGTCGGAACCTCCAGCTATTTGCCTTTACCTGGAACAGACCGGAACCTCGCTACTGATCCCGTATCTCGCTACCGGATCACTCCCTCACTACTGGACCCCTCTACTTACTAAACCTTACTAGTGATAAGTACCCCACAGGGGAATCCTCCATAACTAACTTACACTATCATCTTCTGCACATTAAGGACTGTTACTATCTATGCATACTAATTCTACCATCTGCACTGTTACATAGATTGCTAGCTCTTGAGTCTACTACCATCTATCCTTGCACTGGGTTAGTCTATCCAGTATACGTCATCTGCTGTCCTTACCACCTGTTACCATACATGATTACTAACCTATCTGCATTCTACCTATTACCATCTACTACTCTCCTGAACATTACTATCAAGTGCTTACCATTACTGTCACTGCTCACACCTGTCCCTTCAGCACATCACCTCCATACTATCATATACATCCTATCACTCCAGGAACATCTTATTGAGTGTGTGTATATCTGTATGCTGAAGCAGACAGGCCCACAGTGATGAGTCTGGAGAGTTGGATCTGGTATTCCAACACATCTCTACATGACTACTGAGTGGAGATTCTGCAGCTGCAAATCCAGCTTACAATAAAAACGCAGGAGCGTTACAGATTGAACGAACCATAAAAAAATGGATTCAGCAGAATTACCCACTCAAGTGACACAATTAACACAACAAGTAAATGCATTAATACTTGCTCTTACTGAAGTAAAAGAAGATAATCAGACTCTGAGACAGCAGGTAACCCGTCTTTCCCAGCTTACTGCTGCTCAGCCCCCTGAACCCAAAATAAACCCTCCTCTAGTGTTTACAGGTGATCGGAAAAAATTTTGTGAATTTAAAAATGCATGTCAATTGCTTTTTTTGCTAAAACCGCGTACTTACCCTACTGATCAAATTAAAGTCTGTACCGTAATTTCATACTTAACGGGTGATCCACTGGCCTGGGCAGACTCTCTCTTTGAGAAAAATGATCAGCTTCTCAACTCCTATCCTTTATTCCTAGCGGAACTCGCTAGTTTATATGATGACCCCAATAGGCAGAGTACTGCTGATATCCAATTGAGGGCTTTAAAACAAGGAAGGAGACCTGTAGAAGACTTTGTAGCAGAGTTCAAAAGATGGACCCTTGATTCAGGGTGGAATGATACATCTCTGCGAACTCAGTTCAGACTCGGGCTGTCAGAAGCCGTTAAAGACGAGCTCGCCCGAGCGGATTTACCTGGCACTTTGGATGCCTTAATACAACTCAGTATCAACATTGACAGGCGACTGCGAGAAAGAAAGGCTGAGAAAATGGGAATGCCATTGTCTAGTCCTTCTCGGATTTCGGCCGTTGACCCTACTCCTATGGAGGTAGGAACCATACGCCCACCTTTATCAACTACTGAACGAGCCAGGAGAAGATCCAGTAATCTCTGCATGTACTGCGCATCCCCGGATCATTCGATAAGCGTCTGTCCCCTTGTCCGCAAAAAAGAGGGTGAGTGTTCACATGTCTTGCTAGGGGGATTAACGACTTCCTTTTCTAAACCCTATCTCTTTGTTCATTTAACATTACAGTGGGACCAGACTAGGATTACCACCAAGGCTATGATCGACACAGGATCTTGTGGGAACTATATCGATACACGTTTTGTTACCTTAAATAAAATACCTATTATTTCAAAACCTAAACCTGTTTCTGTTAGTTTCATTAACGGTATCCCGCTATCTTCTGGTCCAATCACCAATCAAACACAAGCACTCCTTGTCACTGCTAACGAGTCTCATATGGAGACCACCTCCTTTGATATACTATCTTCACCCCATTTTCCCATTATTTTGGGACTCCCCTGGTTACACACACATCAACCAATCATAGATTGGAAAAGACAGACTTTAACTTTCCTTTCTCACTATTGTGAGATTACGTGTAACCTCCCATCTTATGGAAAGATCCTGTCTGTGGTGTCAGACGAGATTGCACCACTATGCTATCAGGATCTGTCCGAAGTATTCCTTGAGAAAAATGCTCAAGTGTTGCCTCCCCATAGGGATTATGATTGCACTATCGATCTACTCCCTAACAGCAAATTGCCTTTCGGTCATGTTTATCCTCTTTCACAGGATGAACTCTCTCATCTCAAGGAATACTTGGATGAGAATTTGACAAAAGGGTTCATCAGACCCTCTACTTCTTCCACAGCTGCAGGACTTTTCTTTGTCCGCAATAAGGATTTAAGTCTTAGGCCTATTATCGATTATAGGCAATTAAATACCATTACAATAAAGGATCGCTATCCTTTACCGCTCATCCCTGAACTCATTGAACAAGTGCGTGGGGCTACTTACTTCTCTAAATTGGACCTAAAAGGGGCATACAACCTAATCCGAATCCGTGACGGAGATGAGTGGAAAACAGCATTCAGAACCAGATACGTACTATTCAAATATCTTGTGATGCCATTCGGGTTGTGTAATGCTCCCGCAGCTTTTCAAAGGTTCATAAACGACATCTTTAGAGACTTACTTGATGTCTGTGTTGTGGTATATCTGGACGATATACTTATCTATTCTCGATCTCTGTCTGAACATATAAAACATGTAAGACTTGTGTTATCCAGATTACTCGCACACAATCTATACGTGAAATTAAAAAAATGCCTATTTCATAAAGAAGAAATATTATTCCTAGGATACATCATATCCAAAACCGGAATCAAGATGGATATGAGCAAGATATCCTGTATTCTGGATTGGCCTATACCAACAACTCGTAAGGCATTACAGCGATTCCTTGGATTTTCAAACTTCTATAGGAAGTTCATCAAGAACTTCTCTGCTATTGTGAGACCTCTCACACAACTTACAAGTATAAAGAAACCATTCAAATGGTCAGAAGAAGCAAATGGAGCTTTCCGCTTGTTAAAATCAAGCTTTACTTCTGCTCCCATACTACGCCATCCAGACCCATCCCTCCAATATATTCTGGAGGTAGATGCGTCAAATATGGCAGTAGGAGCAGTTCTCTCCCAACGACCAACAAATACTTCACCACTCCACCCAGTTGCTTTCTTCTCAAAATCACTAAGCAGCCCAGAGGTGAATTACCCAGTGGGTGAAAAGGAGTTGCTTGCCATAAAGCTGGCACTGGAGAATTGGCGACATCTACTTGAAGGTACCCAATTACCAATACTCATATATACAGATCATAAAAACCTTCAATACCTCCAGACTAACAAAACTCTTTCCCACCGGCAGGTACGATGGTCATTATTCTTCCTAAGATTCAACTTCCTAGTGACTTACACGCCTGCAGACAAAAATAAAAAAGCGGATGCGCTATCACGATTAACCGAAGATAACTGCGCCGAAATCCCTTCTATTCCTATAATACCCTATGAACGTATTATTGGTGTTGTTCGTTCCCTGAAGGAAGAGATTTTGCACAGTATAGGATTGGATTCACCTCCACCACAACTAAGTACTGATGCAGAAGGCTTCCTCTATTACCACGATAAACTCTACATACCCCCTACTATGCGCACCAAGATCTTGGAATTATCACATGATGTGCCCATGGCAGGACATATGGGTATGACAAAAACCCTTAATTTGCTTACCAGTTTTGGTGGCCTGATATGAAGACGTCTGTACAAAAATTTGTTTCTTCATGTGACATCTGTGCAAGGTCCAAAATTGACACTACAAAACCATCTGGTCTACTCTGCAGTCTACCAATACCCCAGGTCCCATGGGAAGTTGTGTCCTTAGACTTTATAGTAGAACTACCACCTTCCAAAGGATTTAATACCATTCTAGTGTCAGTGGACCATCTGACAAAGATGGCACATTTCATTGCTATTCGCAGACTACCTTCATCTAAACAAACAGCGGAACTACTAATGAAACATGTGTTCAAGTTACATGGAATTCCAAATACTCTTTTATCCGACCGTGGTTCACAGTTCATCTCCAAATTTTGGCAAGCTCTATGTCAAATACTACGGATTGAGCGAAAGCTCACTTCTCCCTACCACCCTCAGACCAACGGACAGACTGAAAGAGTCAACCAGTGTATAGAACAATATCTGCGTTGCTACACATCATACCTACAGGATGATTGGGTGGACCTCCTCCCTCTGGCGGAATTTGCTTATAACAACGCAACCCACAGTACTACTAAGCAAAGTCTGTTCTACTTGAACTATGAGTTTCAACCCACACTTCTTCCACCACGCATCCTACCATCAAGTAACCCAGTAGCCTCGGATTATCTTACCCAAATAAAAGACTCTCTGGGTTTACTTAATACCACCATCTCACAGGCTCATAGTCAACAAAAAAGGTACTACGACCTTCGTAGAAGACCTTCTCCGCAATATGCTATTGGGGACCTCGTTTGGCTATCGACAAAAAATTTAAGATTAAAGATCCCTAGCAAAAAGCTTGGACCTTTATTTCTGGGACCCTTCCCAATTAAGAAACTCATTGGAAAAGCTGCAGTGCAACTCACCTTACCGGCAGATCTCAAAATACATCCCATCTTTCATGTGTCGCTACTGAAGCCACATGTTCCTAACCAAGGAATAAGGCCTACCATCTTGCCTCCACCTCCAGTACAAGTTGAAGGCGGACAAGAATATGAGATTAAGGAGATTTTGGATTCTCGTATCCACAGAGGAAGACTCCAATATCTCATAAGATGGAAGAACTATGGACCCCAAGACGACACCTGGTTGGATACCTCTGATGTTCACGCACCTAGGCTTATACGAAGGTTTCACTCGAAATACCCGGAGAAACCAGTGCTATAGGCCTTACGGAGCCGGCCTTAAGGGGGGGGGGGGGTACTGTAAGATTCTGGTACCTTTGGTACCCTTATTTACCATTTTCCTTTCAACATTGCGTCCCACCTTTCTAGTTAGGTGGAACGCATACACCTTTAAGACGGATGACGTCATCGCTGAGCGCCGTCTCTCCCAGACCCTGACATGATAACCAGTGTACATTCTATTCAACCAGGTAACTGGGTCATTGTGAGGAAACATCAAAGGACGGGGCTAGAACCGAGATACACCGGGTCATTCCAGGTTCACGCACAACACCGCCTTTCTTAAAGCTTGAGGGATGCGACAACTGGGTGCACGCCAGCCACTGCAAAAAGCTGCACAATTGACGTGACATCATGTGATGTCAGAAGGGGGTGGTGCCACCGGGTGATGTAACCGGGTGGACCATCCCCTTGCCTATAAAACAGCTATCAAAGCTCAAGAGCATCATTCGGCGGGACACCTCAGAAGTGGCGGAAGCGTCTTTTAATTTTTTAATATTTTTCGGGTGCAGGGAGCTTCGTGATTGACTCATGTTGTCGGTTTGCTTGCAATATGCTCATTAGAGCATGTACGGGCGAACCAGCATTGAGGAAAGACTACTGGCAGTGAAAACCTTCCTTTAGATGTGTAGACACGTTTTCTCTACATAGACATCTCTGCCAGCAAACACTCCATGCGCTATGCGTGGGTCTGTTTGACGGTACAGATCTATGTGTATTGCAGTGCAGCGTTCAAGAATTAAGCAGCAAGGATAAGACCACCAATGGGGCCCCTGTATAATGTGCAGATTTGTTTGTTTGGTGGGATATGTTTGCTCTGTGAAGTCAAATTTGGTTTTGATATCTATCTGCCTTTATGAAGGGATACATGCTCATGTCTTTCTACTGTGCCTGATCACCATAGTGGAAACAGCATGGCTCTTTCCCTGCAGATAGCCTCACATCTATGGGAAAAGTAGTATAATCCTATTAGACATTGTTGTCTGAGCCTTGCTGAGTGGGATTCATGCTAGTAGTAGTTGCGGGAGTGCATGCATAAGTTTGATCAGAGCAGCGTTCACGGTTCTACACGCTGATTTAATCGTGTAGTGTTAGGTGTGAATTCCGCTACACGTGGGTTTCATTGTTAACTGCGGTGCGTGGATTTTCATGCACCAAAGGTGGGAAGCCGTGCACGCTGTTCTGCTCATTCACAATTGTGTACTCCCCCTTTCTATTGTATATTTGAATGTATACAGGTGTGTCATTGGCTGATTCTATGTGAGTAACATGCCATGTCACTGTACATTTGGAACTGATTGGCTGATGTTGTATAGCCATCAGTTCCTGCTGTTATCCCTGTGTTGTCCCATAAATAAACGGAGCTCAATGCTTTGGGCAGGACATTCTATCGAGCATCTAATGTGATAACAGCCTGTGTGTCTGTATTACTTGGTACTGCTGAGCGTGCTTCAATACCTTATGCAAAAGAGCTGAAAACTGCTTTTAATGGGATTAATTGCGCTTGGTGTATATTAATATCCAAAAGTGCACTTATTGGTGGAACAGAGTTATTTGTGCATCAAGCGTACATTAAGATCCAAAACATCCGCCCAGCTCTCTCTTCTCCCAGGCTGACAGCTACAGTGGGAGGGGCCAAGAACTCCCACTGACATAAGACGGAGAGAGCTCTGGATCGGCGCTCTGGAATAAGTCCAAAGCGGCTTTCTTTTTTTAAAAAAATCACACACACTGGGTAACATAGCATTATCTAACAGAAGGAATTGGAGATACTTTACACTGTTATTCTATCATCAGGAGGGGAGGATCAGGGAGGTGAAAGGCAGGGAGGGGAGGACAGAGGAGAACAGAGGCACTTAAACTAACTAGAGTGTCCGGGCTTAGCAGCCATGATAAACCATGGTCAGTTTACAGGATGGGAGGGCAGAACCAGGCAGGATCAGCCAGGTATTTCAGGTGATACAGGGGTCCAAATTACACAGCACAAGCATACATATTAAATTAACAAGATCTATTTTTTTTTTTTTTTGTTTAGGGTTACATACACTTTAAGTATACCAAAGTATAGCAAACAGCAAAACTGTATTAATGCAATGGCCCTTCCTCTGGTCATATGGGTAAAATAACAACCTGTATAAATTGTAATTTGTTATCATTTGTGAAGAGTCCAAATAGTATACATCAAATTCCTTACTAAACACAGTTTTTTGGATGTCGCTAAGGATATGACAAGTCCGATTTACTTAAAGAGTTGAGAATGTGTAAATGCTCACTTTAATTATTCAAACAGGTAAAAGCAACTTCCTGTTTGTTATTTTCATCTACGCTTGATCGTACAACTAAAGGGAACTGTGTGACAAATCTCAGCTTCTTTAGCAAACCTTTATTAATTCAGCCCAGCTGTATGCTACAGGAGGAAGGTCTTGATTACTCATGAAGATACTGCTGACCAGCAATTTTCCTGATCAAGCAATTGGCTTCCCTACATAGATTCACATAGGAAACCCTATTAAAAGTCCTTATTTTAACTGAAGGGGGAGTTGTCTCTGATTCCCGAAATGTGTTTGCTGTTTTTTTTTTTTTTTTTTTAGCATAAACTAATAAAATAATTTTGACACTTTTATCCTTTTATCTGGTGCTCCTTCACACTCCTTAGTGCATGTTCTTTTCTGGTAACCTGCTGGGGTCCCCACTGGAGAGTAGCCCTGTCTGTTGTGAACAGCCTAATCTGAGCCACTGAGCTCTCTAAATGTTCTTTTTTTTTCTCTCACTACTTTGTATGATCTCCCATTAAAGTCCCAGTACCTCCTGGATGCTTTTTTCTTCACTGTTAACAGAAAAGGCAGATTTGCCACTACTTTGTGCTACATTTACTGATAGAAGTAATAGAAATCATGTGGAGCACACTTCTACTGTTATCTTAAACTACCGATTAGGGTCTTATAAAAGAAGGAATATGACTTCTTTATATCAATTACAGGTATATCTGGTTAGGCTTAGCAACAGACCAATATTTTTTTGCTAGGAGGTGTATTGGGAAAAACAGTGTTGGGTGATGACCAAAGATGTTTCTAAGTGATCCAAAACTAACAAGAGCCAGCACACCATTTCAAAAGCCAGTATTAAAAAGTATTCTGTCATTGCTTTGGTTTCTTTGTGTGAAATACCTGATGTTCCTGCCAGTCGCTCCTGCTTTTTTATTTCAAACTGACCATGCCAGATTGCTTTGCATTGTACATAGGAACACAGCTTGCTGTAATCTTGCTCTGACACGCTCCCCTGCACAGCTCATCACTGGGAGGATCAGTGTATTTCTGTTTCTCTGCCTCCTGCTGTTACGTTCCCATGCCCAGATCATCACAGTGTAATTCTGTCACTGTATTTTACACAGGGATGCATCTGTGCTCTGTTGAAGATGCTGCCTACCACTTTCCCCCACTCCCCCCATTATTACCAGGATCTCCAACCCTCTCTAAATCCCTTATGCAGCTGAGAACAGAGGTATATATATATATTTTTTTTTTATTCAAATGTTCTTTTTTATATATATATATATATATATATATATAAAGTATGGCTCCATGCACACTATATGCCCACAAATCACTCCTAAAAACACAAAAAAAAATATTTTTTTTTCCTGCTCATAAAACGCTTCTAGATTAAAATAGTGTGCATGGACAGATAGGATAACACTATTTGCTTCTAGAAGTAGAAAGAAAAAAATTGCAAAAGCTGCTGCTAGGAGCGTTAATTAAAGATAGTGTTCATGGAGCCTAAAGGTTTACAAGAAAATGTGGGTTTAGCAGTTTCAGCAGTGGTACTTGAAAATGCCAAAAAATATTTTGGAATCATTAAAGGGATATGGTAGGGCATTAAAATGCATTGTGAATATAAGCACATATATTGTGTTTTGCCAGGGTAAGCACTACTGGGTATGCATATAATTCAAGATATACCACCCCTGGAGCTAAGTGAAAGTAGCAAAAATATACCTGATACACAGATACCTTTAGGAAAATTAGTGCAAAACTATGGTATCAGGGCCTAGGGAGAGTGGATCTAGTAAAACAAAGGCTGGGTATGATACTGTAAGTACATGACTGGATTAGACAATGACACTGAGCCAGAGTCCTAGACAGAAAGTAATGCATTAGAAGTTAAATCACCTGTGCATAGATGGTCACAAGGATGCAATAGCAGTAGTCTGCAGCATATCCAAGGGTCCTTTCCATAGTCTAGAATAACAAGGTCAGGACAGGTGGAGTTCAAGCAATTTTAAGTCAGCAACAATGTAAATCGTAGAAACAGCAAAGAGTTGTGTCTATGAAATAAAAAAGCTACAAGTGGCAACCAACTAAACAGGATGCGTGGTCTTTTCAGGTGGACATCATAACCAAGGACATAAAGGGAACATTGATTTTTGAATATAGACACATGAGGAAAGGTGTGAGAGCAAGAGGAGGCAAGAGCAACAAGACCCATTTCGAGAACCAACAGAGTGTGAAAATTACAAGGAAGAATTAATGAGTTCCGCAACCAGTCATCTGTCAAATATGACAAAAACATCACCATGGACAAAGCAGGGAGGGTTAAAATAAAACATACCTAAAAAAATAGATATATCACTGGTGTAGTTGCACATATGGAAGAAATATAGGCAAGATTGCTTTAGGTGTACTATGTAACTATGGGACTATGAGGCTATGTAAAGGCAGACATCTAGAATTGAGCTACAACTTTCAATTTACTCCTAAGCAAAGTGGAATAGAAAGTACAGAGTTGTGAAATTAACTATGAAACAATATTGAGACAGGGATCTAGCTAAGCATTCTTAAATACAGTAAAACCTTGGATTACGAGCATAATTCGTTCCGGAAACATGCTTGTAATCCAAAGCGCTCTTATATCAATGCAAATTTTCCCATAAGAAATAATAGAAACTCAGATGATTCATTCCACAACCATTTATTCATAAGTCTTTCAGTTTATAGTCTATATACAAAGATTATATCAATATGATGATAGGTTGTGTCATCATAAAATGTCCATCCACAAATGGCAGCCTCCACAAGGGGATTAGAAGCAAAATCCAGCAGGAGCTACAGAGTATAAAAGAGAAGAGAGGCGCCACTAAGTGTAGCAATATGGGGAAATTTAATGTAGGTACAACATTTAGCAACTCACATGGTTGATGATTAAAGAGGCACATCTAAGTATGCAGGCATGCGGGGTAAAGCTGTCCACATAGACCATCTTCTGAACCACTGGCTCTCACCGATGTCAGTCTGCAATTGTGATTGGAACTACCCTGCAGTATAGTGATCTGAAAGCGAGACTTTTAATCCCTCGTGGAGCACAGCGTGGAAGGGTGTGATGAAGATGGCAGTGCGGAGGATGGTCTATGTGGACAGCTTTACCCCGGATGCTTGCATACTTAGATGTGCCTGTTTTAATCATCAACCATGTGAGCTGCTAAATATTGAACCTTGATTAAATGTAACAATATTGCTACACTTAGGTGCCTCTCTTCTCTTTTATACCCAGTTGTGACATGACGCTACTTGTATATCAAGACATCGCTTGTATATCAAGTCAAAATTTATTTTAAAAATTTGCTTGTCTTGCAAAGCACTCGCAAACCAAATTACTCTCAATCCAAAGTTTTACTGTACTAACAAATTAAGTGATCTACTAAAAAATATGATTCAGGGTATAAAATGTCACTAAATACTCAAACAAATTGGAGTTCTGCAGTTCTCTTGAACTTGTTAATAAAAAAAATAGTGTAGAGCTCCACATATATCTAACCATAGAGATGTATAGAACTGTTCGCCGGCGAACAGTTCCCGGCGAACTTAGCATGTTTGTGTTCGCCGCTGCCGGCGAACATATGCGATGTTCGGTCCGCCCCCCATAAGACATCATTGAGGCAAACTTTGACCCTGAACTTTACAGTCAGCAGACACATTTCCAGCCAATCAGCATACCTCCCTCCCACACCCTCCCACCTCCTATAAATAAGCAAGGGCAGCATCCATCTTAGATCATTCTGAAGCAGTGTGTGTAGTGAGAGTAGGGAGAGAGCTGCTGCTGCTGCTGCTGCTGCTGCTGCTGCTGTTAAGCTAGGGACAGTTAGTCAGTGTTCCTGGTCTTGCAGTGTTCTTGGTCCACTACTGCTGTAATATCAGCACCCCAAAAAGCCCTTCTAAGGGCTGGTATTTGTGTTTTTTTTTATATATATATATATATATATATATATATATATATATATATATATATATATATATATATATATATATATATATATATATATACCTAGCGTCCCCAAAAGCCCTTTTAAGGGCTGGTAATTGAGTTGTTTCTTCTTATATATATATATATATATATATCTATATCTATCTAGTGTCCCCAAAAGCCCTTTTAAGGGCTGGTAATTGAGGATTTTTTTTATTTATATATATACATATATATATATATATATATATAGTGTCCCCAAAAGCCCTTTTAAGGGCTGGTAAGGTAATAGAGTTTTTTCTTTATATATATATCTATATATATCTATTGTACACTGCAGTTGCCTGCCCGCTGTGTGTGAGAGGCCACAGACCTACCACAGACTGTACTGTGTGCACACCACACTCATTTCGGGTGGCACAGGCACAGTACCTTGCATTTTAAAAAATATTTTTTTTTCCTCTGTCATAATTGCAGTGAGTGCTGTGTCAGGTCCACAGAGTGCACTGTACCCACTGCAGTGCACTGCCCACCACTGATATATATACGGTGGCACAGCATCTTGTTGCAATAAATTGAAAAAAAAAAATATTTTTTATTATTGCAGTTGCCTGGGCTGCCAGTTACTGTCAGGTCCACAGAGTGTACTGTGCCCACTGCAGTGCCACTGTGTGCCCACCCACCACTGATATATAAGGTGGCACAGCAGCTTGCAAAGTAAAAAAAAATATATATATTTTTTAATTGCAGTTGCCTGGGTGCCAGTGACTGCTGTCAGGTCCACAGAGAGTGTACTGTGCCACTGCCCACCCACCACTGATATATAAGGTGGCACAGCAGCTTGCAAAGTAAAATAAAATATATTTTTTTAAAATTGCAGTTGCCTGGGTGCCAGTGACTGCTGTCAGGTCCACAGAGAGTGTACTGTGCCACTGCCCACCCACCACTGATATATAA
The DNA here is from genome assembly GCF_965119305.1 of Pelophylax lessonae. Lineage (NCBI taxonomy): Eukaryota > Metazoa > Chordata > Amphibia > Anura > Ranidae > Pelophylax > Pelophylax lessonae. The sequence goes on along the minus strand of NC_138770.1, from coordinate 504,754,285 downwards.
GGTGGCACAGCAGCTTGCAAAGTAAAATAAAATATATATTTTTTAAAATTGCAGTTGCCTGGGTGCCAGTGACTGCTGTCAGGTCCACAGAGAGTGTACTGTGCCACTGCCCACCCACCACTGATATATAAGGTGGCACAGCAGCTTGCAAAGTAAAAAAATATATATATTTTTTTAAATTGCAGTTGCCTGGGTGCCAGTGACTGCTGTCAGGTCCACAGAGAGTGTACTGTGCCACTGCCCACCCACCACTGATATATAAAGTGGCACAGCAGCTTGCAAAGTAAAAAAAAATATATATATTTTTTAAATTGCAGTTGCCTGGGTGCCAGTGACTGCTGTCAGGTCCACAGAGAGTGTACTGTGCCACTGCCCACCCACCACTGATATATAAAGTGGCACAGCAGCTTGCAAAGTAAAAAATATATATATATATTTTTTAAATTGCAGTTGCCTGGGTGCCAGTGACTGCTGTCAGGTCCACAGAGAGTGTACTGTGCCACTGCCCACCCACCACTGATATATAAGGTGGCACAGCAGCTTGCAAAGTAAAAAAATATATATATTTTTTTAAATTGCAGTTGCCTGGGTGCCAGTGACTGCTGTCAGGTCCACAGAGAGTGTACTGTGCCACTGCCCACCCACCACTGATATATAAAGTGGCACAGCAGCTTGCAAAGTAAAAAAATATATATATATTTTTTAAATTGCAGTTGCCTGGGTGCCAGTGACTGCTGTCAGGTCCACAGAGAGTGTACTGTGCCACTGCCCACCCACCACTAATATATAAAGTGGCACAGCAGCTTGCAAAGTAAAAAATATATATATATATTTTTTAAATTGCAGTTGCCTGGGTGCCAGTGACTGCTGTCAGGTCCACAGAGAGTGTACTGTGCCACTGCCCACCCACCACTGATATATATGCCTGCAAGAGAAAAAGCCAGCCGCAGAGAAGCCGTATTCCTGAAAATATAAGAAAAATGCTGTTTTTTAGGGGTTCTGGACATGCTACAGAGCTGAAACTTGACAGGTACACTTTTTAGACCCCCCAGACACTAAATACAAAAAATGACATGCCTGCCTAAAAAAATGCCCGCTAAATGCCTGCAAGAGAAAAAGCCAGCCGCAGAGAAGCCGTATTACTGAAAATATAATAAAAATGCTGTTTTTTAGGGGTTCTGGACATGCTACAGAGCTGAAACTTGACAGGTACACTTTTTAGACCCCCCAGACACTAAATACAAAAAATTACATGCCTGCCTAAAAAAATGCCCGATAAATGCCTGCAAGAGAAAAAGCCAGCCGCAGAGAAGCCGTATTACTGAAAATATAATAAAAATGCTGTTTTTTAGGGGTTCTGGACATGCTACAGAGCTGAAACTTGACAGGTACACTTTTTAGACCCCCCAGACACTAAATACAAAAAATGACATGCCTGCCTAAAAAAATGCCCGCTAAATGCCTGCAAGAGAAAAAGCCAGCCGCAGAGAAGCCATATTCCTGAAAATATAAGAAAAATGCTGTTTTTTAGGGGTTCTGGACATGCTACAGAGCTGAAACTTGACAGATACACTTTTTAGACCCCCCAGACACTAAATACAAAAAATGACATGCCTGCCTAAAAAAATGCCCGCTTAATGCCTGCAAGAGCAAAAGCCAGCCGCAGAGAAGCCATATTCCTGAAAATATAAGACAAATGCTGTTTTTTAGGGGTTCTGGACATGCTACAGAGCTGAAACTTGACAGGTACACTTTTTAGACCCCCCCAGACACTAAATACAAAAAATGACATGCCTGCCTAAAAAAATGCCCGCTAAATGCCTGCAAGAAAAAAAGCCAGCCGCAGAGAAGCCGTATTCCTGAAAATATAAGAAAAATGCTGTTTTTTAGGGGTTCTGGACATGCTACAGAGCTGAAACTTGACAGGTACACTTTTTAGACCCCCCAGACACTAAATACAAAAAATGACATGCCTGCCTAAAAAAATGCCCGCTAAATGCCTGCAAGAAAAAAAGCCAGCCGCAGAGAAGCCGTATTCCTGAAAATATAAGAAAAATGCTGTTTTTTAGGGGTTCTGGACATGCTACAGAGCTGAAACTTGACAGGTACACTTTTTAGACCCCCCCAGACACTAAATACAAAAAATGACATGCCTGCCTAAAAAAATGCCCGATAAATGCCTGCAAGAGAAAAAGCCAGCCGCAGAGAAGCCGTATTACTGAAAATATAATAAAAATGCTGTTTTTTAGGGGTTCTGGACATGCTACAGAGCTGAAACTTGACAGGTACACTTTTTAGACCCCCCAGACACTAAATACAAAAAATGACATGCCTGCCTAAAAAAATGCCCGCTAAATGCCTGCAAGAGAAAAAGCCAGCCGCAGAGAAGCCATATTCCTGAAAATATAAGAAAAATGCTGTTTTTTAGGGGTTCTGGACATGCTACAGAGCTGAAACTTGACAGGTACACTTTTTAGACCCCCCAGACACTAAATACAAAAAATGACATACCTGCCTAAAAAAATGCCCGCTAAATGCCTGCAAGAGAAAAAGCCAGCCGCAGAGAAGCCATATTCCTGAAAATATAAGACAAATGCTGTTTTTTAGGGGTTCTGGACATGCTACAGAGCTGAAACTTCACAGGTATACTTTTTAGACCCCCCAGATGCTAAATCCAAAGAAATTTTTTATTTTTATTTTTTTTTAATTTTTCCAATAATTGGCTCTCTATCAAAAAATTATAATTTTTAAGAACTTTTTTTTGCGTGATCCCTCTCCGGCATGCCACAGTCCAGGTGTTAGTCCCCTTGAAACAACTTTTCCATCACTATTGTGGCCAGAAAGAGTCCCTGTGTGTTTTAAAATTCGCCTGCCTATTGAAGTCTATGGCGGTTCGCCCGGTTCGCCGGTTCGCGAACATTTGCCGATGTTCGCGTTCGCCGTTCGCGAACGGCGAATTTTAGGTTCGCGACATCACTATCTAACCATACTTTTTAGGATCTCAGCTACCTTTACATATAAATCAAATACATAAAAAGGGCAATCAACTCCAAAAGTGCAATATGCTAAAAAACATTAAAAAAAATAACGTGTACGGTTCTTTTTAAAAACCCTTCCTGTAACTCTCCAATATATTATACTTGAAAAACCAAAGTGCTAGTGCAAATACTACAAGTGTGCCAGAACACACAATTGAACAGATACATGTGTCCATAAATAGTCTGTTCTTCACACTTCTTAAATATGCTCTCATGCAAAATCTTGCTGCTGCCAGTGAACCAATCCATCTCCACTGTGCACCCACCTCTGTGCACCTTTTGCGTGGAAGCTCACCTCTTTTTTATGGATCCCCCTTTTTTAGGCAAGTTCAGTCACAGCTCTGTTTACTTTCTTCCCATGGAGATTATGTGTAATGAGGCACTATCTTGCTTCTCAGTTACTCTCACCATCCAGCTTATTTAAGTAATCTGGTCAAATACCTAAGGAAATAAGAAAATCCACATAGTGTGTAACATTACTTTATTTTAAAATCATATAATATGCTGCACTTACAGTTTGCCAGTTAAAAAGCGCTTGTCATAGTATGCAGTTTCTCCCGATAATCTTTCCAGTATGATGATATAATACAGCCCAGTCTCCCTCACGCATATTGTCCCATGGACTTTCTCAAACAACTGGAACTTATCAACCCATTTAGGCCTGTCAGTAATTTTACAAATAGATTCCTCTCTTTGAGCTAAACCCACCAAACTTGCACATGCCTACAGTTATGTAGCCCCTAAAACCGCTCCAATCTTCAATATCTAATACTAGGAATAGGTAGCTGGGGATCCTGGGTGATGTCAATGATGTCACCAAGGATCAACAGTCTGTTGGTTTACAAACACAGCTAGGGATTCATGTTGGTGAACTGGTCAAATTTGACCTGTTTGTTTGGAAGTTCAATGAACTGCAAACAGGCTAAGTTCATGTTGAACCTAAAACTCGTCCCTACATGCTACAAATGTCTGCCTGCACAGTCAACTCTGGTCTTCTTTAGGGATAATCAATTTTGTCCCAAAACCCCGAAAGTTAAAAATCACATGTACATTAGTATTAACAACCTTTTGCTCAATACTTTGTTGAAGCACCTTTGGCATGAATTACAGCTTCAAGTGGAGGGGAGAAGCCTATATGGTGCATGTGTAGAGCTTGCTAGTAAGCAGCAGTACTATCTCACCATGCTGTAGCGGTTCTCCTTGCCCTGACCACTCTGTCCCCCCCTTCCCCACCTGCTGGGAAGGAAGGAGTCTTGCCACTCACCCTGGCCTCCTTCCATCTGGCGCTTGGTACCTGTGGGTGACGCGGACCTATACATTGACCAGAGTAGCCCTGGAGAGTGGAGCGGGAGTGGACTGCATCGTCTGGCGGGCGGAGGAGAGGAAGGCAAAAATGCATTCTGCTGAAGTCCCGAGGCAGCGGAGAAAGTCCCAGGGTTGTATGAGAGCCTGAATAGGCAGGTAGCAACCAGGAGAGATATCAGGAAGTTGTCAGCTCCATATTGGACATCACAAGTAATAACAGTAACAACAGTGGTGAGATCAGTCCAATTTCCTATTATACCTGTCTTGCTATCTTCTGTTGCCCTCCTGATACTAAGATGCAGAAAGTAGTGTTGAGCGAACACGGACTGTATTATTCAGGTCCGTACCGGATAATTGGATTTTTGTTACCCGGACCCGAAAACTTTACTGTATGTTTGGGTTTAAAATCTGTGTTCGGTAATTTTATTTCCTGGTTTGTATGTAATGGCGCGCTTTTAATGGCGGGCTTTCAACAGCCAATCAACAAGCGTTTAACTGGTGTGCGCCATCACAGCCATGCCTACTAATGTATTAGTAGCTGTGATTGGCCAGCTGAAGCATGTGACCCAGGTCTTTATAAGCTCGAGAGACACAGCGCAGTGCTTCAGTCTGCTGTAGTGTAGGGAGAGAGCACACAGAACGGTGCTGGCTGCTGCTGATTAGGGACAGACAGGGTAAAACAACATTGTGCTGAAAAGAATGCAGGGACAGGTTGGAGTGTAGGCTGGGAAATATATTTGAGCATTTTAGGGACAGGCTGGAGAGATTAGGCAGGGAGAGATGAGGAGACACAGGACAGAACAATCGTCCGTTAGCGGTCTACATCGATTTTGCTGTATGGGGGGTGGTGCAGTGAACAATCTTTTTGCCCTCACTTGAGCCCACTGAGGAGGAGGAGGAGGAGGAGGGAGAAAAAAATATATTTTATCAGTCTGTTGTGTGCAGCGTTCAGCTATATTTTACTACAGAGTGCTGTTCTAATCTGCTATTTAAAAATTACAAATTTAAAGGGGATTTTTTTTAAGAGTACTTGCCATGCTCTTAACTACATTTTGCTGCCATTTGCAGCACTCTACCCTTTTCCATTTGTTTTTTAGAGCCATTTTAGTGCCTGAAAGTTCGGGTCCCCATTGACTTCAATGGGGTTCGGTGTCCGGGTAAAGTTCGAAAAAAGTCCGGGACACGGACCCGGACTTTTTTTTCAAGTTCGGCTGAACCCGCCGAACACGGACATCCAGGTGTCCGCTCAACTCTAGCAGAAAGCTGCAGAAACTGTTTCTTTTTTTTGTAAAAAATTAATAGGTTTATTGAGTACATGGAGTGCACAGGGGAATTGGAGGAAAAAAATGTGGAGGATAAAAAATGTTGTGCTGACTCCATGGTAATATTTTTTGATGTCATCTCCCCTTCGGAACTTAGGTTTAAGCCCTCGCTGAGGTTCAATAGAGGATGCCTCTGTTTCTGCATCTGGCCTTGGCTGGGTGGGAGAAGCAGAGGCAATAAACTTCGGGAGGTGAGAGAAGAAGGAGAGATGACATGAACTCCCTTAAATTATTGACCTATAATGTTAGAGGATTAAATACGCCAACTAAAAGACACAAGGCATTGGAAGAGCTTAGATGAAATTTTGTCAGTATAGTATTTTTACAAGAAACATATATTGCACAAGACACAAATATGAAATTATATTCAAAATATTATCTGGTCTGGAATTATGGAGATACACCAACCAGGAGACCAAAGGGGGTGGTAATCGGTTTCTCGAAAGAAGTGAGGTTCTCCTTTGGGGAGAGTTTGGCTGACCCAGAAGGCCAATTTATCTTCTTGAAGGGTCAACTGCTGGGAATAGATTGCACTTTGGCAAATGTGTATTGTCCAAATAAAAACCCAAGAAGATATTTGAAGAAAATATTAGATAAGCTGATGTTTTTTTAAAATAGGCAGCCTGTTCTTAGCAGATGATTTCAATTTCTTCATAGACCCGTCGAGCGCACGGGCAATGGGAGGACGTCAACTCAGGATCGTAAGGAATAAGCTCATTCAGTGCCAATTGGCAGATGCTTGGAGAATCCAACATCCTGGGAAGAGAGATTATTCCTTCTTTTCCCCCGTGCACTCCATGTACTCAAGATTAGACTATATTATGATAGAACACAGGTTTATAGGGGCTGTCATCAGTAAATCAATAGGAACTATGACTATATCTGACCATGCCCCAGTTATAATGGAAAAAAAACCCAGGATCTCAGGGAAAAATAAATATTTGGAGGATTAATGAATATCTAATACAGGATGAAGAAGTAGGCAAAAGCATAGAGAAAGAACTGGAATAATATTTTTTAGATAATGAAACCCAAGATATCTCAGATGCTACTGTATGGGAGGCTCACGAAGCTTATATCAAAGGTATACTTATTTCAATAGGCTCCAAGAAAAAAAAAGGAAAGAACTATTAGTATAAATAGACTAATAATAGAAATACATGAGATGGAACAGAAACATAAAAAGAGCCTGGAGGGAGGTATACAACAAGCTTTGGTTTTAAAACGAGATAAATTAAAGTAGCTATTGGAAGAAGAGACTAGATGTAACTTTAATAGAGTCGCTAGGGAAAGATACAAATGGGGAAATAAACCAGGGAAATACCTAGCAAGAATGTTAGAAAGTAAAAAGTCAAATAACTATATACAAAAAATATAGTATATTCAACAACAGATATAGCCAAAGCTTTTCAAAGTTATCACAACACTTAACACACTGTGTGGCAAAAGGAATCACATGAAGCTGAAAAAAATAGAAAACAAAGGATATAAAAATATATAAAGGAATCTAAACTGCCAACATTTTCTGTTGACAAACTATTAGCTCTAGAGACACGCAGTAGAAAATATTCGAGGCACTAAAAAATTCACCGAAAATTCCAGGTCTGAACAGATATACCATCTGGTATAATAGAAGGTTCAAGGGAATACTAGTGTCAAAACCTTGTACCTATATGAATGGTATAGGAGAAAGGGGGAAAATGAGACCAGAATAACTACAGGCTCATATTACAGTAATACCAAAAGAAGGAAAAGATGCAACCCTATGTTCTAACTATAGACCAATAGCAATGTAAATACTGATACAAAACTATATGCAAAAGTATTAGCAACCCGATTAAAAGATTTAATGGTAGAATGGATGTATCCAGATCAGACTTGATTCATTCCAGGTAGTGAGGGGAAAGATAATGGAATTAGAACATTATTGCTATTACACAAAACTAGAGGCCTTGATACCCCAGCCCTTCTTTTGTCAACTGATGCTGAGAAAGCATTTGACAGTGTGGCCTGGGAGTTCACGATGGGAACAATAGAGGACTTGGGTATTGGCCGGAGAATGACCTAATGGATTAAGGCAATATTCTTAGATTGTAAGCTCTAACGAGCAGGGCCTCTGATTCCTACTGTATTAAAGTGTATTATATTTGTACTGTCTACCCTCAAGTTGTAAAGCACTGCGTAAACTGTCGGCGCTATATAAATACTATATAATAATAATACAGGAACCCAACAGCATTGGTAAAGGTAAATGGCAATTTATCCCCCCAATTTAGAATGTGTAAAGGGAATAGACAGGGGTGCCCCCTCTCTCCACTGATGTTCGTCCTGTCGCTAGAACCATTATTAGCTACAATAAGGAGCAATGTAGATATAGGAGGAGTAAAGGTTGGACAGGAGGAACATAGAGTGCAGCATACACCGATGACATCTTGTTCTTTATCACTAACGCCAGAATAAGCCGCCCAAATGTGATGAAGGAGTTAAAGAAATATGGTGAATTATCAAATTTTAAGATCAACTCAATAAAATCAGAGATTATGAACATTGTAAGAAAGATGAACTGGCATTACAGAGAGAATTCCCATTTACTTGGGCAAAGTCAAAACTAAAATACTTTGGGATAAACTTAACTCCATCATTAGAAAACCTCTTGTCAATTATATACCCATGCTAAAGGAGATAAAAGCAGATATTAAAAAATATCTAGTTGCCCACTCTCTTGGTTGGGGAGAACCAACCAAGATGATTTACTGCCTAAAGTCCTATACAGATTTCAAATGTTACCAATTGCTATTCCATCAGCGTACTTTGGAACAATAAAAACAATGTTTCTAAAATGCATTTGGCAGGGGAAAAGACCTAGAATACATTATGCGGCTCTCAGTAGAAACAAATCACAGGGTGGACCAGCGGCACCAGATATTAAAGTGGAGTTCCACCCATTTTTCGAACTTTAGATCTATTGTATCCCCTTTAAAATGGCTTTTACCAATGGAAACTTTTTTTTTTTTTTGCTAGTAAATACCTTAATTTCGGCTTTATTCCTCCTCTCCTCACTTCCTGGTCCGATCGGCGATGACGTCATTCGGCGATCCGCAGTGTCTGCTGGGATGTATTCTATTCCAGAAATCTCGCAGTAGCTGTATCTGTACTGAGCCGTGTCTGCCCCGCCTCCGCCCCGCCTCCGCCCCGCCTCCTCTCATTGAGTTGCATTGTATGAATGTATTAAGGCTGTTCTCTGCCCCGCCTCCGCCCCGCCTCCTCTCATTGAGTTGCATTGTATGAATGTATTAAGGCTGTTCTCTGCCCCGCCTCCGCCCCGCCTCCTCTCATTGAGTTACTTGCATTTTACTGAGCTGCACCTTATGGGCCCAGTTTATTAACCAGCTAACTTGGTCACACCACAAATCACTAGTGCACTTTATTTTAAACTAAATGTTTTTTTATGACACAATTTTTATTGGCACTTTGTTTTAAGTTGGCACATACAATAAGCACTTATTCACTTTAAGGTAGCGCCGTTACAACCTCCTTTCATACATATTTCACACTTTAACCCCTTGTGGGTTTGGTTGTTGGCAGCTTACACCTTCACCATTGTCTAAGGTCTTTACTCCATAGCGCTGGTCACCCCTACCTTTCCATTGTCACCTGTCAACCCATCAGTCATCATCATCTGTCAACCCATCAGTCATAGTCATCTGTCACACCATCAGTGACTGACACCTGCCACCTATCAGTCACCTGCCACCCATCAGTGATCATCTGCAGTCAACAGTCACCATCGCACAGCCCATCACAGCCAGCATGTCTAAAAGGATGTACAGCAGCGAGGAGGCCCTTCAGGTCCTCTCCATGACTGATGAGAGCACCGGGGAGCTCTCATCAGTATCCAAATCCAATTCCGAATCCGATTTCGAATTTGAAATCGCTAATAGTAGCGGATCGGAGATGGACTCGACTATTCCTGTACACTTTCCTTTATAGAATGTATTTTGGGGTGCAATTTTTGCTATATACATGCAACCACTTACCGACCGCCTAAGGACTATATACGTCGGCCATTAAAAGCTAAACACTGGGGTTATGGCAGCAGATAGCTGCCATAACCCCGATATTTTTTTAAACAGCGGGCGGTCGGCTTTCAGATAAGGGTGGTCCCAGTGGGAATTACCCTTACGTAGCAGAGGAAGAGGTGCCCCCCCCTCCCGCCGCGTCCCAGATGTTTTCCCAGTTTAACGGACCCGCCGGCAGGGGGGAAAACTATCCGGTCCCGGATCCTCAGAGACAGGAAGTCTCTCACAGACAGGAAGATGGCCCTCACTCGACTCTATGGTCTTGGAGGACAGGAGCTACGTCAGAAGTCATTGCTTAGCAACCGGTTTAAAGAGCCGTTTTTTTTTTGTTTTTTTTTATTTTCAACAATTTTTTTTTTTTTTGTGTAGTTGTGAGGTCTTTTTGACCCCAGATCTCACAATAAAGAGGACCTGTCATGCCTATTTCTATTACAATGGATGTTTACATTCCTTGTAATAGGAATAACAATGATCAAAACATTTTTTTTTTTAAAACTGTGTAAAAATAAAAAATGTATAAATAAAATAAATAGGAAAACAGTATGTAAACAGTTTTCAAACCACACATGTGAGGTATCGCCGCGATCGTTAGAGCGAGAGCAATAATTTGAGCTCTAGACCTCCTCTGTAACTCTAAGCTGGTAACCTGTAGAAATTTTTAAAATGTTGCCTATGGGGATTTTTAAGTACCAATGTTTGGCGCCATTCTGTGAGCGTGCGCAATTTTGAAGCATGACATGTTGGGTATCTAATTACTCGGCATAACATTATCTTTCACATTATGGAAAATAATTGGGCTAAATTTACTGTTTTCTTATTTTTTAATTAAAAAAAGTGCAACAATCTCCATTTTATTCTCTAGGGTCTCTGCTAAAAAAATATATAATGTTTGGGGGTTCTAAGTATTTTTCGAGCAAAAAAATATATTTTAGCTTGTAAACACCAAGTGTCAAAAATAGGCCCAGTCTTAAAGTAGATAAATGGACAACTTTGTGTAAAGTGCTACTTGGATGTTGGGCCTCTGTATGTGGCTAGGCTGTGTAAAAGTGTTACACATGTGGTATCGCCATACTCAGGAGGAATAGCAGAATGTATTTTGGGGTGCAATTTTTGCTATGTACATGCTATATTTTAGAAATATTGCATAAATGGACAGCTATGTATAAAAAAAATGCGTTTTCATTTTCTTTCCACAGTTTCCAAAAACTTGTGGAAAAAAAATGACATATTCAAAAGACTCATTATTCCTCAAAAATTATACGTTGGGCTGTTTGCTTTCCAAAATGGGGTCATTTTATGGGGGTTTCCATTGTTCTGGTGCTCCAGGTCCTTCAAACGTGCGATAGGTTGTCAGGAAATTATATGTGTAATTTGTGCTCCTAGAATGCCGGATGGTGCTACTTGGATGTTATGCCTCTGTATGTGGCCAGGCTGTGAAAAAGTCTCACACATGTGGTATTGACATAATCAGGAGGAGTAGCAGAATGTATTTTGGGGTGCAATGTTTGCTATGTACATGCTATATGTTGGAAATATTTCATAAATGGACAATTTTGTGTAAAAAAAATGCATTTTCATTTTCTTTCCACAGTTTCCAAAAACTTGTGGAAAAAATGACACGTTCAAAAGACTCATAATGCCTCTAAAATTATACGTTGGGGTGTTTGCTTTCCAAAATGGGGTCATTTTATGGGGGTTTCCATTGTCCAGGTTGCTCCAGGGCCTTCAAAAGTGCGATAGGTTGTCAGGAAATTATATGTGTAATTTATGCTCCTAGAATGCCGGAAGGTGCTACTTGGATGTTAGGCCTCTGTATGTGACTAGGCTGTGAAAAAGTCTCACACATGTGATATCGCCATACTCAGGAGGAGTAGTAGAATGTGTTTTGGGGTGTAGTTGCAAGTATACATATGCTGTGTGAGAGAAATAACCTGGTAATACGTCAATTTGTAATAAAAAAAAAGAAAAATCTTCATTTTGCAAAGAATTGTGGGAAAAAAATTACAACTTCAAAAAACTCACCATGCCCCTTATTAAATACCTTGGAATGTCTACTTTCCAAAAAGGGTCATTTGGGGGGTATTTGTACTTTCCTGACTTTTTAGTGTCTCAAGAAATAAGATAGGCCTTCAGTACATCAAGTGTGATCAATTTTCAATGATTAGCGCCATAACTTGTGGACTCTATAATATATAATATACACTTATTTGGGTTATTTTTACCAAAGATAAGTATCAGTATAAATGTTGGCCAAAATTTGTGAAGAAAAATTACTAATTTGGAAAATGTTATGACAGAAACAAAGAAAAATGCGTTTTTTCACAATAATTTCAGTATTTTTTTATTTATAGCACAAAAAATAAAAAACCCAGTAGTGATTAAATACCATCAAAAGAAAGCTCTATTTGTGTGAAAAAAAAGGACACCAATTTTTTATGGGTACAGTGTTGCATGACTGAGTAATTGTCATTCAAAGTGTGAGAGCGCTGAAAGCTGAAAATCGGTCTGGGCAGGAAGGGGGTGAAAGTGCACTGTAGGCAAGTGGTTAAAGGAGCACAAAGTGAGTGCTATACTGGGACCCGTACACTGTTCTGTGATAGATGTGAACACCATTGAAATGAATTATAAAAGCATATCAAGATGGTATATAACACTGATAAAAGCACTAAAACACCATCTAGAGAAATCAGAATTGTGTTGGAGGGGCTGTAATGCGCGGGGCACGATGTATCATATCTGGTGAGACTGTCCCAAGATCCATGATTACTGGCAGAAGGTACAAGAGTTTATCAGGGAAATTACAGGAGTTTGCATTCTGGACAACCTATGGACATGCTTATTCTATAAAACAGACAAATTATATAAGCAGTATAAAAACACGCTTGTCCCAAACATCCCACAGTGGTAGAAAAAGGGAGAGGGAGGGTTCATGGGATTAGGTGTATAAGAGGGGGGGGGGGTATCTAATATAAACTGTGAAGTATTGTGAGTTTTTAAACTTGTTTTGTATACATTGAATTGAAAATTATTAAAATTTACAAATAATAATTGCAGCCTCAAGTCTTTTTGAGTATGATGCCACAAGCGTCGCACGCCTATTTTTGGGGAGTTCTCCTTCTTTGTAGGACTTCTCTAGCTACATTAGTTTGGATTGGGAGCATTGGATGCACAGCCATTTTCAGATCTCTCCAGAAATGTTCAATTGTGTTCAAGTCTGGGCTCTGGCTGGGCCTCTCAAGGATATTTACAGCTTTGTCCCATAGCCACTTTGTTATCATGTTATCATGGATGTGTTCTTAGGGTCGTTTTTCTGTTGGAAAATGAACCTTCGCCTCTTGATTTTCATCAAGGGTGTCTCTGTACATTGCTGCCTTCATCTTTCCCTCAATTTTGACTTGCCACTGAATAACATCCCCACAACATGATTCTGCCACCACCATGCTTCACTGTAGGGATGGTATTGGCCAGGTGATGAGCAGTGCCTGGTTTCCTATAGACATGACGCTTGCCATTCAGGCCAAAGAGTTCATTATTTGTTTCATCAGGCCAGAGAATTTTGTTTCTCATGGTCTGAGAGTCCTTCAGGTGCCTTTTGGCAAACTCCAGGCGGGCTGTTATGTGCCTTTTACTTAGTAGTGACTTCCGTATGGCCACTCTACCATACAGGCCTGATTGGGGAAGTTCTGCAGAGATTATTGTTTTTTAAAAGGTTTTCCTCTCTCCACAGAGGCACAATCCACATTCCATTTCAATACACAAACAATAGGACAAGGCTGCCAGTGACAGTCTGTGTGTCTCTCTCACATTAAAGCTGGAATACACATTATCCAAATCCACAAACAATAGGGAAAACCTGTCTGACATTGAGGGGTATGTAATACACACATTATTTCGGAATTACAGATTTCATGGCAATGGGCATAAATCTTCATATTTCTATATGGAGATATTACTGACAAATATGACTGTCCCATCTGAAGCAATTCAAACCATACATTATCTGTTTTTCATTTTCAGTGATGGTGAATACCAACACAGTATTGTTATTTTTGAATATGATGTTGAATATGGCTGTTAAAAGAACTATTCTAAACTAGGAATGGGCTTCGCGTTTGAGTCGAACCTAAGTTCAACTTGAACACAGCCTGTTTGCTGAATGGTGAACAAATGGACTTCGTCGTGGGAACTTTGAGTTCCCTCAGGGGTGGCTGTTAAACTCACTACACTCTCCCTGAAGGAATTACACTTATAAATCACCTGCAGGCCAAGGGAGTCAAACCCACAACCTCTCAATTGCAAGCCTGGTATATGTTCATCAACAAAATTAATAGCTCATGTGTGAAAGAATAATGTAAATAAACATCAAAAATAACAAGTGTAAGTGTTACATTAAAAGTCCCACTGAAGAATCCTGGTTGCAACAGCTGCAAAGTAAGGTCAGCAATACATAATGCAAGTTTGAAAGTATGTGTTATTTTGCTTTACTTTAGCAAAGAGTGTTTTCCAGCTGTTACAACCAGAACTTTTCTTGGGTTGATATGGCATTGATATTTCATTATGTTAGAATAGCAATTGTCTTTAGGGAGTCTTATACTTCCTGTCCAACTGACAATGGTCGGTATCAAGTTTAATATGTATAATATGAAGAACAATTATTATGTTCAGAAACAAAAATAATAGCTAATTAATTAAAGAATAATGTAAAAAAAACATCATAGGTACCAAGTGTAAGTGTTTCAAAAAAAGTCCCAATGTGGTCAAAAGTATAGTCTTGCATCCTTAAATTACCCTCTTCAGATGGAAAACACTCCTTCTAAATAAACAGTGCTTGTGAACCAGACTCCACCACAAGCCACCATGGGCTCAAATAAAAATATACACTCACCCCTTTATAGACCTTCAAACTATAAGAGGTCTGCGTGAGTTTGAAAAAACTTTCAGTGACTGCTAAGGACTCCTTCCTCCTTTCAGGCAGTCCCAGAGCTTTACACCCAGAGGGCTATAGAGCACTCCACTTTCTTTGGTCAACTCTTGTCCTCCACTCCTCCTTCCTTATGAAAAATTTGAGCATGTGTGGAATCAATACATTAATATAGTTAGGAAGAAACATACTGGAGGGTCAAAATCCAGAGAAGAGAGCATGAGAATAGATTCTGGCATGTAATGCTACATCTTCATCAACTTGCAAATATCTTAGACTGAAATTTGTAAACTATGTACAAACCTATATCGTATTAGATAATGTGTGAAGGAATGATGAGCTATGGAAGGGGAAATTCCTGTAAGAGACAACTCACAGTACTGATAGTCCAAGGATGAATGATTATTTGTTTATTTTGGGAAATGGAGGGAAGCTGATCCCTACTTGCTTAGCAGTCAACAAGGAATCCTAAAGGTGTCAAAACAGCATGGACAAGGATTGATCTCATCAGCAGACACAGCAGGTTGTCACCTTGGGCTTGGTTATGGTTGCAAAAAGTAAGGAACATTTGTATGAGACTGCACCCAGAATAGCAACAGTGCTTACCTGAGATCCCACGTGTGAATTGGACATGTGCGATTCAATTAGTTACAAATCAAAAATCGGACAAAATTTGCATTATTCGGAGATTCGGGTGTATCAGAATCTCCAAACCATACTAGAAATGAATTTCAACTAATTAATCTCTATTAAGATTTTTTTTATATTGGGGCTGAACTTGAGAGACCATTCATTTAATTTGTATGTACGCAGCCCCAAAAACAAAGTCAGTTGGGAATGGGGAAATTAATTCAACTTAATGACATAACGAATACATAATAAATGACGATTTGTTGTATTCGGAGAGAGCGTCGCAGTAGTCTTTGACTCTTGGATAATTAGTCAATTCCTTTTGCATTAACATTTTTTATTTTCATTTATAATATATGCACTACATTTGAAACATATTGCAATGAATACAGTAAGGTATAAATGTGAAATTAGATAATTCCTACTTATTTTGATTGGATTGGATGGAGGTGAATCCATCAAAATCTCAGAATCATATTATAATGATTGATTCCGAAATTAATTTTGTTCTATTCGTTACTGTCAGATGCATGAGACTCTAGTCGATGTTGTCCAATCAGCTCATTCCTTTTC
The DNA here is from genome assembly GCF_965119305.1 of Pelophylax lessonae. Taxonomy (NCBI): domain Eukaryota; kingdom Metazoa; phylum Chordata; class Amphibia; order Anura; family Ranidae; genus Pelophylax; species Pelophylax lessonae. Next base: position 504,738,417 of record NC_138770.1, on the reverse strand, counting down.
TCTTTGTGGGTTGGACTAGAGTACATAAGTAATCTCCCAAAATAATGAAATGATATATTAACCACTTAAGGACCGGAAGGTCTTACCCCCTAATGACCAGGTCATTTTTTTGCGATACGGCACTGTGTTATTTTAACTGACAATTACGCCGTCGTGCTACAATGTACCCAAATAAAAAGAATGTCCTTTTTTCCCCACAAATAGAGCTTTCTTTTGCTGATATTTGATCACCTCTGTGTTTTTTTTTTTTTTGCGCTATAAACAAAAAAAGAGCGACAATGAAAAAAAAAAAAACAATATTTTTTACATTCTGCTATAAAACATTCCCAATAAAAAAAAATTAAAAAATGTTTTCAGCAATTTAAGCCATTATGTATCCACAAATTTTTGGTAAAAAAAATCCCAATAAGGTGCTTTCTAAATGTATGGGGGATCGTCTCACTGGATGAACACAGAGACCTGTGTTCCTAAATAGGAGGAACACAGGATCCCTGTGTTCACCTTTGACAGAACAGCGGTCTGCCTTGTTTAACATAGGCAGACTGCCGTTTTGTCTCCATGGGGAGCGATCACGGGTGGTTGGTGTACGGGATGATTGCCTCCCCCCTATGGCCAATTGCCATGTGTGAGCGCCTCTGGTGGCACGCGAGTGCCCCCACTATCTATTAGTGTACGTAATTTCGTGTAATGGAGCTGACCTGCTGCAATAAAACGGCGGCTGGTACGAAAGTGGTAAAACAAATATAGTAGCCAATATTCCAAAATAATGAAAGAATAACAGAACTTCCCGAAAATATTAATTGATTTGGATCAGCAAATATATAATCTCTTGAAATAACAAAAACTTACTGAAAACATATTGTTCTAACAATTATGACAATTATGAGGAAACAAAATGATTTACTTAACAAATTAAACTGAAATGAAACACATTTTCCCCTCATGCACATCTCCATTGAGAATATTAAAGGTATTGAGCTTTGTTTGAAGGTGTTCCCAATGAATTCTAGTAGATAAAGTGACTGTGATAGTAAGACATCTGTGATAACAAAGGTTTTAATCTGAGAATAATCCTTCCTGTGAGTTGTATAACTACCAATCATACCAAGCATAATCATCTTCTTGTGAGTTCTGTTTGGAAACGTATCTGTGTGTGCTACCAGGGAAGGGTCAGTCAGAATACAATAGCGAAGTGGGCAAAGATCACTGCATCATACTTTCAAAATCTGAACTAGTGTGATTGTTGCAAGCTGTTCCTGAAAAGCATGTTCTAATTAGTTATATACAAAAATTACTAGTAAGTTGTAGCGACCTGCGGCAAAGAAGTATAGAGCTCATATTTTCCTTATAAAAGTGGCAGTTCTAGGGTTGAGCGAACACAGACTGTATTGTTCGGGATCGTACTGGACTTTTGGGTGTTCGGTACCCGGACACGGACCCGAACATTTTACTGTATGTTCGAGATACAGTCTGTTGTTCGGTTGTTTCGGCGCGGTTTCTAATGGCGCAGTTTCAACAGCTGCAGGGCAGCCAATCAACAAGCGTTTAACTAGTGTGCCCTTAGAAGCCATCACAGCCATGCCTACTAATGGCATGGCTGTGATTGGCCAGTGCAGCATGTGACCCAGCCTCTATATATGCTGGAGTCACATAGAACCACGCATCACTCTGCTCTAACTACTGTAGGGAGAGGTTCCTGATGCTGCTGCGGGAGAGATAGGAGATTATTGTAGGGGCAGGCTGGAGATTGCTTTCAGGGAAAGAATAGGAAGAACCTTCTTTAATCAGACAGCGATCTACATCGATTTTATTGTGTGGGGGTGCAGTGCACAATCTTTTTGCCCTAACCTGAGTCCAGTGAGGAGGAGGGAGAAAAAAAAAACTTTTATCAGTCTTTTAGGTGTGCGGCGTGCAGCGGCCAAGTAATGCAAGCTCAGTGCATATGTATCTGCTTAATCTGGATTAAAAAAAAACAAAAACATTTTTTTACTTCATATTTTACTATGACTTACAGCATTTAGACACTGCTGTTCTAATCTGCTATTCAACAAGCACCAATTTAAGGGGACAATTATTTTTCAGTTTTTCATTCATACTTTACTGTGACACTGTCATACAGCATTTAGACACTGCCGTTCTAATCTGCTATTCAACAAGCACCGATTTAAGGGGACAATTATTTTTCAGTTTTTCTGTTCTAATCTGCTATTCAAAAAGCACCAATTTAAGGGGACAATTATTTTTCAGTTTTTCATTCATATTTTACTGTGACACTGACATGCAGCGTTTAGACACTGCTGTTCTAATCTGCTATTCAAAAAGCACCAAGTTAAGGGGACAATTATTTTTCAGTTTTTCATTCATACTTTACTGTGACACTGACATACAGCGTTTAGATGCTGCTGTTCTAATCTGCTCTTCAAAATTCACCAATTAAAGGGAAAAATACATTTTTGTCATTCATATGTTACTGTGAGATACACCCGTTGGATACTGTTGTTGTATTCCGCTTTTCAATAAAAACCCATTTAGGGCAAAAAAATTAGGTAGCTGCCTAGTCTGCATATGTTACTGTGAGATACACCCATTGGATACTGTTGTTGTATCCCGCTTTTCAATAAAAACCCATTTAGGGGGAAAAATTAAATTGCGGAATAGTCTGCATATGTTACTGTGAGATACACCCGTTGGATACAGTTGTTGTATTCTGCTTTTCAATAAAAACCCATTTAGGGGAAAAAAAAATAAATTGCAGCCTAGTCTGCATATGTTTCTGTGAGATACACTCATTGGATACTGTTGTTCTATTCCGCTTTTCAATAAAAACCCATTTAGGGGGGAAAAATTTAATTGCAGCCTAGTCTGTATATGTTACAGTGAGATACACCCGTTGGATACTGTTGTTCTATTCCACTTTTCAATAAAAACCCATTTACGGAAAAAAAATTAAATTGTGGCCTAGTCTGCATATGTTTCTGTGAGATACACTCATTGGATACTGTTGTTCTATTCCGCTTTTCAATAAAAACCCATTTAGGGGGGAAAAATTTAATTGCAGCCTAGTCTGTATATGTTACTGTGAGATACACTCGTTGGATACTGTTGTTCTATTCAGTTATTCAATAAACACCAATTTAGGGGAAGATCCTAAATTAGAGAAATATGAGGATAAGGTCAAATAAGGGACGTGGCCTGGGTTGTGGTGCTGCTGGTGGAGCTCCTGTTGCAGGGAGTGGATGCAGTCGATCTGTGCCAGCTACACGCACAAGTGAAACACCTTCCTCAGGTGTGAGTAGGCGACAGAACCTGCAGTAGTATTTGGCAGGGCCTAATGCGCCTCTACAAATGTTGAGGCCAGAACAAGTACAAGCGATAGTAGATTGGGTTGCTGATAGTGCCTCCAGTTCCTACACATTGTCTCCCACCCAGTCTACTGCTGAAAGGTCTGAGTTGGCACCTGCAGCCGATGTCCATCAATCCTTCACCTCACCCCCTTGCAAATCAGCCAAGCAGTCTGAGCCCCAAGTCATGCAGCAGTCTCTTCTTTTTTTGGATGACTTTGTTAGCATGGTTTCCCAGGGCCATCCACCTAGCCCTGCCCCAGAAGTGGAAGAGATTGAGTGCACTGATGCTCAACCACTTATGTCTCAAGATGAGTACATGTGAGGACCATCGCATCACGTCTCTGATGATGACGAAACACAGGTGACAACTGCTGTGGAATTCCGAATTGTGGAGACCGACAAGGAGGGCAGGGGTGAAGACTGGGTGGAAGATGATGTGGAGGACGATGAGGTCCTCGACCCCACATGGAATGAACGTCATGCAGGTGACCTGAGTAGTTTTGAGGAAGAGGCGGTGGTTGCACAGAGCCACCAGCACAGCAGAAGAGGGAGCAGGGTGCAAAAGCGGAGCGGCCATGCCCTAGACACTACGCCTGCTACTGCACAATGCAGCAAGGGACTGAGCACACCAAAGCCAGCTCAAAGGAGTTCCCTAGCGTGGCATTTCTTCAGACAATGTGCTGATGACAGGACACGAGTGGTTTGCACACTGTGCAATCAGAGCCTGAAGCGAGGCATAAACCTTCTCAACCTGAGCACAACCTGCATGACCAGGCATCTAAGTGCAAAGCACGAGCTGCAGTTAAGTAGACACCTCAAAAACCAAGAAAGGTCTGTCACTCCTCCTGCTTCCTCTTCTGCTGCAGTCTCGGCCTCTTCATCCACCTCTGTAGTGACAGTGGCACCTGCCACCCTGCAAACAGAGGATCTGCCAGCAACACCACCACCTGGGTCACCAACAACCATCTCCACAATGTCCCGAGGAAGCGTTCAGCTTTCTATCTCCCAAACACTGGAGCGGAAGAGGAAGTACCTTCCTACCCATCCGAGATCCCTGGCCCTGAATGCCAGCATTTTAAAATTCCTGGCCTTTGAAATGCTGTCATTCCGTGTGGTGGAGACGCAGAGTTTTAAAAGCCTTATGGTGGTGGCTGTCCCACAGTACGTTGTGCCCACCCGCCACTACTTTTCCAGGCAAGCTATCCCTTCCCTGCACAACCAAGTGGGTGATAAAATGGGGTGTGCCCTGCGCAACGCCATTTGTGGCAAGGTCCACCTAACTATGGATACGTGGACCAGTAAGCACAGTCAGGGATGTTATATCTCCCTAAAAGCACACTGGGTAAATGCAGTGGCGGCTGGGCCTGAGGCGGATAGCAGTTTGGCGCATGTCCTTCCACCATCGAGGATTGCAGGGCGCTTCAGTTTGCCTTCTGTTCCTAACTCCTCCTACTCCACTTCCTCATCCTCTACTGCCTCCTCATCCAGTCAGTGTAACACCTTCACCACCAACTTCAGCACAGTCAGGGGTAAACGACAGCAGGCAGTTTTAAAACTTGCCTGTTTGGGGGAAAACCCCACACGGCGCAGGAGTTGTGGAGGGGCATTGAACAGCAGACCGATGAGTGGTTGGTGCCAGTGAGCCTCAAGTCCGGCCTGGTGGTGTGCGATAACGGGCGAAATCTCGTAGCAGCTCTGGGCCTAGCCGGTTTGACACACATCCCTTGCCTGGCGCATGTGCTGAATTTGGTGGTGCAGAGGTTCCTTAGAAATTACCCCGATATGTCAGAGCTGCTGCAGAAAGTGCGGGCCGTCTGTGTGCACTTTTGGTGTTCTCACCCTGCTGCTGTTCGTATTTCAGCGCTGCAGCGTAACTTCGGCCTTCCTGCTCACCGCCTCATATGTGACGTGCCCACAAGGTGGAACTCCACCTTGCACATGCTGGCCAGACTGTGCGAGCAGCAGCAGGCCATAGTGGAGTTTCAGCTGCAGCACACACGCGTTAGTCACTCTGCGGAACAGCACCACTTCACCACCAATAACTGGGCCTCCATGCGAGACCTGTGTGCCTTGTTGCGCTGTTTCGAGTACTCCACCAACATGGCCAGTGCCGATGACACCGTTCTCAGCTTAACTATCCCACTTCTATGCCTCCTTGAAAAAATGCTTTGGGAGAAGAATGGAAGAGGATGTGGCACCGGAGGAGGAGGAGGAGGAGGAGGAGGAAGAGGTATCATTTCCAAGGCTTTCAGGGCAGTCATTCACAAGTGGCTCCGAGGGTGGGTTACTGCACCCACGAACGCCAGGTACACAATTGTCCAGCAGGGGCACAGTTCTGGAGGATGACGAGGATGAGGAGGAGGAGATGGAGGAGGAGATGGAACCATGTTCACAGCAGGGTTGCACCCAGGCCAACTCATGGCCATCACTGGTGTGTGGCTGGGGGGATACAGAGGACACAGACGATACACCTCCCACAGAGGACAGCTTTTCATTGCCTCTGGGCAGCCTGGCACACATGAGCGATTACAAGCTGCAGTGTCTCCGCAACGAGTTTCTCACATTGTAACTTGTGCTGATTACTGGGTGGCCACCCTGCTGGATCCCCATTACAAGGACAACGTACCGTCCTTAATTCCCTCACTGGAGCGTGATCGGAAGATGCGCGAGTACAATCACACGCTGGTAGACGCGCTTCTGGTGGCATTCCCACCTGACAGCGGGGGCACAGTGGAAGCACAAGGCCAAAGCAGAGGTTGCCAATGCAGCCAGGGCACCACCAGCACCTCAGAAGGCAGGGTTAGCATGGTCGAAATGTGGAAAAGCTTTGTCGGCATGCCACACCAAGCAGCAGCACCACCAGCTGATATGGAACGTCTTAGCAGGAGGCAGCATTTCACCAACATGGTGGAGCAGTATTTGTGCACACGCCTAGACCTACTGAATGATGGGTCTGCCCCCTTCAACTTCTTGGTCTCCAAATTGGGCACAAGGCCTGAGCTTGCCCTTAACGCCTTGGAGGTGCTGGCCTGAATGTGTATTTAGCATGGCTGGGGGCGTTATCACAGACAAGCGCAGCCGTCTGTCCAGAGCCAATGTGGACAAGCTCACGTTCATTAAAATGAACCAGGCATGGATCCCACAGGACTTGTCCGTATCTTGTGCAGAATAGACAAGTATACCGGCCTTACCCAGCCATTGTTATATTTTTGATCTTTCTCACTCTTTTGGGGTGTACCCTAATTTAAAAAGAAATTAAAAATTAATAACAAAAACCAGTGTTGGCTACCTTGTCCTCCACCACCGCCGCTCCCACCTACACCGCCACATCCCCTGCCACCTCAACCTCCTACTTCATATGGACCTCGTCCTCCTAGATCAAGATGATTATTTTTTTTATGTTTTTTATGTTATTTTAAGTTATTTCTCTATCCACATTTGTTTGCAGAGCACTTGCCATGCTCTTAAGAAGATGTTGCTGCTATTTGCAGCCCTCTAGCCCTTTCTATGTTTTTTTTAGAGCCATTTTAGTGCTCCAAAGTTCGGTTCACAATTGACTTCAATGGGGTTTGGGATCAGGGTAAAGATCGGGTTAAGTTCGGGTCACGAACCCGGACTTTTTTTTCAAGTTCGGCCGAACCCACCAAACCCGGACATCCAGGTGTTCGCTCAACTCTAGCCAGTTCCCTAGCTGTCATAGACGTCTAATTATTTCAGCCAGGCCTTTTTTGTACTGGAACCATGTCTTTATTCCAAATCGGCACCTCCTGCCACTGATCCTGTACTCAGGCCTGGAATGGTGGTGGAGAAGCAGAAGGGGCAGTTATTCTATCCACCACTATATTTTCCTGAACCCTCCCTTGTTCTCCCACAAGTGCCCATTGCTGCACATATCTGCATGTACTGTTTTTCTTCCAGTTCTTTCAACTCTGGTCACTCTTCATGTGTTCTTGGCCAGTCCCACCACCCCTGTCACCATGACATTACATCAGCAAGAAGAGGCAGGCTGCGATTCCTGACATGGAGCATGCATGAGCCTGGTGTACAGGGAGGGACAAGGATGAAGAATTGAGAAGCCTGTTTTCACACCAGTCTGTCTATATAGCAGCTGAACAGTACTGCATTATAGCAGACCAGGTTATCAGTGAGGTGAAACCAAACCCACTGGGACTTAGGTGAAGACATAAATATCTTACTGTGTTATTATTGTGTTACAGTGTTGCTGCTGATCTGCAGGGCACTGCTGTATCCTGTAATTCTTATAAGTCAGCAGGAGGAGCCAAAACGAGTTGCAGGGGACCCAGGAGAATGATTCTCCTGGAAGTGTTCATTTCCATGCACATTTTTATGTTGCAGATACACTTCTTTTGTGAAATGACAGGGTCACTTTACCAGTGTCAAAAGAAGCATGAGTATGCTGTGGAATATAAACATGAGTTTGCAAAATTCTTTGGCAGGAAAATCCACAAGAGACAGTTTTCTGAGGTTTAAAGGCATAAATGTTCATGCATTGCTTGCCATTTACTATCTCATACAAAGCTCCTCATCAGAAGCAAAAACAAAGACGCATTGCTTGTCTAAGCTCAAACCAAACAGATAATAACCCTCTGTAAACACTAATAATGCCAGTAAATTTTCATGTTTGGATAGCAAAGCAATAAGTCACTCACTCAATTCCCTCTAGTCGATCTCTCCCAGACTAGCTCTAGCGGACTGAGCGTTCCAACGTTCAATCACGCATTTGTAGCCTCCCAGTAATATTCCAAAATCAAAGTTGTTCTTTTTCTTAGGAACTGCTTGAGCCTAGACAATACATAGAACCCTGTCCAGCAACAATCCTTGGGAGCTCATAATTTATAGTATTGAATATTGAAAAAAGAATTGAATTCCAAGCCAAATGCAGTTAAAGTTGGGCAATTTAACTGAGGCCAATGGTTTAAAAATGCTACAAAACTTTTTTGGGGACAGATGTTTTAAAGATTTCATGGTTACTGTCAGAGACATTTTTGAAGGTGATAATGTACAGAACTGTAAATAATAAAATGTCCAACTCTACCTCGGAGATTTCTACCAAAAGTTCTTCTTGTGATACTTGGACTAGAACAAAGCGGGGCGTGGGTCATTGGGTAGAAAGTTAAGATCAGCAGTAAAGACAGCCATAGGGGAGGTAACCTTTGCCCATGCTCTTAAACATGTTTTACATTTTTTGTCTGTGGGGTTGATTCTTTCTAAAAAAAAAAAAAAAAAGGCTGTTTACTGTTCAAGGCAAGTTGCACTTTGCAAAAGAATTTCCCCAAGAGTGTAGTGAATGTACCAAAATTTCACTTTGCAAAGAATATCAAATGCAGGAAATAATAATAATAATAAAAAAACAGCATTTTTTGCTTGCACATGATTGGACAATGAAAATCAGCAGAGCTTAACCTCATTCACTAAGCTTTGGGAAAAATTGACCTGCTAAATTAAACTTGCAAAATGAACAGCCTATTTGCCTTAAAGGAGTTGTAAAGCCAGAAGTTATTTTTATTTTTATCTTTCTGTCTTCTATGAATTAGGATAAACAGCCTTCTGTGTGCAGCAGCCCCCCTCAGCCCCCCTAACACTTACCTGAGGTCCCTCTCTGTCCAGCCATGTCCACTAGTGTCTCAGCCATCCGAAATTCTCCTTCCTGATTGGCTAAGACACAGCAGTGGCGCCATTGGCTCCTGCTGTTGTCAATCCAAGTCAGCTAGCCAAATAGGGGAGAGAGGGGGGGGGGGGGAAGTCGTGTCTCCGTGTCTAAATGAACACAGGGAGCTGTGACTCAGTGAGGGTTCCCCCATAGCAAGCTGTTTATTGTGGGGACACTCACCAGGAGGAAGGGGCTGGGATCACAGAAGAGGGACCTGAGAAGAGGAGGATCCAGGCTGCTCTGTGCAAATCCACTGCACAGAGGAGGTAAGTATAACATGTTTATTATTTTTCTAGGAAAAAAATGAGACTTTACAATCACTTTAAGTAAATCAAAGCCTGTGTGTACCATTGGAGAGACTTCCTTACTGGAGAGGAAGTGAGGTCAAATCTCATAAGTGGGAAAAATATATAGTATTAATAGATAAAGTAGGGGTTGATTTACTAAAACTGGAGAGTGAAAAATCTGGGGCAGCTCTGCATAGAAAGCAATCAGCTTCCAGGTTTTATTTTTGTCAAAGCTTAATTAAATAAGCTGAAGTAATGCCCAGTACACACGATCCGAAAATCGGGTGACGTTCCATCCGTTATTTTTCGTATTCTAGCAGCTCTCAATAATATTCGCTTAAAGGGAGAGGTTACTCATGATACGAATTTTCTCGGACGATAATTCTTAGCTTCCGGTATGCGTAACCACGCTGTAGCGTGTGAGGGGAAAACGATGTCTACTGCTCATGCGCTGTCTACTGCTCACCATTTTTTTCGGACGAACAACATACTGATAATACGATTATCGTACAATGTGTTATAATACGATCAAAATTTTTATACTTGCACGACCGGATAATATCGGGTGAACTGTTGTGATCGCCTCTCATAAGCTGTGTACTAACGATCCGATTATCGTCCGATCCTTTCACAAGCGTTAATTTTCGTCCGATTTTCGGATCGTGTGTACGGGCCATAAGAAGTTGATTGGCTACCATGGACAGCTGCACTAGACTTTGCACCCTTCAGTTATAGTAAATCAACCCCAAAATGTTGAGGTTTAAACATAATGATCTTATATATTAAAACACAATTTTTTTGTTAGATAGTTTTAATAAAAAATAATGAAATAACTTATGTTCTATAGGAACATTTTAAAATGTTGTTTGGATCCTTTTCACTTCATCACACATAGACATAACATAGAAAAACGTTTTGAATATTAAATTGAAATACAGTATATAATAGTTAAAATTCCTAAAAGTTTTTTTTTTTTAATGCAGGAAAACTGTGTGTATTTAATTTCAGCTCAGGGTAAATGTTCCCACAGGAGGCCATTTATTTTTAGCGAGCGACCAACAGAGGGTAATTACTGAACAAACATGTACATTTGAGTAAGATTGCTGCCTTTAAAAGGTCCATTTCCTCAAATATAGTCACAGGCAGATCTGCATATGTTGAGATGTGTTTTGGGAAATTGTAAAACTGAAGAATATTGTTCGTGTTATAAACTCAATTTCATTCATGACATATCCATAAAGATCTAAACTCCCTCATCTTTGTATTTGTGGAGTCACTAAGTGGAAAGGCAGAAGCATTTAACGGTCTACCTCTGAAATAATTAGCAGTTGCTGTGATTTACTCAATGCTATTGCAAGCCCTTAAAAGAGGCTTGAATATGAACGAAAATTGTCCTGCATCTATAATACATAATGGAAAGAAGATCTTACACAATTTAAAGTGAAACTCCACTTTTGTTGAGAAAACAACATTCCCCTCTTGGTGAGCTATGTACATTGCAAGGATTTTAACAAACTTGATGCAGATTCCTACCTTTTGTTATTCTGAAGAAATCACTGTTTGTTCCTCTTTGCGACTGTACTGAGTGGGTCTAATGGGAGTGGTATCATACATATCAACCAGCAGTGCAGCTGCAGAGCACTAATGAGGAAATCTGCTGGGCCTGCATCCCTTTAGATGTTTTCCTATTGGGAGTATCTCACCAAAAAAATATTTTTTTTTTGCCGGGGATGCCAGAAATCTGACTTGTATCTTAGTGCAGACTTCTGGGAAAATCGGTGAGCCAATCACACAAGCAGGAAATTATGTTTCTGGGGTGTGGTCAGTACACATTCTGTGTACAGAATGGGTCCAGGAAGCCATATTGCATTGCATTTTGAAGAAAATATCAGCAGCTGCAGATTGAAAAGGAAAGATAATTTTTTACTTTCAAAGCTTTTTATTGAATTTTAACAGTACAGAAAGCCATAGACAGAATGCAGCTGTTAGCCAAATACAGTAACTTATGGCGAACTCTACGGGAAAAGATAGGACATGTGGCATATAGACATCACCCAAAAGTAACATTACAGGTTTCAAGGCTCCTTTGAGGATATATGTAACCGATTAAAATTAAGAGGTTTGTATACCAATGCCAGAAGCCTGGCCAACAAGATGGGAGAGCTGGAACTACTGATGTTTGAAGAGGACTTAGATTTTGTGGGGATAACTGAGACTTGGTTTGACAGCTCTCATGACTGGATGGCGACCATTCAGGGGTATTCCCTTTATCGCAGAGATAGAGAAGGTAAAAAAGGGGGAGGGGCATGTCTGTATATTAAGAACAGTATACAGGTAAATATGAGGGATGATATTAATAATGGAGCTATGGACGAGGCAGAATCCCTATGGGTAGAGCTTCAAAGGGAAGGCACGGTGGGGAAGGTAATATTGGGCATATGCTATAGGCCCGCCCAACCAGAGGGAGGAGGGGGAGGCAGACCTCATGTTACAGATAGGATTGGCAGCAAGGATGGGAAATGCCATTATAATGGGGGACTTTAATTATCCAGATATAGACTGGGCAGAAGGAACCGTGGACTCAGCCAAGGCTAGGCAGTTCCTAAATGTTTTGCAGCACAATTTCATGGGTCAGATGGTGAATGCACTGACAAGAAACAATGCGGTACTTGACCTACTGATTACCAACAATACAGACCTGCTCACAGATATAGAAATACGGGACAACTTAGGAAACAGTGACCATAGGTCAATAAGTTTCAGTATTAATTACAGTAATAGGAAACACAAGGGTAATATAAGGACACTGAATTTCAAAAGAGCCAATTTCCCTAAACTGCGCTTGAAAATATCAAATGGGATAGAACCCTGGGAACAAAGAACACGGAGGAAAAATGGGAGTGCTTCAAGAGCACACTTAACAAGGGGATTGGCCAGTGCATTCCAAAGGGAAATAAATTTAAAAGAGCAAAACTAAACCCTGGGTGGCTAAACTCCAACATAAAAATGCATATTAGTGCTAAAGAAAAGGCCTTCAAAAAATACAAGACTGAGGGGTCATTGGCAGCATTTAAGCATTACAAAGAGTGTAATAGGAAATGTAAAGATGAAATCAGGGCGTCTAAAATAGAACACAAGAGACATATAGCGGAGGAGAGTAAAAAGAACCCCAAGAAATTCTTTAAGTATATAAACAGTAAGAAAGCGAGGCCAGAACACATTGGCCCCATAAAAGATGACAAAGGAAATATGGCCACTGAGGACAGAGAAAAGGCGGAAGTGTTAAATAGTTTCTTCTCTTCAGTCTTCACAAAAGAATCGGGGGGCTACACGAACCCAGCTTGTAAGGCCGAACTAAACAACACACCTCAGGAAGTGCCACCATGGCTAACAGAAGATAGACTTAGAACTAAACTAGAGAAACTTAACATAAATAAATCACCGGGACCGGATGGCTTGCACCCGAGGGTTCTTAAAGAGCTCAGCCAGGTGATTGCCAGACCATTATTCTTGATCTTTAAGGATAGTTTACAGACGGGTATGGTGCCAGCTGATTGGAAAAAAGCCAACGTGGTACCAATGTTTAAAAAGGGGCCGAGATGTATCCCGGGTAACTATAGGCCGGTCAGCCTAACATCTGTAGTCTGCAAGATTTTGGAGGGGATGTTAAGGGACCACATACAAGACTTTAGTAATGAAAATGGTATTATTAGTAGTAATCAGCATGGATTCATGAAAAATCGTTCTTGCCAAACCAATCTATTAACCTTCTATGATGAGGTGAGTTGCCATCTAGATAAAGGAAAGCATGTGGATGTGGTGTATCTGGACTTTGCAAAGGCCTTTGACACCGTTCCCCACAAACGCTTACTGTACAAACTAAGGAAGGTAGGTATGGACCATAAGGTGAGTACCTGGATAGAGAACTGGCTCCAGGGGAGAGTCTAGAGGGTTATGATTAATGAAGAGTTCTCGGATTGGGTGGGTGTGGAAAGTGGGGTCCCCCAGGGTTCTGTCCTGTGACCAATCCTGTTTAATTTATTCATAAATGATCTAGAGGAGGGGATATCGAGTACAATCTCAGTATTTGCAGATGATACTAAACTAGACTTGCCAATATCTTCTATGCAGGATGTGGAAACCTTGCAAGCGGACCTGAACAAAATAACAGGGTGGGCAACTACATGGCAGATGAGGTTTAATGTTGAAAAATGTAAAGTAATGCACTTGGGGGCCAGAAACCAGAAATCAAGCTACTCACTAGGGGAGGAACCTCTGGGTGAGTCTAGGATGGAAAAGGACTTGGGGGTACTGGTAGAGGCAGGCTTGGCAGTGGCATGCAATGCCAAGCCGCTGCAAGCAAAGCCAACAGAATACTGGGATGTATAAAAAAGGGGATTCACTCCAGAAATAAAGAGATTATTCTCCCACTCTACAAGACTCTGGTCCGGCCACATCTGGAGTATGCTGTCCAGTTCTGGGCACTGGTCCTCAGGAAGGATGTCCTGGAACTGGAAAGAGTCCAGAGAAGGGCAACAAAAATAATTTGGGGAATGGAAGACATCAGCTATGAGGAAAGACTACAAGCACTGAACCTATTCTCTCTGGAGAAGAGACGATTGAGGGGGGATATGATATCAATGTACAAACACTGTACTGGCGACCCTAGCATAAGGAACAAACTATTCAGAGAAAGGAGATACAATAAGACACGTGGCCACTCACTAAAACTAGAGGAAAGGCGTTTTAACCTTAAAGTGCGTAAGGGGTTCTTCACTGTAAGAGCGGTAAGGATGTGGAATTCTCTTCCACAAGCAGTCGTACCAGCAGGGAGCATTGATAGTTTCAAAAAACTATTAGATTGGCACCTTAGAAACCGCAACATACAGGGGTATACAATGTACGGTTAAAAGCAAACACACACACACATCATAGGTTGAACTGGATGGACTGATGTCTTTTTTCAACCTCACTAACTATGTAACTATGTAATAAGAAGGATGTACAAGTACTCTGAAGGTCCCAAGAGCCAATAAGGAAGTGAGCGTGGACACTAAAAGATCAGAGAGGTGTGTGTGTAGGTTGGCCAGGGTTCCCAAGTAGCCTCAAACTGTTGAGAACTATTTAAGAGGTTACTAGGCAATTTTTCCTGGGTCATAATCCAGGAGATCTTTCTTTTCAGCAAGGTAAAGGAGACAGAGGGATTCTTCCATGCTTTCTGAAAATGAATCAATTTTTTTTGGCATTTAGAAGTCTTGTCCGGAGCAAAGTTTAAAAGAGCTGTCTGTGGAGTTTGTTGCACGGAGACTCCCGTAACCTTGCGAATCAGATGGAATACCTTGGTCCAGAATCCCCTAATTTTTGGACATTCCCACCATGTGTGTAGGAAGGTGCCTCGGAGATCACAGCCCCTGAAGCAAAGTGGCTAAGACGAGGGAAAACAGCGGTGTAACCTTTCCGGAACAAGGTACCATCTGGATATGACTTTCAGACTGGCTTCTATCACTGAGACATTTAGAACCCCCTTGTAAGCTCACCTCGTGGCTGAATACCATGTTTCCGGGTCCCACTCCTGGGCCAGGTCCCTCTCCAAAGCCAGAGCATAGCTTGGTTTAGGACCACTCCCGAACAGTGATTCGTATATCACAGAGATCCCCCTCTGCTCCATGGCTGAACCTGAAGAGTTCTGAGTTGGGCATCTTGAGTTTGCTTTTGCAATAGGAGATAGAGAGGGTCCCTGAAGGGGTGAGGAAGTGACCTATTCTGTAAAGACCTTTGTTTAGCCACCATCTAAAGTCAGTGATATTTAAGCCCGGAGGGAATCTGTGGTTTTGGAACAGAAGCGATAGCGGTCGTAATGATGAGGTAAGTTCGGGACGGCCCTTAAGCCTATCCCAAAGTGCAATGGAGTGTGAGAGAGTTGAAGCTAAAATGGCAGGGCAGAATTTGGGGAGGCACAACATGAGGAAGTCAATGGTGTGCAGCGGTAACGCCTGGCGTTCCATGCAGACCCAGTCCGGTTTCGCCGCTCGGGAATAGATGACTGATATCTGAGCCAATTGGGCAGCTTGATAATACCACAAGAGATTTGGAACCCCCAGTCCCCCTTTTTTCCGGGAACGAAACAAGATCCCCTTAGCTAATCAATGGCCTTGCGAACCCCAGATGAAGGAGAGGATCCTAGATTGGAAGCAGTTGAGATGGTCCCTATTTAAGAAATAAAGAATCTTTGGTAGCAATGTCATTTTCACTGCATGGATTCTTCCCAAGCAGGATAGGCGGAGTTGGGACCAGCGTTGCAAATCTAGGCTTAGTTTTCGGAAAAGAGGATAATTAGCGTCATATAACCCTTCTATCCTGTTCGTGAGGGAAACGCCCAGATATGGGATAGCGCGTTCGCTCCAGAGAAAGGGAAAGTGAGACTGGATGACGGATAACACCCATTCAGGAATATTTATATTTAGGGCATGGGACTTAGTCATGTTAATGTGAAGGCCAGATATTGTGCCAAAAGTTTGCAGGAGTTTATAAATGTTCGGGAGTGGTATGAGCGGTGAAGTAACAAAAATAAGCAGATCGTCAGCAAAAAGAGCGCATTTATGAGTATGTGGGCCACATTGGACCCCGTGGATAGCAGGGTGCGATCTGATCGCTTGAGCCAGAGTTTCCATCGCTACTGCAAACAGGAGGGGCGACAGGGGACACCCCTGGCGTGTGGCCCGTGAGATAGGGAGCGGGTCAGAGTAGCAACACTGAAACCTCACCCTAGCCACTGGTTTGGAGTAGAGCGCTCCCAGAATATTCACGAAGTTAGGACCAAAGCCCCATTTGTCCAAGACCGAAAAGAGATAACGCCAGGAGATAGAATCAAATGCCTTATGTAAATCAATTGACAGAAGGAGGCCTTCTTGGTGAGGCCCTCCTGCCCAGCCTGAATGCAGCACCGATACAATATCAATGGCTCGTCTGATTTGGGCAGTGCCCTGTCTGCCCGGGATGAATCCCACTTGCTCTTTGTGTATATATTGTGAAATGAATGAGGATAGCCTGTTGGCCAATATCTTGGTCAGCATTTTCAAGTCGTTGTTAAAGAGAGAGATAGGGCGGTAATTGCCAACCTCACTGTCGTCTTTCCTTGGCTTGGGGATTACTGTGATGAAGGCTGATTTCAGTGCTGATTCCAATTGTGGCTTTTTACGAAGTTCGGTAAAGAAGCGGGCTAAATAGGGCGTAAGGGTGGAAGAGAAAGTTTTGTAGTAAGGAACTGAAAAGCCGTCAGGACCCGGTGCAGAGCCTCCCCTCCCATTTTTGATAACCGATTCAATTTCTTCAGCTGAGTTGGAAGCCTCCATCAAGGAGCTCAGTTTAGGTATAGGGATGGATTTCAAGAAGTCAGTCGTGTTATAAAGAGAGGGATCAGAGCGAGTACTGTAAAGGGATACTTGTGAAATGATGGCATCTTTTTTTAGGGTTACGAGATTTCGTGCTGTCAGAGAGGTGAATGGCAGGAGGGGTTTGGAGGTGAGGTTTGGGAGACAGACCAGCTGCAAGTAAGGATCCCATCCGATCACGTTGGGAATAAAACTTGGCACCTTGCCATCTGATTTATTTTTCAGCCTTAGCTGTCAGGGCTAGGTTGAGTTCAGTCCTTGCTGCATCCAGTCGTGTTATAGAGACAGATTGGGGCCGACGTTTATGTCGCCTGGAAAGATCCAGGAATTCCCTTTCAAGCCTAGTTATGTCAGCTTGTCTAGCGCGTTTCAACTGGGCAGAGATTTGTATGATTTTCCCCCTGATGGTGGCTTTGTGAGCCGCCCAGAGGGTGGAAGGTGATAAGTCTCCTATATCGTTAAGCAAAAAGTATTCTTTGATGTGCGTTTCAATCTCCCGAGTTTTGACCGGGTCACTCAATAAAGATTTATTCAGTCTCCAGTTATTATGTGTAGTGTGGGCAAGGGGACGCTGTAGAAGAAGTGTTACCAGGGAGTGGTCAGACCAAACCGTGTCTCTGATGTCAGCTTTGTGGGCTAGAGAGATGAGAGAGGTTGGCACAAGAATATGGTCAATTCTTGAGAAGGACTGGTGTGGGTGCGAGAAATGCATAAAGTCTCTTTGAAAGGGGATGAGTTCCCTCCAAATGTCTACCAGACCTTGACTATAGACAATCCTGGCAACTTTCAAGCTGCGTTTGGTGGGTCTCGTGAATTGGGACCCAATCGGCCTCATTTTGTCAATGCTCAGATCAAACGCGAAATTTGAGTCCCCCCCCCCCCAGATAACGGTTCCCTCAATCAGTGGGGAAAGGGCAGCAAACATGGAGCCAAAGAATTTATCTTGTGAGAGATTTGGTACATAGTAGGAGATCAAAGAGAATGTGTGATCGTCGAGTGTAACCTTAACCAGGATTTAGCGACCCTCCGTGTCTCTGTGGATCAGGGTAGGAGCAAACTTACAACGGTGGGCTATCAGAATCGCAACACCCTTTGTTTTGCTCTCAGCGTTAGTCAGAAAGAAGGTAGGGAATTTAGGGTGGAGAAATTTGGGACTGAATTTTTTGGGGAAGTGGGTCTCTTGAATAAGCATTACATCTATTTTCTGTGAGTTGCAAGATTGGAAGGCCTTCCTCCTCTTGGCAGGGGAGTTCAGACCCTGTGTGTTGTGGGTGCCTATTTTGTGAAGTGGGAGAGGTCTGTTGTCAGCAGCCATGGAGAGAGTGAAAGAGGAACCAGGGAGTATGTGAGTCACTTACCCATTACAGGATGTGGAGACCCAGAAAGGCAGCCTCAGGACATGAGAGACGATTGATATGCGAAGGCCAAGCAGGGGACCTCCAGGGCATCTGAAAATGTAGAAGGAGGTTAAAGAAGAGGAATGAAAGAGAGATAGAGAGAGAGACATAAACACAAGAAGAATCAAGCAAGGGGGTACCTATCGGGTGGACGGAACGTGACCTAGTCCCCAAAATAGGTGAGGGTGCTGAATCTGCAACCTGGCCACAGTGCCTATGTGGTAGGCAAATTCTTATTGTTGCAAAATATAAGTCCGCGGGCAAAAAAGTATGAACAGTGGACCGAGGTCCTGTACGGACAAAATCCTTATCATAAAATAGCATAACAAACACAATTTGAGCATAAAAAAACACGAGAAAAAAAAAATACTGGAGGTGCAAGTAGGTAGCAGGAGCAATGGGTATCTGAATATCAGACTGTGAGTATTGATACAGTGTAAACCAGGAAGCCAAAGGGAAAGAAAAAAAAAATGTTATAAAGAGAGGGAGGGGGAGGTGTAGGGTAGGAGAGCGGTTGGTGGAAAGAGGGAGAGGATGAAGAGAGGAGGGAGGAAGAAGGGGAAGCGGGAGGGTGTTGAGGTAACAGGCAAGCGAAGGGGGTAAGGAGGAGTGGGAGAGGGGTGGGGTAGGAGGGGGGAAGGTAAGGGTTGTAGAGGAACCCAGGTAAGTTCAGTGGTATATGGGTAATGAGGGGGGGCAAGTAGCCTGGGGACAGACAAGTCAGGAGGCAGCGAGTCAGCGAGTCTGTAACTCTGTTCAGAGGAGGCACAGGTGGAGATTTAGCCTGAGCAGACAGGAGAGGCGTGGGTGGCAGATCTCCCGAGACCAGGACAGCTGCTCAGAGAAAGTAATGGGTCCACAGGCCCATTGTAGAGTCAAATTCTTTGGGCAGGAGTCATCATGCGGAAGAATAGATCATCTTGGACGCTTGGAATCCTTCGATCGCTTATGCTTGGGCTTTTGCCAGAGGGGTGCTATAGGACTTGTTGGCATCTGACGTTTAGTTGATCCTGATGGTGGGTCCTGTGGAGGTGGAGATGAAGGAGCTTGGGAGAGCAGATGAAGGTCCAGAAGAAGTTTTTCACCTTCAATGAGGTTGGAAAAAGTGTAGCATTTGTTTTTGTAGGAGAATTTCAGATTGAAGGGGAAAAGCCACTAATATTTTATCTCCTTTTGAGTAAGAACAGCAAGCAGGGGCTTAAGAGATCTACATTTTTGTATGGTAAATGGTGATAGATCAGCAAAAATCTGGATAGGATGGTCCTGGAACGAGAGTTTCTCATCACTTCCTCCTTAACCGAGTAGTAGTGAGGCTTAACTACAATGTCTCTGGGTAATCCATCTGAGCGGGTGGGGGCCCAGGGCTCTGTGGGCTCTGTCCAGTTCTAGCTTGTGTGAGGGAATGTCAGGTATCAGCATTTTTATAAGAGCTTGGACAGTATCTGCAGTATCAGTATAAGATTCTGGCAGCCCCCTAATTCTAAAATTATATCTCCTTGCCCTGTTTTCTAAATCATCTATTTTGGAGAGCACTGAGTCTAATTGAGAGTATAGTTCCTGAATTCTCTGTGTGTGCTGGTTAATCTGGGTTACTGACAACTTCAAGTCCACTTTGGATTCAATAGCATCAATCCTGGAGCCTAAGTTCATTAGGTCAGCTTTGATATCAGAAGTGATTCTGGCTGTAGTGATAGAGAGACCCCTGTCAAGCATTTCAGAGAATTTCCCCATTATAAAGTTGGTATCAAATGGTAGAACTGGGGGGTGTGGAGGTGGGGAATCACAGGCCTGGTGTGTGGCTGAGGCAGACTCCATGGGAGACATTAGCAGATCCTCCAATGTCTGTCCAATGAGGGATTCTGTTGAAGCAGGCGATGCCTGAGAGTCTGCAATTTGAAAAGAAGGGGTCCCCTGGTGCTGTATATTGAGGGGTGAGAGGGGGGATAGCTGGGGGGATCCAGATAGAGGATCGGACGGCAGGTGCGGTTGGGATGCGGCCGCCATCTTGGAGATTAGGCCTGGAAAATGTGGAAGGCAGATCTGGGACCTCGGACCCCCAATCTGGGTAATATTGGTACCTGGAGGGTATCTGCTCACCCCTCAGATGTTCTGGGGTCGCCTGCGTGGTGCCAGCAATGAGGATGGGAATCGATGAGGCCGGGCGGGAGCAGCTAAACGGGCGCCATCTTGGAAGCTAGGCCCGGAATTGTGGAAGGCGGATCTGGGTTCCCGGAGCCCCAATCTGGGCAAAAATGGCACCTGAAGGGTCAGTGGCACACCTGCCCACCCTGCTGATGTTCGGGGGCTGTCTGTGTGTTGCCAGTGGAGAGGATGGGGATCAATGAGGCTGAGGCGGGAGCAGCTATACGGTCACCTTCTTGGAGACTAGACCCGTATTTTGAAGTGAGAAGAGTGGGGTCCCCCGTGCCCCAATCATGGCAATATCAGCACCTGGAGGGTGCGTCGGAGTTCTCCTCACCACTCCTGTTCTCTAGAGTCGTCTGTGCTCTGCCCGCGGGGAGGATGGAGAGGGATGTGGGCGGGTTGAGGGGGGAGCTCGCGGCTATGCGGCCATATCCGAGATCCCGCGCATGCGCACTCAGGAAAGGTAATTTTTAATAACATTCAATTAAAATATGACTTGTATTGCAATTGTATATTATTTTTCTTTATTTGCTATTTTTTTTCTCCTACCCTATCTTCATAAAAGTTTAATATTAGTATTTGCTGTGAGAGCAAACTAAACTGGAAATATTTGACATCTTTGTTGACCCCTGAAGGAAGGATAATAAAAATAATATAATGTAGGTTCTCAGCATTTTGTATAATAGTTTGAGACACCTAATAAAGTTGGAACCAAAAATGTTTCTCATCAAGACATTCCACGAATAATTCCACTTCACACAGTCTTTCCAAGTTTAGCAAAGCAATAAGTCTTCAATCACTGGTAATTTGATTAATTACCAGATATGCAAAAAGCCTCTCAAGATGCATGTCAGTCATTCCCCAACCTTCCGAAAAGCATATATTTAGTTTTATCTTGCTCTTTAACCACTTGCCAACCTTAATACATATATATAAGTTTGCAAGTGGTTTACTGGGATTATGGCTGAAGATATCAGCCATAACCATGGTATTGTTTTTTCAGCCGGTGGCTGACTTTCTTTTGAAAGCATTCCAAGCGGCACTGGAGCGTTTTAGGAAGTGGCGGATGTCCCCCCTTCTCCTCCTGCCACTCACCAGTGCCACTTTGATTGCCTCCATGGCCTTGGAGGATCAGAGCGACGTCATGATGTCACGTCTGGTCCAAGGTTGATGTAAACACATTTTTTTGTTTTAAAGCAAGATTTTTTTTAACTTTTGCTTTTGGACCCCAGATCTCTTCATAAAGAGGTACTGTCATCTTTATTTCTTTTACAAGGGGTGTTTTCCTTGTAATAGGAATAAAAGTGATTTAAAAAAAGGGACTGTGTAAAAATAAAAAGTGAAATAAATAAATAAGAAATAAATAAGAAACATTTTTTTTACAGTGCCCCCATCCCTCCCTGCGCAGAAGCAAATACATACCTAAGTCGCACACACATATGTAAATGGCCCTCGCACCACACATGTGCGGCGTCACCGCAAATGTTAGAGCAAGAGCAATAGTTCTAGCACTAGACCTTCTCAATAACACTAAACAGGTAACCTGTAATTTTTTTTAAAATGTCGCCTATATTTTTATAAGATTTAAGTACCATAGTTGTGTATTAACGCAGTATGATCAATTGTTTGCTGTAAATTAACTCTTTTTGTGTATTTTCTAATGTTTTTTATCTTGTGCTAATAAAATGTACACATTTTATACAAAAGATTTTTCTGCATATATTTCTAGTGCCTTTAAAGTCCCAACCCCTTAGGGGAATTGTCTCTTGTTCTATTTGCATATAGGGATGTGGCACAACAAATCAGAGAAACTCTAACTGAGAATACCCATTTATACCGTAAATACCATAGTTTGTCACCATTCCAAAAGCATGCGCAATTTTAAAGCCTGACATGTTAGGTATGTATTTACTCGGCATAACATCATCCTTCATATTATATAAAAAAATTGAAGCATATATTGTGTTTTTATTTTTATTTATTTTTTTTCTAAAAAAAATTGCGTTTAAAAAAGCGCTGCGCAAATATCATGTGACATAAAAAATTGCAACAATTGCTATTTTATTCCCTATGTACTGTATAAAGTTTAAGAGTTATAAGTAATTTTCTAGCAAAAAATACTGATTTAACCTTCTTAGCGGTATTCCTGAGTGTGGCTCGGGGTTAAATTTCAGAGCCAAAAGCGGTAACCCCGAGCCACACTCGGGGTATCGCCAGAAGCATCGCTGGATCCTGTAAAAGAGGTTACTTACCTTGTCACAGCAATGTATGCGAGCGGTACGCGGCAGCGGATCTTCCTCCCGATCCTCTCCGTGCCCCGGCTTCCGTCACCTGTGACGTGACGTGACGTTCGCAGGGGGGGTGGAACCGGCGGCAAATTCAAATGTAAAACACACCAAACACACTGATACCATTCAAAATAAAATAAATTCACATTACATTGCCCCCAGTGCCCTTTCCTGCAGTTTTACTGTACTTTTTATGTATATATATATATATACCGTATTTTCCGGCGTATAAGACGACTGGGCGTATAAGACGACCCCCTATTACATGATCTACCGGTAATACTTATACTTAGGTTACCTTGGAGATATTATACTTAGCGTATAAGACGACCTCCCATTTTTGGGGGATTTTTTTGAGGTTCAAAAGTAGTCTTATATGCCAGAAAATACAGTATATATATATATATATATATATATATATATATATATATACATACATACTTTAACTTATTTATAGTTTTTTATTAGATTATAATTTCTGATTTTGTGTCTCAAACATTATCATACCCAAGATGTTATAAAGAAGAACGCACAGTAAAAAAAAAAAAAATATATGTAAATAGTTGGTTTGGGCTGCTCATTCTCAAGAATTACATGCAAAATAATGGTACCGCTTTCAGTATTAAAAATCCGAAAGAATCATACCGCCAGGGAGGTTAAACTTGTAAACAAAAAGTGCCAGAAAAAGCCCGGTCTTAAAGTGGTTAAATACATCTTTCATTCAATTCAGCCTAAGTGCAAAAGTTTTGCTTAACTAGTTGAGTGCTATCCTATAATACCCATTTATTACCAAACCATTTTTCAGTTTTCAGTGCCATGACAATTTTAATGACAATTTCTCATTCATGCAACATTGTTTTTTGGAGACAGATGGAGCTTTTTTTTTGGGTGATATTTAAAACCTTTTTTTTTTTTTTTCTTACTTTAAAAAGAAAAATAAACATTTTAATATGCAACTTTTCCCCCTTTATTTTCTGTTAAAATATAAATGTCAGGACAGCATGAAAACCCCAATGAAAATGAGCCTTTTTAGAAAGTACATACCCCAATGTGATAGCATTTTTTGCCACAATTTTTTTGTAAATGAAGAAATATGCTGGTATTAATGGGTCAAGCATGGAGCTTGGTAATAGGTTATTATGTTGTAGACACATTAAATGTACTTAAATATATATGAAATATAATCAGCGCAAACAAATCTATGTAGAGGTAATTAGCGATATTATCATTTACTAAATAACAAAAGCAAAAGACGGCTGCTGACACCCTAAAGATGTGTACACGCCACCTCAAAATTATATAAATGTAAATATAGTGCAGCACAATCACAAATACAACATAAAACAAAAACAATGTCCTAAAGCTAAAATAACTCATGAGGTATCAACAGTGTAACAGTCCCAAAATCAGGATTCCACTGTAATGAGATTCTCAAAATGACAAATCCTAAAAAACGTCCAATGTGTTCTGTGCCCACCACATAAAATGCCTGTTCACCTCAAAGGTATGACCCCACCACAGAGTCACAAAGGTCTCAGTGGCCTACTTCCAGGATGGTACTGGAACTCTCCTAATTTGACTCTCCTAATCCATGATTCCCTTTAATCCACTTCTTGAGTCTGAATCAAATGTATAACATACCAAAAAATATAAATGGAGAAACCATTGTGCTCTCTGCTACAAATTTATTAAAAATGCAATCAAGGGATTAAAAACACTCACATAAATATGTGAAAAACAAGCATGTGTACAGCTCACCACGCTGATACTTAGGTGGATAATGACGTCACGGGTAACAGCTCCCCCCACCCATATGCGTTACGCCCTCCTTATGGGCTTCTTCAGCAGGGTGTTTTTTAGGGTTGCCAGTTTGAGATTCTCACTTCGGTGGAATCCTGATTTTGGGACTTTTACACTGTTGATACCACATTAGTTATTTTAGCTATGGGACTTTGTTTAGGTTTTATGTTGTATTTGTGATTGCGCTGCACTAATTTTGCATTTACATTAAACCTACTGGTAATGCACAGATGGTTTATGAGGTCAAGGGGTTAATGCACAGGTCACACACAGAGGCCGGATAGAGATGAAGAGCTGGGGAGGTGTTACATATAGGTCACTAGAGAGATAGGATGTAGATTATATGTAACGGAAAGGAGGGGGCATGAAATGTTTAAAAAACAAGCCCTCAGTGAAACAGAATAAATGGATTTGCTGCTGTTGATCATTCATTTTTTACCCATTCATAATTACTATGACCTCTCTTACTATGATCTCTCTACATATGCAATCCTGTGCTGTGCAATAATTTTATACAGTGTGTCAGAAGACTCAACCCCTGCTACCTCGTGGCTGGAATGAGTAGGCTAGAAAAAGACAGAAGAACATTGAAGTCCTCATGCTTCCCCTGGAGGGATATAGAAAGAAGCAAAGAACATTTGTTTATAGCTAACCATATTATGCGCAATGGTGAACAAGTGGATAATATCAGGTTTAGGTCCATACTATTAATGATAAAAAATAGACCAACTTGCCCCTTTCTCTATGATAGTTTCACGTAATAGTTGGAAATACCTCAATATTTATCACATATTTCTGGACATGCTTATGGTTTCGTTGTTGGATTTGTATGTACCCACCCTACCCCTTACTCCTCCTCTTCTCAATATATTCATACTATGTACCACTGAAATTAAGCAACTTTTCAATGGGATATATTGTATTGCTTATATTGCTAATGTACAAATTTTGCAGCAAAATTCGATTAAAAAAAATAGTCCCACTAAGTACAAAGTCTGCTACCACTTAAGTCTTTTTTCTCTCATTCAGCCTTGATTCACCCACTCACTCAAAATAGTATGGATGTAGTAATATCACCTGCTGGCTATTATATTCAGCACCAGTGGCAGCCTTGGCTGCCTGAATACAGTGGCGCTGATGAACAGTGATTGCATCTGTAGGATGCAGCTACTGTTCAGACTATATTCTTTCACCTGGCCCAATCATTTTTTGAATCAGCTTTAGTTAGACCAGGTTGAGTTTGCAAGGCCATCCATGGCTCAAATTTCAGCTGGCTCTGCAGGACTCTTTTGTTAAAATAAATTAAATAAATAGGGGGAGGGGGAGGGGGAGGGGGAGGGGGAGAGAGAGAGAGGTGGGAGAGAGAGGGTGGGTAAGAGAGATAGGGGTGAGAGAGATAGGGATAAGAGAAAGAGAGGGGATGAGAAAAAGGGTGCCTTTGGAAAGCTTAAGTAGAGTAGTAAAGTGGCGCGTTTAGCAAACCACGGCAAACGGTGGATAGGTCCACAATGGGGTAAGAGTAAAAAAAAACAAAAGCCTTCTTGTACTCAAAAAATATGCTGAAATTACTATTCTGCAAGCCAGCGTCCCAGAGACATATACAAACCTCGACACAATCATTATTTTAAAAATGAAACACTGCCATTACTTATGATTTAGACAGAGAGCTAACACTTTGTCTGAGCCGACCTTAAAGAAGAACTTCATTAAAATAGTCAGGGACTCCTTATCAACCAGCAACTGTTGAGCTAATGAACACTTTGGTGAGAAGTATGTAATATACAAAATGGTGTATATAGTGCAGGGGTATGTAATGTACATGATAGTGTATATAATGCAAGAGTATGTATTGTACTATATAGTGTATATAGTGCAGGAGTGTGTAATGTACAATATAGTGTATATAGTGCAGAAGTGTGTATTGTATAATATAGTGTGTATAGTGCAGAGGTGTGTAATGTACAATATAGTGTATATAGTGCAGGAGCGTGTAATGTACAATATAGTTTATATAGTGCAGGGGTGTATATACTGTGAGTCACATGGAACATGGTTACCTACATTTCAAAAAAGTTCAAGGAAAACCTTTTTTTATGTGCATTCAATAAACCGTTGTACTTTGTGTATGGAACATTCAGTTCAGAACAGAGGGTATTATGGTATGTGTAGGAAAATAGTATGGAGTGTATGACAACGGGTAGTATGTATAGAAGAGGAGTGATTAGGGTGCAATGGTGGCCAATATATGCAGGAGTGGAATGTGAAGGGTATGGTGGTAGTTAGTATGTAAAAGAGAGAAATACATAGTATATGGTGGCGGTTAGTATGTGCAAGAGAGGAGTGCAGAGTGTATGGGGGCAGGTAGTATGTGCAGGAGAGGAGTGCGGAGTGTATGATGATGGGTAGTATGTGCAAGAGTGGAGTGCGGAGTGTATGGCGGAGGGTAGTATGTACAGGAGAGGAGTGCAGTCCACATGCCTCTGCTCTTCCTTGCATCCCAGCCCCCCTCACCACCTCTTTGTTCATTGTAGATATTAATCCTCAGTCTCCCGCCCAAACTGTGTGATTAACTCCGCGCTCTAGGTAGCACCAGCAGACTGCTGGTAAAAAAAAACTCTAAAACTAAAGCTGCCACTTAAACAAATATAAAATACTTGATAACAATAAAAAAGGAATAATAGTAGCGCTAGAACAATCTAAAAAAGTTCCCGGAAGAGTTCCTACTATCACCCGTGGATGATCATCAAATTAACAGTGCGGTTGATAAACAGTCCTCACAGTCTTTTAGTCAAATGATCCCATAGGTGAAATATGAACAACAGTCCACTTTCAGATCTTCAATCACCATAAAAATTCATGTATTAATGATGACAGTGTTTGGATATGCCAAAACTCCGTGCAATCTGATAGGATCACCACAAGTCCGCCACCAAGTGCAGGGGAAGTAAGAAATGGCCACTCACCGGATGCATTTGCTCACTTACTCTCATAAATGAGCATTATGTGCATGTAGGTAACAGATCCCAATGTTACCATAGGATAGGTCACACCACAGGTAAAGATGGTTTCCACTTCAGTGCAGTAGCCCTTTTTTTCCACACTCTCTCCCAACCGTATGAAAAACAAAGAGATAACTTCCCTAGTGCAGTATGTCTGATAAATTTTATTCACACCAAATACTCATACATTGCACTCACTTGTATAGTAGTAAAAACACGCTCATCTCAATATGCAAGGCAGTAGCGGAACCTCCAATCTTACTCAAATCTGGCTCCACGCCAGGTCGGGTAGTCCCGGAAGTTCCCCTGGGGCGTGGCCAGACGACGCATCCTATCGTGGACTGTGGCAGAGAAAGAACTTCCGGGACTACCCGACCTGGCGTGGAGCCAGATTTGAGTAAGATTGGAGGTTCCGCTACTGCCTTGCATATTGAGATGAGCGTGTTTTTACTACTATACAAGTGAGTGCAATGTATGAATATTTGGTGTGAATAAAATTTATCAGACATACTGCACTAGGGAAGTTATCTCTTTGTTTTTCATACGGTTGGGAGAGAGTGTGGAAAAAAAGGGCTACTGCACTGAAGTGGAAACCATCTTTACCTGTGGTGTGACCTATCCTATGGTAACATTGGGATCTGTTACCTACATGCGCATAATGCTCATTTATGAGAGTAAGTGAGCAAATGCATCCGGTGAGTGGCCATTTCTTACTTCCCCTGCACTTGGTGGCGGACTTGTGGTGATCCTATCAGATTGCACGGAGTTTTGGCATATCCAAACACTGTCATCATTAATACATGAATTTTTATGGTGATTGAAGATCTGAAAGTGGACTGTTGTTCATATTTCACCTATGGGATCATTTGACTAAAAGACTGTGAGGACTGTTTATCAACCGCACTGTTAATTTGATGATCATCCACGGGTGATAGTAGGAACTCTTCCGGGAACTTTTTTAGATTGTTCTAGCGCTACTATTATTCCTTTTTTACCTCTTTGTTCATGTTTGCACTCCAAACTGTCATCCCTTCTCCGAGGCCTGGCCCACCATCACCTGGACTCCCCCCCCCCCCATCCAGGTGATGGTGGGCCAGGGCTCAGGGGAGTTTGACATACCTTTGAATGCGCCTGAAATTTGCATATCACTGTCGCTCCATTTGCATATCAGTGCCACCCAAAATATACATATCAATCATGTGTACACTGCACACAGAGCTGGACTGGGCAGGGCAGCATCAGTGACTCACTAGGCTGGGCCAATCTTCAGGTAGGGGCCTGGAGCTGCAGCTCTATTAGCCCCTATGTAAGTCCGGCCCTCACTCAACCGAAAAAGAGCCATTTATGACCAGCCTTACTCAATTTTAAAGCAAAGAAATATGTGTTTTCTTGCAAGACAACCATGTCAAAAGCAGCATGCATTCGGAAAGTATGGCTTTAGATTTTATTTGCTTCTAACTTACTTTTCACTTTGTTTTATTCTTAACATATAGTATATAGAAAATACTACACAGTTGGACTCATAATACAGCATTTCCTGTTTACTTGAGGTTTATTGCTGATAGGTCTCAACACTCAATCCATTTGAGCCATTCCCCTCTCCCTCTCATCTCCTACCCCCCCTCCCCTCCCCCTGTTACAATGTGGATTTGAATGTATAGCGTAACTTATGCTTATTAGTACATTGGCTATTCTGTTTTTTAAATGCAGCATGTCATGAACTACTGTGTAGTATTTTCTTTTTTTTTTTCAATAGTTTTTATTGGTATTTTGAAAAAGATAACAAAGAACTGCGGTCGCAGCAGCTGAACACGTGGTTTGCTACCAGGTTTCTTTGCCAGTCCTGTCCTTCGAATCAGCAGCCTTTCAGGTGGGAGCATCCTTGCCCTTTTTTGGCATTCCTGTCTATATGGTTTATTATATGTCTATAAACACAATTAATCCCTTGTACATTTTAAACGGTGCAATAAGAGGGGTCTGTGCTGTCGCGGCCCCCCTCCCTAGCACGCTGAACAAAAGAAATGTATTTGATGTTCTGTGAATATATGGTTATAATGCATTGTCTTTAATGTACCTTTTTGTCTTAATTATTCTACAGTTGTCCCTCTGAACACCTACCTGTACCCCTGAAGAAGCGGATTACACCGCGAAACATGTAGGGTAATGGGTTAGTTGTACACCCAAGGAAATACATGGGATTACACCGACTGCATCTGGTCCCCATAGTATTCCCTGGTGATCTCAACACATATGTTACAAGAGGTTTTACAACTTGCTGAGAATTGTTTACACTATATATGGTTGATCTAATGTTATATTTGTTGTTCTCCTGTCCTCCCTCTTCGTTTTTTGTATCTTTTGATATGTTAATAAAATAAAAAGATTTTATACTTTTATTGGAGTGGTAATATACCATTACTATTTGTCTGAGACGGTAACCCATAAAGTACCCACATTATTGTACTCCCTGTTTTTCCAAACTGTTTGTAAAATGACAAGTCTTTACTCCTTTAGTAAATCAAACATATTGACTCTAGGCTAGAAAACTCAAGATATTGTTTGTTAAGGTTTCAAATAAAGGTTATATTTAGCAAAACTATGCATGAGTTTATTTTTTTCTGAAATTAACACCTTCCTGATTGAAATTGAATTGACACTGCATACCAGAGAGCCGGTTGAAATGCTCTAACAGAATATGCGAAGTTGTCTTCTGTAGTAATTACTTTCTCATTGTGCAAGCACCATGAGCATACTACCAACATTGCTTCTCAGCTGGAAACTCCCTAGCAGGGATAGGTCGAATGACCCCCTGTTCAGTTCGCACCAGAACTTTCAAACATCGCAAAAATTCGGCACCAAATAATGAACCCCATTGAAGTGTATGGGACCCGAACTGGAAAAATCTAAAGTGCCAATTTTGAAGGCTTATATGCAAGTAATTCGGCATACAATGGTTATGGGGGTCTGAGTACTGCCCTGGGGGATATGTATCAATGAAAAAAACGTCATTTTTAAATAAGCAGTGATTTACTGATGCTTAACCACTTGCCGACCGCCGCACGACTATCTACGTCGGCGGTCAGCCCCTCACAGGCAAACTAACGTAGGGCTACGTTGCTTGCTTGTGAGGGTCTAGGGAGCGAGCGCGCGCCCCCGGAGGCGCGCTCCCGCTCCCGCTCCCGCGTGGTCACGGACCCCCCCGCGCGTGTGACCAGCGGACCCGATGTCCGCCGGCCACTCGGCGATCGGCGGGGGAAAGGGAGAATGTCAGGCAGCTTGTGTAAACAAGCTGCCTGTCATTCTCCTCGCTGCAAAGACACTGATCACATGGATCTACTATTTAGATCCGTTGATCAGTGTCCTTACAGCTGAAGCCACAGCCAATCACAGTAGAAAGCACGCCCC
The DNA here is from genome assembly GCF_965119305.1 of Pelophylax lessonae. Classification (NCBI taxonomy): domain Eukaryota; kingdom Metazoa; phylum Chordata; class Amphibia; order Anura; family Ranidae; genus Pelophylax; species Pelophylax lessonae. Next base: position 504,707,690 of record NC_138770.1, on the reverse strand, counting down.
TAGGGACACACACAGCCCCTCCCTCCCAAATAAAGTTAACCCCTTCACTACCAGTGTATTTTTACAGTAACAGTGCATATATATAGCACTGATTACTGTAGAAATGTCACTGGTAACCCCAAAAGTGTCAAAAATGTCAGTCAAGGGTCCGATCTGTCCGCCGCAATGTCGCAGTACCGCAAAAAAAATCGCAGATCGCCGCCATTACGCGTTAAAAAAAAAAACAACAAAAATGACAAAAATCTTTCCCTTTGTTAGTAAACGCGATAACTTTTGCGCAAACCAATCAAAATACGCTTTTTGCGATTTTTTTTACCAAACATAGGTAGCATAAAACAAATTGGCCGAATATGTTAAAAAATTTTGATTTTTACATTTTTTTTGGGGGGAATTTCATATAAAAAAATGTGAAAAATATTGTTATTTTTGCAAAATTGACGCTCTTTTTTTGTTTATAGTGCGTGATCAAAAAATCGCACAGGTGACCAAATACCACCAAAAGAAAGCTCTGTTTGTGGGAAAAAAAGGACGCCAAATTCGTTTAGGTACAGCGTCGCACGACCGCGCAATTGTCCGTTAAAGTCACGCAGTGCCGAATCGCAAAATACCCCCTGGTCGGAATGGGGGTAAAATCTTCCGGGGCTTAAGTGGTTAAAGTGAAAGCATGAAAATAAGAAATAATAAAAATGAAAAATTCCTTTCAATATAGTGCCTGGGGGGTCCTCTTAGTCTACCTGTAAAGTAGCACATCTGTACTGTGTATTGAAGCTGCTGCAGAAGTAATTACATTTATAAAGCCCAAGCTTTCTTTATTTTGTAAGCAACGGCTTGGGGAGCCAGTCTGTATGATGAGGACACAATGTAGTGCACTGGGAACAAGATTAGAGATTATTTGGATAAATTCTAGTGTCTCTTCCACAGAGTTTGGATAGAAGTAACAGGTGTGGAAAAATTGGTCTTTGTGTGTTGAAGGTGCCTTCACATCGTCACTCTATGGAGGTACACTTGATGAAAAGAAGAATTGCCTTACTGTCAAAAATTTTAATGATAGGCACCTGTCAAACTGGTGCCTAAAAACTGGTCTTTAGGAGTTTGTGGCACCTTCACATTGTAACCCTATAGAGGTACTCTTGATGAAAGCAAGAATTGGCCTTGCTGTCAAAAATGTAAATGATATGCACCCGTCAAACAGGTGTGGAACAATTGGTATTTGAGTGTTAATTGTGCTCATAAAACCTACACCAAAAATAATCTTCCAGATTAAATCAACACCCACAACATTAGGCAGCCTAGAAGTCTTGCAGAGATTCCGCATCCCAAAAACAATTAATCGGTGACATCGGCAACAGAGTCTGTGGACAGATGCGTTCTATTATCAGTAACAAAACCTCCAGCAGCACTGAATGCCCATTTGGAAACCACGCTGGATGCAGGGCAGCCCAGCAGCTCAATTGCATACAGGGCATGTTCTGCCCAGTGGTCTGTTCTCATGACCCAGTAACCCAGTGGATCATCAACTGGAAAGCTCTCCATCTCTGTTTTTGTCACTAGATAATCATCCACAATATTATGCAGACGCTGTCGATGGGATATGGAAGCTGAGAGCCCTGGGCAGCGAGGACTAAAAAAATTGAGAAATGCATCACTTAGGCTGCCCCCTTCTCCACCGCTCCTCTCTTTACCAACAGAAGCCTCAAAACTATGTTTTCCACGACACTGTAACCTACCAGAGTCAGGAAAAGCATTAGATAAAATCCTCTTTAAAGTGTCCTCAAGAGATTTCATCTTCTGCACCCTCTGTGCAGATGGAATGAGTTCTCAGACTTTCCCCTTGTAACGGTGGTCAAGGAGGCTTGCCAACCATTAGTGTTCATTCTCCTTGATGCCATGCATTCTTGGGTCCTTTCGTAGGCTTTCAAGCACAAGGAAGCTCATGCACCACAAGTTTGTGAAGACATGAGAAGCAAACTCCTTGGGGTCACAGAGGATTAGAGTATCTGAAACTGCCTCCTCCCAGCTTCAATGCCTCCAAAACTGCCAGAGTCCTCCTCCTCTTTCCTCTCCTCTTGTGTGTTCTTTGGCATAGGAAGAATGGTGTCTGCATAAAGCTGGCCTTGAGAGGAAAGGAAGTCCTCCTTTTCCTCCCGCTGCTCTGCCTCAAGTGGCCTGTCCATAATGCCACACAGCGTCTGCTCCAACAGGGATTGTGTCACTGATGCATGCATTGTCACGGCTCACTATCCTTGTGGCCTCCTTGAATGGTGACATTATAGTACAGACATCCTTTATCAGCAGCCTTTGGGGTGGAGAAAAAAAGCCAAGCCGGCCTGAGGCTGTCATTGTGCCATACTCACACAGGTACTCATTAATGGCCCTCTGCTGCATGTGCAGCCATTGCAGCATTGCCAAAGTCGAATTCTACCTGATGGGCATGTCACAAATCAGGCAGTTTACGGGTAGTGCAGTTCCCGCTGAATTTCAACCAACCGAGCACTGGCTGTGTATAGCCACTTGAAATGGCTTCAGACTCTTCCGACCTGCTTTAGCAGATCTTCCAACCCTGGGTATCTATTTAGGAAATGCCACCAAATTCCAAATTGAGTGCACCACCAAATTGAGAACATGTGCCAGGCATGGTACATGTGTCAACTTTTCCTGTCCTAGGGCGGACAGGAGGTTTGTGCCATTATTGCACACCACTATTGCTGGCCACAGCTGGCCTGGCGTGGACCACCTCTGGGGCCGCCCCTGCAGAGCTGCAAGAATCTCTGCTCCACTGTGGTTCCTGTCCCCTAGACACACCAACTGAAGCACTGCATGACAACTTTTAGCCTGACTCATTGAATAGCCCCTTGAATGCTTAGGAGTACTTGTGGTTCGTAGGACAATTCAGTAGTGGAGGGCATGAAGGAGGAGGAGGGGGTAGAGCTGACAAATCTTGCATCATCACCACTAGCTGTATGGAGACGTGGCCGCACAACAAGCTGCAGCACTGAGCCCTGTCCTGCATCCTTCTGAATTGCAAGCAGACTTACCCAGTGTGCTGTGAATGAAATATAGTGTCCCTGACCATACTTGCTGGACCACGTGTCAGCAGTAACGTGGACTTTGCGACTGACTGCCTTGCCCAACAATGCCACAACATTGCTTTCCTCGTGATGGTACAGAGCTGGAATGGCCTTATGTGAAAATAAATAGCAACTGGGAACCTGCCATTTTGGTAAAGCTCCTTCTGCAAACTCACAGAAGGGGGTAGAATCCACCAGTTGGAAAGGCAGAAGTTGTAAAGCCAGCATCTTTGACAAGCTTGGATTGAGATGCTGGACATGTGGGTGGCAGTGACTGTATTTTTTTTCCATGGCAACAGATGGGGCAGAGAAATTTTCCGGCTATAGTCTAAAGCTGGTGGTGTGCTACTGGCAGATGTGCTGCAAAGACACAGGACACCCTGTGCTATTCCATCATCCCTGTCAGTGGAGGCTGCTGAGAGGTCATGAGGTATAGCGGGTGTAGACTGAGGTTAATGAGGAGGAGGAACAGAATTGCATCCCTTTAGTGTAGCTTTCAGGTGCTCTTGCCAATGGGCTGAGTGGTGATAGGTTAAAGGCCTTGTCAAGCATGTGGTAACCAAATGGCTGGTGTTTTTGCCCCGCTTGATGTGCTTGAGACAAAGTTTGCAAATTGAAAAAGTGCGATCGGCTGCACATGTGCTAAAAAAGGTGCAGACAACTGATCTGTGGGAAGGGTCTCGGCAGATAACATTTCCACAATGTAATGGAATAGGGTGGCTGCTCTCTGCCTGTACTCTGTACTCTGACTCACCCTCACTTTCCTCCTCTGCTCTATCTGGCCCCCAAGTCATGTCAGTGACCTCATCATCATCATCTCCTCCATCCTTCTTACCACTGGAGATAACATGGCAATACGCTTCGGCTGGGAGAACATTTATTTATTTTATTTATTTCAGGTACTTATATAGCGCTGTCAATTTACGAAGCGCTTGACATGACTGCCAATTTGTGTACCAGTGTTCTCCCCTCTCTTTAGGCTCATGTTCCTACCTTCCTCGACCTCAGAACCAACATCTGAATTAAGTATTGACTGTGCATCGTCAAGGAGCAAGTGGCTGATGCTGTATTCAAATAACTCAGCTGACTTTTTCATGCCTGATGCTGGGACAATGGCAGAAATAGCTGTGGACAAGGAGGCAGATTTAGCCACTCTGGCAGTTACAGTGGACTGGTCACTAGTCTCTGGTTTGGTGACAGAGGATGAGGATGGTTTAGTAAGCCAGTCCTCCACCTCCTCTGAATGCCATGACTGGATAGCACGTGCAACATCACTAAACAGAGGAAATTATGCCCTGCCTAAAGGACTTACCACATCCACCTTTGCCTGTGGATACCTCACAGTGCCATGGGAACGTCTGCCTCTCCTTGTTGACCTCCCAGACATGATGGGAAGGTGTTTATTAACAAAATGTTATAAAGATGTGGAAATATATACATGGAGGTCACTGGATCAATCAATGGAAAGTGGTGTTTGGTGCACTTTAACCTGGGTACTCCCTACCCAGACACACTCTACCAAAACACTACAATATACTACAGTAAAACAGCACTAACACACAAAAATATACTGCGGTAAACATGCACTAACGCACAGAAATATACTGCGGTAAATGTGCACTAAAGCACCGAAATATACTGTATTAAACATGCAGTAACACACTAAAATATACTGTGTTAAACGTGCAGTAATGCACAGAAATATACTGTGTTAAACGTGCAGTAATGCACTGAAATATACTGCGTTAAACGTGCACTAACGCACTGAAATATGCTACTCTAAATGGCATGTAACGCACAGAAATATACTGCATTAAACGTGCACTAATGCATAGGAATATACTGGGTTAAACATGCAGTAATGCACAGATATATACTGTGGTTTACCGTGCAGTAACGCTCAGAAATATACTGTGATAACATTCAGTAAAACACAGAAATATACTGCATTAAACAGCATGTAATACACTGAAATATACTATGGTAAACATGTACTAATGCACATAAATATACTGCCCTAAATGTGCAGTAACACACAGAAAAATACTGCGTTAAACATGCAGTAAGGCACAGAAATATACTGCATTGAACATGCAGTAGCCCACTGAAATATACTGCATAAAACGTGCAATAACGCACAAAAATATACTGCATTAAACGTTCACTAATGCACAGAATTATACTACGTTAAACATGCAGTAACGCACTGAAGTATACTGCGTTACACGTACACACAGAAATATACTGCGTATAATGGCACCTATTGCACTGAAATATACTGCGTTAAATGGCACATAACGCACACAAATATACTGCATTAAACGTGCAATAACGCACAGAAATGTACTGTATTAAACGTGCACTAACTTTAAACTTGACCCCGTTGGTACAAGAAACAAAGCGACAATTGAAATCTTGGGAATGCCTGCCTCTTTCTGTATTAGGTTTCGTGAATTTAATTAAAATGAAATTAATGCCTAAGTTTATTTACCTTCTACGCCACTGTCCATCATGGATTCCGAAGTCTCTTTTTGCTCAGCTAAATACCGTTTTTTCTTCTTTTCTATGGTCCCCTAGCTCTCCGAGATATAGGTTAGCCACGCTTATGAGGCCTGCCTTGCAGTGGGGGATGGCTTTTCCGGATATGCAGAAGTATTATTTGGCCTCTCAGTTGATCACGGTGGCCTGGTGGTTTTCCCTGAACAAGACCAATCCATCCACAATGCTGGAGGCAGCTATAGTTGGATCGCTGGAGGCTTTGCATGTATTGGAGTTTCGGGGATTGCGGGCCCCATATTCATTGACATCTTCAATGTCCACCACGGTTAGGGCATGGAAGGTTGGATTATTCAGGGGGCGGGGTTCTTCCGTATTGGCATCTCCAAATGTGCTGGAAGAATCCTGCTCTACCTCATTTTTTTAAGCTACCGGATCCGATGATTTGGACTAAATACAAGATCAAGTCTCTTTCTCAGGTGGTGGAGGGAGGCTTTTTAAAGCCCTTTGCTCAACTTTCTGAGGAGTTTAGGATTCCATTTATTTATTATTTCTACTACAGGCAATTTGCTCATGCTTTCAGGAGTTAATTTTCAAATTTACCTTTGTAGGTAGAGGAGTCTAAGTTGGAATGTTTGCTTAATTTGGACTGTAATAAAAAGCGCATGTCACGGATTTATGCTCATTTAGTAGCGGACGCATTATCTCTGTTAGATAAATTATGCGCTAAATGGGAGAGGGACGTGCCATGTTTAGGCCCGGAGGACTGGGATAAGATCTGGGATTTACCATTTAAAAGTTTAGTCTCCTTGCGGGACCGACAAGTTCAGTATAAAATAGTGCACAGGGCTTATTTCACTCCAGCTAGATTACAGCGGATGTATCCATCACGCTCCCCTGAATGTTGGAGATGTGGAGACAGTGTGGGGAACTTTGCAAATATTTTCTGGTCATGTCCTAAGATCATTAGTTATTGAGAGAAAGTTTTGGTGGTACTTAATGCTCATACAACAATCTCTATTCCTAGGACCATTGAAATCTGTTTACTGGGTTTGGTGACTGCTTTGTTACGTACCAGTGCTGAAAATGTATTAGTTGGCCTTCTGTGCATAAAACAAAAGAAGACTATTACCTTACACTGGAAGAAAAGGGCTCCACCTACGGTTTCCTTTTGGAAAGGTTTGGTTAATAGTAATTTACCATTGCATAGAGAAACCTATGCACATAGGGGTTGTCTGAGGAAATTTAACAGGATATGGTCAGGGTAGCTGGTCAATTCTGGTAGAGCCACATAGGAGTTTGGTCCCACCTTCTTTAATTCTGGAAGTAGTTAGGCATTGAGTAGGAGTTGGGAAATTCTGTTTGCAGATAATATTAAAAGTATTCTTGTGAGGATTATGCATGGGGGAAGGAAGGAAGGATTTATATATGTATTTTTTGTTGTTGTTACTGTTTGTTGCTACCATTCATGTGTATGTGTATGATATGATTTTATGTATGCATAAAATCAATAAACAAATTAAAAAAAAAAAAGAAAAAATGTGCACTAACACACAGAAATATACTACGTTAAAAGTGCAGTAACGCACTAAAATATAATGTGCTAAACGTGCACTAACGCACAGAAATATACTACGTTAAACGGCACGTAACGCATTGAAATATACTACGTTAAATGGCACTTAATGCACAGAATTATACTGCGTTAAACGTGCAGTAATGCACAGAAATATACTTTGGTAAACGTGCACTAACATACTGAGCTATAATGCCCTGACAAAACAAACAGACACTAAAGTAAAAATGAATGGTCAGGTCACTACACTCACACGTACACTCACAAGTAAAAATGAATGTTTACTACACTCGCACTGACTGAACTATTACTATATTCACACTAAACTGATATTCTAAACTGACAATAGAATCAGAATAGCACACTATAGCAACTCTCTAGTAGCACTGAACAGAGCCCTGTTCTATCTCTTTCCACGCCGATATCACACTGAAAGAATAATTTTATAGTGTGGGGTGGGACTAAGAGCAATGAGCCATGATTGGATAGAGTCATCAATTCTTTCTCCAGTTATGCTTCTGACAGTGCTCTGTGCCCTGATTGGGCAAAGCTTTAATTTCTTCAGCCAATTAGGGCTTCCAATGCACTGTGTGGTGGTGCAGTGCAGTGTGGTCATTTGGCAGGTCGAAAAATGGTTGATAATTTGGGTGCTCATCGAACGAGTGAACAGCCAATGTTCGGCCCAAACTCATGCTCCCTAAGATAGAAGTCATTGGAGGAGACAAGAATCATAGAAGGACAAAGCAGCAAGATGGAACAGCTACAGTATAAAATAAAGAGGAAAAAAAAAACAAAAAATGTAGCGTACAGACCCCTGACAGGTCCCTCTATCTGTCCCAAGTTCTATTCCTGAGTGGGCGCTAGCAGCCAGGCATGAGGTAGCTTCCCAGTATCTCTACCTATGAACCAAGCAGGAAGTGCCTTTCTGGATTTATTGCTTGAAGAACTTGGGTTGGGTATGGGGTAAGCCCTAGAATACTCCAAATTTAGTGAAAAATGTAATGGAGGATACTCTCTAACTTTGGCTTCTCATGGTGAAACCACTCTTGAGGCTAGTGATGAGTGAACTACAGCTCATGGGATTCCAATGCAAGAGCAAACCTGAGCCAGCAAATCTGGAGCAGTCTCTCCAAGAGTTAACAAGGACAGTCTTTCTATCTTTCAGGCTTGTACTTACTGTGACCTGGGTACTTGAATGCTTTCCTGCAGTGCCACACAGCTTTAGTACTGCAAGCCTCCATGTCAAATCCTCTGTGGACTTCCTTCAAATTGCTCATGGCAACTTTAGACATGGATCCCTCAAATCTCCTACAGCTGGGACCCCAATGGCCTCCTCCAAACTTCAGCTAGGTGACTCAGAGTGCCCCAGCCCTCATGCTGGGTCTTCTCCACCGGGACAAAGACTCTGCTTTTCTAGGTCCCAGCCTATTTATACATAACTCAGCCCCCTACTGGCCATTCTTCCTACCAGGGATTGGCTGAGGCTGTATGAATATGCAAGTTGAGGATCTGTCTCTTCCAACCTACTAAATTCTGGAACTCACCAAAAACCAGGGGGAAGCAGTCAAACCTGCAACCAGCTGAGCCTAAAACAGCCAAAAGCAATCAAACTTCTCTCAGTGGCTACAGAGGGGCCAAAAATCTGATTTGCTTCAAAACTACTAGCAACTTAACCAGGAGGGTGCTACATATACCTTTCAAGGGGGCTTAAAAAGTAAATGTTTTTGTGTATACTCATTATAGGTAAGGTAACTTTAAAAAGACAGATTTGGCATTACTCTGTAAATAATATTATGTTATAAATACTGTAGTAGGTAGAAAACAGTAAACAATTAGGTAAACAAGTAAACAAGATTTAAGACCCTCTGTTACGTGAGCAGAAAAGTACAACAGAAATGCAAGACTTGATGACTTCTGCTTATTGCTACACAGAAGAATCCAGTTGTCCACCTTTCATTCAGCCTGGAAAATCACTTTGAATATATATATGTATATACTTTTAAATATTACAGTTAGAGGTTTACTCAAATTCTTATCCATTTTCACATTTCCGAGCTCCAGTCATAACTCAATATGCTTTTGATGTCAAAACATATGTTTATGTCAATCGATAAATCAAGTTATCAACCTATAGAAAGTGCTGCATTAATAATTAGCACACTTATGACAATTCTATAGTATTTTTCAAATATGATGCTGTTTATCATTATTATTCAGCTTGTTTTGTAGCTTTCACTGTATTTACTCTAACCTTGTGTTTTCAGAAAAATGAATGAGACTGTATTGATAATCACTCTATATTTGTGAAAAGAAAATTATTCATGGCATGTTTGATTTAAAATGCAATGTTTTTTGTATAGATTTCAAATGATTGCAGTTTGAATCTGCACAAAGAAAGCCCCCAGGAGCATTGAAAGAAAGTATTTGTTGTGGCTCCAATGGAGAAAAAATTGCTGGTTAGATTTAAAGCCTTTTGTGAAGGAATATGAGTTCTCTCAAGCTATACTGAAGAGTATTTGGTTTTATGATGGCACACAAGCCTAAATAATAAATTATGGAAGAGCCGCAGAAATAAAATATGGCTGACTGTTTTTATGTCTTCCACCTAGAGAATTTAGCTCAACGCCTGTTTTGCAAAGTGTAAAATAAAAAAAAAGACTTCAAGAAACAATATTTATGCATTGCAATGGTTCCCTTTGCTTAGTATTTTCAACATATATATTTGCACAGTTAATTTTTAAAAACAAGAAAATAAACATTTTTTTATTTGACAATTACCTAAAAAATGTTAAGTGCTTGCTATTCAACCTGGCCTGCAGAAGGCCTTACCTTATGATTTCAAAAGTACTGTTATATAAAAAGAGATGTATGATATAGGGCCCTTATGATTACTTCACAAGGGATCAAAATTGCAGTAGTGCAGAGCAAACTGCAACACTGCAGAAATATAACTTTTAAATTCGTAGAAAGTCATCAGTTTTGAACCTATTTATTTAAATCTCATATTCCTGGGCAGAATTACAGAAGGTCAGAGCTTTTAACACTGTTGAGTCTGGACACAGCAGATAATTATTTCATATTCTGTGCCCTGAGTGAATTTTGTATTGCATAGTCATAATAATGCAGGCACTAACAGATGGCAGTAAAATGTTCATTTTAATTGGGGACTGTTGCTTGTCCAAGTGCTATATTGTTGATGACAGATTTCCTTCACCAACAAAATGGCATTAAGGGGGTGGCAAACAGAGGAATACACAGCTAAAATACAATTCTGTACATTTTTTAATACAAAAAACGTAATTCTCTTCAGTCTGTTTTTTCCCTTTGATTTTCTCCTTTGCAGTCAAAGCAATACAACTTTGTCAAGACTCTTAATGGATAAGGAAAAATAGATCATTAATGAGTCAATTTCTGTACTCTATCTTCTAATGCTCCAACTAATAGAATCACAGCATTGTGCTTGCCTCTCAACTCAAACTTTACTGGAGGGGGATTATGGGAGGCAAGCAAAAGTCAGACTGAAAACTGTTTTGATTGAACCTTTTTTCATTTTAAATATTGAAAAGTAAATGTTCTGCCTAGATGCAGACACCACAAAAAGCCTCCATTTACCATTAATAATCAGAGAAGCCTCTATGTCTTTCTTAGATTTTGTCTAAAGTATTTTGGATAGAGTAAAGGGAGGCTTGTAGCCCCTGTCAGGTAGTTTATTATTTATTAATATTATTTTTTTGTTAGCTGTTCCCTAACAGAAATTTATTTTCACTTACCCATAGCTAAAACAAGAAGTGAGAGGAAATATCTCCAACGTGAGGAATCCCTGGTTTTCACCAGGGTCACCAGCACTAGTTTTCCCATTAGAAGATATCCCCTCTATTACTGTTCTGGGGACAACCCAAAATGTAGGATTTTTGCTCACTTTCACTTTTGGAGATTACTGATGTGTCAGTTCACCATTAGACTTTGCTTGCAATATTTGTAGATTTTTAGGAGTTTAGAGGCTTGTGAGTGTTTTGTTTAGTAAAAGTATAGCAAGAAACAGGGGTGCCTTAAATTTTTCCCTGAGCATTGGAATCACAGTTGATAGAGCTTAGGTATGAGCTTAGGGAAAGTAAGGTCGCATCTGAGCAAAATAAAGGGTAACTCAACTTTCGTGGAAAAAAATATTTAAAGTGAAAAAAATATATATAATATAAACATAATATTATATCATATACAGTGAAACCTTGAGACCATGGTCTACTCTATGTGGACAACTTTACCCCGGATGCCTGCATACTTAGATGTGCCTGTTTTAATCATCAACCATGGGAGTTGCTAAATGGTATACCTTTCAATAAATGCAACCATATTACTACACTAAAGCTGGATACACACTATAAGATTTTCTTTAGATTTTTTCCTTCAGACTTACCAAAACCATATAATATGAGGTCAGACCTAAAAACTTTTAATTTGTATGCAATCAGGCATGCCCTTGTACTACATAGTTGAAGGTAAATCTAAAGGAAGTCTACCAACAAAAGTTGTATTGTGTTTATCCAGCTTAAAGCTGGATACACACTATCCAACTTTTGTGGTTAGATTTCCTTCAGATTTCCCTTTTCTATGTAGTGCAAGGGCCTGCCAGATTTCATACAAATTGAAAGTGTTTAGGTCTGACCTCATATTATATGGTTTTGGTAAGTCTAAAGGAAAAAGTCTTCAGAAAATCTTATTGTGTGTATGGCCCATTAGAGATGCCTCTCTTCTCTTTTAGCTCCTGCTGGATTTTGTTTCTAATCCCCTTGTGGAGGCTGCCATTTGTGGATGGACATTTTATGGTTAAACAACCTATCATAATTGCTATAATCTTTTTATTTGGACTATAAACTTAAGGATTTATGAATAAATGGTTGTGGAACGAATCATCTGAGTTTCCATTATTTCTCATGGGGAATTTCACTTTGATATATGAGTGCTTTGGATTATAAGCATGTTTCCGGAACTAATTATGCTCGCAAACCAGGGTTTTACTGTATATTATATATAATATATGATATCATATATCATTTATATCATATATCATATATTATATATATATGATATATCACATATTTTATATAATATAAAATACAGCACATTTATTCGCAGCAAAACCCATATTGCATTATATGAATATTAAAAATGATCTTTCCTTTTCAAGCTGCAGCACTGTAATTTTCTGTAAAATGCATTGCAATATGGCAACCTGGAGGCGTTGTATATGCAGATCGTGTATGGAACAACCCCCAGAAATGTAATTTCCTGCTTGTATGATTGACCCAATGGTTTTTCCAGAAATCTGCACTAAGATAAAAATCAGATTTTGGGCAGATTTTAGTTTTTGTGAGATATTCCCAAAGGGTTAACTAACCACTTTGGCTCTGCAAAGTTTACCCCCCTTCATGACCAGGCCATTTTTTTAAAACGTCACTGCGTTAACTAAATTGACAATTGAGTGGTCATGCGAGGCTGTACCCAAACAAAATAGTAGTCCTTTTTTTCCCCACAAATAGATCTTTCTTTTGGTGGTATTTGATCACCTCTGCAGTTTTTTTTTTTTTTTTTTGCACTATAAACAAAAAAAGACCTACAATTTTGAAAAAAAAAAAAATCTATATTTTTTACTTTCTGCTAAAAAACATACCCAATAAAAACATGTAAAAAATCTAATTTCTTCATCAGTTTAGGTCAGTATGTGTTCTGCCTACATATTTTTGGTAAAAAAAATCCTAATAAGCGTATATTGGTTGGTTTGCTATTTTTACTATTTATGGCAGCGATTAGCAGCTCCCAAACGATCCGTAGGACCCGCTGATTGGCTCCCGCTGTGTCCAATCACAGTGGGAGCGGGTCGCCAGTGGCACACGCACGAGCCCCAGACCGGGAAGTGTCAGATCATGTACTCGGTATAAGATCTGGCACAGAACGGCCACCTTGCTTCAGTATAAGTGCATGGGGCAGTCATCAAGCATTTAAGGGATGCAGACCCTGTCACTTTCCTCATTAGAGCCCTGTAAGTGCAGCAGCTGTTCATGAATGAAAGTCACTCCCATTCACATTCACTTTGATATGGACACAGAGAAACAAACAGCTATTTCTTCAGAATAACAAAACATAAGAATCTCCAACAAAGTTTGTTAAAATCCTTGCAATGTACATAGATCCCCCAGATGGGAATATTTTTATTTCAATGAAAGTGGAATTACTCTTTAACGAATATGTCAAATAATTTTCTCATCTAATTTTCGTCCAATAAAAGCTCTGCGCTCCTTTTTCTAATCAAATACACATTCTCGCACAAAAAATATTACATTCAAATAAAGCTGCACTCCACCTTCAGAGACCTATACACAAATGTTGCTCATAGAGCATGCATGTTAGACTCCTTAAAGAGGAAGTAAACTTCCATCTTTAAGTTTTACCTATAGGTAGTGTAAATATCTCCTAAACATGCACCGTTTAGGAGATATTTACTGAGCTAGCAGCCAGTTACGTCACTGGCGCATGCACTCTGAAGAAACGGCCACCTGTACTGTTTCTTCAAAGCAGTGTGCTGTGACTCGCGACTACCATGCGCATACGCGGGAGTGACGTCATCGCTACTCCAGCCAGTCACAGAGTGGGAGCCATGAACCCGGAAGGAAGACCGGGCTAGAGATTGACGTTTCCTTCAGCAATGGCATCACATTCAACCAAATAGTGTACACATTAATCAAATTACTACACCAAGCTGCACACAAAATAATTCAATAAATGTGCATGTGAATAAACAAATGGATGTCTTAAAAATATCCAAAAACATAAATTAGATATAAGAAGTGAAAGTTCATAAAGTCCTAGAATGTGTTCAAAGTTAATTTTGTGACAACATGTGTTCCTGGATGGGATCCTTTCAGTGTTCAAGGTCCCGTGAGATCAGCAATAAACTTGTGACTCCCGTGAATTACACAGATCACCTTGAAATCCACCACCAATGTGAACAACCACTCCCATCGGTTGGTCACTTACCAGAAATTGTTGCCCCCCATTCTCATCGTGTGGGCAAATGCATTTTTAGGGTTTCAATATCAGCAGTTCCCTCTGGGTTAATGAGCAATCTTTGAGTATCCTCCTCCACACGACTACAATGTAGTCATATAAGAAAAGAGAAACCTCTACTCATGTAATACCGTTTAAGAAAGATATTTAAACATAGAAAACCCTTCTTCCATTGCACTTACAATGTTGATATAAAAAAGCACATTGGTGTAATTTAGGGGGATGCGGAGCGCTCCTCCGGTCCTTACCACCTCCACCCTGCTACAGAGACTTCGGATACCATCCTCCGCTTCTCCGATTGACAGTCCGATTTGCTGTGTAGCCACGCCCCAACGCATTTCTTCACTTCCGACTTTGTCACTGGGGGTGGCTACACAGCCCGGCAGACTGGCTTATCAAGCTACAAGAAACATCAATTCCACCCCTTCAATGCTCTCTGGATGGCAATAGGTAAATATGGACGTTGCTGCTTTTCCTCTGTGTACTAAGCTGCAGTCACCCGTCTGTTCAATTAACCTATTAGATACCGGAACTGAATGAAAATCGTCCACATATCTCACAATTGCTTTGTGTCTATTTAATCTATGGGCGTTTGATGTTACTTATTGCAACAAAACATTTCACAGTATAATATACTTAGATTTTACATATTAATAAAAACAATAATAAAATCCATCTATACTCAGATAGTAAACTCGAATGTAGTATTTCAAATATTCCCTCTATAGTTCAACTATCACATTGATCCTTACTTGTACACTCCCACTATACAGCAGTATGATAGATATATAACTTTTTATATTTCTGAACTACAACTGCAATATTAAGATATAATAAAAAACGAATTTGCCTCAACACTACTAGCAACCTAACCAGGAGGGTGCTACATATACCTTTCAAGGGGGCTTGAAAAGTCAACGTTTTTTGGCCTCTCCGTAGCCACTGAGAGAAGTTTGATTGCTTTTGGCTGTTTTGGGCTCAGCTGGTTGCAGGATGAGCTGCTTCCCCCTGGTTTTTGGTGAGTTCCAGAATTTAATAGGTTGGAAGAGACAGATCCTCAACTTGCATATTCCTACAGCCTCAGCCAATCCCTGGTAGGAAGAATGACCAGTGGGGGGCTGAGTTATGCATAAATAGGCTGGGGATTATCCTTATTCTTCTGGATTTTTGGCAGGGTATAGAGGACAGGTATCCTAATGTGTGTGGGTAATAGATAGTCATAAAGATCCCATGTAATTGTCCCATCCCTGAGCGCATGTTTCAAAATATCCTCTAATTTTTATATAGTGCTTATTTCGTTTTTTCAGTGGTATGATATAGTGGTGAAAATTATGAGTGCACCCCTAGTTTTGACTGTGGTATCTTATGTGCCCCCCCTATATATTGTTCCTAGAGTCGCCACTGATCACACACCAGACAGCAATAGCTAACTTTACTATTAAACTTAAGACACTGGGGTTGATATACTAAAACTGGAGAGTGCAAAATCTAGTGCAGCTCTACATAGAAACCAATTTGCTTCCATTTTTTTTTGCCAAAGCTTAAAGTGGTTGTTAAGGCAGAAGGTTTTTTTTAATCCTTATGCATTCTATG
Source organism: Pelophylax lessonae (assembly GCF_965119305.1). Lineage (NCBI taxonomy): Eukaryota > Metazoa > Chordata > Amphibia > Anura > Ranidae > Pelophylax > Pelophylax lessonae. Next base: position 504,691,895 of record NC_138770.1, on the reverse strand, counting down.
CATTAAGATAAAAAACCTTCAGTGTGCGGCTGCCCCTCTCAGCCCCCCTAATACTTACCTGAGCACCATCTCTTTTCAGTGATCTGCACGAGTGCCTCTGCCGTCCAGGACACTCCCTCTTGATTGGCTGAGACACAGTTGTGCCATTGGCTCCCGCTGCTGTCAATCAAAATCAGTTAGTCAGTGAGGAGAGAGAGGGGGTGGGGTTAAACCACAGCTCTGTGTCTAAACAGACACACAGAGCTGCTGCTTGGCTCAGATGCCTTAATAGCAAGCTGCTTGCTGTGGGGACACTTGACAGGTGGGAGAGGCCAGGACTGCCGGCGAGGGACCCGAGAAGAGGAGGATCTGGGCCACTCTGTGCAAAACCACTGCACAAAAGAGGTAAGTGTACCATGTTTGCTATTTTTAAAGAAAACAAACGAGACTTTGAAATCACTTTAATTGTACAAGCTGAAGGTAGAAGTTGATTGGCTACCATGCACAGCTGCACCAGTTTTTCTCATTTTTCAGTGTTAGTAATTCAACCCCACTGTGATTTGTATCCATGATCCTTAAGGCCCCTTTCACACATACGGTCCGTTCAGTTCATCAGTTCAGTCACGTCAAATGTATCAGTTTTTCATCCGTTTTTCATCCGTTTTTAATCCGTTATTCGTCAGTTGTTATCCGTTTTTCGTCAGTTGTTATCCGTTTTTCATCCGTTTTTCATCCGTTTTTCATCAGTTGTTATCCGTTTTTCATCCGTTTTCATCCGTTTTTCATCCGTTGTCGTCCGTTTTTCATCCGTTGTCATCCGGTGTCATCAGTTGACATCAGTTTTTCATCCGTTGTTATCAGTTGACATCCGTTTTTCATCCGTTGTCATCCGTTTTTCGTCCGATCCGTTTTTTTGACGGATGAAAAATAGGGCATTCATCCGTTCAAAAAAACGGACATTGACGGAAGTGGATGAAAACGGATGTTAACTGATGATCATCAGTTGTCATCCGTTTTTACATAGAGATGCATTGATGTCCGTTTTCCATCCGTCAACGGATGGATGAAAAACGGACAAACGGACAGCATGTGTGAAAGGGGCCTTACACATTTTAACTCCAGCACCTTTGTGGTATGTTATCCAAATCTTGCTGTAGAAATGTCCTAAGATATATCTCATGTAAAAATTCCTTAATTTTTCAGCCATCTAATTTTGAGACCTATAAAGCAAAAAGGTGCCATCTATAACATCCATTCAAAAATGTCTTACTTCAAAAGAAAAAACAAACAACGTTTTTGTAGACTACTGCAGCACTATGCTCAATACTATTGCACGTGAAAGTTTATGTGTATGGCCAATTCTTAAAATGATTCCCTAGTTTATGGTGTGATTTGAAGGTTGTTACCAGTACTAGATTTGATTAAGGTGTTGCAAGCAACAGCAGATCTAAATATTATTTGTAATTATTACTACATGTACAGATTATATATGGATACAGTATATACTGTAAATATAACTATTGTATACTGTATGCTCACAAATGAAATAGAACTGATAAGCCTGAAACATGCGTTATCTAAATGTAAATACCTGTTCTATTTTTTTTTACAAGAGCATTTACAAATAATTTTATGAAGAAGAGACACATTATTGGTAAGAATCATATAATTTGGATTTCTGCTGTGTTTGGTTTTGAATTTCTTATATAGCATTTTGCAGAAAGTTGAATATTCATATATTACACAAGACATGTTTACCTGTTTACGTGAACCAGTTATTGTATGCAATATAATTTCTTGCTTGCTGCTTTAAATACAGTTTTACAAAGTTAAAATTCAGAACAAAAAGCTAGCTATAGGCCAGGTGACTGCATTATCTGAAGTGTGTTTCTCCACTTCCTCAGGAAAAAAAAGATAGAAAGCAATCAAAACTGATACTGAAATGTAGTTTCTTTTTCTCAGAGCTGTATTCTCCATTACTCTGTCATATACAAACTCCCCTCGCAAAAGTGAACAGCCTATTTGCCTTTAGCAAACCAACCCCATTATGTCAAATCCTATTTACGGCTGTATGGCTCTTCTTTACAGTAAATCATAACTTATAAAAATGTTTCTGGTTAATTACACTAATTATTTCTCACTCTGCTAAAACAACGCTTTTACACGAAGCAATACACACTAGCCAATTATCCAGTTTCTCACAGTTTCTCATTTGAAAGGTCAAAGTTCCATGTTTCTTTACTAGAAATAGCAGATGGAATTTTTTTGTAGATTGTTCATATTATTTTATTTTTATTGTTTTTTTATTTATGTCATGATGCATGTCATATTAGGTGATTGGGGATATAAAGCTTATAATGTAAATGATTTTGTTGATGAGTACTAGAAGTTGACCATATGGGAATTGAAAAACACATACACATAATTTCATATTATATATAAACGTTCCTCTGTGCATAAAAACAATTCAAACAACAAGAACAGTTAAAGAATCAAAATAGTAATACATTTACAATTATTGTATCTTTCAAAGTAGAAATTGTAGAAAATGTGTGCCAGCAAGAGCGTTTGTGTAGGCCAAGCTTGTATAAAAAAGTAAATCATTTACATAAAAGTTATATCCTGGTAACTCCTCATGTGACCCTACACAAGTACACATCTGTGCAGACCAGTAGTTATAGCCCCGTTCTAGCGGTTTTATGCTAAAGGAGTACAATCAAAGAAAATACCTCTGGGAGGAGCTAAGCTTTCTCATGCAGCATCATCCCGACCATGGAGTCTGGATCCACCTCCTTCTGTATGACTGACATGGGCTCCTGGCTGTCAGCTCGCTTCAGAGACAACAGTGCTTTAGCTCTTCTCACACTCCTCCCTCCTTCTTCGCCTTCTGTCCATGCTGTTCTTCGAGTTTCTGCACACACAACCAGCTCCTCTCACCCTCCTCCCTCCCTTCTATCCAGTTCTCAGTCCCAGATTCACACACATGCAGCTGCTTTCTCTCTACTCCCACCCAGGCTGAGCTCTCACTCTGTCAGTGACACAAAGAAGCAGAAGAACTTCCACAGCAAGTGGGGTGCCTTGCCGGAGCTCTGTGCTCTAGCTCCTCCCAGGCGAGCGCCGTACATGTACAGGACTTTGCCTGGGAGAGCCGACCTGCCGCCATACATCTGCGGCGGCAGGTCGGCAAGTGGTTAATTAGACAGAACACCTTTGGGATGAATTAGAGAGGAGACTGCAAGCCAGGCCTTCTAGTTCAACATCAGTGCCTGACCTCACAAGTGAGCTTTTGGAAAAATGGTCAAACGCGCGCTCACCCCCTAGAGTCTCCTGAGCAAGCGACATAGTACTACATCGGTTTGCCAAGGAGTGGCCGCCTGCCGCAGTAAATCTGCGGTGGGCGGTCGTAAAGTGTTTAAGTAATGTGTAAGTAATGTGTTCCACCACCTAGTATAAGGGGGGCCACTCACCAGATAGCTTTGAGCCACCAGGACCCTCCCCGCTTTAATGCTTAATCCTAAGCTTGGTGTATACTTGGCATCCACTTCCTTTGAACTTATATCCAATGCCACCAGCACGATAAACCTAAAATGAGAGAACAATAGCACAATAATTGAGCAGTACATTTATTAAAAAGAAAGGTTATTACAAGATATATGCCGGTACACTCACGTTTCTATGTGCCATGAAGGGGCACCCACTATGTAGAGCCTGGTTAGTATACAATCCTTACAGCTGCTCGTCTCTCAGAGCCAGTGTGCGTTCCACCTGAGCCGGATGTGATGTCAGTAAAGGACCCGGATGTTCCACCACTAGTCAGACCTCAATGCATTGATAATCACTGGTATAAATTGAACACAGGGGCACCGTTTTGTTTATGTTTAATGTTGAATGTTTGTAACATCAGGAATATACAATATGTATAGTGCTACGTTCCGGTAGTGGTAATGTTCCGTACCCAGAACAAATTGAGTTGGGTTGAGCACTCTCCTGCCATTCAGAGGAAAACTTGTATTTTATCAATGAATACAGAGCTTCTTCTGATTGGCTAAGGTGAAGACTGTGATGTTATCCGCCCACGACATCTGCCACTCACATTCACCATTTGCTGGCTCAGCTCCTAAATATGCAGTATAGGAAAACAGAAACTCTGGATAGCTGCCCTCCAATAGCCAACTTTAATTTATAAAAAGGCCTTACAAATACAGCAATCGCAGGGAAAGTAGGGACAAAAACATTTGATGCATTTCACGCTAAACTAGTGCTTACTTTTTACACATCCATAGCACATTTTTATGTACTGGTTCAGTGTGAACTGCATCAACATTTTTTTCCCCTACTTTTACTATATTTGCGGGTTTCTTAGCTCTGGTTCACATTAGGATGTGTTGCGGGAAACCTGCGATCCGTGCGCATTTCCCATGCCACGTTCAAAGCACACTGCCCTTGCGTTCTGCAGCCGATGTCAGTGCGATGTTAGCGACACCCTAAATGCAGGTCAGAAATGCAGTGTGTTTGCCTGAACTGGATCACATGAAACAAAAGAACCATGCAATCCAATTGCAGCCTGTTTCTAAACATAGCATTACTTAGGTTTGATGTCATGGGATTTGACCCCATTCAAAATAAATGGGCTCAAATCACACCGCATTGAATCGCATGCAAATTGTACAGCAATGTGGTGTGCATTCCTGTGTGATTCATAGGCAATTCATAGTGTGAAGGCTTTAGTGTGTCTACAAAAGTATAGCCTAACAAAACTCGGATTACTGCCACCCATATTCCTGTCTTTTTAACATGGTGACAGTAAGCTGACTTCTATACTGCACACAAACAATAATCTTACAATCTTATAATCAGGAGTGGGTGACTGTGGACAAAGGGAAGGAAAATGTATTACTTTCTTCAGCTCTGTGTACAGTATACAAAGGAGCATGGGGGGGGGGGGGGGGCTCATGTCCATAATGGGGATCATATGGACACAGCCCCAAATGATCCACTATGGCTCAAAAGTTATTTGGTCAAGAAACATTTAGACAGAATAAAGGTGGATAAAGCACCTAGTCCAGATGGATAGGTTGATAAAAGACCACATAGATGAATTCTTGCTGGAGAAAAATATTTTAAGTAACAGACAGCATGGATTCATGAAACAGAAGTTGTCATACAAACCTGATTTCTTTTTATAAGGAGGTAAGTAAAATCTTGGACAGAGGGGTGGATGTGGATGTAGTATACTTGGATTTTGCAAAAGCGCTTGACACAGTTCCCCACACACGACTAATATGTATGGTAAAGTCTACTGGCTTGGAAAGATTAGTTTGTATATGGATAGAAAACTGGCTAAAAGGCAGAATTCAGAGAGTAGTGGTTAATGATTCTTACTCTGAATGGTCTAAGGTTATTAGTGGTGTACCCCAGTGATGTATTTAGATTTTGTGCTGCCCTAAGCCTGATTAAACTCGTGCACCCCCTAATTTAAATATGACCCACCCCTTCCTGTCACGGCCACACCCCTTCCTGTTTAAGACCCCCTCGTTCACCTGAAAACCACACCCCTTCCTCTTTAGGCTTCACCAACGCAGCGGCTGGTGTGAATGGACCCTAAACTGTGTTGAGAGGCTTTTGCTTGCTTCAAGTAGGTTTTCCATACCTATGCAAGTATATTGGAATGCAAAATCTGCATTAAGCAAAGGTGAATGCAGGTCAGAAGGAGGTCAAGTGCACCTGTCAATGAATTCTGAATAATCACTGAAACATCTCAAGCAAATGTCAGAACAAATGCCAGTGCTAAGTGATAACAAAAGCACTTCCAGTGGGGGAAGTGCTCATATTCACCTGCTAAAGTACCCCTAAATGACATCACATTGGGCCAGCAGATAGGGTTGGGCTAAATTCATATTTGTGGATTATTGGACATACAATGCTGATCTGACAACACGGGTACCGCTCTTGGCTGTCAGTGCCACTTATCCCAGGAGGAATACTGGGGATGGGGACCTGCCCAACTACAGTTCTATTTGAAGGTGGTCATGTGACATTCACAAACCAGTTTAATAGACAAAGCATTAGGACTCAATCAGGCCAAAAATTACCCCAAAATATGTCAACACACAGACTGAAAGATCTTTTACCTGTGTATGTTTAAAGACAATACATTTTGCTAAATAAAACATTATTAACTATCATTAAGATGTTCCTATAGAGAAAAACCTAAAACAAGTCAGCAGGATGCAAAAATCATGAGCAAAAAATATGTTCCAGTTATATTTCTCATCCAGAAGACTACAAATGCCCGGTATGACGCGGAGGAGGGTAGGCGGAGCGTTAGGCTGCTAAGACCTGGTGCCAGTGCCACACTTACTAATATTGTCAGGCACCAGTTGTATTAAGTGTGGCCGCCGGTCTGTCCAAACGGCAGGCCAGCCATCGGCCTCCGGCCAGTATTATCATACTGGCAGCAGTGTGGCCGCTTTATGCGGGTGCCAGACCGATTTGTCTCCTAGGCCCTACCACCAGTCCAGGCCAAAATACTGGACAGTGGGGACTCTTTTCATGCAGGAGTCGGGAGGAGGCTGCTTTTTTCATGCAGGGGCAGCTTTTTTGTTGCCCCCCCTACAAAGTGCCGCCCTAGGCCTGGGCCTTGTTGGCCTAGGCCAAGATACAACGTTGGTGTACCCCAAGGTTCAGTGTTGCGACCCTTACTTTTTAATATCTTTATAAATGATATAGGGTCTGGGATTAAAAGTACCATTTCGGTCTTTGCAGATTACACCAAGCTATGCAGTGGAATAGCAGTGGCCTTACGGGATGTCTCCAACTTACATGCCGACCTTAATGCACTATTTAATTGGGCAACTATGTGGCCACTGATGTTTAATGTTGATTAATGTAAAGTTATGTGCTTGGGGGCTAAGATCATGCATGCATCATACATACTAGGGGGAGTAAAACTGGGGGAATCCATAGTGGGGAAGGATTTGGGGGTTTTGGTAGATCACAAACTTAATAATAACATGCAATGCAAAGCTGCGGTTTACAAAGCGAGCAAAATGTTTTTTTTTGTATTAGGAGAGGTATGGACTCCAGAGAGAAAGAGATAATTTTGCCTCTGTACAAATCATTAGTAATACCTCATCTCGAATATGCAGTTTATTTTTGGGCATCAGTTCTTAAAATTATATCAGGGAACTGAAGAAAGTGCAGAGTAGGGCAACCAAACTGATAAGAGGCATGGGGGAGCTCAGATATGAGGAAAGATTATAGGAACTAAATGTATTCTCTTTTAAAAAGAGGAGATTAGGGGGAGCTATGATCAACATGTACAAATACATAAGGAGTCCATATAGTGAACTTGGTGTTGAGTTATTCACTTTAAGGCCATCACAGAGGACAAGGGGGCACTCTTTATGTCTGAAGGAAAAGAGATTTAATCTCCAAATACGGAAAGGTTTCTTCACAGTAAGAGCTGTGAAATTCTGGAATAGACTCCCTAAAAAGGTGGTTCTGGCCAGCTCAGTAGATTGCTTTAAAAAAGGCCTGAATTCTTTCCTAAATGTACATTATATAACTGGGTACTAACATTTATAGGTAAAGTTGATCCAGGGAATATCTGATTGCCTCTTAGGGGATCAGGAAGGAACCTTTTCCCCTGTTGTAACAAATGGGATCATGCTTTCCTGGGGTTTTTGGCCTTTCTCTGGATCAGCTGTGGGTATAGGATTGTGTATATGGGATTGTATATATATATATATATATATATATATATATATATATATATATATATATATATATATATATATATATATATATATATATTTTTTTTTTTTTTTTTTTTTTAATTGGCTGAACTGGATGGACTTTTTTTTTTTTTTTAACCTGAATAACTATTTATGTAACTTTGTAAAAACCTTTTCCTGTTCTTTCCTCCCTCACCTCAATCACTGTAACAGCCGCATTGCATGCAGCTTGAGTGCAGTCTTCTGCCTGCATCAGAGCTGCTCTGGTATAGGGGTCAGCAGAGCAGTGTATTGGAGGTACATAGAGCACAGTACGTGGGGGCAGGAGGGCACCTTACATGGTGGCAGCAGGGCACAGCAATACACATCACATGGAAGGCACAGCAAAACATTTAACATGCAACAGAAATTAGTCTACATGGAAGGTACATAAATGCAGGCTACATGGAAGGTACAGGATTGCAGGCTACATGGAAGGTACAGAATTGCACGTTAGATGGAAGGTACAGAAATTAGGATACATGAAAGGTACAGAAATCAGGCTACATGGAAGGTACAGAAATGCTGGCTACATGGAAAGTACAGAAATGCAGGTTTCATGGAAGGTACAGAAATGCAGGCTACATGGAAGGTACAGAAATGCATGCTACATGGAAGGTACAGAAATGCAGGCTACATGGAAGGTACAGAAATGCATGCTACATGGAAGGTACAGAAATGCATGCTACATGGAAGGTACGGAAATGCATGCTACATGGAAGGTACGGAAATGCATGCTACATGGAAGGTACAGAAATTCATGCTACATAGAAGGTATAGGAATGCAGGCTACACATAAGGTACATTAATGCAGGCTATGTTAAAGGTACAAAAATGTTACATTGAAAGTATAGAAATGCATGTTACATGGAAAGTGCAGAAATACATTCCACATGGATTGCCAAATTGGGAAAAAATAAACATTCTTTAGGGTATTTTATCTTCTGAACAAATGTTCTGTTATTATAAGCAGGGGTAAATACCACATTATGGCCATTAGATGAAGCTGTGGATCATAGGAAATGCATACATTCTTGTAACAAGAAATATAATGTAAAAATTCTAGGGAATGGTAAAGGTAATTAGCAAAACAAATTAACATTTTTTTTTAAATATACCCCTTGGTGTCATCTCTTTAAAGCGGTAGTATACTCCGCCAATAAACTTTTACCTACGGGTAAGCCTACGATAAGGCTTACCTATAGGTAAAATGAATATCTCCTAAACCTGCACGGTTTAGGAGATATTCGACCTGCATGCAGCCGCTGACACCAACAGTGCATGCGCTCTGAAGGACCGGCGGACCTTCAAAGCTCTTTGTCAGCTCCTTGCCGGAAAGAAAACTCCCGCGAGCATGCGTGGCATTGATGTCATTGCGGCTGCCACCACTCACAGCGCCGGAGCCACCGAACCCAGAAGAGACGACGAGGGAACATGACAGGTCCCTCAGCGGTGTCCAGACGACCGCGTCGGGGCTTTGTTTTACAGTAAGTATTTCATAATGAGCTAGTATGCGATGCATACTAGCTCATTATGCCTTTCTCCTGTAGGGTTTTTTTTTTTTTTTAGTTTGTTTAGGAGGATACAACCGCTTTAAAAACTACAGTATCTCACAAAAGTAAGTACACCCCTCACATTTTTGTAAATGTTTTATTATATCTTTTCATGTGACAACACTGAAAAAATTACACTTTGCTACAATGTAAAGTAGTGAGTGTACAGCTTGTATAACAGTGTATATTTGATGTCCCCTCAAAATAACACAACACACAGCCATTAATGTCTAAACCACTGGAAACAAAAGTGAGTACACCCCTAAGTAAAATGTCCAAATTGGTTCCAAAGTGTCAATATTTTGTGTAGCCACCATTATTTTCCAGCACTGCCCTAACCCTCTTGGGCAGGTAGTTCGCCAGAGCTTCACAGGTATCCACTGGAGTTCTCTTCAATTCCTCCATGATGACATCACAGAGCTGGTGGATGTTAGAGACCTTGCGCTCCTCCACCTTCCGTTAGAGGATGCCCCACAGATGCTCAATAGGATTTAGGTCTGGAGAGATGCTTGGCCAGTCCATCACCTTTACCCTCAGATTCTTTACCAAGGCAGTGGTTGTCTTGGAGGTGTGTTTGGGGGTCTTTATCATGTTGGAACACTGACCAGTCTCTGAAGGGAGGAGATCATGCTCTGCTTCAGTTTGTCACAGTACATGTTGGCATTCATGGTTCCCTCAATGGACTGTAGCTCCCCAGTGCCGGCAGCACTCATGCAGCCCCAGACCATGACACTCCCACCACCATGCTTGACTGTAGGCAAGACACACTTGTCTTTGTACACCTCACCTGATTGCCGCGACACACACTAGACACCATCTGAACCAAATCATTGTATCTTGGTCTCATCAGACCACAGGACATGGATCCAGTAATCCATGTCCTCCTTAGTCCACTTGTCTTCAGCAAACTGTTTGCGGGCTTTCTTGTGCATCATCTTTAGAAGAGGCTTCCTTCTGAGACAACAGCCATCCAGACCAATTTGAAGCAGTGTGTGGTATATGGTCTGAGCACTGACAGGCTGACCCCCCCACTCCTTCAACCTCTGCAGCATTGCTGGCAGCACTCATATGTCTATTTCCCAAAGACAACCTCTGGATATGACGCTGAGCACGTGCACTCAACTCCTTTGGTCGACCATGGCGAGGCCTGTTCTGAGTGGAACCTGTCCTGTTAAACTGCTGTATAGTCTTGCACACTATGCTGCAGCTCAGTTTCATGTGCTTGGCAAACTTTTTAAAGCCTAGGCCATCTTTATGTAGAGAAACTATTCTTTTTTTCAGATCCTCAGAGAGTTCTTTGCCATGAGGTGCTATGTTGAACTTCCAGTGACCAGCATGAAAGAGTGAGAGCGATAACACCAAATTTAACACACCTTCTCCCCATTCACTTCTGAGCCCTTGTAACACTAACGAGTCATATGACACCGGGGAGGGAAAATGGCTAATAGGGCCCAATTTGGACATTTTCACTTAGGGATGTACTCACTTTTGTTGCCAGCGGTTTAGACGTTAATGGCTGTTTGTTGAGTTATTTTGAGGGGACAGCAAATTTACACTGTTATACAAGCTGTACACTCTCTACTTTACATTATAGCAAAGTGCAATTTCTTCAGTGTTGTCACATGAAAAGATGTAATGAAATATTTACAAAAATGTGAGGGGTGTATTCACTTTTGGGAGATACTGTATATTGAAATAAATGAATATGGGGAATCTCTTGCCATTTGACAGTTTGTAAAACACTATTCTATATTCCACAAATAAAAAACAAAATTATCTTATGATCTTTTCTGCACAATAAATTGTTTCTGCCTTGGTGCATTAGTTTATAATTTAAGACCCAATAAATCTATTGGTTCTCTGGAATATAGGATAATTAAAATATTAAATTATCTGTTAGAATTATACTTGGAAAAACAATTTAACCACTTATCTTGTCTTAGCTACTAAATTAATAATTCCACCACATTAGAGCTAAGCTAGATCCCCTAGTGAGAGTGATGTATAACAGATTAAAAATATCACTTTAGCAGTTTTTGAAAATTATAGATTTTGTTCAATAATTAAGAACAGTTTTTGTGTATTTGGTCAACTCAGGGGCGGTGCCAGGTGGGATACCCCCTATGTGTTCCAGACTGTTACTTTGCCCTCCTCTCCTCTTGTAGCCATCCAGCTCCCAGGGGGTATGCTGTTTCCCAATCACTGAGCGCTCCGCCCTTCCGCCTGCCCAGCGCCAAGAGAGTTACTGTACAAAGGAAGCCAGGACAGCCAAAGGGAGGCGAGCAGTGGCTGTGTGGAGGGAGCTGGTGCTGGATTCACAAAGGGGGAGAGTGAGCTAGAAACAAGCAAGATTGTGGGTGAGTGTGAACACGGGGCTCATTACTGTCATAGTATACATTGCATTATCTTCTCTGGCAGTACTGTGTTCCTGTCTGGCTCTCTGGGCTTCCACAAAAAGCCTGGTGATGGTGCAGGCAGCCTCTAAGTGGTGTACACATATGGTGGGAGCATGGGAGCTGGTGCCTGGGAGGCAGGCAAAATAGAGAATAGGGGTGCTCAGGTGTTGGGTAGGAGTCATAATTTGGTGGGAAATCCTGACTGGTCAATTCTTCCAGGTGACCTTGTCGAGGTGGGGGGGGGGGGAAATACACGGATAAAAAGGGGGTGTACAGATACCAGATGATTTCCAATCACTCTGTATGCATCCAGCTCCCACTGACCCTTCCTGATGTCTGTTGGCAGTTTGACTGAGCCCATTTTCTGTGTTTCCTCTGCCCTGATGTAATAACAAGTTTGCCTTGACAAATTTGCCTGAAATCTAGGAGCCAGCTAAAAAAGTTAGGAGCCAGTTTTTTTTTTTTTTAAACTAACAACCAAGCTTTATTTAATAAAACGGATACTAAATTTACACATAAATACGACTAGAACCCCACTCTACTCTATAGCGCAATTGGATGGAAACAGACTGTCTGTCCCTTTCCATCCGATGCCATCTGATCCGATCCACGAGGTGGATAGAAAATAGAACCGTCATCCGTCTGTTTTTGGCGGACAGGATCAGATGGCGGCAGATTACCGCTCCATAGAGGAGAATGAAGGGTCCGATCAGGTCTGCCTGAGAAACTGACAGGCGGACCTGATCAGACAGCCCGTGTGAAAGGGGCCTTCGGCAGTGGCTGTGGCATGGCGATGAGGAAAAAAAAGATTATATATATATATATACATAATTTTTTTAATAATAATAATTGAAAAAAAAAAAGAAAAATTATTTTTTATTTTTTTTTAATAATTAAAAAAAAAAGAAAAAAAATATTATTATTTATTTATTTTACATTTAAAAAATAAATTAATAATAATAGCCACACTCCCTATCCACTTACCTTTAAGCAAAGATAACTGGACAGGGAGATGAAGCCTGCAAAAACTTCCCTCTCATCTCCTCTTAGGAAGGAGATGGGAATGCATTAACAGGCAGTGGAAACAGTCATTACTCCCGGCCACCATAAGAGGGCACCAGTTCCCCAGCCTCTCTCATCTCACAGAAGAAGGTCAAAAAGCCGGGGCCTCAATTTTCGGACGGCGCGGAAGTCCGTGCACTCGGGAGGAGGTGGGGGCGCAAAAGGGACAGGACACCTCCTGCAGGGCACCCCAGGCGCCGGGTCGCTAATTCTAGTCGCAAATGCGACCTGGCGCCCGGGGTTTGTCGAGCTCTGATGTAAGGGGAAACTTGGTATACTCTGAGGTAAGTGGGGCTCGTAACCAGAGACCATCTCACATCATAGGTCCCCTTTACATCAGAGTCTGCAGCATTCCCTCTTACATCATGGCCCACAGAATTCCCCCTTATACTGTAGCCCTAAAGTCTCTGATGTAAAGGGGAACTCTGTGGACTGTGATGTAAGGGAGAACTCTGTGTATTCTGATGTAAGGGAGAAATTGTGGGTGTAAAGAAGAACTTTGTGTAGGGGCTGACAACTCTAACTGGGCGATCCAGCTAATTCATTGGGCCGGCTGCAAGCTGACCGTCCACCCTGTCTCCTGCTTTCCGCTAATGCCGAAAAGGCATTCAACAGGGGGGACTGGACTTACCTCTGGACGGTCTTAACTAGGCGAGGCCTAGGTTCCAATAAGCTTTCATGGATAGCATCCTTCTATAGCACCCAGAAGCTAGGGTTAAGGTAAATGGTTTCCTTTTCGAGCCCGGTCCCCATCCATAATGACTGCTTAATAAAATACGCCTAAATCCAGACATTAAAGGGTTTACTGTGGGACTGACAGAACATACAGTGCCTTGCGAAAGTATTCGGCCCCCTTGAACTTTGCGAACTTTTGCCACATTTCAGGCTTCAAACATAAAGATATAAAACTGTCATTTTTTGTGAAGAATCAACAACAAGTGGGACACAATCATGAAGTGGAACGAAATTTATTGGATATTTCAAACTTTTTTAACAAATAAAAAACTGAAAAATTGGGCGTGCAAAATTATTCAGCCCCCTTAAGTTAATATTTTGTAGCGCCACCTTTTGCTGCGATTACAGCTGTAAGTCGCTTGGGGTATGTCTCTATCAGTTTTGCACATCGAGAGACTGAAATTTTTGCCCATTCCTCCTTGCAAAACAGCTCGAGCTCAGTGAGGTTGGATGGAGAGCGTTTGTGAACAGCAGTTTTCAGTTCTTTCCACAGATTCTTGATTGGATTCAGGTCTGGACTTTGACTTGGCCATTCTAACACCTGGATATGTTTATTTGTGAACCATTCCATTGTAGATTTTGCTTTATGTTTTGGATCATTGTCTTGTTGGAAGACAAATCTCTGTCCCAGTCTCAGGTCTTTTGAAGACTCCATCAGGTTTTCTTCCAGAATGGCCCTGTATTTGGCTCCATCCATCTTCCCATCAATTTTAACCATCTTCCCTGTCCCTGCTGAAGAAAAGCAGGCCCAAACCATAATGCTGCCACCACCATGTTTGACAGTGGGGATGGTGTGTTCAGGGTGATGAGCTGTGTTGCTTTTACGCCAAACATAACGTTTTGCATTGTTGCCAAAAAGTTTGATTTTGGTTTCATCTGACTAGAGCACCTTCTTCCACATGTTTGGTGTGTCTCCCAGGTGGCTTGTGGCAAACTTTAAACGACACTTTTTATGGATATCTTTAAGAAATGGCTTTCTTCTTGCCACTCTTCCATAAAGGCCAGATTTGTGCAGTATACGACTGATTGTTGTCCTATGGACAGAGTCTCCCACCTCAGCTGTAGATCTCTGCAGTTCATCCAGAGTGACCATGGGCCTCTTGGCTGCATCTTTGATCAGTCTTCTCCTTGTATGAGCTGAAAGTTTAGAGGGACGGCCAGGTCTTCGTAGATTTGCAGTGGTCTGATACTCCTTCCATTTCAATATTATCTCTTGCACAGTGCTCCTTGGGATGTTTAAAGCTTGGGAAATCTTTTTGTATCTGAATCCGGCTTTAAACTTCTCCACAACAGTATCTCGGACCTGCCTGGTGTGTTCCTTGTTCTTCATGATGCTCTCTGTGCTTTAAACTGACCTCTGAGACTATCACAGTGCAGGTGCATTTATACGGAGACTTAATTACACACAGGTGGATTCTATTTATCATCATTAGTCATTTAGGTCAACATTGGATCATTCAGGGATCCTCACTGAACTTCTGGAGAGAGTTTGCTGCACTGAAAGTAAAGGGACTGAATAATTTTGCACGCCTAATTTTTCAGTTTTTTATTTGTTAACAAAGTTTGAAATATCCAATAAATTTTGTTCCACTTCATGATTGTGTCCCACTTGTTGTTGATTCTTCACAAAAAAATGACAGTTTTATATCTTTATGTTTGAAGCCTGAAATGTGGCAAAAGGTTGCAAAGTTTAAGGGGGCCGAATACTTTCGCAAGGCACTGTAAACTGTGTGCCTACGAAGATGACGTTCTGTTTTACATATCTGACCTCTTGATTTCTCTCCAAAATATAATGGCGGAGCTGCAAGTTTTCAACTCACTATAATTTCAAGAATAATTGTAGTAAATCAGAAATCTTCCCCTGAATTATCGATTTTACGTACGCAGCTCTAAGTTAGTACTTAGGTGTCCATCTTTCAGCTCACTGCTCCCAGCAAGCTGATCTACAGAGTTGGGATCGTACAACTTTCTCTTGGATGGGCCGAGTCAGTGTCTTGAAAATGAATGTGCTACTCCGTATTCTTTTATACTTGCAAATGGTGCCTATCTCGCTACCCAGTTCTTTCTTTTCATTCCTCAAGAGTGTGTTTTTAAAATATATATGGAATGGGAAAAGCCCTCATTTAGCCCTTCACACCCTGCAGCGCCCCAAACGGGTAGGGGGTATGGTCATACCCATGATTCGCAAATACCATGAGGCAATTGCCCTTCAACGGATATTGGATTGGTACCATAATGTGTCCACTAAACTATGTGTCCCCCTTGAAAATTTTCTGGTAGGCCACATACTCTCCCATGCCCCCAGGAAGGCTGAGGACTGTCTAAACTCAACTCACCCACAGCCATGCCTTGAAACTGTGGGATGTTCTAAATAGTTGAGGATGCAGCATGTATTCACTAAGGCCCAACTTGACCACCTTTAACGCCTCACCCATGCTGATTCTGTGGACACAAAAATGCAGGAAACTAGTTTTAAGTTGCTCACCCACTGGTATAGAGTTCCCTCTAAGCTCACTAGGATCTACCCAACTGCTGGAGGGAGTGTGGACATCAGGAAACATTCCTACACATTTGGTGGGAATGCCCCAAGTTACAACCCTACTGGCAGGACATTAGATCCCAAGTCAAGGAAATTTTAGACATCAAAACTACCTGATTCCCCATTGGAACTCCTGCTTCATGTCCCGACCATCCCTCCAGTAAGTCTGTGCTGCCCCACCTTCTAAATGCAGTGAGAAGGTTAATTCTGATTTTCTGGAAGAAACCTCAAATTCCTAGCTGGGCAGACTGGATCTGCCTAATGAACGATATTATGGCTGCAGAGGAATGGATGGCGACATGTAAGGAAATGTGAGGACTGCTACGATTAATTCTACTGTATATGGGCCACTTGGATATATTATGTTAGTATAACTGCTCCCAAGTGGCTCAGCCTCATCTGACCCTTGCAACAGCCATGGCCGGGGCTACCTATTACTTCTGACCCTTGATGGCCACTGATAGTTTTGATAGACTGGGCCTGAGTTCTCGTATTTCTGTACACCTATTCAAACCTGTAGTGTTGTATTATAAAGTAGAGTTCTACTTTGTTATGATAAAAAAAAAACCTCAAAAAAGTAAAGATTACTTTGAAGAAAAACACTCAGGCAGGCAAGGGATTTGAAATCTTTGTTTTTCTCCCTCTTCTTTATCAGCACTTCCAGGATGGACTAGATAGATTCTGATTGGTCACAATGTGATGGGATGCTGTCTGGTGTTAGTTCGCCTTTATTGTATATTTTTCATGTAAATGTGGGTCTAAAGGCCGAAGGTTTTTTTACCTAATGCATTCTATGAATTAGGATAAAAACCTTCTGTGTGCAGCAGCCCCCTCAGCCCCCCTAATACCTGTCTGAGCCCCATTTCGATTCAGCGATGTGCAAAAGAGCCTTCACTCTCCAGGGAATCTCTCTCCTCATTGACTAAGACAGCAACAGGTGCCATTGGCTCACACTGTTGTCATTTAAAGTCATTGAGCCAATGAGGAGAGAAAGGGGACAGGGCCAAGCCATGGCTCTGTGTCTAAATAGAAACAGAGCTACAGCTCAGAAGCAAGCCTGCTTGGGTACCCTCTTAGCAAACTGCTTGCTTTGGGGGCACTCGCCAGGAGAGAGGGGCCAGGGATGCCAGTGGGGTACCCCCTAAAGAGGAGGATTGGGGCAGTGGTTTTGCACTGAGCAGGTAAGAATAACATGTTTGCATTTACATTACACACAATTTTAGCGGTAGTATTTTCACTAAATTTAATAAAAATGAAAAAGATCCAAAAAAAAAAAAATGCCCTTTGTCCTTTTGCCCTATTATTCTATGCATACTTGGATAATAGCAACATTATGCAAATCTTTCTGACTGTAAATATAAAAGTAACTTTACAGCTGAAAGATAAACCCAAAGCACACAATTAGTGGGTTCATTTACTAAAACTGGAGTGTACAAAATCTGTTGCAGGTCTGCAGAGAAACCAATCAGCTTCCAGGTTTTATTGTCAAAGCTTAAACATGTCATGAAATCTGAACAAAGCAAATATATCTGTAGTGTTTACCTGTCTATCTCCAAAGCTCTAAGTGTAATTTCTCTCTGATACTTCATTCCTCTGTTATCAGCATGCATCACTTCTGAGACGTTTTCCTGACACATGAGATAAATGTATGATGGGGAGGGAGCTCATCACACAACTTTTCTATTCAGAACACAGCTCTGTAGCCTTCCTTTGTTCCTTTGCCGTGTGTGAAGGTTGTCCCTTTTCTCCAGTCAGCTATCATACACTGTAAGGGCAACTCTCCATCCCTTCCTCTGTGATACTGACAATTGAAGAAGGATTTTATCACAATTCTGCACTTTTGAATGGGTTTAGAGAAGACAAGACTGCAGATAAACAAGTAAAATGTATGTAGGAGGATTTGTTTCATCTCTGTGTATCATGTCAGGCTTTTCAGTTCATTGGGTATATGAAAGGGTTTACAAACACTTTAATTGAACAACCTAAAGTTAGAAGCTGATTGGCTACAATGCACAGCCGCACCAGACTTTGCACCCTCCAGTTTTAGTAAATCAACTCTGATGTGTTTTTCAGGTTTATTATTTTGCTATGGGTAGGTATTGGTTATGTTTTAAAAAACTGGACAGTTATTAATGTAAAAAGGAAGGTATTAATAGCCTACCCTTATAAATGTCATTTATCTGATAGTTATGTTAATCCTTCTAAATTTGCGGTCGTGCAATGCTGTATATAAATAAAATGTATGTCCTTGTTTTCCCCACAAATAGAGCTTTCTTTTGGGGTATTTGATCACCTCTGCATTTTTTATTTTGAACAAAAAAAGACAACAGTTTTGAAAAAATTCCAGTAAGTGTATAACGATTGGTTTGCGCAAAAAGTTATAGCGTCTACAAACTATGGGATATTTTTATTCATTTTTATTTATTTCTTTATTTTTTACTAGTAATGGTGGTGATCAGCGACTTAGAGCAGGATTGCGATATTTCGGCAAACAGCGGACATTCAAACACTTTTGACACTTTTTGGGGACCAGTGACATTAATACAGTGATTAGTGCTAAAAAATATGCACTGTCACTATACTAATGACACTGGCTGGAAAGGGGTTAACATCAGGGGTGATCAAAGGGTTAACTGTGTGCCTAGCCTGAGATTTACTACAGTGTGGGAGGTCCTTTTACTAGGGGAAGACATGGATCCATGTTCCTGCTTTTCAGGAACACAGTATTCATGCCTTTCCCCTGTCAGATCATAGCGGCAGTGAGCCGCCAGTATGTATACATGATCCGGTGCGCAGCTGCTGCCGTGTAGCAGTAAAACTGCTATAGGGCACTCAGCAAGTGGGGAAAGTGTTACTTAACTCAGGGCCTTGTGTTCACTGTATCTGGTCTCCCACAGTACACAGAAAATGGAAATTGAATTATTTTATTGTAGGTAGGTGCTAGGTAAAAGCATCTTATGCTCCTTCTGCCTATCAGGGGAGCCTGATCTATTAGGTTGCCTGTTGCATGTTCCCAGGTGTGATTCGCTGGGTCTAAGGGAGTGTTCCCACTGCATTCAATAGGGGAACATGTTGGACAGTAGAGGAAACCTGGCCAGTGACACATTGGCCTTTCTGAGAGTCCCAGTGGGAGGGCACTCTTGCAGTGCATCCTGGGATTGCTCATAAAGGCCGGAGGGACATGTCACAGGGCATCTTTGGCAGAAAGCAGAGTCCCAAGAGTAGGCTGACGGCTTGTCTCTCCTCCTGCTGATGAGGAAAGTGGTCTTAGGCAGTAGGCCTAGTGAACCAGGTGTGGAGCTGATCTGCAGAGTATCTAGTAGAGCTGGCAGTGGAGCTGCTGGCAGAGTCTTCTGGGAAAAACAATGTCCGTGAGTACCAGTGGACTTGCCAAAGCATCTGCCCGGGAAGGGGGACCACTCCAGTGAAGTCAGAGGATTAAGAGGCCAGCTCACACAGAGTGTCAGAGTAAAAGGGGTTCTGTTTATAGCCCTGAAGAGTAGGGACAAGGGGGGTGCCGATTAGGACCCTGAAGAGTGATTCACCATGCAGTACAGTTCAGTTAATCCTTCTTCACTAAAGTGGCAAGGTGAAGCAGCGGCACTCAGCGTTACATAGAAGTCCCAGCAATTATACATAGTTTGTTCAGTTGGAGTATCCCACTCATCCCTTCTCCTATATAAATCCTATATATCCTCAAATAAATCAACAAAAAACAAAACCCCTGAACTGTTTTCTGGCTGAGCCGAGCACTTACAATATGATATTTTGTCAAGTTGTTGCTATGGGTAACCCAGGGGGATCCATAACCAGCAGCTCCCAAGGGGGCCGTGCTACATTAGTTAATATAAACTGTTAACTATTTGAAGGGGTATATGAAGTGATTGGCACTGCCAATATTATATCAATGGAGGTGTAATTTGTAAATAAAGCGTCATCAAAAATCCTGCTACCACATATTATTCGCAAATAACATTAAATAAATAGTATGTACCATATATACACGAAACATATATATCACGTGCAAATAAAGTGGCAAGTGGTAAGTATAAACAGGTAGAAGCTAATAATAAATATATCAAAGTGGCTCAAATAAATAAAGTGCTAAGTGGTGGTGCAAAATTGCCGGATAAGATTAAATAAATATTCTAATTATAGTATAGGTGGGCAGTGGCGTACCAACAGGTGGGGCGAGGGGGCGGTCGCCTCGGGTGCCACACATTAGTGGGGTGTCAGGGAGCACCAGGGTGACACCCGGGGCCGGCCGCCGGACTGCCTCCGCTGCAAACAGCCTCACATAGGAGCACGGAGGAGGAACTGTTTAAAGCAGAGCATGTGAGAGAGACGTCACTCACTAGCCCAGAATACACAGCGATCGCTGCCGGAGTTAATTGTGCTAGTTAATGAGAATGCGATTGGTTGCTAGGACCGCCTATCAACCAATCACCTGCACATTAACTAGCACAGTTAAATCTCGCAGTTCCAGCTCACCGCTGTGTATTCAGGGCTTGTGAGTGTGACGGTGAGTCTGTCTCTCTCCTGTTCTATGCTTTAAACAGGGATGGGGGGGTCTGCATTTGCATTGTAGAGGGGTACTATTGGAGGGGGAGGGGTCTGCATTATAGAGGGGTACTATTGGAGGGGGAGGGGTCTGCATTGTAGAGGGGTACTATTGGAGGGGGAGGGGTCTGCATTGTAGAGGGGTACTATTGGAGGGGTCTGCATCGTAGAGGGGTACTATTGGAGGGGGAGGGGTCTGCATTGTAGATGGGTACTATTGGAGGGGGAGGGGTCTGCATTGTAGATGGGTACTATTGGATGGGGGGGCTGCATTGTACAGGGGGGGTCTGCATTGTAGAGGGGTACTATTGGAGAGGGAGGGGTCTGCATTGTAGAGGGGTACTATTGGAGGGGGGCCTGCATTGTAGAGGGGTACTATTGGAGGGGGGTCTGCATTGTAGAGGGGGGTCTGCATTGTATAGGGGTACTATTGGAGGGGGAGGGGTCTGCATTGTAGAGGGGTACTATTGGAGGGGGGCCTGCATTGTAGAGGGGTATTATTGGAGAGGGGGGTCTGCATTGTAGAGGGGTACTACTGGAGGGGGGGTCTGCATTGTAAAGGGGTTCTATCGTGGGGGTCAGAATTGTTGAGGGGTACTATTGGAGGGGGGGTCTGCAATGTAGGGGGGTACTATTGGAGGGGGAGGGGTCTGCATTGTAGAGGGGTACTATTAAAGGGGGGGCTGCATTGTAGAGGGGTACTATTAAAGGGGGGGCTGCATTGTAAAGGGGTACTATTGGAGGGGGGGTCTGCATTGTAGAGGGGTACTATTGGAGGGGGGTCTGCATTGTAAAGGTGTTCTATCGGGGGGTCTGCATTGTAGAGGGGTACTATTGGAGGGGGGTCTGCATTGTAAAGGTGTTCTATCGGGGGGTCTGCATTGTAGAGGGGTACTATTGGAGGGGGGGTCTGCATTGTAAAGGGGTTCTTTTGGGGGGCTTGTATTGTAAAGTGGTTCTATTGGGCTGGGGTTGTATTGTAAAGGGGTTCTATTGGGTGGGTTTTTATTGTAGAGGGGTTCTATGGGGGGTCTGCATTGTAAAGGGGTTCTATTGGGGGGTTTGAATTTTAGAGGGGTTCTATTGGGGGAGTTTGTATTGTAAAAGGGTTCTATTGGGGGGGCTGTGTAATGTAAAGGGGTTCTATTGGGGGGCTGTGTAATATAAAGGGGTCCAGGGGTACGGGGGCTGTGTAATGTAAAGGGGGTCTTCCTACATTTTACTCACAGTTTTTACTTCAGTCCCATAGATTTTTTAGGTTGTGCGTTTTTTTTTCTGCATTCTCTGAAAGCGCACCAAAAGTCCCACATGCTGCATCTTTGGCGAGCTTTCAGAAAACGGGAAAATATATTTTTTGGGGGGGAGTGACACCATGGTTTACTGCACCAGGTGACCCCAACCCCAGTGACACCACTGGCAGTAGCACACAGTAAGTGTACCACTGCCAGTTACATGTATTTCTGTCTGAGCAGAGGGAGGAGGTTTCTTTTGGGTTCCGGGCTGCAGTGCGTGGAAGCGCTACATGTGACACGTCAATGAGCGGTTCGTCGCCTGCACGCCGGGGGGGGGGGGGTGCCAGATATAGGATCCGCCCCGGGTGCCAAATGCTCTAGGTAGGCCCCTGTAGGTGGGTATTGCAAAAATATATGAATATATACAGTAAATTAAATATAGACAAATAAAGTGCAAATGCTACATTTTTGTTGTGCAACAGAAAGAAAAAACAAAAAAAAAAAATATTAAAGTGACACTTGTGAAGATTCTCTGTGACCACAAACTGTGGCTCAACAAGAAAATATCAAGGAATATTTGGACAGTGAAAATTGATGATAAATCAATAAGGGATAAAATTAATATTTAAAATTTAAAAAAGTCCATAAATAATTGATAAGTGCAAAGTCCAGAAAATATATGTATTATAAGGTGCTTTCTTGAGGTGATCCGGAGTGGGTGTGCAGGTGAGGAATCTTGTGCTCCCCTCTCAATACGGCCCACACTTACCAGAGCTAAGTACCCCTACAGGGGTGGACAGCTTGTAATTAATAGTGGGGTTTGCTCCCGTATGGCAGGGGTCCTGGACCCTGATAGCCTTAGCTGTGGTCCTCCTCTCAGATCACTTCTCAGGGGCGCAATATGGGCTCATAAACATCAATGGACATCAGTATCCCAAGGGTAATAGAGGGTAATCCCAGGTCATATATAAAGGAAGAATGCTTCATATAGTGAAGTATTGCTATTAAAAGTTCCTTTATTAAGTATAATAACCAGGTACTCACATGGCGTGGCGTTCCGGAAATACACCTCCATACGATGAAGTTGTGGCTCCTATTGCATACATGCTTGTTGATCTCCTTTTAATGTGAGTACCTGGTTATTATACTTAATAAAGCAACTTTTAATAGCAATACTTCACTATATGAAGCATTCTTCCTTTATATATGACCTGGGATTACCCTCTATTACCCTTGGGATACTGATGTCCATTGATGTTTATGAGCCCATATTGCATCCCTGATCTGAGAGGAGGACCACAGCTAAGGCTATCAGGGTCCAGGACCCCTGCCATACGGGAGCGAACCCCACTATTAATTACAAGCTGTCCAACCCTGTAGGGGTACTTAGCTCTGGTAAGTGCGGGCCCTATTGAGAGGGGAGCACAAGATTCCTCACCCACACACGCACTCTGGATCACTTCAAGAAAGCACCTTAAAATACATATATTTTCTGGACTTTACACTTATCAATTATTTATGGACTTTCTTAAATTTTAAATATTAATTTTATCACCTATTGATTTGAGTCACAGAGATTCTTCACAAGTGTCACTTTAATATTTTTTTTTTTTCTATTGCACAACAAATTTGTGCACTTTGTCATTGTCTACACTTGTCACCTTATCACCAGAATGCTGTAGCATTTGCACTTTATTTGTCTATATTTAATTTATATATTCATATATTTTTGCAATACCCACCTATACTATAATTAGAATATTTATTTAATCCTATCCGGCAATTTTGCTCCACCACTTAGCACTTTATTTATTTGAGCCACTTTGATATATTTATTATTAGCTTCTACCTGTTTATACTTACCACTTGCCACTTTATTGCACTATTTGCACGTGATATATATGTTTTGTGTATATATGGTACATGTGATACTATTTATTTAATGTTATTTGCAAATAATATGTGGTAGCAGGATTTTGCATGACACTTTATTTACACATTACACCTTCATTGATATAATATAGGCAGCGCCAATCACTTCATACACCCCTTCAAATATTTACTATAGATCCCTATTAGGGCTATATTTCGAAGTGGGCCGCAGCCTGATCCTTAATTCTCTTTCCTTAGTGCGGATTCTCTCTCCTTTTTACATAAATTGCTAACTATCTTTTCGTATCAGCAGTTATTGCAATTTTGTGACTTCTATCAATGTCTGGCTGAGCACTGGTTAAAGCTTGTAGGAGTTTACATTCTCCTCTAACTGTCCTATGAGACATGACCCCTGACCCTCTTTCTGGACAGTGCTGAGTGGCCCTATGCCGAGCACATGAACCCTCCCAAAAAAAAAAAAAAAAGCTCTCTAGCAATACACACCAAACTGAGCATGTGCAGAGTGCCTCCTAGGGTTCTGTATTATCAGCAGATGTAGTGGGGACTGTGGAAGATGGTAAGGATCACAAAAGACAGGATCAAACAGTTTTTTTACACAATGCGAAGGATTAACTCTTTAGGTTCCACAGTGAGTATAACAAGCATGCTTTACTGCATATACAGACTGATTTTACTGTTGTGGGTTTAGTAACACTTTAAGACATGAACCAAAACAAGCATAAAGCATACTAAGCCAAAGCAAAAACAGAACACCTTTTTGTATTTTTGATCTAGGTACTTAGAAAATATTGAAGCAATACAATCAATATAACAGCCTACTAACTAGCAACTTTAGAAGAAGAGATGAACAATGTCCGTCCTCTCAGCAAAAGTATCATTTATTGATCTTGTGTCTGACTAAATGGTTCTTAATATCAGGTCTCCTTCTACATGATTTCTTTGAGAAACTGATACTTTTCCTAGCTGTGTTTTCCAGTATTTGTAGTTATCCCATGTTTTTCTTTTTATCTTATTGTATATTCTGTATTTTTTTGCTAACACTAGCTAAGCTTTTGAACATCATAATAAAGGAAAAAGAGCTGATAGAGACACCATGTAGAGATAAGTATGAACACAGCACACTTGATTAAATAAGACTGTTTTCTACTTTATTTTCCTTTCAACATTTTGGAACCTTACCGCCTAAACTTCAGTCTACCCAATCTTACGTGTCATCTTCCAAACAGTCGTCTTTAAAATTCTCTATAACTGCAGATGTAATTACCTTTTAAAATTACCTTCAGTAATTTGTAAAAATTGAGCTTTATATACTGTTTGTCATACATTTCTGGAGCAGATTGTAGATGTTAGCAGAAGTAATGGGATATAAGAAGCTTAAAAGTGTACTAGCCTACAGTAATTAATCACATTTCATCTTTTGTTAAAGATAAAATATGATGGCTGACTGATTACTCTTTGACTTTTTAAAAAAGTGTGTACATAGTTTTATTTTTCTTTTGCATAGTAATGCTCAGGAAATGTTAACTGTATTTTTTAATCAAAATGATTTGCTATGGCAAAGCACATGTTACATGATCAGTTACTGCTTGTGGATAATCTAAGATAATACCATAAAGTACCAATACCAATGGTAAGTAATGCCATGATTATATAAAAAATCTCTTCAATGGCCACTATGCACTTTTATGGAGTGCTTTATTCTATAGCAACCAACAGTGTCATTCTAGCTAAATATAGGATCAAAGGACCCTCTGGTCAACTCATCAGTGTCATTACCAGATCTTTCACCTGCATTTGAAGTCGCCTCGGACATTCACCCGATAAATTGCTGTAAACCCTCCCAACAACTTCCTATCCAAAGTGGATGTGCAGTCTTTGGTCCCAAAAGGTGGATTTCAAAAACACTTGCCTAAATCTAATAAACTCTTGATTTTATGCTGGACATTTCTATTAATCTTTATGCATTTGTTTCTAACATGTGGCTAAAATATTTAGAATTCTAGCATTTTTACTGTATCAAAAATATTTTTATTTTGCCCTTTTGAAGCTGTTCTAACAGGTGGGAATTTGCAAATGTAATAACAGGTAGGACTTTTATGATGTTATATTTGGGCTGCTACTGGGCATTTCATCCCAGTATTTCAATAGTTATTATAACAGAGTCTTGTGTTACTTGTGATAACAATAAATTCATAATTTTTTCAAATTCTTTATTCATGGTAGAGGTATAAGGCATACAGTACAGTCGAGAACAATGTATAAATCAGACTAGCATGACAGGTTGAACAGCGATAATACAAAAACTCTTAAGAGCCAACATGGTGATCAAGCGAACA
Organism: Pelophylax lessonae; assembly: GCF_965119305.1. NCBI lineage: Eukaryota > Metazoa > Chordata > Amphibia > Anura > Ranidae > Pelophylax > Pelophylax lessonae. The sequence goes on along the minus strand of NC_138770.1, from coordinate 504,665,835 downwards.
ACCCACCCATGATCCAGAGAACATGACACAGTCAGGAGAGCGGAGATCTCTGACACAGACCAGCTAACATAATCCATCTAAGTATAGAAGTGACAAGGAACATGGGAAATGCAGATAGGCTGATACAACTGCGGGTCTAGTACCGCACCCACCAACATCCAGGGCTGCTGTTAGAAATTACGGGGCCCCCTACAGCCTACCTGATAGGGCCCCCGGGCCCCCCCCCCCCAAAAAAAAAATATCAAATTGAATTTCTGCTAAAATGCCATGATCACAATGTGGTTTTGCAGCCATTACAGAAATCATACCCTTGCTAACGCTGCTTCCTGACACCTGTATTATGTTATACCTTTTTAAAATTGCTGAATGGTAATTTTACATTGCGAGACCATGCTGCAACTGTGAGTCAAGTGATTGGCTTGCAGTTGCAGATCAGCCCCTTTTAACTGAAAAGGGGGGGTTTTAGGCTGGGTTCACACTGATGCAAATTTGACGTGGGTTTTTTTGTATCCAATTTGTATGTCAGGAGAGTGTGACTGGCTCTTAATGGAAACAGTTCACAAAGCTCCGAGGCAGCTGCAGAGCGGTTTGCAGAAGAGTCCTGTGCGTTTTCTGGTCTGTTTCAGGTCTGAATTGAGCCAAGAATTTGGGCCTGATTCATTCCTGAAATGGAGAACAGGGACGCACTGAATCCCCTATTGTGAGCAGCTCCACACAACAGTGTGAACCCAGCGTGATAGGTGATGCTACATGTCCAACTCTGCAGCATGCGTTAGTGCCAGTTCACACTACCGCTGCGCGACTTGCACGGACTTCATATAATGAATGTCAATGCAAGTCGCTTCGATGTCGCTCCGAAGTAGTACAGGAACCTTTTTCTAAGTCGGAGCGACTTGAGTCGCTCCTATTAGAACGGTTCCTGTAGCACTGCATGGACCGCGACTTGTCAGGCTGACCAGTCGCCTGACAAGTCGCGGTAGTGTGAATGGGCACTAAAAAATGCTGCAGCTGTGTAGTAAAACATTTCATCCACAGCATGTGTACAGCCCTATCTGACTACATTGTCAGGATTCGGATGCACAGCCAGGGGTGGCAGTAAATCCATTGCTCAGCCGCCCATGTAAAAGAGTCCTTAGGCTGCATTAACACTTTGCATTTCCTGAACATGTAACAAAGTGCATGGGAAACTCACATACTGCTTGTGGTGCCATTAATTGTTAATGGCACTCCAAAAAAAAAGTTAGCAGACCCACGGTTTGTCATGTGGAAAACTTGCAAAGCTGCATGCCTGAAAATGTTCTAGACCTTCTATGGTGTGTTTGTCAAATGTAGGGCAGCCAATTCAAGTGAATAGGCTTCCCTATGTGTAAAAAAACAAGCTAAAAAAAAATGTGAGCAGGAACATGCATTCTGGCAATGGTGTGAATGGGACCTCAGGGTGGCTTATAGAGATGGCTTGGTGGAGATGTGCATCAGCTGGAATTCTGAACTTTATTCACCCCCCCCCCCCTCTTTCTCACCTCGTTTCAGCAGAAGCACTACAACATTAAAACTCTGCAGCCACTGCAGGACAGGTTACAGTACTCACAGATCATGGTGAGGTCAGGAGAGCAGAGCTCAGGATTCAGGGAGGAGGAGGAGCAGGCAAAAAAATATCTTACCTCACTCAATCTTTCCTCGTTGCAGGAGAACACTAACGATCACAAGGGGAGGGGAGGGGGAGTTTCAGGACCCAGCAGTGTAATGATTTCAAGGCAAAAGAAGAGAGAGACAGTCTACAGCTGTCCCTGCTTCTCCAAAATCGGGATGCAGCCCGAGAACAAAGCCAGCATGGGACAGCTTGTTAAATAAGGGGACTGGAGAATGGAGGGAGAAATCTAGCAGCAGTGCCAGGGGTTTCACAGGAGTCACAAGGCAGTACAGCCGACTCTCCTCTCCTGCAGGTGCCCGGGCCCCATTTTGGACTGATGAGGCTCGGGCCCCCTACAGGAGGGCTGGCTGTACTGCCTTATCAGCGGCCCTGCCAACATCTATCAAGTGGGCGGTATACGGGAGCAGGAAGTACATCTTAGGCAACACGTGACCACAGCATCTGCTTAATACTGAGTCAACTGCAAGCATGCCCGAGGGGAAAGGAAGAGTGTTTATGCCCGAGAGTCAGGCGTAAGTCAGAGAGAGAGAAAAAATAGAAAACCGGGAGGCAGGGAGGACTGGGAAGGTGCAAAAGGGTGGGGGAAGGACATAGAAAGGGGAGGGGGCAAGGGGGGCAGAGATGGCCACCAAGCGGTTATGTTGCATCTAGGCAACCAGTGCTTTATATTCATCAGAAAATGTGAACTTGTGCCAGTAAAACCATCGCTTGAGAATCCTGTCTCTCGCGCCTCTCTCCGCAGCCACAAGGTCCTCCATTTCATTTATATACGCCACCCTACGTAGCCACATCACCACCGTGGGGGGCAGAGACTGTTTCCAGAGTAGAGGGATGCAGCTCATGGCCGCCAATTCATAATTTTTTATATAACAATGTTCCTGTGGATTATATGATTTCTGGCATTGCTCAAAGTCCCACTCCTTCCCCTCTTGGCCCACGTGGCATTTTTTTGTGGAGTCTTGTGACATCTTAATGCTGTCTTAACAATCTACTATTAAAAGTAAGTGGTTTCAAAATGATTTAAAAACATCAAAGATTATTTTTCACACTATATAAAGAAAGGAATATTGTACACAATGGAAATGTTTCTTTCTACCAGTTCTGATGGGCCATATTGTCAAACCACATCAAAATGTATTGCTTTTGAAGATTATATTAGAAGTATTATGCTGAACACAGCATACATAATATTGCCACAATTTCATTTAGACTTTATTTGGAGGAATTGAAAAAAAAATTACATTTGAATTAACTGAATCCAAAAAATGTAAGATGACACACACAAAACATATGCAATAACTCTGCAATTTCTTTTAGATCTCATTGTCTAAACCCAATCCCAATTTATCTTTGGAGTATCAAAACAAATAAGGTAGAATTTTATCCTTAAAATGACAGGAATAGGGTACACACTGCATGAGAGTTATTTTTATAAATGTCGAGCATGCTTCATTTGATAAAACATGTATTTCGTGGAGCTTTTAAGGACAAAGAACATAATAATGGTGTTTATTTTTTCATTTTGAAAGAAAAAAGAATATTGTACATACTGCATAGACAATATTATAAAAAGATTTTGTACTCAACATTTTGAAAATTAAAGAATGGATGCCATTTTTCAGGCCAAAAATCCACATTTAATGGATATATTTATAAAAAAAAATATATATATATTGTGATAACCAACTTCATTTAGTGGTCATATTAAGGTATTTTCCCCAAATCAATCTATTCTTTATAAATGAAGAACATTCAATCTGAAGAGAAAACAAAAACCTAATAACATTTGTTTTTTCCCCCATTTGCAAAAAATGGATGTACATGCAGATTCACAGAATGAATAGCTCCAGTATTTTTTTTTTTTTATAAATACACCCATATGTGTATACAGTATATTTCACATGGATAAATAAGTAAACAGTTCTAAGATAAGTTCACCTTTCTAAACACGTGCATTGTTACACCCATATTCAGGGTGTAACATATAACATGTTTGGCATCAGACTCCTCTCCCTCAATCCCCCTCTACTTGTGACAGCGATTTAGGGATCTTCTCCCCGCACTCGCTGTCACAATTAAAAGAGAGCGCAGCCATGCTGGGCTCCACCCACATGGCCGTGTCATTGATTCACAGATCCCTGTGACTGCCAGCTTGTAGTTCTCAATGAACTACCAGGGTGCTGTTGAGTGCTCTAGGTAGTTCATTGAGCATCCTGTCATTCAGTATCTGCCTGCCCGTATTGGAGGTATGAGCAGAGAGCTACACAGACAGGACTGTAGTATTATGCCCATGATCTGTTAATCATAGGTGCAGTGCTTTGCATTTTATTTTTTTGTAATGGTGAACTTATCCTTTAAATACCTCCATTGACATTGTTTAAGCTTTTTAGTTAGGTTGCATTTTCAACAGGATGGACCTTTGACAGTTTTATTAAAAAAAATTACTTTAAAGTGTTTTTTTCCCAAGAAAAAAAGAGCAAAATATTGTACCAACTCACTACACACTAACAAAAATTTTAATTATCTCCTGGAAGTTATCAAGGGATCCCTTGACAATGTCCAGTAGATGAAACATTTTGGTTGTAGTCTATTCACGCTTTCTGCTGCATATCCCACTGGGGCTGTGGGTCCTAGTGAGTCCTGTAGCAGCAATTCTGTCTGTGCACAAATGTCTGACAGGGTACCGTATTTTCCGGCGTATAAGACGACTGGGCGTATAAGACGACCCCCCCCTAATTTTCATCTACCGATAATACTTATACTTAGGTTACCTTGGAGGTATTATACTCGGCGTATAAGACGACCCCCCATTTTTGGGTGATTTTTTTGAGGTTCAAAAGTAGTCTTATACACCAGAAAATACAGTAATTGGGAATGGGGACAAAGGAGGGATCAGTTAAGAGCGATGTAGGGGGGTATGAACATATGCTGTTTTTTTGTGATTAAAATTTGAGTGCAATGTTGTTGTTTTAACCTTCTAATAAATGTTTTAAACAGTATTACACTATTGATAGTTTCCTTTTTATCTTTTCTTTATCTGGAGAATATAGGTCATTGAAGAATATTTATTTGAAGAGACATATTTTGAAGGTTAAGAAAATGCTATTTGTGCTAGGTGTAACTACCTAGATACTTAAATATTTGATGTTAGCAACAGCTGCACTCACTGTATTACACGTATCAATATCAAAACACATATAAAAAGAAAAAATGTTGTGCTGTTATTCAGGGTGCTTTAAATGCTTAAAGCGTAACTCCACTTTTGTTGAGAAAAAAACATTTCTTTGTGGGTGATCTGTGTACATTGCAAGGATTTTAACAAACTTTGTTGCAGATTCCTACCTTTTGTTATTCTGAAGAAATCATTGTTTGTTCCTCTGTTCTCCTATGCTGAGTGGGTCTAATGGGAGTGGTTTCATAATTAGCAACCAGCTGTGGCAGTTGCAGAGCACCAATGAGAAAAGCTGCTGGGCCTGCATCCCTTTAGACGTGTTCCTATTGGAGGTATCTCACCAAAAATGACATTTTTGTTGCAGGGGATGCCAGAAATCTGACATATATCTTAGGCAGACTTTTGGGAAAATTGGTGAGCCAATCACACAAGCAGGAAATTATGTTTCTGGGGTGTGGTCAGCACACATTCTGTATACAGAACAGCCCCAGGTAGCCATATTGCATTGAATTTTCAGAAAATTACAATGGCTACAGATTGAAAAGTAAAGGTAATTTTTAATAACATTCAATTACAATATGATTTCTGTCTCAATTGTATACGCTATATTGTTTTTTCTTTGTTTGCTATTTTTTCCCACGAAAGTAGAGTTACCCTTTAATCAAAAATCACACAGAAATAATGAAATTGTGTGCTGTCATAACACCAATATTCATAAAGTGAATACAAATGCTTAAAAAATGTATAGTGAACAATTCATCACATTTACAATATATACTACAAAAAAAAAAAACATCAGATTGATAATAAATGAATATATAATTAAAAAAACAAACATCATTAAGTTTGCGCTGTAATGAAAAAAATATTGTACAAAAAAACATAAAATCCTCACTGCAATGATAATGTTGAAATGGTGCTCCACAGGTGCACTTCCTATTTCATTAGGTCATCACCCAATCAGGCTTCACGATAATGTAAAACATGGCCTCTTATCAAACTTAAAGACCTTATTAGGCGCCTGACTTTGCTTCAGTGAGAACACCCCTCACTGTGGGTATGGAACATAACTCCCCTCAGAAAGGCCCAAATGACAACTGGTCCCTTAGTAAGGATCCCTGGATCCCTCCACAAATCAGTTGTTACACCAAACCAGAGAAAAACGCCTATTGCCCAATGTCCATAAAAAATTGTAGAGCCGTGGCCAAAAGTTTTGAGAATTACGCAAATATTAATTTTCAAGTCTGCTGCTTCAGTGTTTGTTTTTAGAACTTTTTTTCAGATGTTACTATGGCATACTGAAGTATAATTACAAGCATTTCATAAGTGTAAAAGGCTTTTATTGACATTACATTACAAGTTTATGCAAGAGAGTCAATATTTGCAGTGTTGACCATTCTTTTTCAAGACTTCTGCAATTCCCCCTTACATGCTGTCAATCAACTTCTGGACCACATCCTGACTAATGGCAGACCCATTCTTACATAATCAATGCTTGGAGTTTGTCAGAATTTGTGTGTTTTTTTGGTTCACCCGCCTCTTGAGAATTGACCACAAGTTCTCAATTGGATTAAAGTCTGGAGAGTTTCCTGGCCATGGACCCAAAATGTTGATGTTTTGTTCCCCATGCCACCTAGTTATCACTTTTGTCTTCTGGCAAGGTGCTCCATCATGCTGGAAAAAGCATTGTTCCTCATCAAACTGTTCTTGGGTTGTTAGGAGAAGTTTCTCTCGGAGGATGTTTTTGTACCATTCTTTATTCATGACTGTGTTTTTAGGCAAAATTGCGAGTGAGCCTACACCCCTGGCTGAGAAGCAACCCCACACATGAATGGTCTCAGGATGCTTTACTGTTGGCATGACCCAGGACTCATGGTAGCGCTCACCTTTTCTTCTCCGGACAAGGTTTTTTAAGGATGCCCAAAACAATTGGAAAGGGGATTCATCAGAGAAAATGACTTTACCCCAGTCCTCAGCAGTCCAATCCCTTGTACCTTTTGCAGAATATCAGTCTGTCCCTGATGTTTTTCCTGGAGAAAAGTGGCTTATTTGCTGCCCTTCTTGATACCAGTCCATCCTTCAAAAGTCTTTGCCTCAATGTGCGTACAGATGCACTCACACCTGCCTGCTGCCTTTCCTGAGCAAGCTCTGCACTGGTGGTGCCCTGACTCTTCAGCCAAATCAACTATAGGAGAGAGTCCTAGCACTTGCTGGACTTTCTTGGGTGCCCTGAAACCTTCTTCACAAATACAGCGGAAATGTTTTTTTATGCGATTCATTTCATTTTCATTGCAAAGAGGGATTTTGAAATTAATTGCAATTCATCTGATCACTCTTTATAACATTCTGGAGTATATATAAATTGGCATCATAAAAACTGAGGCACCAGACTGTAAAAATTAATATTTGTGTAATTCTCAAAACTTTTGGCCACAGCTGTACTTTAATAAAAATTAGGGCATATACTCGCAAGTCTGATAAAACAACAGGCATTCAGTACATAATGTTATTCAGTGCCCTGGCTAGCTTGCTGATGTCACTGCTACGTCCTCCAGCCGATGTATGTTTCATCATAAGAGATGTTGTCACAGGAGTATCGGTCTCACCTTATTATGTATCAATAGGCTCTGCCTGTCATGCTTCCATCTTTATTGCTTGAGGCCACAGATGTAGTAGCAGATGCAGAGTAGTGAAAGTGGTGGAAAGGGAGGGGTTCAAAGGAGGATTGCAGGTCGTTAGCTGCCTACTGAGTTTTGTGTTTCCTTGTATATGTGGTGCCAAAAGGACTAGTAGATTTACCATGCTTGATACTCTGGAGGCAGAGGCTGAAAAACACTACAGCATTGTCTGCAGCATATGTATGAAAAAGGCTCAGACTGCTGAGTGCTGTGGAGCAGACCTAGGAGTTCCAGTGGCCTGCACTTCTCGAGCAGTGCCTTCCAGTGGAAAAAAGTGGTTTCTCTCTCTTTCCTCTGCATTCTGCCCCTGAACAACATCATCTCTCGCTAATGTTGTGCCTCTCCTTCATTTTTCTCCTTTACATTTTCAAGAACCTAGGTACCATCTGCCACCTCATTATCCCCACCCTCCTTATCACTCAAGCCCATTGGCATATAAATTTGTACAGCTTTCTTATCCACATTGGTATATTTACACATTGAGCATTCTGTGCATGAGGACATTATCCAAATAAGCCCTGCCCCCCACGCATTTCATCACAGGGTCACGTGACTTTCTGGTGAATATTGTCTAATTTTATTAGCAGCTATGGTAGTATAAAGGTTGAGGCTATGGTGTTTTGGTGCACTTGACACTGGTGATTTTGTGCAATAGTATGCAGTGATGTGCTGCTCACAAAGGACAGATTTGCCTGTGGCACCACAGCTGATGTCCCTGAAAAAAAACTAAAAAGAGCCCATCAAATCAATATACAATTAAAAAATATATACTGAATCTCTCAAAAAAACCCTAGAAACTAAAACGCTAATCCCCAAAAACCAACCCTAAAACAATAGAACTCCAAATACTTTTTGGATTTTTTTTTTTTTGCAGTAAAAAAGGAATGTGTGAATAAAAATTCAATAACCCCCTCCCCCCAAATTAAGAAGAGGGTCCCGCAGCAGCTAAATAGATGCAGAAATTGTTGCTGTCCTCAAGAGGACTGTTGGGTCTACCATAATACAATTCACAGTAATGGACCACTAAACAGCACAGTGAATGCACAGTGAATACAGGGGAAGGGGTTGTGGCTGCCTCCACTCCCTGGGTAGGCAACCACGGCACCACAAGCGAGCCAGCAGCTAGCTGCCGCTCAGTGTGAGAAGAAGGCAGCAATCCCAAATACCAACCACAGCAACCTCACAAAGAGCCTTACTTAAAGGTCCAGAAAGCGGGGTCAGCACCTGGGGTTCTGGTGAAAGTTTATTGCAGCCAGGAAAGTGGAGCTTCTTGCACATCTTGTTTGGCCCTATATGGTAAGGAGTAGTGATGGGCCGAACACCCCCCTGTTCGGTTCACACCAGAACATCTCGAACAGGGAAAAAGTTCTAGCGAACATGCAAGCTCTATTAAAGTCTATGGGACATGAACATGAAAAACTAAAAGTCCTCATTTTAAAGGCTTATATGCAAGTTATTGCCATAAAAAGTGAATGGGGACCCAGGTACTACCCTGGGGGATATGCATTAATGCACATTTTTTTTTAAACTATTGTTTTTAAAGGAACAGTGATTTTAATGATGATTAAAGTGAAACAATAAAATAAAACAATGGTGCATCTGTATGGGGTATGGAGCCTGCTGCAGCAATGCTGACATTTCCAAAGGAAAAAATTTAATTTAAACTTGCTCCCAGCAATAAAGATAAAAGAAAATGAAAAAAAGAAAACGGCATAGGGTCCCCCCCCCCCCAGTTCAAACCAGGCCCTTAGGGTCTGGTAAGGTTTTTATGGGGAATCCCACACCAATATATTAAAAAAAATGGCGTGGGGTGCCCCCCAAAATCCATACAATACCCTTATCAGAGCATGCAACCTGGCAGGTCAGGAAAGGGGAGGGGACGAGTGAGCGCCCCCCCCCCCCTTCCTGAACCATATCAGGCCACAAGCCCCTCAACATGGAAGGGTGGGTGCTTTGGGGCAGGGGGGCTCTGCCCCCCCCACTCTAAAGAACCTTGTCCCCATGTTTATGGGGACAAGGGCCCCTTCCCGACAACCCTGGGCTGTGGTTGTCAGGGTCTGCGGGTGGGGGGGGCTTAACGGATTTTGGAAGCCCCCTTTACCAGGGGGCCCCCCAGATCCCAGCCTCCCCTCTATGTGAATGGGTATCGGTTACATCATACCCCTACCCATTCACCAAAAAAGTGTAAAAAACTAAAAACCAGAGAAAACTGTTTTTGGCATCATGTGACATCATGAAAACAGTTTTTGACATCATGCCTATAAAAGAGCTGTCAAAGCTGAAGAGCGGGCATATGGTGGGTTGCCTCTGAAGAGGTGAAGCATTTTTTAATTTTTTTCTATTTTTTTTTTTGGATCCGGCGGACGTCGTGATTGATGATGGATTTACAATGCGGGACACTATTTTTTTTTCTTTTTAATAAAGAACTTGTCAAAACTGTGTTCTGTGGTTTTTCCTTTTTTACACTTTTTTGGTGAATGGATAGGGGTACTATGTACCTGATACCCGATACCCATTCACATGGGGGGGGGGGGGGTGGGTGGGATCTGGGGGCCTCCTTGTTAAAGGGGGCTTCCAGGTTCCGAAAACCTAACTCCCCTGACTCTCACTTTTTTCAGGACATAATATCCTGGATACTTCAGACGCCTGACACCCTACATTTAGTTGGTGGGGACTTTAATGTGGTCATGCATCCGCATGAGGAACACACAAACACTAACATTATGTCCCTTCTTGATAAAAGACACATTGCCCCGGAACCCACTCCGCTAGCTCGACATATCTCCTCTGCACACCTCACTGATGTCTGGCGAACTACTCACCCACTCGACCGCAAATTTACCTTTTTTTCTCCCCCCACCAATCCTTTTCTCGGATCGACTATTTTTTTACATCACCCTCCCTTACCCCCTTACTTCGCGACCCGACTATCCACGACATGGCTGTCTCAGACCACTGTCCTATAGCAATATCTTTCCCTGTTTTGGAATCCCCCGTGTCCACGCCCATATGGCGCTTCTTATCTTTTCTGAAGGACAATGAGGACTTCTTACACACGCTGCATTCTGCCTGGGAGCAATAGTCCTCACTTAACATTTCCCACCTCACTTCCGATCCTAACCTCTTCTGGGAAGCAGGTAAAGCATTCTTAAGAGGCAAGATCATTTCCTACACGTCTCAGTACAAGAAACATGCACATCAACAATTTCTCAAAGCCAGCCACACATTGCGTAAGGCCCAGGAGGCTTTGACCATAAACCGCACTCCTTCAACCATTAAAACATGGCAGAGGGCTAAAACTTCCTTCGATCTATGGGCAGAACAACAAGAAGAGACTAAATCGTCTCTCTATTACTCTCTACACTACCATAAATTTGGCAACAAAGCTGGAAAACTACTTGCTAAATTATGTTCGGATACCTGCCATCTGACGCGCATTACTGCCCTTAAATCAAAGGAGAGTACCCTTGCTACATGACTGACAGAAATCAGCAGGACACTTGTAGACTACTATACTGCCCTATACTCATACCACAAAGTTGCCCTGTCCCTGTTAGCAAAAGTTAACCTACCCACTCTCTCCCCGACTGACCTAGAGACTTTAAACTCACTGGAGGAGGTCCAAACCACCATTAATGCTCTTCCATGAGTCAAAGCCCCTGGCCCAGACAGCTACTCCGCTGAATTCTATAAACTCTGCACCGAGAGGGGACCCAGAACTACAACATATCTATACTTTTTAAAAGTGGAGTATGCCTCAACACTACACTGACTGCACTTACCTAACTCAACACACTATCCTCTAACTACCTGCCTAATCTCTATTGTCACCCACTATACACGGCAGCCTTATATAGTGTGGGGCATGAACAGGGGCACCCTGCCTTTGGCCAATCATGGATCTGACATTGTGCTATGATTGGCCAAAGCATACAGGTCAGGTGCATGCTTTGGCCAATCATCAGCAATTAATGCACTGCAACAGTGCAGTGCAATATGGGGCACTCATCGGTGGGCGAACTTTCTGCCGAGCGCCCCATTTGTTTGTGTGTTCTGAACACACAAACAGCTGATGTTTGAGTCAAACACAGAGCCCATCCCTAGTGAGGAGGACAAAATAGAAACAAGTTGACTGGATCATCCTCTAAATTTATGAAAGAGAGGTCCTATGGGGTTGGAGTGAGGGCACAGTTTACCCATTCATATGCTGCCATGAAGTTAGTAAGGCAAATATATTATGCTGCTAAAGTACCCATATCTGCATAGAAAAGTTGATATTTAACAGTTATAGAACTCTCTTGTATAATCTGTTGAGTTAGCTGCCATGTTTCAAAAAGAAAGCAGTAGAATGAATAGTACCAAACATTCCTTTTACATAAATTAGATGGTAAAAATGATTGTATTTTTTTTTTTGTGCCCCTACAGTGTCAAATTTAATACTTCTCATTTTTCAGCTAATTTACAGCACAGTGCAACATGCCCTCATTGTATGCTAAAACCCACCAGCATAAAGGTTACTCCTTTTAAATACAACCAGAGCAAGAGAGATGCAGACAATTGCAGTTCTGAGGATTTGCATGAATTACAACCTTTCATACTTGATACACACAAAAAGGCTTTGGGGTGTCAAAGCAGAATAAACACTGGAGTGGAACTTTGATAAAGTGTGTTTTATTTCCTCAGTTCAAAGAACTCATTGCTTCTGGCATGCTTTATGTGAAATCTGTTTCATTTTATTTAGGCATCAGTGACAATTATGCTGGATATCAACGTTTTGCAGACGTTGTTGGCTGATGTAACCCATGACAGATGATGCATGGATTCTTCCAGGTCTGCCAAAGAAAGACAATAGAATCCAAAATAGAAAGATGTTTCCCTGTTTCTCTAATATTCTGCTAGAAAATGCACACAAGGCTAGACAACGGGTTTGGGAATTTATAATGATTTGCAAATTTATTTCATGTAGTTGCCAACTATTTCCACACAGATTAGAGCGAATAGTAGAGACTTATATTCATTGTTAATCATTAAGCTTTCTAAACATTGTATTGCTGCATAGGAAAAATCATAACAATACCAAAGCACCCAATATCTCTTCACAATCTGCTCACATATACTGTATACACATTCACAGACAATGAAACAGCTCCTTTGAACTATTTTTTCTTATGCAAATAAGAACAATGAAACAATTTTCGAATGCACCATTTCAAGGGTCCTTAACAAGTTGTGAGTAATTGAAACAAGCCATTTATGGCTAACTATGCCTATACCTCACCTTGCTAACATTCCCAATATTATACACAATAGTGGCACCAGTGGCACAGAAGCTGAGACTGTGATTGGGCCATTGCTTTAGAGGTAGTCTAGTTGAGTTCTATACCATCTTCGCTACCAGTAAAGTACATCTAAAACGTAAAAAAACAATATAGTATATTGCAGCTTACCAGTCAAAGTACATTTTCTGCAAGCACAGAAAAAATAGCTGTTGATTCTGCTAGAAATATAATGTGATTATAACTGTAATTCTATAATGAACCAACATCTCAAATTATGGGGTGTTAATAAAAATTGTCTTAGACAAGTTATATCTCAACTGATTCGATTGCCCAAAGCATTCAAACAGCTTCTATCTTTAATTTTTTTCTACACAGCTTGGAAAACAAAATGAAAAGATGATTAGCTATATTCCAGCTGAGGCAAAGTTTATTGTAGACACTTTTTATTGTTCCCCCTCGCTATGTTATCAGATTTCTTAGCTATCTTTGGTGAACTACATGTAGCACTGTCCCCGTAGGGCTTGCTGTATGATGGCTTGTTAGGCCTCCTCTGATTACCAGCACACAGTCATTTAGGATACAGTTCACACATTCATCCTTACTCCTAATGACTCATTGCTCAATAAACAGTCCAGGGGTGTTGGTTTTTAGTATTTATTGTGGAACTTGGATGGTAGGGAATAATGGGATACTCTAACTGGAACTATGTACATTGGATAGGGACAACTCTCACTTGGCCTCACCAGGTTACTTGTGGAAGCAGTCTCACTGCCTAATCCATACTGCTACATGTATGGAAAGGGTTAAGTCTCCTTGCTCTTTTTCTCTCCAGCAATAGACTGGGTTATCTACATTCTCTTTAGGACACTCACTTGCATCCCCTTTACTGACACTCGTCCATTGACTCTTCTAGCTGCAGGGGTGGCCCCCCTCAGGTCAGGCCCCTTGACACAGATCTGTACTCACTGTGCTGCAGAATCAGATCCTAAAGTGTCTCCCCTTCCAGTCAGCTTTACAGGACCTCCAGGTTCAGTTCCTCTCTAGCTCTTTAGGCCCATAAGTTGACTACCTGAGGCTGCATGGCACCTCTACAGAGGAGGAGGCAGCCACCACCCCCCCCCCCCGGGACTCCACTATCCAGACGAAAGACCTGGGCACATGTGCTCCTGGCTTTAATACAGCATGCACCGAGGCACTTTCCTCTGCCAAATCACCAGGGCTGTAATAAACGCCTGTGCACTAATTTGTCAGGTTTCCTCCCACTGTCCAATATGCCTCCCTATTGGACCAGTGTGAAAAACTCTGCAGACAGACTGAGTTGCACCTGAGCACATTGAGCAGACCTCACTAGCAGATCCTGCTCTCTGGTAGGCAGAGAACAATATAGATTTACCTGCAATCCCTCTGGTAAGCAGACAGGATTCAAAACTATACTCTCTCTCTCTAGCACCTACCTAGGAGGGCGCTACATACAGAACACCTCTTACTATTTTATGGGGATGAGGGGGGTGTTTGTATTTGAAATCAGGAGAACAGCTTATGATGACAACACTTCTCATCTCTACATATCATCATAGGACAGGAGGTGTGTTATTGACTTTGACACAAGGTAAAAATTATAGTAAAAGCTCATCAAAGGAAACTAATAGAGCTGCTTTATCTAAGAACCACTAAGCTGCAATATATTAGTTGGATAACATTTATTTAACTACAATACAATATATAGGAAGTAAAGCTGTTGGATGGTAAAGAATTATGGGGCATGGGTCAGATCCTTGCAGAGTGACCACTGTTTCCACACAGAGAGCACCCTCAGTTTAATTGCCTTTGAATGCAGCCAACTTTCTGCACACAAACCACAATGTGAATGCAGCCTAAGGGCTCTTTCACACTGATCAGTTTTTGATCAGTTTTTCCCTTTCAATTCCCTTGAAATCCTTATGAAACTCTTCACACTGATAAGCTGCATTGCAGTTGCATTTTTCTGTTCTGCTTGCTGCATTTTTGGTGCGTTTTTCAAAACTGCACCAAAAATGCAGCTCCACATTGAAATAAGTAGAAAATGCATAAAAAACATGTTACAAACACATAAACACATGTCCATGATTTACAGGTGGATGCTGGGAGTCAGGCAACCAGAAAACGCACTGGAAACATGCCAGAAATGCATAAAAAATGCATATGTGTTTTTGACTTACAGTGTGAAAACAGCCTAAGAGTTTGCACACTTTTTGTTTTAATGCACCTGGAATGTATTCAGTGAATTTAACCACTTGCCGACCAGCCTCCGCACATATACTGCAGCAGGTCGGCTCTATTATGCAAAATAACGTACACTTCCTTTCATATATTAGCCAGTATGGGCGCTCAATGTCCGCCGGCCACCCGCGATCACTTCCCATAGAGACAGAACGGCAGTCTGCCTATGTAAGACTGCCATTCTGTCACAGATGAACACAGGGATCCTATGTTCCTACTATTCAGGAACACAGGTCTCTATGTTCATCTAGTGCAGCCTTTCTCAATCTTTTCAACACAAAGGAACCCTTGAACAAACTTTCCAGTCTCAGGGAACCCCCGCTAAAACTGGCTATAGCTACAACTCATGATACATTATTGTGATGGTCAGTGGGAAGAGTGTTCCTTATACTTGTGGTCACTGGCAAGAATTACCTTCTTACAGATCCCTAAAAAGATCATTGGTGTCAGTGGGAACATATGTGAGAGGCTGAAATGGCTCATTACTCAAGGAACCCCTAACAACCTCTGGAGGAACCATAGGGCTCCACGGAACCCTTGTTGAAAAACCCTGATCTAGTGAGTCCATCCCACACACAGTTAGAAAGCATCCCTTTGGGACATACTTAACCTTTTGATCGCCCCTAGTGTTAACCCTTTCCCTGCCAGTGTCATTACTACAGTAACAGTGCATCATTTTAGTAACAATTACTGTAGTAATGTCACTGGTCCCCTCAAAAGTGTCAAAAATGTCAGTTAGGTGTCCGATTTGTCCACCGCAATGTCACAGTCCAGCTAAAAATTGCTGATCGCCACCATTACTAGTAAAAAAAAAAAATAAATAAATAAAAATGCCATTAATCTATCCCCTAGTTTGTAGACGCGATAACTTTTGTACAAACTAATCAATATACACTTATTCAGATTTCATTTACCAAAAATATGTGACATAAAATGATGAAAAAAATTTACTTTTTAATTTATTTTATTGGCTGCATTTTATAGCAGAAAGTAAAAAAAATATTGTTTTTTTTATAGTGGAAAAAAACAAAAAAAAAGCAGAGGTGATCAAATACCACCAAAAGAAAGCACTATTTGTGGGAAAAAAAGGTAATCAATTTTATTTGGGTACAGCGTCGCACGACCGCACAATTGTTAATTAAAGTAACGCAGTGCCGTATCACAAACAAATGGCCTGGTCATTAAGGGGGCAAAACCTTCCGGTCCAGAAGTGGTTAAACTGAGAGTTCATTGGGGCTTTAAACTGTAAACTCTCATAAAATATACCCATAATCACAATTTTCAAACAGTTTGTTTCAAATAGGTTCACATTTAAATGTCATAGCTAGTAAAATATGAACATTTATTTTTACACTACAGATGACACAGATCAGAGGCACAATAGCTGTTAATATGGTAAATGCCTTTTCTACATCATCATCTTAAAACTCTGTAATGCATGTGTATATTGTAATATATTAACAGATAAATCACGAAAAGGAAGCAGAAGAGTCTAATCCAAAATACGGCAAAGATACACTGCCCTGAAAAATAAGAGGCATTGTAATTAAATGGATTATTTTGTCAGGCTTGAAATGAGTAACCAAACTAATTCCCAGCTAAATCACTTTCAACTGAAATCAATTTAACTTAAGCAGACATGTTTTGGAAGTCTATTGTTTTCTTATGTCCATTAAGTAAAACGGTGCAGCTCAGTAGAGCACTTCTGAAGTGTATCTAGCAATATATCTTTTCTTTAATGCACCCGTAAGTGTTTGGTTACCAATATTAACTAGTGTCCTCTGTCATGTGTGGGACTTTATCATTCCTGCTCTTAGATTCAGAATACATAGCAGAGAATATTGTATTAAAAATAAATCAAATAAAATACATACTACACCATTAAGAGGAACTGCAAATGAAAAAATACCTGCTACCTTAAATAAGTAACATGAACAGCATACAGCATATATATACAGTATATATATATATATATATATATATATATATATATATATATATATATATACAGTATCTCACAAAAGTACCCCCCTCACATTTTTGTAAATATTTTGTTATATCTTTTCATGTGATAACACTGAAGAAATGACACTTTGCTACAATGTAAAGTAGTGAGTGTACAGCTTGTATACCAGTGTAAATTTGCTGTCCCCTAAAAATAACTAAACACTGGAAATAAAATTGAGTACACCCTAAGTGAAAATGTCCAAATTGGGCCCAATTAGCCATTTTCCCTCCTCGGTGTCATGTGACTCTTTAGTGTTACAAGGTCTCAGGTGTGAATGGGGAGCAGGTGTGTTAAATTTGGCGTTATCGCTCTCACTCTCTCATGTTGGTCACTGGAAGTTCAACATGGCACCTCATGGAAAGGACTCTCTGCGGATCTGAAAAAAAAATTGTTGCTCTATATAAAGATGGTCTAGGCTATAAGAAGATTGCAAAGACCATGAAACTGAGCTGCAGCATGGTGGCCAAGACCATACAGCAGTTTACAGGACAGGTTCCACTCAAAACAGGCCTCCACCATGGATAATTAATCATAGCTGCACTCCAGGTATGATCAAAATTCAGGTTTATTGGCTGAACATCCCAATGTGACAAATGTGGCAAGGTAGGCGCGTTTCACACACTAGTATGTGTGCTTAATCATTACAAGGAAATGTCGGCATCACAGCTCTATATATACACACATAGGTATCTCAAATAACAATTGACAACAGGTGATACAAATAAAGAGGCGAACCATTTCCCTAATTGCAGGTGATGCACATGCACCCTAAAAACATATCGGTATCAGTGAACAAGAAAAAATCAAAAATATAAAAATATATGTACAATATACACTTATCTATATAAATAATACTGTACAGGTAATCACAGAGTATGGCAGTATAACAATATGTGAAATCATTAAATAGGATAAAGTGTATACAATCCCCCAAGGGAAAAGATATATATATATATATATATATAGAGCATATAAGTGAGGAGGGAATAAATCGTATGGTGTATGGGGACAAAAATCGTACAATGCAGTAAAAACAACCAAGGTAATATAATTGGTAAGGCAATAAAACAAATATGCCATAGATGCCACATAATCTGATGATATTGTACCTATCGGTACTTACTGTTTCAATTAATAATTTTTTACCATCTATGACATATATATGCTTTTTCTTGTCTTGCTCTTTGTCCATATCTATACTTAGATATACACAATTTCTAGCTCTCCCGATATTATATATTCCCAGCCACCCCATAATTATTTTTGATCTATATTTTTGTTTTTATAGGGGTATGGTTGGTTCTATATAAATATACATATATATATGGAGGAATGTCAAAATATGGTACAATACATCTATGGCATATTTGTATATATAAAGTGTATATTGTATATATATTTTTATATTTTTGATTTTTTCTTGTTCACTGATACTGATATGTTTTTAGGAGGCATGTGCATCACCTGAAATTAGGGAAATGGTTCGCCCCTTTATTTGTATCACCTGTTGTCAATTGTTAATTGAGATACCTATGTGTGTATATATAGAGATGTGATGCCAACATTTACTTGTAATGATTAATCACACATACTAGTGTGTGAAACGCGTCTACCTTGCCACATTTGTCTCATTGGGATGTTCAGCCAATAAACCTGAATTTTGATCACACCTGAAGTGCAGCCATTTCTTCTATGGTTAATTATCCACGGAGGCGAGCCGAGGCGTGCACCGGTGTGTCATCAGGCTTCTGGAATCACCTAGAGCAGTGAGTTCTCTTCTCTTTTGTAGGCCTCCGCCATGGTCGACCATAGAAGTTGAGTGCATGTACTCAGCATCTTATCCAGAGGTTGTCTTTGGGAAAAAGACGTATGAGTGCTGCCAGCATTGCTGCAGAGTAGGGATGATCGAACGGTTCGGGTTGACCATCGGTTCAACCCGAACATTGACTGTTCGAAAATTCGGCCGAATTCCTAACTTTTTGCTGAAAAAGTTTGGAATTCGGCAACCAGAACCGGCCAAAATGCAATGGGACAGGAACTGGGCTTTAAAAGCCCGTGATTGGACCAGAACCATCAGTAAAAGCCAATTGAGGGGGCAGGAGGATGCTAGGAATGTGATTGGAGTGACTGGGGGGTCCAGAGGCCAATCAGTAGTGAATAAGCCCCCCAGTATATAAGATAGCCCCGCCAAATCTCTAGTATTGTAATACAGGGATGTGGAAGAGAGTGGAAGCAGTTCTGTTACTCCTGCTTCAAAAGTGTCATTTAGCAATTATTAGTGTGAGGAAAGGGATATCTAGTGTAGTTAGGGTACTATTTTCCACTATAGTTAGATTTAATAATCTAGTTTCTGTAGGGAAAGTATTAAGTGTCAGGGTGTAACGCTCCTGCGTTTTATGTATGATGTGGATTTACAGCTGCAGAAATATTCCACTTCAGTAGTCATGTAGAGAAACGCTGAGACACCAATCCCATCTCCCAAAGACTCATCATGTGTGGATGATCTCAATTCAGCAAGTAAATACACACACTCAATAAGATGTTCCTAGAGTGACTTATATATATAGTAACACAGTGATGATAGGCTGAAGAGACAGGTTGGGTAGAGATGGTAGATGACAGACACTTGAAAGGAAATGTTCTTGAAAGTAAGATAGTAGCAGATGGAATGCAGATAGGTTAGCAATCATGTATGGTAGCAGATGATAGAGTAGCAGGTGAACATACAGGAGAGACCAACCCAGTGCAAGAGTAGATGGTAGTAGGCTCAAGAGCTAGCAATCTTAGATAATGCAGATGTAATAATAGTCCTTAGTATGCAGAGCTAGATAGTGTAAGCTTTAGTATGAAGGTTATAGAGGTTTCCCCTGTGGGGTACTTATCACTAGTAGCAATGTAGCAGAGGAGAGGGTCGGCAAGAGCGGATGATCCGGTAGCGGGATACAGGGATCAGCGCAGCGTGGTTCCGACAGCGAGGTATGCTTGCAAGCATGAGAGCTTCAAGACAGGTTAGCATCAAGGCACAAAGCAGGTTGAATGAACACATGTGAGTGAAAGCTGGTGATTTAAATAGCTGTTCAGTCCGGCGCCTCATGATGATGTCAGCACTCTTAAAGGGAAACACACCTATATGTGCTTCATCTATCTAGGTAGATGGAACGCACCCGGAAATGATGTGATAGGAGGCACTGAGAGTGCCAGAACCTTACACAGGGTGACCGTAGTGTAGTGTAGGGTTAACTGACTCTGACTGCTATGGCAGGGTGACCAAACCCTTCCATGTCAGGGTGACCGCCATAGAAAAAAGATCGTTTGTATTAGAATTGCAGTAGAGCAGGATAGTGGCTTCGCTACTTTCACACCCGGCCGTTTTTGTTGCAGGCGTTTATTGGGCTTTTTTGTGGACGTGTTTGGAGGCAGGCATGACATCAGAACTTCTGTGTAGGGGTATATATACACACACACACATGTATGTATATATACACATACACATATATAGGTGTGAAAGTAGCAGAACCCTATGCTTGCGCTAATGAAATAATTAACATGCACATGGCTTCTCTCCTATCACACCTTTTTGGGTATAATCTGCCATCATCTGCATTCTCTAAATTTTTGTATTAAATAATTCCCTTGCCTTATTATGTCAGATTGTCCTTATTCCTTCATTTTCCTTTTCTGTGTGGCCACTCCTCAGTATTTCATAACTGATCTGGTTCTGGATTTCAGGTGCTGGGCTGGAAATGACCTGTTTTCCATTTACTAAATCAGTAAGCAAAGTGTTAAGTGTATAATAGATCAGTTTCTTATATTTAAAGCTGAACTCCAGCCTAACTATCAGTTTTTCACGGTTATACAGACTCCTCTCCTGTACTGAAGTTGCTTACTCTGATTTCACTGCACACTGTGAACGTTCCACAGTGTGCATTACAATCTGCAGCAGGTCAGACAGAGCCCACCTCATTTTCTGGCTAGAGGACATCCAGCATCAGCTATCCTTTTCCTCCCCAGTCTTGCTGTATTCGGTCCTTTACTTTCATTCATTGGGTTTCAATTCTTTCAGTCATGAAGACTCAGCATCACACATGGATGTTGTCTAGGGCAGCCTGTGTAAAAATGCCATCTGCCTAGAAACACCCACTTATTTCCACTGACATCTACCCATCAAGGCATTTTGATATATACATACCCCTCCTAAGAGACAACTTAATGCTTTCATCTGGACCAAGAGCTCCTGAGTAGGGATGATGGAACTTTTCAAAAGTTCGGTTCGACCAGAACATCCGAACTTCACGAAAGTTCGGCTTGGATTTCAGAACCCCATTGAAATCAATGGGACCCGAACTTCAGTAATCAAAAAACACCATTTTGAAGCCCTAAAACCCAAAAAATGCCCATAAAAAGTGCCTAGGGTTCTGGGTCATGCCCCAGGGACTATTAATCACACAAAAAAAAGTTCTTACAAATTGTCATTTTTGATAGAGAGCCAATTATTGAAAAAAATATTGAAAAAAAAAGAGATTTCTTTGGATTTAGTGTCTGGGGCGTCTAAAAAATGTACCTGTGAAGTTTCAGCTCTGTAGCATGTCCAGAACCAGAAAAAAAAGTTTGTTTGTATTAGAATTAATATAGAACAGGTTAGTGGCTTCGCTACTTTTACACCCGGCTTTTTGTTGCAGGCGTTTATAGGGCTTTTTGTGGACGTGTAGGCAGGCATGACATCTGAACTTCTGTGCAGGGGTATATATACACACACACACATGTATGTATATATACACATACACACATATAGGTGTGAAAGTAGCAGAACTCTATGCCTGCGCTAATTAAATTATTTGCAGGCATAGGGCTTCGCTCCTATCACACCTATATGTGTGTATGTGTATAAATACATATATGTGTGTGTGTGTATATATACCCCTATACAGAAGTTCAGATGTTATGCCTGCCTGCAAAGACGCCCAAAAAATGCCCAAAAAAAACACCTGCAACAACACACCTGGGCGTTTTTGTTGCAGGCGTTTTTTTTGGGCATTTTTTGGGCGTCTTTGGAGGCAGGCATAACATCTGAACTTCTGTGTAGGGGTATATATACACACACACATATATGTATTTATACACATACACATATATAGGTGTGAAAGTAGCAGAACCCTATGCCTGCGTTAATGAAATTATTTGCAGGCATAGGGCTTCGCTCCTATCACACCTATATGTGTGTATGTGTATAAATACATATATGTGTGTGTGTGTATATATACCCCTATACAGAAGTTCAGATGTTATGCCTGCCTCCAAAGACGCCCAAAAAATGCCCAAAAAAATGCCTGCAACAAAAACGCCCAGGTGTGTTGTTGCAGGCGTTTTTTTTGGGCATTTTTTGGGCATCTTTGGAGGCAGGCATAACATCTGAACTTCTGTATAGGGGTATATATACACACACACATATATGTATTTATGCACATGCACACATATAGGTGTGATAGGAGCGAAGCCCTATGCCTGCAAATAATTTCATTAGCGCAGGCATAGGGTTCTGCTACTTTCACACCTATATATGTGTATGTGTATATATACATACATGTGTGTGTGTATATATACCCCTACACAGAAGTTCAGATGTCATGCCTGCCTCCAAAGACGTCCACAAAAAAGCCCAATAAACGCCTGCAACAAAAATGGCCGGGTGTGAAAATAGCGGAGCCACTATCCTGCTCTACTGCAATTCTAATACAAACAATCTTTTTTTTTTTTCTGGTTCTGGACATGCTACAGAGCTGAAACTTCACAGGTACACCTTTTAGACCCCCCAGACACTAAATCCAAAGAAATCTCATTTTTTTTTTTCAATAATTTTTTCAATAATTGGCTCTCTATCAAAAACGACAATTTTTAAGAACTTTTTTTGTGTGATTAATAGTCCCTGGGGCATGACCCAGAACCCTAGGCACTTTTTAGGGGCATTTATTGGGTTTTAGGGCTTCAAAATGGTGTTTTTTGATTACCGAAGTTCGGGTCCCATTGATTTCAATGGGGTTCTGAAATCCGGGCCGAACTTTCGGGAAGTTCGGGTGTTCTGGTCGAACCGAACTTTTCAAAAGTTCGATCATCCCTACTGCAGAGGTTGAAGGGGTGGTGGGTCAACCTGTCAGTGCTCCGACCATACGCCGCACACTGCATCAAATTGGTTGGCATGGCTGTCATCCCAGAAGGAAGACTCTTCTAAAGATGATGCACAAGAAAGCCTGCAAAGAGTTTGCTGAAGACAAGCAGACTAAGGACATAGATTACTGAAACCATGTCATGTGGTCTGATGAGACCAAGATAAACTTATTTGGTTCAGATGGTGTCATGCGTGTGTGGCAACAACCAGGTGAGGAGTACAAAGACAAGCGTGTCTTGCCTACAGTCAAGCATGATGATGAGAGTGTCATTGGCTGGGGCTGCATGAGTGCTGCTGCAACTGGGGAGCTACAGTTCATTGAGGGAACCATAAATGCCAACATGTACTGTGACATATTGAAGCAGAGCATGATCCCATTTCTTCTTAACGACTCCAAACACACCTCCAAGATGACCACTGCCTTGCTAAAGAAGCAGAGGGTAAAGATGATGGACTGGTCAAGCATGTCTCCAGACCTAAACCCTATTGAGCATCTCTGGGGCATCCTCAAATGGAAGGTGGAGGATCGCAAGGTCTTTAATATCCAACAGCTACGTGATGTCGTCATGGAGGAGTAGAAAAGGACCCCAGTGGCAACCTGTGAAGATCTGGTGAATTCCATGCCCAAGAGGGTTAAGGCAGTCCTGTAAAATATTGGTGGCCACACAGAATTTTGACACTTTGGGCCCAATTTGGACTTTTTCACTTAGGGATGTACTCACTTTTCTTGCCAGCGGTTTAAACAGGAATGGCTGTGTGTTGAGTTATTTTGAGGGGGACAGCAAATTTACACTATTAAACAAGCTGTACAGTCACTACTTTCCATTGTAGCAAAGTGTCATCTCTTCAGTGTTGTCACATGAAAAGATATAATAAATAAATATATATATATATATATATATATATATATATATATATATATATATATTTATATATACACATATACTGAAAGAAAAGAGGAACATTAGGGTGAGTTTTCCATAGGAGGTGGGTTGGGATGTGCAGATGAATTTTTGGATACAAGTGGCAGTCAAACAAGAATAGGACTGATGCTAATTATACAATACATGAGTTTCTAATAAAATTAGAATTACATCAAAAATTGAATTTATTTCAGCAATTCAATTCAAAAGGTGAAACTCATATATATTATATAGATGTGTTACACACAGATTTAAATATTTCAAGCATTTCCTTCTTTTATTTTTGATGATTATGGCTTACAGCTAATGAACACCTAAAGCTCAGTATCACAGAAAATTTGAATATTACATAAGACCAATTTTTTTTAAAAAAAGGATCTTTTATACAGAAATGTTGGCTTGTCCATGTACAGTATAGTATGCATTCAATACTTGGTTGGGACTCCTTTTGTCTGTGGGCTTTTGCGGCGGCCTCCCCACGCTGTGTCTCTGCCTGTGTTTGGTAAGTCCTGTGCTGGGTCAGTCCTGCTTGAATGGGGCAGGGGAAGGGCGGCTATGGGAAGGTAAGATTGAGTTCTTACATCCTTCCTTTTGCAGGTTATCTCGCTGTGATTTGCAATGGATACCTCACCGCCCCCCGGTGGCCAGTCCCTGCGCAACAGGTGAGTTTTTGGCTTTAAACTCTCGCTTGTCTGCCAGCTGGCTTACTGTAGCCTGAGCTTTCTTTCCTTTGTTTTTCAGCCCATTTAGGTCTGACCAACGTCCTGCATCAGGATCAAAGGATAGATCACCTTCAGGCCATCACCATGCATCATCCAAATCCAGGCACCGTAGATCCAGGTCTAGGTCTAGGCGCCATGAAGATTGTCCAAGCCGGTCTTCCCGCCATACTGACCGCCCCGCACGCAAATCTTGCTGGGGTTGTAGGGCTGTAGTCCCTGAGGATAGATCCTTGTGTGATGCCTGCTATTCTCGGGCAATCAAGGAAAAACAGGTCCCAGATCAACCAGTGGAAACCCTGGTCAGGCGGATCGTGCAAGAATCCCTAAGGGATTGGGATCCCAGCCGGCTGTCTGGTCATACAGCTGATACTCCAGTTCCCCCTCAGAGGGAAGATGTAGAGCCAGGCACTTCCCAGCCAAGTCGCTTCTCGGATTCCTCTGAAAGTGAGGATGACCTAGAAGACCAAAGTTCAGGCTTTGATTTTTCCATGATCTCTCCGCTAGTGAGAGCGGTAAAAGAGGCGTTAAAATGGGAAGAGCCAGCAGATTCCCCTGCAAAACAGAAGAAATACTTCAAACACCTCAAGAAAGAACGGGATCATTTCCCTTTTCTGAGTGAGCTGGGGGAAATCATTACAGACGAATGGCAAGGAGTTGAAAGAAAGAATTCCTTATCGTCCAAGTTTTCCAGGTTATATCCTTTTAAGACCGACAAAGTGAAACATCTTGATTCGGCACCTACAATTGACGCAGCCTTAATGAGGCTAGTCAAACACGTTACCCTGCCTTTGGAGGATTCCGTCTCATTTAAAGATGGTCTGGATAGACGAATTGATACGGATCTCAAAAAGATCTATCTGTTAGCTGGTATGACCTGCAAGCCAGCCCTGGCCCTAGCAGCCACATCCAAAGCTATGGAGGCTTGGGTAGATAACGTGGAGACCACACTGCAAAGTGTCTCAGAGGAAGCAGCCAGAAACTCGGCTGTGTATGAGCTAAAGTTGGCAACGGCCTTTTTGGGAGAGGCTTCCATTGATATCATTTGCCTGGTCATGCTCTCTTCTGTCACGGCCAAACGTGTTTTGTGGTTACGTCCCTGGCTGGCCGATCCGGCTTCCAAACAAGCTTGGTGCAGGATCCCGTTTGAAGGTGCGTCCCTTTTTGGCAACAAACTGGACAGTGCCATTACCCGTGCCACTGGTGGTAAATCAGGTTTCCTCCCTCAAGATCGCCGTTTGCTTGACCGCAGAAGATTTCAGCACAAACCAAGTACGGATGGATCCAGAGAAGCCCGCTCTTACAGGCCTGGGCGTGAGTTCAGAAAGAATTGGAAAAGATCTCAACCTACAGGTCAGAAGTTCAACAAGGGGACACATTCAAGTGGTCGGGAGACAACAAAGTCTTTTTGATATCAGGCCTGCTCAAGCGTTGCGAGTAGGCGCTCGTCTACGTCAGTTTGCGCACGTTTGGGCAGCCTCGATTACAGACCAATGGACCGTCAAGACCGTGTCTCATGGTCACGTTTGGTCTTTCGAAGAAACTCCAATTCTGCGGTTTGTTCCTACGGCTCTACCTCGCGTGGAAGAAAAGAAGTCAATTCTTCTGTCATACGTAGATTCCCTGATCTCTCAAGGTGCTGTCATCCCAGTTCCGGCCGAAGAAAGGTTTCAAGGCCTTTATTCACCTCTATTCATGGTGCTAAAGAAAAGCGGTTCCTGGAGGCCGGTCATAGACCTGACTCATCTAAACTCTTTCATAAGGAAAGAGAGGTTCAGGATGGAGACACTCTTCACTATCCGCCAAGTGGTGCAACCAGAAGATTGGATGATCTCCATAGATCTAAAAGATGCCTATTTCCATGTCCCAGTGGCAGCAGAACTACAAAAATTTCTTCGCTTTGCCGTAGGTCAAGTGCATCTCCAGTTTACCTGTCTCCCTTTTGGGCTTACCACCTCACCTCAAGTCTTTTCAAAGATCTTACTGGCTATTGTAGCCCTGATCAGATCGAAAGGGATCCGACTGTTCCACTACTTAGACAATCTGCTTCTTCTTTCTCAAGACCAAGCACAGATTCTACAACACAGGTCTCAGGTAATCTCCACCCTTCAAGAATTCGGGTGGCTCTTGAATCAGGCTTTCCATCACTTGGTGAAAGGGTCCTCGGTCCTCCTACAGCTAGACAATACGAAGGCAGTCGCATATATTAAGAGGCAAGGGGGCACCCGCAGTTCCTCCCTTCTGGAAGAAGTGAAACCGATCATGGCATGGGCCCAACGGAATCTTTCCAATCTATCAGCTGCTTATCTTCCAGGAGTCCAGAATGTTCAGGCAGATTTTCTGTCAAGAACCAATCTAGACAACGACAAATGGTCTCTTCATCCAGAAACCTTCAAGTGGGTCATCTCTCTGGGGATTCTTCCGGAGGTAGACCTGTTTGCCTCTCCAAACAATGCCAAACTGACGAAATTCTACTCGAGATGGCGTTATCCCCAAGCCTACGGGGTAGATGCTCTGACTGACCACTGGAAGTTCCACAAAGCATATGATTTTCCCCCGGTACCAGTGATATTCAAGTTCCTGCAGAGACTCAGGAGAGAGAGGGTAGAAGTCATAGCAATTCTTCCATTTTGGCCAAGGAGGCCCTGGTTTCCCCTATTGTTCCAACTGAGCTTTCGGGATCCTGTTCCCCTGCCATTCAGGCCGGACCTTCTATCTCAGGGTCCAGTGCTGCATCCATGCCCAGCACAGTTACATCTCATGGCATGGTCCTTGAGAGGGAAAGACTAAAAGCTCTTGGCTGTCCAAGTGCGGCAATGTCCACAATGATGAGTGCCAGGAGAACGGGCACCAACAAAGTCTATGAGAGGATCTGGTCTAAGTTTGAGGATTACATGTCTAATGAGTCTGATTCCATCACTAATCCTAAGATCCATCACATTCTGGGGTTCCTCCAGACAGGCTTAGACCTATCTCTGGCTGTTGGCTCTCTCAGAGTACAGATCTCAGCAATCTCTGCCTTCACGGGGACCTCATGGGCAAAACACCCTTTGGTCCGGCAGTTTTTCAGAGGTGCGTCAAGAATGAGACCTCCCAGGAAACCCAGGTTCCCCAAATGGGACCTTCCACTAGTCCTTGAGTTCCTCTCAGCAACAGTTTTGGAACATGGAGATTCCTTCTTCCTTAAGAATCTGTCTATGAAGACGGCCTTTTTAGTAGCCATCACATCGGCTAAACGTGTCTCTGAAATTAGTGACTTGGGTTGCAAAGAACCATTTCTGACGTTTTTTCCTGATCGGGTCGTCCTGGTCCCTATGCTAGGGTCCAATCCGAAGGTAAACTCAGTTTTCCATGTCAACCAAGAAATTGTTTTACCTACATTCAAGTCTCAAGATGAGCAGAGTACCCATCCGTTGTATGTGGGCGAAGTCCTTCAAACATACTTGAAGTTCACAGCTTCCTTTCGCAAGTCAGACTATCTATTTGTTCTCTTTTATGGAAAGAACAGAGGCAAGAGGGCTTCTTCCAGAACTATTTCTAACTGGATAGTTCAGACCATCCAGTGGGCATATAGAGCCAAGGGACTGGCTCCTCTGGAGGTGGTGACGGCTCATTCCACCAGAGGGATTTCTACGTCATGGGTGGCTTCCCTTCACGTTGCACCGGATGTCATTTGCAGAGTGGCCTCATGGTCCTCAATTAACACTTTCATGTCACACTATTGTGTTCAACCTGCTTCTTTATCCTCAGTTGATTTTGGTTTAAAAATGTTGTCTGTTGACGGTGCAAATTAAACCTATTTCTGTTTGACCAGCAGTTGCCCACCCGGGTGTGTATGGCTAGTTATTTCCCATACGTGTGCTGCCATGGAGTCTGTCAGGAAAACGGAAAATTTATATCAATACTTACCGTAATTTTCCTTTCCTGATAGAACTCCATGGCAGCAGGAGTTCCCTCCCATCTGCTGGAGTAGTCTATATATGGAACACGGTTACTTGCTCGGAGCAAAAATTTATGGGAGTGGGGTCCTATAGGGTAGGAGAGGAGGCGGAGCCTACCCATACGTGTGCTGCCATGGAGTTCTATCAGGAAAGGAAAATTACGGTAAGTATTGATATAAATTTTCCGTTTTGTCTCCAAATACGGAAAGGTTTCTTCACCATAAGAGCTGTGAAAATGTGGAATAGACTCCCTCCAGAGGTGGTTCTGGCTAGCTCACTAGATTGCTTTAAAAAAGGCCTGGATTCTTTCCTAGGTGTACATAATATAAATGTAAAAATTTTTTTAGGTAAGGTTGATCCAGGGAATATCTGATTGCCTCTTGGGGGATCAGGAAGGAATTTTTTTCCCCTGCTGTAGCAAATTGGATCATGCTCTACTGGGGTTTATTTTTGCCTTCCTCTGGATCAACAGCGGGTATAGGATTGTGTATATGGGATTGTATGGTTGAGTTTTCAATACTGTTTTTTTTTATGGTTGAACCGGATGGACTTGTGCCTTTTTTCAACCTGACTAACTATGTAACTATGTAACATTATGCAATTGTCTTGGTAAGTATTTCGTAATGTACTAATATGCGATGCATAATATTAAAAAAAAAGTGCAGTTTATTACTGCTTTAAAAGCTGTCAAAATGAAATCCAAGATATATTAGTTTGTTATTTTTGTGATGACAAAGTTATCATCAAATAAACAGACTTAAAGCAGTGGAAATGCATAGTTTGGTCCATAAGGGGTATAAAGGTACAAGAGCTAAAGTTGTTAAATAACAGGAAAACAAGTATTTTAAAAAATGCAAATTTTTTTGTAATATACTGTGCTTTACAAATTAAAAGAAATTCAGTTAGGGTTTACTAACTGTATTAATCAGTATTTAGTTTGCTAAAGCACAATGGGCTTGATTTACTAAAACTGGAGAGTGAAAAATCTAGTGCAGCTGTGCATGGTAGCCAATCCGATTCTTAGGGTCCTTTCACATGGGCTTTTCCGCCCGGTGGACTAATTTTGCTCAGCGGGCTGCGCAGGCAGATGACAGGTCTGTCTCCGCTCTGTGTGCAGAGACAGACCTGTCAGATCCCCGCTCTCCTCTATGGGAGATCGGATGAAAACGAACCGCCTGTCTGTTTTCATCCAATCCTATCCGATCCGATCCTCCAGACGGATGGAAAATAAGATTTCCATCTGTCTGGATTTAACGGAAAGGATCGGATAGCAGCAGGTGTAAGAAGACATGTCATCGCTGACATCTGCGGCTCCATAGGGCTGCGTCCGATCAGGTCCGCCTTAAAAACTGAGACAGGCGGACCTGATTGGAAAGCCCGTGTGAAAGGGGCTTTACTTTAGTTTGTTCAGTTAGGCTTTGACAAAAAAACAAACAAACAAAAAAAATTGAAGCTGATTGATTTCTATGCAAAGCTAACCCAGTTTTAGTAAATGAACCCCAATGTATCCCATAAAAAAAAAAAAAAAAAAATGCTTTGAAAATAAAAAAAAATGTTCACCTGCCTCCTTCTCTTGCAACCACTTCCTGTCTTGCATGTATGCACTCTGGTCCTATGACATTTTCTTAGGTTGGATTTGATAGTGACAGCAGTATAGTAGTCTCCTTCAAAAGCCCTTGCAACAATCTGACAACTCAGGAGCACATTTGGGAGAAGTGACGGAAAGTTGTCATCTTTTAACAGGAAGGGCTTGAACAAGGACCTTTATAAGACAGGATCATCAGATATGAATTTTATGAAAGCTGTGGATTTATATGACAAATGTAGTGATTGGATTTACATATACATTAATGAATATTTGAGCTACAAGAAAACATTAATATATCCGCAAGTAAAAGTGAAAAAAAATAACAATGAATTCTGTACACATTTAGGTTTTATTTGTAACTTTATATGTTTTTCTAAACAAATGTGCCATAAAATAACATTTTATAACTAAAATATAATCCTAAAACAAGCTGAATACTGTGTATGAAATAGCACAAAAAATGCATGGCGCTGTCAACAACCATAAACCTTTGAGCACTGAGGTGTGCATGACAATCTAAAATTGTATAAGGTAGTGCTGATAATAGGCTGTCATTCAAAGCCCTACAAAATGATGTGAACAGATTATATCCTAATAACCCCAAGACTGTCTGACTACAAAACTCTGTTGACAGGCATCTTGTGTGATTCAAGATTATCTTCTTTGCCTCTTATCACTATATTGCATACTTTTCTGATATTTCTCATTATTTCGCTCTGGAATAAACATTTTCAATTATCCATGTGGTATAGAACACTCTATTTCCACATTCCATGTGTTTCAGGATGTACCACTAATGTTTGTGTTTTAACCTCTTTACATTGAGCGTATGTACATATGCGGTCTTACTGAAGTGGGTCTTTTTCCTTGGGACCTATATGTACATACCTGTATTTGTGCTAGGAGCATGCTGCACAGCATTCTCCCAGCACAGAGACCAAGTGAGCTGTCACTGACAGCTCTGGGATCTCATACTAAAGATATGGAACTAGGAGGACCAGCTCTCCATCACATGATGGCTGTGATAACCTGTAATTGGTTATATTAGTAATCATACAACCTGCCCCTGTGTCTTTTCCTCTCTTAAATGAAGAAAAATACATCCTATGTCTGGAAAATAAATAAATAAATAAATAAATAATGATAAAATAGCTAGATCAGAGTTTGATGTAAATCAGGATCAGGGCTAGGGTCAAGGTTACTAGTCTGGGTCAAAGGTCAGGGTCCATGTGTTTTAGGTAGAATAAAAAAGTACAAGCACCATTTTTGTTATTTCATGCACATATGTGGTATCACCCTGATCATAAGGAGTATGGTAATTTATTTTGGGGTTTCCCTTGGTGGTGAGTTATGGTAGCAATATATTTACAGCTAAAAAAATGTATTTATTGTTTTGTTTATTTATTCATTTATAATATTTTTACTATTTTAGGCATCTTTCACATGGCCGCTCCGTATGTCCGTATATCACCCCATCCGTTTGCGGGTGATATACGGACATAATGCATGTCAATGGGATTGCGGATGTCAGCGGATGACCATACGCTGACATCTGATTTGTGTCCTTTCAGTTCTGTTCCATTTTTGGAATGGAACAGAGCCCTATTTTTCTTCCGTTAAAAAAACGGAATGGATGCAAAATCGGATGTCAGCGGTGTCATCAGCTGACATCCGCAATCCCCATAGACATACATTATGTCCGTATATCATCCGCAAAGGGATGGGATGATATGCGGACATACGGAGCGGATGACACAAGTGTCATCCGTGTCCGTAAAAAAAAAAAAAAAAAAAAAGTGCCGGAGCGAAAGACAAAATCGGAGCGGCCGTGTGAAAGAGGCCTTAGGCTAGTGTTTTTTGGATAGTAATAGTATTAAAAAAAATCAGGAGATTTTATTACTATTTTCCACGAAATGAAGGCCCAAAGGTCCTAAAAAAAAGCAAGGTATAAATTACCTGGATACACTTAATTGCAATTATTTGTACAGTTCTACTAATACGTGCCAAAGTTGCACACCCGGTTTCAGGCATTATGATTTGTTTTTACCTGCCATCATGAAGGGGTTAAGATTTGGCCATCACCATATAAATATAAAACACGTTTCCCTTACCCATACATACAATACAAAATATCTTTTTTGGGCCCTAAAAGGGTCCTCCTACTTTGATTAAAGGTAAGCATAGCCTTGCAACCCTTTTAATTATTACAGCATATAAAAAAAAAATAAAAAAAATCTAAAATGCTGCAGGGTACAGTGAACAAAAACAGGGCTATGATGTAAAGAAACACATCTTTCCTTAAAATTCTCATAGAAAACATAAGAAACAATCACAGAACAATGTATTTTTTCCTTCTAAAATCTTTTAAACCAGTAAGCCTCTGTGATCTGTAGTTTTCTGCACTTCCAATCGGAATAAGGGTGGGTAAAATATTTTACAAATAAATATGTAGCTTTCACACTTCTGAATTACCGCTCAACAGGGCAACCAATCAGTCAGTGGAACATTGGAAATTGCGCCCTTGAGGAAAAACTACGGACATTTACTGTACATGGTAAACATAAATGCTTGTCACCATCATTAACTTTAAAGGTACGCTAAACATAAACTACAAGATAGCTTCGGAAATATAGCTAGAAAATATAAGATTTTAAAACTAAGGTAGTATAGTGCTAAAAAATATTTTACAACACTGTAGTAATCTAGGAATTAGGAATTATGACAAACACTATTACGTTTTTATGTCACGTGATATTAGCACAATGGTTTATCAAACACATATTTTCAGTTAAATTAAAGTTAATTTTACTGCAAACAAATGCAATATAGTGCCTATTTTTGGTAAAATATAACATTTTAGGTTGTAAATATATACCCAACATGTCAAGTCTTAAAATTGTGTGTGCCCATGAAATAACAGCAAATTTCAGCACACAGTGTTGTCCATAGTTAACACTTTAAAAGCCCTTAAAGCAGGCATGTCCAACCTGCGGCCCAGAACCACAGGCAATGCGGCCCACTGCCCCCTGACAATTATTTTGTTTTTGCTGGGGAGGAAGGAAGTTGAGTCGGGGGCACGGCCACAGTGGCTTCCAACTAACTGTAGGCAGAGGCTGCCTCTGAGCCTCTGTCAATGATAGACAGCACATTGGTGACGTCTATCATAGGAGCCGGTCCAGGAGGTAGGACTTCGTATGACAGCGGTCGCCGGATAAGCGGGAGATCCCTGCTCTGTGTAATCCAGTGGCTCTCCTCTCTCTTCATTGCAGACTGCATTGGATGGGCACGCACTGGTGAGGCTACATTCAATGGGCACTGATCAGGCTGCATTGGATGGGCATGCACTTGTGAGGCTGCATTGGATGGGCACTGATCAGGCTGCATTGGATGGGCATGCACTTGTGAGGCTGCATTGGATGGGCACTGAACAGGCTGCATTGGATGGGCACGTACTGGTGAAACTGCATTGGATGGGCATGCACTAGTGAGGCTGCATTGGATGGGCATGCACTAGTGAGGCTGCATTGGATGGGCACACACTGGTGAGGCGGCACGGGAAGGGCGCGGCGGCGTTTTATTACTTATATACCTTAACTGTAGTATATATTTTATATGCGGCCCGAGAAAATTTCTCTACACTCAATGTGGCCCAGAGAAGCCAAAAGGTTGGACACCCATGCCTTAAAGGCAGTGTTTATTTTTTTTCAGAGAATAGGTGCAGTAATTCTTCCCCTTCCCACCTACCAGTGAGGGAGAGAAACGATGTGGCGTACTGTGCCTGCTGTGTCATATGGTGGATGTGGCCACATTGGATAGTGGGAGGGTCTTCAAGAGGAATTGTTAAGTAAAAGTCTAACATAAAATATAGAGTGGTAATATTTAGGAGGATGTTACGCACAAGGTGGCAGGGTTCAGGCATGTATAATACATAGAGTGGCAGGGTTTAGGAGTGCATAACACAAAAGAGTGGCAGAGTTTAGTAATGCATAACACAGAAAGTAGCAGGATTTAGGAGTGCATCATGTGTAGTGTGCAAGGTTCAGAACTGCACTTCTCGTGGAGTGCAGGGTTCAGGAATGCATTACACAGAGAGTGCAAGGTTCAGGGGTGCATTACATACATAGTGCAGGGCTAGGAGTGCATTATAACAGGGTTTAGGAGTGTATAACACACAGGGTCCACAATTCAGGAGTGTATTTCTCACAGAGTGCAGGCTTCAGGAGAGTGCTATGCACGGGGTCCGGGGTTCAGGGGTACGCTATGCACAGAATGCAGGGTTCAGGAGTGTGCTATGCACAGAGTGAAGAATTGAGAAGTGCATATTCACAGGCTAGTTTAGCTCCCCCCAAGTACAGATTTCTCCTTCCACCTTTAAATTGCTCACCGTCTAGAGAGTACCAGAGAGAAGAGCTACTGCAGAAGAGCAGCTACAACTTACAGCAGAAAAGTGGAGAGTGCAGAATTGGAGCAAGGGCTTCAGGATGAGCTGCTGCCATGAAACTAGTGTAGCTATGAAAATCCCTTGCCCCTTCCTCTGCTGTCATAGGTATGGTGTATGGCAGAGAAAGTTCTATGGGAGCCATCAGAAGAGGAACTCTATCCCTTGTAAACATGGAAGCTGGGAATCTGTGTTTAAAAGTGACAGTAGTGGTAAGTGAGCACAAGGCCAGTGCTTGCAGTGAAGGTACAGTGTTCTGCCATGTTCCAGTTAAAAAAAAACTTTGCTTATAAGTCATCAGTATAGAGTTAAAAGTAAATGATGGCTCTATTATTATTTCTTGCTCTGTGGAGTGCATTGTGATATATAACAAGCAACAGAAACATTGCTTTTGTACATCGGCACCTCTGGTGTGTGTGCACATGGGGATAGATGGGGGATAAAAAAATGTGAGGGTAGCTGTTTTTTAGGTGCTTGAGTGTACATTTTTTTTACACTTTTCCTACATTTTATTATCACATGGGAGGATCACACAGGGGTGTCAGCGGGCAGGTGTACAGCCACTAGATAACTTCAACCTGAAAGCTGACAGTTGGACTGTCAGATTTACATGAATTCCCAATTGCTGTAACAGCAGGGAATGTGTAAAAAAAAAAAACCTTTACTGCCAATGTAATGTTTAAGTCGATAGCAGCGAAAGGGTTAAATAATCACAGGTGCCTTTTTTATGAACAATTTCCTGGGAAATTCACCCAGCGAATCCTTTACTGACATTTGTTTGGGCGAATACCTGTCAAATGTCACATATTCAGCAGGATATACAGGATATACATACAATTGGTTTTTAGCCTGAAGGCAAAACTGCCCACAGGAGCTTCCCATGGTCCTGAAAAGGGATGGGGTTAAGGTGTGCTGCGATGAGGTTTTGGATATGCCAGCCCCCTCACTATAAACAAAGGAGGGACATAACAGCCATGGTTTCACTGGAAGCTGCTGTAGGGAAAATTCTGAAAAAAAAAAACACTTTTTTTTCTTAATTTTTGTTATAAAATGTTGCAAATAAATAATCTTTCTTCATAGAATTATGTAATTGCAATTTTTTTGTCACTTTTTAAGAAATTAAATACAGTACATTTTTTTTTTTCACAAAGTTGTAATTTGTCAGCTATTTCTCACACACTTCATAGGCATACTTGCAATTAAATGCCAAAAAACATTCTGCTATGCTGCCTGAATATGGGGATACCACATGGGTGGGACTTTTTCATAGCCTAGATGCATAGATGGGTCTGAACTCCAAGGAGCACCTTCAGACTTTCCAGGGGCATATACATAAATTACACAATTAAATATTATCTAATTTCCTGACTACCTCACTGACTCACATTTTCGGAAGCCCTGGAGCACCATGACAGTGGAAACACCCACTAAATGACCACATTTTGTAAATCAAACACTCCGAGATATTTTCTGGAACAAGTTTTTGAAAAATGTAGGAAAGAAAATAAAAATATATATATATTTTTTTTTTTTTTTACACAAAGTTGTCAATTAACAAGATATTTCTAACAAAAAGCATGAACTTGGGAATACACCCCAAAACAAATTCTGCTACTTCTTCTGAGTGTGGCGATACCACATGTGTGAGACTTTTTTCACAGTTTAGGCACACATAGTGGCCCAAAATCTACGAAGCACCTTCAGACTTTCTAGGGACATAAATTATGCATTAAATTTCCTGACTACCTCTCACATATTTGGAGGCCCTGGAGTACCAGGACAATGGAAACACCAACAAAATTACCCCATTTTGGAAAGTAAACACCCCAAGGTATTCTGAGAGGCATGGGGAGTCTTTTAAACACTTTTTTTTACCACAAGTTTTTGGAAACTGTGGAAAGAAAATGAAAATATTTTTTCTTTTACATAAAGTTGCCAATCTATTAAGATATTGCTCACA
The DNA here is from genome assembly GCF_965119305.1 of Pelophylax lessonae. Taxonomy (NCBI): domain Eukaryota; kingdom Metazoa; phylum Chordata; class Amphibia; order Anura; family Ranidae; genus Pelophylax; species Pelophylax lessonae. The sequence continues at coordinate 504,629,056 of NC_138770.1, read as the reverse complement.
CATAGCATGAGCATATTTTACCTAATTACACCCTAAAACACATTCTGCTACTCCTCCTGAGTAAGGGGATACCACATGTATGAGACTTTTCCACAGCCTAGCCACACAGAGGAGTCCAACATCTAAGAAACACCTTAACCACTTCCAGTCTGAGCTAATTCTGACATTCCTCTCCTACATGTATACCACATAATTTTTTTCTAGAAAACTGCTTAGAACCCCCAAACATATAACATGCAATATTTTTTTAAGCAAAGGCCCTAGAGAATGAAATGGTGGGTGTTTTCTGGTAGACGGGATTTGCGCTGCGGTTTTTCAAATGCAATTTCTTTGGAAAAAATACACTTTAATTAATTTTAATGTGTTTACAAAAACACAATATAATACCCAATCATTTGTTAAAATATAAAAGATGATGTTATGATGAGTAAATAGATACCAAATATTTAATGCCCTAAAATTTGCATCCACCCGTTAAATGGTGGTGGTGGTGATCAGGACACTGGTGTAGCGTATGGTGGTGATCAGGATGCTGGTATGGGGTATGGCCATGATCAGGATGATGGTATGGCAAACGGCAGTAATCAGGATGCTGGTTTTGATTATAGTGATGACAAAGATGCTCGTATGGCAAATGACAATGATCAGGACATTGGTATGGGATATGGCGGTGATCAGGACATTGATATGAGATATGGCGGTGATCAGGCTGCTGGTATGGGGTATGATGGTGATCAGGATGCTGGTAGGGCGTATGGTGGTGATTAGGATGCTGGTATGGCTGTAATCAGGATGCTGGTATGGGGTATGGTCGTGATCAGGACATTGGTATAAGATATGGCAGTGATCAGGATGCTGGTTTGGACGTGATTAGGATTCTGGTATGGGGTATGGCGGGGATCAGAATGCTGGTATGAATTATGGCGGTGATCAGGATGCTGGAATGGTGAATTGCAGTGATCAGGACGTTGGTATGAGATATGGCTGTGATCAGGACACTGGTATGGTGCATAACGGTGATCAGGATTCTGGTATGGGGTATGACGAATATCAGGACCCTGGTATGGGTTATGGCGGTGATAAGTAATCTGGCATGGGGTATGGTGGTAATCAGGATGGACAGTGGTATGGGGGTGATAAGGACGCTTATGTGGCATATGGTGGTAATCAGAACACTGGTATGGCATTTGGTTGATAAGGATGCAGGTATGTGATATGGAGATAATCAGGATGCTGGTATGGGGTATGGCAGTGATAAGGATTCTGGTATTGCGTGGGGGTGATCAGAATGCTGGTATGGTGTATGGAGGTGATCAGGGCGCTGGCATGGTATACAGTATGGTGTTGATCAGGACACTGTTATGGCATATTCCGGTGATCAGGATGCTGGTATGGGGTACGGTGGTGATCAGGGTGCTGGTATGGAATATTGTGGTGATCAGGATGCTGGCATGGCATATTCTTGTTATCAGGATGCTAGTATGAAGTATGGCGGTGATCAGGGCGATGGTATGGTGAATGAAGGTGATCGTGGCGTGGGTATGGCATATGGCGGTGATCAAGACACTGGTATGGAGTATGGTGGTGATCAGGGAACTAGTATAGCGGTGATCACAACATTGGTATGTTGTTCGGTGTGAGCACTTGTGACACTGGGACAAGTGACAGGGGGTGGCTACACTTTTTATTTATATTTTACTATGGGCAGGGATCAGGGACACTGGGACAGGCTGGAACTGCAGTCTTTGAGTGTAGATGCAGAGTGACAGGCTGCTGTACGCTCACAGGCTGCAGCCATGGTTCTTTCTGCTCTCACAGCCGATCTGTGTGAGAGCAGAGAGAACCGATACTTAGGGCCTAATTCAGTATAAGTTTGGAGTAGAGCTGCTCACTTCTCCAGAAATAACTCCAGCCTAAACTCATTGCATCCTAATTAGGTAAGTGGCTGGAGTTAAACCATCAACTAGATGCTTTAATGAATTCGGGTTTGGAGTTAACTTAGGCTGAATTTGAGTTTGGCGTTAACCAAATTCCCTTTGTTTTTCATAAAAGGAAATTTGTCTATTCTGAATCACTATTACACAGCAATGTCATTTATTATGGTTTATTTTAATTTTAAGGTATAGTTATGTATCTTATGTGTTTTAACCTTTAGATTTTCTAATAGCAGACTACACAGCTGTCTAATTAGCAGTCTTCATTCTTTATTCATCTGAAACTTTCAGGCATGTCTGATTGTTTTCAGCACTTTGGTGTAGTGGGCTAAGCTCACAGCCAAAGATTGCTAGGTCATGAGTTCAAGGCCAGACCATGATAACACCCTGTGTGCCATAATTTTTTTTGGCCACATAGTAATACATTGGCTACATCACCTAAAATTGCATGTCAATGGCCATGTATATTCAAGAAACAAACATGCATATGTGCAGGGTGCAATTATGCAGTTGCCAAGTTTCAGTATTTATTTATAGCTGTCTAAAATTTAAGAAGGTGATGGCACACTTGGGATTTGAAATCATGCTCTCAGTGTTTATAGCCAGGAACACTAACCACTAAACCATTGAGCTGAGCATGATTACCCCCTGGAATATTTATTCCCATGTTTCAATAGTTAACCACTTCCTTACAGGGCAGTTACAACCCTTCCTGCCCAGGCCAATTTTCAGCTTTTTATACTGTTGCATTTTGAATGACAATTGCACGGTCATGCAACACTGTACCTAACACAAATGTATGACAGTATTTTCATAAAAAAATAGTGCTTTCTTTTGGTGGTATTTGATCACTGCAAGGTTTTTTTCTATTGGCAAAAAGAAGACCTAAATGTTTGACCCCTAAAATAATGTGTTTTTGTTTATGTAATAAAATTTGGTAAATCAATATGTTTTTTGTTGCACTGACGAGCATTAATGAGGCTGCGCTGGCAGGCACTGATGAGACACTAATATGCAGCACTGATAGACAGATAGGTGGCACTGATATGCAGCATTGATGGGCATTGATGATAGGTGCCAATGATGGGCAATGATTGGCACTGGTGGGCAGCACTGAAAGATGGTAATGATGGGCAGCACTGATGAGGAGGGCACTAACAGGTTCCCTGAGCACTGATTGGCATCAATGGTGGCATGGGTGGGCATCCCTGGTGGCTCTACATTTCCCAAAATGCTCATGTACTCTGCAGTGTAGGTGAGCATCATGGGAAATGTTACAAAACACCTGTGTTGCCAAGGTTCATCATCACTGACCTAAGCCAACTAAAAAGGTGAGTGAGCGCTGTAGCAAATCTTTTATTTAGTAATCATTTTTAGTGATTTTTTTATTAAATGTTTTTAATCCACAGCAGCTGAATGGAAATTTTGTATTATTCCTTAATTTATATATTTTTAGCTAAATATATACATAAACACTTTAATTTTTTCTTACAATTTAGCCACACACACACACACACCTCCCCCCCATACACACACACACCTCCCACCCACCCTCATACACACACCTCCCACCCCCACACACCCCCCCCCCACACACACACACACACACACACACCACCCCCGCCCATACACACCCACCCCCCCCCCCCCCCACACACACACCCATACACACTTCGCTGGAGCAAAGGGAGAAACCCTACCCATGTTCATACTGCACTGCCATTGCACACACACAAAAAATACAAGAAATGATTACATTCAATAGACAAAAGATATCTGAATTACATCTAGACAAATATGAAGAAAAGAAAACAAAAAACCAGGAGCTGTGTACAAATGAATAAGCTTTATTGAACATGTATAAAACATCAGTAATCACTCAAGCAAGCATGTGAAATGCCCCCCCCCCCCAAAACCCCCAAATCAAGTAATTTTTATTCAAATTACAGTGCAAAGATACAACATATGATGGATAGATAGAGTTTACAATATCCAAAAGTCAAGCAAAATAAGTTGTAGACACCTTAGTATTAAGCATAAAACATACCCAACATACTTTTATGATAATTGTTTGCATGAGCCTGCCTTTTCATTTAAATACCATCAAATCAGTAGAACATACAGCTACACAGAGGCATGAAAATAAAAATAAAAACATGCATAGAGTACATAAAGACACACTTTGCAAAAACTATACCAAACAGTTAGAGCATGAAAAGCATTCATCCAACAGAATACACTTACTGCAATATGGATCTTTAGGCATGCCAGCAAACCCCCCCACCCCCAAAAGCAATTTTTTTTTTTTTTTTTTGTTATACCACTTTAGTAATTTCCATCCAGAGACTATTCAGCTTGGTGCTCATTAAATATCTCCAACAATGTCATACATCATCGTGGTACAGACTTAGCTTTTAATTAGTACTCTCCATTTCTTAAACTTCCAGATGCCCTCGGCATCTATCTCCACTCTTTTTTTATCCAGCATATAAAAGAAATACAGCTTACTTAGCCATAAAATTATACATTGTTTGCTACTTAGTGAAACATATTTATACGCATACAAATTACGTGCCTCCCACAATACCTCCTTTAGGGCACATAACAGTAGCTTCTGTTTACCTCTTCCTAGAGTCCCCAACCCATACATCATCATTTTCCATCCGCTCACCCTCACCCCTATTATTTCCTTCACCAGGTCCTGACTCCTATTAATCACCTCTTTCGCAAATTCACACCCCCAAAACTCATGTTCACATTCTTCTATACCCCCACAATTCTCTTTTCGACATATATCAGACACACACAAATCCCTTCCCCTCATAAACCACCTTGTAGCTAAGCATTCATGCAGACTCATCCAAACTATCTCTCTCTGCACATTAGTCACACCATACACATTCATTTTCTTCCATACTTCACCAGCCACTGATGCATTCACTTCTTTAAGGTTACATACATTCTCCCTCTCAAACAACCATTTTTTCACCCTCACTTTATCTCTTTCCTTTTCTCCTAATTCAGCCAACCTAAACTCCACCCTAAACTTTTCTAATATCCAGTAGTCACGTGCCACTACAAAGGCAACCGGCAACCTTGAGTCCCTTTCCAACCACCCCCACCTCCTAAACAACCAACCCCCCATAAATGCAACCATCCCAGCACACAACCCACCATTCTCCAAAATCCTCACCACACAAAACCAATACTGCAATAACAAAAATACTCTCACATTCGGAAAACTTAAACCACCATTACATTCCCGCCTACACACATACTCCCTCTTCACTCTTTCTATTTTGGACCCCCACAGAAATGTAAACAATAGTTTATTAATTTTCCTTACTCTTATCTTCCCAGGAGGAAAAATATTACTTGTATATAAAATCAAAGGTAAGATTACAGCCTTAACTAATACTTTCCCATAAACTGATAGCTTTCGCAGACACCAAAACCTCAACTTCTTAGCCACCTTTTCTCCTACTTCATTCCAACACACTTCCCCCTTCATTCTTTGATCAAAAACAATACCAAGAATCCTTACTCCATCCTCCGCTCTCCCAATCTGATCATCCACACTTTCCACATGTCTCCCATACACACCCATGCTACACTTACTCCAATTCACACTCATTCCTGCGCATATACAGAAAATAGACAAAAGCAACTTCACCCTCTTTACACCAATTACCGACTGACATACTACCACCACATCATCCATATAACCCAAACATTTCACCGTCCCCCCTCCAGGTACCAGAAAGCCCCTCACAACCTTATCTCTCTGAATCATCCTCAACAGTGGGTCAATAAAACAAATGCAAAGAATAGGGGACAAGGGACACCCTTGTCTCACCCCTGATTTAATAAAAAAAGCCCGCTCCAACCTTCCATTAACTACAACCCGACTACTAATTCCCCAATACAGACCCTTCAATACTTTAACCAGATGCTGTGGCACACCCATCCGCTTTAAAACCTCCCACAAAAAGCCATGATTGGCTTTATCGAAAGCCTTTTCTAAATCAAAAGACGTCAGGATAATCGAGCTATTCCTGTCTCTACAAAAATTAATTATATCCCTAATTAAGATTAAATTTTCTGAGCTTCTTCGACCTGGCACAGCACAAGTCTGCACCACACTTACCATCTTACTAATTACTCTAGACAATCGTCTGGCAATCATTTTTGCAAAAACTTTATAGTCAGAATTTAATAAAGAAATAGGCCTCCAATTCCGAACATCCTTTCTATCTCCCTTTTTATAAATTAAGACCACCACCCTCATTTTCATAGATTCAGACAAGGTACCTTTGCCCATTATACATCTAAACACCTCTACTACTTCCCCCTTAACAATATTCCAATACATTTTAAAGAACTCACTGGGTAAGAATTTAACCCCCCCGGGGTTTTATTTGCCGCCATACTTGCAACTGCTTCCCAAACTTCAGCCTCTTCCACCTCTTTCTGTAAAAAAACCCTATCATCCTCATCTAGATTATCTTCCAACATATCAAACACTCTTGAATCAGACTCATCTACACATACTCCTTTATAAAGCCTTTCATAAAAATCAGTCACACAATCCAACACATCATCCCCTTTACATTCATTCCCTTCCTCATCATACACTCCCTCAAACACCCCTTTCTCACCACAAGCCTTCATAAAGAAAAACCTAGAGCATTTTTCATCCTGCTCCAAATATTTAACTTTTGCTTGAAAAATAATTTGTTTTCCCCTTCTGGTTAGTACTTCCTTAATTCTTCCCCTAACATGCTCAATTTCCTCTGCCATGTCAAAACCCATATTTCTAAATGAATATAATGTAGCCAACCTGGCTTGCAAACTAATATATCTCCTCTTTTCACTGATATTTTTATCCCTACTTTTTTTAAAAAAAAAAACCTTAATTTTCTTTTTAATCCAATCCCACCACCCCAAAATATCATTAAAGTCCTTTTTCCTATGAACCCATCTATTCTACAATTTATTAAATTTGGCTTTAACATGCTCATCCCGCAACAGCAAGCTATTTAATTTCCATATTCCCGACCCTAAGTTAATGTCACTCCTCACACACAAATCCACATATACTGCAACATGGTCAGAAAAAACTACTGGTCTATGCCTGACATCAGAGCATTTTAAAGCCTCTGAAAACAAACATAAATCAATTCTGGACTTGGCTTGCCCACTCTCAGAAAAAAAAGTGAAGTAGGGGTCCACCAAATCCAGAACGATATGTGCATCATTAAGATGTAAATCCTGAATTATGCTATTCAACATAGCACTATTAGCATTCAGCTTAGCATCCACTGTTCCCACTCGATCTTTCAAAAATCGTATTGTATTAAAGTCACCCATAATCACACAAGGCCTCCTCCCCACTGCATGTAATTTCAACACCTCAAATACTTCAGGACGGTCCCGTCTATTCGCGGGAGCATATAAATTAAATAATCAAAATTTCTGGTTAAACAAAACTAAATCTGCCATAAGTAGTCTTCCAGGCACTAACACAACGTGTGATATGATGTGAACGTTCCTATTTGCGATGATAATACCCACCCCAGCATTCCTATTGTCCCCAACTGGCGACCAGATATAATCCACTACCCAGTCCGGAAGTTTGGGCGGCCGATTAAAGAAACATTCCTGCAGGCAATAAATGTCTCCTCCATTAACTTTCAGATCTTCAAGAATAACTGCTTGCCTAGCAGGAGACCCAAAACCCCTCACATTGAGGGACACAAACTTAATGCTCATTCACATAATGTGCGTCATTTACCCCCAGTCTCATCACCTGTGCCAGAAAAATGACATACATTGTTCAAAGCGACAACACTTTCATCATCCATAAAATCCAGGCTAGGTGACAACATGGCTGGCTGGAAAGAATCAAGTGACCCAGGACTCAAGGGTGAGGACTCCTTTTCTACTTCAGCCCCCAACACTCCCAGGACCTCAAAAGGGTTACGAATTTCAAACCCAGGTGTCTCTACCTTAAATTTTTTTGCCTTCTTCTGCTTGGGGCTGTCCAAAGAGTCCACCTTTGTCTTAGCCCCCATTGTTTCCATCTCCTCCACCTCTTGTGAATCCTGTACCTCCGGTTCCCACTGCAAAGCTGCTGTTTTTCCATGGGCTCTTCCACCTCCCTCTCCACCTCCACCCCATCCTCCACAAGTACTGGCTCAGCGCTAGTAGTTGGCTCTTCTGCCTTCTCTTCCACTTCCAGGTGCCCACTTTCCTTATCTTCAATCTCCACTTCCTCTTCCGGTCTTTCCGGGGAGTCAGACAGCACCTGTGTGGACACTGGTCGTCCACTCTCAGAGGTGCGCTTAACAGCCTCAGCATATGAGACAAAGGCCCTCCTGACCTTTGAACAATTTTTCACTGTGTGGTCACACTGACCACAAACATCACAAGCACGCTTTACCAGACAAGCCCCGGCTTCATGCCCCTCTTCACCGCAGTTCCGGCAACGCTTTTCCACATTACAGTCTTCCCTGGTGTGCCCAAATGAAAAACACTTCCTGCAATATGCAGGCTGACCAGGATAAAAGAGAAAGCCTCTGTTACCCGCTATTGAAAAGTTGGCCGGTGGGTGACACACCCCACCAATCCCTCCTGGTTCCACCTTCAGTTTAACAAAGAACTTTAATTTGCTATTAAAGATCCCTAAACGGTTAGTCAGGCTGAAGCCCCCCTTCACTGAAGAGCAGTACCTTCTCAAAAAAGCAACAACTAAAGCAATATCCGTGAAAGGATTGAAAAGATGAACAACCAGTGGCTTCTCCTCCATGGCATACAGGGGTTCCACAATAAAAGGTCTTATTGATTCATTATTTGCTTTTTCCAATTCCCTGCACTTTTCAAAAACATCCATGCAAAGGGAACTGTGCACAAAGGAAACATCATAATACCTGGGTGCTTCATGATCCTGAATACAAAAAATATGTCGCAACTTCACTCCAACCGACTTCTGCAGTAAGTCCTGCACCAGAAATTCCAAGCTCACTTTATGAATATAACCAGGCAGAACCTGAAAACGAAGGGTGTTCTGTATTCCTTCTCGCTCCATCTTCTCCTGGTATCAACTCCACTCCTTTCAGGCAGCGTAATGCCTAACAGAAGCAAGCCAGAAAGACATGTGGCCCTTCCACAGGCCAAATGATATGATCTCATACATCCCTTTATATAACCTTGGTTAAACTACACCCACCCAGTATAGGAAACGCCCAGCAAAGTAATTAATTGGGTCTGTTGGTTCCTAAACCAAAATCACCAGTTCACTAATGAATGAGTGTTTGGCTGGCCACCCATGATCCAAGTTTCTTACAAGTCAACACACATAAGAAATGCTTTCAATAATCTCAGCATGAGCACAAAGTGGCTTTTTCATTTAGACTAATGCCTCGTACACACGTACCGATCGTCGGCCGACCGATCGGCCGTCTTTTGTCCAGGGCTGTCGTGTCTGTTGAAAACTGCAAAAGACTGCACACGAATTTTGTCGGCCAACAACAGACGACTGCAGAAGTGATGTAATGTGATGGTTAACTTTCCATGTGTTTTTTCTTTTCTGAGCATGCCCAGTCTTGCAAATCTGCTGATTGTCGGCCGAATTCTGTACTGACTGGCGAACAATCGGTCGTTCTGGTGTTGGCCAACAAAAATTTTAATGCCTGCACGACAGATTCTGTTCGGCCGAAAATGCGCTGTCGGCTGTCGGAAGCATCATACTAACAAGCCTACAATCGGCTGATCGGTCGTCGGCCGAATATTTATGGCCGACAATCGGCACGTGTGTACGAGGCTTAAGGCTGGCCATACATGTTCCAATTTTCTTACAACTTTCTGTCCAATTTTCTTGAAATTTACCTTCAAGTATGTAGTACAAAGGCCTGCCTAATTAGATACAAGTGAATGTGTTTTTTTTAGCTTTGACCTCACATTATGTGGTTTGTGGTAGATCTACCAGAAAATTGTACAACAAAAGTTGAACATGTATGGCCAGCTTAATGGGCCATACACGCTATAATGCCTCGTACACACGTACCGATCTTCGGCCGTAAATATTCGGCCGACGACCGATCGGCCGATTGTAGGCTTGTTAGTATGATGCTTCCGACAGCCGACAGCACATTTTCGGCCGAACAGAATCTGTCGTGCAGGCATTAAAATTTTTGTTGGCCAACACCAGAACGGCCGATTGTTCGCCAGTCAGTACAGAATTCGGCCGACAATCGGCTGATTTGCAAGACTGGGCATGCTCAGAAAAGAAAAAACACAGGGAAAGTTAACCATCACATGACATCACTTCTGCAGTCGTCTGTTGTTGGCCGACAAAATTTGTGTGCAGTCTTTTGCAGTTTTCAACAGACAGGACAGCCCTGGACAAAAGACAGCCGATCGTTCGGCCGACGATCAGTACGTGTATATGGGGCTTAAGATTTTCTGAAGACTTTTTCCTTTAGATTTACCAAAACCAGATAATATGAGGTCAAACCTAAACATTTTCAATTTGTATGCAATCTGGCAGGCCCTTGCACTACATAGAAAAGGTAAATCTGAAGGAAAATGTCTTCGGAAAATCTTATAGTGTGTATGGCCATACATGTTCAATTTTTGTTGTACAATTTTCTGATAGATTAACCACAAACCACATAATGTGATGTCAAAGCTAAACAACACTTTCACTTGTATCCAATTAGGCAGGCCTTTGTACTACATACTTGAAGGTAAATTTCAAGAAAATTGGACAGAAAATTGTAAGAAAATTGGATCATGTATGGCCAGGGCCGACGCAACCACCAGGCGGACCAAGCGGCCGCTTGGGGCGGGCAGATCCGCAGCCGGGGATGGGGCGGGAAAATTAACCTTTTTTTTTTTTAAATACTTTATTATCCGGAGTTGCCGGCGCCCCGCTCCGGTGTCCCGCTCCGGTGTCCTGTCCCGGGTGTGTCCGGTCCCGGGTGTGTATTGTAAAACTCCGGGATCACACACAGCCCGCCCTGACATCACCACACGCTTCCAAGTATTAAATGGAGGCTCCCGCCCACCGCGCCTCGCCATTGGACGAGCGGCCTGCCAGTCTGAAGTAACCGGGCACCGATTGGCTAAGGCGGGAGTGACTGGGCGTCAGTGGTGAAGCAGAGTGTCTGACAAGCGAAGCAGGTAAACAGAGCAGGCCTGAGGGGTCCTGTGGGTGGCAGGGGGCTGGGACACTGGACTGGAGGGTGGGTCGCATCATCTTTGACTGGGACATGTACACCTGTGTGCTGCAAATGGGACAGGGAGACCTCCTGGGTGTGTTTAACCTGGGGGGGGGGGCAGAGGGACTAGAAGTCCCAGCATGTGCTGTACAAACAGTGCAGCCTGTGGTAGAACTACAGCTCCCAGCATTGCCTGCACGTTCATTGCAGCCTGTGATAGAGCTACAACTGTCAGCATGACCTGCTCCTCTATTGCATCCTGGGATAGGACTGCAAGTCCCAGCATGCCCTGTTCCTTTATTGTAGTCCGTGGCAGAACTACAAATCCCAGCATGAATGCTTCACACTTTCATTGTAGCCTAGGCTTCTGGGCAGGGGTCGGCAAGGTGTCCGCACACGGACACTGGTGTCCGTGAGCGGTCCTTGCAGTGTCCACCGCGCCGGTGTAACGTGAGAATTACCTACCCCGTGAGAAAAACCTACACTAGTCACTTCCGGCCAGGAACAGCTGAGCAGCGCAGCAGTGCGCATGCTCACAGCCCCGGATACGTAATGGAAGAGTTGAGGAGCTGACTAGTGCGCATGCGCACTAGTATGAAATGATGACGGTGTCCGTGAAAAAACCTACCCACGCGGCGGTTACATTAAAACAGCTGTGCTGCAATATGAGTCATCTCCGCTCCTGTCCCTGTCACTTCCCTGATCTTGGCTAGTAAATATAAAAGCGGCTCTCGGCTCCGTGATTTATCTTTTCATACACCCGCCGCCGCTTTTATATTTACTAGCCCAGATCAGGGAAGTGACAGGGACAGGAGCGGAGATGACTCATATTGCAGCACAGCTGTTTTAATGTAGCCGGTCGCGTTACACACACTGCCGTGCACCGTAAGTTACGAGGGTAGGTTTTTCTCACGGGTAGGTAATTCTCAGGCCCGCAACTCACTCTGCGGTTGTCTCAGTCTCACTCTGCGGCTGTCTGCTGAAAATAATCTCGGCTCAGTCAATCCTTGATGCGATCGCTCGGGGGCGGAGCCTCAGGCCTCCCTCGGGTTGTCCGCTCCCGCCTCCTTTTCGGATCTAGCTCTTGGCACCACCTGCAAACTGGAGTAGTGGTGGAGACTGGAGAGAGACCTGCGTGCGCGGCTGCGCAGTGATCTCTCTGTGACTGACTCTGGGCTGACTGGGGGAGGGACTGTCTGACTGTCCAGCGCGGGAGAAGAAAAGGAGGACTGTAACAGTAGGCTGTGGTGGACTCACTGGACTGGAGGTCTGGGAACCCTGCTTGGCCTGCTTTAAGGGGGACTGTCACCCTGGCCTGCTGTAAGGGGGATCTATGGGGAACCTGGGATGGCTGACCTGCCTGCCATTGCCTGCTCTAAAGGGGTATTTATAAATATGGGGGACCCTCACCCTGGCCTAGGCCTGCTCTAATGGGGGATCTAGGGGTTTGCCTGCTCTAAAGGGGTATTTATAAATATAGGGGAACCCTCACCTTGGCCTAGGCCTGCTCTAAAGGGGGATCTAGGGGGTCCCCCTAGATCCCTCTTTAGAGCAGGCCTAGGCCAGCGTGAGGGTCCCCCATATTTAAAATCCACTTTAGAGCAGGCAAGGGCAGGCAGGTCAGCCATCCCAGGTTCCCCACAGATTCCCCTTTAGAGCAGGCCAGGGTGAGGTGAGGAGGGTCCCCCATATTTATACATCCCCCTTTAGAGCAGGCAAAGGAGTCCCTTGCCTGCTCTAAATGGGATGTATCAATATGAGGGACCCTCCTCCTGGCCTGTTGTAAAGGGGGATCTATGGGGGACCTACCTGCACTAAAGGGGGAATTATGGGGGATGGTTGACCTGCCTGCCCTTGTTTGCTCTAAAAGGGGATCTATGGGGAACCTGCTTGCCCTTGCCTGCTCTAAAGGGTGATGTATAATTATGGGGCACCCTCGCCCTTGCCTGCTCTAAAGGGGGATCTATGGGGGAACTGCCTCCCTTGCCTGCTCTAAAGGGGGATGTATAAATATGGGGGACCCTCACCCTGGTCAGGCCTGCTCTAAAGGTGGACCTACCTGCATTACAGCGGGATCTATGGGGACCTGCCTGCTCTAAAGGGGGATCTACAGGAGACCTGCCCTGGCCTGCACTAAAGGGGGATCTATGGGGGACCTGCCTGCGCTAAAGTGGGGATTTATGGGGGGACCTGCCCTGGCCTGCACTAAAGGGGGATCTATGGGGGACCTGCCCTGGCCTGCACTAAAGGGGATCTACGGGAGACCTGCCCTGGCCTGCACTGAAGGGGGATCTATGGGGGACCTGGGGACTGCCGTGTTGACGTATGTTTGCGTATTGCTACTTCATCCACGTCTACAAAGGACTTTGATGCTGCTGCTGCGACTCAATACAACAGAAAAATATAAGGTAAGAATTTTGAAAATATTTTAAACCGTTTATAACAGTATACCACAAGCAGTCTATATATATCTTAATGTAAACTTATTTGTAATTGTAGAACTAGGCCAGAGAGTAGACGGAATGTTTTTTGATGGTTTTAATTTGAAATGTACCTTGGTGTCCTTCACTAAGGTCTGTACTTTGGAAAATGTCCGCCACAGCCTTGGTCCGTGCCTATCCCTGCTAATGCGCCGCATTAATCAAAAATTATTGAAATTATTGAAAGAAACATTTTTGCAAGGGGGGGGGGGGGGGGCGCCAAAATGGAACTTCGCTTGTGTAGGCAGAAATCCTTGCACCGGCCCTGTGTATGGCCATACACACTATAAGATTTTCTGAAGACTTTTTCCTTCAGATTTACCTTTTCTATGTAGTGCAAGGGCCTGCCAGATTGCATACAAATTGAAAGTGTTTAGGTTTGACCTCATATTATCTGGTTTTGGTAAATCTAAAGGAAAAAATCTTCAGAAAATCTTATAGTGTGTATGGCCCATTAGTCTAAATGAAAAAGCCACTTTGTGCTCATTCTGAGATTATTGAAAGCATTTCCTATGTGTGTTCACTTGATGTAGTCATTTTTTATATATATATATATCTATATATATATATATATATTTTTTTTTTTTGGGTTGTTGAATTCTGAGTTCTGGGGTTGCACTGCATATGTTCAATCAATTTGCAAATTCTCAGATTTGCAAGCTCAAACACTGCTATTTTTCAGAGTGTAATGTGGCTCTATATAGGAAGCAACACTAATATGGCTCCCCACTCAACAAATATATTAATTTCACACATATACAATGTTTTATTTTTGGGGTGTTGCTTGTCATATATAACAACAGACAGTTGTAGGTAGTTCAGGGATTTGAACACCCAAATACATTGTTGCATGGCAGCTGTGCTAACCACTTGGATATTTTGGTCAGTTTATTTAATCAAGCTCAAGCTCAAGCTCAATACATATTTGCAACATTTTTGCAAAACACAATTTACACAAACATAATCACGTTGTTACATTTATTTCATAATATATGCCACTGATAGTTTCTTAGCCTATCAATTTATATTTAAAATACTAATTTTTCACAGAAATAAATGTTTTAAACACCTATATATAATTTCCAGCATGCAGGATTATTTTTAAAAATTTGTTGATTTTATACAGTTTCACTAAACTAGGTTAATTGTTTGGGAATTGTGGTCTCTGGGGTTTTTTTTTTTTTGTTTCTTGTTATCTTTATACCAAGCATACATGCACTGGCACCTTAAGAGCCCATTCACATTGAGGCGACATGACTTCGGGGGGCGACCTGTGAAGTCGTGTGCACCGCTGTGCACCACGACTTGCAGAGACTTCCCATACTGGAAGTCTATGCAAGTCGCTCCGAGGTCACCCCAAAGTGGTACAGGACCCCTTTTCTAAGTCGGAGTGACTTGTGTCGCTCCTATTAGAACGGGTCCTGTACTACTCAATGGACCGCGACATACCGCGACTTGTCAGGCTGACAAGTCGCCTGACAAGTCGCGCTAATGTGAATGGGCTCTAAAAATTAATATAGTTTGATTCAATTAGTCCATCAAAAAATTTTAATAAATAAAAATTATTTAAGCTTGAATTGGGTCTAAATAGAATATATATATATATATATATATATATATATATATATATATAATTTTTTTTTTTTTTAAGTACAAATCACATATGCTTTGAAAAAATGTCATTAGCTTTAGGTAGTTAAGTGGCCTTGCAACAGTGTATTTGGGTGTTCGAATCCCTCAACTACCTACAACTGTATGTTGTTATATATGACAAGCAACACTAATACGGCTTCTCCCCAAAAATGAAACATTGTATATGTGTGAAATTAATATATTTTTGGGGTTGGTTAGATATAGGAAGTAACAATAATATATTGTTTTTTGCATATATATATATATATATATATATATATATATATATATATATATATATATATATACATATGCAAAAAACCATATATTATTGTTACTTTCTATATCTAACCAACCCAAAAATATATTAATTTCAAACATATACAGTGTTTAATTTTTGGGGAGGAGCCGTGTTAGTGTTCCTTTTCATATATATATATATATATATATATATATATATATATATATATATACACATAGGCAAATCAATAAATAAAACATATATATATATAATTATTTTTTGGGTATCTATATATATATATATATATATACATATATATGTGTGTGTGTGTGTTTTTATATATATATATATATATATATATATATATATATATATATATATATATATATAGACATACATAGATATGTGCAAAAAAATAAAATAAATTATTAGCGCTGGAATAGCGCTGTTTTTGGCGGTATTTGCCGCAAATTCAATAAAACTCCCACTAACGTTTTCAAAAACGTTATTTTCAGCCTAGTTTTTGGTTTGGAGCATGCTCACATGGGCTGTCTGCCAGAAATTGACTCTGGAGCTATTTTTGCATTTTACACTTTTATTAATATCTTTTTTTCTACTTAACATTTTCACACAGTTTAAAAGCAGTTTAGCTCAAAATCATATAACACATCTTTCCCACACATTTTTTATTTTTTTCCTGCCATATTTTGTGATTTTGAAAAAAATTAGTCCACCTTTTAGCTGGACTGTTTTTAAGTCCAGTCGTGACATTAGTTGATCTTAATGAATTTGACACTGCTCTTAACGTTTCTGATGGTGTTAGAGTGAATTGCATTTGCATCTAAAAATAGTCAAAATGGAAGTAAAATAGAACAGAATCAGCATTGGAGGTACAATAAATTTGGCCATTACTTTCGGTTTTCCTTAAGTACTATGTGATTGCTGTGATTGGACACAGCGATCACATGGTACAAGACCATGTGATCACCTGGACACAGCGGTAATATGATCTGTTGTGTCCGAGTGACACAAGGATTACTGAGCTCTCTGGTGTATGCTCTGTAAGCCACACAGGAGCCGCCGATGCGGGTTCAAGTACAGGTGCGTTAACCCGCATTGGCGCTACTTTTTGTTCATTGTTTATAGGCTGTGGGCAGAAAGGAAGTGATTAAAGGTGTTTCTTGTGACTTTAAATAGTTAGTTTGGTCCAAATTAACTATTTGATTCACTAACAGAAGCACGCACTGGGAGCGCTGTATAATCTGTATGTACCATTAGCTACGTACAATATATAGTGCTGAGTTTTAGCAGTGGGATGGGAACTTCCTATCCCACTCCTGGAAGAAAATCAAGTAGGGCTGAGCCCTGTTTAGCCATTCACAGGAAGCTTTGAATTTTATGAATGAATACAAGGCTTCCTCTGATTGGCTGAGGTAGAGTTTATGATGTTATCCTCATGCCTCTCTACCTCAGCCATTAAGAAGAAGCTCTGTATTTATTGATGAGATACAAGCCTGGATGTTGTCTTTGGAACCAGATGGGAAGACGCCAACCCGCTGCTGAAACACAGCTCTGTATACTACATGTAGCTACTACATAAAATTTATACAGCGCTCCTTGCAGGCACATCTGTTAGTGAAGCAGTTTTCTTGGACCAACTTGTTCTACATGAACTATTTAAAGTAACAAGAAAAATTAAGTGTATGCCTTGCCCATAGAATTTTTTGCAAGGCTCTCTTAAAAAAAAAATAGGCTTTTGTTTCAGGGAATGGTATTTTAGAGGTTCCACATTTTTTTGGATATATTGTTTTCTATTTTAGGTCGGTAGGACCTTTTTTTAGGTGAAACTGATTTTTTTGCAGCAAGACTTTCCTTTACAACAGTTTCCTGCATCATTTAAAATAAAACAATAAAAAAAAAATGCAAGAACAGTGTGAACATGAGCCACCTCATATTACATCACTTATACAGTATTTATTGCACCCCCTATCCACATAAATAACATAAATGTTAGGCATTCACCAATTAGGTCTATTATCCTGGACCCTGATAAAAATGGACCTACTGCCGGTGAAATTCACACCACTGTATCCTGTGCAGTATTTGAAATCTTATAATAAAACCCCAGCCTGTGATCTTTTAATTTGGGTATAATCTGCCATCATCTGCATTCTCTGAATTTTAGTATTAAATAAGTCCCTTGCCTTATTATGTCAGATTGTCCTTATGCCTTCATTTTCCTTTTCTGTGTGGCCACTCCTCAGTATTTCATAACTGATCTGGTTCTGGATTTCAGGTGCTGGGCTGGAAATGACCTGTTTTCCATTTACTTAATCAGTAAGCAAAGTGTTAAGTGTATAATAGATCATTTTCTTATATTTAAAGCTGAACTCCAGCCTAACTATCAGTTTTTCACGGTTACACAAACTCCTCTCCTTTATTGAAGTTGCTTACTCTGATTTCACTGCACAATGTGAACGTTCCACAGTGTGCATTACAATCTGCAGCAGATCAGACAGAGCCCACCTCATTTTCTGGCTAGAGGACATCCAGCATCAGCTATCCTTTTCCTCCCTAGTCTTGCTGTCGTCGGTCCTTCCCTTTCATTCATTGGGTTTCCATTTTTTCAGTCATGAAGACTAAGCATCACACGTGGATGTTGTCTAGGGCAGCCTGTGTAAAAATGCCATCTGCCTAGAAACACCCACTTATTTCCACTGACATCTACCCATCAGGGCATTTTGATATTTACATACCCCTCCTAAGAGACAACCTAATGCTTGCATCTGGACCAAGAGCTACTGAGAAGAGTTATAGGGCAGGGTCCTATAATGTTTTCAGAAAGCTATGTTCAGCGTCCTGCTGTTCCTTCCTACCAGCCATGATCTGCTTGCATTCAAAAGAGAAGTAAAAAGTCCAGGTAATGACTTGTTTTAATTTTAAACAGTGGAGTGGCCTAATACATTGCAGTTAAACGTGGCACAAAAACAAGCCCTGGTCATTTCCAGATCTGGTTGGAGCTTCCCTTTAAAAATGTAACTGAGAGTTATGATAGTAAATGCAAACAATCATATCTACAGATGACATAAACACAGCACAGTGCAGATGGCGGGAGACAATCTAAAAGGTAATAAATCTGACAGTTTACTGAAATGTGATGACAAATTAGTATTTTTACAGGTTTTATGATGTGCCTCTCATATTGACAAACAATATGCTGCACTTTCTCTTCATCTGTCTATGTAATTACTCCATAGCATGTTGTAATTTTTTTTTCACTTTACAGGAATTTAAAATACACAAAATGCACAGAACCCTATTCACTGGTCAATTTTTGCATAATGATGCAGAAGTAGATATTACAACAGTGTGATGTAAGATAGAACAAAACCTTAGGGGGCAGATGATGTCCAGGGTACTTTTGGTGAGTTAAAGTACCCTGGGTAGGTTCTGGGCCTGTGGAGAGTGTTTGATGATACCTCATGATTATGGCCCAGAGGGTGTAGGAATTAGCTTATCCAGAGGAGTTCCTGATTCATAAAAAGTAATTGTTCCATCACTGCTGCATGTTACCCTGTTGCCTGTTGAGCTTGACATGCAGCTAAACCCTACTATCCTCCAATAAACCAAACAAATGTTGATGCTTTATTGTAAAGAACAAGGTGGTTGAAACTGGGAAGAAAGGCATAAAAACATACAATCAGAATACATATAATGAAACATATGGATTGCTTCTTCTGGGTGCTTATACTTCCTCAGAGTCCTCAAAATAAATACTGGCTTCCCAGGATGCACTTGTTTTCTCCTTTTTAGCATTAGGCATGGTGGGAAGATGGAAAAATTACAAGGGTCAAAACACTGATAGAACAGCCTGTAAACAGAAATGGAAGCTGCTTGGCCACTAGGTGGTACCTAAAGCAAAAACAATTGGAACCACAAAAAACTGGATGAAGTCCTATGCTGGAGGCATGACACTCCCCGCTTGATATCATCAAATTGTACTGATTGGATTCTCTGATGAAAACAGCAATATCAATTCAGAAACAGGATGGGGGAACAACTTTGTTTCTCTGTTTCTGCAAAATGTAACCACAACTTGCCTTTCCAATCTTTAGGAAGAAGCTTTGATAACAAAGCCTAGAGGCCACTCCTTTGTTTGAAACTGGCAGTTTTTACAAGTATATTTCAACAGGTTTTAAATTAGTTTTGCAGTTTGTAAAATTAGTTTGTATTGCTTTCTCATCCTGTCCAAGAAGGTATTTGTAGGACTTTGCACTTGTCTTCACTGGGACAAATATAAGCTCCTTGGCACTGAACGCTCCAGAGTGTTCACTGACTACTCCAATTTTCTGAGTAAGGAGAGTTGTTGGAGTAAGCAAGAAAGGGTCCTCTGGGTCACTTGGA
The DNA here is from genome assembly GCF_965119305.1 of Pelophylax lessonae. Taxonomy (NCBI): domain Eukaryota; kingdom Metazoa; phylum Chordata; class Amphibia; order Anura; family Ranidae; genus Pelophylax; species Pelophylax lessonae. The sequence goes on along the minus strand of NC_138770.1, from coordinate 504,609,144 downwards.
ACTGTATTTAGAGATTTGGCATTAATAAAAGATGAGATTTCAGCCATGAAAACTGTCAGATGCTCATAAGTGACCCATGAGGTTCCTATTCTTCTAGCTATGTATATTATTCTTTCACATGCCCCTCCAATGTAAGAAGAGTGAAGTGAGTTGAAACACATCCCTGGTCTTTTAGATATCTCTTCATACTTTGGGTTTCAATATTTGAAGAGATATGCAGTTCTTTGGCTGCCCCAGCATATTTACTGCCTCTGTCTGAGCAGATGTGTTTTACGGGGCCCTGAATAGCAATGAAATGGTCAAGGGAATTTATGAAATTGAAGTGTCCATAGACTATTCACTGGTCTTTAATGGGAACAGCTCTAATGGTCATGCAGATTAATATGCCTGCCCCGTGTTTGCTGTTTGCGTAGCCCCATCTTATATGATATGTGATGACAGACTAGAGCAAAAAACATCAAGGCCAACAGGAGGGTCTGAACTGACCAGCTACAAAATTGGCAATCTTTTGTATTTGTAGAATACCAAAAAGCTTGCAGCAAGTAATGCATTTGAAGATTCCAGTACTTACACAATATTTTGCTCAAATTATCCACAAGCTAGCAGCTCATAAAGTTCCTTCTGTGAATAGTCATCCCTGGTATTTGACTTAATGGTGATATTATAGCACAATCAAAGAAGCAATAGCCAGGAATTAGTAATGGATTTTTCTTGTTTAGTTTTAGTTTGCTTCCTAAGCTAGCCACCTATTCTCAGTATGAAGTTTTCTTCAAGAAATAAGTCAATTTTTCCAGGGCACCATTTCTGGGGAGAGATTTCTTGTTTACAAGACAGACAATCTTCCTGGCATAGATTTCATACTGCACAGTGTGGTTGATGACATCTTGAGATTGCTGACATTCTGCTGTTAATCAGACTTCTTGCCAATGATGTCAGTTACTGTTATTTGAATGTGTGGCATGTTTAAAGGAATAAGTTATGTGGGTTAGGAAAGTATTAGCTCTAATAAGGACATATAAGGAATGATTTAGGTTGAGAAATTCTTGAATCTGTGAGATATTGGTAGACTGTCTGAGGTTATTCTATATAGAGTAGGGCAGTGGCCCTCAACTCCGGTCCTCAGGGTCCACTAACAGGCCAGATTTTAAGTATTACCTTGGGGAGATGCAGACTAGAGTACTGCAATCACTGAGCAGCAAATTATATCACCTGGGATGTATTTCAGTTATCTTGCAAACCTGGCCTGTTAGTGGGCCCTGAGGACCAGGGTTAAGGACCACTGGTGTAGGGTCCTCAGAACAGATTGAAGCATCTGAATCTGTATCTACCAGCACACTGGTGTCAACCTTTTGTGTTATGGTTTCCAGGATTGTGGCAAATAGAAATGTAATGCTGTTTGTGTTGGGCAGGTCAATCTTCTAATCTACATCTCTGTTGTAACCTAAATATAGAACCACTGTCCCTTAAATGATTACCGCGAGTCCTTCTCAACTATGCAAAATACAAGCAAAAACAAATTAACTCATAAAATAAATGACTGAAGTGCAAACCACAATAAAAGTGTCAAATAATAAATATCAAAATAATGAATGAATATACATCTTAAAAAGTACATGCAATAAATAACATTTAAAATACAAAAATGTGTCATAATCTACTTGTGCAGACTTACTGTTGGCTATTTATGCCAATGTCTGTGCTGATCACAACACCGTGCAACATATATAAGCAGCAATGTACAAGAAACTGTATCCCAAGATTTTCTGAAATGCATTAGTTCTATCTCCTTACTGCATGACACATTTAAGCTTCTGATTGTATTTTGAAAAGAAGATCACCAGGCTCTGTAGCCAGAATGATCAATAAACCTTTAGTATGTGTTGTGCAAAGAACTTTTTTAACTTCTATTGTGGCTTGATTGTGTATTGCTATGGTGAAAAAGTGGTGTGCAATCAAACCTTTTATATTATTGTTATTATTATACAGGATTTATATAGCGCCAACAGTTTGCGCAGTGCTTTACAATGTGGGGGAAGACAATACAGTTACAGTACAATTCAATACAGGAGGAATCAGAGGGCCCTGCTCGTTAGAGCTTACAATCTAGAAGGGATAAAGACTTTGGTTTAAGCCAGCCTGTTTTGCACCAATGTGGTGTGAAAACTGATCCTTTAGAATAATCTACACAAGGTACCTTGTGTGTGGAAAGTTTGTCGTGTGTGGTGCCGCAACTCGGGAGTTCTCTTCTTAGAAGACTCAAGGCTTGTCAATGACTTGCAGTGGTGGTGTATAACATCTTTGGTTAGTTATCTTCCCTTTCTCATGTCTTCTAGGTGAGTGTTGCTACATGGCCTGGATTGTTGATAGATTCACTCTGAAGTGCACTCAGAAGTGCATTGCAGAAAATCTTAGGGTTCAGTTTCTGAACTAAGTACATTGCTGCATCCGCTGCATTCGCTGTTAAGATATAAAGCTGACTATGTATTTACATTTTTAAACTTTATTAAAAACAAAAACGCCAGTTAAAACTAAGAACATAAAAACATCAATCGGACAATAAAAATTTGTGTAATTAAACAAATAAACTAAGCTGCTGATGGCTTTTAAGTGCAAGCTTATCAGAGATCCTGCCTGAAGGGCATATAGGATGTCCTCAAAAAACATGCGCCAAAGATGGTAGCTAGCTTCTTCTAGGAGCTTTGTCCTTCCTCTAATTTTTCAAAATGGAAACTGGTTTTTCAGGATGCACCTCTTTCCTCATCTTAGGATGAGGTAAGATGGGAGGATGGTTGCCTTGCAGGAGTTAGAAACACTGCTAACCAGCCTGTAGATACAAAAGCAGCGTTGCTTGGCCACTAGGTGGTGCCTAAAGAAAAAACAAATAAACAGCAATAAACTTGATAAAGTCCAATAGTTGAGACATAACAGCAATCACTGGTTACCAAAAAATAGAGGTCTTTCTTAACAGGGAACCTCCAATGAAGCAGATAGGGATGAGCCAAATGTTTTTTCTGAATGTAAGATTGGGGTCAAACATCTGCTATTCGGATTATCCTCTGAATGTTTATGGCATTTGGTGTGGACAAACATGACAGCTTCCTGTTGTCAATGATTGCTAAGATAGCAAGTGGCTGCATCCTCTGCATCCTTAGTAACCGCTGATGTCACTGGGAAACCCCACATCCATAAGCAAAGTAGTGGAAACACTCGTCTTTTTACTATATTTGGGCAACAACATAGACAAATAATGGCTATGGCCATATATGGGCAATGATTTCACCATTATCCTCACCCCTTCAATTATTTTGCCAGTGACAGCTTCATTGAGTGCTTGCCTTCATGTTAGGGTCATCAGGACTTTACTTTCAGGATATATCGGGCATTGTGATTAACATGGACCTACATCACCAGATCCTGTAATTACCAATTACATGATGTGAATTTTTTTTGTTAATAAAAGATTTCTCAAAGACTGTGTTTGTGTGTTTGTTTACTTTCACTTTTCTGTGAATAAGTAGGTGTGTTTTGGGATTTTTTAAAAATGAACGACTGTGTGTGTTTTTATTTACTTTTTATTTGTTTTTATGAATGAGTAGGGGGTACTATGTATACTTTACTCATTCACATTGGGGGGAGTTGGTATCTAGGGGTCCCCCTATTCTTGAATCTCTCGCACCCACAGACCCCCCCAAAAAAAAACACTAGGCCAGGGTTTTTCAGGAGAGGCCCTTGTCCTTATGAAATTAAGGACAAGGTGTTTTACCAGGGGAGTCTCTCCTAGCAAGATACATCCCATGTTGAGGGCATGTGGCCTGGTATGGTTCAGGAGACTGGGCCCCACGCTCATCCCCTCTTCCTTGCCTGCTAGGTTGCATGCACGAATAATCATCTGGTGTGGATTTTTGGGATGGACCACATCCTTTTTTCTTGATTGTTGCGAGGAATATCCCTTTGAAATCCATACCATATAAATTTTGGGGGGACCAAACACTCTTTTTATTTTTTTTTTGTTTACATGGAGCCCTCTCTAAAATTCGCACCCAACCTGAATGGCCTTGACTCTGATACTTTCCAATCCCTCCAGAAGAAAAGAGCCGACCTTCATAAGTTTAATGATTGCTAAGATTCTATCATTGTTGCAGGGATAGTGCGCTACTGGCACTATATGAAAATTACAGAAAATGTAGCAGACCCCTATCACATTCTATCCATGACAGAGTCATGTCAGTATATATATATACAATTTTATCCTTAAAACCAGGAATGGTAAATACCTCAGAGATAGTTGCCAATGACCTTTCATTATTAATATTTGGGCCTGTACAACATACGCAACAAAACCTACTGTCTGTCTCTTCTGTGTCTATTTTGAAAACAAAATCATTTGTATGTATTGTTTGAAATTGTTAAAACATTCAAATGTAAACATATGCCATTAACAAAATCCCTTTGTACATAGAAAAATGCTGCTAATTTGTTTAAAATGTTATTATGTCATCCTGCTTCCATATCAACCCACCCACACCATCAATTGTCACAACATCAACTGAGGAGTCCCTTACCAATTGTCCACTTCATCAGGAGGAGACAGATGATGTTGATATTAGAATAGCATGACACAGTAGTGCAATACAAATAAAAACTATGATAGCATTCATATGCACAGTTTAACTACAAAGACTCAGGAGCATATGACTGAAGAGGATCACCCAGGATATTGCCCAACATTGGACCAAAAAAGGTATAAATCTCTTCGTTGTCCACCTTATAGGGCATCTGGTGGTTTACTTTTTCCCTTGGGGGCCACTTGGATATTCTTGTATATACAGTATGGTCTCAGCCAAGATAGGAAGATGAAGGGGGCATATGTTCTATTTGACTTGTTTCAAACCAGCTATTAATATCATTGTTTGACTTGTGGCATGAAAAATCAGCACTCCTGTCCTTGCAAGCATTTGTGTTTACATCCTTCTTAAAATCTAAGTATTTGTACATGTGCACAATAATAAAGAATAAGTTAACAGTGTGGGAGGTGGTGTAGTGTGTATTTATGTGTTGATATGAATGCAGGATAATATGATAACATGAAGTTAGAAAACATGAAGAAGATACCATGAAGTTTAGCATCGGCAACATGAAGTTTAGCATTAGTACTTTTAATGTCCAAAGGAATTTTATGATTGGAATATGTTTGAGCCTGAATTCAAACAATAAACTGATATTTTAAGACACAGATGGATTTATGGAATACTTTGAAAGTCACGTTTTTTTTTTTTTTTTTTAATTTTTGTCTCAAAAGCAACATGCTAAATCTGCTTCACTTACCTCCTTCCCCTGAGTTTGACTGAAACACGAGCTAACTTCACATTCTCTTCTCCCTCTTGTAGTTTCCCTGTTAAAAACCTGGAACACGGTAATTCACACTTAAACAATTTTGTCTCACATGCGCCTACTAATCACCCTCCTTGGCAACCAACAATTCCTCCCTGGCATACGTTGCCCTTAATTCCTGAGGTGGCACCACTCCAAACCCTCCCCAATTATGCAAGATTTAAATACTAGGGATCTCAAACCACTAGCCTGACTGTACCCCGTCAACCTCCTTTACAGGTGGTTTAATTATTTCAGCTCTTTTTTCTGACTATGCAACCAAACTATGGATGAACAATAGCCAGGGTCTCTGGAGGTAGCCCTACGCTACCCTAAAAGCAGTGAAGAAAGGTCTTTTAAGATAACTCCTCTCTTCAGGAAGGGTGCTGATCCCTAGACACTGGATATTGGCAACTATCCCACACATCAGTCCAAGCATTACTTATATAATATTTATTAATAAATGGATACATTATAAATTATTATTACTAAATGAAGTGCCTGGATTGCATTCTCAAAAAATACTCATCTCCAATCCTTTTTTATAATTTAGATTGCATGTACCTTTGCAATAATCCTTGTGTTATTAGGTCTATCCCACTGGATGCCCTACCACCCTTCCCCTATTGTGTGCTCCCTACCTTTGCGTCTAAGTGTGGCAGTGGGACCATCATGCCCCCCCCCCCCCCCAACCGTATTAAGCACTGCGATTGCTTGGTCCAATATTGTACCAACAGTCAACTCCATTGCATTTTGTTATTACATGTATTTTGTAATGTACCTACCTCAGAAGTTTTGATGTTACTTTTTTAAAGGGGGGGGGGGAGCCTGTCTCCGAGCCCTGCATACTTTCTTTGTACTCCTGTTAAATCTGTTCTAGTGAAAGCTGTCCACTTTGGAAAGATCACTTCTCAATTCCCGTTTTGTCTGCAGAAACTGAATGGAAATTTCCCTAATTGACAATAAACGAAAAACCTCATGAATTTTATCTGTTCAGCTAAAGAGTGACTTTATCTGCTTATACACTGCACATTTTTCTTTGGCCGGTTCAGCAGGGACCATCTGAATTTCAATCCATGAGTGGCCACTGTGTTTGAACAGAAGCCCATCTGACCAAAAATATGTTTTACAATAAAAATACCCCTAGAATACTCATGCCTCGTGCAGTGTAATAAAGTTATGCTGTAACTTATACCCAGTATTGTATTTGTGCAGCATGTTTTTCTTACTTTGAGTAGTTCTTCCACCCAGCGGACATATCCAGTGTGGGCATCTGAAGCCGTTGTGTTCCTTTTCCTGTATTTCGTGCATGCTGGCTACCCAAAATGCACCTGGCAATCTTGCGCATGTGCGGTGCGTTGTGATCGGTACAATAGCTTTTTTGGAAGTACGCAATGCTACGAGCCGGCGATGCCCATTGCCTCCTGAGATTGATGACACACATCTCCCAAGAGCCAATGCAAAGCCGGAAATGATGTACGGTGCTGTGGTCACTGAAGGAGAAAGTCAGAATTAATAGATGCCTAAATAAAGTTAGTGAACAGAAAAAAAAACCTACCAATTCATTGTAAGGAGTCATAGTAGTGCTGCAATGTGAAGAGTGAAAAATGTGGGTGGAACTCCAATTTAACTTCTGCTCAACTGCCCTGTTGGTATATTTCAGCTTGATCAGTGATACAGGCAATAGGCTACAGTGCTGATCAGTGTATTCTGTTGTGGGGGAGTCTTCTCACTGTCAGAATAAAATGACACAGCGGGAAGGGTTGGTATCGTTGCAAGTATGGCTAGCCAACCTGCCATTTAAGACATACAGTATCTCACAAAAGTGAGTACACCCCTCACATTTTTTGTAAATATTTTATTATATCTTCATTTGACAACACTGAAGAAATTACACTTTGTTACAATGTAAAGTAGTGAGTGCACAGCTTGTATAACAGTGTAAATTTGCTGTCTAACCAAAATAATTCAATACACAGCCATTAATGTCTAAACTGCTGGCAACAAAAGTGAGTACACCCCTAAGTGAACATGTCCAAATGGGTCCAATTAGCCATTTTCCCTCCCCCCGTGTCAGAAGGTCTCAGGTGTGAATGGGGAGCACATGTGTTAAATTTGGTGTTATTGCTCTCACTCTCTCATATTGGTCACTGGAAGTTCAACATGGCACCTCATGGCAAAGAACTCTCTGAGGATCTGAAAAAAAGATTTCTTGCTCTACATAAAGATGGCCTAGGCTATAAGAAGTCTGCCAAGACCCTGAAACTGAGCTGCAGCATTTTGGCCAAGACCATACAGTGGGTATCGAAAGTTTGGGCATCCCAGGTAAAAATTTGTATTAATGTGCATAAAGAAGCCAAGGAAAGATGGAAAAATCTCCAAAAGGCATCAAATTACAGATTAGACATTCTTATAATATGTCAACAAAAGTTAGATTTTATTTCCATCATTTACACTTTCAAAATAACAGAAAACAAAAAAATGGCATCTGCAAAAGTTTGGGCACCCTTCAGAGTTAATATCTTGTACTGCCCCCTTTGGCAAGTATCACAGCTTGTAAGCTTGGGGAAGACGTCATCTATGATGAAACGCGTCGGCAAGGCGTGCTGATGTCACCTACGTACCACCCGGAAGTCGGGCGGCTGCATCTTCGGATCCTGCCAAGTAAAGCGCTTTTATTCTGTCTGCATGTAAGTTGATTACTTTTTACATTAAACATTTTGCCTACGTACTTCACTATTGTGGTCTCTATTCTTTTGTGGCTGATGCTGGAGTGAGATCGATCCGGAAGGTTCGTGCCTCAGCACTGTATTTGATTGGCGCTTCTGCTAGGCTGCACCAGCTGGAGGGATCATCCCATTTCCATCGGATCGGTTAGAAGCTTACCATCTATATATTGAGTTGGGCTCTTATTCATCCAATTTGTGGTAAGCGCATAGGGTTATCTTCATTTCATCACGGATTGTAAGTTATAGCACTGCGGTGGATGAATCTCTGTCTTTGCTACTTGTGTACGCTGCTGGGCTTGTTTACATCTGATTGGTGGTAAGCGCATAGCGTGGCCCTCAAGTTTTCACAGATTGAAGAGTTATTTATCACGGTGGAGGAATTCTTGTTTCTACACTTTGCACAACCTTTTGGGCTATACTTTTTATCGTTTAGATGTGTATCAATTGATTTACCAGCAATAATTTGATTGCCTTATTTAGCACAACCATTTTGGAAAATTGATTTATCAGCATTAATTTGATTGCCTCATTTATGCACATGTTCTGATATTTTAAGGACATGGATTACTGGAACCATGTCCTGTGGTCTGATGAGACCAAGATAAACTTAATTGGTTCAGATGGTGTCAAGCATGTGTGACGGCAACCAGGTTAGGAGCTCAAAGACAAGTGTGTCTTGCCTACAGTCAAGCATGGTGGTGTGAGTGTCATGGTCTGGGACTGCATGAGTGGTGCCGACACTGGGGAGCTACAGTTTAATTAGGGAACCATGAATGCCAACATGTACTGTGACATACTGAAGCAGAGCATGATCCCCTCCCATTGGATACTGGCCCGCAGGGCAGTATTCCAACATAACGACCCCAAACACACCTCCAAGACGACCACTGCTTTGCTAAGGCTGAGGGTAAAGGTGATGGACTGGCCATGCATGTCTCCGGACCTAAACCTATTGAGCATCTGCTGGGCATCCTCAAATGGAAGGTGGAGGAGCGCAGGGTCTCTAACTTCCACCAGCTGCGTGATGTCATCATGAAGGAGGGGAAGTGGCAACCTGTGAAGCTCTGGTAAACTCCATGCCCTTAAGGGTTAAGGCTGTGCTGGAAAATAATGTTGGCCACACAAAATATTGACACTTTGGGCCCAATTTGGACATTTCCACTTAGGGGTGTACTCACTATTGTTGCCAGTGCCGGCAGCACTCTCGCAGCCCTAGACCATGACACTCCCACCATTATGCTTGACTGTAGACAAGACATACTTGTCTTTGTACTCTTCACCTGGTTGCTGTCACACATGCTTGACACCATCTGAACCAAATAAGTTTATCTTGGTTTCATCAGACCACCTGGAACTTAGTCCTTAGTCTGCTTGTCTTCAGCAAACTGTTTGCGGGCTTTCTTGTGCACCATCTTTAAAAGAGGCTTCCTTCTGGGAAGACAGCCATGTAGACCAATCTGATGCAGTGTGCGGCATATGGTCTGAGCACTGACAGGCTGACCCCCCATTCAACCTCTGCAGCCATGCTGGCAGCACTCATACATCTATTTCCAAAAGACAACCTCTGGATATGACGCTGAGCACATGCACTCAACTTCTTTGGTCGACCATGGCAAGGCCTGTTCTGAGTGGAACCTGTCCTGTTAAACCACTGTATGATCTTGGCCACCATGCTGCAGCTCAGTTTCAGTGCCTTGGCAATCTTCTTATAGCCCAGGCCATCTTTATGCAGAGCAACAATTCTTTTTTTCAGATCCTCAGAGAGTTCTTTGCCATGAGGTGCCATGTTGAATTTCCAGTGACCAGTATGAGAGAGTGAGAGCGATAACACCACCTTTAACACACCTGGTCCCCATTCACACCTGAGACCTTGTAACACTAACGAGTCACATGACACCAGGAAGGTCAAATGGCTAATTGGGTCCAATTTGGACATTTTCACTTAGGGCTGTACTCACTTTTCTTGCCAGTGGTTTAGACATTAATGGCTGTGTGTTGAGTTATTTTGAGGGGACATCAAATATACACTGTTATACAAGCTGTACACTCACTACTTTACATGTAGCGAAGTGTAATTTCTTCAGTTTTGTCACATGAAAAAATAAAATTAAATATTTACAAAAATGTGAGGGGTGTACTTACTTTTGTGTGATACTGTATTAAGGCTGTAATTGCCAACCTCTGCTTCAGAAAATTCCTGTTGCCTGGCTGCAATGTTCACCCAATACATTTATTGCCATCTGAGTCATTAACCTGCAAACCAGTATGCAGGTTTGTCTGATTTTTACTATTTTTATGCTTTGGCCAGAGGTCTAAAAATGATTAGAGCTAGAGACCAGGCAAGTAGCATGGTCACAAGAAGGGTCAACAATGGCAGCTCCCATATTTATTTCAGCACAGGTATTTATTTATTTAATGAAATATCCCATGTTGCCCACCTAAAGTAGTTGTGAAGTTGAGTTAACCCATGCAAACTTTCTAAGAGGTGTTAGTATAACTCTACATAAGTCACAAGTATAAATGTAAAAAACAGCACGTATATACTTTTTTGTGATTTAGGGTGCAGGTCATGCGATCTTTTTTCCTGCTTGAGTGCATCACAGAGAAGCGGGTGGACAGGACCAACCCAGGAGCATTGACATTATTTCCAAAAGTGAGACTGGGGCTCTGCTGATGGGGAAGCCACTGTTGGCTCAGAGAGGAGGGATGGGCAGTGGCATGGGTAAATTCTGCCTACAGAAGATACAGGCATTCTGCATGCTTGTACAGCATACTTGTAACTCCCTAATGAAATGAGAAAGGATGCAAAGTGACCATGCTAGCATGGATCAGGTTCCACGCTTGATGAGGTCAGTTTTCAACTGGGTAGTAGGGAAATGGGAGAATCAGGTATTATGAAAGGAGCACAATAAGAAATTACATATATATTGTTGACATTGTCTACAGCCTTAAGGAGCCAGATTCATTACATTTTATTTTAAAATAGCAAACACTTTAGGCAAAAACAAAGGTTAACCCAAAATGTTATATACTTTACCATCTGTACACATAATTTTCCTTGTCTTAAAATAAATACTGTATCCATGGGAATTAATTCTAATTACTGAGAACATGATAAGCCAGTATTTGCTTTGTTAAATAACTAAATATAGTATGTCATTTTAAATATCCTAGTGCAAGCTTATACAGAATCTCAATAGCTCTGTCCTGAAAATCAATACTTTCTTTTGTCAGAACTTTAATTTGTTGTTCAAATCCCTTGATTCTAATAACAAACTCGCCTTATTTAGCATTGACATTTACCAGTGTGCCAGAGGAACTTATGTTAGCTCTGCGAAAGACTCCATTAGCAGGTACATTTGTTCTATCTGTACTTTCAGATTCTTTTTCCTTCACTCAGACACACATTGTTCTTGGCATTCGTTTCAGTGAAGCATTTTGTCACAGCTTAATCTTTGATAAATTCTTCCTCATTTTATGCAGAATTATGAAAACAAGATCAATAAGAATGAACATTTCAGGATAATTTAATTAATCATTTAGTTGGAGTAGCTGAAAATGTTCTCTTGTATCTATTGTAACACATATTTTTAAAATAGCTTAAAACCCTTGTTGAACATCAACTTTTTATAAGTAGATATAATTAGCATTGTTCTAGACTTTAATGAGAGGATGCTAAATTTTCTAATTAAGTCACCATATTTTCTTCTGAGAACCGCTAATCTGTAAATTTAACTGTACTGAAACAAGCAGATTGTTATATGGAGAAATTAATACATTACTAATTCAGTCACCTCTGGGAAATCTAAATGTTAATAATATCGTTTTAGTGCTTTAAGTGTGAAATTCGTTTAGCTTTTGAAATTGCACAAGATAGAAATATGAGGTAAAAGAAGCCATTTACAAGTTAAAATGTAATGGACCATCCAGCTGGTTTTTATGGACAGCATAGAAGACCATATGTTACTTATACTCATAGAGAATAGTGTTCTATTAAAAGGAAACATGTACAGAAGGAAATACAGAAGCAACCAATGTTTTCATCATTCTGTAAATGCTAGATCTCTTGTTGTTTCTGGTGTCAGTACATTCTAATACATTAAGCTGGAATAATTTGTAAGCTACAAGTTAGATTAAAGGAACATATTTCCAACATTAGGTCTGGGTTCCCCTTACATAGTGTTTCCAAGCACTATGATATTTTTCATGATAGGGATCCTAAAGGCAGTCTTTTCTGAGAGGGGTCCAGTTTTAGGAAAGCATTCCCAGTTTGTGAGTACTGCAAACTGCCCCTGGGGTCTGCCTAGAGAGAAGGGGCCACTCCGGTGAAGGTCGTAGGGATCCAGGAGCTAGCTAGCCGGTGCAGGAGCAAATGTAAAGGGGTTGCAAGTGTTGACCCTGAAGAGCAAAGAGGGTGCCTAGTGAGAGGACCCTGAAGTGTAGAGGGGGTGCCTAGTGAGAAGACCCTGAAGTGTACAGGGGGTGCCTAGTGAGAGGACCCTGAAGTATAGAGGGGGTGCCTAGTGAGAGGACCCTGAACTACAGAAGGGGCGCCAGCCGTTGGGCCCTGAAGTGTTAAAGTGTGCAGTGTGCAGTGTACAGTGTTGAGAGTTGCAGAAGCAGTATACAGAGGCCACCTCGGTCAGCAAGCACTGGAGGGAGCAGTGTTCGGGACTTTTGAGCTAACCAGAGCATCAGGAGTCAGTTCTCAGTACAGTCCAGGACTTTTGAGCTAACCAGAGTGTCAGAAGTCAAGTTCAAGTACAGTTCAGCAAGCGTTGGTCGGCATCCAGCCAGCGTCAAGACAGTGCTGAAAGGCATTTTTCTCCAAAGTGTCCCATTTGTACATAGTTGAGCCAAAGGAGTATCCCACTCATTCCCTTTTCCCATCCCCAATATAAAATAAACAAAACAAACCAAAGATGCCGGACTGGTCTTTGACTCAAATTTCACACTTGGGTATTCAGTTTAAAGGGGCTGCTGGCATTTCCGGTAACCATGGCAGACCCGCATCAGGCCCAATGCCTGGAAATCCTGCTACAGTTGTATTAGGTGTATAGGTTTTGTATTTTTTATTTTTATTATTTGTAAAGCAAGTTGTCGGTCCAATAATGTTAATATATCTAGTATTTATCCACTAGATGGGGTTTTTCCATGTATTCATTATATGGTATAGAGACTAGATGAGCTAGATTCACACACGTTCCTCTGACACTTTATATATATTTGCATGCGTGGTGATGATCATCTGGCCTGTCCTCCCCTAGACGTCATTGGTGACAAAATGTGTTGGGAGTGGCTTGGAGGTGACGTCATCATGTATGCACATCCGCGAAAACACGGAGTGGTGTTTGGTTTGGCTGACAGCTTGCCAGTATCTTGTATTGCTGTATATTGACATTTGTAAGGTAATTGCACAATTTGTTTTAATAAACATCACATTATATTCTTTGATGGACTTCACTATGGGATTCTATCTGTTTATTTATGTTCGAGTATAATGATTCCCACACCTGCAGCTGGCCTTTTCACCTATGAAATCCATCTGCCCGTTTTGAGCGCATCTGACCATTATAATTTATGGTCTTGTGATTTGGTAAGAGGCGTGTGCTGGTGGTGGCTGGTGATGGTGATTTCCACTTTGATCTTCAATCATATTACATTGTTGATTTATCATTGGACACAATCATTTTATTTGGACTTTTTATATGAATTTGCACTTTTTGCACATGAATTACATTGTTTTGCACTTTTAGTATATAATTAATTAGCACATTGTGTGTGCGTTAGCGCTGCTTTATTTTGTTTATAATGATTGTTTTAATGGTATCACAGTTTTAAAAGTGGCTGCTTTTTATGTTTTTGAGTGCGGATATCTTATTTGTTATTTTACTAAGCTGGAACAAGCATGTAGATTAGAAAATTCCTAATGCTGAGTAGGGATGATCGAACTTTTGAAAAGTTCGGTTCGGCCAGAACATCCGAACTTCCCGAAAGTTCGGCCCGGATTTCAGAACCCCATTGAAATCAATGGGACCCGAACTTCGGTAATCAAAAAACACAATTTTTAAGCCCTAAAACCCAGGGTTCTGGGTCATGCCCCATTAACTATTAATCACACAAAAAAAGTTCTTAAAAATTGTCATTTTTGATAAAAAAGCCAATTATTGAAAAAAAAAAAAAAAAAAAAGAGAGATTTTTTGATTTTTACTTTGGATTTAGTATCTGGGGGGTCTAAAAGGTGTGCATGTGAAGTTTCAGCTCTGTAGCATGTCCAGAACCATGAAAAAAAAAAGATAATTTTTCAGTAGAACCGGGATGTGGGTCGGGAGCCTCCTTTAACTTTAACACCTATATGATCTTTTTTTCTGGTTCTGGACATGCTACAGAGCTGAAACTTCACAGGTACACCTTTTAGACCCCCCAGACACAAAATCACACAAAAAAAAGTTCTTAAAAATTGTCATTTTTGATAAAAAAGCCAATTATTGAAAAAATTAAAAAAAAAAAAGAGAGATTTTTTGATTTTTACTTTGGATTTCGTATCTGGGGGGTCTAAAATGTGTTCATGTGAAGTTTCAGCTCTGTAGCATGTCCAGAACCAGAAAAAAGATCGTTTGTATTAGAACACTTTCTTTCATTTAATAGCAGGCATTTTTTTGGGTTCTTTGCAGTCAGGAAAAACATCTGAACTTGTGTATAGTGGTACTGTGCACAAGTTCAGATGTTTTGCCTGCCTCCAAAACCCCCCAAAAAATGCCAGCAAAAACACACCTGGGCATTTTTTTTTTTTGACGCTAGTGTTTTTTTGGCATTTTTCGGGGTTCTTTTGAGGCAGGCAAAACATCTGAACATGTGTATAGGGGGTATATATACACATATATGTCTGAATATATACCCCTAGACATATATAGGTGTGATAGTAGCAGAAATATATTACTGTAAATGATTTCATTAGCGCAAGCATTTATTTCTGCTACTATCACACCTATATATGTCTAGGGGTATATATTCAGACATATATGTGTATATATACCCCCTATACACATGTTCAGATGTCATGTCTGACATCAAACATGTCCTCAAAAAAGCATTGACAGTGGCAGCCCCTGCAGCATAAAAAATGCTTGCTGGTGAGAAGCCATAATGGTGTTCCGAAGCTATTCAGAGAAATGATCATTTCTCCATTGCGGTCACCCTGACATGGAAGGGTTTGGTCACCCTGCCATGGCAGTCACTGTCAGTTCCCCCTACACTACATTACGGTCACCCTGGTATGGAAGGGTTTTGTCAGTCGGTCAGCCTGCCATGGCAGTCAGTTTCCCCTACACTACATCACGGTCACCCTGGTATGGAAGGGTTTGGTCAGCCTGCCATGGCAGTCAGTTTCCCCTACACTACATTACGGTCACCCTGGTATGGAAGGGTTTGGTCAGCCTGCCATGGCAGTCAGTTTCCCCTACACTACATTACGGTCACCCTGGTATGGAAGGGTTTGGTCAGCCTGCCATGGCAGTCAGTTTCCCCTACACTTCATTACGGTCACCCTGGTATGGAAGGGTTTGGTCAGCCTGCCATGGCAGTCAGTTTCCCCTACACTACATTACGGTCACCCTGGTATGGAAGGGTTTGGTCAGCCTGCCATGGCAGTCAGTTTCCCCTACACTACATTACGGTCACCCTGGTATGGAAGGGTTTGGTCAGCCTGCCATGGCAGTCAGTTTCCCCTACACTACATTACGGTCTCCCTGGTTTGGAAGGGTTTGGTCAGCCTGCCATGGCAGTCAGTTTCCCCTACACTACATTACGGTCACCCTGGTATGGAAGGGTTTGGTCAGCCTGCCATGGCAGTCAGTTTCCCCTATACTACATTACGGTCACCCTGGTATGGAAGGGTTTGGTCAGCCTGCCATGGCAGTCAGTTTCCCCTACACTACATTACGGTCACCCTGGCACTTCATACTTTCCCTACAGAAACTAATTTTTTGAAGCTAACTTAAGTGTAAAGGAGCACTCTAACTACACTAGATATCCCTTTCCTCACACTAAAAATAGCTAAATGACACTTTTAAAGTAAAATTAACAAAACTGCTTCCACTCTCTTCCATGTCCAGTATAAGAATGCTAGGAATTTGGCGGGGGCGATCTTATATACTGGGGGGCGTATTCACTAATGATTGGTCTAGGGACCCCCTAGTCACTCCAATCACATTCCTAGCATTCTCCTGCCCCCTCAATTGGCTTTTGCTAATGGTTCTGGTCCAATCACGGGCTTTTAAAGCCCATTTCCTGAAGCATTGCATTTTGGGCGGTTCTGGTTCCCGAATTCCGAACTTTTTGGGCAAAAAGTTCTAAATTCGGCCGAACCTCGAACACCCAATGTTCGGGCCGAACCGATGGTCGACCCGAACCGTTCGATCATCCCTAATGCTGAGCGTTCCAAATCTGTTTACTTTTCTTGACCCAGTTAGGTTGATTTACTAAAGACAAATAAACTGTGACATGGCACTCGGCAAGGGAATTTGCCTCAGAGCTTTGTGAATGTGGTGAAGTATCACTTTGCAAAGAATACCCTATCACATGCAAGGAAAATAAAAAACAGCATTTCTGCTTGCACATGATTGGATAATGAAAGTCATCATTGCTAAACCTCAGTTCTCTTGCAAAGAGTAACTTTCTTTGTAAAGTTAAAGTGATTGTAAAGTCTCATTTTTTTTCTTTTAAAATAACAAACATATTATACTTACCTCCTCTGTGCAGTGGTTTTGCACAGGGCAGCCCAGATCCTCCTCTTCTCGGGTCCCTGGCTGGAGCTTCTGGCCCCTCCCTCCTGTTGAGTGCCCCCACAGCAAGCAGCTTGTTATAGGGACACCCGAGCTGAGCTTCAGCTATGTGTATCCATTCAGACACGGAGCTGCCATTTGGTCCCGCACCCTCTCTCTCCTGATTTGCTAACTGAGTTTGATTGACAGCAGCAGGAGCCAATGACACCACTTATGTGGCTCAGCTGAGGCATTTGTGGACTTTTTTGTAAAGAGAGGGGGCTCAGGTAAGTATTAGAGGGGCTGGGAGGGCTGCACATAGAAGGCTTTTTATCTTAATGCGCTGAATCCATTAAGAAAAAAAACCTTCTGACTTTACAACCCCTTTAAAGAATATGTAAACCCAACATTTTCATATTCTTATATGTGCCTGTTGTACTATATATTTGTATGTTAAAGCATCCTATTCTCTTTGTATTGTTTCCTTTGTGTGAAATCTCTGGTGTTTCTGACTCCCTAAGCAGGAGGACACACCATGGTAAGTTCTCTAGCTATACTGGAAACTGAGCCTGCTCTCCTCCAATGATCAGACTTATCCTGACACCCCCACCCCCCCCCCCCCCAGCACAGCCTTTCACTGGGAAGCTCAGTGTACTGCTAGCTCTTATGCAGCTGAGGGAGTGTGAACACTTTTAACCGCTTGCCAACGGCGCAGTTTTACTGCCGCAGGCTGGCTTGACTGCGTAAAACAACGTAGTACTACTTCGGGCACGCACGTGGTGCTGGGGGGGGGGGAAAGCACGCACCACTAGGCAGCGGGGATGCCGATGCATGGGGCCGGCGGCCGCGATTGCTTCTGGGCAACCGCGATCCCTCCCTGCTGAGAGAGCTGAACGGTCAGCTGTTGTAAACACAGCCGACTGTTTTTCTCACTGAAATGATCACAGAGCACCTGTGATCCTTCTATATAGGATCACAGGTCTCTATGGTCATTTCACAAGCCCCTCCCCCTGCAGTTAGTAAACACTACCCTAGGCTCACACTTATCCTTTGATCACCCACTAGGTTAACCCCTTTCCTGTCAGTGTCACTGTTACAGTAACAGTGTATATTTTTAGCACTGATTACTGTAATAATGTCACTGTTCCCCCAAAAGGGTCAAAAATGTCAGTTAGGGGTCCAATCGGTCCGCCACAATGTTGAAGTTCCGCTAAAAATTGCAGATCACCGCCATTACTAGTAAAAAAAAAAAAAAAAAAAAATACAAATTGGCCTAAAAGGATGAAAGAATTTTATTTTTAAATTTTGGGGGGGGGGGGGGGGGATGTTATATAGCAGAATGTGAAAAATATTGTCATACATCAATTTTATTTTGGTACAGTGTCGCACGACCACGCAATTGTCTGCTAAAATAACGCACTGCCGAATCTCAAAAAATGGCCTGGCCATTAAGGGGGCAAATTCTTCCGGTCCAGAACTGGTTAAAAAAGGAAAAAAAGTATTTAAAATGTCTTTTTTTTTTTTTTTTAATCTATACACTGTTTTGTCTTATATTTCTATTTGAAATAGAATGGTTTGTTTTACAAGCCAAGGGTTTACAATCGCTTTAATAGTCTATTTGTCTTTAGTAAATCAGCCCCAGTGAATATAATTTACTTAGCAAAGTAAATGATTACTTAGCAAAATAAATGTATCCTAGTTACATATTCATTTATAATACCCAGTCTTGTGCAAAGAAAACGAAAAACACAGAATTTTTGCTTGCATGGCTTTGAATGCCTGATGTGAATGCATCTTTAGTTTAATTACTAAACTATGTGCACATTTTTATGTACCAGTTCAGTCACTGTGATGGCTTCAGTTAAGTCACTGTCATTGCTTAAGCCCCATTCATTTGTATTTTTCATCTGTGACTATTATCTTTGCTGGGCTCCATTTACCCTGCTAAATTTAATAAAATATTTTAATAGTTTGACTGTACTGCTCCTATTTTATGAAATAAAACACTCTCTGAGAAAAACAAAAACAAAAAAGGCTCTTGGAAACCAGAACCATGGTTGAGATTTTTACACTATGCATGTCAATTTGTCAAACTGGTGTTTTTTGGTGTGTACATGGCCCTTTCATTTCTTTGCAGCCTTCAAGTACTTTAACAACTAAGGCCCCTTTCACACATTCCAGGCCGTCGGCGGACTCTGTTTATCTTGGCGTTTATCTCGATCCGCCGATCCCCCGCTGAGTAGGCGGATGGCAGCTGTGTCTCCGCGCTGTGTGCGGAGACAGAGCTGTCAGGTCCCCGCTGTTCTCTATGGGAGAATCGGATGGTAATGGACCGTCTTTCCGTTCTCGTCTGATCCCATCCGATCCTATTCGCTGGACGGATGGAAAATAGGGTTTCCATCCGTCCAGATTTGAGGGATCGGATCGGATCTCAGCGGCATCCGTTCAGATCCAGCTGAAAAAACGGACAGGCGGATCTGAGTGGTCCGCCTGTATGAAAGGGGCCTTAAACTGAATGAAGCCCTAGGCAGTTCTCAGAGTTAAAAAATACATTAATTAAAATACATTATACATCCTAATGTGATTTAGCACCTGATTACTTTATAAAACATTTTTTATTTTTTTTTATTCAATAAATGTTTATTGAAAAGAGTTTGTAATAAACACGAAGATTTTATAAAGAACGCTTATATCAAATATATAAAGGTGCATCAAAGTAGAGCGTACAAAATTGTTAGAGTGTACAAAACTGTTAATCAATGTAAAGCATAAAGTAGCAATCAAACTCACTAATATACAAGAGCACATTTATCCCAATAAGAGAAGAAAGGTTAATTGCTATATTAAACTGTGTGAAACTCTTAAATAACCATCGGGTGCAGAGGTCTGAAAGTCGCGAAATCGTTTTGTAACTGATTCCAGTGTAATTAGTAGTCATATAGTTCTCAATCAAGTATAGAGGGAGTATAAAAACGTAAAAGAGAAGGGGTGGTCGGAAAGATGGCAATAATGCAACCCCACTGCCACCTTGTCCTCAATAAAATAACCATGTCGGGATTTTTCCAGTTTTCGCACTTCAGCTATTAATAATTTCCTCATATGCTTTTCTTTATAAAAATATTTTATGCTCGCTTTAGCAGGACTACAAATTGTAAATGTCATCCCTTCCTGGAATTAAATGATATTCCTTAACTACTGTGCCACAACTGAAAGTCAACAGATACACAAAAACCTCAGCACATCATCCTTAAAAAAATTAAATTTTGTTACATAATGTATGCTTTTCTGCGCACAGAATGTTAACATAGAGTTAAAGTGATTGTAAAGCTTTATTTTTTTTAATTAAAATAATAAACATGTCATAGTGACCTGCTCTGTGCAATGGTTTTGCACAGAGCAGCCCCAATTCTCTTTTTCTGGGGTCCCTCAATGACACTCCTGGCTCCTCCTCTTCAGCAAGTACCCATCAAACAAAAACGCTTACTATGGAGGCACTCATGCAGGCTCGATCCTGAGCTACCCTGTCTACGTCTAATTACACAGACAGTGTGGTTTGGCCCCCTCCTATCATAATTTGATTAACAGCAGCAGAAGACAATGGCTTCATCAATCTGCCCTGTAAGGTGTGAGCCACTGCTCTCGGTCACAACGCTGGATCTAAATCGGGCTCAAGTAAGTATAAGGGGGGTGTGAGGGGGAGATCATGTGGCACAGAAGGCTTTTTACACTAATGCATAGAATGCATTAAAGTGTATGTAAAATCCATTCATGAAACTTGACCTGGGAACAAACACACATATATATATGTAGTATTTACTTATCTTTCTCCAAAACCCTAAGTCCCATGTCTTTCTGCTGCTCCGTTCCTCTGTTATCAGCATGATAACCTCTGACAAGTTCTCTGACACAGGAGATAAAAGCAGCTGGAAATTTGTGTCAGGGTGGGTGCATAGAGAGGGATTAGGGGAGGGGGGTGTGTGCCTTTCCTCCAATCAGCTGGCACACAGAGTATGCCAACACTCCACACCCAGTGCTGGAACAGGAACAAAAAAATTCTTACACAATGTGCACTTTCTAAACAGTGTAGAAAGCTGAAGACAGCAGATATACAAATTAAACGTATGTAGGGAGAATTGTTTAATCTCTGTGTATCATCTGAGATTGTTCACTTCACTGGGTATATGTGAGGGTTTATATCAACGTTATGGTAAAAAACCTTAAGGCTTTAGAATCACTTTAACACTTTGTCTAGGGCTACCTTAAAAAAAGAACATTAGTAAAATAGCTGGGGACTATTTAACAACCAGCAACTGTTAAAGACCATCAATACTTTGGTCATTATGTAGTTATCAAGTTATAGCATGGTATTTATTTGCACTATATGTGTGATTTAATATAGCACTTGCAAATGAGTATTATCAATAGAGAGTAGTAGCATGGCACTCATCTACTTTTACACCAATTTATTTAGCATTAGTATGTTTAATGAAGAACATATAGAAAGTGCACATTGTATTTTAAGAAAAAAAAAATGCCAAGCCTGATGTGCAATATTTGAAATTATGCTATTTATTTGTGTTTTTAGAAGTGTGCTTTTATCATATTATTTTATCATAATTTTTTTCGAATTTAATATATATATAATAATATTTATTTGCCCTGTATATGTTATCATTTATTTACTTTTTACTTATTTATTTATATTAGTAGTCTTGTGGATAGGAGCAGCATGGCAGTTAATTTCTATTGCAAACGCATTTTTATTATGAACGCCTTATTATGTAACGTCTTTTTCTTACGAAATCAATCGACTACCATCATTGATTTCATATTCTTCAAATACTAGTTGTTCTCTGGCATTAATATATTTGGTCATTAACCCCAAATGAGAATGCAGATGAGGACTTCTGAATTTACTGAAGTGATATTTTTTATAGTCAGTAACTATGAAAGTATTGAGGCCAGTGGGTCTGCAGAAGAATTGTAAATGGAGGTCAACAATAACAGTCATTATATTTAGTTTAAACTTACTAAATCTTTTTTTGCCATTGCTTTGCAAGTTATCCATTTTTCTGTTGCTATTCATATCTCAATCCTAACATCCTGACAAAGCAGACACTGTAAAATGTGGCTGTAACTCAGAGAATTGTTTGGCTATGACCTAATAAATCATACCTGATATGCCATGCAAGAATTTCACCATATACTGACTGCATCATTGTGTTCTGATCAGACAACAATCCTTAAATTTATGGATGGCCTTAAAACAGAGACATTTTGAGTCTTTCCAAATCTGTATACTTCACTGTGTCCAAACAAAGTTTGAGATTGCATTGCTAGCGTGCTTGCATTAGACCAGCACATGGGCAGATAGCCAGGATATTCAGTCCTAGATATTCTGTGCTGTGCAAACTGCCCATTGTTACTCCAACTGCTCCTGACCTGCTGTGTGTTGGACCAAGTAGAAGAAATAGAGAGAGAACAGCTGAGCCTTAGTCTGTACTGAACTAGACAAATGGTACCAGAAGTAAGGTAGAAAAGTCTATAGTTTGCATTTCCTCCATGTGGTGTGGCAAAGGAGAGGCAAGTCAGTAGTTGTACCAACAACCAGGTTCACTGCTGTCACTCACAGTTTTACTTATTTTTTTCAATAAAATGTCATCAAAGGATTTTTATGGTATAAACATTGTCAGAAGTATACAAAACAGCTACAATACAAAAATACAATACAATACAAAATACAAAAACACAAAATACAATACAATACAAAATACAAAAATACAAAAATGTAAACAAGCTCCCATTGTGTCACAGTTTTACTTTCTGATGATGTTTCTTATTGAGCAGGTCAGTGTAGTCTTCTTCCCCACTATCTATGCCACAATTGCAGGCATAAGTTACGTTACCCAGACATCTGCCAGCTATCTATATCAGGACTTGGTAGTACCAAACAACAGATAAATAAGAGGTACAATGTGAATTCTGTTCTGTGCCCATTATCTGAAGAAACATAAAAAAAAGTGTCAGCTATTTGAATTAACTGGCTACTACATAAAATAGATGCAGACTGCTCAGTGTACAAAAGCCTAACATATTTCCATTACCATCCATTATTTGTGTTTTTGCAGGCCTGGCCCTACCATGGGTCCCACTGGGTTCATTGGACTCAGGCAGCACTTGGAGAGGGGCAGCAAATTAACTCCCAAGATATTTTTCCCAGCAGTTCTGTGTGTCATCAGTTTGTGGCGGGTTACGGGTGGCATTTCCCTATTTCATACTGCCGTTTATAGTGCAAACTGATGAGTATGAGGAGGTAGAGTGTCTTCTCCGGGGAACGCCCCTCAGATGATTGTGGTGTCCATCTCATGCAGGTCAGGCTGGATCTTCTAAGGGGGTGGCCGCGGCAGGCACAGGAGTGACAGGAGGACTGAGGACAGACAGTGGGTGTTTGGTGGACTGGTCCAGTGGTGAGTTATGGAAGAAGATAACAGTATACTGTATATAATATTTTCTAAATTATATATATATATAAAATAATGAACGTGGGTGCCTTTTGTTGCAAGTGATTTTTTTTGGGGGGGGGGGGGGGCAGCATTTTATTCTTGGTCCCAGGCAGCACAAGTTCTTAAGCCAGCCCTGTTTGTTTGGTTTCCTTATGATATAGATTATTTAGAATGCTAAAGACATTTCAATACAGATTACACAAATTTTCCACTATTAGAATGATCTTTTTGGTGTTTTCACTTTAAGTGCTGGTTCACATTTGTGCGATCACAGAGATTGCATGTAATTCGGAGCCCACTGCTCCTTAAATTACATGCGATGTCTGTGTGGTGCAAATTCAGCCATACAGTTTGTATGGCTGAATTCACACCGCAATCGCACTGAAACACGCACAGGACCCTTTTTTTGGTCAGAAGCAGAATCAGATAGCATTGTGGTTCACACTAGTGCGATACGATTCTGTGCGAACTTTCAGATCACACTGCAATATGCGATCTGATCTGGGGGTGTCATTAACTTTGAATTGACACCCCCAGCGTATCGCATATGGCAGTGTGAACTGCCTGTTGTGCAGATGCGATGCAGGAACACGATGTATATTCGCAGCGTTACCGCATTGCATAAATGGGAAGTATATCCAAGAAGAATAATCCATAGCAGGCATGTCCAACCTGCGGCCCGGAACCGTAGGCAATGCGGCCCACTGCCCCCTGACAATCTTTTTTTTTTCTGAGGAGGAAGGGAGTCGGGTCGGGGGGCATGGCCACAGCAGCTTTCAACTAACGGTAGGCAGAGGCTGCCTCAGAGGGTAGGGGAGCATGTGCAGTGTTTCTGACTCCTACCACTATGACCACTTCAAATCACTGACATGGTCATGATGGTTAGAGTGTTCCTTTAATATCTCTCAGAAGAGTAAACCTCTGTATACTGATTTAATTTCATTTGATCATCCTCTAGTTGTGTTAAATTAGTTTCGGGGGCGCGGGAAGGGCGCAGCAGCATTTTATTACTTTATATGCGGCCCGAGAAAATTTCTCTACACTCAATGAAGAAGAGAAGCCAAAAGGTTGGACACCCATGATTTATAGCTTGCCTTTCTTTAAAATACACATTTCATACTGGCACAAAAAGGAACCATTGGAGGAAGGGAAAAGAAGTAACATTTTATGAAATAAAATAATAAAAATAAGGATTTCAGCATCTTATTTTTATGGAGAAAATAATGACTACAAAAAATATTTATAAGGTATAATTATTAAAGATTTAATGGGCCATTCTCTCTACATTTTCCTAAACTCCTGTGGGCAACCTTCTCCCTATTTATAAGGCAATTGGTTAGAATATATTAATCCTTTTTTTTTTTTTTTATAGAATTGGGTCTTTACTGTTCAATTTACGCTATTTTCACAAGTAGGATTTTTACCTTCCCTGACATTGCCTCAACCTAATTTTTTGAATCTCCTTGTTCATTTGTTCAATCATTGCTCTTTTTAGTGAACATGCAATTATTGTCTATAATGTGCTGAACTATAGCTGCAGCCCTATGGAAAGCTCCTGCTAGGAAATCTGCCTGCAGGATAATAAGCTGTTCTGACAACTTACTATATCTTTGGCATTCAAAGACTTTTCAGCAGCTGCTACATTCACATGTTGCACATTAATCCTATAACAAATGAGGCAAATGTGGCTGAATGTCACTTGGGCGAAAAGTACATACTCCCTAGATTAATTAATACACACTTAATTCAGTATAAAAATAACTGGCCCCATTCATCAATTTAATAAAAATTGACCAGAAATAATTCTTAGGGGTCTTCCATCCCTATCTGACATGTACACAGTTGTAGTGTCTGTAAACCCTTACAATGAACTTCTGGTTTTTGCAATCTTTTGATCTGATAAATATACGATTTATCATTTTGGTTTATCTTGTTTATTTGGTTTATCATAATCATTTTGGTTTATCTGTTTGATAAGTAAAAATGTAGAATGGTAGAAAAAAGGAAACGAGACTTTAGTGGTACAAATAGACCTACTAGGACATATACAGTAAATCCACATGTATGTAATAAAATCATTACAAATGTTACACCATTATTATTAAACCACCCCTGCATCCTAGATAGGTGATAGATAAACACTGGATGATCTAGTCACAAAACAATAATTCTGTTTGTGCTACTAAATGCTTCTACATCTAACTTGCTATGGGAATGTGGATCAAATGTGGGTATAGGATAGTGTATTGTATATCGAGGTTTTCTATTTGAGTGTGTTGGTTTTATTTTTTATTTGGTTGAACTGGATGTAAGTGTCTTTTTCAACCAGACAGGGGTAACTACTGTATGTGTCTATGTAACCTCCAATAAATTATTTCCCTGAAAACACATTTACCGTATTTTCTGGCGCATAAGACGACTTTTGAACCTCAAAAAAAATCCCCCTAAAATAGGGGGGGGTCATCTTATACGCCAAGTATAATATCTTCAAGGTACCCTAAGTATCAGTATTACCGGTAGATGCAATCTGAAGGCGCTGGCTGTGGCGGAATCCTGTACCGTAAGTACCGTAGCTTCGGTTAGATACAGTATACCGCACTGAGTCAACCACAGTGAGCGTTGTATTCTATTATTGAATGCAAAGCCTGCTCGGATTGGCGGAGCAGCATCAGTACGCCTCTCTGACTCCGCCAATCCGAGCAGGCTTTGCATTCAATAATAGAATACGTCGCTCACTGTGATTGGCTCAGCTCAAGAGAAATGCCCAGGAGATGGGAGCAATGCAGGGACTTTTTCTTCTGTTTCGGACGCATGTACATTATCAGCGCCGCGTCGCATTTTCAGGAAGTTCTGGGTAAATGAGGTTTAACGTGGAGAAGTGTAAGGTTTTGCACTTGGGGACTAGAAACATAAAAGCATAATACACATTAGGAGGGGAACCCTTGGGGGAATCAAAAATGGAGAAAGATCTGGGAGTCTTGGTTGATGATAGACTAGGCAACAGCATGCAATGTCAAGCGGCAGCTGCCAAAGCCAGCAGAATATTAGCATGCATAAAGAAAGGGATGTATTCCAGAGATAAGTCTATAATCCTTCCACTTTATAAAACTCTGGTCCGACTGCATCTGGAGTATTCTGTCCAGTTCTGGTCGCCAGTCCTCAGGAGGGATGTGTTGGAGCTGGAGAGAGTCCAGAGAAGGGCAACTAAACTAATTAGGGGATTGGAGGACCTTAATTATGAAGAGCGTCTGCAATCGCTTGATTTATTCTCCCTGGAGAAGAGACGCCTGAGGGGGGACATGATAGCAATTTTTAAATATCTCAATGGGGATCTCAGCTTAGAAAAAAAGCTGTTCAGTCGAAGGGATTGCATGAGGACTCGGGGGCATACAATGCGATTAGAGGAGAAGCGTTTTAACCTCAGGCAACGTGGGGGATTCTTTACTGTTAGGGCTACAAGATTGTGGAATTCTCTACCACAAGAGGTGGTTTCTGCGGGTAGTATGGTGGCTTTCAAAAGACTATTAGACGTACATCTCAAGGATCAGAACATTCAGGGGTATGTGAGATGATTACAGCCACACACACCTACACAGGTTGAACTGGATGGACTGTTGTCTTTATTCAACCTCACCTACTATGTAACTATGTAACTATGTAACTATGTAACTATGGGTAGCTGCTCTCTGGCAGCGGAGTGATCTGACTGTCATGCACTCTATTGCTCAGGTGATGGGACTATGTGAGGTGACTGGCAGGGAGCGGGAGATGTAAAACTAATCCCGATGGCGGCGGGTAGCATGGCACTGGCAGCACACAGTGAGTGGGGACTATATGCATATTGTAATGTCTTAAGTACTGTAGAAGTACCTCAAAGTGCCTTATGATGTTTAGCATTAGGATTTTCATTCACACAGCACACTAGCTGCTGCATGACTCTGTCACAGTGTGCTACATGGCTTTTGGGTGCTAACTTTGTTAATTTATGGCTGTACTGAATGATAGACTATTACACAGTTTAGCAATAACAAATTCAGTACCCAAAAGCCATGTGGCACACTGTGACAGAGCCCTGCAGCACCTAGTGTGCTGTTTGAATGGTTATCTTACTTTCTTAACGTACCTTGGAGATATATGAGAGATCTAAGAAATCTGATGTTTTTCAATGGTGTTTGCTTGCTTGGGAAGGGGGGTAGTTTTATACAGTGAGTATAGCCCAAAACCTATGTTTTAACTTGAAAATTAGGGGGGTCATCTTATATGCCCAGTCATCTTATACGCTGGAAAATACGGTATTTCCCCTGCTTGGAAAGTGCACAATATAGTTTTCTATCCTGCCAGAAATGTTTTAAGCTCATAACCTCCTCCTATGTTCTCTGCCTGATCTGGCCTGTTTCAAACGCTATATCTGCATTCTACAGAACAACTTCCCTCTATTTCAGGAAATAGGAGAACAGGAGATATTCTGTATGACCTTCTGCCGTAGGATGACCATGCTGTTTATTCACAGATACAGTACAGTGAGGGACTGTTGTCACCTTAGGACAGAGAGCATGTTACTGGCAGGATTACCAGATGAAAATAAAGGAGAAAAAACGAATGCAGCCATCACATGTAAGAACTAGTAAACTTCAATCTATAAAGTGTATGATTTTGGGTTTAGATATGCCTTAAGTTTGGGTGAGCCACATTCCCCCATATTTATGCTCTGGAGATTCAAATTGCAAAGTATATATCTAATAGATAACTGGTCAAGCAACTGGACAATGTAGGATTCTGATACATTATCAGCTGTGAAACAACATGAAGTATTTATCACAAAAAAAAAAATGTTTGCCATGTACAGCAATTCATGGCACTAATATCCAATATTTATTTCTATAACTATGGACTTATTTTCCAGTTTTGCTTATACTATTAAAAAGAAATGCCTCAAATGAGATTTACCAGATAGTACCAAGTCAAGGTAATAATTTAAACCTGGTTTTTGAGAGCTTAATACATTTGACTTTCCACCCTAGGAAGCTGTTACTTTACCTAATTCTATTGAACTGAACATTTTTGTGGTTTTGTACACTTACGCATCTTTGAACTTAAGTCTGCAGACATAATAGACCAATTCTGTGGACCACTGACCTTATTGGGAAGAAGTTTAAGTTATATACTGTATGAAGAGCATGAAGGAGCATGTGTGGATTACAAATGGATCAGCAGTGATAATCTAAATTCAGATACTGTATATTTAGAGAACTCTACTACTAAAATAACTGTTATCCATGTGACAATAGTAATGCCAGTTTGATAAAAGGGTAGAATATTGTACAGCTCTGATGATTAAAAAAACAAGTAACGATAAGTCAATGTAGCATAAGAATAATCTATCTTCAGAAAAACATTATCCTCTTATGCAAAAATGCATCAAAGGGCTGTATGAATGTTTAGCATTATAGGTAGGAATAGTACCATAAATAGAGAAGTATTACACAGGGATAAAAATAAGGTGCAATAAACTCCCCAGAATTGAATCCCTGTATAGGGGAAGTGATCTCGTGCTCTAGTTCACCATATAAAAGAGACAAATTAGCCAAGCCTCTTACCGGATGAATATAGTAATGCACGCGGATCTATCCCCTTAGAGGGCCTCCTTTCCACTGACAACAGAAGATCAACCTGGATTTTCTCAGAATCAAACACCTATGGCTCCTACACTCCTCCATGATATTCCACAGATGTTCCCCATAGATATAATAAAGAATGCAGCCAATAGTGCATTACCCCAAAGACTTTATTAAAACAAAAGCAGTAAGCAATTACATGTGTAAACAGAGATAGAGCCAATTGCTGGATACCCTTAGCTATCCGCTACCGCCTGCAGCGCGGACCGCGGATGATGTGAGTGACGGCACGCCTCCTCTCTGACGCGTTTCCTCCCACCGGACTTCTACTGAGATAGTCTACCTTTTCCCACCAGGAAGAAATGAGTATGTCATCTCTCTCTGTTTACCTGGCCTTTAGCGGCCAGAAAAGCCACCGATCAGGCCGATCTGTGTCTGATCGGTTGCATTGGAGGCCAGAGGAGATAATAGACCCCAGATCTATCCATAAAGAGAACCTATTATGGCCCATGCTGTCAGAAGGGATGTTCATCCCTTTGGTAAAGCAATAAAGTTATTACAAAACAAAACAAAACAAAAAAAAAAAAAAGGTTTTCATAAAATAAAAATTATTAAAAATACATCTCATTTCTCTTGCATGCATATGGTTGAGATTGTCATTGACAATCTTGCTTTTTATTTTAGACATATAAATTCGAAAATGTCTTTATTTCTTTGTATTTTTTTTGTATATTTTTTTCTTAGGCCTTTTACATGGCTCTTTCAGCTTGTAAAAAAGCAGTATGTACAGAATGCTTTTAAAAACATTTGGAAAACATTCAATATGTGTTGAGCAACTGTCTTGAAGCCTTAAATCCCTTGTCTACCAAGTTATGTTTAAAAACATCTTGATATTCAAGGGGTTAAAATGAGCTCAGGGCTGCTTCTGCAATCTGCTGCTGCAGCCTTGAGCTTGGTAATGACTTTTTTTTCAATTCACTTTTGGCTTTCAGGTAAATGTGATCTGTGTGGCTCTAGAATAGCTTGGTAACTTTTATAGCACTCTAAAGACACTGGACACCCTCTCCAAGCCCCTTCCTGACCACCCCCAAGCCCACGGTGGTTCCTGGCTCTCTTGTTCCTCCAGGGAGCTCAGAAGCAGGGTATAATGATAAGGAATAAATCTGCGCTACTTTCCAATGAACAAATAATCCCAAAAAATGATATCACGTGGAGTGACGCAACGCGTCGGATGGAGGCGGGTGACGTCACTGAGACCGGGAGTATCGGATTTTATCGCATCAGCGGACACACGTTTGTGTTTACTTGACTGTGAGCATTTGTTATTTCATTTAATAAATTTATTTTACAATACTGCACCAGGAGATCCTTTTTATTATCCCTGGCATGGAGCAGGAGCTTTAGGTGGATTAGTACCTGGCAGTTAACACCCTAAAGAGACGGTTACCTTACCACATTACTGGCAGTGTTTTTTCCAAGGGAGAGAGAGATCCCTCACTGGCCCCATTAAATCCCCATCTGTGAAGGAGGACCTGGTTTTCTCCTCTTATCCAGTGATTTATATCACAAAACGCTCTTATGAGTGTATTTGGAGGTGAGCAGCCATTACACTTATTTAAGGATTAGCTCACCTGGTTGACATGCTGTCCCTACTGATAACATTGGAGAATCACAAGAGTCACTTTAATATTGAGAAGAGTCACAGTTTATTCTTTGAAGCACATTGCTTGTTGCAATATTTTGCACATGCACATTGTTTCTGTGATTATTTAGTTATATTGCACTTAAGCACTTTATTGCTTATTTGCACCATCCATACATTGATTGTTTATTTATTTATTTATTGTTGTCACACATTACTCAGTACCTTTTGGTTCTATTTGCACATATTTATTTACTGCATATATTACCCATTTTTTTATCACAGTTATTATGCGATTCATGCTAATATTTTTTCACATTTGCATTTGATTTACTCTCATTCTTAATTTATCCTATGTATGTCCCTTTCTAGGGATCTGCTTTTATACACTGTTGTGTGCATTATGCGATTCACTGCTTTCTGATATAATTTTTTTGTGATTATTTGTTCATTGGAAAGTAGCGCCAATTTATTCCTTATCATTTTGCTTTTTCTATCGTGGTGACACTGTTAAAATTGGCAGCTTCTTTCAATCTTATTTTCCTTAATTATTATCCCATTCTTTCCCTTCTCATACCTACCACATTCACTTCATTGGTAGCGCATTGGCCCTCTTGCTTGTATCAGAAGCAGGGTATACTGCTGAAAAATTTTAGAGTAGAAGGAGCGTGGACAACAAATATTCCCTGATCTCCTCTGCGACTAATAAACCCAAAAGCATTGTGTATTTTATCATTTCCAAATTCAAAGCTGTGATTACCCAGCTAGTGTAGCCTGAGAAGCAGCTACATGATATGTGCTTGATTAGCTGCAATAGAGGGCAGGAGAGGCTTGGGGGTCTAATAGACCCCTAATGTCCTCATGAAGAGGACTTGTCACCTGCCAAAGCTATCACACCAGGGGCTTGTTAGTCTCATTTGGATAGCAATAAAGTTAAACGAAAAAAAAAAAAGTAAAAATATGCATTGTAATATAAATAAATAATCATCATTAAAAAAATTTAATCAACCCCACACTGATACTGATTTTATTGTCTAAGTTTTGATGAACCTCCTTCCATCTTTCTTAAAGTGGAGTTCCAGACTGTTTAAAAAAAAAAAAAAAAAAAAAATAATTAAGTAAATGCTGTAGCTGCTGACTTTTAACGTAAGGACACTTACCTGTCCAAGGAGCCTGCGATGTCGGCACCTGAAGCTGACCCTTCCATCGGCTCTGGGTGCAGGCACTGGCATCCTTTCAAAGGGAAACAGCCTGTTTCCTACCGCGCATGCACGAGTTGCACTGCGCTTTCTGAATGGTCCAGCTGTCTCCTGGGACCTGTGTGTGTCTCCCAGAAGGCAGCGGAGGGAAGGAGGAGGGGCCACAAATGTCGTAGGTCACCGCAGTGCCCTTACACGGAAGTGGGACCGGGTACCTGTTTTTGACAGGTATTCGCTCCCCCCACCCCCCAAAAGGTGCCAGATGTGGCACTGGATGGGGGGGGGAGAAAGAAAATAAGCAGAGCTTCCACTTTTGGGTGGATCTCTGCTTTAACAGGAACTTCATTGAAACGTCATCAATAAAATTGCTGCTGTTTTGATCTATCTTCTCTGCAGGACCCATGAGTGCGTCCATACCAGTTTTAGATTTGTATGGATTTCTTTGGGAGTGAGCACCTAGACATTTACCTCAAACATAGGGTGCGTGGTTACCCTTGACATGTTATATGTAAATATAAATTGCACCACCCATGTGAGATATCGCCACAATTGTTAGAGTGAGAGCAATATTTCTAGGATCATAGCTCTAAACTGGTAACCTGGAAAGGCTTTTAAAGCATTGCTTACAGGCAATTTTAAATACCATAGTTTTTATG
The DNA here is from genome assembly GCF_965119305.1 of Pelophylax lessonae. Lineage (NCBI taxonomy): Eukaryota > Metazoa > Chordata > Amphibia > Anura > Ranidae > Pelophylax > Pelophylax lessonae. Next base: position 504,576,668 of record NC_138770.1, on the reverse strand, counting down.
GTATGCCCAATTTTAAGGCTTGACGTCATATCTGACGAAACGTGCGTCGGTCACGGCGTGCTGACGTCACCAGCTTGTTGAGGACGGGCGGAGAAGCCGACCAGCCGGCGGCTCATCTCAATCCCTGTATATACGCTTGATGCTTCTTATGTTTGTGAGTGATTTTCTACATTTTGTGAATGAAGGGTTTGTTGGTTTTACACTATCAAGCTTTTCTTCATTGCATACTTTGTTGTGACTCGGAGTGATCGTTCCACCTACTGCTGGTTCCGAGGGTCATCCATGGGACATTTGGCTCATACATTTATTTGATTCGGTAAGAGGCAGTGGTGTTGGGGTGATCATCTAAATTTGGTGGCCTTTGTGTGTCCTTTCTATCCTATCTTCTGGTAAGCATTTGGAACATAGGGGTGTTGGTGCTTGACTTTCATCCTCATCTGCTCTGGTGATGGTGTGCACTCCTCGGGGTGTTATTTAACAACAGTATTATGCTATGGAAGCTTCTGTTCTCTTTACATGATTTCCATCCATCATCTGAGATGAATATGGGCTTGCAGATCTGAGACTGGCAGACCTAATTTGAGTTTGGGTTTTTTCCTTTCTTTCATCCGGTAAGGAGACTACATCATTGGTGATTTATCCTTTGACTTGGGAATTTTCCATTTTGGACTGTGTCTGATTTTTGGAGATTATCCGGGACTATAAGAGGACATTCACTTGGAGTTTAACATCATTTATTGTGTCATCATTTGACATTCATTGCCACTTATAACACATTTAGCGCAACTTAGTTATATATATATCTATTTTAAGCTTGGCTATATATTTAATTGATACAACCCTATATTTTACATTTTAACAAAACAGGGCTTATATTGTGTGTGCACTAAAATGTATTACGTTTGATAAACAGTTGCACAAATAGTGTGCAACATAAAAAAATTGCAACTACCACCATTTTAAAATACCAGGCCTCTGTTTTCAATTCAAAAGCATATAATTGTTTGGGGGTACAAAGTAATTTCTAGCAAAAAAAAATAAAAAATCAGATTTTAACGTGTGCAAAAATGTTAAAATTGCCCCTATAGAGAAGTGGTTAAAGTGATATTTAATCGTAATTTTTTCTTATCAATTTTAGTTGCTGAGGCCAACACTTATTACTACCTACTCTACTGTCACATGTAAGCAAAGCTATCAGAATAGGAGCTCACAGGGAGTTTGGGCAAACTCTATCCCCATACCTCGTGACAAAGCATATGATGCAGAGTGACAGTAAGTGGAATAACATTATGGATATATATCTATCTATATATATATATATATATATATACATATGACTAGCACACCCCACCTATGGGATGCAGATGAAGGACAGGAATACATAGAATAATTTCTATGGTGGTATGAGGATAATGGTATGCAATAACATGTAAGCAGTTTGACAAACTAATGACAGGGCATTCAATGGGCGTACTGGCTGCCTGTGTGTGTTTTTTGCGGTATGGTTTATAAACAGCATTCCAAAAAGCTGAATACACTCCTCCGCCACTTTTTTAATTATATGGCAGTAATGAGGTGATCAAACGAATAACCCTAACAAATGTAATTTTACCTAACAATATAATTAATTGGTAACTAAATGTAAAGAGTTTATTTTTTTAATAGTGTTCTATAAGATCATGCCAAAGATTAAAGCTGAACTCCAACCTTACCTTCTGTCTGGCATTGTTGTATAAGATCCTCTATAATCTATCTGCATTGCATAGAGACACATAAAAAAATGCAGTGATGTGTCACTAGGTCTAAAATAAGGTATGTAATGAAAACAGAAAGGTGTTATTTAATAATTGCATTAGCATGTTGAGGAGGGAGGGGAGGAAAAAAAAAGAAGCAAATTAAACTTCAGCTTTAAAATGTGTTAATTAAACTGTGAAGAATAACATACAGAATATGGCTTAAAGGCAACTATTTAAAAACCTTGTTCGGGCTGCTAAAACAGCAAATTAAGCAGGCTTTATTTTCAATTACAAAATGTAACATCTAAGGTCTTTCTTGTTTCCTAAGTCCAGAGCGTTTTACCTATAGCCTTCTTAAGCCTTGAAGAAAGGAGATTTTTTGACCCCTTGAAATGCATTGGCTTGCATTAAATAACAACCCTAATAAAATTAATTCTAGACTTAATGCTATTGGCTTTGTGCTTTTTTCTCTACACTCTAAGCTTATCTGGAATACGAGCCTTGGTATGAACCTCATTCTTTGGAAAGCTGCCTAAGGGATAGTCCATCAACATATTGAATGTATTGTTCAATCGGGATATCCATTTGGACCAAGTGATCTGGTGCGCAACACAGCTTCTTCCTTAGTGAATCCAGGAAAAACCGAGAACAAATATCCTTTGGTGACCTTCTGAAAGAAGGCATCCAGTTCACTGAAGAAAAATAGAGGGAAGGAATAACATCCTCAACACCACCATCACTATCACGTTTAGTTTTTTCTGCATAACACTGTATTTCTGCCACCCATAACCAGAACCCACCTTGGACACCGGCCCCTATCTTTTTTCCATGTAACTGTACCCTATGGATCTCACGGTCCTTGCCCCCACCCCTGTCCCTGTTACGTATACACAGCCTCTCTGGGCCCCTGCTACTGTTTTCTATTCCCACCGTTTTTGTATATCTGCCTCCACCTCTCCTTTTCCAATCAATGCATTTGACAAAAAGAGCCTCAGCCTTCATGGATTCTGCCAGCACAACTGCTCCTGCACCTATACTTGCACATGCACCCTAACAGCCAAAACACGACTCCTTACAATACCCCCTCCCCACTTCAACAGGTAGAGGCAGAAATGAGGCCTAAATGTGGACATTTAAATATTCTTAAAGCAGTATTAAACCCAAAAGCAAACATTTATTATATTGTAGCTTACCAATTCTTAGAGGTGATGGCTGCTTTAGTTTCCATTTTTATGTTTTTATCTTCTATAATCTACCCAGCAAGTCTGTTGTTTTTCATAGCACAAGCTATCCAGCAGAATGTATCAGTTTACATGGATGGCATTAACCACTTTACCACCGGAGGATTTTGCTGTCTTACGTCTGGGCCACTTTTTGCGATTCGGCACTGTGCGAATTTAACTGACAATTGCGCGGTCATGCAAAGCCATACCCAAACGAAATTTACGACCTTTTTTCCCCCACAAACAGAGCTTTCTTTTGGTGGTATTTGATCATCTCTGCGATTTTCATTTTTTTCGATATTAATAAAAAAAGCGACAATTTTGAAAAAATAACAATATTTTTCTAATTTGACAGTTAAAACATATCCAATATATTCAATTTTTGTCATATATTTAGGCCAAAATGTATTTAGCTACATGTCTTTGACAAAAAAATTCTCAATGAGCGTATTTTTAACCGCTTTAAGACCGGAAGATTTTACCCCATTCCTAACCAGGCCATATTTTTGCGATTCGGCACTGTGTTACTTTAACGGACAATTGCATGGTCATGCGACGCTATACCCAAATTAAATTGAAGTCCTTTTTTTCCCCACAAATAGAGCTTTCTTTTGGTGGTATTTGATCACCTGTGCGATTTTTACTTTTTGCGCTATAAACAAGAAAAGAGCAACAATTTTGAAAAAATAACAATATTTTTCACATTTTTTATATGAAATTCCCCACAAAAAATGTAAAAATCAAAATTTTTTAACATCTTAGGCCAATTTGTTTTCTGTTACATATTTTTGGTAAAAAAAATTGCAATAAGCGTATTTTGATTGGTTTGCGGAAAAGTTATCGCAGCTACTAACTATGGGAAATTTATGTCATTTTTATTGTTTTTTAACTAGTAATGGCGGCAATCTGGCAGAGATCTGAGATTTTTTTTTGCGGGACTGCGACATTGCGGCGGACAGATTGGACCCTTGACTGACATTTTTCACACTTTTTGGGGTACCAGTGACATTACTACAGTAATCAGTGCTATACATATGCACTGTTACTGTAAAAATTACACTGGCAGGGAAGGGGTTAACTTTGATTGGTGATCAAGGGGTTAATGTATGCCTGGTGCTTACTAACGTGTGTGGGGGGAGGCGACTATGTGACACAGGGACAGATCGCAGGTTAAGCTATGCTGAATCCTGCAATCTGACCCTGCCTGTCACTTAGGAGATCTGCCCGCTTTGTTTACACAAGCGGGCGGATCTCCACACTCGATCACCGACGATCGGGGAAGAGCGGCGGTGATCACCGCCGCTCCTCCCCTGACCTGACTCCCGATGTGAGAGGAGAATGCGTGCTGCCGAGAGAGGGGAATGTCTGGTGACGTAGATCTACGTCACCAGACGATAACAAGCCACTGTGCCGCAGTAGCAGCACAGTGAGCAGTGGGCAAGTAGTTAAACACTGAACACTGACATGGGTGTATAAAATGACTAGCAATGAAAACAGTTTTCTGTACACTGACAATGCTGCTGCGCCCCTCTTATTCATCTAGAGTTGTATCTCACTAACACAGGAGGTGTGGTACTGGCCAGATCATCAAAGCAGAGAGGAAAAGCCAAAGAAAGTAAAACTGATGCAACCACCCCATCCAATTATTGGTAAGCTGCAATATATTACACTTTTTGTTTTGGGTTTAATACTACTTTAACAAGCAGTAAACAAACTTTACAACAAGTCATCATTGACCTTTGTAGCTGTAGGCATTGTAAAATAATTCATTGACATTAAGTTTTACAGCAAGAACAGTAGCTTGTTTTGCTTCCCACTTCTAGCAATATTTTGACAAAATCTAATCTCTAGAGCACACACCATGTCCTAGAGCTATTAACATGTTTTGCAATGTTTTATTATTTTTTTTTCTTTCAACATTTCTTGTTCATATTGTATGCTGCAGTGCATTGCAATGGATTTCAGTGTGTTAGAACACACTGCAACATTCCCTGTTGTTTCAGCAAAACAATCATGCAGTGTTTTGCTGTGGTTTGAAACCATATGACAGAAGGAGAATTGCCTTTTTCTTTCATTTGGACTGCATTGGGCAGCACAGTTCAATGCTGTGGGTGTGAATGGTTCTTAACCACTTTAAGACCAGAAGGATTTGCCCCCCCTTAATGACCAGGCCCTATTTTGCGATTCGGCACTGTGTTACTTCAACGGACAATTGTGCGGTCGTGCAACGCTGTACCCAAATAAAATTGATGTCTTTTTTTTCCAATAGAGCTTTATTTTGGTGGTATTTGATCACTTGTGCGATTTTTATTTTTTGTGCTATAAACAAAAAAATAGCGACAATTTTGAAAAAAAAAAAAAAGCAATATTTTTCACATTCTGCTATATGATATTCTCATAAAAAAAAAATCAAAATCAAAATGTTTTAACATTTTAGGCCAATTTGTTTTCTGCTACATATTTTTGGTAAAAAATTAGCAATAAGCGTATTTTGATTGGTTTGCGCAAAAGTTATCGCGTCTACTAACTACGGGAAAGATTTATGTCATTTTTATTGTTTTTTTTACTAGTAATGGCGTCAATCTGTGATTTTTTGTGGGGCTGCGACATTGCGGCAGACAGATCGGACCCCTGACTGATATTTTTGACACTTTTGGGGGGACCAGTGACATTACTACAGTAATCAGTGCTAAAAATATGCACTGTTATTATAATAATGACACTGACAGGGAAGGGGTTAACATTATGGGTGATCAAGGGGTTAAATGTGAGCCTAGGGGAGTGATTCTAACTGTGGGTGGGTGGGACCTATGATCCTATATAGAAGGATCACGTGAGCTCTATGATCATTGCAGGGAGAAGAACGGCCAGCTGCGTTTACAACAGCTGACTGTTCTTCTCTCTCAGCAGGGAACGATCGCGGGTGTTAGGCCGCAATCGGAGCTGACGAGCGGGGGCGGGGGCGGGAGCGTGCACGCTCACCCCCTAGCCTCCTGAGAAAGAGCGAGCAACATATATCTAGGTCGCTTTGCCCAGGAGCGGCTGCCTGGGCAGTCGTAAACTGGTTAATGTGAATGGATCTTAATGCGTTGTAAAACAACCCATTTAGTTAAAAATAGAAATGAAAAGCAAAATGGAGACTCCTTGTGACAATGAGGGAACATGGCAAAAGCAGTTTGAAAGTAGCTCAGACATCGGTCGAGTGTAAAATGCAGGGACAGAAATACATTGTGAGAAGCTGGTCAGGGCATTGTGTCAGCAGGAGGCAGAGAAACAGCAGCATACTTATCCTCCCAGTAAGAGCTGCGCAGAGGGCATTTCAGCGCAAATCGGACTGCAGGAGTACAGGCAGGCTGTGTTCCTGAGTAGGATACAAAGAAGCAAACTGACCACACTGGCATGGATGTATTTCCATGCCCTGATGTGGTCAGTTTGAAATAGGAAAGTGGGGGACTGGCAGGATTACCAGGTATTTCACACAAAAGAAGCAATACAAAAAGAACAGGATTCAGTACTTTTTAATACAAGTACACACTGTACCCAAAAACAATTGATGTCCTTTTTTTCCCATAAATAGAGCTTTCTTTTGGTGGTATTTGATCACCTCTGGGGTTTTTAGATTTTGCGCTATAAACAAAAAAATGCGACAGTTTTGAAAAAAACAATATTTTTTACTTTCTGCTATAAATCATTCCCAATAATAAAAAAAAAAAAAATCAAATGTTTTTTTATCAGTTTAGGCCAATTTGTATTCTGCTACATATTTTTGCGGGACTGCCACATTGTGGCGGACCCCTAACTGACATTTTTGACACTTTTTGGGGACCAGTGACATTATTACAGTAATCAGTGCTAAATAATATGCACTGTTACTGTATAAATGACACTGGCAGGGAAGGAGTTAACACTGGGAGTGATCAGAGGGGTTAATGTATGCCTAACTGTGCTTACTGACTGTGTGGGGTAATGGTTCTGTGACAGGCACAGAGAGATCGGGGTTTCAGCTTAGCTGAAACTCCTGATCTCTCTGTGCCTGTGTGACAGAAGACCGCCTGCTTTGTTTAGATAAGCAGGCAGGTCTTCTGTCAGTTTCTTTGATGATCGTGGGAGGCCGGCAGCGAACGCCGCCACTCCTCCTGCGGGCTGCCTCCCGCTGTGTCTAATCACAGTGGAAGCGCGGCTCTGGTGGCCCGCGCGCACCGCCAAGACCGCATGCACAAAATCACGTAGATCTAGGTGATTTTGCGCAGCCGAGCCACCCTGCCGCAGTAAATCTGCGTGGGGCGGTCGGCAAGTGGTTAATGTAAATGCTTTAATGTGAACCGTAGTTTACACGGGATTTAATTTGACACTGATGCAAAAAAAAAAACTGCCTATTTAACTTAAGAGTTCTAATAATTACCTCTCTGGAAGATGGTGCCTTGGATCTTTACTATCCTAAGAGCTAGGGCCCCTATATAGTCTTCTGCATTTGTCCTCACATCTGGATGTGTCAGTTGCCTGGTCACCTTCTGTGCTCTGTGGCTACATCTGCAGGCTGCTATGTCACTATTGTGTCCTCACTGTCCTGTAGTGACATGGGGACTGGCAGATAGAACCACATCAGCTGTAAGGGTGAATTTTCACATACTGCAGAAACAGGCATTTTATTGCATGTTAAACGCCTGTTAATGCAAGGAAACACAGGAAAAAAATGTTTCCTATGTTTCCCATTCACACTGCAAAACAGCCTAGGTCTGCACTGCAGCGCGCTGCGATAAGGTTCAGACAAAGTTGCGTTTTATCGCAGTGTACCGCACCAAATTGCATAGCAATGTACGACAGCACAGTGTAATGCACTGTGGTACGTTGTCATGAATGAAGTGTATGTCTTGTACACTTCAAAAAAAAAGTTTGCAAAAAAAAAAAAGGGAGCCATGTGATGCGCTGAATCGTGCACCACACTGCCCTGTAACGCAGTCGACAGTGTTAAAGTGCTGTGTGGCAGGTTTGCATTGTAGTGTGAATACAGCCTAAAAGACTTTGATTTTTTTGCAGTGCCAGTATCATTTGCATTCCAGTAATACCACCACATATGCAAACTGTGATATTTGGCAAATGACAATAAGGTTGCATATGAATCCACTATGGCTACACCAAATACCTTGTAGACACTCACTGTTATCCTCCCTGGCGGTATGATTGTTTCCGATTTTAGGTGCTGAAAGCGGTACCATTATTTTGCATGTAATTCTTAACCTCCCTGGCGGTATGATTCTGTCAGGAATTATGTACCAAAAGCGGTACAATTTTTTTCATGGAAATTTGGCGTTATGTATTATAGGCCTACAATTCTTATTAATTACTGACTTAAAACTGACCAAAACAAGAGTCTAGTAGACATCCCAGATGTGATAAATTTGAAACACAAACACATGAATTATAATCTAATCGATAATATAATTTTATTATATAATATATAATATATATAATAAAATTATATTATTGATTAGATTATAATTCATGCGTTATATTATATATATATATATATATATATATATATATATATATGTGTGTGTATATATATATATATATATATATATATATGTGTGTGTATATATATATATATATATATATATATATATGTGTATATATATATATATATATATATATATATATATATATACACACACACACATATATATATAAAACGCATGAATTATAATCGAATCAATAATATAATTTTATATATATATATGTGTGTATATATATATATATATATATATATATATATATATATATATATATATATATATAGACATATATAATATATATATAATATGTGTGTGTTTGTGTTTTGTGCAACGTTTGAATTTCCCTCCCAGTTCCGCTCCCATGCAGCATTGCTGCTGCAGGGAACGGAACAAGGAAGTCATCACACCGACGGACGAGCGGCGGGACTCTTGGCTGATGGTCACAGCAATGAGAGATCATTGCTGGATCGCCAGGAGAAGGTAAGAGACACCGCTGCGCTCTTTGCATATCTACCCCGAGCGTGACTCGGGGATACCGATCCTGGACTAAAAATCCACCCCGAGTCACGCTCGGGGATACCGCCAGGGAGGTTAAGAATGAGCAGCCCAAACCAACTATTTACATATGATTTTTTTTACTGTGCGTTCTTCTTTATAACATCTCGGGTATGATAAAGTTTGAAACACAAAATCATAAATGATAATATAACATAATAAATAACTATAAATAAGTTAAAGTATATATATATATATATATATATATATATATATATATATATATATATAAAGTACTGTAAACCTGCAGGAAAGGGCACTGGGGGGCAAACCAATGTCAATTTATTTTATTTAGTAATGTACTCCAATAGGATTACAATATATCAGTGTGTTTGTGTGTTTTACTTTTTGAATTTGCCGGCGGTTCCACCCCCCTGCAACACGAGGCTCGCAGGGAATGGAAGCCGGGGAACACAACATCAGACGGAAGATCCGGCTGCCGTAGGCTGTCGAAATACATTGCGGGATCCTGGGGACAAGGTAAGTAACCTCTTCCAGGATCCAGCGATGCTCCCTGGCGGTACCCCCGAGTGTGGCTCGAGGGTTATCGCTAATGGCATTGAAAATCCACCCTGAGCCACACTCAGGAATACCGCCAGGGAGGTTAAGCTGGATACACACTATACAACTTTTGTTGTTAGATTTGCTTTAGATTTGCCTTCAACTATGTAGTGCAATGGTCTGCGAGATTACATACAAATTGAAAGTGTTTAGATTTGACCTCATATTAAATGGTTTTGGTAAATCTAAAGGAAAAAATCTAAAGACAATTGTATAGTGTGTATGGCCCATAAGTATACAGTTTTATCAGTTATGTTGAAACTGCATAGTCTGTTGTTTTCTAATTCAAAGAGACACAGATAATGCCATTACATTTTGCAGAGCTTTAACATTATTATAATGTGAAGCTTTAATGGTTTCAAATACTGTTTATAACATTTTTAAAAAATGTTAAAATTGATGGGTTACATTTGTTTTTCCTCAATACTTATATAAAATATTTGTTGTTGAAGTAAACATTAATTATAGGATTTATCATAGGCTGTAGCCATGACACATAATTCACAAAGCAGCACAGGAGAGAACACAAGAACACGTTTCCCTTTCTGCAGATGCACGGGGGTTGAAATCAATCTGCCCATGCATAGATATGATGGCTCTGCCGGGTCCTATAGATCACATGGTGTGTCTGCACATTCCTGAGATCATGCTGCAGAAATTCTTCAGGAATTTAGAAGAGAGAGAGAGTCCTTTATAGGTCCACTTTAATACAATTAACCATATCATACTATACTATGAGATGCCTACTCTCTTGTATGTTTTAAGCCCCGTACACACGTACCGATGGTCGGCATACAAATGTTCCTCTTTTCTCCCCGGGATGTCGGTGTCTGTTGAAAAGTGCAAAGACAGCACAAGGACAGCACAAGAATTTTGTCTGCAGACTTCAGCTGACTGCAGAAGTGATGTCATGTAATGGTTAACTTTCCCTGTGTTTTTAATTTTCTGAGCATGCCCAGTCTTGCAAATCTGCGGTCTGTCGGCCGAATTCTGTACTGACAGGCGAACAATCGTCCGTTCTGGTGTCCGCAGACAAAAATTTTCATGTTTGCAAGAAAGACTTTTGTCCGCGGATTGTGCGCAGACATCTGTCGGAGGCACCATACTAACACGCGTACAATCGGCAGATCTTTCGTCCGCCGACGTTTGTATGCCGACGATCGGTACGTGTGTACGGGCCTTTACAATCCAAAAACTGTTTGGGCATATTGGTGAAGTTGTGCTGAAAACATATATCATCATACAGACTGGAAAAGGTGTTTTAATGACCTTCTGTGTTTAACCACTTCAGCTCCGGAAGGTTTTACCCCCTTAATGACCAGGCCCTTTTTTGCGATTCGGCACTGCGTTACTTTAACGAAAAATTGCGCGGTCGTGCAACACTGTACCCAAATACAATTGATGTATTTTTTTTTCAACAAATAGAGCTTTCTTTTGGTGGTATTTTATCACTTCTGCGTTTTTTAGATTTTTGTGCTATAAACAAAAAAATAGCGACAATTTAAAAAAAAAAAAAAACGCCATATTTTTTACTTTCTGCTATAAAACATTCCTAATAAAAAAAATTTAAAAATCTATTTTTTTTTATCAGTTTAGGCCAATTTGTATTCTGCTACATATTTTTGGTAAAAAAAAATCCCAAAAAGCGTATTTTAGTTGGTTTGTGCAAAAGTTATAGCGTAAAAACTACAGGATAGATTTTTGGAATTTTTATTTCTTTTTTTGTTCTTATTAGTAATGGCGGCGCTCAGCATTTTTTAGCGGGACTGCAACATTGTGGCAGACAGATCGGGCCCCTAACTGACATTTTTGACACTTTTTGGGGACCAGTGACATTAACCACTTTACCACTAGAGGATTTTGCTGTCTTACGTCTGGGACACTTTTTGTGCTTCGGCACTGTGCAATTGACAATTGTGCGGTCATGCAATGTGGTACCCAAATGAAATTTACGACCTTTTTTTCCCACAAACAGAGATTTCTTTTGGTGGTATTTGATCACCCCTGCGCTTTTTATTTTTTGCAAAATTAATAAAAAATAGCGAAAATTTTGCAAAAAAATGACATTTTCTACTTTGTCTTTTAAAAAATATCCAATATACTCAATTTATGTCTTTTTTTTGGCCAAAATATATTAAGCTACATGTCTTTTACAAAAAAAAAATTCAATGAGCGTATTTTTATTGGTTTGCGCAAAAGTTATAGCGTCTACAAACTATGGTGTAAATACTGAAATTTACGCAGCTTTAATATCTGACTGCCTAGCTCATTTCATGAAGTGCTAAAATCGCAGGGCAGTACAAGACCCCCCAAATTACCACTTTTTGGAAAGTAGACATCCTAAGGAATGTTCTGAGAGGAATTTTGAGCTCATTGAATATTTTTTTTTTGTCACAGGTGTTTGAAAAATAACTAAAAAAAAAAACATTTTTTTTTTTTACACAAAGTTGTCATTAAAATGATATATTGCTCACACATGCCATGGGTATATGTGTAATTAGGCCTCAAAATATATTCTGCTGCTTCTCCTGAGTACAGGAATACCACATATATGAGACTTTTTGGGAGCCTAGCTGTGTACAGGACCTCAAAAACCAATCCCCACCATCAGAATTTCAAAGGGCGTACATTTTTCATTGCATTTTCTCACTACCTATAACGGTTTAGGAGGCCCTGAAATGTCAAGATACCACAAAACCCCCCAAATGACCCCATTTTGGAAAGTAGACACCCCAAGCTGTTTGCTGAGAGGCATGGTGAGTCCATGGAATGTTTTATATTTTGCCACAAGTTTTGGGAAATATATTATTATTATTATTTTTTTTTTTTACACAAAGTTGTCACTAAATGATATTTTTCTCACACATGCCATGGGTATATGTGAAATGACACCCCAAAATACTTTCTGCTGCTTCTCCTGAGTACAGGGATACCCCATGTGTGAGACTTTTTTGCAGTCTAGCCGAGTACAGGCCCCCAAAATTCAATCACCAATTTCAGGCTTTCCAAGGGCGTAAATTGTTGATTTCACTCCTGACTACCTATCACAGTTTCGGAGGCCATGAAATGCCAAGACAGCACAACCCCCCCCCCCCAAATGACCCCTTTTCGGAAAGTAGACACCCTAAGCTATTTGCTGAGAGGCATGTTGGGTGTTTTGCAGATCTCACTTTTTGTCACAAAGTTTAGGAAATTGAAAAAAAGAGGAAAAAAATGCATTTTCCTGTTTTTTCTTCATTTTCCAAAAACAATGAGAGATGCAAAATACTCACCATGCCTCTCAGCAAATAGATTGGAGTGTCTACTTTGCAAAATGGGGTCATCTGGGGGGGTTTTGTGCCATCTTGGCATTTCATGGCCTTCAAAAGTGTGATAGGTAGTAAGGAGTGAGATCAACAATTTACGCCAGTAGAAAGCCTGAAGGTGGGGAGTGGTTTTCCGGGTCCTGTACGCGGATAGACTGACAAAAAGTCTCACACATGGGGTATCCCTGTACTCAGGAGAAGCAGAAGAATGTATTTTGAGGTGTCATTTCACATATACCCATGGCATGTGTGAGCATTATATCATTTACTGACAACTTTGTGTAGAAAAAACAAAAAAAAAAATAATAATAATTTTCCCGAAACTTGTGGCAAAATATAAACTATTCCATGGACTCATCATGCCTCTCAGATAATAGCTTGGAGTGTCTACTTTGCAAAATGGGGTCATTTGGGGGGGGGGGGGGGGGGGTTGTGCTATCTTGAAATGTCAGGGCCTCTGAAACTGTGACAGGTAGTGCAGAGGTAAAATAAGCAATTTACGCCATTAGAAAACTTAAAGATGGGGATTGGTTTTCGGGGTCCTGTACGCGGCTAGACTGCAAAAAAATCTCACACATGGGGTATCCCTGTACTCAGGAGTAGGGTTGAGCGAACACCTAGATGTCCGTGTTCGACGGGTTCGGCCGAACTTTAAAAAAAAGTCCGGGTCCGTGTCCCGGACTTTTACCGAACTTTTCCCGGACACCGAACCCCATTGAAGTCAATGGGGACCCGAACTTTAAGGCACTAAAATGGCTCTAAAACACCAAAGGAAAGGGCTAGAGTGCTGCAAATGGCAGCAAAACGTAATTAAGAGCATGGCAAGTGCTCTGCAAACAAATGTGGATAGGGAAATAACTTAAAACAACAAAAAAAAAACAGAAAAATAAAACAATGTTCTTCTTCATCTCTGAAGGACGAGGCCCATATGGAGTAGGAGGGAGGTTGAGGTGGTGGTGGATGTGGCGGTGACATAGGCGTGCGCACAGGGTGTGCTGGGTGTGCCTGGGCACACCCTAATCACCTAGGGCACATAGCATTGCCAGTGAGGAGATGGGAAAGATCTCCCTGGGACCTGCTCTGCTCTATTTCTCCTTGCCTACAGGTACATGGCCCCGATACATTACTCTCCCTGCTGGCAAACACATGCATGTGTATTTCAACTTTGGGGTGCACACCTTAATGCAATAGGCTGCGCACACCTATGGGCGGTGTAGGTGGAAGCGGCGGTGGAGGAGGACCAGGGCCGGATTAACAGCATCATGGGCTTGGTGCTGAGGATTTTGAAGGGCCTTAAGGGCCGTGCCTTGCCATGCACCCAGAGGAGGAAGGGTGCAGCCATGCATGCCTAATTCAACATGGGATGCTGTCTCTGAAGCTCATAAACACATCCATGCATCGCCAACTGTCCCTCCTTGTCCGGCCTTCACGCTGTGTGGGGAGGTTCTGAGGGTGCTGCCTGGGGAAGCGAGCATAGAAGCCAGACTTCTGTGTTTACAAGTGACAGAAGAGCGGTAACAGTGAATATGGCCAACCCGGGGCCTATATAAAAGGTAGGGGCCTGGAGCTGCAGCTCCAATAGCCCCTACATTAATCTGGCCCTGAGGAGGAGGACGAGGTAGCCAACACTGCTTCTTTTCAAAAATTTTAAATGAGGGTACACCCCAAAAGAGTGAGAAAGAGCAAAAATGGAACAATGGGTGGGTAAGGTCGGTATCCATTGCTATTCTGCATAAGGTACGGAAAAGTCCCGTGGGATCCATGCCTGGTTCATTTTAATGAACGTGAGCTTGTCCACATTGTCTCTGGACAGGCGGCTGCGCTTGTCTGTTATAACGCCCCCAGCCGTGCTAAATACCCGTTCAGATAATACACTGGCTGCAGGGCACGCCAGCACCTCCAAGGCGTAAAGGGCAAGCTCAAGCCTATTAGCCCAATTTGGAGACCCAGAAGTTGAAGGGGGCAGACCCGTCATTCACTACATGTAGGCGTGTGCACACATACTGCTCCACCATGTTGGTAAAATGCTGCCTCCTGCTAAGACGTTCCATCTGAGCTGCTGGTGCTGCTGTTTGTTGTGGCGTGCTGACAAAGCTTTTCCACATTTCGGCCATGCTAACCCTGCCTTCTGAGGTGCTGGCGGTGCCCTGGTTGCGTTGGCGACCTCCTCCTCCTCCTCCTCTGCCTTGTGCTTCCACTGTGGCCCCGCTGTCAGATGGGAATGCCAGCAGCATGGCGTCTACCAGCGTGCGCTTGTACTCGCGCATCTTGCGATCGCGCTCCAGTGAGTGAATTAAGGACGGTACGTTGTCCTTGTAACGGGGATCCAGCAGCGTGGCCACCCAGTAATCAGCACAAGTTAGAATGTGGGCAACTCGGCGGTCGTTGTGGAGACACTGCAGCATGTAATCGCTCATGTGTGCCAGGCTGCCCAGAGGCAACGAAAGGCTGTCCTCTGTGGGAGGTGTATCGTCCGTGTCCTCTGTATCCCCCCAGCCACGCACCAGTGATGGCCATGAGCTGGCCTGGGTGCCACCCTGCTGTGAACATGGTTCCATCTCCTCCTCCAGCTCCTCCTCCTCCTCATCCTCCTCATCCTCCAGAACTGTGCCCCTGCTGGACAATTGCGTCCCTGGCGTTTGCGTGTGCAGGAACCCACCCTCGGAGCCCCTTGCGAATGACTGCCCTGAAAGCCTTGGAAATGTTACCTCTTCATCCTCCTCCTCCTCCTCATCCTGTGCCACATCCTCTTCCATCATCGCCCGAATTGTTTTTTCAAGGAGGCATAGAAGTGGGATAGTTAAGCTGAGAACGGCGTCATTGCCACTGGCCATGTTGGTGGAGTACTCAAAACAGCGCAACAAGGCACACAGGTCTCGCATGGAGGCCCAGTTAAATTAAATAGCGGAATAGAAAATATGATCCAAAAAAAGTGTATGTATATCACACGTACACAACCACACTGGGCCCCAATTACTATTGTTTGTACCCCTAAAAGGCTAGATGAGGAGTAGGGGGAGTATGGAACAGGCAGCACCCTCAAACCTTCAGAAGTATGAGATGAACCCCAACAACTTGGAAAGGTGGATCTCTCTCACACGTACCGACACAGACTATCCCGCAATTCAATTGATCCTCAAAGGTTTTTATTGAATAGCGGAATAGGAAATATGATCAAAAAAAGTGTATGTATCTCGCACGTACACAACCACACTAGGCCCCAATTACTATTGTTTGTACCCCTAAAAGGCTAGATGAGGAGTAGGGGGGGTATGGAACAGGCAGCACCCTCAAACCTTCAGAAGTATGAGATGAACCCCAACAACTTGGAAAGGTGGATCTCTCTCACACGTACCGACACAGACTATCCCCCAATTTAACTGATCCCCAAAGGTTTTTGATTAAATAGCGGAATAGAAAATATGATCCCAAAAAAGTGTATGTATATCACACGTACACAACCACACTGGGCCCCAATTACTATTGTTTGTACCCCTAAAAGGCTAGATGAGGAGTAGGGGGAGTATGGAACAGGCAGCACCCTCAAACCTTCAGAAGTATGAGATGAACCCCAACAACTTGGAAAGGTGGATCTCTCTCACACGTACCAACACAGACTATCCCCCAATTTAACTGATCCCCAAAGGTTTTTGATTAAATAGCGGAATAGAAAATATGATCCAAAAAAAGTGTATGTATATCACACGTACACAACCACACTAGGCCCCAATTACTATTGTTTGTACCCCTAAAAGGCTAGATGAGGAGTAGGGGGAGTATGGAACAGGCAGCACCCTCAAACCTTCAGAAGTATGAGATGAACCCCAACAACTTGGAAAGGTGGATCTCTCTCACACGTACCGACACAGACTATCCCGCAATTCAATTGATCCTCAAAGGTTTTTATATAATAGCGGAATAGGAAATATGATCAAAAAAAGTGTATGTATATCACACGTACACAACCACACTGGGCCCCAATTACTATTGTTTGTACCCCTAAAAGGCTAGATGAGGAGTAGGGGGAGTATGGAACAGGCAGCACCCTCAAACCTTCAGAAGTATGAGATGAACCCCAACAACTTGGAAAGGTGGATCTCTCTCACACGTACCGACACAGACTATCCCGCAATTCAATTGATCCTCAAAGGTTTTTATTGAATAGCGGAATAGGAAATATGATCAAAAAAAGTGTATGTATCTCGCACGTACACAACCACACTAGGCCCCAATTACTATTGTTTGTACCCCTAAAAGGCTAGATGAGGAGTAGGGGGGGTATGGAACAGGCAGCACCCTCAAACCTTCAGAAGTATGAGATGAACCCCAACAACTTGGAAAGGTGGATCTCTCTCACACGTACCGACACAGACTATCCCCCAATTTAACTGATCCCCAAAGGTTTTTGATTAAATAGCGGAATAGAAAATATGATCCCAAAAAAGTGTATGTATATCACACGTACACAACCACACTGGGCCCCAATTACTATTGTTTGTACCCCTAAAAGGCTAGATGAGGAGTAGGGGGAGTATGGAACAGGCAGCACCCTCAAACCTTCAGAAGTATGAGATGAACCCCAACAACTTGGAAAGGTGGATCTCTCTCACACGTACCAACACAGACTATCCCCCAATTTAACTGATCCCCAAAGGTTTTTGATTAAATAGCGGAATAGAAAATATGATCCAAAAAAAGTGTATGTATATCACACGTACACAACCACACTAGGCCCCAATTACTATTGTTTGTACCCCTAAAAGGCTAGATGAGGAGTAGGGGGAGTATGGAACAGGCAGCACCCTCAAACCTTCAGAAGTATGAGATGAACCCCAACAACTTGGAAAGGTGGATCTCTCTCACACGTACCGACACAGACTATCCCCCAATTTAACTGATCCCCAAAGGTTTTTGATTAAATAGCGGAATAGAAAATATGATCCAAAAAAAGTGTATGTATATCACACGTACACAACCACACTAGGCCCCAATTACTATTGTTTGTACCCCTAAAAGGCTAGATGAGGAGTAGGGGGGGTATGGAACAGGCAGCACCCTCAAACCTTCAGAAGTATGAGATGAACCCCAACAACTTGGAAAGGTGGATCTCTCTCACACGTACCAACACAGACTATCCCCCAATTTAACTGATCCCCAAAGGTTTTTGATTAAATAGCGGAATAGAAAATATGATCCCAAAAAAGTGTATGTATATCACACGTACACAACCACACTAGGCCCCAATTACTATTGTTTGTACCCCTAAAAGGCTAGGAGTAGGGGGAGTATGGAACAGGCAGCACCCTCAAACCTTCAGAAGTATGAGATGAACCCCAACAACTTGGAAAGGTGGATCTCTCTCACACGTACCAACACAGACTATCCCCCAATTTAACTGATCCCCAAAGGTTTTTGATTAAATAGCGGAATAGAAAATATGATCCCAAAAAAGTGTATGTATATCACACGTACACAACCACACTAGGCCCCAATTACTATTGTTTGTACCCCTAAAAGGCTAGGAGTAGGGGGAGTATGGAACAGGCAGCACCCTCAAACCTTCAGAAGTATGAGATGAACCCCAACAACTTGGAAAGGTGGATCTCTCTCACACGTACCAACACAGACTATCCCCCAATTTAACTGATCCCCAAAGGTTTTTGATTAAATAGCGGAATAGAAAATATGATCCCAAAAAAGTGTATGTATATCACACGTACACAACCACACTAGGCCCCAATTACTATTGTTTGTACCCCTAAAAGGCTAGGAGTAGGGGGAGTATGGAACAGGCAGCACCCTCAAACCTTCAGAAGTATGAGATGAACCCCAACAACTTGGAAAGGTGGATCTCTCTCACACGTACCAACACAGACTATCCCCCAATTTAACTGATCCCCAAAGGTTTTTGATTAAATAGCGGAATAGAAAATATGATCCCAAAAAAGTGTATGTATATCACACGTACACAACCACACTAGGCCCCAATTACTATTGTTTGTACCCCTAAAAGGCTAGGAGTAGGGGGGAGTATGGAACAGGCAGCACCCTCAAACCTTCAGAAGTATGAGATGAACCCCAACAACTTGGAAAGGTGGATCTCTCTCACACGTACCAACACAGACTATCCCCCAATTTAACTGATCCCCAAAGGTTTTTGATTAAATAGCGGAATAGAAAATATGATCCCAAAAAAGTGTATGTATATCACACGTACACAACCACACTAGGCCCCAATTACTATTGTTTGTACCCCTAAAAGGCTAGGAGTAGGGGGAGTATGGAACAGGCAGCACCCTCAAACCTTCAGAAGTATGAGATGAACCCCAACAACTTGGAAAGGTGGATCTCTCTCACACGTACCAACACAGACTATCCCCCAATTTAACTGATCCCCAAAGGTTTTTGATTAAATAGCGGAATAGAAAATATGATCCCAAAAAAGTGTATGTATATCACACGTACACAACCACACTAGGCCCCAATTACTATTGTTTGTACCCCTAAAAGGCTAGGAGTAGGGGGGAGTATGGAACAGGCAGCACCCTCAAACCTTCAGAAGTATGAGATGAACCCCAACAACTTGGAAAGGTGGATCTCTCTCACACGTACCAACACAGACTATCCCCCAATTTAACTGATCCCCAAAGGTTTTTGATTAAATAGCGGAATAGAAAATATGATCCCAAAAAAGTGTATGTATATCACACGTACACAACCACACTAGGCCCCAATTACTATTGTTTGTACCCCTAAAAGGCTAGGAGTAGGGGGAGTATGGAACAGGCAGCACCCTCAAACCTTCAGAAGTATGAGATGAACCCCAACAACTTGGAAAGGTGGATCTCTCTCACACGTACCAACACAGACTATCCCCCAATTTAACTGATCCCCAAAGGTTTTTGATTAAATAGCGGAATAGAAAATATGATCCCAAAAAAGTGTATGTATATCACACGTACACAACCACACTAGGCCCCAATTACTATTGTTTGTACCCCTAAAAGGCTAGGAGTAGGGGGGAGTATGGAACAGGCAGCACCCTCAAACCTTCAGAAGTATGAGATGAACCCCAACAACTTGGAAAGGTGGATCTCTCTCACACGTACCAACACAGACTATCCCCCAATTTAACTGATCCCCAAAGGTTTTTGATTAAATAGCGGAATAGAAAATATGATCCCAAAAAAGTGTATGTATATCACACGTACACAACCACACTAGGCCCCAATTACTATTGTTTGTACCCCTAAAAGGCTAGGAGTAGGGGGAGTATGGAACAGGCAGCACCCTCAAACCTTCAGAAGTATGAGATGAACCCCAACAACTTGGAAAGGTGGATCTCTCTCACACGTACCAACACAGACTATCCCCCAATTTAACTGATCCCCAAAGGTTTTTGATTAAATAGCGGAATAGAAAATATGATCCCAAAAAAGTGTATGTATATCACACGTACACAACCACACTAGGCCCCAATTACTATTGTTTGTACCCCTAAAAGGCTAGGAGTAGGGGGGAGTATGGAACAGGCAGCACCCTCAAACCTTCAGAAGTATGAGATGAACCCCAACAACTTGGAAAGGTGGATCTCTCTCACACGTACCAACACAGACTATCCCCCAATTTAACTGATCCCCAAAGGTTTTTGATTAAATAGCGGAATAGAAAATATGATCCCAAAAAAGTGTATGTATATCACACGTACACAACCACACTAGGCCCCAATTACTATTGTTTGTACCCCTAAAAGGCTAGGAGTAGGGGGAGTATGGAACAGGCAGCACCCTCAAACCTTCAGAAGTATGAGATGAACCCCAACAACTTGGAAAGGTGGATCTCTCTCACACGTACCAACACAGACTATCCCCCAATTTAACTGATCCCCAAAGGTTTTTGATTAAATAGCGGAATAGAAAATATGATCCCAAAAAAGTGTATGTATATCACACGTACACAACCACACTAGGCCCCAATTACTATTGTTTGTACCCCTAAAAGGCTAGGAGTAGGGGGAGTATGGAACAGGCAGCACCCTCAAACCTTCAGAAGTATGAGATGAACCCCAACAACTTGGAAAGGTGGATCTCTCTCACACGTACCAACACAGACTATCCCCCAATTTAACTGATCCCCAAAGGTTTTTGATTAAATAGCGGAATAGAAAATATGATCCCAAAAAAGTGTATGTATATCACACGTACACAACCACACTAGGCCCCAATTACTATTGTTTGTACCCCTAAAAGGCTAGATGAGGAGTAGGGGGAGTATGGAACAGGCAGCACCCTCAAACCTTCAGAAGTATGAGATTGTGTTCACTGTACCCCACAAAGATTGAGTTCACTGCACCCCACAATGATTGTGTTCACTGCACCCCACAAAGATTGTGTTCACTGCACCTCACAAAGATTGTGTTCACTGTACCCCCCAAAGATTGTGTTCACTGCACCCCACAAAGATTCTGTTCACTGTACCCCACAAAGATTGTGTTCACTGCACCCCAAAAAGATTGTGTTCACTGCACCCCAAAAAGGATGTTGTTCACTGCACCCCAAAAAGGATGTTGTTCACTCCACCCCAAAAAGATTGTGTTCACTGCACCCCACAAAGATTGTGTTCACTGCACCCCAAAAAGATTGTGTTCACTGCACCCCAAAAATGATTTTGTTCACTGCACCCCAAAAAGGATTTTGTTCACTGCACCCCAAAAAAGGATGTTGTTCACTCCACCCCAAAAAGATTGTGTTCACTGCACCCCAAAAAGATTGTGTTCACTGCACCCCACAAAGGATTTTGTTCACTGCACCCCAAAAAGATTGTGTTCACTGCACCCCAAAAAGGATGTTGTTCACTGCACCCCAAAAAGGATTTTGTTCACTGCACCCCAAAAAGATTGTGTTCACTGCACCCCACAAAGGATTTTGTTCACTGCACCCCACAAAGATTGTGTTCACTGCACACCAAAAAGGATTGTGTTCACTGCACCCCAAAAAGATTTTGTTCACTGCACCCCAAAAAGATTGTGTTCACTGCAGCCCAAAAAGATTGTGTTCACTGCAGCCCAAAAAGATTGTGTTCACTGCAGCTCACACACAGAAAAATGGATGTGGATCACTGACACCTGCCTATCTCCAATCCCACACCACACAGCAATATCGATTGTAGTTTGTAGAACACAGTTTCCCTAAAATTCAGCAGACTCTGTCCCTAACAGGATTGAGAAGAGATCGTAGATCAGGATTGAGTGCAGACCCCACACAGCAATATCGATTGTAGTTTGTAGAAGACACTGACCCTATAATTCAGCAGACTCTATCCCTAAAATGCCTACAACTCGCCCTGCCTAAACACTCCGACCTGTCCCTCAATTCTATCCGGACACAAATGGTTTTTTCCTGCCTATCTTTCCCTAATCAGCAGCCAGCACGTTGATGTGTGCTCTGTCCCTGAATCTAAGCAGCATAATGACGCCGCTGCGGCTGCCTCGAACTTATAAAGACTTGGTCACATGCTTCAGACGGCCAATCACAGCTACTGAGACATTTGCAGGCATGGCTGGGATGGCTTAAGGCACACCAGTTAAACGATTGTTGATTGGCTGTTGAAAGCCCGCCATGAAAAGAGCGCCAAAGCATGCAAAACCCGGAAATAAAACGACCGAACACGGATTTTTACCCGAACATACAGTAAAGTGTCCGTGTCCGTGTTCGGGTACAAAAAATCCAATTATTCGGTACGAATAATACAGTCCGTGTTCGCTCAACACTACTCAGGAGAAGCAGCAGAATGTATGCCGATCTTATGCCGAGTACATAGACACCTAACATGACATGCTTTAAAAATTGCGCACGCCCGTGCCGCGGCAACAAACTACGTACGGTTTTAAAAGCCTTTAAAAGTCTTTACAGGTTACCACTTTGGACTTACAGAGGAGGTCTACTGCAAGAATTACTGCCCTCAACCTCAATAGCCAATTGAAATAGGTATACAGACACTTTTTTGTACCAGCGTCTGGCCTTACGGGCAATTAAGCCACCGCACCAGCTTCAACTGCACTTAGGTGACTCGCCACATTACCAGGTGATACTGCAGTGCTGGTTGAAGGTCCAGGATGTACTAGGCCGCTCGTGCTTGCCAGATCACGAGAAGTGTGAGCGACACTAGTACTGGCACTCTGCTGCATACGAGAAACTCCCGGTTCTTGCAAGTCAGCAACTCCAGAATGGGGTCGGGTACGCCTGACCTTAGCAGGGACCCCTCTGTCATCAGAGCTATCTGTCAGGGAGCCGCTGCTGTCATCTGGTTCGTATACTGACCCTGATTCTGCCAGTGAGGCTTCCCGATCGCTCCCACTTGACATGGTCAGCATACTGTAGATCTCTTCACCACTGTACCAACGTTTTGTCATTTTAGTAACTAAATTTACCGGTACAGTAGTGCGACTACTAGGTAATAAAAGCACCTGGTTGTCGAGGACTATTTGGTCGCCACAAAAAAAACTGCTAGTGCTAGCAGAGATCAGGCCTGACTCTGCTAACGCAGCGGTTTTGTGTGATTTGTGTTTTTTGGAAGTGTCAGTAATCTATTGATTACTACACTTGCCTAGGTAAGGTGGTCTGGGCAAGGGGGCTAAATGCAGGTGCTAGTAGGAATCAGTGCTGATTGTGCAAACACTGCATTTTTGGAACACTAAATTATGGGGACGCTAGTATAGTTCTGATCAGATCAGATATTGATCTGTTCAAACACTATACTAGTAATGGAGGTGTGTGTGTTAGTGTACTTTACTGTAACTGACGCTAAGTAACGGTGGTGTAGTGGGACCCTGACGCTAACTAGCCTAAGTTGTGTCACCCGTGACGCTAATACAGTGATCGGTAATTACTGTATATAGTGAACACTGTGACAGGGCAGTGAAGGGGTTAACTGGGGGAGATCAAGGGGTTAAACCTTTATAGGGGATAGATGGCGGGTGGCCTAAACCTATTTGGGCCTAGCGCAAGCGCAAATTAGGGTCACAAGTGACACTAAATACAGTGATCAGTAGTTATCTGATATACTGTATATATTAGTGCACTGTGATAGGGAGTGAAGGGGTTAACTGGGGGAGATCAAGGGGTTAAACCTTTATAGGGGATAGATGGCGGGTGGCCTAAACCTATTTGGGCCTAGCGCAAGCGCAAATTAGGGTCACAAGTGACACTATATACAGTGATCAGTAGTTATCTGATATACCGTATATATTAGTGCACTGTGTGATAGGGAGTGAAGGGGTTAACTGGGGGAGATCAAGGGGTTAAAAGTTTATTAGGGGATAGGTGGCGGGTGCCCTAACCCTATCTGGGCTTAGCGCAAGCGCAAATTAGGGTCACTAGTGACACTAAATACAGTGATCAGTATTTACCTATATACTGTATTTAGTGCACAGAGTAATAGGGAGTAAAGGGGTTAACTGAGGGTGATCAAGGGGTTAAAACTTTATTAGGGGATAGGTGGCGGGTGCCCTAACCCTATTTGGGCCGAACGCAGGTGCAAACTAGGCTCACAAGTGACACTTATACAGTGAGCAGTAAAATATCTGTATACCACTGTATATAGTGTTCACTGTGAGGGGTTTGGGGGTGATCAGGGGGTGATCAGAGGTGATCAAGGGGTTAAATGTGCCTATGTGAGGTGTGTCAGTGTGCTGCTTGGTGGAACTCACGTTTTTGATGTCTCTCTGTCTTCTCCTGGAACCGAAAGGACTCCAGGAGGGACACTGACATCACTTCCCCTGCCTGTGTTTACATTACACAGGCAGGGGACAGATTGGCATTGGTTGGGACCGATCGCCAGACACTGACCAAAAATCATTGGTCAGTATCTGGTGACTGATCGGTTCCCTACCGAATCCGATCGGAAACGGGACCCGCCTCTGGGAGCCGTGATCGCGCCCGACGTAGGTCTACGTCGTCAGACGGGATCGTGCCACACTGCCGCAGTAGTGTCCATGTAAGCAGACGTAAAGTGGTTAAAACAGTAATCAGTGCTAAATATTATGCACTGTTACTGTAAAAATGACACTGGCATGGAAGGGGTTAATAATGGAGGTGATCAAAGGGGTTGTCATGCCTTCAGTCTAAGGAAGAAATAATATCTTTGGAACTTGCAATACCGGTATTAGCCATAAGATGCCACTCTTAAAAAATGACTATTGATGGACAGTATTCCATGGTATTGCATATTTCCTGTTCTTTATCACTGGTAACTAACTCCACCTCATACTGAAAAATTTCCTTTGCAGTCTCCATTTTCAGACACCTTAATGGGGACCAGCTAGGCCTGCATCTTATGTTCTTGCGGAAAATTCCTGAAACCTTCTAGAAAGCATTGCTGGTATGCCTGAGAACTGTTAGCTGTATACCCAGTGCATATCTTGTTTATGTTCATGTACTCATTGTATGTTCTTATCTGTTTATTTCTAGTTGCACCGTATATCATTTCCTATTCATATCTTATTATTATGTGACCACCATCTGTTCATCGTAATAAAGCCTAAAGTTACAGACAGACTGGTTATTATAGGATTGATTGTTCAACTGTATGTTGTATGTGTGCCTAAATATGCTTGCTGACTGTGGGGGGGGGGTCTGGTTCTGTGACAGGCACAGAGAGATCAGGGTTTCAGCTGAAACTTCTGATCTCTCCCTGCCTGCCTGACAGAAGACTTGCCTGCTTTGTTTACATACGCAGATGGGTCTTCTGTCAGTTTATCTGACGAATGTGGGAGGCTGGCGGTAATCGCCGCCGCTCCTCCCACGGGCCAACTGCCGCTGTGTCTAAACACAGCAGGATCACGGCTCCGGCGGCGCTCAGACCTCGTGCCCGAAATCGCGTTGTTTTACGTGATTTTGCGCAGCCGAGCCTCCCTGCCGCAGTAATACTACGGTGGGCGGTCGGCAAGAGGTTAAAGTCAATTGTGTTTGCCAAGTCTATCTTACAAAGGGGTCTGCACTGTGTGATCTTGCACCACAATTTCATGGTGTTGGAGTCCAAACATGGTTCTATTGGGGATCACAGAGGATAGTGAAACTGAAGACTGTAATTTTATTTTGAATTGATGGTTGTTAAGGAAATCATCTATTGCACAATATTATATTCTTCTTAGAACACTGAATATCTTTGTGTTATTAGCACATTTTGCCCGTTATAAAAAAAAGGGGGACTATGATACTAAAGACTATCATTTTGAACACTTTATTTTTTATTGATGGTTGCTATATACAACAGCAACTGTACACCATGGTAAGTTTGGTAAATCATTGGACATGTGATTGCTTTTAGCACAATGTTTTTCTTTATTATAAAAATGTTACATGTTGAGTTTACTAAAACAAATAGGCTGTCCACTTTGCAAGGGAAGTTGCACTTTGCGAAGTAATTTGCCTCAGAGCGTAGTGAATGTAGTGAATATTTACTTTAAAAAGAATGCTCAATGACATGCAAGGAAAATAAAGAAAAAATGCATTTTTGCTTGCATATGATTGGATGATAGAAGTCATCAGAGCTTCACCTCAATAGCTAAAATGGTTGTAAAGTTTAGTTTAAAAAAAAAAATAACAAACATGTTATACTTACCTGCTTTTGCACAGAGAAGTCTGAATCCTCCTCTTATCGTGTCCCTCTTTGGCTGTCCTGGCTTCTCCCTCCTGTTGATTGCCCCCACAGCAAGCGGATTGCTATGGGGCACCCAAGCCAAGTCACAGATCCATGCAAACACAGAGCTGTGGTTCGGCCCCGCCCCCTTTCTCTTCTCATTGGCTAACTGACTTTGACAGCAGCAGGAGCCAATAGCACTGCTGCTTTGTCTTAGTCAATGAGGAGGGGAGTACCAGATGGCTGAGACAGTCTTGGGCATTGCTGGATCGAGAAGGGGCTCAGGTAAGCATTAAGGGGGGGCTGAAGGGGGCTGCTGCATACAGAAGGTTTTTTTTATTGTAATGCATAGAATTTACAACCCCTTAAGCTCTTCTTTGCTATTTTGCATGTCAATTGTTACAATTGCTCTCAATTCCCATACCGCACAGAAAATTTCCAGCTCATG
Organism: Pelophylax lessonae; assembly: GCF_965119305.1. Classification (NCBI taxonomy): domain Eukaryota; kingdom Metazoa; phylum Chordata; class Amphibia; order Anura; family Ranidae; genus Pelophylax; species Pelophylax lessonae. Next base: position 504,549,689 of record NC_138770.1, on the reverse strand, counting down.
GGAAACAGCTGTGACCAAGTGTTTTAAAATAAAACATGCACCACTCAAATGCATGCAAATGCTGTTTCAATTCTGACCTTTGATCAGCTTCTACCCGGCATTTAGACAAATGATGGCTGGGTGGGAGCTCTCTCATCCTGGATGGACGTCATATAATGTCTGCACAGGATTGGGCCATGCAGTGGGACGATCTATCACATGCTGTGTCCACCAGACACAGTGGATGACAGATCAGTGTACTGAGCTGCTGCCAGTACCATAAGATAACTGTGACCAATCCTTCCATTCCTTGTGTAATATTGTTGTGATTGGTCACAGTGATCACATGGTACAGACAGGGCCAATTAAAGACCATCAGTAACATGTGTTTAGCTGTGGCCAATCACAGCTAACCCCAATAGTGCACAATGATGAATATCACTGTTATAATCACTGTTATAATCAATGATAGTGTGCTTGTTTTTTAACCAAAGAAATGTAGCACTATACATTTTATAACAGAAACTCAGAAAATGTGAGTTTAAAAAAAAAATTATATTTGATTACAGTGTTGAATGACCGAGCAATTGTCATTTAAAGTATGACAGTGCTGAAAGCGTAAAATTGGCCTTGGCAGGAAGGATGTGAAAGTGTCCAGTAATATAGTGGTTAACAAGAAATGTTTGTATTACACGCTGCCATCTTCAGACAGGAATGGAACAAAGTTTACATCAGTTTCTTATGACAAGTTCTCTTCCTGCATCTTTTTACAACATTAAGTTTGTGCAGGGGGGGAGATCTGGTAGGCTGTACAGGGCCATATGTAGGGATGAGCTTTGAGTTGAATGGCTGTTTGCTTGTTCTTTAAATGGGCTTCTTTGTGGGAACTTTGAGTTCCTGCATTATCATGGACTCTCTGACTTCTGAATAATTAACTCACTGACCGGCAGGGGGAATTGAACTCACAGCTTTCATCATCGAAAGAGTAGGTATTCTACCAACTACACCACCAAGCCTGCTTAAGCTGAATATGCTCTCCCTAACTTTCATCTCATGAGTGTAGGGTGAGATAGGAGTTAGTTAATTAGGCTGGGAAAGTGTACTCAAGCTAGCTGTACTTGACAGTGGCGTAGCTGGTAGCATACCAGTTCTCAAGATGCGATGATTGTGACATCAAATCTCTTGGTCAGTGGGTGATTTATAAGAGGAGTTTTATAATTAATAATTATTGTTAGCAGGGAGAGAGATTTTTGCTTTTTAGTTTGTTGAGATCAGATAGTGCAGTGTATACCACAAAGTTATTTATATATATATATATATATGTATATAGGCTGGCCAGGATAGGGGTGGGGGTGAGTGAGTGCCCCCCCCTCCTGAATCATACTAGGCCACATGCCCTCAACATGCACCTTGCCCTCATGTTGATGGGGACAGGGGTCTCTTCCCCATAACCCTGGGCTGTGGTTGTGGAGGTCTGCGGGGGGGAGGCTTATCGGAATCTGGAAGCCCCCTTTAACAAGGGGACCCCCAGATCCCGCCCCCACTATGTGAATGGATATCTGGTACTTGGTACCCCTACCCATTCACCAAAAAAGTGTACAAAAATTGACAAAAGACAGTTTTGGAAAAGTTTTTTATTAAAAACTAAAAAAATACTGTCCCCGATGATCAGTCGCTGTCCGCCCGAAAAATAGAAAAAAATAAAAAAGAAGCTACTGCTTCTATGGATGCTTCCTGCAGAATGAGCTGTTTTGATTGTGACAGCTCTTATATAGTGACCTGATGTCACAAGCCGACCCACAATGCACTGCTCAGGTGCAGTGAATAAATTACTGACGTAAGTAATTTATTCACTGCACCTAACCTAAGCAATGGATTATGGGGCGCTGGTGACATCAAAGCCCTATAAAAGAGCTGTAAAACTCAGATAGAAGTTAGTTAGCCAGAGAGAGTCCTAGGTTAGGCAGCTGGCTTGTGGCTTAGCAGATAACATGCCAGACTTGCAAACAAGAGGTTGTGAGTTTGAATCCCCAGGCCAGCGGGTGAATAATATTAATTATGGATTTAAATTAAAACCTATTAATTGTCCCCGCCCCTTCTGAGGTGATGTCAGTAATTTATTCACTGTACCTGAGCAGCGGATTATGGGGCACTGGTGATGTCAGAGCCCTATAAAAGAGCAGTCAAACTCAGATAGAGAATTGTTAGGTCGAGAGAGTGTTAGGTTACTCAGTGGCATAGCTATTAGAATAACAAGTGAGAGGCTGTAGGTTTGAATCCCTGGCCAGGTGCCCCTGGTGATTAATAGCTGCTTATATTTAAGCCTTTAAAATGAGCACTTGTGATTTTTAGTGTTCGTGTTCGTATGTTCGCTAGAACATTTCCTGTTCGAGATGTTCTGGTGCGAATTGAACAGGGGGGTGTTCAGCTCATCGCTAGCCATATGGTTTTTAATGTCAGCCCTTATCAGGAAAACAGTGTTAAGCAATGATGTACTGTACAGCTGACTATAAGTGCATATACAGTAGACAACAAGTAGACAACAAGTGGCTTAAAGCATCTAGAGGAGATCAGAAGTGCTGAAATGCATACATGGAGTAAAAAAACAGTAACAGTAAGTTATTTATTGTACACAATGTTTGTTAGCAAACAACATATTATTCAAACAGCAGTTCGATCAATCTAAAAGTTTTGCGTTGGCTTTGCGCTCCAATATCCTTGCTCATGCAAACCTGCAATAAAAACTGTTGCAATTATATATTATAATATGCTATGTATAGCCATTTTTCATGTTCTTATATTTCCTTTTAGTAAATCAGATCCCTTTTTATTTAATTCTTTTTTTTTTTTTTTTTTGTTAAGAGAAGGGGCAAACCTAACCCAAAAGCTATGATTGAAAATCATCTTCTCCTGCCCTTAAAGTAAATGAACCAATCGGTGAATAGACTTTTAATTGAAAAGATAATATGTTCATGGTGAAGAACCATGGATTCTGCATTTCTTGTCAAGCTGAGGCCTGCAGTCAAATGTAATACATTAGAGTGAAATCTTTTCTTGAATCGGTTGTGACTTTGGACAGAGTGATAGGCTGGAATACACTCAACAAGCACCAACTGTGAAATTCAGTTTTTCTAGTAAGTGGCTGAATTAATAGTATCTGAGATACGCTCCACATATTTTCCAGGAGAGCTACAAGATATACAGCAGAAGAAATAAATGAGTTTCAAAACATGATATTTCTATAAGAGAAAAACAGGAACGGACTATTCATTTGTTATATATGTCATAGAGTATTTGTAGGCATTTCAAGTATAGACTATTATTTACTGATATTAATTATTAAAGAGAATCCACTCAGCAAAGTGTAAGAGGCATAAAATGAAAAACATGAAAAAACCTGGAAAAAAAGAGCATAAACTATTAATATTACTAATGTTTATGTTTAGTAATGTGCACACTAATTGGGAAGACCAGTATAGAAAAATATTGGAAATACTATTTTTTGGAATCAAAGCATTCTTTACAACTCTAAAATTGGAAATACATGACTTCAAATGCAAGCACTATGTTTTCAATAAATATATGCTTTTGAATGCATATGTTCTAGTGGCTCCGTTTTCACATCAATGCAAGTGTTCAAGTGTCAAAAACAGCATAAATACGGCCATCTCTGACGTGGAATAAATGTATACACCCAAAGCAATAGAAAATTTTAATGACTTCGGTTATATTCTATTTTAGCTGCTTTTTTTTTAAGCTTGCATGTTATATAAAAATGGTATTTTCTTGTTAATGATGCACAGCACAGGCAGTCCCCGGGTTACAAACAAGATAGGTTCTGTAAGGTTGTTCTTAAGTTGAATTTGTATGTAAGTTGGAACAAGTAAATTTTTTAAGCGTAACTCCAGCCAAAAAAAAAATGTATATGCTTTTTAGATAGCATAGGGAAGGGTTAACACCCCTGTAACATTTGTTTTGCGGTCTGTGCCCCTGTTCAGAAGATTTCACCTCACTTTCTGTCCCTGTGACAATTGGATTTTGAAAATTTTGGGTTGTTGTGGAAACAAGGATTGGTGATAAAGCCTCAGTGGAGACACCTTTTTCCATAACTTATACAACAATCGGCGGCCCTGAAGGATTTGTGCAAGGCCACTGACATTTCAATTTACTTTCCAGTGGAACAGCTGGTAGCTGGGCAGAACGCTACTGGCCTCTGCCCACAACAATCAACTTTGCAGGAGCTCCAGGGAGAGAATGCAATATGCACCTCACAATTGCAGCTTGAGCTGATATCTGTGGATCGGATTGCAGTATTCACTGACAGCAACCCAGCAGAAGAGCTTGCCACAGGAGAGCTGCTGGCCTCTGCCCCCAACTAATAGAAGATGGATTTCCTGTGGTAGTGGATGGGACTTCGGTTTCCACTAATACAACCCCAGAAAAAAGTCTGGCATTTGGACAGGAGGGTGTCAGCCTTGTTGTACAAGCACTGGCGAAAAAGTGTATGAGACTACGGTCTCGACCTGGATACCCCAGGGATGCTGGGCAGTTGGCCCAAAACCCCAACAGTATGATGGAGTGAGCCCAGCCACCCTGTCTTCTCTCCAGCCGCTAAATGGACTCCAGGGAGAAGTACCAGTCCACACTTCTCCCCAGCAGGGGTTGTGTTCTATGAGAGAGGCAGAGGTTGGCTGGGTGAGTAACGATCTGTTCCAGACAATTTGTTTGGGGTACTGTGTGGGTGCAGACATTGGGGGACTGGAACTACGGACTAACTTCAAAGTCAACCCATTTGGGGTCTCCTTCTGTGTTAGTCTCCTGCCGAAAGAGGAAATATGTGACAGGAGTCATTTTGGCTGGGGGCTCATGGAACCCAGATTACTTTAGAGAGGTCAGGGAACTCCTTGTCCATCTTCCCCGGCACCCTGTGTCTATTAGGGGCACTGGGTGACCAAGAAGCCGAGTCAGGTCTGCACTAATCAGACTTGCTGTACAACCACACCGCATTTCGTGTTACCCCAGTTATCCTGGGTTCTATATGCGTGGTTTGTGTTGAAAGAGTGAGGGGCTCTTTAAACATGGGACAATAATATTTCTGGACAATGTCCCTCAAGAGATATATAGAGATAGACAATTTGACTTTTCAGATTGCTAGAATATTGCAGGAGTGTCTCATTGACCCTAGCTAGATAGGGAGGTGGGGTGGGGTTTGTTATTGATAAGTACCTGTATTCCCTTGTTATATTGTTTCTGTCTGCCTTAAGATCAACCTATTATGGGATGTATATGTGTATGTGGATTGGCTGCTAAGGGGGAGGGGGGATTGTCCCGAAGTGTATATATCTTTGTGCCTGTGTTTGAATAAACAGTTTTTATTCTGGTTCACTCCAAAATTTGTACTGTTGTGTTCTTGGGGTAACTATAGCCAGATTCATGGAACTCGTGTTCCAGAGCTTAGGAAGCAGCTTCTTGGCGGAGATACCCAGTCAGGGTGTCCGGAGTCTGTCACAAGTTATATTACAGATATTACTAATACAGTATATAAGAAATCTACAGTATTGCTGTACTTTTTTGTAGTGTTACTGTATTAAAGAATCTGTTTCTTTTTGTCTATATATTGGTTGTGTATATGTTGGAACATTAGGATACTGGGGCTCCTTTAGGTGAGATATCCTGTGGTCCCTATGTCCACCCAAAAGACATATTATGATGACCTAGCTGATCCAATCGACTTTGCTGTAAGTGCTCACTGGGGATTGTCAACTTACCTTTATATTGGAAGTTGAATATATGTATATACACATGCACTTGAATATTTGTACATACCTAATCTGTGTCTATTATATTTAGCAGAATGTAATTTCTTCCTATATTGGTCCTGAGGAAGCTATGCAGTACAGCGAAACGCGTTGACCTGCGGAGGCGAATCGACACGCAGACATCCTCTCTGGGGATTGTTACCCAATATAACGCATTAAGTGGGGAGGTGCTGTTTAAGGGTCACATTCTCTATTTATATGTCTCTTTTATGATTTTAATTGTTTATTTAGTTGCATTTCAGATGTTATGTTGCACATCCTGTTTTAACGATATGTGTATGAATAAAATATTTTGATACTTTTCTAAAAAAGTTGGTCTCATGCTCATGCCATTAAAGTCCTCCTGCTGCAGGACAGGGTCCTGCTTTTTTTTTTCTACATTATACAAATTGGGATGTGGCATAATTAGTGGTCACCTTTTTTGTTATTATTACACTAATACCTAGTTAAAACATTAAAAATATTTGAATGTGTTTAATGCCTTTTAATTTATTACAAAAACGAACAAAGTATTAACTATGTTATTGTAATTTATTATTATTTTCATCAGATACAATACCTGAAGATTCATAGATCTAAACACACAAAGATGTGTTAATTGCTGCAATGGATTGTGCCCAGACTTTGTCTAACATGCATAGACAGACTTTTTCAAATGTAGTTCATAAAGGTTTTATCATGTCTGACCAGTACTCTAACACTTCTACCACATGCTGCTCTCTAAGATGTCAAGGAACATTAGGACATCAGTGGTGAAATGTATTTCTAAAAATGGATTTTCTCAAGTGGACATCATGCTGCTTCATAATTCTGCTTGGTTTTATCACACTTTGCATGTGTTTTTTTTTGCCAACTGTTTCTCTCTCTCTCTGACATTCATTAATGTGAAATGTCTGCACACGTATGAATATTTTTACACTTTTGCTGATGGATATTTGTTGTTGCATTCTTTATGCATTATAAATAGATGTTCTTAAAGAAGAACTATTTTATTTTTGAGGGTAAAGCAGATGTAGAGGCAAACTTTTTTTTTAGTTTTGGATAAAGTGGGGAAATGGTTTAGAACCTCTGTCAAGTTTTTATTGTTTTGAATGTCTAAGTTGATAGATTGTGACATTCTATTTATCCTAGTTACCATTGTAACTAAAACAGAAAATGAGGGGAAATCCAAAATTTTGGAATTGTCACTAGAACAAGAAGTGAGGGTATATCATCCAATGGGGACACCTGCACAGTGACATCTGAATGATAGATACATTCCCCACATACACTGTGTGGTGCAGAAAGTTTGTCCCCTAAGGGGACAAAGGCAGAAAAAAATAACTTGACAGGATTTTAACCTTTCCCTATCCAAAAATTAAAAGAGTTTTGGACTATACAGTACATCCATGCCCTTTAATGCTCCATTCACATATATGCAAATTGGATGCGTTTGTGAATGTGAATCAAACTGGCTTTCTATGGAGCCGGTTCACATATATGTGGCGCAGTGGAAGTGTGAATTCACTGCAAATTTAAAAAGAGTCCTGTGCATTCAGGTCTGCTATGGATTTTAAGGGGAACCCCATGCCAAAATCTAAAACAAAATGGCGCGGGGTTCCCCCCCCCACACAATATCCACATGAGACCCCTATCCGAGCATGCAGCCTGTCAGCCCAGGAAAGGGGGGGGTGAGCGAGCGCCCCCTGCTAAACCATCTCAGGCCAGGGACAAGAGCCTCTTCCCTACAACCCGGGCTGGTGGTTGTGGGGATCTGTGGGCAGGGGACTAAACAGAATCTGGACCCCCCTTTAACAAGAGGGCCCCAAGATCCCAGCCCCCTCCCCAATGTAAATGAGTACAGGGTACATTGTACCCTTACTCATTTACCAAAAATGTGTCAAAAAGAAATAAAAACTCAAAGACAGTTTTTGACAATTCCTTTATAAAAACAAAACAAAAACAATGTTCCCTAGTATAGATCCATCGTCAATCACAACGCCCACCGCCACTGCTGGCCAAAAAAAAAAAAAAGACCTCCACTCATGCTGAAGGCTCCTTCTGTCTGCCAGTTCCACTATCTAACAGTTCCTAAATAGCTAAGGGGCAGGGCAACCTGGTGACATCACCTGATGGCACTGCCGCCCCATGTGAATGCTGGGTCGTGATGTCACGAGGGGGCAGTGTTTTTATTTCTTTTTGATACTTTTTTTGGTAAATAAGTAGGAGACAATGTACCCCCATACCCATTCACATACAGAATGGCTGAACCTGGGGGCCCTCTTGTAAAAGGGAGCTTCCAGATTCCAATAAGTCCCTTGCCCACAGATTCCCACAACTACCTGGCAGGTTTGTCAGGAATAGACCCTTATCTCCATCAACACTGGGACAAGGTACTTTGGGGTGGGGGGGGCAGAGTCCCACCTGTCCCAAAGCACCCCCATATAGAGGGCATGTGGTCTGGTATGGTTCAGAAGGGGGGCACTTATTCGCCCCCCCCCCATTTCCTGGCCTGCCTGGCTGCATGCTCTGATAAGCATCTGGTATAGATTTTAGGGGGAACCGTTACGATATTTAGAAAAAAAATTGGCATGGAGGTTCCTCCCAAAAGTCATACCAGACATAAGGGTCTGGTATTGATTTGCGCAGGACCTCACACCAAATTTTCTTTTTACATTTTGGCATGGGGTTCCCTTTAAAATCCATACCAGACCCTATAGGTTCGACAATTTTTTATTGCTGGCAATGTTTTTTTTTACATTCAGCGGTCAGCGGGGAACCCCACTGACAGCTGATGAGTCATCTGTTGTTAAGAATGCTGGTCTGGCTTCCCAGCCCGCTCCTTAACAACCAGCTAATGTTAAAGACACCTTTAGCCCCTAGCTCCAAAACTTGCATGTGAACTGCATCCAAATCGCAGCTGAACCACTGAAGAGCTGCTTTGAAAATTTGCAGTGAAAACTGAGGGGAAATTCGCACCAGACATGTGTGAACATAGCCTAAAGAGCCACTAAAGATACATTATTTATTTTACAAAACTGGAATATCTCAAAGCATTTTCAGTAAAAATAAAGGCGAGTATTACATTTTTTGAAATATTAACATTTTTACTAAAATAACTCTTTGCCCCTTTCCTCTGGCCTAACCTACCCACCCTCCCCAAAACAAATGCCTACTTTCCTCAAACTGATGACCACATATCTGCTGTATGTAAAGATCCAGCGCTGCAACTCTTCCCTGTCCTGACTGCAATTGGGCAATACAGCCCCTGCACCGGCATCCTCACACTCAGGATACAACAAAAAAAAAAAGTCCATGGGGTACTAGTGTCCAGCCATGGCCAGGACAATGAGGACTTGCACTGCTGGATGTAAACAAACAGCAGAACCGCAGGTGTTGGAATAAGGTAGGTATGCGTCTGTGGATGGGGAATTAGATTAGGTCAGGGGAAGGGAGCAAAAAGGTTAAATTCAATTGATTGATTTAAAATGCAATTATATTTTAACTTATACATGAAACAGGTTTACCAGAGGAATATATTTCCCAGCCAACAGCTGACTTCCTATCCAATACCACAATAAAATGCAACTAGTAAATATTACTATGCTGACAACTTTTAATTTTTTATGAGCAGGAAAGCCAACAATGTAAAGTTAAATTTATGCTAAATATTTCAGGTTTCTTTTTTTTTAATAATTTGTTTTATTTTACATTTACATAGATAACTGTGAATATTATCATTTTTTTATAACAACCCTACCTTTTTCGGTTAATGACACTTTAAGATAATGTTTTTGTAAGCAATAGGATAATACTGCTAAAGTTTTTCATAGTTATACACTGTTAGCAGTAATAATGACCTTTACTGCATTAATAGAGAGGTGCCAATTACTTGAAAATTTAATATTGTTGGTGAACTCTGCAACACTGTCTAATTCATAATGTGAAAACACTATTGTAGACAGGTAACAATTTAGTCTTCGAAATAATGTAAACATTACATGGCCCCCTGTTATTTGTGGAAGGTTGGAATATGGGACAATGGACCCACATAGATCAAATGTTTGCATAACTCAACAGTCTTTATACAAATACATAAAATGCAGTGAAAACATTTTCTGTATGCAAAATGGTTGCATATTTTGTAGCCATGGAAAGTGGCAACATTTTTGGACGTGGTCCAGGATGCAAATTCACTGTGCCAATAGTCGGGAACTTAGTATCTCTATATGACATTCTAATGTATAGGGAGGTATCCAGTGATGCCTGCATACTCCCGCCCCCGGTCGTCAGTAGGGAAGCCAATGCACAGGGCAGGCGGCTCTGATTGCCGCCTGACACCCACGATTGTTCCCTGCTGAGAGAGAAGAAAGGTCCGCTGTTAACACATCTGACAGTTCTTCTCCCTGGAATGATCACAGAGCGCCTGTGATCCTTCTATATAGGAACACAGGTCTCTGTGATAATTTCACAAGCCATGCCCCCCCCCCACCACAGTTAGAAACATGCCCCTAGGTAAACATTTAACCCCTTGATCACCCACAGTGTTAACCCTTTCCCTGCCAGTGTCATTATTACAGTAACAGTGCATATTTTTGGCACTGATTACTGTAGTAACAAGAACTAGGGATGATCGAACGGTTTGGGTCGACCATCGGTTCGACCCGAACATTGGCTGTTCGAGGTTCGGCTGAATTTAGAACTTTTTGCCCAAAAAGTTCGGAATTCGGCAACCAGAACCGACCAAAATGCAATGGGACAGGAAATGAGCTGAACCATTAGCAAAAGCCAATTGAGGGGGCAGGAGAATGCTAGGAATGTGATTGAAGTGACTAGGGGGTCCATAGGCCAATCATTAGTGAATACGCCCCCCAGTATATAAGATAGCCCCCGCCAAATTCCTAGCATTGTTATACAGGGACATGGAAGAGAGTGGAAGCAGTTCGTGGACTTCTGCTACAAAGTGTCATTTAGCATTTATTAGTGTGAGGAAAGGGATATCTAGTGTAGTTAGGGTGCTCTTTTACACTTTAGTTAGCTTTAATTATTCAGTTTCTGTAGGGAAAGTGTTAAGTGCCAGGGTGACCGTAGTGTAGTGTAGGGTGAACTGACAGTGACTGCTATGGCAGGGTGACCAAACCCTTCCATATCAGGGTGACCGCTATAGAGAAAAGCTAGTTTCTCTGAAGTCACTTTCGCTGCAGTAATATGGCTTCGCCCCTGTCAGCTTGCTTTTTGGCTGCAGGCGTCTATAGGGATTTTTTGAGCACATGTTTGGAGTCAGGCATGACATCTGAACATGTGTATAGGGGGTATATATATACACACCCATGTATATATACACCTGCACATATATAGGTGTGAAAGGAGGAGAAAACACTACTTGCGTTAATGAAATAATTAACACCAATATAGTTACGCTCCTATCACACCTATATATGTCTAAGTGTAAAATACATATAAGTATGTGTGTATATATACCACTATACACAAGTTCAGATGTCATGCCTCCAAAGAACCCAAAAAAATGCCAAAAAAACGCTAGCGCCAAAAAAAAAAACGCCCAGGTGTGTTGTTGCAGGCATTTTTTTGGTTTTTTGTAGGCAGGCAAAACATCTGAACTTGTGTATAGTGGTATATATACACACATACTTATATGTATTTTACACTTAGACATTTATAGGTGTGATAGTAGCAGAAATATATGCTTGCGCTAATGAAATAATTAACACCAATATAGTTACGCTCCTATCAGACCTATATATGTCTAAGTGTAAAATACATATAAGTATGTGTGTATATATACCACTATACACAAGTTCAGATGTTTTGCCTGCCTCCAAAAACCCCCAAAAAATGCCTGCAACAACACACCTGGGCGTTTTTTTTTTGGCGCTAGCGTTTTTTTGGGCATTTTTTTGGGTTCTTTGGAGGCAGGCAAAACATCTGAACTTGTGTACAGTGGTATATATACACACATACTTATATGTATTTTACACTTAGACATATATAGGTGTTATAGGAGCGGAGCCATATTCGTGTAAATGATTTCATTAGCGCAAGCATATATTTCTGCTACTATCACACCTATATATATCTAGGTGAATATATACATATAAGCATGTGTGTATATATATACTACTATACACAAGTTCAGATGTTTTGCCTGCCTGAAAAGACCCCAAAAAATGCCCAAAAAAACGCTTGCTACTAAACCGGCAAGGTGTGAAAAGAGAGAAGCCACTAACCTGTTCTATAAGTGACAAAATACAAACAATCTTTTTTTATGGTTCTGGACATGCTACAGAGCTGAAACTTCACAGGTACACTTTTTAGACCCCCCAGATACTAAATCCAAAGAAATATTTTTTTTTTATAATTTTTTTTAATTTTTTCAATAATTGGCTCTCTATCAAAAATGACAACTTTTAAGAACTTTTTTTTGTGTGATTAATAGACCCTGGGGTATGACCCAGAACCCTAGGCACTTTTTAGGGGCATTTATTGGGTTTTAGGGCTTCAAAATTGTGTTTTTTGATTACCGAAGTTCGGGTCCCATTGATTTCAATGGGGTTCTGAAATCCGGGCCGAACTTTTGGGAGGTTCGGGTGTTCTGGTCGAACCAAACTTTTCAAAAGTTCGATCATCCCTAACAAGAACAATACGTGGGTGTGCCTAAATTAGCACCTGTCCCTTCCCCAAAAATATATATGGAAATAGAAAATAGGTAAATGTCCCTGGGGAATTTAATTGGACAGGGCTATATAAAACCAGTACACAAAGTATAAAAGTAACAAAATAGAATAAAAGGTAACATTTATTGATCAATTTTAAAATGTACAAATATAGCAAAACTCATAGAATACATTTGTATAAAAAGACATAATCAGGAAGATATGTTTGACTCCATAGCATGCGGACCAGTGTATGGAATATGATCACTAGCTCTTCATGCAGTGGGAACATCCAACAAGTATGAGAGGAACATATAATCATCACAATTATATCAAAAATAGAAAATATACAAAGGGTTTAATATGTAGTATCATGTGTAAAAATGCTAGGCAATATATCCATCACTGTATAGGCATGGAAAAAATATATGTATATCTTATACAAGGCACTTACCACAAAGTAGTATATATCCACATAGGCATCCCAGCCAATAGATGAAAGGATATCCACAGTGATTATAACTAGGCCCAATTTACGATAGTTCAAAAAATGCCCCCCCCCCCCAAAAAAGCAAACAGGGGTGAGAGTAGGGAGAAAATTCCAAAGGAATAGGGAAGGAGGCCGGCAAGGCCCCGGGGATGTCCTTGATCCACTATTCACCTCCACATGGTGGGACCCCGGTGACGATCACAAGGAGCGCAGCATGGAGGAGGGACCATTGCCTACAATCAGATAGTTAGAAAGATAAGGGTATAAAATGAACAAATCCCACAAAGCAGGAAGAGGGAAATGATTACATCCAACTCACCCAGTGTAGATATTCAGTCTGTGTATAGAGACAGCAGGAAAAGTGGCCAGTGCTGTGGGGTAGAGGCACATCCTGTCTCTATATATGTGTGCAAGGGGGCTTACCACGGCAAGAACCAGGATCTGGAGAAAAAAAAAAGTAAGCAGATATGTGATGAACAGGCAAATAACTGAAGCAAAGATGTAAATCAGGGGATGGATTATACAGTATTACTTCCCAGCAACCAGCAGATCCCAGGAATTAGGCTCCACCTGATGCTGGCTGCTGGGAAGACATATAACCCCTCCCCTGATTTGCATCCTTGTTTTAATGATTTGCCTGTTCGTCAGATATCTGCTTACTGTTTTTTTCCTGATCCTGGTTTTTGCTGTGATGCTGTACCCTTATACTCCTCATCTGCTATACTTTTTTCTGATCCCAGTTCTAGTTCCCACTTCTTGACTGTTCCTTGCATCTCTGGTTTTACTCTGTTATTCGGTTATTCCCTTCTGTTTGTATGTATTGTATAATAGTTAGGTTCGCTAGTTAGCTTTGTCTGTCACTTGGTTTTCATTCACTTATATTGTCACTTTTGCCTTGTATACTGTTTGCTATTATTGGATGAGGTTTTGTTTCACTATTAATACATCTTTCCTAAATCATACTTGGTCTGATTCCTGCTTCCTTGCGTATAGCTCATCGATCTGGTCATCATTGCTGCCGCTGGATACCTGCACTTGGTATCCCTTATGCAGCACCCTCTAGTGTGTAACTAGACTCAAAAAACCTGCACTAAATTAAATCCTAAAACCAAATCACCATTTCTGCTGTATTGTATATTTTATGATGCATTACCCTCCAGTGTGTGCTACTAGAAATGAGAGTAGGCAAAATATAGTTTGGCCCAGGGATATACCTGAGTCACTAAATCTGGGTCAGGCTTGTTAGAGGCCAGGGCTGGGTGACTCATCCAGGCAGCTCTCTCATGCCTACCCTTGTTTCTAAAATGTTGAAGAATGTTCTAGAAAATAGTGGACGGAAGCTAAGAGGGGTTGCTTTGAATATTTAGAGACCTTTAGCCAACCCCCAGGTTGGGGACCTGGCAGAGAACTTAAATAGACATGAGCCATGCCAGCAGGGGGGTGGAGTGGAAGATGGCAAAGCAGTGCAGAGAGAGGCTGTCAGTGGCCATTGAGGCACCTCCTACCAATGCGTGGGGGGGGGGGAAGCAGCCAGGTGGCATTTTCTGCAGGCAGTAGAACTGGGATCAGTGTCTACATAGACAGGCAGAAGGTGGTGCAAGATGCTGTTCACTCTGATTGATTTCTGTGTCTGATGCTGTGTGACTGGCTGTGCAGCAGTGGGGGACCCTGACTTTAGCAATTCCTACGAGTTAGTACTACACTTGTCTAGAGGCCGTAAATTATTGTCTGAAACTGTAAATTGTTTTTTTTACCTTCTGGAACTACTTTACAGTATCACTTATACATGGATTCTAATTTCTAGGAAAGAGTTATACGATTTGCTCAGGACGATAATTAAGAGGCTTTGTCACTGGTGAAAAGGGGGTGGGGCAAATGGCTTCAAGTATGGAGTGCATTCACAAACCTACGATAGCTTCCTAAACCTTCCTGGTGGACCTTCCTGTCTCCTCTAGGGGCTGATAAGTGTGGCACTTTACAGAAGAACCAATCAGTGTCACAATGGTTACAAATGTAAAAAAAAAAAAAATTCTAACAAATACAGTATTTGCTGTAACAGGCATCGATATTTGATTTACTATATCTGCATTCCACGCTGAACATAGGGACCTAGTAATCGGGTCCTTTGTTTGTTCACTTAGGGACAGCATCTGGTCAGCAGCGTGAGAGAAATCTTTCTCGTTCAATACTTTTATTGAGTTTTATAAAACAGCCATAAAGCAAGTTACAAAACAAAAACAGAAGTAGAAATACTGTTATTGTTACAGAAGTATTATAAACGTTGTACTTCATAGTGAACTTTGCACAAAAGGAAGGAACAAAAGAAAAAGGTAGAATTATTAATATGATATTCTGAGATATTAAGATTTTGAGAAGGTATTCAGAACATGGTTGTGGGGGTAATAAAAAAAAAAAAGGAAAAGGAAGAAGTCAGCAGGGTGTGGGTAGGGTAAAGTGGGTAAAGGAGAGAGCATCGAGAATAGAACTTGTACCACAAAAGTTAATACAAAGTAAATAAAATATAAGTCTTAACTACCAAGCATTCAGAACCTGTTCATCAAAACCCGTTGATAGGCCATGTTTAATCTAAGGGTCCCAAATGCTTAAAAAAGTACTAAATTTATCGCAATCCATGGTTTCCATTTGTGCATGTAATAATGCATTATTCATCCCATGTTTAACTTCTACAAGATTCAAAGTGGTAGTCTTCCAAGCTTTGGCTATGCTTTGTTTAGAGGCATTAGGAAGCTGAAGGAATAATTTGAATTGTTTTCGTGTCAGGCATGCAGGTTTTAAATTTAAAATGGCAATCACCGGATCTGGAGTAATATCTATTTCAAACATTTTAGATGCTAGAGAGAATATTTCTTTCCAAAAAACTGTAGCAATTGAGCAATTCCACCATATATGAACATGTGTACCTATTTCCGTACAACCTCTAAAACAAAAAGCCAGATAGTTTGGTGTGAACTTGGCGATTCTAGCTGGTACCAAGTACCATTGTGAAAGAACCTTGTATGATTATTCAATTGCGATAGTATTTGAAGAAGAAGATTTTGTTACAGACCAGATTTCAGACCGTTCTGATTGGTTAAGTGTACGGCCAAGGTCTGTTTCCCATTTCCTGACATAGTTTGTTGTATCTACGTCTGGATTGTTAAGCAATTGAGAATATAGGCTAGAAATTAGACCACTGGAGTGTGGGTTCTTGATACAGATACGCTCAAATTGAGAGAGCTGATTCAGAATGGTACCATTTGTTATAAATGGGGTATAGAAATTTTTAATTTGGAGATTTTGAAAAAGTTCTGAATGTGGTAAATGATGTGATTCACAAAGTTCAGAAAAACTTAAGATAGAAGAGCTAGAGAACAGATTAAATAGCCTTGACAGGCCTGACCTAGACCATGCCTGAAATTAATTTGGGAATTCCCAAGCCGGATAAAAGGCTGTATTTCTCAGAAAAGATTGTAGTGGATTGTGCGTAGACTGTAAATTATAATTAGTCTTTAGTCTATCCCATAACGAGACAGAATGCTTGGTAATTGGATTAGTAATATGTTTTCGATCTGATGGTTGTAACCATAAGAGATTGGAAATTGAGATGGGGTCACATTCGATAGATTCTATCGTAACCCATAAGGGAATTTCAGTAGTGGCATGATACTTAGTTAATTGTGCCAATTGCGCAGCTTTGTAATATGTGGCAAAATTGGGGAGACCCAGTCCACCCCTTGTTTTGGGGAGAATCAATGTGGATTCGGGCAATCTAGGTTTGATTGAACCCCAGGTGAATTTAATTATTTTACGTTGTAAGATTCAAAAAAAAATGTGCAGGTATATGAATTGGCAGGACCCTAAATAAATATAAAAATTTGGGTAGAATAACCATTTTGATTGCATTTATCTTCCCAAACCAGGACAATGGAAGTGATGCCCATTTCATCAGTAGTTCAGTAACTTTTTTCAATAATGGAGTAAAGTTGGCTGCATAAAGATTAGAATGGTTGGGAGTAAATTTTATACCCAAATATGGAATGTGCTTCAAAGACCATGAAAATGGTAACGCATTCTGCGCTAAATTTAACTTAGATTCACTCAATGAGATATTAAGGACTGTGGATTTTTGAAAATGTATATTTAGTCCTGAAATAGCAGCAAATTTATTAAGGGTAGCAATGAGATTAGGGGCTGATATATGGGGAAATGATAGAAAAAGAAGAATGTCATCTGCAAATAAACACAACTTATGATGGTGACCACCTAGTTCTATACCAGAAATTGAGGGATTACTTCTAATACAGTGTGCTAGAGGTTCTATGAAAAGGGCAAATAAGAGAGGGGAGAGAGGGCACCCCTGACGCGAGCCTCTCTCTATGTTAAACAAGTCTGATTTATAGCCTGCGTATTAAATATATGCTTTAGGTTTGTTATAAAGCGCAGAGATCCATTTTAAAAAATTTGGGCCAAAACCCCATTTACTAAGAGTATATTGCATATATAGCCAGGATATGATATCAAAGGCTTTTTTAATGTCTAGTGATAGGAAGCACGAGGGGATGCAGCGTGTTTTAGCTATATGAAATAACAGAGTTGCATGTCTGATGTTGTCAGTAGCTTGGCGAATAGGTATGAAACCTACTTGATCCCTATGAAAGAATTGTCCTATGAAGTTATTTATGTAAAGATGGTACAGCGCCACTAAATAGATAACTAACTAATATGAAGGTGAACCAAAGTCCATAAGTCCATAGGAGGGAAATTTCAGATGTTGGGAATATGACCGTGAATCCCACATCAATCTTGCAAGTAGAGTTTCAGGCAGAGATCACATAAACAATAAGGATGTAACCTTACCGGACAGTTGGACCCCCTGTTACGGAAGGTCAAACAGGCATGCGATATCCACCACCAGGGACAAAACTGCAACAGAATTCCTCTCCTATCGACCATAGACACTCCGGGTAACCATAGACCATGGATCCGGCGAACCTCACTGAACCCCAGGTGCACACAGGGGATGACCCCCTGCAGAAGCTGCAAGTTTGGTAATCTCTGGAGTTATACTTCTTTCACTGAACTGTGAAATATCCTCTATCCTTGTTTCAAGATTAGCTATGCATGTGCCCAGCTCCCTTATCTCTTTAGTCAGGCTATTAGTAATATGGTCAGAAGTCTGTTTAAGTGCCTTTTGAGTGGGGGATCGGTGGTCACCACCAAATGATTTACAGCTAAAGAAGAAGGAGGTGAATTGCAGTAGTCCTTAAGATTTCCATTCAAACCTTTAATCGGCTAGTGACTTAAGCAACGTCAGGGGAAATTAATAACCATCTATGCCATTTTTTATGGAATAAGGAGGCCTTATGTTCTTTATATGCTAACATTTTTTCCATTTCAAATTGGAAGTTAACCTTGTGTTTGATTTCCCCCACAGCGGGGGGGGGGGGGGCGGGGGCGAGGATCGCCACCGTTTGGCCACTGCTGTTGTAGTGGCGAAAAGGAGGTGAGCAATTACTGTTCAAACGTTGGTATCTATCTGAGTCCACTGTCAAGTAGATATAGGAGGAGTCCCTTGTAGTGCAGTAGCACATCTCTCCCAGCAAGGAGTGTTGTCTCCAAGGGTTAGAGAGGCTGGATTCATCCTTTTTTTATGGATAGTGTAGGACCCACTGATAATGGGGTACTTTGATGTAGTGGTGGGCTTGAGCACGATATGGCCATATGGTGGGACCAAATCCCCATTTTTATTTATGGATTGTCTTCATTTTTGATAGTCATTTCTTTTGCATGTGTGCGCCATTCTTTTTTAATATAGAGTTCACTACATGTTTTTTCCCTGCAATTGTGGAGATGAGGGAGGATATTTCCTTCCAAAGGGGCCCCTTGATCATTTTAATACATCTGATCCTTTATCCCAGGTGAGAGCACACATGGTGGAGGGATAGAGCACAGCATGCAGCATGAGTGATGCACATTCAATGAATTGTTACCAGAAGAGCACTGAATAGACTGTGCATTGCATAACACTATAAGGCAACATTTATGGACACGTTTTATTGATATACTTAATTTTGATGGACATTTAATTTAATTTGCAGTTTATACTATTAATGCACTATATATTATAAAATTGGTATAGGGTGTTCAGTTATCACAGTGGCAGGATCCAAACGTATACATTTGAACACAGTGTGTATATATATATATATATATGTATATATATATATATATATATAGTTACATATACTGTTTTTTTTATTTTAAAGGTGAAGCGACACACTTTTTTTTTTTTTTAATTTATATGTTGGATCACATAACTTATGAGAGTGTGGAAGGTTTGAGCAATTCACTAGTTTACATTTTTTTTTTTTGAGTAATGTTATAACTGTATATATATCCCCTAGAAATGCATAGTATTACAACACATTTTTTTTCCAATCAAAAAGTTTTTTTATTTTGTTAAACACAATACAAAGCATAAAGTCATACAATCAATTGGATGGAACCTCAGACCAGTAGAGGTTCGCAGTGACAGTTTCAATCAGGTAACATTCAAGTGGGTCAATAGTGGAATATTCGTATAAAACAAAATATGCAGAGCAGTAAAACCCAGCCAGATACTAAGGTGAAAGGGTGAATGGGAATACAGGGTGTGACTATCTTGAAAACTGGCAACATTCCCTGCAACAGATAATCCAAACAGTTGAGGATATGGAGGAAATGGGAGAAGTCCCGCCACTATTTATACCCAGGCACCCCACCTTTCCTCAGAAATAGTCGACGTGACCCTCAGGGTCCATCTCTAGAGTTAAAACCAGCATTTGCAGATGGGAGAGGGCAATAGCGGCAGGCCAACCCAACTATATAGCCACCGGTATTACAACACATTTTTTCCTCCACTACAGTTTATTAAGTTGCTATGTTTGTTTGGTGGAGTCAACTAACCGTCTGCAGAGAGCATTTGATTGCAAATAATTAGCAAGATTAGCTACAAATCTGAGTTTGGGCAAACTGGTGTGTTTATTCCTAGCACACAGCAATTGGATTTTTGCTCATTAGTAGGATTTTACATTTTATGACATTTTAGTTGGAAAGGAAAAGTAAGAATCTAAAACAACAAAAAGAACCAATTAAACTGCTAATATGGTGCAGAAAACATAACCACAACACAACATTTAGAAAACACATTTATTTTAGCCTAATCTGTGTGTTGTATAATACAGAACAGTTCAGTAACGTTCTGCAGATTTGCATGAAGCTTTTTGTCACACGAATTAGTGATATAAGGCCCTTTTCCCTGGGAACCACAAATACGCTAGAAATCTGGGAGTGCTTGCCACAAACTGCTGGGCCATTACACTATGTAGACTAGACCTGAATGAAGTTTAAAGGCAACAGCAGCCTTTTATGATATATTCAAACATGTTTAATATATAACAACAACTATGAATACATAATTGGGTCAATCATCTTTGAAGGCACTAATAAAATTAACAAAATCTAGAACACTGTATCTGCGGCCAATTTTTCCAATTAATGGTCTCCAGTTGCACTCCACTGCCTTTGGCGCAAATACTTAGACATTCCATAGATACATACACCTTAATCCTAGGTCACAAAAGGTAAAAGGGATTTTAGATGGGGTCCCCTATCCAATGACTCAAGGATCCTGCAACCTGCATGTGCTGCTATAATTATAAGGCAATGAAAACTTAACATGAAAACAAACATTATATTTAGGAAGGGAAGGCAGGAAGCTCCTCTATCACCGGTCAACTTGTGTCAGAACAGATTCAATTAGAAACCACGCTCTTACGTCCCCATAATATTGTATCCACATAAACCATGCAAATATTAATACTATACACAGAATTAATCCAAAATAAATAAATCATAACACCAAAGACTATTTGTGCTTTTCCTCTCCTCCAAAGGAATGTGAATGTGCAACTCACTCACCACTTAACATACATAAACATAGATAATGTCTATAAAAATATATAAAAATTAAATGTAAAATGCAAACAAGTCCAAATATATCAATCCAGAAGTAAAGATTTAACACCAGAGTAATGATCATGCTTTTCCCCTCCACCAAGAAGATAGATGTGCAGCTCACTCACCAGAGATTCATGACCCCTATTACAGGAACTCAAACAGCGCCTTATTCATCTTTAGCTGGCAAGCTTTTATATCAGACTCTGGAATCAAACACTTTAATTAAATCCAACCAAGGACCAGAATACATGAAAAGGTGGGCACCCAGTTGCATTAGTATGATGCTCCTGTGAAAAGAGGGACCTTTAATAGTTTAGTAAATTAGATTAAATTAATAAAAGGATAAAAATTGCACTTACACTGAGTAAAGCAATTCAGGCAGTTAAATGAAAGTGAAAACGCCCATTTGCGTTCCACCTGCGCTCCAAACAGGGTAAGAGATGTGTTCCAGAAGTCCTGCCCAACACATTTCGTTAGAAGCATCTGACATCACTAGGACACCCCGATGTCTAGAAACAGCATAAAATATATATCAGTACTGTAATATTTTTTATCTCCGTGCCTTTATGTCATTGGGCAATGCAGTCAGTGTCAGAGTCCACATGAGCAAATATACGTGTAACAGAAATGAGCAGGACTGTTATAGGACTGTTCAGGACCAGCAGGATTTTGCTTATAGCCTCCAACCCTGTAAGGCAGAGGCAACAGAAGGCAAAGAGCAAGTCTGAGGAGGAAGGTCAGGGTGCTGGTAGTCAGGGCCAGATTAAGAGGATCATGGGCCTGGTGCTGAGGATTTGCGTGGGCCTTTTTATAGAAATAAATAAAATGAAAACGCAAACAATTTTTTGTTAAAACAAATTAAATATTTTAATTACCAATAAAGTGCCATAACAGAAACATATTGAACATATTTCTTTTTTGTAAACAATAGAAAACTTAATTCAATAAAACCATCAGACCCCGTTCACACTGGGGCGACCTGTCAGGCGACCTGGTCGCCTGACAGGTCGCCGTAGGTCGCCTGCCATAGAGAAGCTGTGGACCCGTTCTAATAGGAGCAACACAAGTCACTCCGACTTAGAAAAAGGGTCCGGAGCTTCTTTGGGGCGACCCGGAGCGACCTGCATAGACTTCAATGTTATGAAGTCCGTGCCGGCCACTCCGAGGTCGCCCCGGCAAGTCGGATCGCCCCAGTGTGAACGGGGCCTTATAAATACAACATTCGCAACAACCATTTTTTAAATAAATATAAACCATATAAACAATTTAAATATAAATGTATGATGTTTGGCTCATACAAATATGTTTCTTAAAGTAATATTATTATTAAAGCATCATAATCAAAATAGCCTGCTGTTATGATTATGGTGCAAAGTGCAACTCTTCAAATAAATAGCAACCACTAGTTATAAAACACACAAACAGGTTTTTCACTAAATTCTGAACCTAAATGAATCAAGTTGGCAGATTAAAATAAAACTACACATTAACTTTTCTTGCTTTTTTACTTGCAAATTCCTCAATTGTAGAGTCAAGATTAAGCTCATTCAGCAACCCGTTTTCAATGCACAACAGAGAAAGCGCATTTAAACGCTCCTGGCCCATGGAAGATCTTAGTTCATTTTTCACACGTTTTAATGCTGAAAATGAACGCTCACCACTGCAGTTGCTGACCATTAAACACAAATACATGCGGAGGGTCACATATGTATTTGGAAATGCACCGACTAGGGATTGTGAAACCATAAACTTGTACATTTGGGTTTCTTGACTCTCATGAATGTCTTTATTTGCAAGGGAAGATTGGTACATTTTGAAAATAGAGGAAAACTGTACAATTTCTTCTGCAAACAGGGGTTCAAGATCTTCAGGGTATTTTGTCACTAGTGAACTGGCTCTGGAGCGTAGAGTATCAGCTGCTAGAGTGCATAATTCTGATAGAAATCCAAATCTTTCTTGAATTATGCTGTATGCTGCTTGTCTGTGCCTCAGGGATTCTGTCAGATGGTCAATTATAATATAAAAGGTATGCACTTTAAACCTCTCAGCGGGTGTCATATCAGCATCAGCATCTTCTGCATCACCATAGTCCCACCTCCTATTTCTTTTCACTTTCCTTCCACGTTGTAGCTGGTACTCCTCGCAGCCGGAAATATTTTTACCGTGCTGTTCAAATTCAGAGAATCTAGAACGGAGAGACTGCACAAAGTCCTTCAGAGAGTTCAGCATGCCTGTTGCTGTATGCAGTTCTAATTTTGAATCTTGGAGACACTGACTGGTTCTGTGAAACCTAGGTAAAATGACAGACCATACTTCAACCATTATTCCAGTTTCCAGCTGATCCATAACATTACTTAGGCCCTTTGCTTGTAAACAGATCTCTCCTTTCATGGACTCATCATTCAATATATTTGAAAGGACATCTCTGATAATACTATAGCCTTTTTGTAAGGCCTTCACAGCATCATGGTGAGCAGACCAACGTGTATCAGCCAACCTTTTTAATGTCGGTATACCACATGGTTTGAAACTATTGGTTAACAGATTCCACCGATGAGTTGACGCAGAAAAAAAACAATACAACTGCTGAACAAAATTAAAGAACGAAACTGCAACTGGACAGCTGTTTACTGCATTTTGTCCGACAAGGTTAAGCGAATGAGCACAACAGGGAATGTAGTCAGCAAGTGGGTTTTTTTCTCGAATTAAGGCCTGCATACCAATATATTTGCCACTCATATTTGATGCAATATCATAAGACTGCCCCCTGCAGTCTTTGATGGAAATTCCATTTTCATTGATGAATTGAAGAAGAGTGTTGGTTAGCTCAATACCTGTGTGTCCATATATTGGAATGAATTTAGTGAAACGCTCCACTGGACCACTAGGTAGTACATAGCGAAATATGATCGTCAGTTGATCAGAATGTGCTATGTCAGGGGTGGAGTCAACAGAAATTGAATAATATTTGGCTTTTTTAATTTAGTTTATGATCTGCTGCAGCACTTGATGACCAATCAGTTCAATAAACTCATCACAAATCGTTGATGATAAGTATGATATGTGCCCTCTTCCCTTGTTACCGTGCTTTTGAATATGTTCGGCAAGAAATGGATCATATTCAGCTAACAGCTCAAGACAGCCCAAATAATTCCCATTATGTGCAGATCCAATAATTTCATCACTTCCTCGAAAAGGAAGACCTCGTGAAGAAAGTAGTTTGATAACGCTCAGGAGACGGCGAAGTATTTCATGCCAATATTTTTTCTGACTTTCAAACTGTTGAACAAGGCCTTTGTCAATTCGTTGGCCAGAAGTTTTTCTCCTGATGAGATTTTCGATTGCTTTTGCATGGGAAGCACTATTTTCATGCCTGCTTAAATCTCTTGTGGCATGTCGCCAATCCGAATACCCAGTTAAAGCCAAATGTGTTTCCTCTTTTGAAAAAAGTTTGCAAAAAGCACAAAAAACTTTGCCAGTTTTTGGAGAATAACACAGCCATTCACGCTTAACTTTTTCTCCATTCAACTGTTCTCAGAAGAACAAAGACTTTGTACAATGCCTTGTAAAAGTTTCACCTGGACATTTATTTTCTGAGGCTTTAAAATCACTGCCCATATGTTGGCAATCATCGACTCCTTTTTGGCAAAAATATTCTCTCAAGTCATCACAGATATTCCAGTCTCCAATATCATTTGAATACATTTCCTCTTCCTGTTCTGTGACATTTCCGTAGTCCAACTCAGTGGATCCACTTGCTCCTGCCGTAGTTTCACTTTCAATAGATGGGTGTGTAACAACCAAACTTGTTGTACTGACATCAATTGCGCTGGTTGAACTTGAAGTGGAAGCATGTATATCAGTTGTACCACTTGTTCCAGGTGTGCTTTTTCTACAAAATTCTGTAATTTTTTTAGTGTTAGACAAGAGTTTTTGGATTTGTTTTTCTTCCTCTTTTTTAGCTTTCACTTTCTCCCAACCACTACGTTGTTTTTTCATCCTTATATTAAAAAAAAAGAAAAAAAAAATTACAGTACTTTCTTCAGGGGCTCCTTAATACCTCAGGCCCATGCAACTATGCAGAGGCCACACTAATCTATTTGGCATTTGTAAAACCAGCCCCATTTACATATACAGCAAGTAAAATAAGTATTGAACACGTCACCCATTTTTCTAAAGGTGCTATTGACATGTAATTTGTCACCACATGTCGGTAACAACCCATGCAATTCATACAAAGAAAATTAAATATGTAATAAAATTGAATGACACAGGGATAAAGTATTAAACACATGAAGAAAGGGAGGTGCAAAAAAGGCATAAAAAGCCAAGACACCAGCTGGAATTTATCAATAAGTAGAAAGCAATCATGCCCCTTGTCAGTGCAAATTAATATCAGCTGGTTCAGTCTCAATCTATAAAAAGGTGTCTCGTTACCAAGGTGTCACACAAGAAACATCTTATGATGGGTAAAAGCAAAGAGCTCTCTCAACACCTTCACAATCTTGATTTTGCAAAACATACTGATGGCATTGGTTACAGAAGGATTTCTAAACTTTTGAATGTTCCAGTGAGCACTGTTGGGGCCATAATCCAGAAGTGGAAAGAACATTGTTTCACCATAAACCGGCCATGACCAGGTGCTCCTCGCAAGATTTCTGATTTCTGACAATGACCACTTGTGGAGAGCTTTAGAAAGACCTGGAATTAGGAGGTGTAATTGTTTCAAAAGAAAACTATAAGTAATGCACTTACCTGGCCGTCATGGCCTGTATGCACGCTCATCATGCAAGACTCCATTGCTGAAGAAAAAGCATGTTGAAGCTCGTTTAAAGTTTGCTGCACAACATTTAGACAAGCCTGTAAAAATACTGGGAGAATATAGTCTGGTCACGAGACCAAAATTGAACTCTTTGGATGCCATAATACACACCATGTTTGGAGGTCACATGGCACATCCCCCAAAAACACCCCATGCCAGCAGTGAGGTTTGGAGGTGTGAACATCATGTTGTGGGCGGGGCTGTTTTTCAGCATACAGTACTGGCAATCTTCATATCATTGAAGAAGGGATAATAAGTGGAAAAAAGCACCAAGACATTCTTCAATAAAATCTGCTGCCATCTACCAGGATGATGAAGCTGAAACGAGGGTGGACATTTCAGCAAGACAATGATCCCACACACAAAACCAAGGAAACTCAGTTGGTTTCAAAGAAAGAAAATAAAGTTGCTAGAATGGCCCAGTCAATCACCTGACTTTAATCCAATAGAAAATCTATGGAAAGAACTAAAGATCTGAGTTCATAGAAGAGGCCCATGGAACATTAGGTTAATTTGTTTGTGTGGAAGAATGGGCCAAAATCACACCTGAGCAATGCATGCGACTAAGTAAATAATTAAATCCGCGCTAAGGAATCAGAGGATAAATTAATGTGCACTGATAAGCTGCAGCCTCACTTGAACTATAGCCGAAAGGCTATATAAGTATGTGAGAATGGAGGTGATGGCGCTGCTTATTCTATAAAGTGCAAATAGGTGCTAAAATATAGAAATGTGATAAAGGAATAAATATGTAAACATATATTATGAGATGAAAAAAATATAAAAATGTATAATGATAAAAATATGGAAAATGGCCACAAGATGGCGTAGTGCAAAGTGCAAAAGGTGCTACAATAAATAAATACCTTCGTATATGTGTACAATATTAAATGACAATTGGAATAAATAATCCACAAAATAAATACAAAATAGACAGCCTTAAATAGATAAATAAGTGAATGAGTGAATAAATACTATAAATGAGGTAACAAATGGTGCCAGGTAAATCCAATCTCTCAATGATAAAAAGGTGCGGGAAACTATTATACAAAATAAATAAATGTGCAAATATGCAGGAGAGTTTTATACAAAGTGCAACACGAGGTGATATTTACACTTCATATATAAAAAAAGGGAAGTCCGTGAATGGGGAATGTGCAACAAGTGAATGTGCGGGAAACCTTTATACAAAGTGCAACAATGAGTGATAATTGATCAGTTCATATGCTGGGATAAGTCCATGAATTGGTGAATGTGCCCAGTGAAATAGGTTAGCGGTATTGGGGGTCACCGTAAGAAAATAAACTTGAGCGTTGGGGTCGCTAGCAGCAATAATAACCCCCAGCATTAGTGCCAGTTTCTGCAACAATAATACCCATCAATGTTGCCAGCTTATGTAATAACTCTAAGCACAAGCATTGATGGTATGTGAAATGCTGGAGTGGTTGGCTCTTGGTGGGGGGGGGGGGGTGTAAAGGATAATTTAGTTTTTTTTTTTTTTTAAATAAATAAATGCACATACAAATACACAGTGAACTAAGGAGTACACTACCTATTTATAAAATATAATTTCTATGTGGGGACACATGTGTGAGGTGAGCACCTACCCCATAGATTAACATTCCCTCATATCCAATTCTATTCTATTCTATAACCAAAGTGATGGCGCACAGGAACTACACTATTTATTTATTTTTTTTAAATAGTGACAGTAAGTTCTGGGAGAAGATCCTCTGATTGCTGTCACTAGATCCAGTGGATCGGGGAGAACCTGCAGGAGTGGGAACTTGTTACATCTTTCCAAGGATGTACTTATCCTTCAACCACTTGCCAGGTACCTTCACCCTCTTCCTGCACAGGCTTATTTTCAGCGCTGTCATGGGACACTGTACCCATCTGACATTTTTATCATTTTTTTTTTTTACACAGAGATTTTTTTTTTGGGGTGGTATTTAAAACACCACTGGATTTTTAATTTTGTTGCAAAACATCGAAAAAAGACAGACATTTTTGAAAAAAAAAATGTTTTCTTTGTTATAACATTTTGCACATAAGTAATTTGTCTTCACTGATGTGTACTGATGATGCCACACTGATAGGCTTAACTAATAAGCAGCACCTAATGAGGCAGCACTGATAAGTTGGCACTAATGAGGCTGCACTGATAGGCAGCACTGATAGGTGGCAACGATTAGCTGCACTGATAGATAGGTAGGCCTCATCCCCCCCCCCCCCATGAGTTAGCCCAATTTAAGCAATTCTGAAGGCACTGATGAGCTACACTAGTGGGCACTGAATGGGAGCACTAATAGGTGGCACCGATGAACTGCACTGATAGGTGGCACTGGTGAGCTGCACTGATAGGTGACACTAATTGGCACTGATAGGCAGCACTGATAAGTGACACTGATGGGCACTGATAGGCGGCACTGATGAGGGGCAGTGATAGGCAGGACTGATGAGTTGCACTGATGGGTGGAACTGGTGAGCTGCACTGATGGGCACTGATAGGTGAAACTAATTGGCACTGATAGGCAGCACTGATGAGCTGCATTGATAGGTGGCACTGGTGAGCTGCACTGATGGGCACTAATTTGGGGCATTAATAGGTGTCACTGCTGAGCTGCACTGATAGGTTGAACTGGTGAGATGCACTGATGGGCACAGATAGGCGGCCCTGATGGGCACTGAATGGGGGCACTGATAGGTGACATAGATGGGCACTGATGAGCTGCACTGATAGGCAGCACTGGTGAGCTGCACTGACGAGCACTGAATGGGGGCATTAATAGGTGGCACCGATGAGCTGCACTGATAGGTGGGACTGGTGAGCTACATTGATGAGCACCGATAGGTGGCATTGAATGGGGGCACTGATGGGTGACACTCATGGGCACTGATGATAGTTGGCACTGGTGAGCTGCACTGATAGGCGGCATTGATGAGGGGCACTGATAGGCAGCACTGATGAGGGGCACTGATAGGCAGCACTGATAGGCAGCACTGATGAGGGGCACTGATGAGGGGCACTGATAGGCAGCACTGATGAGGGGCACTGATAGGCAGCACTGGTGAGGGGCACTGATAGGCGGCACTGATGAGGGGCATTGATAGGCGGCACTGATGAGGGGCATTGATAGGCGGCACTGATGAGGGGCACTGATAGGCGGCACTGATGAGGGGCATTGAGATGCAGCACTGATGAGGGGCACTGATAGGTGGCAATGATGAGGGGCATTGATAGGCGGCACTGATGAGGGGCATTGATATGCAGCACTGGTGAGGGGCACTGATGAGGGGCATTGATAGGCGGCATTGATAGGCGGCACTGATGAGGGGCACTGATAGGCGGCACTGATGAGGGGCACTGATAGGCGGCACTGATGAGGGGCATTGATAGGCGGCACTGATGAGGGGCACTGATAGGCGGCACTGATGAGGGGCACTGATAGGCGGCACTGATGAGGGGCATTGATAGGCGGCACTGATGAGGGGCATTGATAGGCGGCACTGATGAGGGGCACTGATAGGCGGCACTGATGAGGGGCACTGATAGGTGGCACTGATTAGGGGCACTGATGAGGGGCACTGATAGGCGGCACTGATGAGGGGCATTGATAGGCGGCACTGATGAGGGGCATTGATAGGCGGCACTGATGAGGGGCACTGATGAGGGGCACTGATAGGCAGCACTGATGAGGGGCACTGATAGGCAGCACTGATTAGGGGCACTGATAGGCAGCACTGATTAGGGGCACTGATAGGCAGGACTGAAGAGTGGCATTGATGAGCTGCATGGTGGGCACTGCTAGGTGTCTAGTGGGTAGGCCTCATCAGTCATCACTAGACCACCACCACTCCCCCCCCCACTAGACCATACCCCCCCCAACTAGACCACCAACCCCCCCACTAGAACACCAACCCCCCCCCCACCCCCCACCATTTTCCACCACCTCTCCCCTCCTAAACCAGTTACATTTTAGAATAGTCAATTCTGCAGCTCACATATTAATTTCAGCCTACCTTGAAGCTTTCCAATTAACTAGCACCAGAGCGGCAGAGCCCAGACAGACTGTCACAGTGCCAGTGTCTCTGCTTGCTTCCAGGACAGGACCCAGACCTTCTTTCCTCCTCTTTCGGTTGTTCCTCCTCACGCTGCGGCCGCAGTCACTTTACCAATGCTCGGGCCGGTCTCTGGATGACGTCACATTGCGCCCAGGATGAAGCTCTGCCCAAGTGGATAAGGAGCGCGCAGCCTCGGCACACGCCACACACCGCGCTCCATAGACTAGTGCACTGTGTACACAAGCATTGGAGACATCACGGAGGCAGTGTCCTTTCGGCGGGGGGGGGTGACTCGGGGATGATGCTGACATGACAGGAAGTATTGTACTATTAGGCAGGCGGCCGGCCGCGGCCGGCGGCCGATGATGTAAAATGCAGCCTCCCTGATGAGTGAGTTTACATTGGGCCTAAATAGTGGTGGGGGCCTGGAGCTGCAGCTCCAATAGCCCCTATCTTAATCCGGCCCTGCTGGTAGTGAAAAGAGGGAGGTAATGTCACCCCTCTAAAACCTTCGGAGGATGAGATCAAGGACACTGTTGTCCTCAGTGACACTGCAGACTTGGGGTCATGTGCTGCAGACATTTTGTGGTAAATGGGCTAAGTCATGTTGAAATGTCTGTGCAAGGACCCCAGGATGTAGGTCATGTTGGAGAGGGAGAATTATATTGGGAGGCAACCCTTTTGGATCTACAATGCAAGGGGGAAATGGCATTTCTGGTACTACTATCCCAGAGGCAGCAAACATGCAACAGAATCACCTCTCATGCCCAATGTGCCTCTGGTCCTACGATCCCTAATAAGGAGGAGGAAAGTTGGTGACCTCAGTGATGCATTTAAGTTTATCCAGCCACAGTGGACAGGCCTGGCTGCAGGCAGCAGTAAGAGGTAGCACCCTAGCCATATGACAGCAGAATACCTGGGGTCCAGGGTTAATGTGGACATACTTTGAAATGATGACCTCATGAAATATTGTGCATCAAGGCTTGGCCACTGGTCAAAGCTTGCACAGGATCTTCTGGCTTCCCTGAGGCCAGTGTGCTGTCTGAGAGGGACTTCTTGACAGCAGGAGGTTTTGTAACAGAGAAACAAATTGGCCTGTCCCTTTATACTGTGGACAGACTCACTTATTTAAAAATGACCTAGTCCTAGATCAGAAATGTTTGCAAAATCTATTCAGTTGATGCTATAGACTAAATATATCCCTGTAATTCAGCACATAAAATGGTACACCATTACCAGCTTCGTCACTGGTGCTGGGCTACCACTCTTACCAACTCCTGCCACCTCTGCTGGTCTGCAACCATTAACAGCTCTTGCCACCATTACCAGGTCTTGTTACCTCTGCTAATCAAAGAAATGGGTAGACAAGGGTTCAAGAATAGGTTAAACAATGTATGATTTATGCCATAAAATGCATAGTATATACAGTCAGGTCCATAAAATTGGGACATCGACACTATTCTAATCTTTTTGGCTCTATACACCACCACAATGGATTTGAAATGAAACAAACAAGATGTGCTTTAACTGCAGACTTTCAGCTTTAATATGAGGGTATTTACTTCCAAATCAGGTGAACGGTGTAGGAATTTGTATATGTGCCTCCCACTTTTTAAGGGACCAAAAGTAATGGGACAGATTAACAATCATAAATCAAACTTTCACTTTTTAATACTTGGTTGCAAATCCTTTGCAGTCAATTACAGCCTGAAGTCTAGAACACATAGACATCACCAGACGCTGGGTTTCATCCCTGGTGATGCTTTGCCAGGCCTCTACTGCAACTGTCTTCAGTTCCTGCTTGTTTTTTGGGGGCATTTTTCCTTTAGTTTTGTCTTCAGCAAGTGAAATGTATGCTCAATCGGATTCAGGTCAGGTGATTGACTTGGTGTAACGCTCTGGGTTTTAGCTCAAGGATACTGGATTTGCAGCTGCAGAATTCCACTCAGTAGTCTTGTAGAGATCTTGTTAAATCACCTGATCCAACTCTCTTGACTCATCATAGTGGTTCAGCCTGATTCAGTATGCACATATACAAACACTCAGATAATGATGTTGCAGGAGTGATAGTAATTATGCAAGTAGCAGTGAGATGTTACACTGAAGGTATAGGCTCTGAGGAGTGATAGTAGATGATGATAAGCACTCAGATAGTGATGTTACAGGAATGATAGTAGATGATGATAGATAGCAATCACAAGAGCTAGCAATCTAGTATAATCAACAGGTGATAGATAATAGCAAGCAAGATATACAGGTGTTGCTAAGCTTAGTTCGGTAATGCAGGTTGTAACAAATAATAGGCACAAGAGCTAGCGATCTAGGTTAGAAATGCAGATGGTAGATACTGGAGAGCATGTATCCTAGAGCTAGCAATAGTTCTTATAATGCAGGTATAGATAGCAAGCATTGTTGATAAGAGGGGGTCCCCTGTGGGGTACTTATCAATAGCCAGTAGTGAGGGAGTGTAGGACAAGGTAGCGAGGCTCTGGTCAATCCAGATATAGGGTATGTAGCTGGAAGATTTGGCAGCGTCAGGTTAGGCAGGTGTCAGGAGCGGTTGCACGAACAAAGTGTGAGTGCAGACCGTCAGTTGAAATAGCCGCTCAGTGCGGCACCTGATGATGACGTCAGCACTGTTAAAGGAATACACACCTTATATGCGTTCCACCTACCTGAGTGGTGGAACGCAACCCGGAAGTGAGATGATAGAAAGGCACTGAGAGTGCCAGGATCTTACACTTGGCCATTGCATAACATTCCACTTCTTTCCCTTAAAAAAACTCTTACAATAAGGAAACTCTTTGGATCTTCACTTTGAATACCCAGGCACCTAGACGGCTGATTGAGGAATTAGGGTGTCATATGAGGTTGTCATTGTAAGCCTTGGTACTTTATTATTGAGGTGAAAGGATCTTTAGCTCACATCATAACATTGCAAGTGTTGAGCTTCTATTTTTGATATTTATTGTATTTTATTTGGGTACTCCTAATTATGTCATGTGTGGCAGTGTGTCTGTATTGCATGTGTTTACAGTTGTACATTTATGACATGTATGCACATGTATAAAGCTGGCATACACAATTTACAATATATATATATATATATATATATATATATATATATATATACAGTATTTATATTTCATATTTTATATATCCTGTGAAGAATTCATAACACTATTTATTTTGGATGAGTAGTAACCCTATAGTTTTTTAAATGGCTCTTAATTGGTACCTAATAGCCTAATAGTATGTTTTTGTTTATTTTTGTTTTTGCTTTTTTTTTTTTTTTTTGAGAGTCCCGTTAGTCCTATTATGTACCATAATAACATAACACAGAGGTAGTGCAGCTATTTATATTTGCTTTTGATGCTCATGTTCGCTGCCCCTAGCAATGCAGGACTTTATAGTCTGCCACTCCATGTTTATTTGTATGAAAAAAAAATCCTCAGGTTCTGTACACTGCACTTATAAGCCAGTGTACATATTCCTTGGGCAGGCTTGACAAAGAGAGTGGTGCCCTGGAAGCGCATCACCACTCACTCCCCCTCATCACAACCTACCTGGTCTTTAAAACACTTAAGACCCGGAAGATTTTACCCCCTTCCTGACCAGGGCCTATTTTGCGATTCGGCACTGCGTGATTTTAACGGACAATTGCGCGGTCGTGCGACGCTGTACCTAAACAAATTTGACGTCCTTTTTTTCCCACAAACAGAGCTTTCTTTTGGTGGTATTTGATCACCTGTGCAATTTTTTTGATCATGCGCTATAAACAAAAAAAGAGCGTCAATTTTGCAAAAATAACAATATTTTTAAAATTTTTTTATATGAAATTCCCAAAAAATAATTTTTTTAACATTTTCGGCCGATTTGTTTTATGCTACATATGTTTGGTAAAAAAAAATCGCAAAAAACGTATTTTGATTGGTTTGCGCAAATGTTATCGCGTTTACTAACATAAGGAAAAATTTTTGTCATTTTTGTTGTTTTATTTTAACGAGTAATGGCGGCAATCTGCTTTTTTTTTGTGGGACTGCGACATTGCGGCGGACAGATCGGACCCTTGACTGACATTTTTGACACTTTTGGGGTTACCAGTGACATTACTACAGTAATCATTGCTATACATATGCACTGTTACTGTAAAAATGAGACTGGCAGTGAAGGAGTTAACTGTATTGGAGAGGGAGGGGTTAAGTGTGTCCTAGGGGCATGTTAGTAACTGTGATTGGCTGTGGCTACTAGTGTAAGAACAGAGATCAACGGTCCTACATAGTAGAACCGTCTGATCTCCATCCTTACACAGGGGAGACTGACAGGCGGCTGTGTTTACATTAGCCGCCTGCCTTTCTCCCACTCTAATGGACGATCGGGGGGGTCCTCGACCGCGCAGGAGCGGGAGCGCACCTCCGGCGGCACGCGCTCGCTCCTTAGAGCCTCACAGGCTAGCGACGTAGCACTACGTCACTTTGCCTGTGAGGGGCTGACTGCCGACGTAAATAGTCGTGCGGCGGTCGGCAATCGGTTAACAGTGCTAAGAATGACCATAGACACTGGTGGCTTGACAGTATACAGAGGGTTCAGCACCATTGGGACTGTGGCTTACTTACTTATCATTATTGTGCTCTTTCTTTGGATCCCTAGTTTATTAATAGCACAGCATCTCTTGCACTCAGGATTGACACAGGCAACTTTTATGTGAGTAAATACTTTGTATATTATGGAATAAATCATGCAGTTTTTAACCTATTTCTGCACCCTTGTCTACCCTGTTCTTTGCATGTCTGCTTGATTGATCCCAGGA
Source organism: Pelophylax lessonae (assembly GCF_965119305.1). Lineage (NCBI taxonomy): Eukaryota > Metazoa > Chordata > Amphibia > Anura > Ranidae > Pelophylax > Pelophylax lessonae. Next base: position 504,515,053 of record NC_138770.1, on the reverse strand, counting down.
TCCTTGGAAGGAGATGGTTTGAGGAAACACGTAACCATGCCCCTCTGCTTCTATGGTTATATCACTTCCAGACCAGTGCTCCTATGTGTTCCAGCCTGGTTTTCGGCATTACCTGGCTCATTCTACAGCGGCATCTGATCCCGCTGGTGGCCACAGCAGCATCCTGACCATCCACCTTGCAGACCTATGGGGAGAATTGATCTATATCATGGAGACATTCTTTGTTTTTACATCTAAAATGAGTTGCCAAGTGTCTTTTAATAAGAACTGTGCCCATACTACAGCACTTAGTCTGGCACTCTCTGCTGTTCTTTTTTTTTTTTTTACTGCAGGAATATCTCACTTAAAGACTCCATTTATGGACTCCTGACTATTGCTCCTTCTCAAGGCTTATGCTAGTACCTATGTATTCTAAATGTGTGTATGTGCATTACATATACATATTTATTGTATTTTTACCTTGTTACTAGCTCACCACTATTACCAGTTCTGCCACTATTATCATCTCCTGTTACCTCTTATGGCCTGCTTTCGTACCATTTCCTATCACCTCTACTGGCCAGCTACTGCTACCATTATGATCTCTTGCCACCTCTGCTTGAATGACATTTTTTCCAGCTCATGCCACTTTTACCAGCTTTTACCACCTCTGCTTGACTGCCAGTATTACCTGCCTGCCACTGCCAAATTTACCATCTCCTGTCACCTCTCCTGTCCTGGCACTGTCACCAATACCAGCTCATGCCACCCCCATTAGCCCGCTACCATTTCCAGGTCCTGTCATATCTCCTGGCCTGTCACTGCCATAATTGCCAGATACTGTCATCTCTCTTAGCCTGCCACTGTTACCAGCTACTGGCACCTCTGCTGGGCTGAAATCATTACCAGCTCCTGATACCTCTATTGGCCTGTTTCTGCCACCAATATAAATTATTTTCATCATTATTGGTCTGCCATTCTCACAAACTCCTGCCACTTCTCCGTTCTTGCTGCCATTACCAGATCCTGCAATCTATGCGTGCCTGCCACCATTGCCAGCTCCTGTGGCCTCTCTCCTGCCCTATTCCAGTGCTCTAGCACTGTAAAGATGCTGCACATGTTTTAGCACCTGGTGCTGCTATGTAATTTTTGCTGCAGGGTATAGGCTGCATTGTGTCTCAAAGTTTGTGGTCTAAGTTGGTGGTCAGGTGCTGTAAAAGTGGCACACGTAATGTTTTCACAGCTGAGCCTTAGCTCCATGTCTTCTAGTTTGCAGACTATTGTAGTGTTTCAGCACTCAAACTTAGTTGTGGTTATTGTCTCCAAAGTAATACACTTGAATGTTTATTTCAAGATAAAACCTGTATCATCTTTGTCTCTTACCTTGTGGCCTAAACAAGAATCTTACATATAATGCAGCAACTGTACAATATTCTTTCTATCTTCTCTTAAATAATACAGTCTCATTTTTATTTCATGATAAAAATTGCCTCGTCTCGCTCATTTTATTAAATGCTTTAAGACAATACAGTGTGGTAGTGTGAAAAAAGAATTTCACAAACTAAACTATGAAATAGTTTTCCCAAGGACTAATTGGTATGAAGTTGTGGAATATAGCTTAATTTTTTTAAGAGTACAATTTTCTTCAGCTTTTACATTTGTTGCAATTGCCCCTATGACCAGTCAATTTAGGCTGATTTCCAGTGGATAAAAAATCAGTCAATGCTGCAAAACCTAAAGTGAAAAATATAAGTGCAGCACAATCACATATTGAATAAGCTTCTATAAAACAATAAACAAAATGAATAGCCCAATAACTAATGTAATGACAACATTTGTCAAAGTCCCAAATATAAAGCTCCACCATGGTGCAAAATCGAAGTGAAAATATTATAGTAGCATTCAATGTGTTCGGTGCCCACCACCTCTAGATAAAGTGCCTGCTCACCTCCAGTATCTGACCCCACTACAGAGTCATAACAGTCTTAGTGAACTCAACTTAACATGATACTGGAACACCCCTTCTAGTTGTGTCACTGAATCACATTCCTCCACCTCTTCATTTTTGATCAACTATGTAGCACCTGCTGAAGAAGCCCATGAGGAGGGCATAACGCGTATGGATGGGAGGAGCTGTTACCCGTGACATCACTATTCACCATTTGTATCAGCATGGTGAGCTGAACATTTGCTTGTTTTACACATATTTATGTAAGTGTTTTTAAACCCGTGATTTAGCTTTATATAAATAATTTGAAGGAGAGCACTATGGTTTCTCCATTTCAGCTCAATCTAAGTGTTTGTGGATGATACAAAGCTAGGCAGGGCAATAACTTCTATGCAGGATGTGGAAACCTTACAAGAAGACCTTAACAAAATAATGGGTTGGGCAACTATATAGCAAATGAGGTTTAATGTTGGAAAATGTAAAGTTTAGCATTTGGGTGCAAAAATATGAACACAAGTTACTCACTAGGGGGTGAACCTTTGGGGGAATGGGGAATCAAGGATGGAAAAGGACCTGGGGGTCCTAGTAGATGACAACCTCAGCAATGGCATGCAATGCCAAGCTGCTGCAAGCAAAGCCAACAGAATACTGGCATGTATTAAAAAGGGGATTCACTCCGGAGATAAAAGGATAATTCTCCCACTCTACAAGACTCTGGTCTGGCCACATCTTGTGTATGCCATCCAGTTCTGGGCACCGATGCTCAGGAAGGACTCCAAGTATTGAACTTATTCTCTCTGGATAGAAGATGCTTGAGAGGGGATATGATAGCAATGTACAAATACCGTACTGGCGACCCTAGCATAGGGAATAAACTTTTCAGGGAATTTAAAAAGGCATGCGGCCATTCACTAAATATAGAAGAGAAGCGATTTAACCTTAAACTGCATAAAGCGTTCTTTACTATTAGAGCGGTAAGGATGTGGAATTCTCTTCCACAAGCAGTGGTACCAGCAGGGAGCATCGATAGTTTAAATAAACTGTTAGATGGGCACCTTAACGACCACAACATACAGGGGTATACGATGTACTATTGACACAAACACATACACAAACATGCATCATAGGTTGAACTAGATGGACGAAGGGGGGGGGTGGACCTGGCGCACAACTAGGGAAATGAGTGTCCAAAAGACTTCCGCAAGCTCCAATAACAAACATATACTACTCCACTGAACACAATAGCTTTATGATATAAATAGAAGAAGTCCATAAGAAAAGTCCATCTACATACGTCTCCATGCACCACACTCCGCAGGCTGCTCTGCAAGCAAGTAGAAGGGACTTGTGAGTGAAATGATGATCCCAGTGTCCAGATTCAGGATGGCACAGGCGGTCTCGAAGCCCTGGGCAGTAGCGAATGGAGGATCGATACTTCCCATAAACTAGGGACACAGCACCGGCCATTCTGACGTCACTTCCGGGATACGTACTGGCGCCGGCGACGCGTTGTCGGAGCATGCGCTCCTTCCTCAGGCCGATAAAGCGCCATTTTGGACAAGGGCTTAAATAGACAGAGCGGCAGAGCCAGCTGGGTCCTAAAGGTGCCATAATTCTTACTCAAAAGAAACCCACTATAACACTGGACTGGGGCTATGTGCATTAAGAACATACAACCAAAGCAGTAGTTGACAAAAATGCAATGATCAACAACGGTCAGATTATACTTACATACGAATACATTTAAATCAGAAAAAAGAAAATGAAAAAAATAATAGAAAAAATATTAAAAAAAAATAAATAAAAATAAAAAAAATATAAAAAAAAATAAAAATATAAAAAATATATAAATAAAAATAATGATAATGAAAAATACTGAAAAAAAGAAAAAAAATATAAAAAAATATATATAAAGGATAAAAAATAAATAACAACATTATATTATAAATCAAAAAATATTTTTTAAAAAATTGTACATCACATATGTACACATCCCCATATTGTTACACATAGGGACATGTTATCATAGTATAGTGATATAATTTAATAATTTAACCACTTTACCACCGGAGGATTTTGCTGTCTTCCGTCCAGGGCACTTTTTGCGATTCAGCACTGTGCGACTTCAACTGACAATTGCGCGGTCGTGCGATGCCGTACCCAAACAAAATTTATGTCCTTTTTTCCCCACAAACAGAGCTTTCTTTTGGTGGTATTTGATCACCTGTGCGATTTTTACTTTTTGCGCTATAAACAAAAAAAGAGCGTTTATTTTGAAAAAATAACAATATTTTTAACATTTTTTTATATGAAATTCCCCCCCAAAAAGATGTAAAAAACAATTTTTAAAAAAAATTTGGCCAATTTGTTTTCTGCTACCTATGTTTGGTAAAAAAAATCGCAATAAGCGTATTTTGATTGGTTTGCGCAAAAGTTATTGCGTTTACTAACAAAGGGAAAGATTTCTGTCATTTTTGGTGTTTTTTTTTTAACGCGTAATGGCGGCGATCTGCGATTTTTTTTGTGGGACTGCGACATTGCGGCGGACAGATTGGACCCTTGACTGACATTTTTGACACTTTTGGGGGTACCAGTGACATTACTGCAGTAATCAGTGCTATATATATGCACTGTTACTGTAAAAATGACACTGGCAGGGAAGGGGTCAGGGGCGTAACTACAGGGGTTGCAGGGGTTGCGATTGCTACCGGGCCCCATGCTCCAGGGGGCCCAGTAGCAAACCAGTGGGTGAACTTCCAGGATTGCAAAAGTCACACTTGCGACCGGGCCCTGGCATTGCACCACTGTGGGGAGGCCCAAAGATTGCAGGAAGGGAGCCCACTGCAGAACTTGTGAAAGGATCCTGCTGCGGGACCGTAATAAAAGGCCATGCAACGAGAGTAAAGAGCCCCAGGATTAGTGGGAAGAGCCCTGGGCTTGAAGGGAAGGGCCCCGGCCAGGGATCTAGGGGGGCCCTTCATGGTTTCTTGCATCGGGGCCCTGAAGGCTCTAGTTACGCCTCTGGAAGGGGTTAATTTTATTGGAGAGGGAGGGGTTAATGTATGCCTGGTGCTTACTGACGTGTAGGGGGGGAGGTGACTGAATAAAGGCGGGAACAGATCGGATGTCCAGCTATGCTGAACAGACCGATCTGTCATCTCCTGTCACTATGGAGATCCGTCTGCTTGTGTTTACACAGGCGGGCGGATCTCCACACTAGATCCCCGGCGATCGGGGCAGAGCAGCGGCGATCGCCGCTGCTCCTCCCCTGGCCCGACTTCCGCTGTGAATGAAAACAACGGGAGCGAGCCTCCGGCGGCGCGCAAGCACCGCCCAGAAGGGGGAGTGTCTGACGACGTTAATACTATGTCGTCAGACGATAACGAGCCACTCTGCCGCAGTAGTATTACTGTGAGCGGACGTAAAGTGGTTAATATAAATACATATATAAAAAAACATATATATAAAATTATATCATTATTCATTTTATAAAAACCACCATATTTAAAACCACCGAAAATATCTGAAAATTATCTAAAAAATTATCTAAAAAATTATCTAAAAAATTATCTAATCTGGATCTACACCCTGGACACTTTAGTGCCGGGGGGTTTGAATGAAGAAATTGAAGAAATTGAGACCAATTCTCTCATTTGACCCTATCCAATTAAATTAGGATTTAATTTTGGATTAGACATCTGAGAGATATGCCCCATCATCTTGTTTATAATACTCTTGTATGTTTATAACACTCCTTTATGATAGTCCCTTCTCTAATAGTCACATATGGAGTCAGAATAATTTAATAGGATATATCAGTGGATAGTCATATTGGCTGATGGCTTTTTAGACAAAAACATTTTTTAGATAATTTTCAGATATTTTCGGTGGTTTTATAAAATGTGGTGGTTTTTATAAAATGAATAATGATATAATTTTATATATATGTTTTTTTATATATGTATTTATATTAAATTATTAAATTATATCACTATACTATGATAACATGTCCCTATGTGTAACAATATGGGGATGTGTACATATGTGATGTACAATTTTTTAAAAAATATTTTTTGATTTATAATATAATGTTGTTATTTATTTTTTATCCTTTATATATTTTTTCAGTATTTTTCATTATCATTATTTTTATTTATATTTTTATTTTTTATTTATTTTTTTATATTTTTATTTATTTTTATTTATTTTTTTATATATTTTTTCTATTATTTTTTTCATTTTCTTTTTTCTGATTTAAATGTATTCGTATGTAAGTATAATCTGACCGTTGTTGATCATTGCATTTTTGTCAACTACTGCTTTGGTTGTATGTTCTTAATGCACATAGCCCCAGTCCAGTGTTATAGCGGGTTTCTTTTGAGTAAGAATTATGGCACCTTTAGGACCCAGCTGGCTCTTCCGCTCTGTCTATTTAAGCCCTTGTCCAAAATGGCGCTTTATCGGCCTGAGGAAGGAGCGCATGCTCCGACAACGCGTCGCCGGCGCCAGTACGTATCCCGGAAGTGACGTCAGAACGGCCGGTGCTGTGTCCCTAGTTTATGGGAAGTATCGATCCTCCATTCGCTACTGCCCAGGGCTTCGAGACCGCCTGTGCCATCCTCAATCTGGACACTGGGATCATCATTTCACTCTGTAATACTGTCATGCTGTTTTTATCACACCGCTTGTGAGTATCTGTTCATTTGGTCTATTAAACGTATGATCCTGACATACTGTACTCAGTGTGGCGCCTGTTTTCTCCCTGAACTAGATGGACTAGTGTCTTTTTTCAACCTCACTAACTATCTAACTATGTAACTATGTAATATGTAACTGTAGCAGAACAGGGCACCCCTGACCGGGTACCTCCATTGACAGATGCTCCTAGTGCTTCCCGAGGGCTCCAAGCACTCCACCAGACACCATAACCACTTCAGACCCCACAAACCGCAGCAGCTTGGTTAGGGTCTTGCAATCTCCTACCCACCCTTGACCTACGACAAGGCTCCAGGTTCCTGTGGGTGAACCTCCTTTCCCCAGAGAGTGCAGCAGAACAAGCTCTTACACAAGCTCTTACAAGAGCTCAGTGATTCTCTAAGGGAGTATGGAAGACCATAGCAATCCCTTGCAGCAGATTCCCCCAATAAGAGACAGGGCTCTAGATGAGGGTGAAGGAGCTCTAGAACAACTTTATTTAACAGACTTACATACAGTTTTCACCCACAAGGTACCACCCAGGTGGACCTTGTTGAAGACTGTACTCAACATTCACCATCCAATCGGAACAGAGTTTTACACTCTCATACAGTGTGCACAAAAATATACAATGTGGGACAATCCCCCCTCCCCCTTAGCATCCAATCCACATATCTTTATACATCCCATAATATGTTTCTCTTAAGGCAGACAGGCAGAACAATGGGAGGTCATTAGCACTTAACAATGAGACAGGGCAATCCACATTCCCTCCTAATACACAAACAAAAGGAAAACCTTTCTGACATTGAAAGATATGTAATATACACAGTATTTAGGAATTACAGATTTAATGGCAAATGGGAATAAATCTTAACGTTTCTATATGGAGATATTGCTGACAAATATAAAGCAATCCAAACCATTATCTGTCTTTAAATTCCAGTGATGGTAAATATTGTCACATATCTTCCCCCCAAAGGTAGACGAACCAGGTACCACACCTCCAATCGGTCTGTGCCTGAGTTAGTCGGGTAACAAGTCCCAAATAGTTCATCCATTATGGCAGCTTCCTTGACAAAGTTCCACATAGTTTGTAAGTTGGTCTTGGCAAGGCGCATGGAGCTCTCATAGCCGATCAGTCTGTGAAGGTCTGGTTTGGGCAGGCCAGACTGGGCTTCTTGGGCACCCTGTGTCCCTAAGAGACACAGGGTGATTTAGACATAAAAGCAGCCTAGTAGGCTGAGAGAAGAACGTTCCAACCTCTCTAAGGTAGGCTGTGTTCCACAGGCCCTCCCAATGTCTGCACCCACCCAGTACCCCAAACAGGAAAACAGTGTTACTCACCCAGCCAACCTCTGCCTCTCTCGCAGAACATACCCGCTGCTGTGGATAAGTGTGGACTGGCCCTTCTCCTGGGAGTCCTTTCAGCCACTGGAGAGAAGACAGGGTGGTGGGACTCACTTTGTCAGGCTGTTGGGGATCTGGGCCGACTGTCCAGCATCCCTGGGGTGTACAAATGAGGACTGTAGCTTTTGCAGGTGCTGGGCAGAAGTTGGTAGCACTCTGCCCTGTTGCCAGCTCTTCTGCTGGGTTGGGATTGGCGAATACTACCCCCAGAACCTGGTTGGGGGTCTGCTGTAGAGAGGAGGGATCGCTTACCTCCTCCTCCTGGTATTCCTGCGGGGTAGGTTGGGGATCTGGACTGGCCGGCCAGCATCCCTGTAGGTCTGGTGCAGAGATTGCGGTCCCATCTGCACCATTGGGGTCAGGTCTGTTGTCTCCTTGTGGATTGGGAGAAGGATTAGTTGTCTCCCTGGAAGGTACACTGCTGCTTGGAAGGAAGGACGACACCTTCGGCTCCCTGTAACTCCTGCTGTAGCTGGGGATCTGGGCCGGCTGCCCAGCCTCCCTGTAGGGCCAGTAGAGAGACCTCGGTCCCATCTCCACCTGCCATCGGTGGGTCTTCACAGTACCCCCAGTCTGTACTGTCTCTCCAACTGAAGGGTTGTGGGTCTGGTTCTGCCACCCAGGACTCTGCTTGCAGGGTAGATTGGGGTGGAACGGAGCAGAGCAGGCGTTGGTAGTCCTGCTCCAGTTCCCACTCCATTGTGACCAGATGAATCAGGTCTGAGCCCAGGTCGTCCACTTTGGGGAGACCCAGTAGGGCTTCCCTGGTGTCCTGGATTTCCCAGTGCCGAACTCTGCTGGACATCCAAAGTCCCTCTCCTCAAAGGCCTCCCACAGCAAGCCCGGGCCACTATAGTCCTCACCTTCTGGCATATTGTAATCAGCCATCCAGTGCCGAGTGGCGTACCACTTTAGTGCCCGGTAAGCTTTATCCAGCCACAACTCCTTCCAAATCAGGTTCCACAGCTCCGTCATCCACTCATCCAGGGGTTGTTCTCCTAGGAAAGGTAACCGCAGGGCAACGTATACCTGCAACCGCTGTTCTTCACTGGGAAGGTTCTCTCTCCGCCTCCACTGCACATCCTCTAAGGCCTCATACCACATTTCCTTTCGAGTGGCATCTCTCCAGTCCAGTATGGCTTCCTCTGATACAGGCCCATCCTGTTGCACCAAGTGTTGCTGCAACCTCCAGAGAAACTCCTCCTCATATGGGGACGCTGCACGGGTGTTATCTCGCTCCATAACGTTACCGGTGTCTCCGAGCTGCTTTTCCTCACACTTGGACGCCATCCCACCGCTTGCCACCAATGTAACGGAACAGGGCACCCCTGACCGGGTACCTCCGTTGACAGATGCTCCTAGTGCTTCAGCTTTAGGTTAGGGTCTCGCAATCTCCTACCCACCCTTGACCTACGACAAGGCTCCAGGTTCCTGTGGGTGAACCTCCTTTCCCCAGAGAGTGCAGCAGAACAAGCTCTTACACAAGCTCATACAAGAGCTCAGTGATTCTCTAAGGGAGTATGGAAGACCATAGCAATCCCTTGCAGCAGATTCCCCCAATAAGAGACAGGACTCTAGATGAGGGTGAAGGAACTCTAGAACAACTTTATTTAACAGACTTATATACAGTTTTCACCCACAAGGTACCACCCAGGTGGACCTTGTTGAAGACTGTACTCAACATTCACCATCCAATCGAAACAGAGTTTTACATTCTCATACAGTGTACACAAAAATATACAATGTGGGACAATCCCCCCTCCCCCTTAGCATCCAATCCACATATCTTTATACATCCCATAATATGTTTCTCTTAAGGCAGACAGACAGAACAATGGGAGGTCATTAGCACTTAACAATGAGAGAGGGCAATCCACATTCCCTCCCAATACACAAACAAAAGGAAAACCTTTCTGACATTGAAAGATATGTAATATACACAGTATTTAGGAATTACAGATTTCATGGCAAATGGGAATAAATCTTAATATTTCTATATGGAGATATTGCTGACAAATATGAAGCAATCCAAACCATTATCTGTCTTTAAATTCCAGTGACGGTGAATACTGTCACAGTAACTATTCTATGATATGCTACATGGCTGATCAAGAATTAAGAGGGGAAGGAACATGATTCAGGGATGCAACTAGAAGGAGAGTTCCAGTATCATCTTAAGTGGAGTTCACTAAGGCTGATACGACTCTGTAGTGGGGTCAGATACTATTATGTTTTCACTTCGATTTTGCACAACAGTGGAGCTTTATATTTGGGACTTTGACAAATTGTGTCACTTCATCAGTTGTTAGGCCATTTATTTTGTTTGTTGTTTTATAGAAGCTTATTCAGTATGTGATTGCACTGCACTTATATTTTGCCCTTTATGGTTTGAAGTTAAGTTTGGTGGACACACTTAAGAAGGTTTCAGAAGCAGTCTCTGCCTTGTAGTATTAGGCAAACAATTTATAGATAGACATTTGCACTATTTTGTATGTTTGTTTGTGCTGATTATATTTCAGTATACAATGCTCCAAAACTACCTGCGCAAACATTTTTTTAAGTCGCTATGAATCAGTTTGGGCTTCATCTGTTGTATTTTAGCCAATCCATAATGTAAAAGTAAAAAAAAAAAATATTATGCAGGCAAAATATGTGATGTCAGAATGTGGTGTTGCTGGTGTTGTCTGTGAGAATTGTACTATTCCATAACACCACATACAGTTTAAAGGCATTTACAAAGCATGTAGTTGTTAGAATTGGTGTTTTTTTCTTAAACATGGAATTGTTAGGATTGGTGTTTTTTCTCTGTCACATTTGAAGGCACTTTTTTGAGAGAGGAGGACCCTCTTCCAGCTGTACTGTATTATTAAATTGTTTTTGTTTTGCATTTAAACATATCCCAATGGCAGTGCCCAGCTCCTTGTGTCCTTTGTTTCACAATTCCTTGCCCATTAGCCTTGAAAATGGGCAGAATTGATTGTCAAAATCCTTCCCCCATAGAATGAATGGGTTTGGAGTTAGGTTCTTAATTTTTCATTTCACATTTTGATGGATGAATCACCCATGAACGAAACCCATACACATCGGGATTGAATTACTAAAGGCAAATAGACTGTACACTTTGCAAAGTGCAGTTGCTCCAAAGCTTAGTAAAGGAGATAAAGTTTCACTTTGCGAAGAATACCCACTCACTTGCAGGGAAAATTAAAAAAAAAAAAAACATTTTTGCTTGAACATGATTGGAAGTCAGCAGAGCTTCTGCTCATTTACTAAGCTCTGAAGCAACTGCTCTTGCAAAGTGCACAGTCTATTTGCTTTTAGTATATCAACCCCATTCACTTTTTCATGGAGGTGATGGTAAATCTTCCATTGGGGACACCTTTTTTGGTGGCAGCTGTGTAAGAGGAGACTTTACTTAATTTTAGGGAGATTCCTGTTGCATCTCTGGGACAGCAAGTCAATTGAAATTTCCCCCTCAGGAAACATAAAAGAAAAGATAAACTGACAGTGGTTTTAGCCCTTTTTACAATATCCATAAACTAAACAGATGTTTTAGTTATACACACAATTTTGCATCAGCCAGTCAACATCATTTTTAAAAGCAAAGTCAGCTATATGTTTCTTTTATTATAGGTTTCTTTTTAGCATAAAGCTATAAAAAAAAAAATAGCATATAACCAAAGAAAAAGTAAAAGAACAATATAATGGAATGGATTAGATATACTGTATAACTTCTCTATGCTATTCAGAATTGTCATACTGGTGAAAAAACTAGAGGTTGCAGTTCTTAAAGAAAAAACAGAGAAAAGACAGTTTGCCATTTCAAACCTTTAAAAGCTTTATAAATAAAGATAAACTACTCATAAAAAAAAATCCTGATTGCATACATGTAATGTTCTGAAACCTGAGAAAGCCTATTATTTACATAACAATGAAAAGCACAGATGTTTTTCATTTCAAATAATAATGCTAGTCAACTCAGTACTTTCTGCGTGTATATAAAATCTGTTATTTTGCCAAGAAAAAAAAAATGCAAGAATGAAATTGCCCAGTTTACAAAATTTGTACTGAAAGTTTTACAAAAACACCTTTTAAAGCATTTTTTTAGATGAAAACTGGATTTGCTTTCACGCAGTTCATACAAAGCACACCATTATACAAAAGATAAATACACGTTATATATTTTCATTTAATGTTTTTATCATTACAAATTATGGTACTCATAATACCGTGAACCTTGTCTTTACTTTAACCACTTAAGCCCCGGAAGATTTTACCCCCTTCCTGACCAGGGCCTATTTTGCGATTCGGCACTGCGTGACTTTAAAGGACAATTGCGTGGTCGTGCGACGCTGTACCCAAATGAAATTGACGTCCTTTTTTTTCCACAAACAGAGCTTTCTTTTGGTGGTATTTGATCACCCGTGCGATTTTTTGATCATGCGCTATAAACAAAAAAAGAGTGACAATTATGCATAAATAAAAATATTTTTCACATTTTTTTATATGAAATTCCCCAAAAAAAATGTAAAAATTATTTTTTTTTTAACATTTTAGGCAAATTTGTTTTCTGCTACATATGTTTGGTAAAAAAAAAAATTGCAAAAAGCGTATTTTGATTGGTTTGCGCAAAAGTTATTGCGTTTACTAACTATCTCTTTAGATAGGCGGTATATGCCACACCGACGTTCCGCTCTCTCTGCTGCCATACAATTCCTGTTTCCATCTTATTGCCTCCCCCCTTGTTTTACATCATATATATTTTGCACGGTACAGTACATCTATTCCTGATCAGTGTCTAATCTAACTGTGCCTTATATTTATCTATATATAGGTACCCACCTATATTCCTCCTCCCGTATATATATTTTCCCCTCCTTCAGGAAGGTGATCATATCTTCTGCTCGGTTAGCAAACATAACATATGTGTAATCTGTAGTCAAGGTGACTTGCTATGATATACTATAGTGGGTATGGATGTATATTAATACTCTATAAGGTTATGTCTATATCATGGGGCACAGAAACTATATATAGAGATTTACCCTAGGTTAGAACTAGGAAGAGGTCAGGGATGGATACACAGAACCGTATGGTACGTGCAATGTTATTTATCTTTTTATTTGTCTGGGAAACTTGTATATACAGGTCTGTGATCTGTACAAATATTTGGTTATGAATTCCGCTTGATCTTCATATTGCCTTTTGCAATAATCAGGGTTAAATATAAACTAATCAGACAGCCTCTTCCCTTTATGTGGCTATCTCAAGGGATTATCAATGGTTTATATTAAGAACAACAGAAAAGTTCAATCAATGATCGATAAATATGGGTAGTCAATATATAACTAGTTACAGCACTGGTGGCAGCTCCATTCATTTATTTGTTCACCCATGTACAATGGTTGTGGGTAGTGTTGAGCGAACACGGACTGTATTATTCGTGTTCGTACCGAATAATTGGATTTTTTGTACCCGAACACGGACACGGACACTTTACTGTATGTTCGGGTAAAAATCCGTGTTCGGTCGTTTTATTTCCGGGTTTTGCATGCTTTGGCGCTCTTTTCATGGCGGGCTTTCAACAGCCAATCAACAATCGTTTAACTGGTGTGCCTTAAGCCATCCCAGCCATGCCTGCAAATGTCTCAGTAGCTGTGATTGGCCGTCTGAAGCATGTGACCAAGTCTTTATAAGTTCGAGGCAGCCGCAGCGGCGTCATTATGCTGCTTAGATTCAGGGACAGAGCACACATCAACGTGCTGGCTGCTGATTAGGGAAAGATAGGCAGGAAAAAACCATTTGTGTCCGGATAGAATTGAGGGACAGGTCGGAGTGTTTAGGCAGGGCGAGTTGTAGGCATTTTAGGGATAGAGTCTGCTGAATTATATAGGGTCAGTGTCTTCTACAAACTACAATCGATATTGCTGTGTGGGGGGTGGGGTCTGCACTCAATCCTGATCTACGATCTCTTCTCAATCCTGTTAGGGACAGAGTCTGCTGAATTTTAGGGAAACTGTGTTCTACAAACTACAATCGATATTGCTGTGTGGTGTGGGATTGGAGATAGGCAGGTGTCAGTGATCCACATCCATTTTTCTGTGTGTGAGCTGCAGTGAACACAATCTTTTTGGGCTGCAGTGAACACAATCTTTTTGGGCTGCAGTGAACACAATCTTTTTGGGCTGCAGTGAACACAATCTTTTTGGGCTGCAGTGAACACAATCTTTTTGGGGTGCAGTGAACAAAATCTTTTTGGGGTGCAGTGAACACAATCCTTTTTGGTGTGCAGTGAACACAATCTTTGTGGGGTGCAGTGAACAAAATCCTTTGTGGGGTGCAGTGAACACAATCTTTATGGGGTGCAGTGAACAAAATCCTTTTTGGGGTGCAGTGAACAACATCCTTTTTGGGGTGCAGTGAACACAATCTTTTTGGGGTGCAGTGAACAAAATCCTTTGTGGGGTGCAGTGAACACAATCTTTTTGGGGTGCAGTGAACACAATCTTTTTGGGGTGGAGTGAACAACATCCTTTTTGGGGTGCAGTGAACAAAATCCTTTTTGGGGTGCAGTGAACAAAATCATTTTTGGGGTGCAGTGAACACAATCTTTTTGGGGTGCAGTGAACACAATCTTTGTGGGGTGCAGTGAACACAATCTTTTTGGGGTGGAGTGAACAACATCCTTTTTGGGGTGCAGTGAACAACATCCTTTTTGGGGTGCAGTGAACACAATCTTTTTGGGGTGCAGTGAACACAATCTTTGTGGGGTACAGTGAACAGAATCTTTGTGGGGTGCAGTGAACACAATCTTTGGGGGGTACAGTGAACACAATCTTTGTGAGGTGCAGTGAACACAATCTTTGTGGGGTGCAGTGAACACAATCATTGTGGGGTGCAGTGAACTCAATCTTTGTGGGGTACAGTGAACACAATCTCATACTGAAGGTTTGAGGGTGCTGCCTGTTCCATACTCCCCCTACTCCTCATCTAGCCTTTTAGGGGTACAAACAATAGTAATTGGGGCCTAGTGTGGTTGTGTACGTGTGATATACATACACTTTTTTGGGATCATATTTTCTATTCCGCTATTTAATCAAAAACCTTTGGGGATCAGTTAAATTGGGGGATAGTCTGTGTTGGTACGTGTGAGAGAGATCCACCTTTCCAAGTTGTTGGGGTTCATCTCATACTTCTGAAGGTTTGAGGGTGCTGCCTGTTCCATACTCCCCCTACTCCTAGCCTTTTAGGGGTACAAACAATAGTAATTGGGGCCTAGTGTGGTTGTGTACGTGTGATATACATACACTTTTTTGGGATCATATTTTCTATTCCGCTATTTAATCAAAAACCTTTGGGGATCAGTTAAATTGGGGGATAGTCTGTGTTGGTACGTGTGAGAGAGATCCACCTTTCCAAGTTGTTGGGGTTCATCTCATACTTCTGAAGGTTTGAGGGTGCTGCCTGTTCCATACTCCCCCTACTCCTAGCCTTTTAGGGGTACAAACAATAGTAATTGGGGCCTAGTGTGGTTGTGTACGTGTGATATACATACACTTTTTTGGGATCATATTTTCTATTCCGCTATTTAATCAAAAACCTCTGGGGATCAGTTAAATTGGGGGATAGTCTGTGTTGGTACGTGTGAGAGAGATCCACCTTTCCAAGTTGTTGGGGTTCATCTCATACTTCTGAAGGTTTGAGGGTGCTGCCTGTTCCATACTCCCCCTACTCCTAGCCTTTTAGGGGTACAAACAATAGTAATTGGGGCCTAGTGTGGTTGTGTACGTGTGATATACATACACTTTTTTGGGATCATATTTTCTATTCCGCTATTTAATCAAAAACCTTTGGGGATCAGTTAAATTGGGGGATAGTCTGTGTTGGTACGTGTGAGAGAGATCCACCTTTCCAAGTTGTTGGGGTTCATCTCATACTTCTGAAGGTTTGAGGGTGCTGCCTGTTCCATACTCCCCCTACTCCTAGCCTTTTAGGGGTACAAACAATAGTAATTGGGGCCTAGTGTGGTTGTGTACGTGTGATATACATACACTTTTTTGGGATCATATTTTCTATTCCGCTATTTAATCAAAAACCTTTGGGGATCAGTTAAATTGGGGGATAGTCTGTGTTGGTACGTGTGAGAGAGATCCACCTTTCCAAGTTGTTGGGGTTCATCTCATACTTCTGAAGGTTTGAGGGTGCTGCCTGTTCCATACTCCCCCTACTCCTAGCCTTTTAGGGGTACAAACAATAGTAATTGGGGCCTAGTGTGGTTGTGTACGTGTGATATACATACACTTTTTTGGGATCATATTTTCTATTCCGCTATTTAATCAAAAACCTCTGGGGATCAGTTAAATTGGGGGATAGTCTGTGTTGGTACGTGTGAGAGAGATCCACCTTTCCAAGTTGTTGGGGTTCATCTCATACTTCTGAAGGTTTGAGGGTGCTGCCTGTTCCATACTCCCCCTACTCCTAGCCTTTTAGGGGTACAAACAATAGTAATTGGGGCCTAGTGTGGTTGTGTACGTGTGATATACATACACTTTTTTGGGATCATATTTTCTATTCCGCTATTTAATCAAAAACCTTTGGGGATCAGTTAAATTGGGGGATAGTCTGTGTTGGTACGTGTGAGAGAGATCCACCTTTCCAAGTTGTTGGGGTTCATCTCATACTTCTGAAGGTTTGAGGGTGCTGCCTGTTCCATACTCCCCCTACTCCTAGCCTTTTAGGGGTACAAACAATAGTAATTGGGGCCTAGTGTGGTTGTGTACGTGTGATATACATACACTTTTTTGGGATCATATTTTCTATTCCGCTATTTAATCAAAAACCTTTGGGGATCAGTTAAATTGGGGGATAGTCTGTGTTGGTACGTGTGAGAGAGATCCACCTTTCCAAGTTGTTGGGGTTCATCTCATACTTCTGAAGGTTTGAGGGTGCTGCCTGTTCCATACTCCCCCTACTCCTAGCCTTTTAGGGGTACAAACAATAGTAATTGGGGCCTAGTGTGGTTGTGTACGTGTGATATACATACACTTTTTTGGGATCATATTTTCTATTCCGCTATTTAATCAAAAACCTTTGGGGATCAGTTAAATTGGGGGATAGTCTGTGTTGGTACGTGTGAGAGAGATCCACCTTTCCAAGTTGTTGGGGTTCATCTCATACTTCTGAAGGTTTGAGGGTGCTGCCTGTTCCATACTCCCCCTACTCCTAGCCTTTTAGGGGTACAAACAATAGTAATTGGGGCCTAGTGTGGTTGTGTACGTGTGATATACATACACTTTTTTGGGATCATATTTTCTATTCCGCTATTTAATCAAAAACCTCTGGGGATCAGTTAAATTGGGGGATAGTCTGTGTTGGTACGTGTGAGAGAGATCCACCTTTCCAAGTTGTTGGGGTTCATCTCATACTTCTGAAGGTTTGAGGGTGCTGCCTGTTCCATACTCCCCCTACTCCTAGCCTTTTAGGGGTACAAACAATAGTAATTGGGGCCTAGTGTGGTTGTGTACGTGTGATATACATACACTTTTTTGGGATCATATTTTCTATTCCGCTATTTAATCAAAAACCTCTGGGGATCAGTTAAATTGGGGGATAGTCTGTGTTGGTACGTGTGAGAGAGATCCACCTTTCCAAGTTGTTGGGGTTCATCTCATACTTCTGAAGGTTTGAGGGTGCTGCCTGTTCCATACTCCCCCTACTCCTAGCCTTTTAGGGGTACAAACAATAGTAATTGGGGCCTAGTGTGGTTGTGTACGTGTGATATACATACACTTTTTTGGGATCATATTTTCTATTCCGCTATTTAATCAAAAACCTTTGGGGATCAGTTAAATTGGGGGATAGTCTGTGTTGGTACGTGTGAGAGAGATCCACCTTTCCAAGTTGTTGGGGTTCATCTCATACTTCTGAAGGTTTGAGGGTGCTGCCTGTTCCATACTCCCCCTACTCCTAGCCTTTTAGGGGTACAAACAATAGTAATTGGGGCCTAGTGTGGTTGTGTACGTGTGATATACATACACTTTTTTGGGATCATATTTTCTATTCCGCTATTTAATCAAAAACCTTTGGGGATCAGTTAAATTGGGGGATAGTCTGTGTTGGTACGTGTGAGAGAGATCCACCTTTCCAAGTTGTTGGGGTTCATCTCATACTTCTGAAGGTTTGAGGGTGCTGCCTGTTCCATACTCCCCCTACTCCTAGCCTTTTAGGGGTACAAACAATAGTAATTGGGGCCTAGTGTGGTTGTGTACGTGTGATATACATACACTTTTTTGGGATCATATTTTCTATTCCGCTATTTAATCAAAAACCTTTGGGGATCAGTTAAATTGGGGGATAGTCTGTGTTGGTACGTGTGAGAGAGATCCACCTTTCCAAGTTGTTGGGGTTCATCTCATACTTCTGAAGGTTTGAGGGTGCTGCCTGTTCCATACTCCCCCTACTCCTAGCCTTTTAGGGGTACAAACAATAGTAATTGGGGCCTAGTGTGGTTGTGTACGTGTGATATACATACACTTTTTTGGGATCATATTTTCTATTCCGCTATTTAATCAAAAACCTTTGGGGATCAGTTAAATTGGGGGATAGTCTGTGTTGGTACGTGTGAGAGAGATCCACCTTTCCAAGTTGTTGGGGTTCATCTCATACTTCTGAAGGTTTGAGGGTGCTGCCTGTTCCATACTCCCCCTACTCCTAGCCTTTTAGGGGTACAAACAATAGTATTTGGGGCCTAGTGTGGTTGTGTACGTGTGATATACATACACTTTTTTGGGATCATATTTTCTATTCCGCTATTTAATCAAAAACCTCTGGGGATCAGTTAAATTGGGGGATAGTCTGTGTTGGTACGTGTGAGAGAGATCCACCTTTCCAAGTTGTTGGGGTTCATCTCATACTTCTGAAGGTTTGAGGGTGCTGCCTGTTCCATACTCCCCCTACTCCTAGCCTTTTAGGGGTACAAACAATAGTAATTGGGGCCTAGTGTGGTTGTGTACGTGTGATATACATACACTTTTTTGGGATCATATTTTCTATTCCGCTATTTAATCAAAAACCTTTGGGGATCAGTTAAATTGGGGGATAGTCTGTGTTGGTACGTGTGAGAGAGATCCACCTTTCCAAGTTGTTGGGGTTCATCTCATACTTCTGAAGGTTTGAGGGTGCTGCCTGTTCCATACTCCCCCTACTCCTAGCCTTTTAGGGGTACAAACAATAGTAATTGGGGCCTAGTGTGGTTGTGTACGTGTGATATACATACACTTTTTTGGGATCATATTTTCTATTCCGCTATTTAATCAAAAACCTTTGGGGATCAGTTAAATTGGGGGATAGTCTGTGTTGGTACGTGTGAGAGAGATCCACCTTTCCAAGTTGTTGGGGTTCATCTCATACTTCTGAAGGTTTGAGGGTGCTGCCTGTTCCATACTCCCCCTACTCCTAGCCTTTTAGGGGTACAAACAATAGTAATTGGGGCCTAGTGTGGTTGTGTACGTGTGATATACATACACTTTTTTGGGATCATATTTTCTATTCCGCTATTTAATCAAAAACCTTTGGGGATCAGTTAAATTGGGGGATAGTCTGTGTTGGTACGTGTGAGAGAGATCCACCTTTCCAAGTTGTTGGGGTTCATCTCATACTTCTGAAGGTTTGAGGGTGCTGCCTGTTCCATACTCCCCCTACTCCTAGCCTTTTAGGGGTACAAACAATAGTAATTGGGGCCTAGTGTGGTTGTGTACGTGTGATATACATACACTTTTTTGGGATCATATTTTCTATTCCGCTATTTAATCAAAAACCTTTGGGGATCAGTTAAATTGGGGGATAGTCTGTGTTGGTACGTGTGAGAGAGATCCACCTTTCCAAGTTGTTGGGGTTCATCTCATACTTCTGAAGGTTTGAGGGTGCTGCCTGTTCCATACTCCCCCTACTCCTAGCCTTTTAGGGGTACAAACAATAGTAATTGGGGCCTAGTGTGGTTGTGTACGTGTGATATACATACACTTTTTTGGGATCATATTTTCTATTCCGCTATTTAATCAAAAACCTTTGGGGATCAGTTAAATTGGGGGATAGTCTGTGTTGGTACGTGTGAGAGAGATCCACCTTTCCAAGTTGTTGGGGTTCATCTCATACTTCTGAAGGTTTGAGGGTGCTGCCTGTTCCATACTCCCCCTACTCCTAGCCTTTTAGGGGTACAAACAATAGTAATTGGGGCCTAGTGTGGTTGTGTACGTGTGATATACATACACTTTTTTGGGATCATATTTTCTATTCCGCTATTTAATCAAAAACCTTTGGGGATCAGTTAAATTGGGGGATAGTCTGTGTTGGTACGTGTGAGAGAGATCCACCTTTCCAAGTTGTTGGGGTTCATCTCATACTTCTGAAGGTTTGAGGGTGCTGCCTGTTCCATACTCCCCCTACTCCTAGCCTTTTAGGGGTACAAACAATAGTAATTGGGGCCTAGTGTGGTTGTGTACGTGTGATATACATACACTTTTTTGGGATCATATTTTCTATTCCGCTATTTAATCAAAAACCTCTGGGGATCAGTTAAATTGGGGGATAGTCTGTGTTGGTACGTGTGAGAGAGATCCACCTTTCCAAGTTGTTGGGGTTCATCTCATACTTCTGAAGGTTTGAGGGTGCTGCCTGTTCCATACTCCCCCTACTCCTAGCCTTTTAGGGGTACAAACAATAGTAATTGGGGCCTAGTGTGGTTGTGTACGTGTGATATACATACACTTTTTTGGGATCATATTTTCTATTCCGCTATTTAATCAAAAACCTTTGGGGATCAGTTAAATTGGGGGATAGTCTGTGTTGGTACGTGTGAGAGAGATCCACCTTTCCAAGTTGTTGGGGTTCATCTCATACTTCTGAAGGTTTGAGGGTGCTGCCTGTTCCATACTCCCCCTACTCCTAGCCTTTTAGGGGTACAAACAATAGTAATTGGGGCCTAGTGTGGTTGTGTACGTGTGATATACATACACTTTTTTGGGATCATATTTTCTATTCCGCTATTTAATCAAAAACCTCTGGGGATCAGTTAAATTGGGGGATAGTCTGTGTTGGTACGTGTGAGAGAGATCCACCTTTCCAAGTTGTTGGGGTTCATCTCATACTTCTGAAGGTTTGAGGGTGCTGCCTGTTCCATACTCCCCCTACTCCTAGCCTTTTAGGGGTACAAACAATAGTAATTGGGGCCTAGTGTGGTTGTGTACGTGTGATATACATACACTTTTTTGGGATCATATTTTCTATTCCGCTATTTAATCAAAAACCTCTGGGGATCAGTTAAATTGGGGGATAGTCTGTGTTGGTACGTGTGAGAGAGATCCACCTTTCCAAGTTGTTGGGGTTCATCTCATACTTCTGAAGGTTTGAGGGTGCTGCCTGTTCCATACTCCCCCTACTCCTAGCCTTTTAGGGGTACAAACAATAGTAATTGGGGCCTAGTGTGGTTGTGTACGTGTGATATACATACACTTTTTTGGGATCATATTTTCTATTCCGCTATTTAATCAAAAACCTTTGGGGATCAGTTAAATTGGGGGATAGTCTGTGTTGGTACGTGTGAGAGAGATCCACCTTTCCAAGTTGTTGGGGTTCATCTCATACTTCTGAAGGTTTGAGGGTGCTGCCTGTTCCATACTCCCCCTACTCCTAGCCTTTTAGGGGTACAAACAATAGTAATTGGGGCCTAGTGTGGTTGTGTACGTGCGAGATACATACACTTTTTTTGATCATATTTCCTATTCCGCTATTCAATAAAAACCTTTGAGGATCAATTGAATTGCGGGATAGTCTGTGTCGGTACGTGTGAGAGAGATCCACCTTTCCAAGTTGTTGGGGTTCATCTCATACTTCTGAAGGTTTGAGGGTGCTGCCTGTTCCATACCCCCCCTACTCCTCATCTAGCCTTTTAGGGGTACAAACAATAGTAATTGGGGCCTAGTGTGGTTGTGTACGTGCGAGATACATACACTTTTTTTGATCATATTTCCTATTCCGCTATTCAATAAAAACCTTTGAGGATCAATTGAATTGCGGGATAGTCTGTGTCGGTACGTGTGAGAGAGATCCACCTTTCCAAGTTGTTGGGGTTCATCTCATACTTCTGAAGGTTTGAGGGTGCTGCCTGTTCCATACCCCCCCTACTCCTCATCTAGCCTTTTAGGGGTACAAACAATAGTAATTGGGGCCTAGTGTGGTTGTGTACGTGCGAGATACATACACTTTTTTTGATCATATTTCCTATTCCGCTATTCAATAAAAACCTTTGAGGATCAATTGAATTGCGGGATAGTCTGTGTCGGTACGTGTGAGAGAGATCCACCTTTCCAAGTTGTTGGGGTTCATCTCATACTTCTGAAGGTTTGAGGGTGCTGCCTGTTCCATACCCCCCCTACTCCTCATCTAGCCTTTTAGGGGTACAAACAATAGTAATTGGGGCCTAGTGTGGTTGTGTACGTGCGAGATACATACACTTTTTTTGATCATATTTCCTATTCCGCTATTCAATAAAAACCTTTGAGGATCAATTGAATTGCGGGATAGTCTGTGTCGGTACGTGTGAGAGAGATCCACCTTTCCAAGTTGTTGGGGTTCATCTCATACTTCTGAAGGTTTGAGGGTGCTGCCTGTTCCATACCCCCCCTACTCCTCATCTAGCCTTTTAGGGGTACAAACAATAGTAATTGGGGCCTAGTGTGGTTGTGTACGTGCGAGGTACATACACTTTTTTTGATCATATTTCCTATTCCGCTATTCAATAAAAACCTTTGAGGATCAATTGAATTGCGGGATAGTCTGTGTCGGTACGTGTGAGAGAGATCCACCTTTCCAAGTTGTTGGGGTTCATCTCATACTTCTGAAGGTTTGAGGGTGCTGCCTGTTCCATACCCCCCCTACTCCTCATCTAGCCTTTTAGGGGTACAAACAATAGTAATTGGGGCCTAGTGTGGTTGTGTACGTGCGAGATACATACACTTTTTTTGATCATATTTCCTATTCCGCTATTCAATAAAAACCTTTGAGGATCAATTGAATTGCGGGATAGTCTGTGTCGGTACGTGTGAGAGAGATCCACCTTTCCAAGTTGTTGGGGTTCATCTCATACTTCTGAAGGTTTGAGGGTGCTGCCTGTTCCATACCCCCCCTACTCCTCATCTAGCCTTTTAGGGGTACAAACAATAGTAATTGGGGCCTAGTGTGGTTGTGTACGTGCGAGATACATACACTTTTTTTGATCATATTTCCTATTCCGCTATTCAATAAAAACCTTTGAGGATCAATTGAATTGCGGGATAGTCTGTGTCGGTACGTGTGAGAGAGATCCACCTTTCCAAGTTGTTGGGGTTCATCTCATACTTCTGAAGGTTTGAGGGTGCTGCCTGTTCCATACTCCCCCTACTCCTCATCTAGCCTTTTAGGGGTACAAACAATAGTAATTGGGGCCTAGTGTGGTTGTGTACGTGTGATATACATACACTTTTTTTGGATCATATTTTCTATTCCGCTATTCAATAAAAACCTTTCTAGGGCAAGATCTTAAATTACAGAAATATGAGGAGACCGTCAAATAAGGGCCGTGGCCTGGGTCGTGGTGCTGCTGGTAGAGCTCCTGTTGCAAGGAGAGGACATGGTCGATCTGTGCCAGCTACACGCACAAGTGAAACACCTTCCTCAAGTGTGAGTAGGCGACAGAACCTGCATCAGTATTTGGTAGGGCATCAAACGCCCCTAGAAGTGATGAGGCCAGAACAAGTTGAGGCGATAGTAGATTGGTTTGCTGCTGACAGTGCCTCCAGTTCCTTCACATTGTCTCCCACCCAGTCTACTGCAGAAAGGTCAGAGTTGGCACCTGCAGCCAATGTCCAACCGTCTTTCACCTCACCCCCTTGCAAATCAGGCCAGCAGTCTGAGCCCCAAGCCATACAGCAGTCTCTTATTCTTTTTGAGGACTCTGTCAGCAGGGTTTCCCAGGGCCATCCACCTAGCCCTGCCCCAGAAGTGGAAGAGATTGAGTGCAGCGATGCCCAACCACTTATTTCTCAAGATGAGTACATGCAAGGATCATCGCAGCACGTCTCCGATGATGACGAAACGCAGGTGCCAACTGCTGCGGCGTTCAGCATTGTGGAGACCGACAAGGAGGGCAGGGGTGAAGACTGGGTGGAAGATGATGTGGAGGACGATGAGGTCCTCGACCCCACATGGAATGAACGTCATGCAGGTGAACTGAGTAGTTTGGAGGAAGAGGCGGTGGTCGCACAGAGCCACCAGCACAGCAGAAGAGGGAGCAGGGTGCAGAAGCGGAGCGGCCGTGCCCTAGACACTACGCCCGCTACTGCCCAACGCAGCAAGGGAACGAGCGCACCAAAGTCAGCTCAAAGGAGTTCTCTAGCGTGGAAGTTCTTTAGAAAATGTGCTGATGACAGGACACGAGTGGTTTGCACCCTGTGCAATCAGAGCTTGAAGCGAGGCATGAACCTTCTCAACCTGAGCACAACCTGCATGATCAGGCATCTAAGTGCAAAGCACGAGCTGCAGTGGAGTACACACCTTCAAAACCAAGAAACGTCTCTGGCTCATCCTGCTTCCTCTTCTGCTGCAGTCTCGGCCGCTCCAGCCACATCTGTAGTGATACCGGCACCTGCCACCCCGCAAACAGACGATCTGTCAGCAACACCACCACCTGGGTCACCAACAACCATCTCCACAATGTCCCGTGGAAGCGTTCAGCTTTCCATCTCCCAAACACTTGAGAGGAAGAGGAAGTACCCCCCTACCCACCCGCGATCCCTGGCCCTGAATGCCAGCATTTCAAAATTATTGGCCTTTGAAATGCTGTCATTCCGTCTGGTGGAGACGCACAGTTTTAAAAACCTTATGTCGGTGGCTGTCCCACAGTACGTCGTGCCCAGCCGCCACTACTTTTCCAGGCAAGCCATCCCTTCCCTGCACAACCAAGTGGGGGAAAAAATCAGGTGTGCACTGCGCAACGCCATCTGTGCCAAGGTCCACCTAACTACGGATACGTGGACCAGTAAGCACGGTCAGGGGCGTTATATCTCCCTAACGGCACACTGGGTAAATGCAGTGGCGGATGGGCCTGAGGCGGATAGCAATTTGGCGCATGTCCTTCCACCACCGAGGATTGCAGGGCGCTTCAGTTTGCCTCCTGTTCCTAACTCCTCCTACTCCGCTTCCTCATCCTCTACCGCCTCCTCATCCGGACAGCGTAACACCTTCACCACCAACTTCAGCACGGCCAGGGGTAAACGACAGCAGGCAGTTTTACAACTTGCCTGTTTGGGGGACAAACCACACACCGCGCAGGAGTTGTGGAGGAGCATGGAACAGCAGACAAATGAGTGGTTGCTGCCAGCGAGCCTCAAGCCCGGCCTGGTGGTGTGCGATAACGGGCGAAATCTCATAGCAGCTCTGGGCCTAGCCGGTTTGACGCACATCCCTTGCCTGGCGCATGTGCTGAATTTGGTGGTGCAGAGGTTCCTTAAAAACTACCCCGATATGTCAGAGCTGCTGCAGAAAGTGCGGGCCGTTTGTGCGCACTTTCGGCGTTCTCACCCTGCTGCTGCTCGCCTGGCAGCGCTGCAGCGTAACTTCGGCCTTCCCGCTCACCGCCTCATATGTGACGTGCCCACAAGGTGGAACTCCACCTTGCACATGCTGGAAAGACTGTGCGAGCAGCAGCAGGCCATAGTGGAGTTTCAGCTGCAGCACGCACGCGTGAGTCGCTCTGCGGAACAGCACCACTTCACCACCAATAACTGGGCCTCCATGCGAGACCTGTGTGCCTTGTTGCGCTGTTTTGAGTACTCCACCAACATGGCCAGTGGCAATGACGCCGTTCTCAGCTTAACTATCCCACTTCTATGCCTCCTTGAAAAAACAATTCGGGCGATGATGGAAGAGGATGTGGCACAGGATGAGGAGGAGGAGGAGGATGAAGAGGTAACATTTCCAAGGCTTTCAGGGCAGTCATTCGCAAGGGGCTCCGAGGGTGGGTTCCTGCACACGCAAACGCCAGGGACGCAATTGTCCAGCAGGGGCACAGTTCTGGAGGATGAGGAGGATGAGGAGGAGGAGGAGCTGGAGGAGGAGATGGAACCATGTTCACAGCAGGGTGGCACCCAGGCCAGCTCATGGCCATCACTGGTGCGTGGCTGGGGGGATACAGAGGACACGGACCATACACCTCCCACAGAGGACAGCCTTTCGTTGCCTCTGGGCAGCCTGGCACACATGAGCGATTACATGCTGCAGTGTCTCCACAACGACCGCCGAGTTGCCCACATTCTAACTTGTGCTGATTACTGGGTGGCCACGCTGCTGGATCCCCGTTACAAGGACAACGTACCGTCCTTAATTCACTCACTGGAGCGCGATCGCAAGATGCGCGAGTACAAGCGCACGCTGGTAGACGCCATGCTGCTGGCATTCCCATCTGACAGCGGGGCCACAGTGGAAGCACAAGGCAGAGGAGGAGGAGGAGGAGGTCGCCAACGCAACCAGGGCACCGCCAGCACCTCAGAAGGCAGGGTTAGCATGGCCGAAATGTGGAAAAGCTTTGTCAGCACGCCACAACAAACAGCAGCACCAGCAGCTCAGATGGAACGTCTTAGCAGGAGGCAGCATTTTACCAACATGGTGGAGCAGTATGTGTGCACACGCCTACATGTAGTGAATGACGGGTCTGCCCCCTTCAACTTCTGGGTCTCCAAATTGGGCACATGGCCTGAGCTTGCCCTTTACGCCTTGGAGGTGCTGGCGTGCCCTGCAGCCAGTGTATTATCTGAACGGGTATTTAGCACGGCTGGGGGCGTTATAACAGACAAGCGCAGCCGCCTGTCCAGAGACAATGTGGACAAGCTCACGTTCATTAAAATGAACCAGGCATGGATCCCACGGGACTTTTCCGTACCTTATGCAGAATAGCAATGGATACCGACCTTACCCACCCATTGTTCCATTTTTGCTCTTTCTCACTCTTTTGGGGTGTACCCTCATTTAAAATTTGTGAAAAGAAGCAGTGTTGGCTACCTCGTCCTCCTCCTCAGGGCCAGATTAATGTAGGGGCTATTGGAGCTGCAGCTCCAGGCCCCTACCTTTTATATAGGCCCCGGGTTGGCCATATTCACTGTTACCGCTCTTCTGTCACTTGTAAACACAGAAGTCTGGCTTCTATGCTCGCTTCCCCAGGCAGCACCCTCAGAACCTCCCCACACAGCGTGAAGGCCGGACAAGGAGGGACAGTTGGCGATGCATGGATGTGTTTATGGGCTTCAGAGACAGCATCCCATGTTGAATTAGGCATGCATGGCTGCACCCTTCCTCCTCTGGGTGCATGGCAAGGCACGGCCCTAAGGCCCTTCAAAATCCTCAGCACCAAGCCCATGATGCTGTTAATCCGGCCCTGGTCCTCCTCCACCGCCGCTTCCACCTACACCGCCCATAGGTGTGCGCAGCCTATTGCATTAAGGTGTGCACCCCAAAGTTGAAATACACATGCATGTGTTTGCCAGCAGGGAGAGTAATGTATCGGGGCCATGTACCTGTAGGCAAGGAGAAATAGAGCAGAGCAGGTCCCAGGGAGATCTTTCCCATCTCCTCACTGGCAATGCTATGTGCCCTAGGTGATTAGGGTGTGCCCAGGCACACCCAGCACACCCTGTGCGCACGCCTATGTCACCGCCACATCCACCACCACCTCAACCTCCCTCCTACTCCATATGGGCCTCGTCCTTCAGAGATGAAGAAGAACATTGTTTTATTTTTCTGTTTTTTTTTGTTGTTTTAAGTTATTTCCCTATCCACATTTGTTTGCAGAGCACTTGCCATGCTCTTAATTACGTTTTGCTGCCATTTGCAGCACTCTAGCCCTTTCCTTTGGTGTTTTAGAGCCATTTTAGTGCCTTAAAGTTCGGGTCCCCATTGACTTCAATGGGGTTCGGTGTCCGGGAAAAGTTCGGTAAAAGTCCGGGACACGGACCCGGACTTTTTTTTAAAGTTCGGCCGAACCCGTCGAACACGGACATCTAGGTGTCCGCTCAACCCTAGTTGTGGGAATACCTATTTGACCCTTTATTTTAGTATTGTTTATGTAATATTTTAACAAACTTTCATTTACTTCCATGAGAATATTATTTATGCAACAATATGATGATTATCTTTATTATTATGAGCCTCTGTAACCAAATGAAGCTATATTAATAATCTCTATGGAATTAAATCTTTATGACGCTGGTGAGTAGGTGGTATCGTTCTTGTCAAGTTAATACTGTTGGTATACTGACATCTAGGGGAAAAAGACAATAGTGTGTACCGCTGGTTTTGATTGATCACCTACACCTGTATCTGATCGGCTAATCAGCTGGTAAACACTATAAATTAGAACACTCCACACTCCCACAATCAGCTCTGAAGAAACTGACGTCAAGTCGGTTAAATGCGTCAACGGTAGCGTCAACCTGTCTACACATGCTGGATTTGCCTGCTCTGTGAACCCTTGACTCATGCACGGCTGGCCCCTCACGGCTCCCCCGGCTCTGGACTCGCCGCACCGGAAATGACATCAGGCCGCCACTGACGGACCTACACGTCGACACCAGGAAGGAGGCTTGAGCGAGCGCGGGAGGGGAACGCTGGAGGAGGAAGGTAGATGCCGGCTGAGTCACCGCTAACTATACAGAGGTATGGACATGTAACCATATTGGCTTTGCTACACTCAATAGCTACCTACTGTAATACCACGGAGGAGATTCATTCTACCCCGTCTCTGCCTGTGCATCTCATGGCAGAAGATTGGAATCATTGATGGTCAGCATTGTTTCTCTCAGCATCGGAGTAAATGTCCATTATTATCAGAAATACCATATGATCTCTCTGAACTGAGTGTGCTAACCACGACATCCTCTATATCCACGTGGAACCATCCCTTATATTCCATTTTTTTCAACTTATTAGCGACAATTGGATGTCTTCACCATATCAGCTGATTAGCATTATCAAATATTGAGGAATCCATCCCATTTTGATCATCATTGGGAACGGCCTTAGATCTCCAACTTCATGACATCCATGCTGTTTGTTATGCTATAGCATTCTATTTTTCTTTCAAGGAATACCATTACTAAGTGGATGGACATTTTTTTCTGTAAAGTTACTATATAGCAGATTCTGCTCCAATCATATATATGGTGGTGTTTACACCAATATCAGCCTCATTTTATGACATGTCCTAGGCTATCCTGATATGTGTATGTTTGTTGTTTTTAACTGGTTTTTATTCATAGTGGTGTCACACCCTGTTACATGTGCAATCTCACCTTTTTTCTAGGCACAAGTGCCAAATAAAATATATTTTTCGTTTGAAATTATACCTATATCATTTGCCTCTTTGGTACCTATAGTTGATCTCTTTCCGGGTGGAAGGACACTGTGCTTTTCACCCAATTCCCCTTTTTTCTACATTACTACAGTAATCAGTGCTATACATATGCACTGTTACTGTAAAAATGACACTGGGAGGGAAGGGGTTAACTTTATTGGAGAGGGAGGAGTTAAGTGTGTCCCTAGGGGCGTGTTTCTTACTGTGATTGGATGTGGCTTTGTGTGTAACAGCACAGATCAACGGTCCTACATAGCAGGACCTAATGATCAGTGATTTTACACAGGGGAGAGTGACAGGCGGCTTTGTTTACATTAGCCGCCTGCCTTTCTCCCTCTGCACCCGACGATCGCGAGTGAAGCACCGTCTTCTTGGGGTACGTCACTTTGCCTGGGAGGGGCTGACCGCCGCAGTATATAGTCGGGCGGCGGTCGGCAAGTGGTTAACCACTTAACCCCCGGAGGATTTGGCTGCTAAACGACCAGGGGGTATTTTGCGATTCGGCACTGCGTGAATTTAATGGACAATTGCTCGGTCGTGCGACGCTGTACCTAAACGAATTTGACGTCCTTTTTTTCCCACA
This sequence comes from Pelophylax lessonae, assembly GCF_965119305.1. NCBI lineage: Eukaryota > Metazoa > Chordata > Amphibia > Anura > Ranidae > Pelophylax > Pelophylax lessonae. The sequence continues at coordinate 504,485,002 of NC_138770.1, read as the reverse complement.
AACAGAGCTTTCTTTTGGTGGTATTTGATCACCTGTGCGTTTTTTTGATCATGCGCTATAATCAAAAAAATAGAGTCAATTTTGCAAAAATAACAATATTTTTCACATTTTTTTATATGAAATTCCCCAAAAAAAATGTAAAAATCAAAATTTTTTAACATTTTCGGCCAATTTGTTTTCTGCTACATATGTTTGGTAAAAAAAAATCGCAAAAAGCGTATTTTTATTGGTTTGCGCAAAAGTTATCGCGTTTACTAACAAAGGGAAAATTTTTTGTTATTTTTGTTGTTGTTTTTTTTAACGCGTAATGGCGGCGATCTGCGATTTTTTTTGCGGTACTGCGACATTGCGGCGGACAGATCTGACTGCCGCAGTAAATATACTGTGAGCAGTCGGCAAGCGGTTAAAGGAGATTGTTTTTATAAGGTAAAAACCCACCTTCTGAGAACCATTTAAGTAAGCGACACAGTTGAAGGGGTTACAGTCAGTGTCGGGATAAAGTCCTGTGGAACTCAAAGTCAAAGATGCCAAAGTGTGTCCTGTCCTGTGTTGAGACAAATGACCAGGTAGGTGTAGTGTGCATAAATGACAGCTTCTTGCCGCCAGCCCTGAGATTCCCATTTTATGGGCCTTCAATGGGGGTTCAGTAATCTGATCTGATGAAAATGCTCAAGTGGGCTCAATTTATTTGGGCACACTTGCATGGGCCTGCGGCTGCCTTCTCCCCCTCCTTCCCTCTTAATTATATGTCTATTTCACCTATTATGGTCTGCTTGGTTTCACATGCTTGTAACATTATTAAATGGTGCACTTTTTATTTAAGAATTTCACACGCCTGGCTGTAAAGGTATAGTCAGCCAATGAAAAGGAATGGAACCTGCCAGATGGTGTAGGAGTCTTTATATAAGAGACCCGATGCAGGTCCACCCTAAGCAACCACTCTGTATGTCTGTAAAAGACCCTGTTATGGAAGCAGCTCCCAGTTGCTACCTTCTACAGACAGTTTCCCCAGCAATCACTTGCCAGCACACTAGCAACTAGGTGGTACACCTAATGTGACTGCAGATTCTGCCTTGCATCAGGGTGAGTTGGCTAATATACATGTGTTGCACAAGTAAGTTGGTTCTCTTTCCAGAACAATTAACTCTTTATCCTGCTCTCCTGTGACAAGCGTGAGTGATTTATCTAGTGTTAATACTTGCCTATCTGAGCAACCTCTTGTTATGCCTTCTGCTACTTCTGTTACTAGCAGAAATGCTGTCCCAGAAGCCTGTTTTAAGGAAGTCCTCCCCTGCGATATTTCTCCTTTGGGTTTTCACCTGCCTAATATTATAAAGCAAAAGATATGGAGGGGGGAGATTGTCAATATATTATCACTGCTCACCTTTTATAAAGATTTCAATGCTAGGTCTGATAAGAGGCCAGAGGCAAATTTGGAGGTTGTTTCAACACCTTGAAAATGTTCTAGAAGCATATAAGAGTTTTGGCAGATTAGGCTGGTTTAATTATGATTGTCAGGAAAGGGCTCACCTGTTGGTGGCACTGTGGCTCCCACATCCATAGGCTGCAGTTCCAGCATCCACTAGCGGGTGTCTCCCTGCAGCCAGAAGCTCATATCATAAGTCATCACCTGATGCTCGTTGCAGGAAGTAGATTTAAGTCCTGTCTGTCCTGCTCTGGTTGCCTTGGTGTTTTGGTCTCCATGTGCCCCATACCTGTGATCCTGTAACCTGCAATCTGCATCCTGCATCCTGTTTCCTGTTCCTGTACCTGGACCCCTGTCCTGCAGCCTGATGCCTTCCCACTTGCTCTCTCCATCTCCTGTTACCCTTTCCCTATCCTGTCTTGCCCCCAGCTTCCTCTGCTTGATCTCCTGTGTATGACTTTGGCTCTGCTACAATTATGATTTTGCATTCCCTACTTGCTGTATATACTTAGTTTAGGCAGTTGTTCATCATGTGTCACTATTTGTTTGGTTATCTGAATTATTTTACACAGTTTGGTATGTTGGAGGTGCGTTTACATCTATGTTATTTACTTCTCTTTTAAATAAATTATATTATTTCACACTGTATTTGTGTTTGGTCATTTCTGTCGCAGTGCACACATTTCTGGTCACACCTGATCCTTACATAACATAACATAAGGCCAGTTCTGACCAGAAGTGGCTGCACAGGGAAGCCATCTTGGCTTGTATACTTTTGTTTGCTAGTGACAGAGGAAAAAGGATACTGCCGCCAGATATTGAAGGAATGGGCCAGAGATCAACTGTTAGAATGTATTAGATTTGCTCATTCCCTAGTTGATCAGGGCAGGATGTTGTTTGGTGATGTTCAGCCATTCATTCAGGTTTGTGCTGAATTAGGTTTGTCCAGTATTCTTAAAGAGAGTGATGACTTTACTCCCCCCATTCAGTATTGCTCAGGTAGAATCACTGGTATCGTTATTGGAGGATGACTCGGCTTATTTCTTTGAGCGCTATTCAGCATGTTCCCAAAAGGTGCTACTGGAGTGTATCAACACACTGCAGTCTCTTGTCAGACAAGCAGCGTGCAAACGAAATATTGTTCAACCATTACTACAAGCATGGTCATATATATTGCACTCAGCCTCAGTTAGCTTGCATCAACCCATTCCTGCTGCTAGACACCCACTTTCTCAAGTATGTCTCTCTCCATCATCCAAAACAACTACAGTTGCAGTCCAGTATACCCTGCTACAAACTATGTGTCAGTACCCTGTTTCCACTTGCTGCACCTACCTTGCCTTTAACTCATGGAAGATTAACTCTTCTCTGCTGCCTGTGGCAATCCCACAGAAATCCCCTGTATCAGCTGCTCCCTCTTTTTCACCATCCCTCAGCTCTTCTCTTCCATCAGCTGCACCCCCTGCTCACAGCCCTGCATTCACATGAAAATCTTAGTGATTAAACCCAAAAAGAAACTGAAGTTTTTCCCAATATGCACAATTCTGAAACTATCCAAGTCTACCTCCACGCCAGTCGATCTGCTCCAGTCTGCTTCCACACCAGCCGATCTGCTCCAGTCTGCCTCCATGCTGGCGGATCTGCTCCAGTCTGTCTCCAAGCCGGACCATCTGCTCTAGTCTGCCTCCACATCAGCCGATCTGCTCCAGTCTGCCTCCACACTGGCCGATCTGCTCCAGTCTGCTTCCACACCAGCCGATCTGCTCCAGTCTGCCTCCATGCTGGCGGATCTGCTCCAGTCTGTCTCCAAGCCAGACCATCTTCTCTAGTCTGCCTCCACATCAGCCGATCCGCTCCAGTCTGCCTCCACACTGGCCGATCTGCTCCAGTCTGCCTCCACAGTTGTCAATCTGCTCCAGTCGGCTTCCACACCAGACTATCTGCTCCAAACAGCTTTCATGCCAGATGATCTGCTTCAGTCAGCTTCCACAATGCCAGTCGGTGCAATCCAGACTGCCACTACCTCAACCTTGGGCCAGTCCACTCCTGATGTTTCCTAAGTCCTGCTTGCTGCCCAGCTTAATGTGCCTCGGCCTGCTGCCCAGCTTGATGTGACTCTGCCCGCTGCCCAGCCTGTTGTGCCTCTGTCCACTGCTCAGCTTGATGTGCCTCTGCCTGCTGCCCAGCTTGATGTGCCTCTGCCCGCTGGCCAGCTTGATGTGCCTCTGCCCGCTGCCCAGCTTGATGTGCTTTTGCCCGCTGCCCATCTTTATGTACCTCTGCCCACTGCCCAGCCTGATGTGCCTCTGTCTGCTGCCCAGCCTGATGTGCCCCGGCCTGCTGCCCAGCCTGATGTGCCTCTGCCTGCTGCCCAGCCTGATCTGCCTCTGCCGCTGCCTGCTGCCCAGTCTATTGTGCCTCTGCCTGCTGCACAGCCTTATGGTCCTCACTTGCTGCCCAGCCTGATTATCCAGTGCCTGCTGCCCAGTCTGATGATGCAGTGTCTGCTGCCCAGCCTGTTGTGCCTCTGCCCGCTGCCCAGATTAATGTGCTTCTGCCTGCTGCCCAGCTTGATGTTCCTCTGCCCACTGCTCTACTTGATGTTCCTCTGCCTGCTGCCCAGCCTGATGTGCCTCTGTCTGCTGCCAAACCTGATGTGCCTCTGTCTGCTGCCCAGCCTGATGTATCTCTGCCTGCTGCCCAGTCTGATGTGCCTCTACCTGCTGCCCAGCCTATTGTGCCTCTGCCTGCTGCCCAGCCTTATGGTCCTCATCTGCTGCCCAGCCTGATGATCCAGTGCCTGCTGCCCATTCTGATGATGCAGTGCTTGCTGCCGAGCCTGATGTGCCTCGGCCTGCTGCCCAGCCTCATGTGCCTCTGTCTGCTGCACAGCCTGATGTGCCTCTGCCTGCTGCCAACCTGTTGTGCCTCTGCCTGCTGCCCAGTCTTATGGTTTTCACCTGCTGCTCAGCCTGATGATCCAGTGCCTGCTGAACAGTCTGATGATTCGGTGCCTGTTGCCCAGCCCGATGGGCCCCTTTCTTACAGCCCAGCTGTATGATCTGTGCCTTTCCGTGATCCAAGGCCAGCAATGATCAAGAATTCCCTTGCCCCCAAACTTGGTCATGATACCTAAAAACTTGGCATGACTGGGTTTATTTTAATAGGGCACATTTTTTTGTGCCCTGCTTATATCATAGTTGATCCCTACTGGTTCTTTTCCGGTACTGAATCTTGGTGTCTTATTGGAATTTGATCTTTACACACTTGGTTTTGTTTTCACATGGTAAGAGGCTCATCTAGCTGGTGATGGTTCTACACCTATCTCTCCTCATTGTTTTTTTCACTTTGGCATATTTATCATTGTCGTCTGGTAAGAGGCAACTTCAGCTGGACTATATTAATTGATTTATTTATATCAACCCTTATTTATATTTGGTAAGGGGTATTTAACACATATCAATTTCTTCATTTTACACTTGTTCACTGACAACAGTGATCTTTGGTGGTGGTTTAATTTACACACATGATATCCTCAAGTCACATTGGTGATATTTACCTAGTTGTTGGGTTTTACGCTATTGCGTATTTTACATTTTTTTCATGATCCAATGACCATTGAGTCTATCGCTCACGTGGGCCTGGATCTTCTATCAAGGTGACAAGATTTATAGAGCATCTGCTTCTCTCTTACCTGAATCTGGTAAGCCTTTACCCTTAAGGGAGTCTGGTCCAGGACTACATCTAGGATTTTGTCATCATAATTTATTATTGGGACTTTATGGACTTTACATCTCCATTTATCATACTTAGCGCAACTTAATTTACAAATATTACATGCTTTGCCTACCCCATTGGTTAATGCAAATGGCTAGAACTGATTTATATTGTTTTAAGATGGCTTCCCCACTGACAACCATAATATTTTCAGATATGATTCCTCGCCTAGCACGGCTGGTTTTGCCTGAGCTAGGTAAACTATATAAAATAAAGAAGAAAATCAATAGATGTGTCCAGAAATTTTTGTAACGGCTCTCGGGTGCTGCCGCCACCATCAAGGGTAAGGGAACCTGGCAGCGAAGCCTTTTGGCTTCACAGCTGGTTCACTACTGTGGCGAAGGAAAAAGGAGGGGCCGAACTTCTGAGGGACAGCGCCGCGGCACTGTCTCCCGGAAGGCGGGAGGGGTACTTGTCAAAAACAGGTACCTGTTTCCCCCTGAAAGCTGCCAAATGTAGCACCGAAGATGGGGAAGAAGCATAAAAGGGGAAGTTCCACTTTTGGGTGAAACTCCACTTTAATGTGCAAAATAGTATTTTTTTAAAAAATTGTTAAAACTGTTGACTTTGTTCTTAAATAAATAAAAGCAGGACTTGGTTGTCACACTGAAAGCCCAGCCCTGCAGATTGGGGCAGCAACTATCCCAGTATAATCAGTAGGGCTGGGCAAGCATTCTAGCAACCTTGTCCTGCAGAGTGCAGGAAAAAAGTGAAGCATTATGGAGCCAGAAAAGTCTCTGGCCTAAGTTGAACACCCCACCACTACAGTGCACAAATTGGTGCCTTTGCTGTCTATGCATTGGCTGGGACCTGGATATGGTATTCCTATGCCATTCTATAAAATCTATATGTGAAATAAAGTGATGCAGAAACAAGTCAGTGTAAAGGTGAACAGAGCTTCCTCAAGAAGAAGATGTACGCATACAGAAAACAATATATGAAAACAAAATTGGCAACATGTCATATTAAAACAGCCTTATATGTGTTGTAATATGCATAGTGTGTATTTGAACAATAAAAGATTCAGTAGCCAAATGAAAGTCTCTGAAATTGAACAACTAGCAGGATATTATTCCACGTTCTGTTTTAGCAAAATGTTTATAAAAGCAGAAGATTTCTTCTGTGCCACAGGATCCCCGCCAGCCCCTCTTATATTTACCTGAGGACAATCTTGATTCAGTTCTGTGCCCCAGAGTAGCAACTCTCTCCACTCTCTCTCTTCCTGCACAGAGTGATAGTGGTGGGAGCCATTGGCTCTTGCTGCTGTCAATCAAATCCTGTGATGCAGGAATCTGGCTGAACCACACTGTCTATAGACACAGGAAGCACAGCCCTGGATGGAACCCACACAAGTGCCCTCATTAGAAGCAGCATCCTATAGGGGAAGTCGCCGAAGAGGTGAAGCCAGAAGCACTAGAAGAAGATCCCGGAAGATTAGGACTGCTCTGTGCAAAACCATTGCACAAAGCAGGTAGGTATGCCATGTTTATTATAAAAAAAGGATTACAATCAGTTTACAATCACTTTAAGCCGGTCCACACTAGCGCGACTTGTCAGGCGACTTGTCAGCCTGACAAGTCGCGCTCCCTCGCGGTCCATTGACCGCTACAGGACCCGTTCTAATAGGAGCGACTCAAGTCGCTTCGACTTAGAAAAAGAGTCCTGTACTACTTCGGGGCAACCTCGGAGCGACTTGCATAGACTTCCATTATGTGAAGTCCCTGCAAGTCGCTCCGAAGTCGTGGTGCATGGTAATGCACAAGTCGCCCCGAAGTAGTAAGGAGTCATGTCGCCTTAGTGTGAACCGACTCCTACAGGAAAAAAAAATGTTTTTTTTTTTTTTTTTTATTTCTTTATTAAATTTTTCACATATTACAAAATTAAAAAGTAAAACAATATATTTTAAATCCTCCAGACACTGGAGGAATCCACATACAATTTAACTGCAGTACATTTTACCCCTACACCCCTTTCCCCATTATCCCCTTCTTTTCCCCTTTCAACCCCTTGTTCTTATATCGATCCTTCTCCTAATATTTCTTTATATTCTTCGGTTTCTTTGAAACTCTGCCACTCACTCCAAATTCCTATTTCACTCTCATGGTCTTCCCCGTCCCAATTCCTTAAAGACTCTAATTTTCTTATTCTTTCAACTCTAATCACCCACTCTTTCCTTGATGGAGGCTCTAGTTTTTGCCATTTTAAGGGGATTATACTTTTAGCTGCATTCAACAAATGAGGCACTAGAGTTTTCCTATATTGTTTCACTGACATATGGGTTACGTGGAACAAGCATTTCCATGGATTTTCCGGGATATGTTCTTTTGTAATTTTTCTTATCAAAGATAAAACTTCCTTCCAGTAAATTTTAATCCTTGGGCAATCCCACCAGATATGTGATATTGTACCAATCATCTGACATCCTCTCCAGCAATCCCTAGAACTCTCCCTCTGGAATCTTCCTAGTCTATCGGGGGTAATATACCACCTGGTAAGTAACTTATAGTTCATTTCTTCAGTGTTAGAATCTATTGCAGATCTATGTACGAGCTGTAGACTTTTTTCCCAAAGGATGTCCTCACTATAGGGGCCAAAATCTCTTTCCCATTTCTCTCTTAAAGATGGGCCTACTTCCTTTGTTATTTTTAACAGTATTTTATAAACACCTGAGACACTGTTTACCACTCTATCTGAGAAACACATCTGTTCCAGGGGTCTCAGATCTTTCCAATCTCTTAGTGGTTGAGGTAGTGTGGCAACGAAATGTCTCAGCTGTATATATCTCCATTCATTTATTTTCCACTCCCCTTTGTTTTGTTTCAGTTCTTCAAAGGATATGAGCCTCCCCTGGTTTATTACATCTCCTAATCGGGCTTCACTATCTTGTGTCCAATTACCCAATTCTTTTCCTTCTCCCGGTGCAAAAAATGTTGTATTTACAAGTGGTATTAGTGGTGCATTGTGCTTCCAATTTTCTTTTATATGTGTCGTGTCCCAAATTTTTAAAGCGTGACATGTAATCATATCAGTATTACTATTTAGTTCTCTAAATTTCGGAGGTATCCAAATAATTTTGGATAAGTGTACTTTACTGAGTGTGTTTTCTATTAATACCCAGTCTTTTTCACTGTTTTGTTTACTCCATTCTATCACCCGTGTAAGTATTGACGCTAAATAATAATTTTTGAAGTCTGGTAGTGCCAATCCTCCATGACCCTTTTCTTTTTTTAATATCGTGTATCTAATCCTAGGTTTTTTGTGCTTCCATATAAACTTAATTATCAAAATTTTAAGTGTTCTAAAGAAAACTTGTGGGATTGGGATGGGAATCATTTGGAATATGTATAGTATTTTAGGTAGGATTATCATCTTTATTGTATTTATTCTCCCTATTAGCGAGGAAATCCTAGGGGATAATCTATTTAACTCTGCTCTCGTGTCATTTAGTATTTTGAGGAAATTCACTTTATATAATTTCTCTGGGGCCGCTGTTAATTTAATCCCTAAGTAATTTATTTCATCTTTTCTCCATTTAAAGTGGAAATCATTTTTTAATCTCTCTTCTTCCTCCCTGTGAATATTTATACTCAATATCTCGGACTTTTTTTGATTGATTTTTAAATTTGAGAGGTCACCATAATATTTCATAGTTTTTATTATATTTGGTAAAGTGATCGTAGGATTGGATACATAGAGTAGTATATCATCTGCAAAGGCGGATATTTTATATTCCTCTTCCCCTATCTTTATACCCCTGATGTCAGGGCTTCTCCTTATCGTAGCTAATAATGGCTAGGATCGTTGGGTATGGGTAGGATCGTTTTTTTGGGGTTTTTTTTCCATTTTCCCCTCCTACTCTTTTCCCCCCTTCCCCATTCCACCCACCCTTCTCCCCTCCCCCCTCCCTACCCACCCCCCCACCCTGCCCTTGTGGGGACCTGGCATCCCTCTTGCCCTTAGCCAGGTTAGTCGATGTCACCTTCTCCCTTCTCCATCGACTTGTTACCAAGGTTGAGCTCTGACCATGTACGCCCTTACCGTCCATCTTTCCTAATCCTAGGTCAAGGTGGTAGAGGCTGGTTGATTACTGTAGAGCCGTCTATTACCTTACTCGTTTATACTATCTCTTTTTCTCCCCAATTTCCCCTAGCCCCCCCTCACCCGGGTCCCCCCCCTCAGCCCCCCCCAATATTCATTTCAGTCCTTAAATCTTTTTCTTCTTCTTTCGTTTCTTCTTCTCTTTCCACTGAGTTAGATCTTCTTCGTCAGAGTCTTCTTCTGAGGATCCTTGGTCTGCCCACTCCGGAATGTCTATCAGAGGAATTTTTAATGATTCACAAAAAACTTTAATGTCTCCTGGAAATCTGAGTAGGATAGTCTTTCCGTCTCGTCGTACCCCTAGACCTGCCGGATGGCTCCAAAAATATGGGATGCTTAGTCTCTTTAACTCTTCCACTACTGGCCTTAGGATACGTTTCCTATTGATCGTCTCTTGCGCCAGATCGGGGAAGATCTGAATCTCCTCTCCCTCACATTTTAGGACAGGTCTTTCTCTCATTTTCTCCCAGATCTGGGCTCTTATCTCATATTTGTGAAATATAACAATCACATCCCTTGATTTGTCCTTTGGTATATTGATTGGTTTCCTTAATCTGTGTATTCTCTCGAATTCCATTTTTCCTGTGATTGCTTTTCCCAGCAGGGGGTTAAAGATATTCTCCAATATTTCTTCTAGATTTTCCGCTTGTCCCTTCTCCGGTATTCCTCTTATTCGTAAGTTCTTTCTTCTATATCTGTTCTCCTGATCCTCCATTTTGTATAACATATTTCTTTGATCTGTCTGCATTTTCTTCATTTGTTCCTTTAGATTTTTCAGTTTCCTCCCGTGGTGAATTTTCTTGTCTTCTGTTTCCTCCACTCTGACAAAAATATGGCCCAGGTCTCCATATAAAGTTGCCATTTCGGCTTTAATAGATTTTTCGAGGCTATCGAACATTTCGCGCATCTCTGACTTTGATGGGGGGGTTTCCTTCCCGCTATTTTCCTCAGGTTTGCTCGTTTCCTTGTCTTCTAATGTTTGAGTACTATCTCTTGATACTTCTAAACTTTCTTCTCCACTTGTACCCATATTTCCTTGAGATTTCGTTTTTTTACTAGCCTCAGTATTCTGTTTTGGTCTGACTATCGGTTGTCTTTCTGGTGGTATACTTGGCCCCTTTCCCTCTGGTGTCATGTATTTTTTGATAGCCCCTGGGCTGGCCGAACACTTTGCAGGTTTCCCTGGTATTTCTTTTGTGGTCTTGTTCTTCATGTTAGGCCTCAATCTCTCTTGGTACAGTGTTATGGGTATCTCTTTCTTATAGTATTATCTTCTTTTCTTTTCTTTTTTTTTTTTTTTTTTCTCTTATTTAGGATCTTGACTTGCTTGTTTTTCACTTGTTTGTCTGGGCCCCTTCTATCTCAGTTATAGATATATATGACACGGTCACTGTGTTAATTTAAACTTTATGTGCTTTCTCTAAATAGAGAAAGAATATGTTTTCTCTGGATATTTGAGACCTTCAGAGAGGTGTCTGTTGTTTTAATGACTTTCTCTGTAGTGTCTTAAAACAGTGACCCATGCATATATAGGAGCTGCTTTGACCTGGTGCAGTTCCTAGTAAGGCCTCCGGATCAATTTCTGTATGTAATCTTGATTTTTATAAATCGCTAGGAGGTTGAGATAGACATAAAATGCAGACTCAATTCTATATTTCCGTCAATTATTTGTTATTTAGATAAGTCTATTTCCAACGACCCACAGTTATATCTCCCGGTCCATATAGAGAAGAAGAACAACCAAAAAAAAAAAAAACCGACAGGAATATATGAGAAAAGGGGGTGAAAAAAAACGTCCATAGGAGGTCTGGTCTTTTTTAGACTTCCAGAGGGAGTTGTCTCCCTAATTAATCTTTCCCCCTTATCTATGCAGTGTTAGTACCAATGTCAATATGTAGTATTTAGGTTTTTTCTGGAGGGGTGTAATCGAGTCACCCTTTTTTCAGACCAGTCCATCCCATGCAGCCATTTATCCTCAATTAATCTATTGCTTGTATGACAACCTTTTAAATATCTCCTTCCATTTGCATTGTACAGTTATGTATGTCCTAGGTGTCAACAAGCATTTTAGGGAAGTGACTACACATAGAAAAAAAGAAGGGGGGGCTTTCACCCTCTCACCACATCTTCATCAGCCGAGCTAACTTCTCTCCGTTAGTTCTGGGCGTCTGCTCCGCTTCTTTCAGAGACGGCGTGGTCGGTCTCTGGCTGCCGGGCTTGGCGCTGCGACTCCCCACCTCGTGGCCGTTGTGTGTCTCTGCCGGGACCAGCTCACTTTTCGGTGGCTTAACCGCTCTCCTGTGTTCCTCCGCCGAGCTGCCGCCGAGCTTCCGCCTTCTCTTTCCGGCTGGCTCCGAATCAACCACCGCCAGCTCTCACCGGCTCTCACCCGGCGCTGCCTAAAGCTCCAACGGGTCTTCAGCGGGCTCAGGGCGGGCTCCAGGCGGTATGCTCAGCTTGGTTCGCTTAGGGTGCAGGGTGGGGGACAATCCCAGGGGGGAGAGCTCTCATAAGCTCCCGAGTGCAGGGACGCTGGGGAAGCCGAGGCTCTTTACATCCATCTCATCAGACAGCTCTCACACCAGCATCAACCCGCACACCGGCTTGGCGCCATCGACAGGCTCCTCCCTCCCAAAAAAATGTTTTTAAATAAAATTTGTTTCTATACATTTTTTTAAAATCATTAATTGTTGTACTTTTTTTTAGTTATATTCATTTTGTTATTTTTTTTTTAGCATAGCCTTAAACAAAAAATCACCTTTTATAAATTGTAAATCAATTTGCATGCTTTTACTAGATTTATAATCTTTGTGTCATTAAAAACAGGACTCATTTTATAATAAGATATATACTTTTTATCTACAATAACTCTATCTTTTATTAAATCCAAATTGTTTGCATTTGGTTAATTTCTTTTGGTATATAGAGTGCTAAAAGATGTAAAAAGAATTTGCTGTATTTGCTATAAATGTTCTTAGTTTAAAGGGAAATCAATGTAACCAGAATATCCTACTAGTAAGCTGCAATATTATATATTTTTATTCTTGGGTTTAGGTATATTTTAAGCCTGAAAAAACCTCTGGCCGAAGAGGAGTGTGGTATCAAATTTAACTGGTATTACTTTCTTATAACTTGTGGTTAGTCCCAGAGAAAAGGAAGAAGTTGGTTTGAGTCTTCAAAGTGGTTGTAAACCCTTGCATATACCTAGTGAAGTGCTAAATAAATCCTTCTACATAAGTTGTATATGTCTCTGCAGGCCTCTCTTCTCTACAGCGGATCAAAGTGCTGATTTTATAAGCTTGTTTGAGAGTTCAGAAAAACTGGGGCTGGGAGCAGAAGTTACACTCTGCAGAGCTAAGTGAGGAGAGGTCTGAGAGCTGATTGGAGGGAAGAGACACACCCCCTATTACACAATCTGTCAATCTGCTGGAGTTCCTTCCCCATTTCCCTCCCTATTCTTCTCTTATTGTCAGAAAAAAAGGTCAAAAGTGATTCATGCTGAGAGCTGATCAGCAAAGCAGCAGACAGAAATGACTTAGTGCTTTTAATTGAGACAAGTACACACTATCAAAGGATTTGCTTTGTTCAAATATCATGTCTGAGATTTACAACCAATCTATGTGCAGGAGCTTGTTAGGCCGAATGACTATTATAGGTCAGCCTAGAAACAGAAGAAGCTGGTAAGTACTGTTGTCAATGGTAGTTTGTGACGTAAATGTGGTGGAAAGAAGCTGGCCTCTGAAAGTTTCTGGAAATTCACATTGATTGACACAAGAAGCAGAGTTCTGATCTTCTCTAGAGCCCATGAAGGTGGGAATAACATTTTCTTCAAGGTAACTTTCCAAGTGCAATTCCCAGAGAAGGCATCAGACTGAGGTGCAATGTCACAAGAGGTGTAAGGTCAGGAAAATGGCACAGAATACACAAGAAAGCAGACATAGTCTATGTGCATACACTAAAGAGCCTTTTATACTGATACCCAGATAGTATTCCAGTCTCAAAATGCACATGTTCCATCCACAGCTGGCCTGCAAATTCACACTCTTACATACTGTATGTGTAAGGCATCCACAAGTTGCTGATTTTCAATAGAACTGAAATTATAATCGTACAAAGTAATGTTATACAGTTTACATGAATTCTCCATGAAATAGCTTGGTGGCATCTGCATCACAACATTCTGAATAAAGATCATTTTCATAATTGTTGGTCCTGATGGATAACAACTGCCATGATATACAAATTGATTTGCTGAATGTGCTCCAAACAGAAAATATCAGCTGTAACAAAAGTAGTTACTAGAACAGAGAAAACGCTGTACTTAAACACATTAAAGCAGGGGTTCCTAACTTGGGTTCCATGGATGGGTTTCAGGGGGTCTGTGAGGAACTGTGGGTCACATAAAAAATAACCTTTACATTCACTATACAGCCCTCCCCCTGTAGTCAGTGGTTTCCATTGAAAGAAATATATTTATTCTCTGCACAACCGCTATCTTGTGACACTCTGTAATAGCAAGCTCTAATTTTAATTTCTAGTAGTAGAAGATCTGAGTAGAATTAAAATTGTTTTGTTTAATTTGTGCAACATAATTGTATTTCATTTTTGTAATGAATGGCCATTACTTTTTGCATGAATAGGAGTGGGTTTTTTTGTTAGGATTGTTTACTTCATTCAAAATTTGCGTATGTCATAGACACTATATTGGCAAAAGTACTGGGACGCCTGCCTTTACACACACATGAACTTTAATGGCATCCCAGTCTTAGTCTGTAGGGTTCAAAATTGAGTTGGCCCACCCTTTGCAGCTATAGACCGCCTAATGAAGGAGCACGGATGCTCCGAAAGCTAGCAACGCCCATCTTTCCCTCCACCTCACAGGAAGTGATGTTGGGCTGACAGGAAGTAGGAAGTGGAGCCCCATTGAGAGTCCTCCACCACCACAGCACCATCAGACAGGCTGCCAGACAACAGCCTCCACGCACCACCGGCACCCTGCACCCCTCCTTTCTGCAACGGTATCCAGGACAAGAAGATGGATGATCCCAATCACCTACCAAACCGGCCTTTACTTACCTAAGAGTAAGTCACTATGTGTTTTTTTTTATTAATAAACCTTATGCTTCACTAAGCTGGCGCTGCTTTCTTTTTGTTTATTCTCCTCAGAGCCTCTCCTTGCTCCAGCTGGCAGCCGCTTTCGTGGGCCCCCTCCCCCCTTCCACCTCATCCTTTTTTATATTTTTCTACCCATTTTTTACTTTCTATATTTTTACCTCTTTACCTCATGGTATGCCACCCACCATCAGAGAGCGCCATGTAATCATTGACTTTCCCCTTCCTTTGCAAACATGACTATGCACATGTGCACAAAGCAAAGTCCATAAAGACATGGATGAGCGAGTTTGGGGTGGAGGAACTTGTCTGGCCTGCACAGAGTCCTGACCTCAACTCAATAGAAAACCCTTGGGATGACTTAGAGCAGAGACTGCAAGCCAGGCCTTCTTGTCCAACATCAGTGCCTGACTTCACACATGCGCTTCTGGAAGAATGGTCAAACATTCCCATAGACATACTTCTAAACCTTGTAGACAGCCTTCCCAGAAGAGTTGTAGCTGTTATAGCTGCAAAGGGTGGGTTAAGTCAATACTGAACCCTACAGACTAGGACTGGGATGCCATTAAAGATCATGTGCATATAAAGACAGGCATCACATAGAAGAGGTGAGGGTGGAGGTACAGAAAGAACTTAGGGACTATTTCGATGTTAATGATCAGCCAGGATGCTCTATAGGAATACTGTGGGAAGCCCATAAATCAGTGATAAGAGGAGTTCTGATTAAGCATGGAGCAAGAATAAAGAAAGAAAGAAAGAAACAAATAACAACATTATTAGAGAAACTTAAAATATTAGAAACAGAGCATAAACAAAAAAAGGTAAATAAGACACTAGAGGAACTAGTTATCTTAAGAAAACAGATATCAGAACTACTCCAATATAGAGCTAAGGCTGCAATACAAATATCGAGAAAGGTATCCTATGAATCAGGAAACAAATGTGGGAAGACCTTAGCAAGATCTATTCAGAACCAAAAATTAAGATCTTATATCCCATAGATTGTGACATCAGAGGGTGTTAAGAAGGTGATACCGAAACAAATTTCTGAAGAGTTTAGGAATTTTTTTTCTCTATTGTATAACTTACCGGAGACAGGGAAAACACAGAAAGAGATGGATGATTATTTGATACAAACAGGCCTTCCTAAACTATTGGAAGAAGAACGAGAGGACCTGGAAAAACAAATTTTGCTAGAGGAAATACAACAGACTATAAAAAATATGAAGATAGGCAAAGCACCAGGACCGGATGGATTAACACCACAGTACTTCCATGTGTTGTCCCCAATTCTGGGACCATACATGGAAAGACTATTTAATGAGAGAGGCCCAGAGGGGATGTTTGCCAGAGATACTTTGGCAGCCTACTTGACGCTGATTCTGAAGGAGGGTAAGGACCCTTCGAATTGCGGAAGTTATAGGCCTATTTCTCTGTTGAATACAGATTTAAAAATCTTCACGAAAATAATAGCTACTAGAATGTCGAGGATCCTTCCGAGGGTAATACATTTAGATCAAGTAGGATTTATGATGGCAAGAGAAGCGAAAGACAATACTACGAGAGTCCTCAATTTAATCCATATAGTCAATAAAGCAAGGACCCCCTGTGTTATACTGAGCACCGACGCAGAAAAGGCTTTCAATAGAGTTGAGTGGGCCTTTATGCAGTCGGTGCTCAGATATATAGGAGTAGGAGAAGTAATGAGGGAAAGAATTACCAAAGTCTATTCAAATCCGACAGCGAGGGTTAAGGCTAATAGGGTATTTTCAGAACCTTTTTATATAAAGAACGGTACAAGACAAGGATGTCCACTTTCCCCTTTGCTTTTCGCTCTGGTACTGGAACCTTTCTTACGTAAAATCCACATGAATTCGGATATAAGGGGAGTCTCCCAGGGCAAAGAGCAATATAAAATCGCAGCCTATGTTGATGATTTGTTATTTACCCTGACAGAGCCCGACATCTCACTACCGGTGCTCCTAAAGGAATTTAAACAGTATGGGGATTTATCGAATCTCAAAATAAATTATGGGAATTTGGAAGCGCTGGGATTAGGGGTCTCGGAAGTAAAAATGAAGAGACTAAAAAGTAACTTTGGCTTTGTCTGGGTGAAAGAGGCAGTGAAATACTTAGGGACATATATATCAGCAGACCTATCAAGGTTAGTCGACCTGAATTTGCTCCCTTTGATCAAGGAGACAAGGAGACTTCTTGACCAATGGGAGGGGGGATTCCAGTCTTGGTTTGGGAGGGGGAACCTAATAAAAATTAACATTTTACCAAAATATTTATATCTGATGCGAGCCCTGCCCATTAAAATATTGAATAGTTTTTTTAAAACTATACATGGAACGTTTACTAGATATATCTGGGCCAAGAAGAAGCCACGTATAGCTCGTAATAGCTTGACTTTGCCTAAGCATATGGGAGGACTTGCGATCCCAGACCTACGTAGATACTATCATGCTATACAGCTAAATAGAATAATAGATTGGTGGCACCATTCGGAAACGAAAATTTGGGTTCAAATAGAACAGGCACAGACTGCAGTGTCTTTAAAGAGAGCGCTATGGTGCTATCAGAGTCTCCCTAAGACATTAAAAACACACCCGCTGATAGGAAACACTATAAAGATAGGTAATCAGCAATCCCTGAGGCAAAATTTAACAGCAATAGATTCCCCTCTATACCCCATATTGGGGAACCCGAACTTTACCCCAGGACTGGATAGACAGTATTTCAAAAAACTACGAGAATCCGGACAAGAAAGTGTAAGAACCTTTGCGAATCAGAGGAGCTGGCCCTCGATCCCCGACCTAACAGATAGGAATGGATCATATAGCCTCCCTCTTTGGGAGGTGCTCCCAAGGCCGGAGAAATTTGCAAAACCGTTGACAAACTTTGAGAGGCTATGTGAGAAGGTGGAGAGTAGTGAACGTATCCTCTCTATGCTATATAAAATGTTGAATACCCCAATAGAACAACCAAAATTAAATTGGGTGGAAAAGTGGAAATCAGATTTAAATAGGGATATAACAATAGCACAGGTACAGAGAATATGTAGGTTAACATTTGGGCCAACAAAGTGCACTAAAATTCAGGAAACAAATTATAAGATCTTAACCAGATGGTATAATACACCAGATAAATTACATAAGTGGTATCCCCAGGAATCTGATAGGTGTTGGAGATGTGGGGAGGGAGAGGGTACGCTGTACCATATTTTCTGGAACTGTCCAGATATAAAGAAATTCTGGTCGGAAGTAGGGGGTATAATTAGAAAAATAACGGATTACAGAATTGAGGGAGATGCAGCCTTTTGCCTTTTGCAGATATCGGGGCTATCAAGGAAGAAATATGAAAGATCTATATTACCTCATATGATGAATGCTGCAAGAGCGTGCATACCTCAATACTGGAGGAGGACAAATCCCCCCTCAGTATCTGAATGAGAATAGAATAGTGTAGGAGACGGAAAGATGAATTTCATAGCCGTCTTCTCGGAAGACACAATGCAGAGGTAGATTAAAGGGGGAAGCAGTGATATTTGGAGAGGAAGGGAGAGGGAAGAGTGAAAAGGAAGATTGGGTAAGAGCCTTGCTGTCTGGACAAACTGTTACCTCGTCGAGGATTTTTTTTTTTTTTTTTTGGCACTATTGGTACCCTGGAAAATTATGAATATTTTCTGAATGTGCACACATTGTGTATTGGGAAGAGGACGTGGGCTTGGTATTTGTGTTTCTCGTTCTCTGTTTGTTTATGCTTTGGAGGTATATATTATACTTTGTGTTATAATTCTCCTTGAAATTGAAATAAAGAATAATAAATATAAAGACAGGCATCACAATGCTTTTGGTATTATAGTGTATGTATGAGGCAATCGAATTTCAATAAAATAAAGTATACATATTCATTGCATGCAAAGTTGTGTTCATGTGAATATTTCTGAGGATTGGGTCAAAAAAGGTTAAAAACCATTGTAATACAGGATCAGTCCATTTGAAGCTGACACTTTAAATGGGGGTTGATACTAGTTGGCAGAATCACACATTGCATGCATATCTCTGTATTTCAAAAGTAGTGAAATATATATATATATGAGTTGCAAATACTAATACTATATTTATTGACTGCAAATGTAGCCATACAAACTAAATGTATATATTTGTATATAAGTTTTCAATCTTACTTTCAATTAATTGCAGTGATGTTTACAAAACACATTTATAAAATGAAAATGCATTACATGTTACTACACTCACCCCTGCTTGCCCAGTAAAACATACAAAATGAAGTTCTTTGCTCTAAGCTAACTATCCAAAGGTATCGTGCTTACAAACATACACATGTCTCAAATGCTATCAAACCAAGTGATGCATGTTAGAGCAATATACATAAAATGAATGTGGTATTAATAATGCCTTAAGGTTTTTGGGAAATTGTGAAGTAGCCAGGATACTGTATCACAGCAGTGATGCTTCACTGAATTCAATAACATTTTACTTCAACACTGAAGATGTGCGAATCAATCCCATCCATCAGCTTTACTTCTTCCTGGATTTAAGGTTATGTCAGAAATCCCTATAGGCCAAGTACCATCTTTTCTTAATTCAAGTCAGGTACTATACTGCACATTTTTGTTTAAAAATAGTGAGCCTGAGATATGGGCTTTAGTAATTATTCTTGAGAAAAAAAATCCTTCTTTTTCTAAAAAGTAATTAATAGTTTGACATTTAAAGATGAAACCAAACATATTCACAAGGGCATATCCAAGCAAATTTAAATTGCACAGCAATGAAGTGTGTTCATCAGTGAAGAGAATCCATTAATGCAAGAATCCATCTATTCAAATTCTGTTCACTGATTTAGTTGATTATCTACACTACCCTGATTAAAGGAAAACATCAGGTAAAACACAAATTTCAATAATAAATGCTTAGTAGGATTTTCTTCTTACCTGTTTTTGCGTTATGATATTGGATGCATGGTTATGAATTGGTAAGTCCAACAGTTTGCTTATGACACATGGAGTTCAAAGCACAAAGCTTTCCCTACCGGTCGACATTTAGCCCGTGTGTATTTCAATCGGTCCGTAATGCTGGCTTCTGTCGGACGAGCATGTTAGAAAACCAGCAGCAGATTAGCTTGACTTATTACGAATTATGATTGACTTATTAATAATTACTATTAACAATGTAAATAATTATATCACAGAACAGTATTATACATTTAATTTATATAAATTAATGGTCCACACAGGAGGCCTGTGTGTTCTGTGGGTTTAGTTTCTGGTTTCATTGGTTGTTATGAGTCGGAATGGGAAGATGTCCTTTGTAAATTAAACTTCTGAAAAGTCCTGCCTAATAGGTGCAAGATGACTGGTATTTCATATATGTCCATCAAACAGTTCATAGGTGTAAGGTCCTTATCACTGTTAGTGGACTAGAAAAAGTGCATTCAACCTGTTTCAATATGCCAGGTGTCTTAACTAGTGTTGAGCGAACACGGACTGCATTATTCGTGTTCGTACCGAATAATTGGATTTTTGTTACCCGAACACGGACCCGAAAACTTTACTGTATGTTCGGGTTTAAAATCCGTGTTCGGTCATTTTATTTCCTGTTTTGTATGTAATGGCGCGCTTTTAATGGCGGGCTTTCAACAGCCAATCAACAAGCGTTTAACTGGTGTGCCTTAAGTCATCCCAGCCATGCCTACTAATGTATTAGTAGCTGTGATTGGCCATCTGAAACATGTGACCCAGGTCTTATAAGCTGGACACAGCGCGCTGCGCGTCATTCTGCTGTAGTAGCACATCATACGTGCTGGCTGCTGATTAGGGACAGACAGTGATTCTGTGAAAAATTGTGTCCGAAAAGAATGAGGGACAGGTCGGAGTGCAGGCAGGGAAATTTATTAGAGCATTTTAGGGCCAGGCTGGAGATTCTACATCGATTTTGCTGTGTGGGGGGTGGTGCAGTGAACAATCTTATTGAGCATATTAGGGACAGGCTGGAGATTAAGCAGGGACAGTATACATCGATTTTGCTGTGTGGGGGGTGGTGCAGTGAACGATCTTTTTGCCCTCACTTGAGCCCACTGAGGAGGAGGAGGAGGGAGAAAAAAAATCTATTTTTATCAGTCAGTTGTGTGCAGCGTTCATCTTAGATCTATTTTACTACAAGTTAAAAAGGATTTTTTTTTTCCCCCTTCATAGCCTTTTTGCAGCACTGCTGACTGTGACATAAGACACTGCTGTGTTCACATGTGCTATTGAGTGATTTTCAATTTTATACACTTTTTTCTATTCCACTATTCAATATACACCCTTTTGGGTTAAAAAAAATTAAATTGTGGCATAGTCTGTACTAATCTATTTAAAAATTACAAACTTAAAGGGGAATTTTCTTTTTTTTTTCCCTTCATAGCCTGCTGCAGAGCTGACTGTGACATAAGACACTGCTGTGTTCACATGTGCTATTGAAAAAATTACCAATTTTATATCATATTTTCTATTCCGCTATTCAATCTACACCCTTGGGGTAAAAATAATTAAATTGCGGCATAGTCTGTATCGGTATGTGTGAGATACACCTTTCCAATTTTTGGGGCGCATCTTCCACCGCCGAGGATTGCAGGGTGCTTCAGTTTGCCTCCTGCCTGTTCCGAACTCCTCCTACTCCTCATCCTGCCTTTAGGGTACAAAAAATAGTAATCGGGGCCTAGTCTGGGTCTGTACGTGTGAGATAGATACACCTTTTGATATCATATTTTCTATTCCGCTACTCAATCTACACCCTTGGGGTAAAAAGAATTAAATTGCGGCATAGTCTGTATCGGTACATGTGAGATACACCTCTTACAACGCCGAGGATTGCAGGGTGCTTCAGTTTGCCTCCTGCCTGTTCCAACTCCTCCTACTCCTCATCCTGCCTTTAGGGTACAAAAAATAGTAATCGGGGCCTAGTCTGGGTCTGTACGTGTGAGATAGATACACCTTATGATATAATATTTTCTATTCCGCTATTCAATCTACACCCTTTGGAGTAAAAATAATTAAATTGCGGCATAGTCTGTTTCGGTACGTGTGAGATACACCTTCCAAATTTTTGGGGCGCATCTTCCACCACCGAGGATTGCAGGGTGCTTCAGTTTGCCTCCTGCCTGTTCCGAACTCCTCCTACTCCTCATCCTGCCTTTAGGGTACAAAAAATAGTAATCGGGGGCCTAGTCTGGGTCTGTACGTGTGAGATAGATACACCTTTTGATATCATATTTTCTATTCCGCTATTCAATCTACACCCTTGGGGTAAAAATAATTAAATTGCGGCATAGTCTGTATCGGTACGTGTGAGATACACCTTTCCAATTTTTTGGGCGCATCTTACACCGCCGAGGATTGCAGGGTGCTTCAGTTTGCCTCCTGTTCCGAACTCCTCCTACTCCTCATCCTGCCTTTAGCGTACAAAAAATAGTAATCGGGGCCTAGTCTGGGTTTGTACGTGTGAGATACACCGTTTTATAAAATTTTTTCTATTCCGCTATACACCCTGTATCGGCACGTGTGAGATACACCTTTTAAATTTGTTTGGCGCATCTCCTTCCACCGCCAAGGATTGCAGGGCGCTTCAGTTTGCCTCCTGTTCCGAACTCCTCCTACTCCTCTTCCTCATCCTCCCTTTAGGGTACAAAAAATTGTAATCGGGGCCTAGTCTGTGTTTGTACGTGTGAGATAAACCGTTTTATATCCTTTTTTCTATTCCGCTATTCAATATACACCCTTTTGGGGTTAAAAAAAATTAAATTTGCGGCATACTTTGCATATTTGACTGTGAGATACACCCGTTGTATTTGTATACTGTTTTTCTATTCTGCTATTTAATAAACACCCTTTTGGGGTAAAAAAAATTAAATTGCGGCATAGTTTGCATATTTGACTGTGAGATACACCCGTGAGATACTGTTGTTGTTTTGTTCCGCTATTCAATAAACACCTTTCTAGGGCAAGATCATAAATTACAGAAATAGGAGGAGACCGTCAAATAGGGGCCGTGGTGCTGCTGGTAGAGCTCCTGTTGCAGGGAGAGGACGTGGTCGATCTGTGCCAGCTACACACACAAGTGAAACACCTTCCTCAAGTGTGAGTAGGCGACAGAACCTGCAGCAGTATATGGTAGGGCATCATGCGCCTCTAGAAGTGATGAGGCCAGAACAAGTAGAGGCGATAGTAGATTGGTTTGCTGCTGACAGTGCCTCCAGTTCCTTCACATTGTCTTCCACCCAGTCTACTGCAGAAAGGTCAGAGTTGGCACCTGCAGCCAATGTCCAACCGTCTTTCACCTCACCCCCTTGCAAATAAGGCAAGCAGTCTGAGCCCCAAGTCATGCAGCAGTCTCTTCTTCTTTTTGATGACTCTGTCAGCAGGGTTTCCCAGGGCCATCCACCTAGCCCTGCCCCAGAAGTGGAAGAGATTGAGTGCAGCGATGCCCAACCATTTATTTCTCAAGATGAGTACATGGAAGGACCATCGCAGCACGTCTCCGATGATGACGAAACGCAGGTGCCAACTGCTGCGGCACTCAGAATTGTGGAGACCGACAAGGAGGGCAGGGGTGAAGACTGGGTGGAAGATGATGTGGAGGACGATGAGGTCCTCGACCCCACATAGAATGAAGGTCATGCAGGTGACCTGAGTAGTTTGGAGGAAGAGGCGGTGGTCGCACAGAGCCACCAGCACAGCAGAAGAGGGAGAAGGGTGCAGAAGCGGAGCGGCCGAGGCCCTAGACACTACGCCTGCTACTGCCCAACGCAGCAAGGGACCGAGCGCACCAAAGCCAGCTCAAAGGAGTTCTCTAGCGTGGAAGTTCTTCAGAAAATGTGCTGATGACAGGACACGAGTGGTTTGCACCCTGTGCAGTCAGAGCCTGAAGCGAGGCATAAACCTTCTCAACCTGAGCACAACCTGCATGATCAGGCATCTAAGTGCAAAGCACGAGCTGCAGTGGAGTAGACACCTTCAAAACCAAGAAAGGTCTCTGGCTCCTCCTGCTTCCTCTTCTGCTGCAGTCTCGGCCTCTTCATCCACCTCTGTAGTGATACCGGCACCTGCCACCCCGCAAACAGACGATCTGTCAGCAACACCACCACCTGGGTCACCAACCATCTCCACAATGTCCCGTGGAAGCGTTCAGCTTTCCATCTCCCAAACACTTCAGAGGAAGAGGAAGTACCCCCCTACCCAGCCGCGATCCCTGGCCTTTGAAATGCTGTCATTCCGTCTGGTGGAGACGCACAGTTTTAAAAACCTTATGTCGGTGGCTGTCCCACAGTACATCGTGCCCAGCCGCCACAACTTTTCCAGGCAAGCCATCCCTTCCCTGCACAACCAAGTGGGGGAAAAAATCAGGTGTGCACTGCGCAACGCCATCTGTGCCAAGGTCCACCTAACTACCGTTACGTGGACCAGTAAGCACGATCAGGGGCGTTATATCTCCCTAACGGCACACTGGGTAAATGCAGTGGCGGATGGGCCTGAGGCGGATAGCAATTTGGCGCATGTCCTTCCACCACCGAGGATTGCAGGGCGCTTCAGTTTGCCTCCTGTTCCTAACTCCTCCTTCTCCGCTTCCTCATCCTCTACCGCCTCCTCATCCGATCAGCGTAACACCTTCACCACCAACTTCAGCACAGCCAGGGGTAAATGACAGCAGGCAGTTTTAAAACTTGCCTGTTTGGGGGAAAAACCACACACCGTGCAGAAGTTGTGGAGGAGCATGGAAAAGCAGACAAATGAGTGGTTGCTGCCAGCGAGCCTCAAGCCTGGCCTGGTGGTGTGCGATAACGGGCGAAATCTCATAGCAGCTCTGGGCCTAGCCGGTTTGACGCACATCCCTTGCCTGGCGCATGTGCTGAATTTGGTGGTGCAGAGGTTCCTTAAAAATTACCCCGATATGTCAGAGCTTCTGCAGAAAGTGCGGGCCGTCTGTGCACACTTTTGGCGTTCTCACCCTGCTGCTGCTCGCCTGTCAGCGCTGCAGCGTAACTTCGGCCTTCCCGCTCACCGCCTCATATGTGACGTGCCCACCAGGTGGAACTCCACCTTGCACATGCTGGAAAGACTGTGCGAGCAGCAGCAGGCCATAGTGGAGTTTCAGCTGCAGCACGCACGCGTGAGTCGCTCTGCGGAACAGCACCACTTCACCACCAATAACTGGGCCTCCATGTGAGACCTGTGTGCCTTGTTGCGCTGTTTTGAGTACTCCACCAACATGGCCAGTGCCGATGATGCCGTTGTCAGCTGAACTATCCCACTTCTATGCCTCCTTCAAAAAACGATTCGGGCGATGATGGAAGAGGATGTGGCACAGGATGAGGAGGAGGATGAAGAGGTAACATTTCCAAGGCTTTCAGGGCAGTCATTCGCAAGTGGCTCCGAGGGTGGGTTCCTGCACCCACAAACGCCAGGGACACAATTGTCCAGCAGGGGCACAGTTCTGGAGGATGAGGAGGAGGAGATGGAACCATGTTCACAGCAGGGTGGCACCCAGGCCAGCTCATGGCCATCACTGGTGCGTGGCTGGGGGGATACAGAGGACACAGACGATACACCTCCCACAGAGGACAGCCTTTCATTGCCTCTGGGCAGCCTGGCACACATGAGCGATTACATGCTGCAGTGTCTCCACAACGACCGCCGAGTTACCCACATTCTAACTTCGCCATCGCCAACGCAACCAGGGCACCGCCAGCACCTCAGAAGGCAGGGTTAGCATGGCCGAAATGTGGAAAAGCTTTGTCAGCACGCCACAACAAACAGCAGCACCAGCAGCTCATATGGAACGTCTTAGCAGGAGGCAGCATTTCACCAACATGGTGGAGCAGTATGTGTGCACATGCCTACATGTAGTGAATGACGGGTCTGCCCCCTTCAACTTCTGGGTCTCCAAATTGGGCACATGGCCTGAGCTTGCCCTTTACGCCTTGGAGGTGCTGGCGTGCCCTGCAGCCAGTGTATTATCTGAACGTGTATTTAGCACGGCTGGGGGGCGTTATCACAGACAAGCGCAGCCGCCTGTCCAGAGACAATGTGGACAAGCTCACGTTCATTAAAATGAACCAGGCATGGATCCCACAGGACTTTTCCGTACCTTGTGCAGAATAGAGATGGATACCGACCTTACCCAGCCATTGTTCTATTTTTGATCTTTGAAAGTGTGTTCAACCTAAGTGTGCTTGATGGTGGTGTAGCTGGTAGAACTCCAGCCTTGCTAATTGTGGGGTTGTGGGTTTGATTCCCTTGGCCAGCTGGTGATTTTTTTAAGTAGAATTCTATAGTTAATAAATACATTGCTGGCAGGGAGAGAGATTTTTGCTTTTTACAGTTTGTTGAGATCAGATAGTGCAGGGTATACCACAAAGATATATATATATATATATATATATATATATATATATATATATGTATATATAGGCACTTCAGTTTATATCAGTTTATGTCAGTATTGCTGAAAAAATTGGCGTGAAGTCCCCTCTAATCCATACCAGGCCCCTCAGGACTGGTATGGATTATAAGGGGGGAACCCCGCGCCAAAATTAAAAAACAAAATGGCGTGGGGGTCCCACTAAAATCCAAGTCCCACTAAAATCCAAGCAAGTGAGCGCCCCCCCCTCGTGAACCATACCAGGTCACATGCCCTCAACATGGGGGGGGGTGCTTTGGGGCAGGGGGGTCTGTAATAACCCCTCAATGTTATAGCAAATTGGCAGTCCACAGGTGCCTTTGTGAAAGGATCTACAATATCAATAGTTAGCTTCTTCCAATCAGAATCAAGAAATAGCACTATAAATCCTTTCATCTATAGTATATCTGAGGCGATGTTATGCTGTTGCTTTTCTAACATTGATTTGTTGTTACATACAATTCTACCCATTCGCATGATAACAACATATGCTGCTACCTCTGTGGACTCTTGTGACTGAGCGTTGGATAACCAGGAGGGTGCTCTCTGTTTGCTGTCCTTATTTGCCTCCCCACTGTCTTAGGGTTCATGACCATCTCCATAGCTATACGTTGTTGTTAGGTGTAAGTACATGAATGGTTTTTATGTGTTCTTCTATGTTCTTTATTCTCTCTCTTCGTGTCCCTAAAAGGATAGTGTATACTGTATATGTTATACAGTATGTCTTTTAGGTATGATTATTGATGGATAGTTTTAAATTCTAGACACTATCCTATGCAATGTATTGTTGTTTGCATTTTTTACTTTTAGATTGAAATTAAATGAAGCAAGGCATCTGTCATTTAAAAATGTGAAGTTCTAAAACTCTATAAACCAAAGCATTTAGAAGGGAATGGGACTACCTAACACACAAGCATATTATCAAGCCTCACTAATGACTCAAATACAACATTGATTTCAGTCAGGAGGACAACTTATGGTCCCAAATAGAAAGAGAGGATATCCCAGGTCACAATCCTCCAGCATTAGCAATGGCATCTACTCTACACCATAACATTGAAATCACTTAATACCCAACTGTTAAAGCGACAATAAATGTCTAATTTATTAACTAATAAAATGGTCTCATCTAACAAGGTGAACATTCTCAGAACCCTGCTCGCAGCTGCAGATCCCTCTAGTGTCATATGAATATATCATTCCAGGGCGTAATACTCGCCGCTGGAAACTTAAAGGAATTAACTTCCCCCTGATGGATCTTGATAATCCAGACCCTCTGGAAATCTACAATAAGCACCAAATTACCTTGTATAGAGATAAACACATCTCTCCTATTAACATCCCAAGGGAACTGGGGACATTTTTGATAAATAATGTCATCCTGACTAAGAAAGGCATTTCTTTATTTTACAAATATTGCAACTATCACACTCTTCATGAAAAAACCCAGACTATGCTGAAATGGGAGAGTGAACTACAACAAACATTTTTACTACCACAATGGCTAACAGCAATTAAAATGAATAGCAAATCTCCATCTTGCATAGAACATTAGGATAACACCCAAAAAATCCTCAAAAGATTATACATAACACCCAAATGCCTACACCTCATAGATCCTGGGGCCTCCCCTTTATGTTTGAGGGAATGTCAGGGAACTGGTACCCTATTGCTCCAGACGCAGGTTTGCTGCCCCCTTGTGCATCTCAGGCACTATTCCTTCTGCCTCAGCAGGGGTTTTATTTTTTTGCTTTATTCATTTTTTCTTTATTAATAAAAAAAAATATGACAAAGCGCACCAAGCACAAAAGTATTGCACCCAAGCACCATATTCTCTTTCCACACTCTATACTAAAAAGTAAAAAAAAATCTCCCCCAAAGTCCACATCGTGTCTGAAAGGCAATAAAACACAATAATAAAACAGTTTAGAATGCACCAAGCACAACATTATTGCACCCAAGCATCATATTTCCATCCCACATTCTATGATAAACAGTTATAAAACCCCCCCAAAATCCACATCATGTCCGAAAGGCCAACAAGGAGAGGCAGATGCTCACAGGCCACTAAAAGAGGGCAAGCAGCCTCTTTTTCCACAGTGAAAATTGGTGGCCACGGACACGGTGCATCCTCTTCAGGTGGGGCAAGCCTGTCCTTTTTTTCCAGGGCTGGCCGTGTTATTGAGCCACAACATGCAGAAGAATTGGTGGAGTGGATAACTAAGCCGTCCTCATCCTCCTCATCCAATGTCACCCAGGCTCATGCTAGTTTGCCTTTCACCGCAAAAGTGGCCCGTTCCACAGGCTTCTTGTCTACAGCTACTCCTTCCTTAGCCTGACCATCATGCACGGAGGAGTAACCTGAATTATTTGATCATAGTGTCAGTTACTCGATGCTGGAGGATGCGCAGCAATTTAAATGCTCCAATGTTGGTTCCTAGGTTGAGGAAGGGAATATCAGGAGCCTAGAGAGAGGGTGTGACGATGGACAAGAACCTAGCCACAGCTGCAGCATACTGCCAAGTTTGCTTTAGTGACGAGGAGGGAGGGGATGATGAGGTCACTGACTGTACTTGGGTGCCTGAGAGAATAGAGGAGGAAAGTGAGGAGGACGTGGCACAACTCATATGAGGCAGGATATTCTCCAGGGGCCGCCTTAAGGGCAGCCACCCTATTGCATCACACCACAAAGCTCCACAGGTGCAGAGTGCTGTGACTTCCAAAAGTTCATTGGTGTGGGCTTTTTTCAACACACGTGCAATAGACTGCAGTGTTGCTGTTTGCAATCTCTGTCTGAAGCAGATCAAGCATGGCTGAACACCAGCCGTTGAGCACCACATGCTTGACAAGACATATGATGACCTGCCATGCAGTCTGTCGGCAACAGCAACTGAAAGACAAACCTCATAAAAAAATCATACTTCACCTTCATCTGAGATCTCTACCCCTACTATACCTCATGTCTTCTCAAAAACCTGCACTGAGAGGGATGATAGTATAGCAATTAGTGCCACAGATACTTGCACCCAATCTGCTAGCGGTACATTATCTGTTGATTTCACCAGCAGGCAAATTTTGCTACCCCAGTTGCTGAACCGTAAAAAAAAATACTGTCCCAGCCATCCACATGCTCAGCGTCTAAATGCTAGCTTGGCCAAATTGCTAGCACTACAACTGCTGCCTTTTCATCTGATAGACTCTGCCCCCTTTTGCGAATTTGCGGAATGTGTTGTATCACAGTGGCAGGTTCCAAAAATATATTAATTTTCGCGTAAGGCCATTACAGCTCTCTACCAACATGTGGAAGGTAGTTTTTTGGCCTCGTTGGACAGAGAAGTCAGCAGGAAGGTTCACATTACTGCTGACTCTTGGTCCAGCAGGCATGGACACGGAAGTTATATTTCTTTCATGGCTCACTTGGTAACTCTGCAGGCAGCTGGGAAGGATGCAGAACAAGGTTCAGTGCTAGAGCTTGTTCTGCCACCACGCCTCCAAAATGCTTTTGCGAATTCAGCCTCATCTGTCTTCTCCACCCCCCCTCTTCTTCTTCCTCTATGTCCTCTTCTGCTGAATTGTCCTATGAACCAGCAGTGCTCCCTAAGCGTTTAAGGGGCTACGCAAGCAGTCAGGCTAAAAGATGCCATGCCATGCTTCAGTTGGTCTGTCTAAGGGATAGGAGTCACACCAGGGAAGATATTCTGTCAGCTCTGCAGGGGCAGGCTCAGAGATGGTTGACCCCCACAAAAGCTTGAGCCAGGAATGGTTGTATGCAACAATGGCACCAACCTTCTTTGCGCCTTCCAACAGGGACACTTGACACATGTTCCATGCTTGGCACATGTCCTGAATCTGGTGGTGCAGCATTTTTTGACCAGATACATGGGCTTCCAAGATCTCCTGAGGCAGGCCAGAAACATCTGTGGCCATTTCCTGCATTCATACAATGCTAGTGCTTGCTTATCTGACATTCAACAGGAATTTAACCTGCCCACCAACCACCTCATTTGTGACATGCCCACCAGCAGCTGCACATGCAGCAGAGCTCCATCAATAAGTACCTGTGTGAATATGGCAAAAGGACAGGCTCTGGAGAGCTTGGCTTCTTTTCCCCATGCCAGTGGCTGCTGATAAAGGATGCATGTGCTGTCCTGTCACCATTTGAGGAGGCCACAAGGATGGTGAGCCGGGACGATGCATGCATCAATGACACTATCCCTCTAGTCTTCCTACTGCAGCACACACTTCATGGAATCATGGACAGGGCACTTGAGGCAATACAGCGGGAGGAAGTGGAGGACTTTCTTTCCTTACAAGGCCCCCTTTATGCAGATATCATTCCTGCTGGGCCACAAAACACACAGGAGCAAGAGGAGGAGAATTGTGGCAGCATGGATGTAGACGATAACATACAACAGTCTTCAAGGGATGGTTGTCATTCCCCAGAAACCCCAGGAGTTTTACTTGGCTGGGGAGAGGTTGCTCCTGACAATGTCATCCTTAGTGACCCAGAGGACTCGCATGTCTCCTCAAATTTATGTTGCTTGGGCTCCCTGATTCTGCAAAGTCTGCGAAAGGACCAGAGAATTCCTCGTATCAAGGAGAGGGATTATAACTGGTTGGCAACCCTTCTTGATCCACGTAGAAGGAGCAGAGGATGAAACATCTTGAGGATGCCTTGAAGAAAAATTTGGGTAACACCTTTTCAGACACTTGGAGGTTAACGTTCTCTGGATGTGTTTCTGAGGCATCATTCAGCCAAAGGAGGAGAGGTGGAGTAAGAAGCCGGCTAACCAATGCCTTTAAACAATTCTTTAGTCCTCAGTGCCCAGGGCTGTTAAGCAACCACTGGCAGCGTCTCCATCTTATGGTGCAGGATTATCTAGGGGCAATAGCAAACTTGGAGACCTTTCCAAATCAGAATCCACTGGGTTACTGGGTCTTGAGGATGGACCACTGGCCAGAACTTGCTCAATATGCAATCGAGTTACTGGCCTGTCATGCTTCCAGTGTGCTTTCTGAACGGACATTCAGTGCTGCTGGAGGTTTTGTGATGGATAAAAGAGTGCGCCTGTCCACAGACTCTGTTAATCATCTGACATTTATCAAAATGAATCAGTCCTGGATAAATAGCAGCTATCAAGCCCCTGATGCTGTTGTAACTGATTGAATTTGCTAGAGGTCTGACATCCCTTGAAGACTGCATATCCTGCCTATCCTATTCCTGAATCTTGATTATGCTAGCTTCCAACAATTTTTTTTGGTTTAGGGCACCACCAACACCCAAGGCCCAATTTTTCTGCACCTGTATAACAAGTACATGCGATTTCAATTTTGTTTGTAATTTTTAACAGCAGAGCCCCTTCCTGTGCCCAGCAAGAGTAGCTGAGAGGGGTTGCGGTGTTCAGGCACCACAAACACCCAAGGCCCAATTTTTCTGCACCTGTATGACAAGTACATGCAATTTCAATTTTGTATGTAATTTTTAACAGCAAGGCCCCTTCCTGCTCCCAGCAAGAGTAACTGCGAGGGGTTGCGGTGTTCAGGCACCACCAACACCCAAGGCCCAATTTTTCTGCACCTGTATGTCAAGTGTATGCAATTTCAATTTTGTATGTAATTTTTAACAGCAGGGCCCCTTCCTGCGCCCAGCAAGAGTAACTGTGTGGGATTGTGGTGTTCAGGCCCCACCAACACCCAAGGCCCAATTTTTGCTGCACCCGTATGACAAGTACATGCGATTTCAATTTTGTATGTAATTTTTAACAGCAGGGCCCCTTCCTGCGCCCAGCAAGAGTAACTGCAAGGGGTTGTGGTGTTCAGGTACCACCAACATCCAAGGCCCAATTTTTCTGCACTTGTATGACAAGTACATGCAATTTGAATTTTGTATCAAATTTTTTAACTGCAGGGTTTGTGTGCATAATTTTGTGGTTTTGGGGAGTTAGAAGTGGTGTAGGGAAGTGTAACTTTTACCAAAAGTGGGGTGAGATAGAGGAGGCGGATGATAAAATGGTGCTTCTGGTAGATGATAAATGATGCTGATGATAAATGATGATAAATGCAATGTTTGTCCAAATGACTGTATGTTAGCTCAGGAGATAGGGGAGTAAAGAGAGAGAGGAAAAATTAGAAAACAAGCACTCATAAAAAAGGCCACAAAAGATGTGAGAACAATGTAACATAAATGAAGACCTAAATCCCATCTGAAATTTAACCCTTAATATACTCTCTTTTAACTTGAAAATCCACGTTGCCTCCCTTCCTAAAGGCCTTCTCTCTCTGTCTCCCTCCCCCCCCCCCAGTTAGTGAGACAGCCTTACTATCCCGGCAAACTTAAAAGCTGACAGATCACCACCATGATGGAAGTCCCTAAAGTGACTAGACACATTAGAAATGCATTTGGCATTCAAGTTAGTTGAGTCACAAAAGTGATCTCCTTTTCTAGTTCCTAACATTAGAGTAGTGCAACCAATAAACCTACAAAATACACTAAATGCATGTAATCAATGAAATTCATAAAAGTATGCTTTGGTAGGAAGACATGCCATCACCATCAATGCAATTCAATATGGGGAGTTTGCCAGTGCCAGACGCAATTGTTCTATGGAATTTGCCTTAAAATTCAGAACATCACCACACTCTTGTTGGAGAGAGGCTATAAAAGCTCAACTATCCAACAAGGGTTGGATAGAGCGAAAAAAAAGGAACAGGGAAGACTTTTTGGTGGATACTCCAGGATAAAAAATCAGAGTAAAGGTTTGGGGGGGGGGGGGGGGGGGACAGAAGGAGGCAAACCGGCCAGCTTTGTAATTACCTTTTCTAAAGAATATAAAAAAATAGTTAAAATATTAAAAAAGCAATTGGAGCCACCTGCCCCGTGCATCGGTTTTCCCCACTGCCGAGTGGGGGTGGGAGCGCGCCGCCAGCGGCGCATGCTTACTCCCTAGCTGAAGGCGCATGACCGATGTAGGACTACGCTAGTTTGTGCAGGAGGGCCGCACTGCCGCAGTAAAAAGACCGTGGGCGGTCGGGAAATGGTTAAAGTGAATCATTAAAAATTAGCAATAGTGCAATACATAAAAAGTGCAACATGCATATCACACCATATGGGGTTAAAATAGTCCCAATTTAACAGTGTAAACAGTCCAATATCCAGTGACATGTGCGTCTTTATACAGATCACCAAAGTGTGTGTAGTCCAACGTTGGTGAATGATCACCACAAACGACCTTAAACCGATCACCAAATAAGTGATATCCACCCCCGAGAAGAAAAAAAATACGCTTACCAGAAAGCGTGGACTTAGGAACCTGACTGCGGTGTATAAATCACCAAGAGAGTGATCCATTGGGCGATTCAAGGAATCTCACACTGCAGGACTGTAGCTAAGAATCCACTCTGTCGGTGATGTTAATAGAGCCAGATGTCATTAGGGACAGACATGCAAGAAAAACATAATGCCACCACATACTGTAAAATCATTAAGTAGCAGATTTATTTTAAAAGTACACAACACTTACAATCCATCCGAAATTTAGCACTTAACAATAAAATCAATCAATCTGTAAAACATGTAGTTCTAATGAGACATTATCTGGGGTCCAAAGGAACTTAGTGAGTAGCTTCAACCACCACACCCCAGAACCTATAGAGGAGAAGCAGCCAGGTGCAAAACCAAGCTAACTATCTACAGAAGGACAGCTTAGAACCACTTAAAGCCAGCACAGCTACCCTAAACCTCTTGCTTGGAGATTCTAAACAGGAAAAGCTCCTGCAATCAGTGTTTAAATCCTTTCTTTAACCAGTGGAGCTGACCGGTTTATCCTACAGAAGGACAACCATGTGATGTTTTTATTTTTGGTTGCAGAGACAGTAGAAGTCCACATGTTACATTCAAACTACAGTTCTGGGGTTTCCATACTTTCCAATCCCTATCCAAGTTTATCCCCTAATAAACAAAACAGAGCACCCTGCTTGGTTTTTGACTATTGCATGAATTCCAGAAAATGAATGTTGCCTGGCTGTGCATGTGAGCGAGAACCCAAAAATCCAGCAGCCCTTATGGAGTAGCACTACAAGTACAATCTGAAATATTTCTCTATATACACTTGATAAATCACCTTTTTAATTGCTATTATATCCTTTTTGTTTAAAAAGTAGACAGGGTTACTGTTTTGTAACTCATTGTCAGACTGTATACAATGTTTCATGACTAATAGAAATATGCCCTTTTTCCCCACCTTTTAATCTTGGAAGGTAAAAAGAAAAATAATAAAACATTTTGTTTGTGTCAGGCGATTTCTTTAAATGTTGATATTCCTGCCTCTGATAACACAATAGAAAAAATAACAGAGTTGCCTGTTTTTCTCAACTTATTAATTAAATGATATACCTTAGTGCTCAGTAGTGATCTATTCCTTTGCAAACCCAGTGGGACTTTTATATACATCTGCAGCCTAAATTATACTTACAAGTTTGGATAACACTAATTAGGATCTTCAGTAAGTGCTGTTGCCAAATGGAAGCTATTATTGAATCAAAGCAAACAATTTTTACACTAAAACCTGAAAATGACCAAGCTTTGTAAGTTAATTATATATTCAACTTACTTTTAATACAAACTCTTCTGTAGGAATATCAGAATTTCCTTCCTGAGAACATAAATCAAATTTCAGCCCAAATCGATCTAATAAAATCAATTTGTCTGTGTTTTTCTGTATTTATATAGTTCACATTTGGCAAGGAAGGCAGGACATAAAATGAATTTTGGAGTCAACTGTAAGTTCTGGGCACTATCTAGTGTAAAAGTATAAATTTCTTCTTAGCTCAAACACATTACCCTGATTAAATGCATCAATAATTTAATAGAATAGACTGTCCTTCAAATGGACTCCGCTGGAACTGTTGCTTGCAGAATAGTAAAAAAAAGGTCTTGAAGATAAAAGACTCTGAAGAAATCATGCTGAACAAAAAGACACAAGATGAAGGAAATGAAGGAAGGTGTGAATGGATGATCTTAAAAATTAATACAAGGATTTCTAATTTAGGGTGGTAAGTAAAACATGCATTAAATGTGTGGTAGTAAATTAGTTGATAGAACTAAGGAAAACAAAAAACTTTGAAAAACTTTAATTAACAACATTGGAGAATTATTTCTACATTGCTTTAAAATATAGGCAAAAAGTTTTATAAGAATTATTCATCAGGATACAAAAGGAAATGGAAAGCAACCAACCTGTAACAACCCAAACCCATGTCATGTATTAGATCCAGTACAAGTACATAATTTGCAGTGTGTTGAACAACTTTTTTTACTGCTCCAGAATATAAACCCTGCTAAAAAGGCTGCTTTTGAAAAAGTATAGAGTATGCTAAAATGTATAAAAATCGAGGTATTAGGAATAGCGTCCTTGTAGAGTTAAATGGATATAATGCTGATATTAGAAACCATGTAGTGCACCAGTTTATGGATAGTATCCCTCTACAAGTGTGATAGAATTATACCAATATGTTGCAAGCATAGGTCAGTAAGACCAATCTTCCATTTGGTAAATGTCAACTCAGTCCAACTACCAGTGGATATTGCTTGCTATTAGGTAAGTTAGGTTAATGCCAAGAAAAAGAACTGAATAATCTATATTACAACAAAGACTAGTGAAATATTACTGGCCAATCACTTTAAAACATAAACACAAACACTACAGATAAAAAAAATATTTCTATGAATTGGTATGAGACAAAAAAAAGTCAAGGCATGTACTAAAGTGTTTATTGTGATGATAAGATATGGATTCTATGTTTGTGTTGGAAAGGCATCCCAAATAATATGTTAAAACTGAACTCAGGGAAACTGAATTCTCACTTACAGTAGGACTATGCCTGCATTGCAAGGGTTAACTGCTTGTTTAGGTCTAGGTGATTTGAAAAAGCAGATTTACTCAGGGGCAGACTGGCAACTTTCAGCCCAGGGGGCAAGTACAAACCAGTGGCCCATATTGCAGTGACTTGGCCCCGCTCCCACTCTCTCTCTTTTCCTGTCCTCCTCCTGACCCTCATTCCATACTCTCTACTCAGTGGCCGAATCCTGGATCCCAACCTGGCCAGCAGGAGGAAGTTTGGGGAGCTGGGAAAACTTGGTTGGGGCTGGCTGGGGGAGGAGATTCCCCAGTGGGGCATTAAACTGGCCTCTGTTCAGACACAATTTACACCATCCATGCTGGGGGGGGAGGCCAGTGCTCTGTCCTTGTCTTCAACCTACACTCAGTAGGTCAGCGGCAGGGGCTTTTTACTTCTCTTCACCAGGAATTCTTTAGGCATGTCTGTAGCAGAAGCAGTGCAGCCTTTTATGGGGCATCAGAGTGGACCAGGGGGCAATTTCCCCCCTGGCCCAGTCCTCCCCGGATTCACTCACCCAATGCTGTGCTTCCACAGGCTCAACTACATGGCTAGACCAGTCTCTACAGCTTCTTCCCCCCCAATGCTTTGGTGGTCTAAAGTCCTCTTATGTCATCAAGACTGATACAGGGTCCATAACCCTACATTAGACATGAGAATACAAAGGGACAGTCTATTGACAGGGCATGGGGAGCACTATCTGTTGGGGAGTAGAGGATCTGGTAAGTAAATTTATTTTTATTGTCCCCCTAGACTAAATGAACCATAAGCCAGTGCGGTGTGGGAGCAGCCCCCATGCAAGGAAGAATTTTTAGGTTTTCTGAATTTGAGATTTAGAAACTGTTTTTCTTTTTCGGAAAAGATAAAGTAGTGTTAAAAATAAAAAAACACGCAGTCACTGCATTACCAGGCAACAAAGAAGCCCAAGACAACTGCTAACATTTTTATAAAGGCTTGGGGTGATGATCATTGGTAAACTATGCTTAGGCGCAAAGAAGCAGCAAAAAATTAATAGATGTCACTTCCTAATGATGCTGTTAGAAGAAGACTAACTTTGACATTTTGAATAAATTCATATGTAGACTCAATACTTTCCTTATTTAGCCTTTCATTTTGAGGAGAATGCTGATGCCAGAGGTCTAGCTGTGCTTATACTATGTTGTGTATTTTCATGAAATACCTGTGAAATGGTGAAATGTCTGAAGACTTTTTGTCCTTTGACAATTTAAATGCAACTACTGAAGCAGACATCTTTGAAAAAACAGACACCTTTTTTCTCTGCATATGATCTGGATTGGAGGTACTGTGCTGACACTTGATTTGATAGTGCCGAGGTAAATCAGTATCCAGTTTCTGGAGGTTGCTAACCATCTTGTGCAAGCAGTCAGTTTCTAATCAGAAAAAAGTTGGCTGTGAAAACTCTTCCTGCAGAACTAAAAGACATATTTAATTCAGTGGGGGAAAACTGCCAATTATGTGAAATCTAGAGCATTGAATGCAAAGCTTTTCAGCTAACTTTGCAATGAGATTGGCAGTGATTGCTTGCAATTTTATACAGTTGGATGAGTAAAGGAAAAGTGCTGGTACATGAATTTGAATTACATACTACAAGTCCAAATGTTATTAGGGTCAGAACAAAAGCAACTAGTCAAGAACATTAGAGAAATTGCAGAGGTTTATTGGTTATATGTCTTGTGATGCCAATGTACAGGGCATACCTTTCTGATGTATATGTAAGACTGAACATACTGAATGTCTCGTAAAAACAGCATGCTATTCACCACTAATGATACAATCTCTGCATTCAAAGAAAACAGGTTGGAAAAAGAGAGCTGCAGCAGGTTAGTTTGAACCTCTGGTACTATTCGTAATACTTTTTTTATTTGTACTAAATAACTGGGATAAACTATTTGAAATCTTTAAGTCTCTAGCCATATACTTTCTTGAAAATAGTATTTCC
This sequence comes from Pelophylax lessonae, assembly GCF_965119305.1. Lineage (NCBI taxonomy): Eukaryota > Metazoa > Chordata > Amphibia > Anura > Ranidae > Pelophylax > Pelophylax lessonae. Next base: position 504,447,273 of record NC_138770.1, on the reverse strand, counting down.
AATAACTCTTACAGACATACAGTGCTCAGCATAAATGAGTAGACCCCTTTACTTTCCATTCAGAATCAACAAATTGTAAGAGACACTATACTACAAAATACTCCCACAAATGCGGGCCATTGATTGCAACCATGATTTGTTAATTTTCACACACAAAAAAGTATTTTTCCTAACAAATTAATTCAAGAACATGTTGCAAAAATAAATACACCCCAATAAAAGTCTTAGGAGCAAAGCTAAATGTCAGACAACAAAATCCTAATTAACAAGAATTCAACTACAGGTGAGTGTAATTATTTATTAAACAGGTGTCCAGCCTGTTGATTATGAAAGGGAGTTACTTAACAAAGAAAAACCCTTCCAATTTCATGCTGTCAGGAATGACACCACATGGAAGAGAAATGTCACAAGGCCTGAGAAAGAAAATAATTCCTTTACACAAGAAAAATTAAGGCTACAAGAAGATTAGCAAAACTTTACTTAGCAGTCAGAATACTGTAGCAAAAGAGATACAAAAATTTAACAAAGGTGGAACTGCAACCATCTCACAGAGAGATCCAGGGCGTCCATGGAAGTTAACATCTCGATAGGATCATGAAAAAATTACTAGAAATAAGTCCCATGAATCAAACAAAAAACTAGTAATAGTAGCGCAGACGGTTCAAAAGGAAATCCTCCACACAGAGAAAAAAACAGTAGTGTCCTTTCAAATTTCTATGCAGAGTCTCTTTAAAATTCCTCTCCACCAATTGGGATCCACAGTGAATTTACGGGGTCACCACACCACACATCCTCCACCTCTGTGCTAAATAGGGGGGTGGCAACTCTCCAGACAGCGTGGTTCACCTATTCTCATAGGGTAGGCAATCAGGCAAAGCACACAAATCTCCTCCGATCAATGGCAGCAGCTGACTGTGTCTTTCCTTGTAGCTTGTCACTAAGGCGTTCCCTCTCCTCAAAATAAAGCTTCAGATCAAGTGGAGAACCCGGATGCTGTTGCTTTTGCAAGCGAGTAACCTTCTGACCAGGAAAACCTAACCAGTTTAAATACTTCACCCCAGGTGTGGCTATTTGCTTCAATGTGATGGTGCCCATAGATTTTCCACCGCCCAGTGTTTCCGAAATCATCAGGATCAGGTGATAGACATCTACTGTCTGAGGGTTCCTTATGTTAGATAGCTGGAGCAGGCAAGTGATTGAGGTTGATGGTGGCAATTAACAAATGTCAGCAATATGTCCGAATCAAATGATCCCACCAAGAGATCATATGCGTGAGTGAAAGCGCCTCTGAAGACAAGTGGTCAGCTAGCTCCAGGAAATGTATTCAGGCTTATGGTGCTCCTTAATCTCACTAATCATCCTTGCACACAGAATGCAGTGTCCTTGCTGTGGGCACACAACATGCTGCTGTATTATTCTGCTGTTGTCTGTATATGCTCTGACTTCATTGAAGCCATCAGAATCCCATCTCGATAGGATCGTCTTCTGATGAGAAGGGTTGAAGAAATTCACCATACAAGTTCACTGAAGTAAAAAGCAAAACTGGGGTTATTTGTTTCCCATGACACAATATGACTTACACTGCAGAGGAATTGCAAGCATGGGTGTCGTCCACGAAGGAAGCCTCTTCTAAAGCCCATGCACAAAAAGCACACCTAGAATTTGCCTGGGTCCATGCTAAAAAAGAAGAAGACTACTCAAACTCTGTATTCTGGAGTGATGAGACCAAGATAAATGTTTTTGGAACTGATGGCTTCAAAACTGTATGGCATCACAAAGGCGAGGGGTACAAAAAAAAAAAATGCAAGTGCCTACAGTTAAACATGGTGGTGGAAGTTTCCTTCTGTGGGGCTGCATGAGTGCTGCTGGTGTCAGAGAGCTGCATTTCATTGATGGTATCATGCATTCACAGATGTAGAGACATGCAAAAATCCGGAATATTGCTGCACTCCTTGGTAACTTTATTGAAGTATTAAAATCACATCACAGGTATGACAGGAACATAAAAGGTAATGTGTTTCGCACTAAAGTCAGCCCTTACTCAAACCTCATATGCAAATTCACAGATGTACTGCTCTATATTGAAAGAGAAGAGGCTACTATTACTCTGTGCCCTTGGTCGTGGTGCACTTTTCTAACATGATAATGATCCGAAGCACACATTTTGGCCACTGTTGACTTTCTGAAGAAGAACAGGGTGAAAGTGATTCAGTGGCCAAGTATGTCACCTGATCTGAACCTAATTGAAAACCTATGGGGAATTCTGAAGATAAAAGTTGAGCATCACTCTCCATCCAGCATCCAGGCTCTATTTGAAGTCGTTCTTGAAAAACGGAAAAAGATAGATGTTGCAATATGTCGCCAACTAGTTCATTCCATGCCTAGAAGACTTGGTACTGTCATAGATTACAAAGCATAGAGGTCATACAAAATACTAGATGTAGTAGTTTTTGCTGTGGGGTGTTTTTGTTTTTGCATCAACTAATTTCAGTAAAACTGAAGTTTTTGGAATTTAAGTTATATTATTAACCTTACTTTTATGTAATGAGCTGAACAAATGTTCTATGTATCTAGTTTTGTCAAAATTGAGGAAATTGTTCTTGTGTTTATTCAGATAGTGATTAAAATCTTACTTTTCAAAAGGGGTGTACTCATTTATACTGAGCACTGTATATAAAACATACGGCATTTCACTGAGCTGCCTGCACTTTAAAAACAAAAAAAAATACTTTCTATTATGGAATTTGAACTAGCTAACTAAATATGTTGTAATTCAGTTTTAACACTTCAGAAACAATTGTACACAGTTCCTTTGTTTTCATTCTGGGTCTGTTAGAGTAGTTTTTAAACGTATAATAAAAAGCAGTAGTAATCTCCTAGCATTTGTGACAACATGCATGTGTGCCTTATGGAGCCTGATTGACCCACTATGTCACCAGAGGTGACAGCTGACTAACAAGCAACAGATGCATGAGCAGTTTTACTCCTGAGACAGATGGTAAAAGCAAATAGCAGTAGCAAAGCCAGCAGGCTGGCGGTCATATCAGGCAAGCAAACCCTAAAGAAAAAATCCAGGTTTCAGACTGGTAGACAGAGCAGACCGACAATGTATCAATAGACTAATGTATCAGGCCAATGATCAAGATAAGCAAAGACAAACTGAGAGCAAACACAGTTCAAATCATTGGTAGGAGTAACCCAGGACAAGAGCAGCCAGGCAGATCTGCATTCGGGACATAAGTAAACAGTCTAACTTGTACAGGTTGAATATCCATCAGTCTACTTAGTCTTCCTTAACACTGCAGAGACTTGAGCTGCAGTGTGGTATATTTATTTGTAATGAGAAAATCTGCTTGCGTTTGATTCAAAGGTAGATTTGGTGAACACGTCCTCAAACGCACAAATTGCGACCTTAATTGTGTACCATATGAAAGTAGTTGGGAAGCAAAAATCAGTTCTCTAAAAATGTAAGGGCAATAGGCATGAGGTTGGCAAACAAAGGACATTTAAATGTAATTTTTTCATTAAAACATCCAAAAATAATAATACAGTACTTCTGCAAAGTAGTCATCTCTACATGTTTTGCCAAACTAAGACTTCTTCAGGAGACTTTTAAGAATATTGTAAGGGCGGTTATCTCATTCTTGTGCGTTTACATTGTGGCATAGAGTGTATACAACCAACACAATAAATCATATAGTGATACTGAACCACACAGTGGTGATAAAAAACATAAAAAATAAATACATCAAAAGTCCATTTAAAAAAACCATCTCAAAAGAATGCATAAGCGTGATAACACACAAAGAGTCTTTTAAAGAAATAGAATCACAGAAATCCACAACATCAAAGGATTTAAAACAGTGTTAGATCAATCTATTTATTCCAATGGCCAGTGCATTGTATGAAGCAGCAATAGATCTTCAAACCGCGCTAGGACATTGCAATTGCGGTGTACTTTAACCACTTAAGGACCGTGCCTATTTTTGACACATTCTGTTCACAAGTAAAAATCAGTATTTTTTGCTAGAAAACTACTTAGAACTCCCAAACATTATATATATTTTTTAGCAAAGACTCTGGAGAATAAAATGGCGGTCATTGCAATATTTTTTGTCACACAGTATTTGTGCAGCGGTCTTTCAAACAACATTTTTTTGGAAAAATTATGAAAAATTACATTTCACTGCATTTAAAAAAAACGAAATAATAAACTTAGCCCATTTTTTTTGTATAGTGCAAAATATGATGTCATGTCGAGTAAATAGATACCCAACATGTTAGGCTCCATGTACACGGGACGTTAGAAAAAACGTGCTGCAAAGCAAGTTCTGATGCCGGGAAACGTGCTTTCAGTAGCTTTCCATTGGCGTTATTGCACGTTTGGCCACGTTGCTTTTAGCAGCGTTTTTTCTGCCTCTATTCAAAATCAATGGTTCCCTATGGGAGCCTATTGATTTGAATGGAAGTCGCACCGCAAGTCGGATCAGGATGATCCGACTTGTGACGCGACTTGCGCTGCGTCGTTATTTACACACACTGCCTTTTATGGGGTGAATGGGTAGGGGTACAGTCTACCCCATACCCATTCACACAGGGAGGGGGTCCGGGATCTGGGGGGCCCCCTTTTTAAAGGGGGCTTCCAGATTCCGATGAGCCCCCTGCCCGCAGACCCCCAAAACCACCGGCCAGGGTTGTGGGGAAAAGGCCCTTGTCCTCATCAACATGGTGGCAAGGTGCTTTGAGGTGGGGGGTGCAGAGCTCCCCCTGCCCCAAAGCACCAACACCCCCCCATGTTGAGGGCATGTGGCCTGGTATGGTCCAGGGGGGGGTGGGGCCGCTCACTCGTCCCCTCCCCCTTCCTGCCCTACCGGGCTGCATGCTCGGATAAGGGTCTGGTATGGATTTTGGGGGGGACCCCACACCGTTTTTTCGGCGTGGGGCTACCCTCAAATTCCATGCCGGACCCAAAGGGCCTGGTTTGGAACCTGGGGGGGACCCCCACGCCGTTTTTTTCCCATTTTTGGTGTGGAGTTCCCCCTTAAGATTCTCACAGCGCAAGTCGCGCCGCAAGTCGGATCAGGACTTCCATTCAAATCAATAGGCTCCCATGGGGAACCATTGATTTTGAATGGAGGCAGAAAAAACATATAACGTGGCTGAACGTATGTTCATCACGTTCGGTCACGTTTGGTCATGTTCAGCCGCGTTTCTGCGTTTGAAACGCTGGGAAACACACGTTCGAACGCAAATAATTGCGTTCCAAAGAACGCCCCTGAACTCAACTGCCTGCAAATGACTGTAAACGACCCTGTGTACATGGACAGATAAGATAAAATGTTGATGGGTTCAGGGGCTTCTAAAAAAAATGCCCAACTGCTCCTAAATGGCCATTTACAACGTCCCATGTACATAGAGCCTTACAGTTTAAAATTGCGCGTCCATAAAAATCTCCAAAGGAGTCGGTTTAACCACTTTACCACCGGAGGATTTTGCTGTCTTACGTCCAGGCCACTTTTTGTGCTTCGGCACTGTGCAAATTTAACTGACAATTGTGCGGTCATGCAATGTGGTACCCAAACGAAATTTACATCCTTTTTTTCCCACAAACAGAGCTTTCTTTTAGTGGTATTTGATCACCTCAGTGCTTTTTATTTTTTTACGATATTAATAAAAAAAGAGCAAATTTTTTGAGAAAAAATGAAATTTTTAAATTTGTCTTTTCAAAAATAGTCAATATACTGAATTTATGTCATATTTTTTGGCCAAAATGTATTTAGCTACATGTCTTTGACAAAAAAAATCTCAATGAGCGTATTTTTATTGGTTTGCGCAAAAGTTATAGCGTCTACAAACTATGGTGTAAATACTGAAATTTACGCAGCTTTAATTTCTGACTGCCTAGCTCATTTCATGAAGTGCTAAAATGGCAGGACAGTACAAAACACCCCCAAATTACCACATTTGGAAAGTAGACATCCTAAGGAATGTCCTGAGAGGCATGTTGAGCTCATTGAATATTTCATTTTTTTGTCACAGGTGTTTGAAAAATGACTAAAAAAAATGTTTTTTTTTTTACACAAAGTTGTCATTGAAATGATATATTGCTCACACATGCCATGGGTATATGTGTAATTACACCCCAAAATATATTCTAATGCACACAGGGATACCACATGTGTGAGACTTTTTGGGAGCCTAGCTGTGTACAGGACCTCGAAACCAATCCCCCCCATCAGAATTTCAAAGGGCGTACATTTTTTATTGCATTTTCTCGCTACCTATAACGGTTTAGGAGGCCCTGAAATGTCAAGATACTACAAAACCCCCCAAATGACCCAATTTTGGAAAGTAGACACCCCAAGATGTTTGCTGAGAGGCATGGTGAGTCCATGGAATATTTTATATTTTGCCACAAGTTTTGGGAAAATTACAATTTTTTAAAAAAAAATTTTAACACAAAGTTGTCACTAAAAGATACATTTCTCACACATGACATGGGTATATGTGGAATGACACCCCAAAATACATTCTGCCGCTTCTCCTGAGTATGGGGATACCCCATGTGTGAGACTTTTTGGGAGCCTAGCCGAGTACAGGCCCCCAAAAATCAATCACCACTTTCAGGCTTTCCAAGGGCGTAAATTGTTGATTTCACTCCTGACTACCTATCACAGTTTCGGAGGCCATGAAATGCCAAGACAGCACAACTCCCCCCCCCCAATGACCCCTTTTCAGAAAGTAGCTAAGCTATTTGCAGAGAGGCATGTTGAGTGTTTTGCAGATCTCACTTTTTGTCATAAAGTTTTGGAAATTGAAAAAAGAGGGGAAAAAACGGAAAATTCCTATCATACTTACCGTAATTTTCCTTTCCTGATAGTCTCCATGGCAGCCTACGTGTGGGTTAACCCCGCCTCCACTCCAAGGGTATAGGACCCCCCTCCCATAAATTTCAGCTCTCAGGTACAGCAGGTGTTCCATATCTTAGCCGAATCCAAGACGAGAGGGTGGGTACTCCGGCTGCCATGGAGACTATCAGGAAAGGAAAATTACGGTAAGTATGATAGGAATTTTCCGTTTTCCTGTCTGTCTCCATGGCAGCCTACGTGTGGGAAATAACTAGCTCACTCCACACGGGTGGGAATGCTTTAGCAAAGAAAATTTTAATTCATGCTATTTGCAGACAAAACAGTCAAACCAAAATTAACTGAGGACAGAGAAGCAGGCTCTACACAATAGTGGGTCATAAAAGTATTGACTGATGACCACGAAGCCGCTCTGCAAATCACATCTGGAGCCACGTGCCGCGAAGCCGCCCAGGAAGTAGAGATACTCCTTGTAGAGTGCGCCGTCACCGCCTCCGGAGGAGCCAGCCCCTCAGCTCTATAGGCCTGTTGGATAGCTGCCACTATCCATGAAGCGATAGTCCTAGATGAAGCAGGTTTACCTCTGTTCTTTCCCCAGAACAGGACAAAGAGGTTGTCAGACTGCCTGAATGGTGCAGTTGCTTGAAGATAGGCTTTTAAGGATTCTCCTACATCCAACGGATGAGGATTGGACTCATTAGATGAATGGAAAGTAGGCAGGACAATCTCCTGATTCTGGTGAAACACTGAGGTGACTTTCGGATTTGAATTCAGCCTGGGTATCAGTACTACCCGATCCGGAAAAAAAGTCAAGAATGGTTCTTTACATCCGAGAGAACTTAATTCAGAGACCCTTTTAGCCGAAGTAATGGCTACCAGGAAGACAGTTCGGATGGTCAGGTCCTTGATAGAGGAAGAGGAATCTATGCCCGATTTGGAGAGGGCATTTAGGACAAGAGGTAGATCCCATTTCGGGAACCTAGGTCTTCTCTGAGGATTGAGCCTGATTGCTCCTTTGAAAAATTGTTGGATTAGTGGGTGTTGGGCCCACATGACCCCGGAGAAGGCCGATAAGGCCGAAACTTGAACTCTAAGAGTTGCCACTGAAAGGGGCATATCCAGACCAGCCTGAAGAAAACTTAGTATTTCTTGAATCCCAGGGACTGAGGAAGACATACCTTCAGGATATGCAGACTCCATGAATCTTGCCCAGATTCTACAGTATACTTTATTAGTACTTGGTCGTCTAGCATTCATCAAGGTGGAAATGGCTGTAGATGGGCAGCCGAGCGATTCCAACCTTTCCCTCTCAAGAACCAGACCGTCAACCGGAGAATTGCAGGACAGGGGTGCACTGATGTTCCCTGAAGAAGCAAGTCTGGTCTGAGGGGAAGAGGGACCGGGTCCCGGTAGCTCAGTTGTAGGAGTAGCGGAAACCATGGCCTGTTCGGCCAGAAAGGCGCCACCATCACTATCTCCACATCTTCCGCTTGAAGTCTTTGCAGGAATTTGAGAATGATGGGTACTGGAGGAAAGGCATAAGCCCTGCTGAACTCCCACCTGTCGGTTAGTGCATCTGTCCCGTAAGCTTGAGGACACTTGCCCCTCGTGACATACTTCTCCAACTTGTGGTTGCAAGGGGAGGCGAACAGATCGACTTCGGGAGATACTCCCAACGACAGAATCCATTTGAACGACTCCACATGGAGCGACCATTCGTTGTGGTTCAACTGGACCCTGGACAGAAAATCCGCTTGAACATTCTGTGAACCTGGGATGTAAACTGCCGAGATGTTTACTAGGTGAGTCTGGGCCCAGGACATGATCGGGTCTAATTCTCGTAGCAGAGAGAGACTCCGTGTCCCACCTTGTCTCTTCACATAAGACACTGCCGTGGTGTTGTCCATCCGAATCATTACAGATTTCCCCTCTAGCAGGTGTTGGAAAGATCGAAGACCCTGGTAGGCTGCTCGGAGTTCCAGTATATTGGAGACTGGAGTGTGTCTCTGAAAAGACCATCTCCCCTGTGTCATCTCTGTCAGACAATGAGCCCCCCAACCTGAGTTGCTGGCGTCTGTTGTGATTATAGTCCATGAGACTGGAACCAGAGAATGACAGTTGAGCAGATTCCTGCGTTGCAGCCACCAAAGAAGACTGTATCTCATGCTGGAGGAGATATGAATGTACTGATCTTTCTCTTCTGTGTTCCATTGTTGTAGGAACCCTTTTTGGAAGGGCCTCATATGCCAGAGAGCCCATTTGACCATTGGAGCCGTGGACACCATGGTGCCAATGATTTTGAGGCACTGAGAGGCTTTCAGCCGAGGAGAGGAAAGAGCCGGAAGGATTCTCTCCCTCACTACCGGTATCTTCTCTAATGGGAGAGAGATTGAATTCTCGACGGTGTCGAATTGCGCCCCAAGATAGACTAGGCGCTGAGTAGGCTCCAGCTGACTCTTTTGTAGGTTTAGCAGCCAGCCAAACTCTTTGAGGGTCGATATGACCTGATCTCTGTGTGCCAATAACTGATCCTTTTCTTGAGACAGAAGCAGAAGATCGTCTAAGTAATGATGTAGACGTATACCTTTCAATCTTATGAAGGCTACCACTGCTAGAAGAACTTTGGTGAATACTCTGGGTGAGGTAGACAGGCCGAAGGGTAGGCAAATGAATTGCAGATGCTGATTCCGAACACAGAAGCGAAGATATTTGTGGAAGTCGGTTGCCACAGGTACATGAAAATACGCATCCTTTAAATCTATTGAGGCGAGCCAATCTCCCGGCAGTACTGCCCTTTGAATAGTTGAGAGTGTTTCCATCTTGAATTTTTCGTTCTTTATGAACTTGTTCAGGTATGTGAGATCTATAACAGGTCTCCAGGCCCCGTTCTTCTTCTGGACTAAGAAGAGGGGTGAGTAAACCCCTTGGAATTTTTCTTGTTCCGGAACCGGAGCTACCGCTCCTTGAGCCACCAAGGCGTCTACATAGGCGAGCAAGACTTCTCTTCTCTCTTCTAGACAGGGTAAATGAGTTGAGATGAATCTTGGAACTGGATCTGCCAGAAATGACCATCTGTGGCCTGTAGAGACCGTCCTGACGGTCCAAAAGTCCGTGATTGAGGCCGCCCAGACATGCTGAAAATGGAGAAGACGTGCCCCCACCTGACATGCCTGGACGGGCCCAATCTCAAAAAGATTTAGTGGAATCTTGTCCAGCAGGCGCTGGATTTTTTGATGACCTCCGAGTAGAGGATTGACCACCTCTCCAGTTTCTTCGGAAATCTCTATTAGGCTTGTAAGAGCGTGCATCTCTTGATCTCTCCGTGTATTGCCTCCTAGGTTGAGGCTTCTTCTGACCAAATAGTCGTCTGTCTTGCGGGAGGAAACCTGACTTTCCGCCAGTAGCCTTGGCAATGGCGCTGTCTAGTTTGTTTCCAAAAAGGGAAGTACCCTCAAAAGGGATCTTACACCATGCCTGTTTAGAAGCTGGATCTGCAATCCACGGGCGAAGCCACAAGGCCCTCTTTGCTGTTACTGAGGATAGCATCGATCTGGACAGAAGACGCAGAACATCAATAGATGCTTCTCCTAAAAACACTGAAGCCAGCTTGAGTTCGTGAATAGGGGAACTTTCTACGGCTTCTTCCGAGAGACTTCCAAGTTTGGATTCTATATCGGAAACCCAGACTTCCATGGCTTTAGACATTGTTGCTAATGCCATCACAGGTTTGCAGGCCGCGCCGGCCGTCACAAAGATCCTCTTTAGGTCCAGATCTATCTTTTTATCCAAAGGGTCTTTGAAAGAGACCGCGTCATCTAGTGGCAAAGTGACATGCTTTGCTAATCTTGTAACTGCCGCATCCACAAGAGGAGCAGATTCCAGACGGGCGACATCTTCAGGTTTAAAGGGATATAATTTCCCAAGTTTGGAGGATAAGGAAGACTTACTATCCCCTTTACTCCATTCTTCAGTAATCACCTCTTGTAATTCAGAGAGGGAAGGGAAGTTGATACGCTCCTTACCAAGGTGCTTGAAGAACTTCCGCTGCTTTTTCTGAGGAGACACAGGATCCTCCCATCTGAGAGCTTCTTTAATGGCTCTGATCAGGGGTGAAACTAGGGCGAACTCAAAGCCGCCTACAGCCCCTTCTTCTTCCGAATCACTGTCAGATGACTTTGCAGAAGTAATACTCGGTTGAGAGGGGCCTTGATCTTCCTGCACTTCCCCTGGAGAACTGGATGTGGTGGGACCAAGTGGTGGGACTGTACCCCATTCTTTCAGGGACTGTTGTACTATTCTCTTCACTAGAGATTCCAATCTTTGATCCTTTTGCCCCCTCTCACCGGCTGCATGAGCAAAACATGGCTCACATAGGGACTTGTCCTCCGGGACATGCGCCCCACAACCCCAACAGGCTCTCTGGTGTGTGCGGTGACTCTGGTATCGTGTATGGTGTCTGGGGGAGGAATTGGAGCGTCTCCCTTGTTGCCTACTCCCTGATGGAGATTCACGGCGTTTAGATCTGGAGGATGAACTCCCACGAGGTCTGACAGGGTCTCTTTCTTGTGGTAAATCAGGCCTGGGAGAGCTGATGGAAAAAAGAGAAAATCGGGGAGACACTGGATTTAGCCATGACCTAGGGACCAGCAAGCCCTCCCCGCCCCCCCCTCTGAAAAATGCCAGCACCCACCTGTTGTGAGAGGGCTGGCCACAGGAGGGCGGTGACGCAGGATCCATACTTCAGGCCAAACAACCAGACTGATAAAGAAAGGTAATACATGTCAGTGATACATTGTGAGGTGACAACCCTCCGCCCCCCCCCCCCCTCTGCAGTCAAGTCTCCATTGCACATACCTGTAGCAAGGAATCCAGAGACACTGGGAAGCTGCCGCAACGCCCACAGTACATTCCCAAAGTACAGGGGAATCGTCAGCTGTTTAAATCTCCCGCCGGAATGACGTCAGCGGTGATGCGGCCGCGATCGCTAATGCGCATGTGCGAACCAAGCCTCGACTTCGCTCGCGGCGCACTGCGCATGCGCGGGACCACGAAGCGTCTACCGATTGGACGCTAGAAGCAGAGGAGGAAGAGGAAGGGTTTGTTGGAACGCAGGAAGGGTTTGCTGGAACGCAGGAAGCGTTCCAGCGCCATTGGGCCAAACAAACAAATTGTACAGAGATAGAAAAAGAGACAAACAAAGTGTACATAAATAACAAATACCGCTGCCATGAAGGGAAGCAATGCGAATCTTCAGACCCATGTCAGAGAATGCCAATCAAGCTTCAGTCAACCGCAGAGAGCAGGGGATTTTAAATGTCACTCACCCGCCCGTGGCTGGGCTCTGGACATGCAGACACCATCCAAAGTATCCTAAGGTAAGCTGGACGTAGTAAGACATCAGAAGTGTAGGTCCTTGGAGGAGGACAAAAAATGAACACCTGCTGTACCTGAGAGCTGAAATTTATGGGAGGGGGGTCCTATACCCTTGGAGTGGAGGCGGGGTAAACCCACACGTAGGCTGCCATGGAGACAGACAGGAAAATGCATTTTCCAGTTTTTTCTTCATTTTCATTGAGGGGGTTTTGTGCCATCTTGGCATTTCATGGCCTTCAAAAGTGTGATAGGTAGTAGGAGTGAGATGAACAATTTACGCCCTTAGAAAGCCTGAAGGTGGGGAGTGGTTTTCCGGGTCCTGTACGCGGCTAGACTGCCAAAAAGTCTCACACATGGGGTATTCCTGTACTCAGGAGAAGCAGCATGTATTTTGGGGTGTCATTTCACATATACCCATGGCATGTGTGAGCATTATATCATTTACTGACAACTTTGTGTAAAAAAACAAAAAAATAAAAATAATTTTCCCGAAACTTGTGGCAAAATATAAACTATTCCATGGATTCACCATGCCTCTCAGCTAATAGCTTGGAGTGTCTACTTTGCAAAATGGGGTCATTTGGGGGGGTTTTGTGCTATCTTGAAATGTCAGGGCCTCTGAAACTGTGACAGGTAGTGCAGAGGTAAAATAAGCAATTTACGCCATTAGAAAACTTGAAGATAGGGATTGGTTTTCGGGGTCCTGTACGCGGCTAGACTGCCAAAAAGTCTCACACATGGGGTATCCCTGTACTCAGGAGAAGCAGCAGAATGTATTTTGGGGTGTCATTTCACATATATCCATGGAATGCGTGAGCAATATATTATTTAGTGACAACTTTGTGTAAAAAAAACAAAACAAAAAAAAAAACAAATTGTCATTTTCCTGAAACTTAGGGAAAAATGTAAAATACTCCATGGACTCAATATGCCTCTCAGCAAATAGCTTTGGTTGTCTACTTTCCAAAAAGGGGTAATTTGGGGGTTGTTTAAACAGTCCATTTTATGCTCAATCTTAGCAACACATCACCCACTCTTCTAACCACTTGAAAACCAAGCCTTTTCTGTGACTTTTTGTTTACATGAAAAAATATATATTTTTTTTTACAAGAAAATTACTTTGAACCCCCAAACATTATATATTTTTTTAAAGCAGAGGCCCTACAGAACAAAATGGTGGATGTTGTGATTTTTTTTGTCACACGGTATTTGCGTACACATTTTCCAAACGCAATTTTTGCGTAAAAAAACACTTTTTTTTATATTTAATGCATAAATACACTATATAATTCCTAATTGTTTTGTAAAATGTAAAATATGATCTTATGCCGAGTACATAGACACCAAACATGACATGCTTTAAAAATTGCGCACGCCCGTGCAGCGGCAACAAACTACGTACGGTTTTAAAAGCCTTTAAAAGTCTTTACAGGTTACCACTTTGGACTTACAGAGGAGGTCTACTGCAAGAATTACTGCCCTCGTCCTGGCGTTTGCAGCGATACCTCACATGCATGATGCAATTGCGGTTTACATATGACACTAGACCAACGCTTGTGTGAGCATTTGCACGCAAGCTCGGGGGGGACAGGTGGGCTTGATTTTTTTTTTTATTTGCTTTTTTATGTTATTTTGACACCTTTTTTTTCATTTTTTTTAATCATTTTTATTGTTATCACAGTGAATTTAAATTTCCCCTATGATAGCAATCTGTAGTGACAGGTACTCTTTTTAAAAAAAATTGGGGTCTTTTAGACTCTAGTTCTTTCCTCTGTCCTTAACGCATCTGACCACACCACAATTGATATGATAAAATTCTTTCCCAATTTCCCAATGGCACTGTTTATTTCTGGTGAAACAGAAGTCATGAATTGATCGTAGCTTCCTATATCTTAGGCCATAGAGATGATTGGAGCCATTCTCATCTCCAATCAGCTCTATGGTTAGATAGCTGAACCACCAACTGCACTCTCAGGTTAACCGGTGGGACAGGAGAGCCCGAGAAAAAGGCGGCAGGAGGGGGGGGGAGTCCCCTCCCACTGCATGTAAAAGCAGTCTAGCGGCCAATTATGCACTAGGATTGCTTTTACATGTAAGCCGACCGCTGGCTTTAAAAAATGATACCAAGATGATGCCTAAATCTGCAGGCATCATCCTGGTATAACCACTCAAAGTCCAACAACGTACCAGTACATTGCTGGTCCTTGTTTGGCATATAGGTTTTTTTTTTTCATGCAGCCTGTGGGCTGAACGAAAAAAAAGAGAACCTATCAGAAATCAGCACAGGAATAATGTGTAGTATTACCCACCATTAACCGCCCAAACATCCACCCACTTAATTTAATGATGGGTATACACGACACTATTCCACGTATACCAAAATAGGATTTTAAATGCAGTGCTGAAATCAGAAAATCACCACAGCTGCTGCCAGCAAAGGTATCCATATATGCTGAGCGCAAACGCTGTTTGTGTCAGAATATATAAAATCAATGTGGCAGCCGACGAGTACCTGCAAGAAAAACAGGTCACAAAAGAATTAAAAACAAAGAAAGTACAGTAAAAGTACTGTAGGAACTGTGGAAGAACATAAAAAATGACTGAGACGACAACTATTTTTGGCTTTTTTATCTATTTATTTTTTTCTTCAAATGTTAGAGTTCCAGGTTTGGGTCTCTCAAAATGACAATAGTCATCAAACATCTTTTGAGACCCTGTGTAAATGTGCCCTAAACTGTGCCGTGCTGTACCCTACGCTAATAATCCACTAGTGTGTGGTAGCGACGGAAACAGTCACCGTGGCAAAGACCAGGTCGTTCAGGACAGTTGGGACAATAATTCCGGGTGTCACGCCTAAATCCGCGCTTGCTGCAGACACGACATCTTTTTTGGGGGTATCGTTGGGTAGGGGTACTCGGGAATAATTCCGGAAAATGCCTCTCATGCAGCCGGCTCACTGCATCTGGTTGGGGAATTGGGGCAGGAGCACCAGCTGGATACAGAAGGGCTCTGATTATCTCTTCTTGGAATTGAAAGAAAGATAATGTTCCGGCAGACGCTTTGTATAAGACAAAAGCGTTGTAAATAGCCAATTGAAATAGGTATACAGACACCTTTTTGTACCAGCGTCTGGCCTTACAGGTAATTAAGTACGGTCCCATCATCTGGTCGTTGAAGTCCACCCCTCCCATTTTACGGTTATAGTCATGGACACAGAGGGGCTTCTCAACAACAACACAGGTGACTGTAGTAATTTGGACTGCCGTGTCTGGGTGAATGGAGGACAGAACGAAAACGTTCCGTTTGTCCCTCCACTTAACTGCAATTCCTCGTACCTCAAGCAGGCTCTCTCCCCCTAGCTCAGTGGGGCATTTACTAGCCGTTGGGGGAAGCCCCGGCGATTAGATTGCACGGTGCCACAAGCGCCAATTTGCAATTGAAAGAGGTGTCTAAAAAGTGGCACACTTGAATAGAAATGGTCCACTTACAAGTGGTACCCCTTTCCGAATAAGGGTGACACCAAGTCCCAAACTATCTTGCCGCTGCTCCCTATGTAGTCTGGACAGTCGGGGGGCTCCACAGTGCTATTTTTTCCCTCGTAGACACGGAAATTAACTGTATAACCTGTGGCCCTGTCACACAGTTTATACAACTTGACCCCGTATCTGGCACGCTTGCTGGGGAGGTACTGTTTGATAGCAAGGCGGCCAGTAAACTTAATCAGGGACTCGTCAATGCAGACATCTTATTCGGGGGTAAACAAGGCTGCGAACCGCTGATTGAAGTGGTCTACGAGGGGCTGAATTTTGTGGAGCCCATCATATTCAGGGTCTCCCCGAGGACGACAGAGTTCAGTGTCGCTGAAATGCATGAACCAAAATATTTGTTCGTATCGTGCCCTGGACATAGCAGCAGAGAACACATGCATTTGATGAATTGGGTCAGTGGACCAATATAACCGCAATTCATTCTTTTTTGTAATGCCCGTGTTGAAGGAAAGGCCCAGAAAGGTTTTAAACTCTGCAATCGTAATAGGATTCCAGGCGAATGGTCTGGCAAGGGGTGAATTTGGGTTGGCGGCGATTAATTTTTGAGCATACAAATTTGATAGGTCCACAATAGATCCGAAAAGTGAAAAACAGCTCAAAAAAGTTAATGGGATTAAAACCAGCTGTTTCCACTTGGATTCCGGTTTGGGCAGTGAATGGGGGAAGTCCTGGCGCTGTGGAATCTGTGGGCTGCCAATTAGTATATGCCAGCGCTTCAGGGAGGACACTATGGGCTCTACGGGCCTGTCTTCGGATACGTGGTGGCTGCGGGCCACTACTCGTGCTAGCCACCGCACCAGCTTCAACTGCACTTAGGTGACTCGCCACATCACCAGGTGATACTGCAGTGCTGGTTGTAGGTCCAGGGTGTACTAGGCCGCTCGTGCTTGTCAGATCACGAGAAGTGTGAGCGGCACTAGTACTGGCACTCAGCTGTATACAAGAAACTCCCAGTTCTTGCATCTCAGCAACTCCAGAATGGGGTCGGGTACGCCTGACCTTAGCAGGGACCCCTCTGTCGGAGCTATCTGTCAGGGAGCCGCTGCTGTCATCTGGTTTGTATATTGACCCTGATTCTGCCAGTGAGGCTTCCCCATCGCTCTCATCTGACATGGCCATTATACTGTAGACCTCTTCACCACTGTACCAATGTTTGGTCATTTTAGTAACTAAATTTACCGGTACAGTAGTGTGACTACTAGGCAATAAATCACCTGGTTGTCGAGGACTATTTGGTCGCTACAAAAAAAAAACTGCTAGTGCTAACAGAGATCAGGCCTGACTCTGCTGACGCAGCGGTTTTGTGTGATTTGTGTTTTTTGGAAGTGTCAGTAAGCTATTGATTACTACACTTGCCTGGGTAAGGTGGTCTGAGCAGGGGGGCAAACGCAGGTGCTAGGAGGAATCAGTGCTGATTGTGCAAACACTGCGTTTTGGGAACACTAAATTATGAGGACGTTAGTATAGTTCTGATCAGATCAGATATTGATCTGTTCAAACACTATACTAGTAATGGAGGTGTGTGTGTGTGTGTATGTGTGTTAGTGTACTTGACTGTAACTGCAATCGTAATAGGATTCCAGGCGAATGGTCTGGCAAGGGGTGAATTTGGGTTGGCGGCGATTAATTTTTGAGCATACAAATTTGATAGGTCCACAATAGATCCGAAAAGATCTTCAGTGAAAAACAGCTCAAAAAAGTTAATGGGATTAAAACCAGCTGTTTCCACTTGGATTCCGGTTTGGGCAGTGAATGGGGGAAGTCCTGGCGCTGTGGAATCTGTGGGCTGCCAATTAGTATATGCCAGCGCTTCAGGGAGGACACTATGGGCTCTACGGGCCTGTCTTCGGATACGTGGTGGCTGCGGGCCACTACTCGTGCTAGCCACCGCACCAGCTTCAACTGCACTTAGGTGACTCGCCACATCACCAGGTGATACTTCAGTGCTGGTTGTAGGTCCAGGGTGTACTAGGCCGCTCGTGCTTGTCAGATCACGAGAAGTGTGAGCGGCACTAGTACTGGCACTCAGCTGTATACAAGAAACTCCCAGTTCTTGCATCTCAGCAACTCCAGAATGGGGTCGGGTACGCCTGACCTTAGCAGGGACCCCTCTGTCGGAGCTATCTGTCAGGGAGCCGCTGCTGTCATCTGGTTTGTATATTGACCCTGATTCTGCCAGTGAGGCTTCCCCATCGCTCTCATCTGACATGGCCATTATACTGTAGACCTCTTCACCACTGTACCAATGTTTGGTCATTTTAGTAACTAAATTTACCGGTACAGTAGTGTGACTACTAGGCAATAAATCACCTGGTTGTCGAGGACTATTTGGTCGCTACAAAAAAAAAACTGCTAGTGCTAACAGAGATCAGGCCTGACTCTGCTGACGCAGCGGTTTTGTGTGATTTGTGTTTTTTGGAAGTGTCAGTAAGCTATTGATTACTACACTTGCCTGGGTAAGGTGGTCTGAGCAGGGGGGCAAACGCAGGTGCTAGGAGGAATCAGTGCTGATTGTGCAAACACTGCGTTTTGGGAACACTAAATTATGAGGACGTTAGTATAGTTCTGATCAGATCAGATATTGATCTGTTCAAACACTATACTAGTAATGGAGGTGTGTGTGTGTGTGTATGTGTGTTAGTGTACTTGACTGTAACTGCAATCGTAATAGGATTCCAGGCGAATGGTCTGGCAAGGGGTGAATTTGGGTTGGCGGCGATTAATTTTTGAGCATACAAATTTGATAGGTCCACAATAGATCCGAAAAGATCTTCAGTGAAAAACAGCTCAAAAAAGTTAATGGGATTAAAACCAGCTGTTTCCACTTGGATTCCGGTTTGGGCAGTGAATGGGGGAAGTCCTGGCGCTGTGGAATCTGTGGGCTGCCAATTAGTATATGCCAGCGCTTCAGGGAGGACACTATGGGCTCTACGGGCCTGTCTTCGGATACGTGGTGGCTGCGGGCCACTACTCGTGCTAGCCACCGCACCAGCTTCAACTGCACTTAGGTGACTCGCCACATCACCAGGTGATACTTCAGTGCTGGTTGTAGGTCCAGGGTGTACTAGGCCGCTCGTGCTTGTCAGATCACGAGAAGTGTGAGCGGCACTAGTACTGGCACTCAGCTGTATACAAGAAACTCCCAGTTCTTGCATCTCAGCAACTCCAGAATGGGGTCGGGTACGCCTGACCTTAGCAGGGACCCCTCTGTCGGAGCTATCTGTCAGGGAGCCGCTGCTGTCATCTGGTTTGTATATTGACCCTGATTCTGCCAGTGAGGCTTCCCCATCGCTCTCATCTGACATGGCCATTATACTGTAGACCTCTTCACCACTGTACCAATGTTTGGTCATTTTAGTAACTAAATTTACCGGTACAGTAGTGTGACTACTAGGCAATAAATCACCTGGTTGTCGAGGACTATTTGGTCGCTACAAAAAAAAAACTGCTAGTGCTAACAGAGATCAGGCCTGACTCTGCTGACGCAGCGGTTTTGTGTGATTTGTGTTTTTTGGAAGTGTCAGTAAGCTATTGATTACTACACTTGCCTGGGTAAGGTGGTCTGAGCAGGGGGGCAAACGCAGGTGCTAGGAGGAATCAGTGCTGATTGTGCAAACACTGCGTTTTGGGAACACTAAATTATGAGGACGTTAGTATAGTTCTGATCAGATCAGATATTGATCTGTTCAAACACTATACTAGTAATGGAGGTGTGTGTGTGTGTGTGTGTGTATGTGTGTTAGTGTACTTGACTGTAACTGACGCTAAGTAACGGTGGTGTAGTGGGACCCTGACGCTAACTAGCCTAAGTTGTGTCACCCGTGACACTAATACAGTGATCGGTAATCACTGTATATAGTGAACACTGTGACAGGGCAGTGAAGGGGTTAACTGGGGGAGATCAAGGGGTTATACCTTTATAGGGGATAGATGGCGGGTGGCCTAAACCTATTTGGGCTTAGCGCAAGCGCAAAGTAGGGTTCCAAGTGACACTAAATACACTAAATACAGTGATCAGTATTTACCTATATACTGTATTTAGTGCGCAGAGTGATAGGGTGTAAAGGGGTTAACTGGGGGTGATCAAGGGGTTAAAACTTTATTAGGGGATAGGTGGCGGGTGCCCTAACCCTATTTGGGCCTAGCGCAAGCGCAAATTAGGCTCACAAGTGACACTTATACAGTGATCAGTAAAAGATCCCTATACCACTGTATATAGTGTTCACTGTGAGGGGTTTAGGGGGTGATCAGGGGGTGATCAGGGGTGATCAAGGGGTTAAATGTGCCTATGTGAAGTGTGTCAGTATAGTGTTGGTGAAAACTCACGTTTTTGATGTGTCTCAGTCTTCTCCTGGAACCGAAAGGGCTCCAGAAGGGACAGTGACATCACTTCCCCTGCATGTGTTTACACTACACAGGCAGGGGAGAGATAACCATTGGCTGGAACCGATCGCCAGATACAGACCAAAAATCATTGGTCAGTATCTGGTGACTGATCGTTTCCTACCGAATCCGACCAGAATCGGCTCCCGCGGCGCGGGAGCGCGCTCTGGGAGCCGTGAACGCGCCCGATGTAGGTCTATGTCGCTGGACGGGATAATGCCACATTGTCAGTGTCAATGTGAGTGGTCGTAAAGTGTTTAAAATTTTCAGAGTTAGAGAGTAGCTCTTTAGTTAATTATTGCTCACACTCTGGCGATCGCGGCAATACCTCACATGTGTGGTTTAAACAGTGATATAAACAGTGATTTCATTTGCAGGCACGACTTCCGTATAAATATTTTTTGTGCGGGAGCTCACGGCCACGGGGGCGGCTTTTTTTTTGCTATTTATTTTATTTATTTTTTTAATTTTACCACAGGTTTTTTTTAAAAAAAATAAATCTGATCACTTTTATTGCTGTCACAAGCAATGAAAACATCCCTTGTGACAGCAATAGGCAGTGACAGGTACTCTGTATGGAGGGATCGGGGGTCTAAAAGACTACACTTCCCACTACACTTGCATGTATTAAAAACACTGAAAATCGCATTTTTGAATAAACTCACTTTTTAAATTTGGTGCCTTTAGCAGCCGAGTAACCCTGACATGACGTCATGAACGCCTCCTCTGGGTTATGTCATCGGAGACCCGATCAAAGCTGCATCAGGCTTTGATCGGGACTCAAACCAGCTGGTGGGACGGGAGACCTGGGCAGAGCCGCGGAAGGTGGCGGGAGGGGGGGCATCCCGATCGAGCGGCTCCTGAGCTGCATCGGTCATTACCGCCGGAAAGCCGTCCACCGCCTCTAAAAAAGGGTACTGGGATGATGCCTCTAGCTAGAGGCATCAACCCGGTACAACCACTTAAAGTCAGCCGACGCAGACCTACGTCGGTTTGCGTTAAGTGGTTAAATGTGTCTCTACCAGGGCAGTGATGCAGCATTACCTACATTTAAATGATATCTACTTTTCCTTTTTTGGAAAATCATTTCTATTACATTTTCCGACATATAAAACAATACAAAAAAGAAGCATGCAGTACTACTCATTAGAAGCCTACAAATTAGCAGCCTAACTAACAACAGAAAAACTAGCTAGGCAAAAAGTGAAAATAAAACAAACCCCCCCCCCCCTCCCCAATCCAAGTAGTGCAATATTCCATAAAGTGCATAACAAAACAAGCAAGGGCATAAGACATTTCCCCGATTACTTGCTTTTTTGTAAAGAATGGCGTGAGGTTCCCCAAATTAAACAAAGGGCATAGGAAGCTGGGCAAACTGCAAATATTATATAAAAAAAAAAAAAAACTGTTCAGCGGGGAGCAGCTCTTTTAATAAAGCTAAAGAGCAACAATAAAAAAATGCAAAATATATTTAAATAACATGCTTGGGGTATGCTTTAAACCGGCTTGTGAAGTGACGCATCTGTAGAATGTACACAAGCAAAAGTAACATTTATACAGAAAAAACTACCAATAAATTACTGACTCCACTCCACATCCATACCATAAACTTATTCTGGATGAAGGTATGAAGGTCTGAGATGGACTGACCCCACAAAAAAAAAGTAAACAAAACAAAAAAAAAAACAAACAGATGTGAGTCTCTCTAACCATATATGCTAGTCCTCTACTCCTGATGATGGTCCTATGTGGACTGTAGGAGAGATTCCATGCAAAATAAATAAATAAAAGTCATTGGGTCCAAATCAGCAAATTGGGCAGCACAGTGGCTAAGTGGTTAGTACTTCCACATGAGTTTTCTCCCACACTCCAAAGACATTCTTGTAGGATAATTGAATTGGCCCTCCTATTTGTATGTATGAATATGAGTCCCTAGATTATAAGCTCCTTGAGGACAAGGACTGATGTGAATGTACAATATATATATTCCTGTTCTGCCTAGAACCAGCCTCCCCTTCTCCTGTGTCCTTTGGAATGCCTGCTTTGTTTGTAACAAACTCACCTCCGACCTTTTTTATCACAAACTCCTTCAACCTACTTGCAACCACTGAGACCTGGCTTCAAGAATCTGACTTTCCATCTCTTGCTGGCCTCTCCCATGATGACCTACTGTGGACTTACTCTCCCAGGCCTAGTTGATGGAAAGGAGGTGGAGTTGGAATCTTCCTATCCCCTCAAAACTTTTTCCAAGTTCTTCATCCACTCTGATTCTTTGTCCCTCTCCTCATTTGAAGTTCACTGTGTTCATCTATTTTCTCCAGTTTCGTTGAGAATTGCTGTGATCTATCGGGCTCCTGGACCGGTATAAATAACGACTTCCCTGCCTGGCAACCCTACTTTCTCTCTTCTGAAATTCCCACAATCAATCTTGGTGACTTCAATATCGCTGTTAATCTTAACTCTCCTGCTACCTCTAAACTCAGAATCAGGACCCAACTGCTACAACCCTGGTAAACAGACAATACCAGAAGCCTAAAAAAAGTAGCTGCACTCTTGAGTATCTGTAGCGTAAGGCTAAGCCACAGGAAGATTTCACCCAATATAAATATCCCCCTCTAAAAATACAATTCCGGCCTCCACACTGCCAAACAGACCTACTTTATCACTCTCATTAAAATCCCCTCATGCAGTCCCTGTCACCTCTTTTCTACCTTTAACGCTCTACTTTGTCCTCCATTACCTCAACCCACTAACTTACTCACTGCCCAGGAGATTGCTAATCACTTCAAAAGATATATATGATAATACAATTCGTGACAAGATTTCCACTGTACCGATATCTCCCTTACCTTAATCTCCTAGTCCTCCTGCACCTCCTGCCCCCTGGACAATGTTCCTTCTCAAATACTACACTCTTTAACTCATATCTTCCCCAACCCTCTAAAATATGCCCTAGTCACTCCCATACCAAAAAAGGCCTTACTGGACCCCACCAACAACCTAATACCCATCTCCTTACTCCCATTTGTCTCCAGACTCATTGAAGGTCTACTCTACAACCAGGTGAGCAACCACCTCATTGAGAATAACCTTCTTGATCCCCTTCAGTCTGGATTTTGCCCCCGCAACACTCAACAAAAGCTGCTCTCCTAAAACTCACAAATGACTTACTAACAGTTAAAACCAACTGTTACTATTCCATACTCTTACTCTTGGACTTCTCCACTGCCTTTAATACAGTTGACCACCCCCTCCTCAAAAAACTTGATTTGCTTGGTCTCCGTGGCTACACTCTACATAGGTTCAAATTGTACCTATCTCACTGTATCGTCAGTGAACCTTACAACGCTACTTCCTCCTCTCCTACTCCTACTATTGTGTCACGTACCTGGTCCTAAAGCCAAAATGCTGAGAGGGCTCTCCTTGCGGCTGAATGCTCAGTGTCCCTGAAGGTGGAAACAGGGAACACAAAGCCCAGAGAAACAGGAATTGCTGGCTGTGCCACAGATGAGAGATACAGGTGTGTGATATCCGTAGGTGGATACCAGATGAGGTGAGCAGTAGGATCCAGTGGAGCTGATGATGGTGCAGACTGCACACAGCAGGAAACAGGTTGCAGTAAGCGAGATACAGCAAATAGGTATTGCAGGCAGGAGCAACAGATAGGTACTGCAGGTGGGCAACACAGGCTGGGTACTGCAGGCAGGCACCAGGGCAAATCACAGCAGACAAGGTGAAGCAGGAAACGTAGTCAGAGACAGATGCTAAGGTCGGTAAGCCAGTGGTTAGCAGACAGAAGAACAGGGATGTGGTCAGGCAAGCCAAAGTTATATACAGGACAGGAGACAAGAGCAGATCTGTGGGCAATTTGAGATCAGAGACTGTGGGAGCTGGGGGAGAAACAAGAGGTATTCAAAGGCAGGCTAAAACAGTAACGGGTGATCAGAAGCATAAGCATACAAACAGGAACAGGAAGCAGGAAGTTGAAGACCAGTCAGCAATGTCCATGTGCTGCAGTCACTCTTTTAAAGGCCAGATTGTGCCAGGATCTGACAAACATTGAGCGAGCCAGCACACACACACACATCTTTGCCGTGGCGAACGTGCGTTTGCAATGTGTGCGCATTTGTGCGGGTGCGGCCATATTGGAAATTGGCCAGCATACCAGGGCTACAGGCAACTCTCCTTTGGCTAGTCTCCTGACACATTGACGTTCCCTAAGGTTCTGTCCTTGGACCTCTCCTATTCTCGATCTACACCTCCTCCCGGGGTCAGCTGGTAGCCTCCCATGGCTTTCATGACTCCCATTCCTATGCTGATGACACCCAAATCTATCGCTCTACCCCTCAGCTCACCCCATCAGTTTCCTCAAGCATCACTGATTTACTAACAGAAATATCACCCTGGATGTCACACCACTTCCTCAAACTCAATCTAAAACCAAGCTCATAATATTTCCTCCCACATGTGCCCCTTCCCCTGACTCCTCTGTCAAGATCAATAGCGCAACTATCAGTCTGTCCCCACATACCAGAGTGCTAGGGGTAACCTTGGACTCTGAACTGTCCTTTCAGACCCACATCCGATCCCTGTCAAAATCATGCCGCCTTAGCCTTAACCTCCGCAACATCTCCAGAATATGCCCCTTTTTAACCATTGACACCACCAAGCTTCTAATTCACTCCCAGGTTATCTCTCGCCTCGACTACTTCAACTCCCTCCCCATTGGATTACCTTTACATAGGCTACCCCCCCCCCCATTAGTCCATCATGAATGCTGCTGCAAGACTCATCCACCTTACCAACCATTCAGTGTCCTCCGCTCCTCGCTGCCAATCCCTCCACTGGTTTCCACTCACCCAACAAATAAAATTCAAAGTACTAACAATAACTAACAAAGCCATCCACAACTCTGCCCCCCAGCTACATTACTAGCCTGATCTCAAAATATCAACCAAGCCACCCTCTTCTGTCCTTCCAAGACCTCCTGCTCTCTAGCTCCCTTGTCACCTCCTTCCATGCTCACCTCCAGGATTTCTCCAGAGCTTCTCCTTATCCTTTGGAACTCCTTACCCCAATCCATCTTTAGACAATCCCTGAAAACCCTGATCTGAGACCGAAATGCAGAGAGGGTTCCCCTTTCGCCTGAGTGTGATACACCCTTGAGGATGGAACAGGAGGTGTAGCGCCCAAATAAGCACTGGTTGCCAACAGGGTCAGTTGAGTAGACAGGTGATCACCTGAAGGATTCTGGGGAGAAGTCTTCAGGGAGTCTTCAGATGAACTTGACAACTGGTACAGCCAGTAAACCCGTGTAGAAGCAAGCTGAGGGTCAAACACTGTTAATCAGTCAGAGGGCACAGGCAGGTAGCGGAAACAGGAACTTTAGCCAAGATCACAACAGGAAGGCAAGGAGAAGGCAATGGCAGAGTCCGTGAAACAAACCAAAGTCATATACTGGAGAGCAGGCAGATAGGTAACAAGTCTGTAAGCCAAGCTGAGGTTATACACTGTAAAGCAAAACTGGAGCAAGGTAAGTGAGACAAGCCAGAGGGTCAGAGTTGGGAGAGGAGAGCAGACAGGTCAGGAAAAATCAGAATCACAACAGGAAATAAAAGGTAGGTTAGCAGATGTTCAGGACACAGGAAGACTGACAACAATCCAGCAACTTGGTGGACTGAGCAGAGGTCTTATATAGGCCAGAAAATGGTCGCATCTATGACATCATTATGTGAGCCAATGCGCATGCGTGTTCGTAAACACACACCATGGCAAACCTGCGTACGCCCATTCGCCATCTTCTGCCAGTGTGCAGGCATGCAGGAACGTGCCTGATGCTCCCAGTCTCACCACTGCCATTTCCTTTGGATCTGGTGTGGATTTTAGTGGGAAATCTCAAGTAAAAAAAAGAGAAAACACAGAGTCCCTGCCCTCAAAACTCAGAGTATTAACTGAACATGCAGTAAAGGTTTTGTAGTGAGCATGAATCCCCCCACCCCCCCTTCTTGAGACATGCAAAGCCTTTTACCATCAAAATGAACAAAGTATCTTTTCCAATTTTCATATGTTTTTTTTTTTTTAATTTTAGGTAGGCTTAAAAAGTGGGATTTGGGGTTTAGTGTGCAGCGAAAGGCCTTTAAATGCTGTGAATGGAGTCACTACAATATTTTGCTGTCTTTTTAGTGAAATGTTGATTTTTGGATTCTGAGCTGGCTTCTGTCTTTCCTGTTCAAAATGCAGTCTAGCAAAAGTGCCTAAATACTGTGCATGGAATCATCACTATAATGATTTCTGTTATTTCTTTTTTTTTTCAGTAAAAAAAAAATCACATTCTAATTTTGGTTTTGGTAAATTTTGAGGTTGCTGTTTGCGGTTTTTTTTTTTTTTTAGTTATTAACATTTTTTAATTATTATTTTTATGTCTTTTTTTTCAGTGCTTTAAATCTACTGTAATGCTGATTTTTTGGTTTAAAGCTGGTTGGTGTCACTTCTGTTCAAAATGTGGCCTTGTAAAAGTGCCTAAATACTGTCACTACAATATTTTTCTGTACTAATATATTGAAATAATTACACTGTAATGGAGATTTTTCAATGAAAGCTGGCTGGTGCCACTTCAAAATGTGGCCTAGTATAAGTACTTAAACACTATACATAAAGTCACTATATTTACTGTCTTCTTCTGTGAAATAAATACACACTATTGTGGATTTTTTCATTAAAAGCTGTCTGGTTTCTCTCTCCCTTAAAATGCAACCTAGTGTAAGGGCTTTAATACCATTCAGGGAGTCACTACAACATTTTGCTGTCTACTTTCAGTGAAATAAATATACTCTAAAGTGGATTTGTTTAAATTAAATGCTGGCTAGTGTCTGTTCAAAATGTGGCCTAGTACACATGTTTAAATACTGTGCAATGTACAAGAAGGGGAGGAGAGCCAACATGTTTCACACATGTATTGTGCTTTATCAAAGCCTAATTGTTATCCACTTCAATAATTTGCTGCTTTTTCAACCAAATAAATATACTCTAATGTAGATACTCTAATGTAGATTTTTTTTATCTAGTGCATGCCTCTCCTGTTCAATATGCAACCTAGAGCAAACACTTAAAAGTTTAAATATTTATTTCAGGGAAACAAACACTCTAATAATGTATTTTTGATTAAAAGCTAACAGGTGTGTCTCCTTTTCAAATTGTTGCCTGATATAAGGTTTAAATATTGTGCATGGAATCACTACAATATCTTGCTGTCTGTTTTCAGTGAAATAAACTCTATTGTTATTTTTGTTTATTTTTATTAAAAGCTGGCTAATATCTCTCTTATTGAAATGAGGCCTAGTACAAATTTGAATATACTGTGCATGTTATTACTATGTTTTGCTTTGTTCAGTAAAATGTTTTTACTGATTTTGCTTTGTTAAAAAAAAAAAACATTTTTCTACTTAAAGCTGACTGGTGTCATTTTGGTTCAACATAGTACTTAAATACTGTGAATAGAGTCATTCATTTGAATAAAAGCTCTGTGTTTGTATTTTTAAAATGTGGACAACTAAACAGTGCTTAAAGACTGTATACATGTTATTGAAAACTGTACACTTATTTTGCTTATTTTGCTGTATTTTTTCAGTGAAATATATGCACTTTAATGTTGAGTTTTTTTTCAATTTAAAGCTAGCAGGTGTCTCTCTTGTTCAAAATGTGGCAAGCACAAGTGCTTAAAAACAATGTAACTATTGTATTTTGCTGGAAGTTTTTTAAATTAATATTAAATAATATACTCTGATGTTGTTTTTTTTTTTTTGTTTGTTTTTTATTAAAAGCTGCCTGAGGTTTTCCCTGTTTAAAATACAGCCTAGTGAGAGTGCTCAAATTTTGTTTATAGAGCTACTACAATATTTTCAACAGCACCGCAAAGGCCTTGTCTGACATGAAATGTGCAGCAGGGCAGACTAGTACCTCAAGTTGTCACCCAATAGTTTATGGATATGATGATCAGTGGGCATTGGTATTTATTTTTCAGAGACCATAGGCTTCTCACTAATTCAACAGGAAGCCCTAATCTGGTTTTGTCTGCTCTTGAGAAATGTCCTTTTTTGAATATTAGAGACAGTCTTATCTCTACTCTCACAGTCTACAAGGTGGGATTCCTTTTTTAGCCATCATTCTGCAAGGCATGTGTCTGAAAACCCCATTTTTTATGCATAAAGACAAGGTGGTGTTTAGGCCTAGGACTTTTTTTAAAAATAGCTCCCAGATTGCATTGTCATCCCTTCCCATGTTTGTCACAACTGGGCAGGAATTGCCTTACAATTAAAAATAAAACAATGTAATTAAAAAGAAACAAATTAAAAACAAAATACATTTCTAAATGCAACATATTGTTTACACAAAACTCATCATGCATAACTTCTGCCTCTCATTTTAAACCTTGTAGACATTGTTTTTGAAAATAAAGAGGATGGCATATGTTTATTGGCAGATACAACAATCAGCCATAACTTTATGAGCACCGGCAAGTAAAGTTAATAACATTGATTATCTCACGACAATGGCATCTGAATGTTAGTGGAATATATTAAGCAGCAAGTATACATGTTGTCTTTGAAGGCGATATGTTGAAAAAAAGTTGTCATTGCCATTTGTTGTTGTATGGGACAGGATAGCTGCAGACCGGTCAGGGTGCCCATGCTGACCCACGTTCACAGCTAAAAGCACTGATAATGGGCACATGAGCGAAAGAACTGGACCATAGAGCAATGAAAGAAGGTAATCTGATCTTATGTATCACATTTTATTTTACATAATGTGGATGGCTAGGTTTGCATGCATTGCTTACCTGGGGAAGAGATGGCATCAGGCAGAAGTATGGGAGTAAGGCAGGCTGGCAGAAGCGGTCTGTTTCAGGACAGCCTGTGTCAGCTACAAGTGGAAAACCAATGCAAATTTGTGTGAGGGTGGCCAGCCTATGCCCTGTGGATCCCCCATCAGAACCCCCACAGTGATTCACTATCAAAATAAGCTAGAAAAAATAAATGTAAATGGTAAATTGAGGGATAAAGGAGGTGGGGGGGGGGGGGGGTAATTGAAGCATATCACTGTTGTGCACAAGTGTGGGGTTATGTTCTGCAGACAAAGGACAACTTTTCCTGTTTTAGAAAAAAAAAAAAATGTTTCAAACCAAAGTCACCTAGTGGGAGGGTCTGAAGAAGGAGCACATGCTCTGCAATGCGTTGCCGTTAGTCTGCAGCTCGGCATCCAGGAAGTGACGTCACGGCCCTCAGACTTACGGATGATCTGAGCTTCAGCAGCCTATGGACCAGGATAGCCTCCTGCTACCACACAGGAGACCTCCGTTCCTCATCACAAGCTGTGTCCGGTACCAGAGGGACCCCCTAGATGCCTGATTCCCAGGACCATCCTATCTATTAATCACGCCTGTTTACATACTAATCTTGTGAGTAACATTGTTTTTACCGTGTAATAAAGTGTCTTCATACTACACTTAGATTGGCGCTTGTGGTTCTCTCCCCTTGTGTTTTGATGACAGAAACACTTCTTTCTTCACTGCCAGCAGCCGTCTCAGTGTACAGATCCCTCATTGGAACTTTATTTGAACTTTCCTGCCCTCTCCATCCCAGTAAGGACTGCCTGAGCATTACTGGCTATCTGTTTGTTCCAATACCCCTTTGTTGTTTACCTAGTGGGAGGGTGCCAGCCTTTTCCAATTTGGTTGGCCTAATTCAGCTATGCCTCCAATGTAGCAAAGCCAGACAGCAGGGTTAATAAATGTAAAGGAAGCTATGTCAAACAGGAGGGACAAAATAGGGAGCATTTTAGATCACATCACTGTTGCCCAAAAGTGCCTGGTAATGTGCTTCACACAGCAAAACATGTGACAAACAGAAGCCATCGAGTGAGAAGGCAGCCAGATTTTTTCCCATTAGGTTGTCTCCTTAAGCTATGCCACGCCATCAGAAAATGTGGCAAAAAGCTCATATGCCATGTGATATTTTGCAATCCCTCTTGGATGGTAATATTAGATCCCTGTTCTCTTGAGTCAGGAAGGGATGATAATCCTCCCTGAACAGTTGTTAATATTTGCATATGAGCAAACTTTTATACAAAGCATATATGGGTGCTATAACAGTATAAAAATGTTTTTGTATGTCACACCTTTTTTGTGTGCTTATTTCTACTATAATAAATACTGGATAGTCTTCCTTAACCACTTTAGCCCCGGAAGGTTTACCCCCTTCATAACAAAGTCATTTTGTTAAGATACGGCACTGCGTTATTTTAACTGACAATTGTGTGGGTGTGCGACACTGTACCCAAATAAAATTGATGTCCTTTTTTTTCCCCACAAATAGAGCTTTCTTTTGTTGGTGTTTGATCACCTCTGTGGTTTTTGTTTTTTTTCACTATAAACAGAAAAACACCTACAATTTTGAAAAAAAAAAAAAAAAAACACTATATTTTTTACTTTTAGCTATAAAACATATCGAATAAAAATTTTTAAAAAAATCTGATTTCTTCATCAATTTAGGCCAATATGTATTCTGCTACATGTTTTTGGTAAAAAAAAAATCCAATTAGCATATACTGACAGGTTTTCGAAAAGGTGATAGTATCTACAAACTGTGTGATAGATTTATGACATTTATTTAGTAATGGTGGCAATCTACATAATTAGTTCTTAGAAGGAGGAGGAAAAGTCGCATTTGCAGGCCCAAAATACCCGACTGCTATGGACCCTTGAAGAAGAAGAGGAGAAAAAGTGCCAGGAACTTTCTGCTAGATTATATGAAAATTGGCCAAATAATTTTGTGAGTATATATAAGTTTTGTAAACAATAAAATAACAGTTATCAAAAAAATGCATATAACAGCTAGAAACACAACAGGTAATGTGGGATTGTGATTCTGATTTTGATTTTTACATTTTTTTTTTTTTTCGTTTTGTTTTATTAAACTTTCAAAATAATATGGTGTGACACTGTAAAAAAAAAAGAAGCTGACAAACTATACTATGAAACTAGTGTATTTTACTATTGCTCATTCAATATGGGATTAAAGGGTTTCATTTTTTTTTCCACTTTCCCACATCTTTTAAATTTGTTGTGGCTGCTATTTCCTTCGTTCACTTCGGGCTTATTACTGTTGTTGAAATTAATCAGATTGGATTGCTGCTGCTGTAAATAAGCCAAGCTAAGTGTTAAATTTAAAAAAATCGGTTACAATTGCTAAATATGGTGTTGCTGATCTGTCCATGAGAACTGTACTGTTCTGTAACACCACATACAGCCTAGATACATCTTCCAAGCATGTGATAGAAAGCAATTGTGTTTTTCTTACATTGCCCTCAAAGTCACATATAAAGGAGGACCCTCTTCCTGCAGCTTGGTGTTTTAATTTTTGGGGGGTTTTATTGCATTGGTACTTGGCCCCCATGGCAGTTCCCAGTCCCTTTGTCCTTTGTTTTGACAAATCTCTTGCTAAAGCCCCGTACACACGTACCGATGGTCGGCATACAAATGTTCCTCTTTTCTCCCCAGGATGTCGGTGTCTGCTGAAAAGTGCAAAGACAGCACAAGGACAGCACAAGAATTTTGTCTGCCGACTGCAGAAGTGATGTCATGTAATGGTTAACTTTCCCTGTGTTTTCTATTTTCTGAGCATGCCCAGTCTTGCAAATCTGCGGTCTGTCGGCCGAATTGTGTACTGACAGGCGAACAATCGTCCGTTCTGGTGTCGGCATACAAAAATTTTCATGTTTGCAAGAAAGACTTTTGTCCGCGGATTGTGCGCAGACATCTGTCGGAGGCACCATACTAACACGCGTACAATCGGCAGATCCTTCGTCCACCGACGTTTGTATGCCGACGATCAGTACGTGTGTACGGGCCTTTAGCCTTGCAAATAGCCAGAATGGGGTTCACACCAAAGATTGTAAATTTCTGACTTTACGATCGGTTCAATAAATGGCCTGAAAGCCGACCCTAGTCACATTTGGTCATCCCTAATCCTAAATGATACTTGCTAATAAAAATGCTAATAAAAATATAATACCTTATATTTAAGCGCCGGTTCACATAGGAGCGACGCTACTTTCAGGGGCGACCTCCGAGCTCGCACCGCGACCTCGGAGTGGCCGCCACGGACTTCATAACATTGAAGTCTATGGCGGTCGCCTCCTGGTCGCCCCAAAGAAGCTCCGGACCCTTTTTCTAGGTCGGAGCGACTTGTGTCGCTCCTATTAGAACGGGTCCGCAGCTTTCCTATGGGAGGCGACCTGCGGCGACCTGTGAGGCGACCAGGTCGCCTCACAGGTCGCCCTAGTGTGAACCGGGGCTTATTCTTTTGTTATATGTACTAACCTTTATTGTTATGTTGATTTTATTGTGATAAATTAAAATGAGATATTCTTTTAAACATTGTTGTGTTACTTTTGACACTTAAAGTCCCGATCCCTACCAGGGGGGTTTGTCTCTTTATTAAATGATACCATGCTAGATTTTTAAATCGTGTTGACTGTTTAATATATTCACAAATAAATTTGGATGAATTACATTAAAGTGGTTATAAACCCTTACATATACCCAGTGAAGGGACTATCTTCAGGCGATATACAGAGATAAAACAAATCCTCTTACATGAGTTGTACCAGTTTATCAGCAGCCTTCTCTTCTCTACATCAGTTCAGAGTGCTAAATGTATAGGCTTGTCTGAGAGTTCAGGAAAAAGAGCGCAGAGAGCTGAAGTTACACTCTGCAGAGCTCAGTGAGAAGAGACAACCCCCCCCCCCTCCCCCACGCAGATCACAAGAACAGAGTTGAGGTTGTCAGTTTGCTGAAGGTCCCTCCCCTGTCACCAGTTTTCTCTTGGTGTCAGGAAAAATTGTCAAAAGTGATTTATGCTGATAGCATGACAAAGCAACAGACATCAATTATACTTAGTGCCTTTAAATGAGACTAGTACACACTAACAAAGGATATGGTTTGTTCATATTTCAGGTCTGAGGTTTACAACCACTTTAAATCTGTACAGTATGAGTTTAGGTTTTATTTTAAAGAATTCTGAAAAATGAATGTTAACATTACTACATACTATGCTTTGTTCCATGTATAATTAAATAAGGTTGTATAAAAAAGATTACAAGTATCCAAATATTTTGAAAGGAAACCTTTGCTGAGTGAAATATCCAGTCCTTTATATCTGCCCGACTGTCACAATAATACAAGGGCTTCAATACTTTCTGAGTCATTGAACAAGTGTTCAGATCAGGAATTCTGATTTTATTTGTTGAACACTTGTTTAGTATCATTTGCTTGGAAAATATGGAAATGGAGACTGTTAGTAAACAGGCATTTTCAGAAGGTGGTCATAACCTTCTGTATATGTTATAAACAAAACCATTTCTAATTAACTAAATTAGTTATTTCTAAACCAAAAAGGAAGTAGCTTGACATTAAAAGCTTTATTTCTTACTTTACTTACAGTGATGTCTGTGTCTCACGCATGGGCGCATAAGCATGCACACAGGGTGTGCCAGGTGTACCTGGACACCCTCTAATCACCCTGTTCTACACAGATTTCTCCTGCTGCTTGGATGCAGATTAACAGACTGGGGAATCTCTGTCCTCAGTCCCTTTCTCTGTCCTAAAAGTGAGACATCAGTGGTCTGTTTAGATCGCTGATATTTCACCAAAGGGGTCCCAAAAAAAAAAAAAATAATAATAACAAAACGCATTGTGCAACAATTGTAAAAATGTACAAAAAAATTAATTGTAGAAATTTAATAATAAAAAAAAATAATAAAAAATAAATCACTAACACTGCTCTTCTAAAACTGTTCATTGCCCTACTGCTATATATAATATATATATATATATATACACACACACACACACACCCACCTACATGCGTGTTTGAGCTTTGGGATGCACACCCTAAATGCAATAGGCTGTGCACACCTATGCTCTCACGGAAAAGCTAAACAATGCCACAATATAGGAAAGAATGCAAAACAAACTTGAGCCATTTTAGAAAGTCTAGTTGACTAGACTAACACAGCCCAAAGCAGGCCTCTTGGGAGCTCCAACAACAACCAAATAGATTTAAGCCTCGCACACACGCAACGATTATCATCCGACCGATCGGCCGTCTTTTGTCCAGTGTTGTTGTGTTGGTTGAAATGTGCTCTAGACTGCTCACGAATTTTCTCGGCCAACAACAACCAACTTCAGAAGTGATGTCATGTTCTGGTTTACTTTCCGTGTGTTTTTTCTTCTCTGAGCATGCCCAGTCTTGCTCATCAGATTTTTGTCTGCCGAAATCTGTACTGACTGACGGAAAATCGGCTGTTGTGTTGATGTCCAACAAACATTTTATAGCATGCACACCAGATTTTGTTCGGCCGAAAAGTCGGAGTCGGTTGTCGGAAGCATCATACTAACAAGCCGAAAATCGGCCGATCAGATGTTGGCCGAAAATTCACAGCCAACAATCGTTGCGTGTGTACGAGGCAATAGACTGTATTATCCTCAAACCCAGAAAGTACTTAAAGTTTCATTGTAGCAGCTGAATTACTCTGCTCCTCCCTCCCAGCAGTGAATGAATGCTGAGACCCAACTTTAACAACTTTACTTGCAGGATGAATTGCGTAACAATGCTGACACCTAAAGAGGAACTGATGTGTTAGGTATGTTTTTGGAACATCACATTCAGAGTGAAACAGTGTGGAGTATGCAAATGGCACGTATAATATACCACACACACAGAATGGGTGATAAGTCATCGGTGGTATGTTGTGTACAGTTCAGAGTATTGAGTTAAGCAGTCCACGGTATGTGATATACTGTAAGTGATGCAGTCCAAAATATATTCCATAGGGCACTTTGTATAATGGGGGAATACACAGCATGCCATATCCAGGAATGTACAAAGTGGTGCAGTCTGGAGTTTGACAAATACAACAAAGCAACAATGTGGAGCATCCTGGATTATGTAACATGCAGCAATGGATACAGAGAGAGGCATGGCTCACAGAATGTAACATATACAATGACAAGAATATGGACACCTTTTGCTGGTAAGGCATAAGCTGGATTTTTTTTTGGCAATACCTACAATAAAAGGCCTTTGATGTTCATTATTCATTTTTAGATGATTGCTCTACTAGCAGGCAGTGTCCCTACTTGGGGAGATTGAACTAGCCTTACGGACATAAACAGTTGCATTTGGTCTTTGATAGTGGTGGCAGACAGCTCTCCTGAATGAAAAAATAGCACCTGCACATGCCAATTGTCAGTTGCAATTGTGTGTTAAATTGGTTATAACTGCATATGTCAGTAGTGACTGCCATATTGGATTAAATCTAATAAATCAGCAGCTGCTATTAAAGATTGCTGTTATGAACAATTGCATTCAGTGCTACAGAAAATGGTGGCGGACGACAGGCAAGCACAGTTAATATATATTTCCAAGAGAGCTGTCTAGCTAAAGGACCAAATATAACTGTCCACAATAGTAGTACACCATAGTTTGAAAACAGAAGTCGCAATAATAGATTGTTTTGCACACTCACATTTATCCTTCAAAAATGTAAAATGAGAGTAAAGGCCCATACCCACGATTAGAAAATAATGCAAAAATTACCGCTTTCAAAGCGGATATTTGATAATCTGATTGTTTGTACCAGGCTTAAGAAAATAAATAATTACCTATAGACATGTAAACCGTGATAATCAGAGCTGCTATGTAAACCATAAAATCAATAAAAATCAATAACAATCAATAAATGTATCAATAAATGTGCTCAACAATAAGAAAAATTTCAATGTGCTGAGAAGTCCTTGTGCTCTTAAATAAATAAAGAAACGTCCTTTCTTGTGCAAATAGCAAACAAATGAATAAGGGTGTTGCTGTGCTCCACTTCTGAGGAAAGTGCTTGTGCTCCCCCTTCTGGTTCCCTACTTACCAGAGCCACATGAAAGTAGAGCAGAGGTAGAAAATCAGATCTCTCTGATATGGACAAGGATCCCTGTAGAGCCAGAATAGTGCGGTGGTGGTAGTTGGAAATACCCTTAGTTGATGATGGTACTCTCGAAGACCCTCATTGAAACAAGAGGTCATCCATAGTGAAGTAAGTACAGAAAAGCCTTTATTGAAATCTACTTACACAAAGGATCAAATAAAACAGCAGTGCGCGGCTCGGTGGTTACTGCTCTTGCAGCATGCGTTCCACTGGCCGGATATGACGTGGTACACTCAACCTCTCGCTAGACGCATTTCGCCCTCCCCTTTGGGAATCATCTGTAGCTCATCTGTTTATTTTTGTGGTACCTAATAATGTTATTTTTCAGGAAAAGGGGAGGTAAATCAATGTAACCAAACTTTTGAAGCGCATTAAAGGATCTGTAAAATTCAGAGCTAAGTGTGAAGTTTGGGTTCTGCGCTACCATGGATTGGAGGCAGATTTTGAATGTTCAAGGATCATCTGAGCTGAATTCTTTGTAATCATAGCACACTGTATGGCCTTTGAACTTAGAGCAGCTTGCTTAGAAGGGCCAATAATAGGAGCTTTGTTATTTGCCAGCCCCCTTACTATAAAAGGTTTGGTTCCCAGCAGACATTTGTTAGTGTGTGTTGGAGTACTTTAGGGAGAGGTGACAGTCTGTGATTAAATAGATTTAGTTGGCATACAATGCTATACTTTGCTTTAATATGCTAAATTACTGTGGATTGCAGTGTGGCTGGCTACATTTTTTTTGCACGATGAGTAGGATCAAGTGAATGCTTGAATCTTTGCAGAATTATCCTACACTCCACCCTGCCATCTCCAGCAGCACCTTTCCCAAGGCCAGTGTCTCTTCTGTAGCTTTCTGGAGAGTAATAAAAAAATGCCTCCAAATTACACCCATGCCAGCTTGGCAAAACTACTGTGCAGAATTTTCATTGGAATCGACCCTCTTCAATAAGTTTATAGCCTATACTACATCATGATAGCAGATACCCAGCTGCCATTATTTTCCCATTAAGTGTACTCTTCATGGCACACTGTGTCATTCTGCTTGGAGCTTGAAGAGATATAGGACAGGGAACAATGCAAGAGATGGCAGGGCCAACCCATACCTTGTACATTTGTGATTGCACAGTCACTTGTACAGCAAAAAACTAGCAAATAAAGAAAAATAACATAGCGTATACAATTGTGACACAAGTCATATTGTAATTGTTATTAAAAATGACCTTTCCTTCTCAATCTGCAGATGCTGTAATTTTCTGAAAATGCAATGCAATATGGTTAAGTGGAGTTGTTCAGATTTCAGGCATCCTCTGGAACAAAAATGTAATGTTTGGTGAGATTCTCCCAATAGGAACATGCCTAAATGGATACAGACCCAGCAGAGTTCCTCATTAGTGTCCTTCAGCTGCACAGCTGATTGATAATTATCAAACCACTCCCATTAGACCCACTTGGCACAGGGGCACAGAGGAGCAAACAGTGTTTACCTCAGAATAACAAAAGGTAGGAATCTGCAACAAAAGTTCTTATTATCCTTGCAATGTACAGTACATAGATCACAAAGAGGGGATTTTTTTTCTCAACAAAAGTGGAGTTACGCTTTAATTGATTGCTCAATATGTTTGACCAATAATATAGGATATTGGTGCTACAGCCCTTTTTCTTTTCTAAGAATATATTGGTGGTCACTGGGGACACACGTGGTTGCCTGCAATATCCTGCAAGGTTGTATTAACAGTGCCATTTACCCTCAAGTATTTCAATATATAGTATATCACACACACGCACTTCAACATTTAGCAATACACTTTTTTATGAGTAGAAGATTCTTGGACAGCTGGCTTAGTTTAATTAATTTTATTTAGCATAAAAAAGGCTATAATTTCTCTGCAGAGTTTTAGGAATAGATAGAAATATGGAAAGGTTGCAGTGCTTAAATTAGAACTATATTAATTTGCAGCTTTAAAAACAGCTAATTTTCAGGTAGATTGAAGGCTTGGCTGTTCTGACAAAAGGTAGAGTGGATTAATTATATACTGTGTTTTAAGCCTCCTATTTTAGAGATACTCAAGGACTAGGAGAGAACTTTAAGCTTGAAGGAAAGGGCATTATTTCTAACAGTAAGACACATCTAACACAAAAAATCTATTAGAAGAAGGAAGTAGGTAGAGAAAGGTTGGTATGAATCATTAAAGTCCATTGTATTTCATTTATGGATGAGTATTGTATTTCCTTTATGGATGAGTATTGTATTTCCTTTTTGGGTGAGCATTGTATTTCCTTTATGGATGAGCATTGTATTTCCTTTATGGATGAGCATTGTATTTCCTTTATGGATGAGTATTGTATTTCCTTTATGGATGAACATTGTATTTCCTTTATGGATGAGCATTGTATTTCCTTTATGGATGAGTATTGTATTTCCTTTATGGATGAATATTGTATTTCCTTTATGGATGAGTATTGTATTTCCTTTATGGATGAGTATTGTATTTCCTTTATGGATGAGCATTGTATTTCCTTTATGGATGAGTATTGTATTTCCTTTAGGGATGAGTATTGTATTTCTTTTATGGATGAACATTGTATTTCCTTTATGGATGAACATTGTGTTTCCTTTATGGATGAGCATTGTATTTCCTTTATGGATGAGTATTGTATTTCCTTTATGGATGAACATTGTATTTCCTTTATGGATGAACATTGTATTTCCTTTATGGATGAGCATTGTATTTCCTTTATGGATGAGTATTGTATTTCCTTTATGGATGAGCATTGTATTTCCTTTATGGATGAGCATTGTATTTCCTTTAGGGATTGCTCAGTAAACAAGCTAACCTTATTTGTAAAGAGACATCAGCCGGAAGTCTGCTATTTAGCGGAAGTAGCACCACTGTGCTAAATGACATGATACTGTAGATCCGCAGGGATTCATGTTCACATACTTGACCAAATATTGTCATATTATGAAAACAGCCAGGGATCTGTCATTTGTGATGAGAGTAATCGGACAGGAGGGTCTTCATGGTGCAGGTCAACATTTTTCAGGTATTACTCAGCATGATTGATGTAGATCTACATCACTGAATGATGTGATTAATGTTGAAATAACATTGCAGACATTGTTTATTTTTTATTTTTATAATATAGGACTTTTTTTTCTCCATGTGGATGTTTTTTTTTTTTTTTTTTTGCTGTTAACATATTTTAGCTAATTAGTAACAAGTGATACTATATATCCTGTACTCATTCAGCTGGGGGCAGATATCTGGGGCCCCCTTTATTCCAAAAGGGACTTCCAGCTTCCAGAAATCTCCCACAGATGTGGCAGCAGATGGGGGGGGGGGTGAGATCCTTGTCCCTATCAACATGGAAACAAGGTGCCTTGCAAGAGTGGTAGTAGTGCTAGCAATATTGTGGCATTAGTCCAGTAGTAATGCTATAATTGCTAAATGATATATTCCTGGCTTGTTTGTATCTGTTTTTAAATAAAAGTCTGGTTTTCTTATATGTCATGTCAGTGTGTCATCATATTTGCGTGGATCTACCTCACTGAATGATGTGATTGATGTTGGATTTACATCAGGGGACATTGTTCATGTATTTTCTAATACAATACTTTTTGCATGGTGTGGGTGTATTTATTTACTATTTACAGTATTTTTTTTTTTTTGTGAATGGGAAACAAGTGGTATGTACCCTTAGTTAGTTACTTGAGGGGACCAAATATCTGGGGACCCCCTTATTTTAAAGAGAGCCTCCAGATTCTGATAAGTCCCCCCTGTAAACTCCCCCTTTTGGGGCACAAAATGACACTTTTAAAGGACTTCATCCCACTTCATCCACACATTCACGTGTAGGTTTAGGGCATCCTTAAAGGGTACTAGTTTAAAGATTTGTGTATTTTTAATGTTGCTCTCTAAACTGCATTAAATAACTTTTCTCTTTGTATGTCATTTTTTTTTTTTTTTAATCTTGGCACATGTCTTTCATGGCAGAGGCCAGCTACCCATGTCCTTTTGGAAACAGAGCTTGCAAATTGGCCTTGAAAGGCCAGAAAAAAAAAACAAAAGATTTGCCACTTTGGATTTCAGTGGGGTTTGGCTCTATGCTCAGGTTTAACAGGCTTTTTGCTGGGTTTGTCGAACCTCCTTTGCCGGTTTTGCTCATTCCCACATTTGACCTGTACCTGACCTGTTTGAAATTCCACAAACTGCTGAACAAACTGGTGAAATTTGTTGGAGATACAACAGCTTTAGCTTATTACAGATAAACTGCAGTTCACAAATAGGACGCTAGATGTCGCTAATTCTCAGTGATATGCTAGGCATTTCTATGATGTGTTGTCATTTCCTGTAAACTGTATTGAACTTGTTGGTTATCTCTTCCTGTCTGTGTTTTTTTCCTCACCATGAGAAGTTAATCTGTGGTTATGTTCCAATAAAGAAGCCAGTTTCTGTTTACTCCACAATGTCTGATCTGAATGGACTCCGCTGCACCCAGTGATCGCACTCTGCAACAGGTTATGGGCCCAGGATCCGGATAAAGTCTTATGACCAGGTGCAGCCCAGGCAGAACAAAGCCTTGAATGGGAGACAGTGTGACTGATGCGGAGATTGACATAAGGAAGGTTTCCAGTGACATCTCCTATAGACAAGTAAGACTGTTTATATATAAAGGAGGGAAAAATGTCTGGAAACTCAGAACTTATTATCTAGAGATGACTTGTGGGAGGTTACCACTACAGAGAGGCCACAGGACAGTAATCAGGACTGGAACAAGAAAAACAGACAGGCACGGGCCACCATAAGCTTACTAGTGGAGGATGATCAGCTCATACATATACGCCATGATGACATAGCTAAAGGCATGTGGGACATACTAAGAAGACTGCATGAAAGATCCAGTTTAAACAGCAAGCTGTTTCTACTGCGGAAACTTTACAGAATGAGACTTAGCAGAGAACAGGACATGCAGACGCACATAAACGCAATGCTGGAAGTGATTGCGCAACTCAGATCAATCGGGGAGAA
This sequence comes from Pelophylax lessonae, assembly GCF_965119305.1. Classification (NCBI taxonomy): domain Eukaryota; kingdom Metazoa; phylum Chordata; class Amphibia; order Anura; family Ranidae; genus Pelophylax; species Pelophylax lessonae. The sequence goes on along the minus strand of NC_138770.1, from coordinate 504,406,044 downwards.
TATAACAGACAGCCACGCAGCAGCCATGTTGTTATGCAGTTTGCCTGATAAATATACTGCACTGATCAATGCACTGGAGACACAACCTGAGACAGATCTGACGCTATCATTTGTAAAAACCAGGCTCATAGATGAGTATCAGAGAAGAAAGGAATTAGTGCATGACTCCACAGAAACCAACACCAGAACCGCTCTTAAAGTTACAGATGCAAGGTTACACAGGAAAGAGACCAGAGTGTGTTTCAGATGTCACAAACAGGGACACATAAAGAAAGACTGTACTATATGGAAAGCAGAGCAAAGAAGACAGCATCCCTCTTATGCTAAACAAAAGGTCAAAGCCACAATCAATGATCCATGGGAAGGAAACTGGAATGCCACTTTTTAAGTGACAGGCAACAATAAATGTCAAGGCTGGTGCATCGATTCGGGGGCAACCAGTCACATGACGAGTGATAGAAGTTTTTTCACAGAACTTGATCTGAACAACAAAGAAACTATTTATCTTGCAGATGGAAGCAAAATACATGCAGAAGGATATGGACATGGAACCCTTGTATGCCCTGATGATGCGGGACACAATCTAGCCATACCAGTGAAATATGTGCTTTATGTTCCTAATCTAGAAGGAGGACTCTTATCTGTGAAGCGTCTAACAGCCAGAGGACTCACTGTAAAATTCCAAGGTGACAAGTGTTCAATCCTAAACGGCAACCAGACAGTAGCAAGTGCCAAGCTGGTTGATCATCTATATCACCTCGACACAGTAAAAGAAAAGGTGAGACTATGTACACACAAGCACAATGACTGTATACATATATGGCACAGACGTCTAGTTCACAGACACCCAGAATGCATACAGGAACTACAGAGGAGGAATCTGACAAGGGATCTAACACTATCCCCTTGTCCAGTTACTGTTAAATGTGAATGTTGCATTAAATCCAAAGCTACAAGAGCAACACTTCCCAAAGTCAGTCAGAACAGAGCTTCAAGACCACTTGACTTAGTTCACAGTGACGTGTGTGGTCCCCTAAACCCACCTACACCTGGAGGCAAAAGGTACATAGTGACTTTCATAGACGACTATTCAAGATACACAGTCACCTACCTAATGCAACACAAGAGTGAAGTTTTTGACAAATTACAAGACTATATAATAAAGACCAGTAACAAGTTTCAGAGGAAGCCTCAAATACTTCGGAGTGACAATGGAGGTGAATTCACAGGATATAAGATACAAGAGTACTTAAAACAGAATGGAATAGAACATCAAAAGACAGTCCCATATACACCAGAACAAAATGGAGTAGCTGAAAGAAAGAACAGAACTCTGACTGAAATGATCAGATGTATGCTGACAGACTCTGGACTACCACAAAAATACTGGGGTGAAGCAGCTATGACAGCTACATATTTGCAGAACAGACTTCTTTCCAGAACAATAGAGAAAACTCAATATGAACTTTGGCACAATGAAAAGCCAAATGTAAAACACCTAAGAGTTTTTGGATGCAAAGCATTCATCTACATACCTGAAGAAAAACGCACCAAACTCCAAAACAGAGCATTTGAAGGTATCTTCGTTGGATATAGTGACAATGTCAAAGGTTACAGAATCCTTAATCCCAAAACAGACAAGGTTACCATTAGCAACAGCATAACCTTTGTTGAAGATTTCAGAGACAATGTAATGACAACAGTAGAAGCAAGAATAGAAGAGAAAACTGACATTGACCAGCCCATCTCTGTAACTTCTGAACAAACAGTTGAAGTGAGTGCAGACTCTACCAGTACTGAAGAGCAGACACAAGAAGGCTCAGACACAAAACCGAGACGTTCAACAAGAGAAAACAAAGGTAAACCACCTGTACGTCTCTCATACAAAGCAAGTACTGCCAGTATCAACGAACCTGCAACCTGGGAAGACATATCTCAACTTTCAGAACAAGAAGCAAGTAAATGGATAAAGGCCGCTGATGAAGAAATAAAATCCATGCATGACACTAAAACATGGACACTTACAGAACTACCACCCGGAAGGAAAGCCATAGGCTGTAAATGGACTTTTAAAGTGAAATACAATGCAGATGGCACAATTGAGCGATACAAAGCAAGGCTAGTAGCCAAAGGCTATTCTCAAAAATACGGAGAGGACTATGACGAGACATTTGAACCAGTAGTCAAGCACACTACAATAAGGACTTTACTGACAGTAGCCGTCACAAGGAAAATGCAAGTGAAACATTTTGATGTGAAAACCGCGTTTCTACATGGCGAGCTAACAGAAGAAATTTACATGGAACAGCCGCCAGGGTTCAAAGATGAACAAAGGCCAGACCTAGTATGCAAACTTCGCAGGAGTATATATGGTCTAAAGCAAGCAGCCAGAGCGTGGAATACAAAAATAAATGAAGTGCTTACACATCAGAACTTTCTGAGGAGTAAAACAGACCCCTGCTTATACACAAAGAAATTGGCAGACAGATGGGTCTATATGCTTATTTATGTGGATGATATCCTGATTTGCTTTGAGCAAGAAGGGGATGAAGTAGAAATACTAGAAAAACTAAATCAGAACTTCAACACCAAAGATCTTGGCAACATAAAGAATTACCTCGGCATCCAGATCGAGAGAGAGGAAGATGGCAGCTTTCTTCTGAACCAAAGACACAAAATACAAGAAATAATTGAAACATTTGGAATGGAAGACGCCAAACCAGTAAAGTCTCCTATGGAAACCAACTACCTAAAGGAGATGAATTGCCAAGATAACCCATTACCTACTAATACTCAATACAGGAAGGCAATAGGGAAATTGCTGTATCTTACCACTGCTACAAGGCCGGACATTGCAGCAACTGTTGGAATCCTATGCAGAAAGGTTTCAATGCCAAGTCAAAAGGACTGGAATGCTGTAAAGCGAATCATTCGCTATCTTAAAGGGACTTTGCACTACAAGTTAAAGTTACCAGCAAGTGATGAAAGCACCTTAACAGGATATGTGGATGCTGATTGGGCAGGAGACACCAGCGACAGGAAATCTACCAGTGGATATTTATTTTTTCTGTCAGGAGGTGCCATCAGTTGGACTAGTAAAAAACAACTCTCTGTTTCACTGTTGTCTACTGAAGCAGAATACGTTGCTGCAGCGCAAGCAAGCCAAGAAGTTATATGGCTGAGACAGCTATTAACAGACATGGGTCAACCACAGTTGGGACCAACAGAAATCTATGAGGACAATCAAGGATGCCTTGCACTTGCGCGCATGGAAGGAGTTAATTCAAGAACCAAGCACATTGACGTGAAGTTCCACTTTCTTAGGGATCTTCAAGAGCAAGGTCTTCTTGAGTTACTTTATTGCCCAACCGAGGATATGACAGCAGATATCCTTACAAAGCCTCTGACCGCTGAAAGACACTCAAGGCTTACAAAGAAGATGGGTTTAATAGACTAAGCCTTAGCTGTTGAGAAGGGGTGTTGGAGATGCAACAGCTTTAGCTTATTACAGATAAACTGCAGTTCACAAATAGGACGCTAAATGTCGCTAATGCTCAGTGATATGCTAGGCATTTCTATGATGTGTTGTCATTTCCTGTAAACTGTATTGAACTTGTTGGTTATCTCTTCCTGTCTGTGTTTTTTTCCTCACCATGAGAAGGTAATCTGTGGTTATGTTCCAATAAAGAAGCCAGTTCCTGTTTACTCCACAATGTCTGATCTGAATGGACTCCGCTGCACCCAGTGATCGCACTCTGCAACAAAATTAAGCCAGTTCTTATAACATTCAGCTGGCCATTGTGGTGGTGGACAACTTTGTTGGAAGGTGGGTCTTCGATGATAACAAGGTTTTTCATGCATGATGTGATTGATGATGGATTGATAGCAAGAGAATTTTTAGCTCCCCTACCAGCTATGGAAAAATGGCCACTAGGGGAACAGTTATTCTAAGTGGACATTTATAAACTTCCCTGTATTTACTGTTATTGCATGTGTTCAACAGTGAACACATATGTTTATGACCAAATTTGGTCAATGACATCCAGGGCCACTGTTAGAAATCACGGGCTCCTACCTGTTAGATACAGTGCAATGCGATCTACAGCAATAGCAATCCTGTCCCATGTGTTGTATAGATGAATGCTCTTCTGACAGGAGGGAGAGCACAACACAGCGCATCTCCTCCTGGCTCTTTCCTCTCTGCCTCTTCTCTCTGCTCCATCCTCCCGTCTCCTTGTCCTGGCTGTGAGTATGGGTGGGAGCGGGGGAAGGAGCTCAGCAGCGGCCAGCCGGGGGGGGGGGCAGGACTGAAATCTGGGTGGGCACAACCCACCCCAGCACCCCCTAAATCTGGCCCGCTGTGTTTCTCACCTAGCAACTGAAAGCCAGCGGGGGTAGAGGGGGAGAAACCAGCTTTCAGTTGCCGAGTGAGAGATACAGAGGGCATTGTTCCTTTTCTGCTCCACTAATCCTACTGCTGTCCGGCCCCCTGTGTGCCTGGGCCCCCCTACAGGAGGACCGGTGGTCCCTCCTTATCAGCGGCCCTTATGACATCACCCAGGATCTGGTAAGGGGTCCAGTAATAACTTTAGTCTAGTAAAAGTCAGGGAACAATGCAAAGAGTAGCCAATGTGTTTTGGCAGCCCAAAAATGCAAGCTGCCAAAACAGCTGCTGCAGGTCTGTACATGTAATCACACTGGAAAAATAAACTTTAAAGCCCACTTATAGTTTATTCATATTGTGTTCACCTAGTTCAGCTCTGTGGAAGTACTACATACATTAAAAGAGTCAATAGACAATCACAAGCTGATGGCTGCAGTAGCAACAATCAGATTGTGCCTGTTTTGCTCAGATGGTTTCTGGCTTAAAAGTGAAAGTGATGTAGCAGCTGTATAGCCACTGATCGCTTTCACAGAGTGGGCAGAGTGGTTAGCCCCCCCCCCCCCTGCATGGTTCCCGGGCTCTCCCGCTCTTTCTAGGAGCACAGGACAACATCAATGGGATTTAGGGTGGGGGGGGGGGGTGGACAAAGGCACATCCATGCTTTAATCTCCTCTGTACTAAACTGAACCGGAAGAGGCAATGATTTTGTCACTTCTGGTGTCTTCCTGGCCACCAAGGCTGCCTGCTTGGATAAAAGTCTAGGATTATTACTTTTATATAATTTAAAAAAGGGAAAAAAGCACCAGGCCCTTTTCCAGGTATGCAGCCGGGTTGGCCAGGAAAGGATGGGTGGCAAGAATGCACTCTCATTCCTGAACCATACTAGGCCACATACCTTTAAAACTGAGAGGGTATATTGCAAGGCGGGAATACAGTTTAAATCCCTTGCAAGGCACGTTATTCTCATGTTGAAGGAACAAGTTGCTTATCCCCACAATACAAATTGAAGTGAGGACCATAATAGGGGCCGCTGATATCTGGCATCCCCCAGGTGAACAAATATGGAATAGATTAGTGAAAATTTACAAGGTAATTAGGGCACAGACACTGACAAAGTCATTTAATAAACCGCTAAAAAGGTAAACAATGTCCCTTAATGTAAATCTAATGTCATTCACATCATCCATTGATGTTTCACCCTCCTCCATGACAACCTGCTGCAAGATAATGCTTTCCAGCTGCTACTCCCATTGTAAATGATAGATTAAATTAACACATAGTAATGCACTGCCTGTACAACTAGATTTTTTTTATTCACTCATTCCTGTATCTTTACCCCTAACTAGTTTTGGACTGGAAGGATTTGCCCCCTTAATGACCAGGCCATTTTTTGCGATTCGGCACTGCGTTACTTTAACGGAAAATTGTGTGGTCCTGTGATGCTGTACCTATATAAAATTAGTGTCCTTTTTTTCCACAAATAAAGCTTTCTTTTGGTGGTACTTGATCACCTGTGCGATTTTTATTTTTTGTGCTATAAACAAAAAAAGAGCAACAATTCTGAAAACAAAAATATTTTTCACTTTCTGCTATATAACATTCCCCAAAAAAATTAAATATCAATTTTTTTTATCCTTTTAAGCCAACTTATATTCTGCTACATATTTTGGTTAAAAAATTCGCAATAATTGTATTTTGATCGGTTTGTGCAAAAGTTATTGCATCAAACTAGGGGGAAAGATTTATGTCATTTTTATTTGTTTATTTATTTTTTACTAGTAATGTCGGCGATCTACGATTTTTAGCAGGACTTCGACATTGCAACGGACAGATTGGACCCCTAACTGACCTTTTTGCCACTTTTGGGGGGACCAGTGAAATTACTACAGTAATCAGAGCTAAAAATATGCACTGTTATTGTAATAATTGCATTGGCAGGGAAGGGGTTAAGCTAGTTGGTGATCAAGGGGTTAAATGTAAGCCTAGGGGCATTTTTACTAACTGTGGGGGGTTGGGCTTTTGAAATTATCATAGAGACCTGTGATCCTATATAGAAGGATCACAGGTGCTCTGTGATCATTTCAGGGACAAGAACGATCAGCTGTGTTTACAACAGCTGCCTGTTCTTCTCTCTCAGTGGGGAACGATCGCGGGTAGCCGGCAGCCATTGTGGCCGCTGGCCCCGTGTATCGGCACCTGGCTCGCTACCGACGTACCCCTAAGTCATTTCGCGCAGGAGGGGCTGCCTGCCGCAGTATAACTGCAGGGAGGGGGGTCCATAACTGGTTAAAGGTAACCTTAACCCATAAACCTAATCCTTAAATTTTACCTGAATATTATGCTAAACAAATGAAACCCTTGAAGCTAAAACCCAGGCAGATATAAAATGAACATAAAAGGTCTGTAATCATTATTAAATCATTAAATATATATTTAAAATACTCTGTAAACAACTATGCCAACTGCCTGCAGCCGTTGATCGAGAAAAAAAAATTTGAACAAGCCAATAGACAGAAGTCGATCAAGAGTTGGGTTGTTACTGAACCAGACACATGTCAATCCATCTATGGCCAGCTTTAATCTCCTAAGAAAGAACAGCCTTTGTTGTGCCTTCTTCACCATATGGTAGGTTTTGAGGGTCCATGAGAATTCCTCTGGTAGATAAACTCACAGGAATTTAATGGTATTCATTGTCTCCCTCTCTTCTCTAATTATATGCAGAGTGGAATGGGTGGTCTTCCTGGATCTATTGTAGTGCACTATTATCAGTAGTAACAGGTTGTGCCTGCTCCTTTTTCATATGTACTACCATCTCTTACCTATAGTATGGTTATATTGATTGTATAGTATCAGTTTTTTATCCGTACACCACTCAACTAGATGTTAAGCTGGCCATAGATGAATTAAAACTCAGCTTAATCAATCATTTCATAGTGATGGGGAAGATTCTACTATCCACGATGTGTGGATAGCAGAATCCATTTTTTTAATCCACTGGCTGAAAAAAAAAAAAAAACATCCATTTAAGGCCAGCCTTAAACTTCTCATCACTGTCATATGTAAGTCTGATTAAAGTAGTACCATCTGTAAATTTCACAATAGTATTAGAGGCATGATTAGGGATGCAATCACGTGTAAACAGGAAAGAAATGAGCACACAGTCCTGTGTTACTCCTGTATTTAAAATGGAAGTGTAGGAGAGTTGGTTCTGCATTCACACAGTTTGTGATCTGTTTATTAAAGGGTAACTCCACTTTCGTGGGAAAAAAAATAGTAAATAAAGAAAAAACAATATAGTGTATACAATTGCGACACAAATCCTATTGTAATTGAATGTTATTAAAAATGACCTTTTCTTTTCAATCTGCAGCTGTTGTAATTTTCTGAAAATGCAACTCAATATGGCTACCTGGAGGTGTTCTGTACACAGAATGTGTACTGACCATCCCCCAGACACATCATTTCCTGCTTGTGTGATTGGCTCACCAATTTTCCTAGAAGTCTGCCTAAGATACAAGTCAGATTTCTGGCATCCCCTGCACCAAATTGTCATTTTTGGTGAGGTACTCCCAATAGGAACAAGCCTAAAGGGATCTAGACCCAGCAGAGTTCCTCATTAGTGCCCTGCAGCTGCACAGCTGATAATTATCAAACCACTCTCATTAGACCCACTTAGCACAGGGGCACAAAGGAGCAAACAGTGATTTCCTCGGAATAATTAAAGGTAGAAATCTGCAACAAAGGTTGTTATAATCCTTGCAATGTACAGAGATCACTCAGAGGTAAATGTTTTTTTTTTCTCAACAAAGGTGGAGTTACACTTTAAGAAATCTTCAATCCATGAACAGAGTGAGGGTCAGGGTCTAGACCTAGGTTATTAAGCTTGTACTGTGGTGTGAGGATTACTGTATTGAAGGCAAAGCTAAAATCAATACATGATATCCTAACATAAGTGTCTGGTTGCTCGAGGTTGGTCAAGGCTCAAGGCTGTATGCAATGCAGTCACACATCAGAAAAAGAGGCAAGGGAACCGCTCAGGTGAGAAAGTAATCCCGACCATCAAGGCAAGGTGCAGCTAGGATCCGCAGTCCAGACAGCTATATTGTGTAGAGAGAAAAGCAGCCGCACTCCAACTTGAAGGTGCAAAATATAAAATCCGTTTATTTGAATCCAAAGGTTAAAATCAATCCAAGATACAGTCCATGATACAGTCAGAGACAAGGGATGAAAAGCATAGCAGTTGACGCGTTTCACGGATAAACGTCCGCTTAGTTGTAACCAATGCAATGCAGCATTGATAGCATCATCAGTTGATCTGTTCACTTAGTAGATGAACTAGTGTTTACCCAGATCAGTGGGCATACTGGCCTTGATATATAATACAAGCAACAAAATGAAGCAGTTAATAATCACTGAACCTAAAGCAAATGGGTGATCATCATTTAGATATCTCACTTCTGATTCTACAGGGGTACAGGAACAGTAATAGTGGATTTATTACAGATAGGGACAACAGCTTATTTTAGTGGCAGATTAAAAATGTTGGCAACAACATTTTAAAGGAGTGAATGCAAATGTAAACTTTTAAAATAGGAATGGTATGAAAAAATAGCAAAATGAGAATATAATAGTGAATAAAAAACTAGTAATGATTTAACTAAGGTGCTGATATTTTGTTTAACCACTTTACCACTAGAGGATTTTGCTGTCTTACGTCTGGGCCACATTTTGTGATTCGGGGCTGTGCGACTTTAACTGACAATTGCGCGGTCATGCGACGCCATACTCAAACGAAATTTATGTCCTTTTTTTCCCACAAACAGAGCTTTCTTTTGGTGGTATTTGATCACCTGTGCGATTTTTACTTTTTGCGCTATAAACAAAAAAAGAGCGTAAATTTTGAAAAAACAACAATATTTTTCACATTTTTTTATATGAAATTCCCCCCAAAAAAATGTAAAAATCAAAATTTTTTTAAATTTTTGGCCAATTTGTTTTCTGCTACCTATGTTTGGTAAAAAAAATTCACAATAAGCGTATTTTGATTGGTTTGCGCAAAAGTTATTGCGTTTACTAACAAAGGGAAAGATTTCTGTCATTTTTGGTGTTTTTTTTTAACGCGTAATGGCGGCAATCTGCGATTTTTTTTGCTGGACTGCGACATTGCGGCGGACAGATCGGACCCTTGACTGACATTTTTGACACTTTTGGGGGTACCAGTGACATTACTGCAGTAATCAGTGCTATATATATATGCTTTGTTACTGTAAAAATGACACTGGCAGGGAAGGGGTTAATTTTATTGGAGAGGGAGGGGTTAATGTATGCCTGTTGCTTACTGACGTGTGTGGGGGGAGGTGACTGAGTGACACAGGGACAGATCCAGGGTTCAGCTATGCTATGTTTACACAAGCAGGCAGATCTCCACACTAGATCCCCGACAATCTGGGAAGAGCGGCGGCGATCGCCGCTGCTCCTCCCCTGGCCCGACTCCCGTTGTGAATGAATACAGCGGGAGCGAGCCTCCAGCGTGCCGCCGAGAAAGGGGAGTGTCTGACGACGTAGTACTACGTCGTCAGACGATAACGAGCCACTCTGCCGCAGTAATATTACTGCAGGCAGACGTAAAGTGGTTAAAAAAAAAAAAACAACATTCTAAGCTTTACATACTGTAAATAATGACTGAATAGCTTTAATGCATAAATTAGTAAAAAGCAAAATTCTGCAATCGCACTGACAGCTTGGCCCTTTAGATTTCACTGCTAGAGTGTCTCTCCACCATATAATGAATTGCAATCTTCAGTCACTTTGACAGCTATTCGCTGCACTCTGTGCATCAGGAGTGCACAGAACTCATTACGCAAAGCTCTAGATACAGAGGGAGGTGTTGTCACAATGACAGTGGAGCTCTGCTGATTACATAGGGAGAGATGTGCTTTTCCGGTGTAATCTGCAGACCTCGGTTGTCATTTTGACCTGCACGGTGCAAAAAAAAACCAGTGCAATGCGGAGTCAAGGAAGCCAGTTTCAGCTGAACTTGCTGACATGCAACACCTTCGTTTTTGCCCAGTCTATGGATTTGGATGTTTCCTGCAGTTCAGCTCTGAAGTTCAGCTTAACTTTATTATTTTTTAACCTTAATTTATTTTTCATGGTAAAAAGATATAGAATAAACTGGATTAGGCTGATAATAATAAATTATCTAGAAATTCTCAGCACCTCAAAAGACCATCACTCATGTATCACAACTGCTTATCCCCCTTCCCCTTTGAGTTAAAAGATGATCAGCTGAGCGCTATGATAGATTGGGTCATAGTCAAAAAAGGAGAAGTCCAACAAAAAGCTTACTTCTCTATATAACAATCATGACATTCAGGAGCAACACAGCTATTGCTCCCCCTTAGTCAATTTAAAATATTATAAACATTTTACCAAAAGGTGCACTTATCCTTTGATATGTATTACAAATAGTATAACAAATGACAAATCGAAATAGTAGAACGAATGACAAATCAAAATAGTAGAACAAATAACATTAAATTGTGAAAAAAAAACAAATCACAAGTCTTTTCCTTTCCTTTTTTTTCAAAAATAATTTTTGCTTCATAGAATTGATAGTTCTCATCATAGATTGAATTAGGAATTCGTTAACTAAACAGCATTCTGAACTGGATGCATATTACTATACAGATAACATTTTCTAGCATATCTGAAATCCTGTAGGTGGCACCAAATGCTTATGATAGCATGTTAAGTCTTTGTAGAAATATGACTGGATATTTTCATAAATGAAAGGGGCACACTATATTTTGGACCATAAAAATGTGCTCTGTGTTTGATAACCAATCTTCTGCTGATATTGTAGTGGACCTGCCACCACTTTGCTTTATTTATGATATCCTTAAAAATAAATACTGTTTCAAAACTTTTACAAGCAAAAGGCACAAAAGATATTGGAATATCTCAACCTCGTTTCTTTCAACAGATTGATATCTACACTGGTGAATTATCCAATTATCTTTTGTTTGGCCTGCATTTTCTAAGAATTCATTTTAATGGCCAATCATGTTTCTTTCTAAAGAATAGGCACCTTGCTTTGTTGTACTGACAGTTCTTCAATATATCCCAAGCAGCTTCTAAATACATTTTTTAATTTTGTATCTGGATTTAAAAATAACATAAAATCTTCCTTGCAGTAATGCAGGCTGGTACGCATAAGAAGAGTTTATGCATTGTTACATATTCTACCTATCTTCTATGCATTGATGTATTTTGTTTAATTATACATATAATATATACATCTGCATTATTTTGACTACCTATGGCAAAGCAGCTGCATTTAGCAAACGGGTCACCTTTTTTATGAGGTGATTTTTTATTTATTTTTTTAATCTACAATTTCTCAATATTCGTAGATTTAGTTTTGTTCAGACAGGATACAATTGGGGGGGGGGGGGCAAAGTGGGACTTTAAAGGTGCAAATGATGGAGAAAAATCATATAAAAAATATCACATTTTATTTTACATAGAGGACAAAGGACATGACAAGAAATACTTTTAAAATAGTAAAAACACAAGAGAGCACTCGATTATGTCAACTCTACATGTTTCGCCATCTTCATAATAGCTTCTTCGGGAGTTTGATAGACAATTTCTCGAGAGTGAACATTCTAAATTTACAAGAGAAAAAAATGAAAGTAACAAGACAAAAAAGGCAAAGAAGGGCATATATCAATGGTCCTATATTGAATGCCCAAAATATAACTTTAGCATAATCAACATTTAAACATGAACAGAGTATATATTATACCTTGAAAAGAGCCTGGACCCTTAAATGCCGGGGATAGCAGTGGCGTGGATACAAGTACAGACAAAGGAGTAAGCATTGACTTTGTCTATCATCCACAAATAATTTATGGATAAATTCTGTCTTCTTCCCCTTTTTTAGCTCCTCGTTTGAGTGAGTACTGGAGGGGGTCCTTCTCAATAGGCAACTTACATGGGATTTTCTTATGTGGACCTAGTATTATGCTATATCTGTGACCTGAGGCCTTTGCACCACCGGATTCACGGGGTGATCCGCATGGGCGACATTGAACCATAAGGGTGAATATTTTGTATACATACATCTTTCTATCATGTGTTGCTATAGGTATTTTACCTATGGATTGTAGACCCAAGGGTTCCTTTTCCTCTCCCTCATTTCTCTGTTTAAACTTTCTAGGAAACATTGAACATTTTCCTAATGGGATCATCCTCCCCTAGTCTGACGGGGGCTTGCTTTAATGCCTATATGATCATCAAAAAGGCCCTCTCAAGCTTTTTGTCGCATCAAATTCTGAAATAAAGGGTAAATTTACTGTGAATTCAAAATTTGAATATATCTCATTCCTATTCTATGTATCTATGAAATTCATACAATTTCTTCCCATTTTCCAGCCGCAATCTCCTTTTCTATCATTTTTTGGCTCGGCTCACATCTCCTCTATGGGACAACGTTAAAGGTCAGGTTTCTCCGCCTCCCCTCCCTCTCTTCCACCCCTGTCCTTGTATCCACGCCACTGCTATCCCCGGCATTTAAGGGTCCAGGCTCTTTTCAAGGTATAATATATACTCTGTTCATGTTTAAATGTTGATTATGCTAAAATTATATTTTGGGCATTCAATATAGGTCCATTGATATATGCCCTTCTTTGCTTTTTTTGTCTTGTTACTTTCATTTTTTTCTCTTGTAAATTTAGAATGTTCACTCTCGAGAAATTGTCTATCAAACTCCTGAAGAAGCTATTATGAAGATGGCGAAACATGTAGAGTTGACATAATCGAGTGCTTTCTATTACTATTTTAAAAGTATTTCTTGTCATGTCCTTTGTCCTCTATGTAAAATAAAATGTGATATTTTTTATATGAAAATCCAGATTTTTCTCCATCATTTGCACCTTTAAAGTCCCACTTTGCCCCCCCAATTGTATCTTTTCTTACTCAGGGATGTGGTGCTCTTAACATTTCTCATCTCTGGCAATATATCCAAAAGAATTTTGTTCAGACAGGTTTAATTCCAATTTTTGAAAGAATAATAAGGCCACAGCCAGATACAGACCTAACAGGGTCCTAGGTAGGATTGAAGGCCTGGACTTCTGCCACCCCTTAGAACCTTTTTTATTATGTTCTACCTTCTCCATGTGCACCTACAAGTGTATTTTAGTGACCGTTAGCTCTCCACCCTTTTGTTTGGCTTAGGTAAATCTTAAAGTGATTGTAAAGTCTTGTATTCTTTAAATTTAAAATAATAAACATGTTATACTTACCTGCTCTGTGCAGTGGTTTTGCACAGAGCACCCCGGATTCTCCTCTTCTCTGGTCCCTCTTAGATGCTCCTCCCTCCTGTATGGGGGCACCTGAAACAGGTCCATTCAGACACAGAGCCTTGGCCTGGTCCTTACCCCTGTATCTTCTCATTGGCTGACTGACTTTGATTGACAGCAGCATGAGCCAATGGCGCTGCACGGCTGTCTCAGCCAATGAGGAGGGGAGTTCTGGGCAGCCAAGACACTCATTCAACATCACTGTATGGAGACCTCAAGTAAGTATTTGTGGGGCTGAGGGGGGATGCTGTGCACAGAAGGCTTTTTATATTAATGCACAGAATTCATTAACATAAAAAAATCTTCTGCCTTTACAATCAATTTAATATGTGCATAAACCCAAAATCTATTTTTTTTTTTTTTTATGTTTGGCATCATGCCTCAAAATATAAAGTTGTATTACAAGAATATTTTTTTGTGAAACTGTTTTAAAGTTTATTTTCTGTAGGTCCTGCCAGCAAAAACAATTTCTGTTGCAGGCTGACAAGGCTAAGTCACTGCTCAGCTATTTGTAGCAGAGTTGTCAGCCTGCAGTGCACTCCCTTGGGGCTTTTTCACATGCCCAGGGGGTGAAAAAAACAGGCAGCTGAGCACTTTGAGCACTTTGTTTTACTGCCCCCAGCTGCCTACCTGAATTCTAACAATGCAGCCTGACAGGGCTGCACACATACCACTGCTGCAAAGCAGTTTTAGCAAATTTAACTTGGGCTGCAGAGTCTGATAGGCGGCACTTTCTGTTAAACTCAGAAGATCAATAGGACCACACCTCTACTGAGAGTCAAATGCTCAGCTTTCAGTTGAGGCATGATCCAGCAATGTGAAATTGCTGTTCAGAAAAGCCGTTTTAGCTATTATAACTTGGCCAGCAGAGTTTGATAGGTGGTACTGCCTCTCAAACTCACTCTTTGAGATCAATGGGGCCTCACCCCAACTGAGAGCCACACGCTCAGCTCTCAGTTTAGGAAGTTGCTGTTTGGAGATATAAAAAGGAAAAGACAGGAAGAAAAGGTGTAAGAAGCACCTCCTAAATGCCTGCCAGCCACTGCTAAATCGCCCCCAGAAAAGCAATTCACCACGGATCCCTTTCAGAGGGCATTAACAACTGACTTTCTGAAAGAGCCCTAAGTTGGCCTTCTGACTGGTCTACCAGGTTGTTGCCTTATGAGAAGTTTATGAGTGATCTCGATTAGTAACTGTAAATAGATATGTGTGTATATGTATATATTTATACAGTGGTGATCGAAAGTTTGAGCACCCCAGGTAAAAATTTGTATTAATGTGCATAAAGAAGCCAAGGAAAGATGGAAAGATCGCCAAAAGGCATCAAATTACAGATTTGACATTCTTATAATATGTCAACAAAAGTTAGATTTTATTTCCATCATTGACACTTTCAAAAAACAAAAAAATGGCGTCTGCAAAAGTTTGGGCACCCTGCAGAATTTATAGCATGCACTGCCCCCTTTGCAAGGCTGAGACCTGCCAGTGTCATGGATTGTTCTCAATCATCGTCTGGGAAGACCAGGTGATGTCAATCTCAAAGGTTTTAAATGCCCAGACTCATCTGACCTTGCCCCAACAATCAGCACCATGGGATCTTCTTTTATTTTTTTTTTTGGTCATATTCATTTATTGATCACTTAAAAAAGAAAAAGTACAAAGTTCACATGTAAAATAAGCATAAAACAATGTATAAGGCTCAACAGAAAATCCTCATAAACCCGTCAATTTTTGTAAAGCATGGCTCTAAGCGATCCTTCATTTGCTTGCCCACAGGCAGACATTTTGTGAGCCAAGCAGGTATTCACATAAATGCAGATAATAGATTCATTAAATCCATCTCTGAGTGCACAAAATAGTTGCTATTTCTCAAAAGCTGGCCATACACTGATAGAAATGCGGCCAGGGCCTGGAAGAATTTTGATCAGTGTGCAGGCTTACCCGCTCAATAGAAGTCATGTTGAAAATATTCCATTGATCAGTGGTTGCACCCAATCACCAGGTGCCGCTGTCAAAATTTAATGTCCCAGCGTGGTGGGGGATTCCTTCATCCATCTTGTTTGTGTGATTGGAGGAATCTGTTGGGTTTTGGCTGGCTAAATGGAAAAAAAAAAACATGCACAGCCAGCTATCATGGGATCTTCTAAGCAGTTGTCTAGAAAACTGAAACTGAAAATAGTTGACACTCACAAAGCTGGAGAAGGCTATAAGAAGATAGCAAAGCATTTTCAAATGTCAATATCCTCTGTTCGGAATGTAATTAAGAAATGGCAGTAATCAGGAACAGTGGAAGTTAAAGCAAGATCTGGAAGACCAAGAAAAATATCAGACAGAACAGCTCGCGGGATTGTGAGAAAAATAATTCAAAACCCACATTTGACTGCACGATCCCTCCAGAAAGATCTGGCAGACACTGGAGTTGTGGTACACTATTCCACTATAAAGAGATACTTGTACAAATATGGTCTTCATGGAAGAGTCACCAGAAGAAAACCTCTTCTATGTCCTCACCACAGAAATCAGCATTTGTACTTTGCAAATGAACATATAGACAAGCCTGATGCAAGTTCTGTGGAACGATGAGGTTAAAATTGAACTTTTTGGCCGGAATGAGCAAAGGTACGTTTGGAGAAGAAGGGGCACAGAATTGAATGTCCAACTGTTAAGCATGGGGGTGGATCAATCATGCTTTGGGGTTGTATTGCAGCCAGTGGCACAGGGAACATCTCACAAGTAGAAGGAAAAATGGATTCAATAAAATTTCAGCAAATCTTGGATGGTAACTTGATGCCATCTGTGAAAAAGCTGAAGTTAAAGAGAGGATGGCTTCTACAAATGGATAATGATCCTAAACACACCTCGAAATCCACGGGGGATTACATCAAGAGGCACAAACTGAAGGTTTTGCCATGGCCTTCACAATCTCCTGACCTCAACATAATTGAAAATCTATGGATAGACCTTAAAAGAGCAGTGCGTGACAGACAGCCCAGAAATCTCAAAGAACTGGAAGACTTTTGTAAGGAAGAATAGGCAAAGATACCTCAAACAAGAATTGAAAGACTCTTAGCTGGCTACAAAAAGCGTTTACAAGCTGTGTTACTTGCTAAAGGGGGCAGGACAAGATATTAACTCTGCAGGGTGCTCAAACTTTTGCAGACACCATTTTTTTGTTTTCTGTTATTTTGAAAGTGTAAATGATGAAAATAAAATTTAAATTTTGTTGACATATTATAAGAATGTCTAATCTGTAATTTGATGCCTTTTGGAGATTTTTCCATCTTTCCTTGGATTCTTTATGCACATTAATACAAATTTTTACCTGGGGTGCCCAAACTTTCGATCACCACTGTATACTTATAAGATATGGAGCTTGATTTCAACTAATAATAGATATAAAATTATATGAAGTTAGGTTGTGTGAAACCAGTCTGCAGGCATTAGTAATTGATTTAGCAAGTCCTTTTGAAGTGCAGAAATGTGGTTAGGTTGGGCTACTATTTACAGACCTTACGGGGCAGAGATAATAATTGATAATAGGCCGTGTCACTTCCCTCGTTATCTATGCTCCCACTTCAAAGACGCTCTCTTTAGATATGCAATGAAGGTGGCTGTCTGTTCAGGGATGGACAATTAGCCCAGGAGATGACCTGGCATAATTAATCCCCCCCCCCCCCCCCCAGAGAGGAGGGCTATCGAGAGGCTGGGTTATGCTAAATATAGGGGATGGGGAAATTGTCCAATCCTGAATGAGATACATCCGGAGGGAGGAGAGGGAAAGGGAGCTCCACCAATCAGTATGGCCCTAAGCAAGTCTATGAGAGATAGGTTTACAAGGTGGGAAGGAGAAAGAGGCTCTGCATCAGTAGACTAGAAGGATGCTCTTGTGAGCTTGGTAACCATGTCATCTACCTCTTGCACTTATATCTAAATTTCTGTCCTATGTGTTGTCTGTCTAATTTTTGTATCTTCATATTTTGAGTATCATACTCTATATTTGTTCAGTTACCTATGATTATTTTCCATTTTGTTGTATTATAGATAGATAGCTGTGAATTCATTTAGGCCTCCATGCTATTTACCAATACATTTCTGTTGCTGTGTTAATGCTTTCACTCATGGTCAAATAACTCTCATTTACTGGAAACAATTGATACCGAAGTATCCACCCCCAGTGGGTTTTTAGGCAGCAAAGTTAGTGGTCAAAAAATGAAAAAGGTATTGTAAAAATATACTTTATTTATGTTAATAAAGTATATTTTTACAATACCTTTTTCATTTTTTGACCACTAACTTTGCTGCCTAAAAACCCACTGGGGGTGGATACTTCGGTATCAATTGTTTCCAGTAACTATTATTGGGTGAGCAGCCACTCCACTTTTCAGTGTTGCATCTCTACTAAATAACTCTCATTTAAACCCAAATCATATCTGAGATACCATAAATCTCAAAATATAGCTTACGGGTAACAAGGTCTACCAGATAGGCAGCCCAACTGCCACCCAAGAAAGCTTGTAAAGCATGCTGAACATGCTGCTGCTAAGTTAAGTGCAAGATAGAAGTTTTGTGCTGTCAGCCTGCAACAGGAAAAGCTGTTATTGGCAAGGTCTTAAGAAAAGAAACAGATTTCCAAAAAAACTATTTAAGAAAACTGCATTTGTAAGGCATGATGCTAAACATACCATATAAAAAAAAACGACTTAGGGTTTAAATACACTTTAATAGACTAAGGCTGGCCATACACTATACAATTTTCTTGTTCAACTTTCCTTTAGATTTACCAAAACCATGTAATATAGGGTCAAACCTAAACACTTTCAATGTGTATGCAGTCAGGCAGGCCCTTGCACTACATAGTTTAAGATAAATCTAAAGGAAATGGAATAAGAAAATTGTATAGTGTATGGCCAGCCTTAGGCATCTATTTATATCAATACGGACTAAAATCGATGCCCTTTACACTTAACCCTGCTATCTCTTTAGCGAGAATTCTTCCTGCCCAGTTCTGCCACTATTTCATGTTTAAAAACATAGCTCCTTTATCCTTTGCACATTCATGAAGTATACAGAAAGAAACAGTATACCTTATTAATTAATTTAGATTAAATCTTTAAGCAGTAACGTTACTTCTTAACTCTTTTTATACCAATAAAATAAATAAAGCAAAAAAAAATGATATATGTGTACATATCTAGAGAAAATGGTATTAAAAGTTCTGTTAAAATAAATCAAAATGTACAAAAAACAAAAATAAGGCAGAAAAGTACATGCAGTCTAGGCAACGGTCAAATTACTGTTGTTTCTTATTATGGATGTGCTATGCAAAGGTTAAGGTTTGCTAGAGATAGAACAAATGAAGAAGAGAGGTGGGGGGAGGTATTGCTGAGCTAATAACAAAGGGAAAAAAAGAGATGTGCTTCTCCAACAGACAGTTGTATCTGCAGATAGCAAAATTCTGTCAATGCTTTGATCAGTGGCCAGGCTGTATCTTCAGCTTTCACCTTCTTCTGTACTAAATCTTAAATTTGTTTCAGGAGCTTTTTCTCTTACTTGACTGTTTGTGCGCCGGCTTCAATGAGGCAGTTATCAGAATTTAAGGGTAACCTAAAATGATTCAGAAATGTTTCAGCTCTCCCCTATAGACGGTTGCCTTCTAGTTCTTCATTCCATTGATAAGAATTTCACAGTACACACATAAACAACTTTTGATTAGTCGGCTCTTACTGGAAGCACACAGAACGCATTCTGTTAGCTAAAAGAAAACCTGCATCTAAAGGCTTGTTAAGACTTAAAGAGTAACTCCACCTTTGTTTGGAAAACTACAATCCCCTCTGGGTGATAAATGTACATATATATATATATATATATATATATATATATATATATATATATATATATATATATACATATACATATATATATATATACATATACATATATATATGTGTATATATATATATATATACACATCTCACAAATTTTAACAAACTTTGAAGTAGATTCCTATTATTTGTTGCTCTACAGAAATAATTGTTTGATTCACCATGTCCTTTGCAGACTGCTTCTGATTAGGAGCTTCTTACATTATAATCAGCTGGTGCACTCTCAGTGTTCTACGGGGATGCAGATCTTGCAGATTTTTTTCATTGAAAATATTAAAAGTGTTTGTTACCCTAAGTGTCGGTTCACACTATGGCGACACGACTTCGGGGCGACTTGAATAAGTCGCCGTGCACCGCGACTTCGGCACGGCTTGCACTGACTTCACATAATGGAAGTCAATGCAAGTCACTCCGACTTCAGCCAAAAGTAGTGCAGGAACCTTTTTCTAAGTCGGATCGACTTGAGTCGCTCCTATTAGAACGGTTCCAATTGCACAGAATGGAGCACGACTTGTCAGGCGACCAAGTCACCTGACAAGTCGGAGAAGTGTGAACAGGCACAAAGGCAAAAAAAAATAGATCCTGTTCTCTTAAAGCATGTTATGTAGCACAGTGCTTGTTCTGTGTCATTTGTTTCCCTGTATACACTAAAATAACTGGCTCATCCTGTCTGGTTCTGCCTTCCCCTCTGTAAACTGACTATGGTTTATCATGGCTGCTGAGCCCTGACACCGTCATCCACAGCTTTCCTTTGTCCTCCTTCCCCCCTCCATGCCTGTCAGCTCGTACCAGCACCACTCTGCTACCATCACCCCCCACTTTAAAACTGTTATGTTTTACCATCCCAGTACCAACAAAAGAAGAAACCTACCTGCTCTAATTACTGGGTAATACTGACTCACCGTATTGGTGGTGCATCACCCTTCAAACTCCAGAACACAGATCATGTAACAAGGAAAGGGGATGAACCAAAAGAGAAAGGAGTTCTATAAGGGAGGAAGGGGACATGGCAACCACGGTATATACTCAAAAATTCCTTTATTAAAGCAAAACTGAAAAAATAAGCACACATCAAAAATACACTGTATTAACACAGGGTAAAAGACAACGTTATTTTTTCAGTTTTGCTTTAATAAAGGCATTTTTGAGTACATACCATGGTTGCCATGTTGGGTCATGTTTTACCATCCCATCTATTAGAAAACAACATGTGTCCCAGTGTCTTTGCTAGATAAAAAAAATGCTGATTTCTAACTAACTTCAGAGCACCTCCCGACGCTCACGTGACTGCCCCTCTCTCTCCTTCTCTCCTCCCACCTGACGTCAACGGGGGTTCTCAGCCCCACCCGCTGGAGCTGTCAATCTGGGAGAGGGAAGAGGAGAGAGGTGATGAGTCACGTGAGCACCAGGAGGTGCTCTGAAATCAGTTAGAAATCAACATTTTTTTATGTAGCACAGACACTGGGACACATGTTGTTATCTAATAGAGGGGATGGTATACACAAGACATAAGAGGCTTAACAACCATTTTACCTTTGGGGAATATCTCACCAAAACTAAAATTTCTATTGAAGGGGATACCTAAAATTTGACTTGTATCTTAGTGCCTGGGAAAATTAACGAGCGAATCACACAAGCAGGAAATTACAAACCCAATTCCAAAAAAGTTGGGACACTGTACAAATTGTGAGTAAAAAAGGAATGGACTAATTACAAATCTCATAAACTTATATTTTATTCACAATATAATATAGATAACCCATCAAATGTTGAAAGTGAGACATTTTGAAATGTCATGCCAAATATTGGCTCATTTTGGTTTTCATGAGAGCTACACATTCCAAAAAAGTTGGGACAGGTAGCAATAAGAGGCCGGAAAAGTTAAATGTACATATAAGGAACAGCTGGAGGACCAATTTGCAACTTATTTGGTCAATTGGCAACATGATTGGGCATAAAAAGAGCCTCTCAGAGTGGCAGTGCCTCTCAGAAGTCAAGATGGGTGAGGGATCACCAATTCCCCCAATGCTATGGCAAAAAATAGTGGAGCAATATCAGAAAGGGGTTTCTCAGAGAAAAATTGCAAAGAATTTGAAGTTATCATCATCTACAGTGCATAATATCATCCAAAGATTTAGAGAATCTGGAACAATCTCTGTGCGTAAGGGTCAAGGCCGAAAAACCATACTGGATGCCCGTGATCTTCGGGCCCTTGGACGGCACTGCATCACATACAGGAATGCTACTGTAATGGAAATCACAACATGGGCTCAGGAATACTTCCAGAAAACATTGTCGGGGAACGCAATCCACCATGCCATTCGCCGTTGCCAGCTAAAACGCTATAGGCCAAAAAAGAAGCCAAATCTAAACATGATCCAAAAGCGCAGGCGTTTTCTCTGGGCCAAGGCTCATTTAAAATGGACTGTGGCAAAGTGGAAAACTGTTCTGTGGTCAGACAAATCAAAATTTGAAGTTCTTTTTGGAAAACTGGGACGCCATGTCATCCGGACTAAAGAGGACAAGGACAACCCAAGTTGTTCTCAGCGCTCAGTTCAGAAGCCTGCATCTCTGATGGTATGGGGTTGCATGAGTGCGTGTGGCATGGGCAGCTTACACATCTGGAAAGGCACCATCAATACTGAAAGGTATATCCAAGTTCTAGAACAACATATGCTCCCATCCAAATGTTGTCTCTTGCAGGGAAGACCTTGCATTTTCCAACATGACAATGCCAGACAACATACTGCATCAATTACAACATCATGGCTGCGTAGAAGAAGGATCCGGGAACTGAAATGGGCAGCCTGCAGTCCAGATCTTTCACCTATAGAAAAATTTGGCGCATTATAAAGAGGAAGATGTGACAAAGAAGACCTAAGACAGTTGAGCAACTAAAAACCTGTATTAGACAAGAATGGGATAACATTCCTATTCCTAAACTTGGGCAACTTGTCTCCTCAGTCCCCAGACATTTGCAGACTGTTATAAAATGAAGAGGGGATGCCACACAATGGTAAACATGGCCTTGTCACAACTTTTTTGAGATGTGTTGATGCCATAAAATGTAAAATCTATTTATTTTTCCCTTAAAATGATACATTTTCTCAGTTTAAACATTTGATATGTCATCTATGTTGTATTCTGAATAAAATATTAAAATTTGAAACTTCCACATCATTGCATTCTGTTTTTATTCACAATTTGTACAGTGTCCCAACTTTTTTGGAATCGGGTTTGTACATTTCTGGCGGCATTATGTAGACCAATGGTGTACAGAAAGCCTCCAGGTTGCCATATTGCACTACATTTTATGGAAAATTACAGTCACTGCAGATTAAAATGGAAAGGTATAATTTTAATACCATTAAGTACTTCAGGTCCACCCTATAAATAGCACTGTACTGCTACAGAGCGGCACCTGTGCACTGGTATGTATATGTGATCCTGCTCTTCCAGGTAGGATCGAGCAGAGAGTCAGAATGGTGGTCTGCCTATGTAAACAAGGCAGATCGCAGTTCTGACAGGAGGGAAGGCATGGGTCCTGTATCTCTGCAAAGCAGGAACATGGATCCATGTCTTCCCCTAGTAAAATCACCTCCCACAGTACACAAAATCACTAGTTAGGCACACAGCTAACTCTTTGATTGCCCCTTATATCAACCCATTCCCAACCAGTGTCATTAGTACAGTGAAAGTGCATATTTTTTTTAGCACAGATCACTGTATTAGTGTCACAGGTCCACAAAAGGTGTCAAAAGTGTTAGTTAGTATCCGAATGTCCACCACAATACCGCAGTTCCACTATAAGTCACTGATCATTTCCATTACTAGAAAAAAATAATACATAGTTACATAAGTTACATAGTTAGTGAGGCTGAAAAAAGACACAAGTCCATCCAGTTCAACCTATGATGTGTGTGTGTGTTTGCTTTTAACCGTACATTGTATAACCCTGTATGTTCTTTAAGGTGTCCATCCAATAGTTTTTTAGAAACTATCAATGCTCCCCGCTGATACGACTGCTTGTGGAAGAGAATTCCACATCCTTACCGCTCTTACAGTGAAGAACCCCTTACGCACTTTAAGGTTAAACCGCCTTTCCTCAAGTTTTAGAGAGTGGCCACGTGTCTTATTGTATCTCCTTTCTCTGAATAGTTTGTTCCTTATGCTAGGGTCGCCAGTACAGTATTTGTACATTGATATCATATAAAATAAACAAAAAATAAATAAAAATATTCCATAGATTAAAGACTATACCTTTTGCACAAACCAATCCATATGCGCTCATTGGGATTTATTTTACAAAAATATGTTACAGAATACATATTGGCCTGAATTTATGAAAACATTTGATTTTTTCAGTTTTTTTATTACAAAATTTCCATTTTTTTCTTTATTTATAGTGCAAAAAAAAAAAAAAAATGCAGGAGGTGATCCAATACATATAAAAGAAAGCTCTATTCGTGGGGAAAAAAAACACATAAATGTTTTTTGGTACATCATCTCATGACCATGCAACATAGTGCCGTATCAAAAAAAATTGGCCTAGTAATGAAGGAGATAAATCTTCTGGAGATCAAGAGGTTAAAATACAACATTGTTTGTGTAATAATTGTATATGGTTTACTAATATATTTATATTTTTGCTATTTCCGTATATTTTTTTCTCAAATGTGGACTAACCCTTCTACAGGATATTTAAACTCAATAACAAAAAAACAAAAACAAAAAAAAAAAAAAAAAATATATATATATATATATATATATATATATATATATATATATATATATATATATATATATATATATATAAATATATATATATATATGTCAGCTTACTAGCATTGCAGCTTACTAGTCCTTAGATGTGGTGACTGCATTCGTTTTCTGACTGGTAGAGAAAACACACTTGGCAGCATTGCAATGTTGATGTGACTTTCTGTTCATTCATCTAAAAATCTTTGCCTTCCAAGCTACCTTCTGTAAATGTCAATATTCTACTCCCTTCCCCCATGTATTACCTTTTTAATGGCATTTCATTGATTTTTTCCAACATAATTCAACATAAAAATAAAAGAAGCAGACTAATATTGTCTAACTATTAATTTGCTGTACATTCACTATACTGTGATTGAAAAAAAAATGGCTTCATTTAAATTGAGAGTTTGAAATTAAATTCCAAAGTTGATAATCAGAGTAGGTATTTAGGTATACAAATATCATAAATCAGGATGTGAATTTCCCCTTAGGTTAGTGAATGACATTACGTTCTGTTGACTTCCATCATCCAATCACATGCCTTGCATGTAAATTGGGTATTTTTTGGGAAGTGAATGCTCACCACATTCACTAATGTAAATAAAAGTTCCCCTACAAAGTAAGGATTCCCTTGCAAAGTGAACAGCGTATTTGAATTAGTAAATCAACTCCAAGGGGTTCAAAGGGTGAGGTAAAAGCACATATTTGTTTGACTGGGTTTTTATTTCCATTTTACGTCAAGTGAGACTTTAATAGTATGCAGATTATTTAAACTGCTTTCACCTGTAGTTGAAGAGTCACAAATAATAAGATCCAAGTACATATGTCTTTTACAGCTTGACAGTTAAATAACAGTGAAAAGAGACTGGCTAAGAGCCAGTAGATGACAGCACAAAAGATGTAAATTGAAAAATAAGACAGAGGTCATAAAAAAAAACCCCTGAGAGCCTTTCATTTTTTTTTTTTCTGTGCATTTTAATACAACCATGTTAAAAGATAAAATAATAAATACACATTGAGGATAACATGAGTCATCAACATTGTAGTAGAGCCTATGGCCTCTTAAACTGCATAATTTATAGAGATACAGTGCATCTATAAACAAGAGATGCAGGTGAAGGACGTCTTTCTGCTGTTTGCAGGTCTGTCAAGGAATAAAATTCATTGTCTTTTTTCCAATATGGATCCTGTTATAATTGAAAGGCCATTGCTTAAAATGACCTCCCAGGCAGCAGAAGATGCTGAAGTATTTGTCAGAAAATATCAATGCTTATTCCCCAGTAGTATAAATTACTATACAAAAAAGAATACATTTCTGCACGCGTTTTTATATATTAAAAAGCTGTAAATGCAAACGTGTAAAAATAAAACCAGTGTGATAATAATAATTTTAAAGCTGCAGTTTAGCTTAAATTGGTTATTAGTTAGTCATTTATGTAAAGTCTATCTTAAGCTTCTAGTCCATCTAAATGCACCCTCTCTGGAAAATGCTACTGTGCAAAGGTAACTTCATTGCTCCTCAGTTGATGGAGGAGCCACTCTAAAGCTTGGTATACACTAAGGGCCCTTTCACACGGGCGTTCCGCATGTCCGTAAATCATCCTATTTTTTTGCGGATGATTTACGGACATAATGTATCTGAATGGCATTGCGGATGTCAGCGGAAAACCCTATTTTTGTTCCATTGAAAAAACGGAAAGGATGCAAAATCGGATGTCAGCGGTGTCATCCGCTGACATCCGCAATGCCCATAGACTAACATTATGTCCGTATATCATCCGCAATATAAGTGTCATCCGCTCCGTGAAAAAAAAAAAAAGTGCCGGAGCGGATCGCAATGTGGTCCGCTCGGTGTGAAAGAGGCCTAACAGTTTTTTTTTTGTTCAACCCAGTGGGCTGAAGAGCCTGGAAGGAGCCGCTGTATTAACTATCTGATGTTAGTACAGCGATCTCCCCCACTGGGCTATTGTGTTCAGACAGGGGCCCCCCCCCAAGAACACACTGGTCAGTGGTCAGTGCTCTTAGCCATTGAGTGAGAGTGCTGATCAGGTGCCGATCATCAGACCTTTTTAGGTCATGCCCTTTTGACAGAAGCCAGCTGTCGAACCGGCTGCCATACACATGGGCCGATATTGAACCAGCCGATACCGCCCGATATATGGCCCCTGTGTACGGCCCTTAAAGCTTAATTCACACTAGAACAGATAGCTGCCGAAGCCATTCACCTTTCTGGCAGATGTCCATTCCTGACTGTGGTAGGGGGCAGTGTGGTGCTCCATTCAGCAAATCACACAGCTCCTTTTCTTGTTTATATTTTTTTGTTTCAGTGCCAGTTCGCATTTATGCGATGCGCGAACGCTGCGAATATACAACGTGTTCCCGCATCGCATCCGCAGCACAGGCAGCTCACACTGCCATATGCAATACGCTGGGGGTGTCAATTCAAAGTTAACGACACCCCCAGATCCGATCGCATATCGCAGTGCGATCTGAGAGTTTGCACAGAATCGGATCACACTAGTGTGAACCACCATTCGATCCGATTCTGCTGCGGACCCAAAAAAGAGTCCTGTGTGTATTCAGTGTGATTGCGGTGCAAATTCAGCCATACAAACTGTATGGCTGAATTTGCACCGCACAGACATCGCATGTAATTTTAGGAGCAGTGTGCTCCGAATTACATGCGATCTCTGTGATCGCATAAATGTGAACCGGCACTCAAACTTAATTTGAAGTGTACAAAATGACACTTCATTCATCTTTCGGTACAGTGCCATGTGGTGCTGTGCAGTGTGTTGCATTTAAATGTAACATGCTGCATTTTATTGAAGCACCCTGCAGAGCAGCTCTGGAATGTATGGCAGTGTGAATTGGACACATAGAAAACAATTGTTTTCAGTGTGTCCTTAGGGGTAACAGACATTTTACTATTTTTACTATGCGAGCTCCCACTAAGACTGGAAGTATTTTATTTGTCAGATCAACAGGTGAAAATGAAGGAAAAACGTCTTAAGTGCCGGTTCACATTAGTGCGATCACAGAGATTGCATGTAATTCGGGGCGCACTGCTCCTAAATGACATGCAATCTCTGTGCGGTGCAAATTTCAGCCATATAGTTTGTATGGCTAAATTTGCACCGCAATCGCACTAAACACGCACCATGATCCTTTTTTTAATCCGCAGCAGAATCGGATGGCATAGTGGTTCACACTAGTGCGATCCGATTCTGTGCGAACTTGCAGATCGCACTGCGATATGCGATCTCAACTGGGGGTGTCGTTAACTTTTAATTGACACCCCCCTGCGTATCACATATGGCAGTGTGAGCTGCCAGGGGTGCGGATGTGATGTGGGAACACGCTATATATTCGCAGCTTTCCCGCATCGCACAAATGTGAACCGGGACTAAAAACACAAAGAAAACAAAGACAACTACAGTATTTAAGGACTGGTAAACTGTAATATATTATATTTTTGTTTTTAAAACCGATTTAAATAAACACTGCTACAGGATCTCACAAATGTGAGTACACCTCTCACATTTTTGTAAATATTGTATTATATCTTTGATGCAGTGTGCGGCGTATGGTCGGAGCACTGACAGGCTGACCCCCCACCCTTTCAACCTCTGCAGCAATGCAGGCAGCACTCATACGTCTATTTCCCAAAGACAACCTCTGGATATGACATTGAGCGCGTGCACTTAACTTCTTTATGTAGAGTAGCAATTCTTTTTTCAGATCCTCAGAGATTTCTTTGCCATGAGATGTGACCAGTATGAGAGAGTGAGAGCGATAATGAAGAGATCCCCGGTTGAGCAAGTGGATTCTGCTTAGTGGATGCACCCGTGTAAAAAGGGCCTTAGTCAAAGGGCTCTGTATATGTTCTTGTGCATGAGGAGACTTCTGATGACATTTACAGTTGAGATCTTTAGAAGTCTTCCCTGTTGTTGAATAACATAGGAAGCCCCAAGTGTGCTGAAGCCCAGGCCTTCATCAGTTTACTGCATTTATGGTAATTTAGAAATACCTAGTTTCCATCAAGAGTTTAAATACAATTAAAAAAATTTTTTAGGAATAACATAAGAAACCTTAAAGAGGAAGTAAACCCTCCTCAGGAAGTTGTACCTATAGGTAAGCCTATGATAAGGCTTACCTATAGGTACTGTAAATATCTCCTAAACATGTACGGTTTAGGAGATATTTACCTTTAATGCAGCCAGTGACGTCACTGGCGCATGCGCTCTGAAGGAACGGCTGATCGTGCCGTTCCTTCAGAGCCCCGTGCCGTGACCGTCGGCTCCCGCGCGCGTGCGCGGGAGTGACGTCACCGCGGCTCCGGCCAATCAGATGACCGGATGCCGCGATCCCGGAAGACGGGCGACATGTCATGTCGCCCGTCATACAGGTAAGAGAGCGGCATGGCGGGGGCTCGTTCTAAGGTAAGTATTTCATAATGAGCTAGTATGCGATGCATACTAGCTCATTATGTCTTTCTCTTGCAGGTTGTAAAAAAAAAAAAAAGTTTTTAAACGAGTTTACAACCTCTTTAAGTAAGCTGAAATCCAGGTCCCAGTCAGTCTATTGCAGTCTCCCCCAGCACAGCAGACCATCTTCCATTTAGGTGCAGACCATCTTTAGCATTAAGGTTGTACTTCAATGAAAAGTCAGCCCAGTGCTCTAGAAACCCAATTCATTTCCTATTAAGCTAGGTTTTTAGCCATGCATTCAGTTCTCTAATCTCTCTCTGTCTTTCCTGTGTTACGCATGGCACAGGCATTATTTCAGAGAATATCACCTTGGATTTCCTTCTCTTCAACTTGCAGCCCATTTCTTTAACTGCTTCCCACTCAGCCAAGGCCTCAGCTCCGAGTCCGGGCGCATAATGGAAGACAGACAGTGTCCGGCCGTTGCCGCAGCGCTGCTTGCCTCTCCGCGGCCGATTCCGTGGAGTCTGAGGGCCGCTGCATTACCGCAATCTGGCCGCCCGCCCCGCCACTGTCCCCGACTGCCCAGGCCCTGCAATCTGGCCGCCCGCCGCTATCCCCGACTCCCCACTCCTTGCTAACTTTGGCTCCGCAGCAGCATCCAAGCTCCAGCGTAGCTCAGGAGTGGGTGGAGTCGGTGGGTGGACCGTCCGTGTGACTGTGAAGTGAACCATCATGTGACTAAGGCCGGGGGTGGAGCTAGAGGCCGGCGGGGACCCCATGCTGCCTTGTTTCACAGGAAGAAGCGGGAAGTGAGCAGTCGCCGGCGCCGCACACCGCAGACAGACACTGACAGTGTGTCTGAGTCTGTCTGAAGTTGAACTTAAGTGAGTCAGAGTGTGGAGGAGTCGTCAGGTCAGAGTGTCAAGTCAAGTTAGTGCCTGCCCGGGAGCTGCAGCCTGCATTAACACCACCACCCACGACCAAGACAGGAGCCAAGGTCTCAACAACAGGTAAGGAAAGAATGGCAGCAGGCCAGCAGCACAATTTACACAGTGACAACACCACAGACCACATACCACTGTCACCGCTGGGATTTGTGGTTCTGGGTGGCCTCCGGCAGAGCAGTGTTCTGGTCTGGAACTTCTGGCTTAGCAGCAGGCAGGCCACAGGTGTAAAAAACAGATAACAGCTACACACTGTCACAGCACTGCTAGAAAACATGTGCCATGCCAGTTTGCTTGTTACATGTGATGTGACAGCCAGGTGCACATTTTCAAGTTGAAAATGTGCACCTAGCTGTCACATCACATGTAACAAGCAAACTGGCATGGCACATGTTTTCTAGCAGTGACAGTGTTGTAGCTGACTGTTATCTGTTTTTTACACTTGCGGCCTGCCTGCTGCTAAGCCAGAAGTGAACCATGCTCTGCCGGAGGCCAGAACCACAAATCCCAGCGGTGTTGTTGTGTTTGTTTTTGTGCCCTTTCCTTACATGGCACATGTTCTAGCAGTGACCGTGTGTAGCTGTTTTGAAAACAGCTAAACACACACTGTCACTGGCTGCTGCTAGAAAACATGTGCCATGCGGCATGCCAGTTTGCTTGTTACATGTGACGTAACAGCCAGGTGCACATTTTCAACTTGCACCGAAATTTTGGCAACCGATATTTTCGGCCGAAAATGAGCCTATCCCATTTCGGCCGATAAGAAGTTAAAGATGCCGAAAATGTATGGCCGCTACTATGTGTAAAAACTGAGCCCTTCACTTCCCTGTCATCTCCGGGTATCTTTGCTGACCGCTCAGATCTGATCCTCTGCCGGGGCTGGGCGCTTCATTGTGAGCTACACTGGTTGCTAGGATGGCCGGCCGAATGTCATCTAGCAACCAGTGACATCCCGGAGAGAAGACCCAGTATGCACAGCAGAGGAGGATCTCATCCTCTGAGCCTTTTACTGAATCGCTCCACCCACCTCCTTCCTTCATGTGCTGTACGATGCGGAGGAAAATAATGTGGCATGTGGCTGTCTGCTGTGTTGTTTTTCTTCTCTCTCTCTCTCTGCCATACATGTACTTGTGCAGTGCAGCCTACAGGTGTATAGGAGGCAGCAAGGGTTAACCCTCAAAGGCTACAGATAACAGAGAAGCACTGGTATTAAATGTAAAGGCTGCAATAAATAAAGCACCCCTATCCCCAGTATGAATAAATAAAAAAATAAAAAACTTTGTCCCCCTTTTTTTTTTTCCTTAAAAAAAAAAAAAAAAAAAGATTAAATTTCCAATCACAGCCAGTGCAGCTTGGCATTGGAGCTCACCCCCTTTTAATTGCAGCAGCACAACCTGCTTGTAGATCCAAGTCAAAAGCATCTCTTTCTCTCTCTCTCTAGTCTACAACCTGCATCCTCTAATAAGGAGGTACATAGGG
Source organism: Pelophylax lessonae (assembly GCF_965119305.1). Lineage (NCBI taxonomy): Eukaryota > Metazoa > Chordata > Amphibia > Anura > Ranidae > Pelophylax > Pelophylax lessonae. The sequence continues at coordinate 504,374,799 of NC_138770.1, read as the reverse complement.
CTGCTCCAGAAGAACTACAAGTACCAGCAGATCCCGTCACTACTCCAAAGTTATTATATAGATAGCAGAGCATAAGTTCCTATAGGTAAAAGCCATCTCATTCAGTCTACTACCAGCATGATGGGGGATAAGCTGCTGCTCCTCTAGCTGCGCAAGAACTACACATCCCAGCATGCCTTGACACTACCCATCAATTATATACATAACAAAAGGTTGTCCCACAAGTAAGCAGATTGCCATCATTAACTCTTTGTGGGGGGGGGGGGGGCGAGGTTAATTACCAGTGGTATTTGTATTATGGGGCTGATCTGAGGTGTGAAGGGGCAGGAATTGGGGTGATCTGAGGTGTGAAGGTGCAGGAATTGGGGTGATCTGAGGTGTGAAGGTGCAGGAATTGGGGCTGATCTGAGGTGTGAATGTGCAGGAATTGGGACTGATCTGAGGTGTGAAGGTGCAGGAATTGGGGTGATCTGAGGTGTGAAGGTGCAGGAATTGCGGCTGATCTGAGGTGTGAAGGTGCAGGAATTGGGGCTGATCTGAGGTGTGATAGTGCAGGAATTGGGGTGATCTGAGGTGTGAAGGTGCAGGAATTGGGGTGATCTGAGGTGTGAAGGTGCAGGAATTGGGGTGATCTGAGGTGTGAAGGTGCAGGAATTGGGGCTGATCTGAGGTGTGATAGTGCAGGAATTGGGGTGATCTGAGGTGTGAAGGTGCAGGAATTGGGGCTGATCTGAGGTGTGAAGGTGCAGGAATTGGGGCTGATCTGAGGTGTGAAGGTGCAGGAATTGGGACTGATCTGAGGTGTGAAGGTGCAGGAATTGGGGTGATCTGAGGTGTGATAGTGCAGGAATTGGGGTAATCTGAGGTGCGGCGGTGCAGGAATTGGGGTGAACTGAGGTGTGATGGTGCAGGAATTGGGACTGATCTGAGGTGTGAAGGTGCAGGAATTGGGACTGATCTGAGGTGGGAAGGTGCAGGAATTGGGACTGATCTGAGGTGTGAAGGTGCAGGAATTGGGATGGTCTGAGGTGTGATAGTGCAGGAATTGGGATGGTCTGAGGTGTGATAGTGCAGGAATTGGGGCTGATCTGATGTGTGAAGGTGCAAAGCTCACTTGATTTCTTACTATTATTAAAGCGGTTTACAGCAGTTACTTTATATGAAGCTGACAGTTGTTTTTGATGTATCTGGCACTCCCAATTTCTTTGAAAACATTTTTCGGCACACTGTGCCCAAAAAGGTGGTCTACCCCTTGATTAGAGTAACCCTCATCTTGTGCTGCTTCATACTATTTTTAGGACTCAACCATCAAAACAGGATTTAAAGTAAGACAAAAGCAAAAAAAAACAGCATCATATGGCAGCTCTGATCTAAATTGGACCCAATCTATCAGATTAGTCTAAAAAAGGTACCGTAATCGAATCCACACATCCTGGAACATTAAATTCTGTCATCAACCATCCCGACGAACGCCACGCCCCAGTCACGCCCCCCCCCCCCCTCCTGGGCTGCTCAGTCCATAATGCCCGGGCCTATTTTTTGTCCCAGTCTGGGCCTGGACACAGCCCATCACAGATCGAGACAGGAGCACTGTGATTGCTCCCCCCCCCCCCGATCACATGATAGCTGTGTTCAATCACAGCCTTCACACAATGTAAACAGAGACACATTTCCGTTTCTGTGTTGGCCATCCCGGCTGAGCTCAGTGCAGGGGTGGAGGGATGCTGCAGCCTCTGTGACAGTTCTCTGTGTAACTGATGATTTTACACAGAGAACTGTCACAGATCACACAGACTGCAGCCATCCCCACACAGTACACCAAGCACCACTCTCCCTTTCCCATAATCATCTATCCAAGTGTCCCATGAACATCTGTACCAGTGTCCAATGAACATCTATACCAGTGCCCAAAACATCTGTCACAGTGTACCAGTGTCCCATCAACATCTGTACCAGTGTACAAAAACATCTGCAATAGAGCAATAGTGTTCCATTGCAACATCAACATCTGTCAGTGTCGGTGGTGGTGGAGGATCAACGTCGTTATAGTGTACAAAAATATGTGTCAGTGTACATGTTCTCAAAAACGTCTGTCAGTGCTCCAGTGTCCCACCAATAAAGAAAAATAAATAAAAAGTGTAAAGCTCCCTGTGCAAAAAGCGAATGCACATGTTGAGCCCGTACATATACGTAAAGGGGGATCCCACTACACATGTGATGTATTGCCGCAAACATTTGAGTGAGCACAATTTTTCTAGCACCAGGCCTCCTCTGTAACTTTAAACTGGTAATCAATAAAGGCTTATAAAATGTCACCTATGGAGATTTATAAATACCAAAGTTTGGCGCTATTTCACAAGCGTGCGCCGTGTTTGGAGAAAGAAAAATGATGGCTATGACCCTCCCTATAGTCAAGCATGGAGGTGGAAACATTATGCTTTATGGCTGTTTCTCTGCTAAAGGTACAGGCCAACTTTGCGGCATTAAGGGGCCAATGGACGGGGCCATGTATTGTAAAATCTTGGATGAGAGAACCTTCTTCCCTCAGATGGGCCATGAACGAGTCCTTCAGCATGACAATGACCCAAAACATACCGCCAAGGCAACAAAGGAGTCGCTCAAGAAGAAGCACATTAAGATCATGGAGTAATCATGGAGTGGCCTAGCCAGTCTCCAGACCGTAATCCTATAGAAAATTTATGGAGGGAGCTAAAACTTTGAGTTGCCAAGAGACAGCCAAGAAACCGCAAGGATTTAGAGAAGATCTGTAAGGAAGAGTGGACCAAAATCCCTCCTGAGATGTGTGCAAACCTGGTAACCAACTACAAGAAACGTTTTACCTCTATGATTGCCAACAAGGGTTTCTCCACCAACTACTAAATCATGGTTTTCTTGGGGATCAAATACTTATTTTGCTCACTGAATTGCAACTTAATTTATAGCATTTTTTCTGGATTTTTGGTTGATATTCTGTCTTTATCATTTAAAATACACCTATGATACAAATTATAGACCCTTCATTTCTTTGTAAATGAGCAAACGTACAAAATCTGCAGGGAATCAAATAATTATTTTCCCAACTGTATCTGCTATATTCTAGTTTACATGAAAAGTAATAGTTAAAATACAAGTTGAGATTTTAAAAGCAAAATAAACTTTATATGAGATTCCTAGCTTTACATCAAAAATATGCAGATGAATTCTAATCTCTTGGAAGCACAAGAGAACCTTCATAATAACAAATTCCTTACCTGCAATAGATTGAAATGAATGTATTACAGATAAGCTGATTTATCAACAACTTCAGTTTTACACTTTTAGAAGTTTTCATTGTGGTTTACAGATTAAAGTACAGGTTATAAATCTCTAGGTATTAACTTTTTCTGCTGTTTGTGTGACCCAAGGTAGTGTGAACTGATTTAATGATTTGTGTTCTGATACTATATTTCTGGTATTTAATGTACTGGTGGCATTTAATATACTGGTGGTGTTTATCCACTTAAGGACCAGAAGGTTTTACCCCCTTAATGACCAGGCCATTTTTGCTATATGACACTGCGTTACTTTAACTGACAATTGCGCATTCGTGTGACGTTGTACCCAAATAAAATTGATGTCCTTTTTTTCCCACAAATAAAGCATTATTTTGGTGGTATTTGGATCACCTCTGCGGTTTTAATATTTTGCGCTATAAACAAAAAAATAGCGACAATTCTGAAAACAAAAACAAACAAACACAATTTTTTACTTTCTGCTATAAAACATATCCAATAAAGAAAAATTTTAAAAATTATATTTTTTCATCAGTTTAGAGCAATATGTATTCTGCCACATACTTTTGGTAAAAAAAAATGCCAGTAAGTGTATATTGATTGGACTGCGCAAAAGTTATCACGTCTACAAACTAGGGGACAGATCGGACCTAAATGACACTTTTGAGGGGACCGGTGACATTACTACAGTAATCAGTGCAACAAATATGCACTATTACTGTACTATTGACACTGGCAGGGAAGGGAAGGGGTTAACACCAGGGAGGGTCAAAGGGTTAAGTGTGCTCCTAGGGAGTGTTTTCTAACTGTGTGGGGGGATGGACTCAATCAATGAAGACAGAGATCTGTGTTCCTAAACAGTAGGAACACAGGATCCCTGTGTTCATCTGTGACAGAGCAGCGGTCTGCCTTGTTTATATAGGGAGACCGCCATTCTGTCTCCATGGGGAGCGATCGCAGGTGGCCAGCGGACATCACATCCACCAGACCTGCTGATTGGCTCCCCCTTTGGCCAATCGGCACGTGTGAACGCCTCTGGTGGCATGCGCCCCCACTGTCTATTACACTAAGCGACGTACAGGTACATTGTTTCTTGTAATAGAGCTGACCTGCCACACTAAAACTATGGCGGCTGTTCGGCAAGTGGTTAAATAAGCCCGGATTGTGCTTTGGCCCCACTGAGCCTAGATGATATGATAGTTGTATCCCAGTGAACTTATGTGATACTATTTAAAGTCCCATTGGAAAAAAAAGAATACCTAGAGTTGTTGGGTGTCACAATGCAAACACCAAGAAGCCATCAGGGAAGGGAGTTGATAATGCCAGATCACCTGGGTTTGAACCTAAGATCTGTTTTATATGGTATTTCTGCTTTTTCTACTGCTCTGTTTCAGTGCTTTAAAGACGAAGTAAACCTCCGTGGTTTGTTTGTACCTATAGGAAAGCCTATAATACTGTAGTAATATGATATTTACTATATACTACGCCGATGATGTCATTGGCGCATGCACTCTTAAAGAACGGTCGCCTGTGCCATTTCTTCAGAGCCCTGTGCCAAGACCAAGTGCTGGCAGCTCCCTTGTGCATGCGTGGGAGTGATGTCATCGTGGCTCCGGCCACTCACAGTGCCGGACCCAGAAGAAACACTGGGGAAGATGTAAGCTGTCTCAGTGGTGTGTGGGCACTGCTTGAGGGCTTTGTTCTAAGGTAAGTATTTCATAATGAGCTAGTAAGCAATGCATACTAGCTCATAATGCCTTTGTCTTACAGGTTTTTTTTTTCTTGTTTTTGTTTCCCCAGGGTTTAAAACCTCTTTAAAGCAGAGTTCCGGGCACAGAATCGTTTTTTTTTTAATGTCCCCCAAACAGTGACCCTTAGACCTCTATACATCCGCTAATCCTGTTTCTTACAATGAAATAATCGGTTTGCACGTATAAAATCTTACTTTATAAAATGTATGACGAGCGCCGCCATCTTTGTTCTGGATCGCCGAGTCCGTTGTGGGGAAATGTCTTCCCTTCTTCCTTGTTCTAGTGGGTGGAGGCCTGTGAGTCCAGCGCGAAATATCGCGCATGAACAGTACTATGTGATCGGCATAGTACTGGTTTCCATAGGGACGGCAATGTTGAGGAAGTTGCCGCTGTTGTGACAGAATGCTATACCTGCTCAGACCCTCGTCACTTCCGCCCCGGTGCGCATGCGCACAAGGCATTCTGGAGGTCCGATGAACAGCTGACTGAGAAGAGGCGGGGCTAAGGCGTCATTGAGTTCCTACAGGGGGCGGGGCAGGGAGGATTAGTAGACCTGAGAGGAGGCGGTACACCTGAGAGGAGGCGGTACGGATGCAAATATCATCGAGTTCTTCCAGGGGGCGGGGCGGGGAGGATTAGGAGACTTGCGGCCGAGTAATAAATGTATTAAAAGTAGTTCCTTCGGTACTGTATACTAAATAATAAAATAATAATAATAAAATAATGAATATTAGTATTATTTAGTATACAGTACCGAAGGAACTACTTTTAATACATTTATTACTCGGCAGCAAGTCTCCTAATCCTCCCCGCCCCGCCCCCTGGAAGAACTCGATGATATTTGCATCCGTACCGCCTCCTCTCAGGTGTACCGCCTCCTCTCAGGTCTACTAATCCTCCCTGCCCCCTGTAAGAACTCGATGACGCCTCAGCCCCGCCTCTTCTCAGTCAGCTGTTCATCGGACCTCCAGAATGCCTTGTGCACATGCGCACCGGGGCGGAAGTGACGAGGGTCTGAGCGGGTATAGCATTCTGTCACAACACCGCCCCTATAAAGCCATCCTGCGCCTCCCGGAAGCTAACATTGCGTCATTTCCTGTTTGGAAATAACGCGATGAGAAGAGCGGCTGGCTGCCTACGTCACTGCACATTGCATCCTGGGAGCTACGAGTAAGAGCTCCCAGGACGCATTGCGGGACAGGAAGTGCCGGGGCGAGTCGCGGCTCAGGAGGGAGGAAGTCGATGGAAAGGTGAGTATATAATCCTCTCTAAAAAGGTAAGGAAAAAAAAAAAAGCCGGGAATATCCAATTCTGGCACAGCAAAGGATAAGGAAGCACATGCAGTAAATTCTACAGACACGATTCTGTGCCCGGAACTCCGCTTTAACTTGTTTTTGTTCAACACATTTCATGAATTATGCAGTATGTTGTTTAGCCTGCTCCTGGACTAGGGATTGAACGGTTCGGGTCAACCATCGGTTCGACCCGAACATTGACTGTTCGAAATTCGGCCGAATTCCAAACTTTTTCCGCAAAAATTCGGCAACCAGAACCGACTAACATGCAATGGGACAGGAACTGGGCTTTAAAAGCCCGTGATTGGACCAGAACCATCAGTAAATGCCAATTGAGGGGGCAGGAGGATGCTAGGAATGTGATTGGAGTGACTAGGGGGTCCAGAGGCCAATCAGTAGTGAATACGCCCTCCAGTATATAACATACCCCCTCCAAATCTCTAGCACTGTAATACAGGGGCTGTGGAAGAGAGTGGAAGCAGTTCTGTTACTCCTGCTTCAAAAGTGTCATTTAGCAATTATTAGTGTGAGGAAAGGGATATCTAGTGTAGTTAGGGTACTATTTTCCACTATAGTTAGATTCAATAATCTAGTTTCTGTAGGGAAAGTGTTAAGTGTCAGGGTGACCGTAGTGTAGTGTAGGGTGAACTGACTCTGACTGCTATGGCAGGGTGACCAAACTCTTCCATGTCAGGGTGACTGCCATAGAAAAAAGATTGTTTGTCTTAGAATTGCAGTAGAGCAGGCATAGGGCTCCTCTCCTGTCACACCTGGCCGTTTTTGTTGCAGGCGTTTATTGGGCTTTTTTGTGGACGTCTTTGGAGGCAGGCATAACATCTGAACTTCTGTGTAGGGGTATATATATATACACACACACATATATGTATATATACACATACACACATATAGGTGTGAAAGTAGCAGAACCCTATGCCTGCGCTAATGAAATTATTTGCAGGCATAGGGCTCCGCTCCTATCACATCTATATGTGTGTATGTGTATATATACATATATGTGTGTGTGTATATATACCCTATACAGAAGTTCAGATATTATGCTTGCCTCCAAAGACGCCCAGAAAATGCCCAAAAAAACGCCTGCAACAAAAACGCCCAGGTGTGTTGTTGCAGGCGTTTTTTTGGGCATTTTTAGGCGTCTTTGGAGGCAGGCATAACATCTGAACTTCTGTATAGGGGTATATATACACACACACATATATGTATTTATACACATACACACATATAGGTGTGATAGGAGCGGAGCACTATGCCTGCAAATAATTTCATTAGCGCAGGCATAGGGTTCTGCTACTTTCACACCTATATATGTGTATGTGTATATATACATACATGTGTGTATGTATATATACCCCTACACAGAAGTTCAGATGTCATGCCTGCCTCCAAAGAAGCCCAAAAAATGCCCAAAAAACGTCTGCAACAAAAACGCCCAGGTGTGTTGTTGCAGGCGGTTTTTTTTGGGCATTTTTTGGGCGTCTTTGGAGGCAGGCATAACATCTTAACTTCTGTATAGGGGTATATATACACACACACATATATGCATATATACACATACACACATATAGGTGTGATAGGAGCGGAGCCACATCCCTGCAAATAATTTCATTAGCGCAGACATAGGGTTCCGCTACTTTCAAACATATATGTGTGTATGTTTATATATACATAAATGTGTGTGTGTATATATACCCCTATACAGAAGTTCAGATGTTATGCCTGCCTCCAAAGACTCCCAGAAAATGCCCAAAAAAAAATGCCTGCAACAAAAACGCCCAGGTGTGTTGTTGCAGGCGTTTTTTTGGGCATTTTTTTAGGCGTCTTTGGAGGCAGGCATAACATCTCAACTTCTGTATAGGGGTATATATACACACACACACATATATGTATATGTATGTACATATATGTACATATATGTATTTATACACATACACACATATAGGTGTGATAGGAGCTGAGCCCTATGCCTGCAAATAATTTCATTAGCGCAGGCATAGGGTTCTGCTACTTTCACACCTATATGTGTGTATGTGTATATATACATATATGTGTGTGTGTATATATACCCCTACACAGAAGTTCAGATGTCATGCCTGCCTCCAAAGACATCCACAAAAAAGCCTAATAAACGCCTGCAACAAAAACGGCCAGGTGTAAAAATAGCGGAGCCATATCCCTGCTCTACTGCAATTCTAAGACAAACAATCTCTTTTTTCTGGTTCTGGACATGCTACAGAGCTGAAACTTCACAGGTACACTTTTTAGACCCCCCCAGACACTAAATCCAAAGAAATCTCTTTTTTTTTTTTCAATAATTTTTTCAATAATTGTCTCTCTATCAAAAACGACAATTTTTAAGAACTTTTTTTGTGTGATTAATAGGCCCTGGGGCATGACCCAGAACCCTAGGCACTTTTTAGGGGCATTTATTGGGTTTTAGGGCTTCAAAATTATGTTTTTTGATGACCGAAGTTCGGGTCCCATTGATTTCAATGGGGTTCTGGAATCTGGAACTTTCAGGAAGTTTGGGTGTTCTGGTCGAACCAAACTTTTCAAAAGTTCGATCATCCCTATACTAGACTACTGTCACTGAACAAAATGGGCACTTTTGATTTTTCCAGTTCGAGTCCCATAGACTTCAGTGGGGTTCAATGTCTAAAAGTCCTGGCGCAAACCGAACAGGGGGTCGTTCAGCCCATCTCTAGATGTCACTGCTACCCCTAACAATGGAGAGAGCAGTCCATCTAGTAGGGGTGGTGAGTGTAGTGCAGGAAGACCTAGACAGTTGGTGGTAATTGGGGGTGATATATTAAGAAGGACTGATAGAATATTTGTTGCCAGGATCTCTTCAACCAAATGGTTTGCTTTCTCCCTGGTGCCGGGGTTCTGCGTGTGGTTGACTGGGTTGATAAATTACCAGTAAGATAAGACCCAGCTGTCTTGGTCCCTGTTGGAACCAGTAACAGAATACATGGAAGGTGGAGGCTACTTAAGATAATAAGTAGATAATTAATTAATAATTAATAATTAAGATAATTACTCGGTCATGCAAGACCCATATGAAATTTCTATATTTTTGTCACACAAATACAGTAGAGCTTTCTTTTGGTGATATTTAACCAGCACTGCGTTTTTTATTTTTTGTGCTACAAAGGAAAAAAACATTTTTTCAAATAAGTAATTTTTTTCATACATTTTGACCAAAACTTATATTGCTAAATTTCTATGGTACAAATAACCCAGATCAGTGTATATTATTTAGTCTGTGTGAAAGTTATAACGTCTACAAGCTATGGTGCCAATCATAGAGAATTGATCATGCCTGATATACTGACGCTCTATCTCATTCCTTGAGGCCCTAACATGCCATGACAGTACAAATATCCCCAAAATGTCCACTTTTTGGAATGTAGACCATCTAAGGTATTTAGTAAGAGGCATGGCGAGTTTTTTTAAGTTGTAATTTTTTCCCACAATTCTTTGGAAAATGAAGAAATCAAATATATATATATATATATATATATATATATATATATATATATATATATATATATATATATATATATATATTATATATATATTCTTTTTTTTTCTCACAAAAATGTGATATTAACAAGTTATTTCTCACAGCATAGGCATACTTACAACATCACCCCAAAACACATTCTGCTACTTCTCCTGAGTATGACGATACCACATATGTGAGTCTTTTCCACAGCCTAGCCACATAGAGAGGCATTACATCCAAGGAATACTTCAGGCATTATCCACTTTAAGAACAGGCCTTCTTCTGACACTTTTTGTTTAGAAGTAATAATTATTAGTTTTGCTAGAAAATGACTTAGAACCCCCAAACATTTTACATTTTTGTAGCAGAGGCTCTAGAGAACAAAATAGTGAGTTTTGCTAATTTTTACGTGACATGGTTTTTGCACAGCAGTTTTTCAAATGCAATTTTACACACTACGCATATATATATATATATATATATATATATATATATATATATATATATATATATATATATATACACAATATCTCACAAAAGTGAGTACACCCCTCACATTTTTGTAAAAATTGTATTATACCTTTTCATGTGACAACACTGAAGAAGTTACACTTTGCTACAATGTAAGGTAGTGAATGTACAGCTTGTATAACAGTGTAAATTTGCTGTTCCCTCAAAATAGCTCAACACACAGCCATTAATGTCTAAACCGCTGGCAACAAAATTGAGTACAACCCTAAGTGAAAATGTCCAAATTGGGCCCAATTAGCCATGTTCCCTCCCCGGTGTCTGGTGACTCGTTAGTGTTACAAGGTCTCAGGTGTGTTAAATTTGGTGTTATTGCTCTCACTCTCTCATACTGGTCACTGGAAGTTCAACATGGCACCTCATGGCAAAGAACTCTCTGAGGAACTGAAAAAAAGAATTGTTGCTCTACATAAAGATGGCCTAGGCCAGTGTTTCTCAACTCCGGTCCTCAGGGCACACTAACAGGCCAGGTTTGCAAGATATCTGAAATACATCACAGGTGATATAATTTGCTGCTCGGTTATTGCAGTATTCTATTCTGAAACTGAGCTGCAGCAGGGTGGCCAAGACCATACAGCGGTTTACCAGGACAGGCTCCATTCAGAACAGACATCACCAAGGTCAACCAAAGAAGCTGAGTGCAGGTGCTCAGCATCATATCCAGAGGTTGTCTTTGGGAAATACTGTATGTATTTTAACTGTTTATATAGGCATTTGGAGATCAAGCTTTAAGCAATGTTAAATAATTAAACTTAAATAATGCTATTAAAATAGCAAATTTCTAAATGCTATTAAATCTCACTGAACGGGCTCATAAAACCGTAAACAATGGCAAAATGTTTGTAAATGCAAACTTTCATTATCTGCATATCTTCTTTTGCTAAATCTCAAACAGCTGAGTTGAAAAAAAAAAATATTATTTTTACAAGATCTTCTGTATTACTATGTTGCTCTGTGAACAATATTGTTTGTTGCGATTGCCACTAAGCAGTTAAATTTGTACCATTGTAATATTTTATTGTCAAGACGTTGAGCAATATACCACCACACTGAAACCATCACAATTGATAATCGAGAGCTATCTTACATAACAGTGCAGGATTCATTTCTAATAACAAAAAGAGAACAAAGCAACACTATTCTGCACTGCCACATTCAAGATTGAGGATTTGAAAGAAGAGATGGGCCATGTTTTTGATTTATAATGATTGCAATCTAATTACAATCCAATTCATGTCACCAAATGCAATTGGATTTTAAAGTGCTTCACTATAGCCTGCCAACTTGTACAGAAGAATTTGATCTAGAAACGGTATTTTCCCTGCTACAGCAAGTCAGCATATAATGCAAAAAGAGATGGTTTCTTTAATCCAGCCAGCAAGAGAAAGATTGACTGTTGCTTCGGGTCATTCTGTTTTGGAAACTTATTTGGTTGTTTAATACTTATACTTACTTATGATAATGACAAAGTTAAAAGCTGAAAAACCTATTGTTTTTATTATACTAATTTATAAAAATGCAAGCACTTTTTAAGTTTTTTGCAGAGAAAATTTACCATTTGCATCAATCTGCGCTCCAGTAAAGCAAACAATTCAGTGTTCTTACCACAGCCATACACTTGCAGACACGCTGTAGGGTCAATATTTGGATGGAAGCCAGTTAATGTAGTCTTTCTTTGGAATCTGGGAGACAACTAGAGCACCAGAAGCAAGCTCTTGTACACAAATGAAGTGATTGAACTTACAAACTATATGCAGAAAGGGTCCTGTGTGGCAATTGAATTGAGGACCGTAGATCTGCAAGACAAGAGTGGGACTAAACCTCAAGAAAAAAAATACCCCCCCCCCGAACTGCAAAGGTTAAATGCTTATTTTGTCTAGAGTGGGCATAAAAAGCAACCATGTTTACCCTATTTTTTCCTCCCATAAGTTACATTACAGCTGCACAACAGGTTCCCCATAGCTGCTTCTGTTCGCTGCTCCAATTGCGTACAATGAAGAAACAGCAGTAAATGAGGACTCCAAGGGCCTACCCACAACTCAAAAGCCCAGCTGCCATGGAAGCGAGGCACAAGGTAAGTACAGTTGATACTTTCTCCATGCCCACCAAAATGAAACAAGCATTTAATCCTTGTAGTGCTAAGGGAGCCCCACTGCAAAGGTATTTTTTTCCTGGAATTACATTTTAGGAAAATGTATTGCTAGAACTAATTTTCTTTTGTGTGTTTAGTAAATTAAAAGACTAACATCTAAACGTACTTTTGAGATACTTATATACAAATAGTTTTAGCTGTCAGGGTATGTAATGCTGTTTAACCATTCTCGTACTATACTGCATGCTGCGCAATAAATCATCAGTGATACTATTGATTCACTGCACAGTGAGTGAGCAGGTGACAAAAGCAGGAAAATTTAATAAAGCTCCAAAGACAATTTTCTTGTGCTAGTTCCCTTTCAAACTACCTGTGCCTAATTCAGGCAAGCATTTGTACCAGTTTCGGTAATGTTACTGACACTAGCAACAAAGTCAAGCAGTTTTAACTACCACCACTTTAAGAACCTGCCACTAGGGCAGCGACAGATTTTTTAAAGAATTACTACTTTTTCCCAGATTAAGAAATTATTTAAGTAGTAGTTAAAGCAGAACTATAGGCAAAACTTTTTTTTTTTTTTTTCATTTTAGATAGAGTAGGGAAGGAATATAACCCCTGTCAGATATTTTTTTTTTGCCATCTGTGTCCTAAGATTGCATACACTTGATAATATGTATAACACAACCGATTTAAACATTTATAAACATAATACATTTTGATTTAAAGTAGAACGATATGCAAAATTTTTTTTTTGCATTTTGGATAGAGTAAGGGAGGGTTATAACCCCTGTTAATTTTTTTTTTTTTGCCATCTGTGTCCCATTGCAGAGATTTGCCTTCACTTTCTAGCCCATAGCCTAAATAGGAAGGGAGGGAAAATCCCTGCAAATTAGGGGAACTCCTTGGAGAGCCTCCAGTCACCAGAGCTAGTGTCCCCATTGGACGATTTCCCCTTTATTACCTTTCTGGGGACAACCCAAAATTTGAGATTTACTTTTACTTTCCCATTCAGTGATATTGGTAAACAGAGCAAATAGAAAAAATGAATCTCCCTAATGGGGGCACAGACAGCAATAAAAACTTGATAGATGCTCTAATCCATTTTCACCTTGTCCAAAAAAAAAAAGTTTTGCCTTTAGTTATACTTTAAGACCAGCTCTGAGCAGGCGTTCAGAAGTATTCCAGAACTTAGAGTGGGGAATGTCTGTTCTGGGAAACTGGTAATAATGTGACAGCTTATCGCTATCCCTGGCCCCATGCAGTGGTCAGCTGGGATATTGACTAGCCAAAGGCTAAATATAAACTAAGGAGTCGGGGATAGTGGTGATGTCATTACCCAAAAACGACAATGCCCATATATGGGAAAACAAGCACACAGTAGTAATACTAATAAAATCTACAATCTCTTCATGCAATAAAAGTCCATAAATATATGTAGTCCATTTAGGCTAAGAAAGTATGTATATAGTCCGTCTGAGGTGACAGGACCACACATCCTGCAGCACCTTGGAAGGATCAGAGAGGGTCTCTAAATATATGAAGTCTGATTAGAATAAGGGGAATATGCCTAAGGTCCATCTGTGGTGAGAAGACCACATACCCAGCATCTCCTTGGAAGAGTCGGAGAAAATCCATAAATATATGTAGTCCATCTAGTATAGGGGAGTATGTTCTGTAAATAGTCCTTCTGAGGTAACAAGACTACAAATCCTGCAGCACTTTATAAGGATCTGGGAGAGTCCATAAATACTGTATTTGTAATCCATTTAGAATAAAGGAGTATACATATAATCCATTTGAGGTGATAGGATGACAAATCCTGCAGCGCCTTGGAAGAATCAGGGAGCATCCATAAATAAATCCATTTAGAATAAGGGAGTATATATATATATATATATATATATATATATATATATATATATATATATATATATATATAGTCCATCTGAGGTGACAGGTCCACAAATTCTGCAGCGTCTTTGAAGGATCAGGAAAAATCCAGCTGGTATAGGAAATAAGAACATAAACAGGGTGCAGGAATGTGGTAATAATATGCAATAATAGCAATATAGACTGATATTTGGTGTATATCCATAGGCCCCTTTCACACATGCAGACCGTTTATTTCATCAGTTCAGTCATGTCAAAATGGATGAAGTATTCATCATTGGTCATCAGTTTTTCATCAGTTTATTTTACATTCACTACCAATGCAAAAACAGATGAAAAACTGATCATTTGTCAGTTTACATCCGTTTTTCGTCCAATCCGTTTTTTTTAACAGAAGAAAACTAGAGATCTGATCAGTTTAAAAAATGAATGATGACGGTTGTGGGAGTAAACAGATGTAAATGAATGATCATCCATTTACATCTGTTTTTCCACAGAGATGCATTGATGTCTGTTTTTCACCCGTCAACAGATGGACGAAAAACAGACAATCGAACAGCTTGTGGGAAAGGGGCCATAGGCTATGGATGACCACCTAATATCAGTTTATTTTGTTTTTGTTATTTATTAAAATGACTCATTGTTAACACATTTCTGCACCTTGTTTATGTCCCCATATTGGGGAAATTACTTGTGTAACCCTTACTACAAAACTCCTTTGGTCATGAGCTTTTCAGTGTGGTGGGTACATTGGCTGAGGAAGAAAGGAACGGGAAGGGGCGTCCGGTATGGACACTCCAACCTCAGTGGCAGGCACCAAAAAAGTTATGCTCCTGCCTGTAACAGATAAATGAATCAGCTGCAATCACATACAATTTCTGTTTTCAGCAGCCTGGTGGAATTCTAAAGGGTGTCTATGACAACCTTTATAAATTACTCCTAATATGTTTTAAAGCTGAACGATGAAATAATGGGGCCCGGTGTCTTGTTATGCACTGCAATAGATGTGTGTAAACTGCAAGACTGACTGAAGACAATTACAATATACCGGTATTTGGTAAGCAAAGCAGTTTACATAAGAGCCCATTCACATTGAGGCGACACGACTTCGGGGGGTGACCTGTGAAGTTGCTTGCACCGCTGTGCACCGCGACTTCGGCGCGACTTGCAGTGACTTCACATAATGGAAGTCTATGCAAGTCGCTCCGAGGTCTCCCCAAAGTAGTACAGGACCCTTTTTCTAAGTCGGAGTGACTTGTGTCGCTCCTATTAGAACGGGTCCTGTACTACTCAATGGACCGGGACATACCACGACTTGTCAGGCTGACAAGTCGCCTGACAAGTCGCGCTAATGTGAATGGGCTCTAAATGTTTTACCACTCCATACTAGCCTGTTTTTCTTTAGATATACTAATTCTGATGATGCCCAAATAGCTCAGGTTATCATGATATAATCTGTCTCGTGTAAAGGGAATCTCTTTTGCTGCAAAACACAACTTCCAGGGAAATAACTCAGTGAATAGCTTTAGGTCCAATGTTGGAAAACTAATTTGTGACATGAGTTTTGATGCAGCTGCTCCCACCAATATCTAATCCTGCAGGTCTTTTTCTTTGTCACAGTTTTACTTTATTCCTACCCTCCTCATCAGCATTTTAAGACTTTGCTTTCTCTAGGGGACAAAGAAATGATCAATGGCAGTGGTTTCATGAAAAGTGTGAAATTCGCTCATTACTAAAAGTGGTGTTCCAGCTAAAACCTATTTTTGATTTTAGCTAAAATAGGGAAGGGCTAGCTTTCTATTTATGTCTGTGTGCTTTTCTGAGCGATTTCCAATCCTCTCCCATCACATTATTGATGGTATAAGGAAAGCTTTTCATTTGGAAACAGACAGCAGTAAGAACCCTCCTTCATTTTATCATCAAATGCTATTTTTATTGCTGGCTATGTCCCCCATTGAAGAGACTTCTTCTTACTGCACAAGCCAGAGGCTTAATTAGAAGTGAGCGGAAAAAAAAATCTTTTGAGTTACGTTCAAGTTTAAATTGCCAGCTGTGAATTATGAGCAGTAGTCAGTGGCAGTCAGCTTTTAGCATTTAAGTATGGATAAACAAAATCTAATTTCTTGTCAGTTCTTTGTAGAATATTGCACAGTACTATACTTTGCATCATGCCATTGAATTATACAGTTTTCATTGATTAAAAAAAAAAAAAAAATATTTAAAAAAGGATCTTCACCCTAGAGAGAAAAAAAAAAAGTCATCACCTACAAATACTGGAGCTGCTGATTTTTAATAAAGGACACTTACGTGTCCAGGGATCCAGTGCTGTCCTCACCCGGGCTGGTTGTTTTTTTACTGGTTACATAGCTACATAGTTTGTGAGGCTGAAAAAAGACATCAGTCCATCCAGTTCAACCTATGATGTGTGTGCGTGTTTGCTGCTGTGGTCTTTAAGGTGCCCAATGCCCATCTAATAGTTTTTTGAAACTATCAATGCTCCCTGCTGACACCACTGCCTTTGGAAGCAAATTCCACATCCTTACTCCTCTGACAGTGAAGTACCCCTTACGTATTTTAAGGTTAAACCGTTTTTCCTCTAGTTTTAGTGAGTGGCCACGTGTCTTATTGTATTCCCTTTCTCTAAAACGTTTGTTCCTTATGCTAGGGTCGCCAGTAAAGTATTTGTACATTGATATCATATCCCCCCCTCCAGAGAGAATAGGTTCAGTGCCTGTAGTCTTTCCTCATAGCTGATGTCTTCCATTCCCCTAATTATTTTTGTTGTGGTCAGGGAATGGAGCCAAGATGGAGAACATGACATAATTAACATAAACCTACAGTTGTAGCGTGCCGAAACCGTCGTTCGGGCAGGCCTGTAAAATAAAGAGGGCCCACCAAGAAGGAAGAAAGAAGAAGGGAATGTTGTAGAAAGGGGCAGAGGTGGGTGGGATGACGAAACCCTGCAGCAGCCCAGAAGAGGCAGGGGGCCTGACCTTAAATAGGCAGCTCCTCCCCCCTCCCACAACTCCAGGCTCCGCCTGGCCATTTGTGGTCAGGGAATGGAGCCAAGATGGAGAACATGACATAATTAACATAAACCTACAGTTGTAGCGTGCCAAAACCGTCGTTCGGGCAGGCCTGTAAAATAAAGAGGGCGAAAAGAGAGCGTGTAAGTAACCTTGAATACAAGTGTATCGTATACAAGTGCGTCGTATCCCAAGGGAAAGGAGACGCAACCGAAAGTTATTTGGCTAAACTCTGAACGTCTGTCTGAGCTCGTTGTCTGCTTGGGGTATGTAACAGCTGTAAGCGGAGAATTTCCACCGTCCCAGCCTCTTGATGAAGTGCACAGGAATGCTATGGCTGAAGGCCATCAACGCTGCCCCTGAGCAGAAAAAGAATGACCGTGAAGGCGAGATCGCGCCCCAACTTGCCCAGCGGGGTTCTCAAGTACTTGATTAACCTGGGCATGGTGAGAGGCCTGTAGTGAAGGCTCAGCAGGGGAGCGACCCTGACCTACCCTGCCAGAACTTGGATAAGGACGGCCCAGCAACTGGACTGAGCACCATTCGTGGTGAGAGGGACATGGTATGTTGACTGGTGGCCCCATGTTGAGTGGTCTTGGACTGTGGAAGTGTCAGGACAAAAATGATCGTTTACTTTGGCTAGGTCTGCCCTCCTTGACATGAGGCGGTACCGAGCGCGTTCCTCCCGGTGAACTCGTTTGGCTCAGGAACGCGTGGAAGGGTGGATAAATGACTGTCTTGATGGTAACGTTGGTCCCTGCCTCTAACAGTTTAGTGACCGCCACGTTGGATGAAGCCCGAACCTGCTGCCGTCGATAGGTTGACGAGACGTGGGCTTGCGGCCTTCAAACCGAAGGATGTCTTGCAAAAGTTCTTGATGGGACTTAGCGCCAGGAATGTACCGTGACCAGAGGTACGTGTTGATGATATGAAACTGTACTCCAGAGAGGTAGAGTTTAATAGTACTGTGCGCCAAAATTAAGATTTAAATGGCAAAAGAAGAAAATGCCACGATGATGTTTAAAAGACGATGGATCCCAAAAAAAAAAAAAAAAAGGTAATGACCTCCGTGATGAACCTGACGAAGATGGTCAGACTCACGCGAAAGAGCGTCTGGCGTTGGTGAAAGTGCCAACTGGGCTAGCCTGTGCTGGTGGGTCATGAGACCGGCTAAACCAGGATGAGTTCCTGGAATGGTGGTAGATCGTCCTGGACTTCCTCTGCCGTGGGATATGCCTGGAAGACCTATAAATTGGAACGAGAAAGGCCAGCCGTCACTGTGTTAAGAACGCCTGGCACGTGTTCGCAGCCAAGTGGAAGTGCAAAGTGGAGGCCAGCCCAGAGAACCTCCTGACACGACTCATGAAGGTGAGGGAGGAGAACCATCCCTCTAAAGGTGATGCCTGTGGTCATATTGTCGGTGAAGCACTTACGGCTTGGCCCGACCAAAAGCGCCCCCCCCCCTTCTAGCAGCTGCCAGAATGGGGGAAATCTCATAAAGGGGGCCCGAGGTGGAGTTGAAAGATGGCAGATTTGAGGTTACTGGTGGTCACCTACCCCTGAGCCACCTGTTGCCCCAGAAACTGCAAAACTGGCATGCCCCGCCGCGTCAGTCCATGAACACTGGAGAGTGGTCTGTGAATGGCGGAATGAACAAGTATATGCCACTTCAGTGGGGTGGAAAAAAGGGAGTACAGTTAGCGCAGGCCAGTGGAGCGAGCCCAGCGAAGTAGCGGCAGAACAACCCCAGTCTGCCCAGGCGTTGAACTGGGCGTAGGTGGCGGCCGCCTTGGCCGAAACTATGGAAATCGTGGAAAGCCGGGCCCCCGTACTAGTACCCCAAATCAACCACCTTGTACACGTACGAATGCAAATTCCTCCCTGAGGCTTGAGAAAAGAAATTCAATCGCGTCTCTGTATGGTCCAAGAGACAACACGAACTCGGGGATGGACCATTCCTTTCCAACCTGGGGTCAATGGCCTTGATTACCACGGAGAGGTCGCCGCGGTTACAGGTCTAACTTCCTACAACGTCCTGGGATGCAAGCAACAGGGTCATGGGATTAACGTCCCTGCCCTCCAGGATGTCTTTTTTGACACTGAGAGGGACCATGTGAGTTGGTGTGATAATGTGAGCCATGGAGGCCGGGGAGGCAAGAGTGCCTGCGACGACACACTGGGAGACAGCAAGGGCGACAACCTGGGAGGGAACCCAGGGATGCCAAGGAGGCAGGAGCCAGAGTTTCTAATTCCTCTATCCTTGATTGAGCAATTGATGATGGAAGACGAGATGGATGCCATGCCGTGTGATGTGCACGATACCCGGTCCGGGGCTAAGGCATTGCGCACGTTGCCCCGCGGGCCGGACCCCAACTGCGGAACTGGACTGGACGTCAATATCCTTAAAAGGTACAGCCTTCCCGGCGGTGGCCGGAAACGGACTTCCTCTCCATCTCAATTCGGTGGCGATCTTTGGGACAGACCTTGACGGGCTAGGGCTCGTCAAGACTTGGGGAGGAACTATCCCCTATGTCTGAGTATGTGAGATATCCTGGAAAAGATGAAGGAAAAAAGGTCATGGGACATAAGCAGACAAAAACGTTTTGACTGGCGGGCGTGACCCCCCCCCCATGTTTTTTTTTTTCCCGGAGGAGACCTGGTACTGGAGAGTGGGACATGAGGCCCTGACTATCTCACCACAGGTAGAGGCGCTGTCTATGAGTTGGCCCTGAGCTGTGCCAAGTAATGAAATGGCGGGGTGTAGGCCTCTGGAAGGTGACGCCCTCTCTACACTAGCGGGGTAACCGAGACGCTAGCTATAATTTGGGCCGATGGGCGTAGTACCTCCGCGTGAGGATGGGTGTTGGTCTTGGGCTAGCTGTGAAAGTGACCTACCTAACTAACTCCCCCCCCCCAAGCCAGGTGATTATGGAAGGAGTATGACCAGTGAGACAGCATGCCTGTGATAACCTGTGAGGGGTCTGAAAGGCTTGGCTGAACGTCCAATGATGTTCGTGCGTGCCGCCTGTATGGGTGAACACGTGGTTGGCGCCTTGAAGTGAGATGACATAAGCGCCTGACTCAACCGCTGACATGCCCTGTGGACGCCAACCCTAAGCGTGTCGAGCGGGGCTGTGCGTGAGAGCCCACTAGAACCTACGACTGAGGGAAGGACAGGGAGATGGACAAGCCCCCCCCCGAAAGTACGTATTTCTCTGGACATGAACCAGGTATGTGGTTGAAGCGTGTCCTGCGTGTGTCAAGGCCCCGGGCGACGGCCGGAGGCCCAATGAGGGGGTGAGAGCGTGGTCCCCTGCTGAGGTAAGTGACAGGCTTCTGTGGCCGATCCGCCCCTGGGAGGGGGGGCGCATGGCCGGATTTACCCTATTGATGACCTCTGTGTAACAAGGAATGTCTTGCTTTTGGTGCTGCAAATCTTCAAATATGTATTGCCATTTTATGAACCCAGAAAAGCTCACAGGAGGATTACCAGCTCTACTCCCATGATTCTTCCACCTGCTCTCAGCACAGCGCCAGGTATCAGGCCCCGCCCCCCATCGCCAGGACGTGAAACAAGGATTGTGGCTGGAGCGTGTCAAGGCATAAGGAAAGGGATGTATTTCAGAGATAAGACTACAATCCTTCCACTTTGTAAAACTCTGGTCCGACCGCATCTGGAGTATTCTGTCCGGTTCTGGTCGCCAGTCCTCAGGAGGGACGTGTTGGAGCTGGAGAGAATCCAGAGAAGGGCAACCAAACCAATCAGAGGACTGGAGGACCTCAATTATGAAGAGCGTCTGAAATCGCTTGATTTATTCTCCCTGGAGAAGAGACGCCTGAGAGGGGACATGATAGCAATTTACAAATATCTCAAAGGTGATCTTGGCATAGAAAAAAAAAAACTATTCAGTCGAAGGGATTGCACGAGGACTCGAGGGCATACAATGCAATTAGAGGAAAAGTGTTTTAACCTCAGGCAACGTGGGGGGTTCTTTACTGTTGGAGCTACAAGACTGTGGAATTCTCTACCACAAGAGGTGGTTTCTGCGGGAAGTACGGTGGCTTTCAAAAGATTCTTAGACGTACATCTCAAGGATCAGAACATTCAGGGGTATGAGAGATGATTACAGCCACACACACCTACACAGGTTGAACCGGGTGGACTATTGTCTTTATTCAACCTCGACTACCATGCGGCCATGTAACTATGTAAGGCCCCTCGGCGACAGGCAAGAATCCAGGAGCGAATGGAGAGAGTCAGACTAGGCCCACCCCCCCCCCCCCGAAAGTACGTATTCACCAGGATGTGGACCAGGAATGAGGTCGGAGCGTGTCCTTGCATGTCAAGGTCCCCCCCAGGTGATAGGCAGGAAGCCAGGCGAGTGTGGGCCCCCGCATGAGGTAAGTAACCAAAAAGGCGGCTGTGGCCGAACTGCCCCCGAGAGTTGCGACTGAGGGGGAAACAAAAACACTTTTTTTTTTTTTTTTTTGAGATGTGGTACCTGCGGAAACATCAAAACAAGACACGTGAGAACAAACGAATGATCATGTAACAACATGGTGATGAAAAAAGCAGTAAATTAAATGAAAAATATGGGGAGAAAAAAAACAATTGCATGAAAGACGGTGCTTGGTAACTGGTAAGAAATCCGCCGGCGGCGGAAGTTCACCATAGAGTCTTTGAGGCCCTGTCATTCACAATTCCTATTACAAGGGATGTTTACATTCCTTATAATAGGAATAAAAGTGATAAAAAAATAAATAAAGGGAAAGTGTAAAAATAAAAATAGCAAAAATAAACAATAAAAAAATTAAAAAAGTGCCCCCGTCCCCGAGTTCTCGCACGCAGAAGCGAACACATGCGTACGTCACGGCCACGTATGTAAACTGCGTTCAATCCATACATGTGAGGATTCACCATGAATGTTAGAGTGAGAGCAACAATTCTAACCCAAGACCTCCTGTGTAACTCTAAATTGGTAACCTGTAAAAATATTTTAAAGCGTTGCCTATGGAGATTTTGAAGTTCTGAAGTTTGCTGTCATTCCATGAGTGTGTAAAGCGTGACATGTTAGGTATCTATTTACTTGGCGTAACATCACCTTTCACATTATACAACAAAAAAAATTAGGCTAACTTTAGTCTTTTTTTTCCCAAGAAAATTGCATTTGAAAAATTTCTGCATGAATACCATGTGACATAAAAAGTTGCAATGACCACCATATTATTCCCCAGGGCTAAATATACATATATATATATATATATGTGTATATCTATCTATCTATCTATCTATCTATCTATCTATCTATCTATCTATCTATCTATCTATCTATCTATCTATCTATCTATCTATCTATCTATATATATATATATAATGTTTGGGGGTTTTGAGTAATTTTCTAGCAAAAACATTATAATTTTTACATGTAGGAGTGGAGTGCCAGAAATAGCCCGGTATGGAAGTGGTTAACAATCCTCACAATTACAGGGGGATAGTCCACATTTTTGCATAATACCACTTTATGTAATTTTTGCTTTTAGTTTATTTATCAAATTATAATATTTATATTGGAAATTACTATTTGTCTGTTAGAATTAGCATCACACTTTATACATGTTATTTGGTTTATACCTGGTATCAGGGTATGGTGGTGGAAACTGGTTAGGCACAATTCTTTAACATTCTGTATCATTATTAAAAAATGTTAATTAACCATTATTTAAATTACCGTAATCATCTTTAGCATGGTTTTCATCTATGGCAATTTGGATCATATTTTGAGCCTATTTGGTTCATTTTTTTTAATAGCATTACTTCTAAGCCCCCGTTCACACTAAGGCGACCTGTGAGGCGACCTGGTCGCCTCACAGGTCGCCGCAGGTCGCCTCCCATAGGGAAGCTGCGGACCCGTTCTAATAGGAGCGACACAAGTCGCTCCGACTTAGAAAAAGGGTCCGGAGCTTCTTTGGGGCAACCAGGAGGCGATCGGCATAGACTTCAATGTTATGAAGTCCATGGCAGCCGCTCCGAGGTCGCGGCGCGCTGCTCGCACCGCGACCTCGGAGGTCGCCCGGGGAAGTAGCGTCGCATGTATGTGAACTGGCGCTAACATTCTAACCCTTTGTTTTGATTCTGTATACAAAATACAAAAAAAAAAAGTTTCATGAGATGTGTTAGACCCCGTTCACACTGGGGCGACCTGTCAGGCGACCTGGTCGCCTGACAAGTCGCCGTGGGTCGCCTGCCATAGAGTAGCACAGGACCCGTTCTAATAGGAGCGACACAAGTCGCTCCGACTTAGAAAAAGGGTCCTGAGCTTCTTTGGGGCTACCTGGAGCGACCTGCATTGACTTCAATGATATGAAGTCCGTGCCAGCCGCTCCGAGGGTGAGCTGCGCACCGCGACTTCACAGGTCGCCCGGCAAAGTCGGGTCGCCCCAGTGTGAACGGACACTTACCCTTACGGGGTAGAAAGTTACAAAGTACCAGGGAAAATATGAACACTCCAGATGTTGGTATGTTTATACTGTAGTTAGAAAACAGCAAGAAAAAGAACGGAGTGTACAAATAGAGGGAATGAGTACAGCAAAAAAGTGCAACTGAGAGAAAAAACTGCAGCTATGAGATAGGAGAAAGAGAGAGAATTATAAATCCAAGGGAAAAAAGTGAGGACAGAGAAAGAAGCCAAGACGAAAGCGGGAAAAAGCTGACTTTGTGTTTCTTCAGAGAACATACTGTAGAATGACTTTAACCTGATAAGTAGCAGTGTACCTAGAAGGAACATAAAACTGTCCATGATCAAATAGTGTTTTGGAGACTAGTACCTCATTGACTATACATGACCACTTTTTTTTTTTTACTTTTAACTTTTCTAAAGTCAATTTATTTTAAAATGTGAACTTCTGTCTGCTTTCAACTCACATCTGCAAGTCCAATTTCTTCACCTCAAATACGCATTTGCACTTTGTTTGTAAATACATCTCAGTGAATTGATTTCATGGAGACCATCGTTCACTTATTATGTATTTGCTTTGTTGACATAAATTACGCATAATGAACACAGTACAATCCCCAATATTCTTCAAAGCCGTGCTATTAATGAACTGAAAATGCTGACTTCTTATATATTCTGACTGTGCGATGGAGACGTTTGAAAATGGTTTTGCTGCTGAGATTGTAGAAAGATTTATTTTTTCTTTTAAGAGATATGGTGAATACAGCAAATGTGACTGGAGAAAAGCCAGAAGAGCTTCTCATCAGAAAATGAGAAATCTAGTGCTCAAGTAAATGATTCGGGTATTGTTTTACTGAAATGCTGCATGTTACTTGTAAAACCCAGAACTGATGGGTTAATTGCATTACATGGAAATGGTATGGATTGCTTTGTATGAAAGTAATAAAGGTGTGTTGTAAAAGATGAAAGGATTTATTTTACAGCTACCCTATGCTTAACCACTTCTGGACTGAAAGGATTTCCCCCCTTAAAGAGGTTGTAAACCTCAGAATAAAAAAAACAAAAAAACAAACACCTGAAAGACAAACACATAATGAGCTAGTATGCATCGCATACTAGCTCATTATGAAATACTTACCTTAGAACGAAGCCCGGCAGTGCCGACTGCTCACCTCTCTCGCGGGTGACATGTTCGGTCGCCCTTCTTCCGGGTTTGCGGGCATCCGGCCATCTGATTGGCTGGAGCCGCGATGACGTCACTCCCATGCATGCGCGCGGGAGCCGCCGTTCACGGCACAGGGTTCTGAAGGAACGGCCCAAGTGGCCGTTCCTTTAGAGAGCATGCACCAGTGATGTCACTGGCTGCATGCAAAGTAAATATCTCCTAAACGGTACATGTTTAGGAGATATTTACAGTACCTATAGGTAAGTCTTATCATAGGCTTACCTATAGGTACAAGTTGTAGAGGAGGGTTTACTTCCTCTTTAATGACCAGGCCCTCTTTTGCGATTCAGCACTGCTGTATTTTAACGGACAATTGCGCGGTCGTGCGATGCTGTACCCAAAGGAAATGTACATCCTTTTTTTCGCACAAATAGAGCTTTCTTTTGGTGGTATTTAATCACCTGTGCGATTACTATTTTTTGCGCTATAAACAAACAAAGAGCGACAATTTTGAAAAAAAAAAAAAACAATATTTTTTACATTCTGCTATAGGACATTCCCAAAAAAAAAAAATAAAAATAAAAATGTTTTAACATTTTAGGCTAATTTGTTTTCTGCTACATATTTTTGTTAAAAAAAAAATCGCAATAGTCTTTTGCGCAAAACTTATCGCATCTACTAACTACGGGAAGATTTATGTCATTTTTAATGTTTTTTTTTTTTTTTACTAGTAATGGCGGCGATCTGCGATTTTTTGCGGGACTGCGACATAGCAGCAGACAGATCGGACCACCAACTGACATTTTTGACACTTTTGGGGGTACCAGTGACATTACTACAGTAATCAGTGCTAAAAATATGCACTGTTACTGTGATAATGACACTGGCAGGGATCAAGGGGTTAAATGTGACCCTAGGGGAGTGATTCTAACTGTATGGGGGTTGGACTTGTGAAATGATCACAGAGACCTGTGATCCTATATAGCAGGATCACATGAGCTCTGTGATCATTGCAGGAAGAAGGACAGTCGGCTGTGTTTACAATACAGGTTAGGTGACCTTTTCCTGGGGTCAAGTGACTTCTTCCCGCTCAATTTTTCCACCTAAATGTCCTGCTGGAATATTCCAGAACCCCAATCCAGGGGTACTTAAGGGGGTGTCTCAGCAGCTCGGGCTCAGTCGCCTCAGAAAAAGAGCTGTGGTGTTCCCCCTCCCACTCTTTCCCTTTTATTTGTTGCGGCATATATACAGTGCCTTGCGAAAGTATTCGGCCCCCTTGAACTTTGCAACCTTTTGCTACATTTCAGGCTTCAAACATAAAGATATAAAACTGTAATTTTTTTGTGAAGAATCAACAACAAGTGGGACACAATCATGAAGTGGAAAGAAATTTATTGGATATTTCAAACTTTGTTAACACATAAAAAACTGAAAAATTAGGCGTGCAAAATTATTCAGCCCCTTTACTTTCAGTGCAGCAAACTCTCTCCAGAAGTTCAGTGTGGATCTCTGAATGATCCAATGTTGACCTAAATGACTAATGATGATAAATAGAATCCACCTGTGTGTAATAAAGTCTCCGTATAAATGCACCTGCACTGTGATAGTCTCAGAGGTCCTTTTAAAGCGCAGAGAGCATCATGAAGAACAAGGAACATACCAGGCAGGTCCGAGATACTGTTGTGGAGAAGTTTAAAGCCGGATTTGGATACAAAAAGATTTCCCAAGCTTTAAACATCCCAAGGAGCACTGTGCAAGTGATAATATTGAAATGGAAGGAGTATCAGACCACTGCAAATCTAGGAAGACCTGGCCGTCCCTCTAAACTTTCAGCTCATACAAGGAGAAGACTGATCAGAGATGCAGCCAAGAGGCCCAGAAAACTCTGGATGAACTGCAGAGATCTACAGCTGAGGTGGGAGACTCTGTCCATAGGACAACAATCAGATTTGTCTTCCAACAAGACAATGATCCAAAACATAAAGCAAAATCTACAATGGAATGGTTCACAAATAAACATATCCAGGTGTTACAATGGCCAAGTCAAAGTCCAGACCTGAATCCAATCATGAATCTGTGGAAAGAACTAAAAAACTGCTGTTCATAAATGCTCTCCATCCAACCTCACTGAGCTCGAGCTGTTTGCAAGAAGGAATGGGGAAAAATTTCAGTCTCTCGATGTGCAAAACTGATAGAGACATACCCCAAGCGACTTACAGCTGTAATCGCAGCAAAAGGTGGCGCTACAAAGTATTAACTTAAGGGGGCTGAATAATTTTGCATGCCCAAGTTTTCAGTTTTTTATTTGTTAACCTCCCTGGCGGTATGATTCTTTTGGATTTTAGGTGCTGAAAGCAGTACCATTATTTTGCATGTAATTCTTGTGAATGAGTAGCCCAAACCAACTGTATACATTTATTATATATATATATATATATATATATATATATATATATATATATATATACATATTATGTGTATATATGTGTGTATATATATATATATATATATAATGTATACAGTTGGTTTTGGCTGCTCATTCACAATAATTACGTGTATATATATATATATATATATATATATATATATATATATATATATATATATATATATATATTGTGGGGATTTGCTCTGGTAGGTAGGATTTGCGGGTGCAGTATAGAGGCAAAACAGATGGTTCTTCAAAGTAAATCAGGAGTGTTTTATTTACACTTCAGGAACACAAAAGTAACAGTCTTTCTTGGTGTTAGCTCACACCCAACAAAAAGGAAAACTGACAGTCTTAAAGGCAGGTTTAAGCACAGCAACAAGTCCATTCACCTGTGTCTCTTTGGTGCTGTTCACACACAGCAATGGGTCAGTTCATCTGCTTGTAAGCTTTCCAGCCTCAACACTCACTTCCACAGCCTTCTGGTGCCTGGAGACAAATCTCAAACACCTGTTAGGCTGTCTGCCTTATAAACCCCAGGCAAGACCTGGCCTGGAGCGTGGGGAGCAGCCACCCACCCATACCTTAACTGCTCCCAATAAGAGCCGGCCCGGATTCGGCTTTGCAGCCACACTAAAATAGAAAAATGTCAAACAGCACTAGCTGCTGCTGACACAGAATTACCGGCTCTTATCTCACCGAGGCCAGGAACCTCGGTGACACGTATCTTCCGTCGACCACGGATCCATGTGCCCTGCCACATACCTCCCCCCTTTGTTCAACCCTCAGGGGGTGAACACATGTCATACAGTGTGCGCGAGACAGGGCATCCGCATTTCCCTGTAGGCGGCCTGCCCTGTGTTCCACTGAGAACTTGAAGTTCTGAAGGGACAGGAACCATCTGGTGACCCGAGCATTTCTCTCCTTGGCCTGGCTCATCCATTGGAGAGGGGAATGGTCGGTCACCAGACGAAATTTCCTCCCCAACAGATAATAGCGAAGAGACTCGAGTGCCCATTTGATAGCCAGGCACTCTCTCTCCACTATACTGTATCGGGTCTCTGCTGGGGTGAGCTTCTGGCTGAGGTACACGACAGGATGCTCCTCCCCATTGACCTCCTGTGATAGTACAGCCCCTAGACCTACTTCCGAGGCATCGGTCTGTACTATAAATCCCTTCTTGAAGTCTGGGGTGACCAAGACTGGGGACCCACATAGTGCCGACTTCAAAGCGGAAAAGGCCTCTTCCGCCTTATCATTCCAGTGAACCATGACGGACTTTCGTCCTTTTAGTAGCCCTGTCAGTGGAGCAGCTAAGGTGGCAAAATGGGGAATGAACCTCATAAAATATCCCAGCATTCCCAGGAATGATCTGACCTGCTTAGTGGTGACTGGTCGGGGCCAACTACGTATGGCTTCTATTTTGTTTATTTGGGGTTTGATGACTCCTCGCCCAACCACATACCCCAGGTATTTAGTCTCTTCTAATCCTATTGAACACTTTTTTGGATTAGCGGTCAGCCCGGCCTTCCTAAGGGCATCCACTACCGCCTGCACTTTGGGCAGATGACTTTCCCAATCCCGGCTGTGGATGACGACATCGTCCAGGTAAGCCGAGGCGTACTGACGATGAGGTCGCAACACTATGTCCATTAGTCTTTGGAAGGTGGCAGGGGCGCCATACAGGCCAAAGGGTAACACCTTATAATGATATAGGCCCTGAGGAGTAACAAAAGCCGTTTTTTCCTTGGCAGACTCCGTTAAGGGTACTTGCCAGTACCCTTCGGTGAGGTCTAGCACTGAAAAATATCGGGCTTGGCCTAATTTCTCAATCAGCTCGTCTACTCGGGGCATAGGGTACGCGTCAAACTTGGAGACCTCGTTTAGCTTACGAAAATCGCTGCAGAACCGCAACGTCCCGTCTGGTTTGGGTACTAAGACTATAGGACTGGCCCATTCACTTTTAGACTCTTCAATAACATCGAGTTTTAACATGAGTTGTACTTCTTCCTCAATAACATGTCGCCGAGCCTCGGGTACCCGATATGGCTTTACCCGGACCTTGACCCGGGGCTCAGTGACGATATCATGTAGGATTAGAGACGTACGTCCAGGGAGGTCAGAGAACACATCTGTGTTCCGACTAATGAACTCCCTGACTTCCTGGACCTGTTTGGAGGACAGGCTATCTGCAGCTTTTACCGAGGTTACTGCTTCACAGGCTTCAAGAGGAGGGGCTGGACCCTTTTCACCTAGAAACCCTGGCTGGGGGCTGTTGTTCTCGGACAAGTCCCTATCTTTCCACGGCTTTAGTAAATTTACGTGGTACACCTGCTCCGGCTTCCGCCGCCCTGGCTGGTGTACTTTGTAATTTACTTCTCCTATCTTTTCGAGCACCTCATAAGGACCTTGCCAGCTAGCTAGGAACTTGCTATCTACTGTTGGTACTAGTACCACTACCCGATCACCCGGGTTAAAGTTCCGGACCCTAGCCTGTCGATTGTAGATCCTACTCTGGGCTCGTTGGGCTGCCTCCATGTGTTCCCGGACCAAGGGCATCACCTTTTCCATCCGTTCCTGCATCTGGGTGACATAGTCAACAACACTTTTGTAGGGGGTGGGTTGTTGTTCCCAGGCCTCTTTGGCTATATCCAACAACCCGCGAGGATGCCTACCATATAACAGTTCGAAGGGCGAGAACCCCGTGGAAGCCTGAGGTACTTCTCGCACTGCAAACATCAGATAGGGTAGAAGCAGGTCCCAGTCCTTACCATCCCTGGAAACTACTCTTTTTAACATGTTTTTTAATGTTTGGTTAAATCTCTCGACCAGGCCATCTGTCTGGGGATGGTAGACGGATGTACGTAATTGTTTTATGTGGAGCAGCTTACAGAGTTCTCTCATAACCTTGGACATAAACGGTGTCCCTTGGTCAGTCAGGAGCTCTTTAGGCAGTCCCACCCGGGAAAACATTTCCATTAACTCCTTAGCTGTAAGTTTGGCAGATGTATGTCGCAGGGGTATCGCCTCCGGGTAGCGAGTGGCGTAGTCAAGGATGACTAGAATATGTTGGTGACCCCTGGCAGATTTTGGAACAGGGCCGATTAGATCCATAGCGATTCGTTCAAATGGGACCTCAATTATCGGGAGAGGTATCAGGGGACTACGGAAATGGGGCTGGGGGCTAGTTATCTGACAGACCGGACATGACTTACAATACTCTTCCACTTCTCTGAACACACCGGGCCAATAAAACCTCTGTAGTATGCGGTCCTGTGTTTTCTGCCACCCCAAGTGTCCCCCAAGAACATGTTGGTGGGCAAGCTCCATAACAAGCTTGCGGTACGCTGTGGGCACCACCAACTGTTCAACCAGTTCACCCCGGATTTGATTCACTCGATATAACATTTCCTGTTGAACAATAAAATGTGGAAACATCAATTCAGCCCCAGGGTTTTTTGGTTTACCATTAATGATTACAACATTTTCCCAGGCCCTGCTTAGGGACGTATCCTGGTGTTGTGCGGTCCCAAAATTTTCCCCGGAGACATTGAGGTCTGCCAACTCAGGGCCGGATGGCAAGTCCTCCACGTCTCCCACCATTACATTTAGTGGGGTGGTGTCCCCCTCTATCACAGAAGCTGTGGTCACCCCTACCGAGGGCCCTTTGGACTCAGGCTCCCAGGGCTCTGGCCTCACACTGGAACCAGGCCATTCTGCTAGGGTTGTCCCTGTCTCAGGCTTGTCAGACCCTTTAACCGTAGGCCACAGTGCCGGAAAACCTGGAAAGTCCCTTCCGATTATTAGTTCATGTGGCAATTTGGTAGCGACAGCCACCTCATGGGTCCATTTGCCGGCCGCTGTAGACAAAGTTACCAGCGCTGTGGGATAGTCCTTTAAGTCTCCATGAATACATATGACCCCGACTCTGCGGCCGGTATATTCAGCAGGCCGTATTAACGCCGTTCTCACCAGGGACACCAGACTTCCTGAGTCCAGCAGAGCCACCGCCAAAGTGTCTCCCACTTCCACCTGACACAGATGGTTACTGTCTATCACATCACCAGTGCCTGTGGCGCATAGCTTTCGTGCATAAAACGAGTGGCGGTGTCCATAGTTAGTCTCCATAGGCTCGTCCTGTTGGGGACACTCAGCCCTCACGTGACCTGGCTCCTGACACCGCCAGCAGACTATTGGGGCCGGGCGTACAGGGAGTACGTCTTGAGTGTGTCTCATTGCCACCAAGCGTTGGGTCTGTGGCGGAGATTTCCGGGGTTTGACTGGCCCCCTCCCCCCTGTACATCCCTGCAAGTTCTTGGTGGCCTCATAGCGCTCCACCAGGTCAACCATATCCAGAGCATTGTCAGGAGAAGCCTGGCCGATCCAGTGCTGGAGGGGATAAGGCAAGGCCCTCCAAAACATGTCAGCCAATAAGCGGTCCAGCATATCAGTGGGCTTTAACAGATCAGGCTGCAGCCATTTTTGCAATCTGTGCAGTAAATCATAATATTGTGGCCTGGCCGGTTCGGCCGCTTTGTAGCCCCACTGATGCACTCGCTGAGCGCGGACTAAGACATTTACACCCAGTCTCGCCAGGATCTCACCTTTTACGGTCGGGTAGTCGGCAGCTTGGTCATCTGTCAAATCGAAAAACACCTGCTGGGGTCCGGAGGCCAGGAACGGAGCGACCACCTCAGCCCACTGGTCACGGGGTAGCTTCTCCCGGACCGCCACTTTTTCAAATATGGCGAGGTACGTCTCGACGTCATCCGTGGGAGCCATCTTGGGTATCGCTGCACGGACCGCTTTCCGGGCATCATGCACTCCCCGAGACACCCCAGACTTTTCCAACGCCAACACATGTTGCAGCAGCCGTTGATTAGTCTCCTGCTGTGCACGCATAGCCTCCTCATGTCTTTTCTGCTGTTGCAGGTTAGTCTCCCGCTGTAGCTCTATGGCCTGCTGTTGTCCTAAACTGGCCTGGGTAAGCTGCCTTATCAATTCCTCCATCTTTTCCTGTGGCTGCAGCTTAGCAGGCTTAATATACGACATGTACAGTCACATTCAGCAGAACAAAAATATTTTGGCGTTTTACGCCAGCCTCACTGCGCATGCCCGCATCCGAGCACCAAATGTGGGGATTTGCTCTGGTAGGTAGGATTTGCGGGTGCAGTATAGAGGCAAAACAGATGGTTCTTCAAAGTAAATCAGGAGTGTTTTATTTACACTTCAGGAACACAAAAGTAACAGTCTTTCTTGGTGTTAACTCACACCCAACAAAAAGGAAAACTGACAGTCTTAAAGGCAGGTTTAAGCACAGCAACAAGTCCATTCACCTGTGTCTCTTTGGTGCTGTTCACACACAGCAATGGGTCAGTTCATCTGCTTGTAAGCTTTCCAGCCTCAACACTCACTTCCACAGCCTTCTGGTGCCTGGAGACAAATCTCAAACACCTGTTAGGCTGTCTGCCTTATAAACCCCAGGCAAGACCTGGCCTGGAGCGTGGGGAGCAGCCACCCACCCATACCTTAACTGCTCCCAATAAGAGCCGGCCCGGATTCGGCTTTGCAGCCACACTAGAATAGAAAAATGTCAAACAGCACTAGCTGCTGCTGACACAGAATTACCGGCTCTTATCTCACCGAGGCCAGGAACCTCGGTGACACGTATCTTCCGTCGACCACGGATCCATGTGCCCTGCCACAATATATATATATATATTTACATAAAAAGTACAGTAAAACTGCAGGAAAGGGCATTGGGGGCAATGTAATGTGAATTTTTTTTATTTTGAATGGTATCAGTGTGTTTGGTGTATTTTACATTTGAATTTGCCGCCGGTTCCACCCCCGGCGGACGTCACGTCTCTGGAGACGGAAGCCGGGGCTCGCAGACGATCGGGAGGAAGCTCCGCCGCCGCATACCGCCCGCATTCTTCGCTGGATCCTGGAGAAAAGGTAAGTAAAACCTCTACCAGGATCCAGCGATCTTCCTAGCGCTACCCCGAGTGTGGCTCGGGGTTACCACTTTTGGCTCTAAAATCTATCCCTGAGTCACGCTTGGGAATACCGCTAGGAAGGTTAAAAAAGTTTGAAATATCCAATAAATTTTGTTCCACTTCATGATTGTGTCCCACTTGTTGTTGATTCTTCACAAAAAATTACAGTGTTATATCTTTATGTTTGAAGCCTGAAATGTGGCAAAAGGTTGCAAAGTTCAAGGGGGCCGAATACTTTCGCACTGTATTATGTGGTAGTGTCAACTTTGTGTAATGCAAAGGGGGACAGAGTGTTCATGTCAAGATTGAGTGTTTACAATTTGTTATATTTATTATTGAGTTATTGTTGGAAAAATAATTTTGAGTCAATTTGGTGTTTATCCATTTAACCACTTGCCGACCGCCGCATGACTATTTACTGCGGCAGTCAGCCCCGTACAGGCAAAGTGACGTAGTACTACATTGCTCACCTACGAGCCTCTAGGGGGTGAGCACGCCCCGCCGGAGGGGCACTCCCACCCCCGCTCGTTACCTGACATGTCTGGGCGTGTGACCGGCGGAACCGATATTCGCCGGTCACTCGCAATCTCCCGGTGCAGAGGGAGAAAGGCAGGCGGCTGATGTAAACAAAGCCGCCTGTCATTCTCCCTGATCTAACTGCAGAGATCATACGATCCTGCTATGTAGGATCGTTTATCTCTGTGGTTACATCACTAGCCACACCCCTTTACAGTTAGAAGCACGCCCCTAGGGACACACTTAACCCCTGCATCACCAATAAAGTTAACCCCTTCCCTGCCAGTGTATAGCACTGATTACTGTAGTAATGACACTGGTACCCCCAAAAGTGTCAAAAATGTCAGTCAAGGGTCCGATCTGTCCGCCGCAATGTCGCAGTCCCGCAAACCAATCAAAATACCCTTATTG
Source organism: Pelophylax lessonae (assembly GCF_965119305.1). Taxonomy (NCBI): domain Eukaryota; kingdom Metazoa; phylum Chordata; class Amphibia; order Anura; family Ranidae; genus Pelophylax; species Pelophylax lessonae. The sequence continues at coordinate 504,340,445 of NC_138770.1, read as the reverse complement.
CGATTTTTTTTACCAAACATATATAGCGGAAAACAAATTGGCCTAAAATGTTAAAAAATTTTGATGTTTACATTTTTTTGGGGGAATTTCATATTAAAAAATTTAAAAAATATTGTTATTTTTTCAAAATTGTCGCTTTTGTTTTGTTTATAGCGCAAAAAGTAAAAAACGCACAGGTGATCAAATACCACCAAAAGAAAGCTCTGTTTATGGGAAAAAAAGGACATCCATTTCATTTGGCTACATCGTTGCACGACCGCGCAATTGTCCGTTAAAGTCACACAGTGCTGAATCGCAAAATTGGGCCTGGTCTTTGAGCAGCCAAATCCTCCGGGGCTTAAGTGGTTAAGGACCAAGCCCATTTCGGACACATGTTGTTTACAAGTTAAAATCAGTCTTGTTTGCTATTTAGAACCCCCAAACATTATATATATATATTTTTTTTAGCAAAGACTCTGGAGAATAAAATGGTGGTCATTGCAAGTTTTTTTGTCACGCGGTATTTGCGCAGCGGTCTTTCAAGCGCTATTTTTTTGGGAAAAATGACATTTCACTGCATTTAAAAAAAAAAAAAACTTAAAAAAACGTAATTTCAGCACAGGTTTTTAAAAAAACATAGACGCCGCCTCGGGGTTACGCCATCGGAGACCCAATCGAAGCCGCATCCAGCTTTGATCGGGACTCCAACCAGTGGGCGGACGCACCTGCTGGTTGCTCGGGTCTCCTGGTGGGACGGGAGACCCGGGCACAGTCGTGGAAGGTGGCGGGGGGGTTCCCTCCTGCTCGCTGGGGTAAAGATCGAGTGGCTCCTGAGCCGCATCGGCCGTTACCGCATGAAAGCCGAACGCTGGCTCTAAAAAATGGTACCAGGATGATGCCTCTCGCTGCAGGCATCACTCCAGTACAACCACTTACTGCAGCCGACGTACAGCTATGGCGATTTGCGGTAAGAGGTTATACAACCTGAGTCGTAGTGACTAGGTAGGTTTTGGTGTTTTTTATGCATTGTTATAAAAGAAGTTTATTTATGATTAACTTTGAAACCAATATTAAATGGCCACGGCCTTATTTATTCGTGTTTTTTATTCATTGTTATAAAAGAAGTTTATTTATGATTAACTTTGAAACCAATATTAAATGGCCACGGCCTTATTAATTCCAACCCAATGTCTTTGTGGTTAAAAAAAAAAAAAAAAATGTGTGTGTGTCAATTTACTTAGATGTTTGCGTATTTATTATAAATATAATTTTGGGTGTAAATTCCTGCCTGCTGTCCTATGAGTGAGATTTATTTGCTACAGACAAATAGGTTGTTCACTTTGCAAGGGAATTTGCTTCAGAACTTAAGAATGAGGTGATATTCTGCTAACTTCCATCATCTAATCATGTTCAAGCAAAATGTTATTTTTTTTTCATTTACTTACACATGATTGGGTATTGTTTCCAAAGTCACCACATTCCCTAAACTCTGATGAAGATCCCATTGCAAAGTGCAACTTCCCTTGCAAAGTAAACAGCCTATTTCATTTATCAAATCAACCCCATCAGCTCCTAAGTGCAATCCCAGCTCCTGTTGCTTTGCCCTAAAAAAAGAAAAATATAGGTTAGCATTAACCACTTGCCGACCACATACTGTATATATACAGCGGCAGAGAGGCTCTCCCAGGCAAAACCACGTATAAGTACGTCATTTGCCTGGGAGGAGCTAGGGGGCGAGCGTGTTCCCACCCCAATTGTCAGCGGGGAAGCCGGCGCGTGTGTCAGGCCGCTCTGATTGCCACCTGACACCCTCGGTCTCTCCCCGCTGAGAGAGAAGGACGGCGGCTGATGTAAATGATCACCCACAGGGTTAACCCCTTCCCTGCCAATTGCATTATTACAGTAACAGTGCATATTTTTAGCACTGATTACTGTAGTAATGTCACTGGTACCCTCAAAAGTGTCAAAAATGTCAGTTAGGGGTCCGATCTGTCTGTCACAATGTTGCAGCCCCGCAAAAAATCGCAGATCGCCGCCATTACTAGTAAAAAAAAACAAACAAAAAAAAAACAATAAAAATGACATAAATCTTTCCCTTAGTTAGTAAAGGTGATAACTTTTGCACAAACAAATCAAAATATGCTTATTGCAATTTTTTTTACCAAAAATATGTAGCAGAAACAAATTGGCCTAAAATGTTAAAAAAATATATTTTTATTTATTTTAGTTTTTTGGGGAATGTTATATAGCAAAAAGTGAAAAATATTGTTTTTTTTTTTTCAAAATTGTCGCTATTTTTTTCTTTATAGCGCAAAAAATAAAAATGGCACAGGTGATCAAATACCACCAAAAATCTCTATTTGTGGAATAGGGCCTGATCAATAAGGGGGAAAATCTTCTGGTCCAGAACTGGTTAAAGTTTATGTATTGCCAAAATGTTTTTCTTTTTAGTTTTGCACAGAGAAGAAAAGAGTTAAAACTGCTGTAAGTTTTTTTTTTTTTTTTTGCTATCTGCGTAATAATGGGAGATTTCCTTTAATTTCCCTTTCCAAAGTCATTACTGAAAGTAAGATGGAATCTTTACAGAGAGACGGGAAATATTTAGTTTTTATCACGTTCTCTCCCAGTGGAAGCACTCACCAGAACAAATCGTAAGGGTGAATTTATTGAGCAGAGACAGCAATATAAACTAAGAAAAGATTTAAGCCCCGTACACACGTAGCGATTGTCGGCCGTAAATATTCGGCCGACGACCGATCGGCCGATTGTAGGCTTGTTAGTATGATGCTTCCGACAGCCGACAGCGCATTTTCGGCCGAACAGAATCTGTCGTGCAGGCATTAAAATTTTTGTTGGCCAACACCAGAACGGCCGATTGTTCGCCAGTCAGTACAGATTTCGACCGACAGACAGCAGATTAGCAAGACTGGGCATGCTCAGAAAAGAAAAAACACACGGAAAGTTAACCATCACATGACATCGCTTCTGCAGTCGGCTGTTGTTGGCCGACAAAATTCGTGTGCAGTCTTTTGCAGTTTTCAACAGACACGACAGCCCTGAACAAAAGACGGCCGATCGTTCGGCCGACGATCAGTAAGTGTGTACGGGGCTTTAGTCCTGTCCTTACTTTGTAGAGAATCCATCTAACTTCCTGTAGTGACCCCAGGACAGGAAGTGAGATGGAATCTCTACAAATTTATAGGAATTCCCCTCTTAGACAGTTGTTATCAGAACAGGTGTCCACTTTGGAAATGTAGAATGATGTAGAAATACTACTAAAAATAAACATTTTTGTTATTTACCCTTAGATCTTGTTCTGGTGACAGCTCTATCATTTTTTTCTTTTTGTTACTTTATTGTCAATCCTAGTGACAGCAGTCATCAGGACAAACAGTGAGGGTGAATCTCCCCAATGGAGACAGCAATATAAACTAGGCAAAGGTTTTAACCACTTGCCTACTGGGCACTTTCACCCCCTTCCTGCCCAGGCCAACTTTAAGCTTTCAGTGCTCTCAAATTTTGAATGACAATTACTCAGTCATGCAACACTGCACCCATATGAAATTAATGTCCTTTTTTTCCCCACACAAATAAAGCTTTCTTTTGGTGGTATTTACTCACTACTGTGTGTTTTTTTTTTTTTTTAATTTGTGCACTAAATAAAAAAAGATCTAACATTTGTATGAAAAAATGCCTTTTTCTTTGTTTCTGTCATACAGTTTTGCAAATTGGTAATATTTCTTCATAAATGTTGGCAAAAAATGTATATTGCTACATATCCTTGGTAAAAATGACCCAATTAAGGCCTCTTTTACACGGGCGTATGATCCGTTCTGCTCAGCGGATCAATCCGCTGATCCCCACTGAGCAGGTGGATGACAGGTCCGTCTCCACTCTGTGTGCAGAGAGGGAGCTGTCAGATCCCCGCTGTCCTCTACGGGGAGATCGGATGAGAATGGACCGCCTGTCCATTCTCATCTGATCCCATTCAATCCGATCCGATCCTCCATACGGATGGAAAATAGGGTTTCCATCTGTCCGGATTTCACGGACAGGATCGGAGAGCAGCGGGTGTCAGCGGACATGTCACCGCTGACATCCGCTGCCCCATAGGGATGCATGAAGCATCCGATCAGATCCGCCTGAAAAACTGACAGGCGGATTGGATCGCCCGTGTGAAAGGGGCCTAAGTGTATGCTATTTGGTCTTTGTGAAAGTTATAGAGTCTACAAGCTATGGTGCCAATCATTGAAAAGTGATCACACCTGATATACGAAAGGCCTATCTCATTTCTTGAGACACTAACAAGCCAGGAAAGTACAAATACCCCCCAAATTACCCCCTTTTTCGAAAGCAGACATTCCAAGGTATTCAGTAAGTTGCATAGTGAGTTTTTTGAAATTGTAATTTTTACCCACAATTCTTTGCAAAATGAAGATTTTTTTTTTTTTACAAAACTGTCATATTAACAGGTTATATCTCTTACACAGCATACTTGCAACCACACCCCAAAACACATTCTGCTGTTCCTGCTGAGTATGGCGATACCACATATGTGAGACTTTTTCACAGCCTGGCCACATACAAAGGCCCAACATGCAGGGAGCATCGTCAGGTGTTCTAGGAACATAAATTACACATATAATGTCATGACGACCTATCACACCTTTAACCACTTAACGACCAGCCACGTAGATCTACGTCGGCTGACTTTGAGTGGTTATACCGGGATGATGCCTCTAGCTAGAGGCATCATCCCGGTACCGTTGTTTGAAGCCGGCGGTTGGCTTTCTGTCAGTAATGATCGATGCGGCTCGGGAGCCGCTCGATCGTTACCCGGGGGGGCGGGAGGGGACGTCCCCCCCCTCCCGCCGCCTTCCGCGGCTTTGCTCGGGGCTCCCGTCCCACCGGGAGCCCCGAGCACCCAGCCGGCACGTCCGCCGGCTGGATAGAGTCCCGATGAATGGCAGAAACGGCATCGATCGGGTCTCCGATGACGTAACCCGGAGGCGGCGTCCATGACGTCACATCCGGGTTACTGTGCCGCAAAAGGCGGCAGATTTAAAAAACGGCTGTATGCAAAAATGCCGTTTTTGGCGTTTTGCATACAGGGAAGTGTAGTGGAGGGGTCTAGGGTCTTTTAGACCCTCGATCCCTCCATAAAGTGTACCTGTCACACATATTGCTGTCACAAGGGATGTTTACATTGCTTGTGACAGCAATAAAAGTGATCAGATTTTTTTTTTTAAAAAAACCTGTAATAAAGTTAAAAAAAAAAGAAAAAATAAATAGGAAAAAAAAAAAAAAAAAATTTAGCCGCCCCCGTCACCGTTAGCTCGCGCACAAAAAAAAACGTATACGCAAGTCGAGCCGCAAATGAAATCGCTGTTCAAACCACACATGTGAGGTATCGCCGCGATCGCCAGAGCATGGGCAATAATTAAAAAAAAAAGAGCTACACTCTAACTCTAAACTGGTAACCGTTAAATAAATTTAAAGCGTCGCAGATTGAGATCTCTATTGACCGTAGTTTGTCGCCATCCCACGGGGGGGGCGCAATTTTAAACCGTAACATGTTTGGTATCTATTTACTCGGCGTGACATGTTCTTTCACAATATACAAAAAAAATGGGCTAACTTTACTGTTTAGTATTTTTTAAAATTAGTGAAATGTGATTTTTCAAATTTTTTCCAAAAAAATGGCGTTTTAAAGACCGCTGCGCAAATACCGCGTGACAAAAAATTTTGCAATGACCGACATTTTATTCTCCAGAGTCTTTGCTAAAAAAATATATATAATGTTTGGGGGTTCTAAGTAGTTTTCTAGGAAAAAATACTGGTTTTAACTTGTGAACAAAAAGTGTCCGAAATAGGGCTGGGGGTAAAGTGGTTAAAGGCCCTGGAATATCAGGACAATGGAAACGCCCACAAAATGCCCCAATTTTGGAAAGCAAACACCCCAACGTATGTTCTATGAGGCATAATGAGTCTTTTTAACATGTCATATTTTTACACAAGTTTTTGGAAAATGTGGAAGGAAAATTAAAACGCACTTTTTTTTTACACAAAGTTGTCCATTTATAGGATATTTCTAACACATAGCATGTACATAGCAAAAATTGCACCCCAAAATAAATTCTGGTACTCCTCCTGAGTATAGCGATACCACATGTGTGAGACTGTTACACAGCATGGCCACATACTGAGGCCCAACATCAAAGTAGCACCGTCAGGCATTCTAGGAGCATAAGTTACACATATAATTTCCTGACAACCTATCACACTTTTCAAGGCCCTGGAGCACAAGGACAATTGAAGCTCCCACAAAATGACCCCATTTTGGAAAGCAAATCTATTGTTTTATTTCTAGCCGGCCTGTAAAGTGTACCAGGGAATTTGTCATAATTTGGATGGTTTTGGGGAGGGCACTGGATGTTGTCGCTGAAGTGGAGGAAGTGCATAATCATCTCATTTCGGGACCTGGATATTAGGGCAGAATAAATGGGCATGTAGTGGATGGGGTTGATGGCCCAGTGGGCATGTCCTTCATTTTTTTTTGTAAGCCCCATTGTTATGGTGAGGCCCATAATCAATTTGAACTCCTCCAAATTCAAATCTTTCCACTTAAGCAGATGGGCATAGGGGGTTGTTTGCAATATACTGCTGGGCCTATAGATTGGTCTGGTCCACAATAAATTGCAGCAAAGTGATGGGAAAAAGTAAATAAAGATAATCCATTTCTGAGAAATTCTCAGTATTGGCCTGCACACCTGGCTGTGCGGTGAAAGGGGGAATGCTTGCTGATCCCGAGTTGGAAGGCAGCCATGTTGGGTTTGCAAGGGCATCTGGGAGTTATGTAATGGCCCTGACTCTTGGGGGATGTAACACTCCAGTGCTGGTAGTTGGGGTATTTTAAATTACTGTGCTGGTACTGGGGGGTGATACTGCAGCACTGGTGCTGGGCCTGGGCATTTGATCCTGGGGTCTATCAATGGTGGCAGCACTGGTGCTCGGCCTGGGCATTTGATCCTGGGGTCTATCAATGGTGGCAGCACTGGTACTGGGCCTGGGCATTTGATCCTGGAGTCTATCGCTAATGGCAGTGCTGTTACTGGGCCTGGGCATTTGATCCTGGGGTCTGTTGCTGGCAGCTGCCTTGTTTCCAGAGTGCCGTGCCCTTTTAGGAGGGACCCAATCTTCCTCCAAATCCATCGCCGATCCACTGCTATCAATCAATTCAAATTAGGAATTGGATACGGATTCGGAATTGGAATCTGATGAGAACTCCCTGTTGCTCTCGACAATCATTGAGAGGATTTGAAATGCCTCCTTACTGCTGTACACTTTTTTGGACATGCTGCTGATGGTGGCTGTGTGACAGGTACTTTAGTGATGGGCTGCACGACTGGTACTTTGGTGATAGGCTGTGTGACAGGTTACAGATGAATGCTGGAGGTCACTGATGGTTGACAGGTGACAGTTACTGAAGGGTAACAGGAGATGGTCACTGATGAGTGACAGGTAATGGTCACTGATGAGTAACAGGTGATGATCACTGATGGGTTACAGATGACGGCCACTGATGGATGACAGGTGACAGTCACTGCTGAGCAGTGGCTCCTAACAAAATGATGCTGCTAAGTGATGTGGGAATACTACAAAGAATAAACAATTTGTCATTGTTATCTTTTCCTGTCAGATTAGAAGCAGTAATATTTAGGAGGAGTTCTTCTGGTGCTTCGCTCATTAACTCCCCCACCTCACCCTTCCCCATCATCAGCATGACATACTTACCTTTTCTTTGCTTTTCCACCAATCAGTTCAGCACTGGACGCTGCAGTGATATGGTCATTGTGCCTTAGAAAAAAGGGAGATAGAAACTCCAGTTAGTAAAATACCATGCATAGTAGTTTTAGACCTTGTACTTGTACAGGATGTTAGTTTGGGGAGAGTAAGATTGAATCGCATAATTTGAAAGTTTAGGGAGTCCAACAACCAGAGCTCTGAGAGGTGAAGCTACGATCTGAGAGGAGTGAGCCCTTGCAGATTGAGTTATTCATGCTAATGCTTATGCTAAGGGGAGTCTCTAGAAAATGCTGGATAGCTGGTAGCATTTACAAGGTGACATTTCAACTTAAGAGTTGAGAGCTACTCTCATACCCAAGAGATACCAGACCCCATAAATGCCCTGATTGTAATATGGCTGGTGTGACCCAGATTCAAAAGACAGACATCACTCTTAGAGAGAAAAATTGGTAAGATGTCCTTAACCACTTAAGCCCCGGAAGATTTTACCTCCTTCCTGACCAGGGCCTATTTTGCGATTCGGCACTGCGTGACTTTAACAGACAATTGCGCGGTCGTGCGACGCTGTACCTAAACGAATTTGGCGTCCTTTTTTTGGTGGTATTTGATCACCTGTGCGATTTTTGATCATGCGCTATAAACAAAAAAAGAGCGTCAATTTTGCAAAAATAACAATATTTTTCACATTTTTTTATATGAAATTCCCCAAAAAAATGTAAAAAACTAAATTTTTTAACATTTTAGGCCAATTTTTTTTTTTTTTTTACTAAATTTTCTGTTTATTTAACATTTTTTCATACAAAGTTCAACAAAGGAAAAGAAAAAAAAAGAAAAAGCATATACAAAATTAAACATCGCACTTGAACATATCCTTTCATATCTAAATTATACTATAATAAGAATCCAGTAGGAACATATATTCATAATTTCAATACATTTTTCTCTCTGGGGTATAAATCCTCCTCCAGGATTCCCTAGAGCTCTAATCTATTCATGGTCCTACTGATTATTGTACGATAAAATAAAAAAAAAAAAAAAAAAAAAAAAAAGGAGAAAATTGGGTTTGAAAGAAAAAATAAGTATTTGAGAAGGGTGGTAGAAACGGACGTTATTAATTTATATATTGCAAAGGTCTCATTAATATGTACCTTCTTCTATCATCTACTATAGCTACTCATCTTTATTCTTATCTTCTTGACATGAAAAATAAGTTCCATCTATCCCATATTGAATGATATTTTCCCATTTTATGATTAGCATTTAATATAAGATTTTCAAATTTATTTACCTCTTCCACTTTGTTTATCCACATATTGATGTCTGGGGGTATCTCGTTTTTCCATTTTAATGGAATGCACATTTTCGCTGCGTTGAGTAAGAAAGGGATTAATGAATTTTTATATTGATTTCTTGGGATGTCGGATTTGTGGAGAAGGAATAAGGCTGGTTCCTTTATCACTGGGTAATCTGTTAAGGATTGTATTATTTCATGCACCTTTTTCCAGAATTTTTCCAATCTGGAGCACGACCAGAATATATGTAGCATTTTTGTTTGGTAAAAAAAAATCACAAAAAGCGTACTTTGATTGGTTTGCGCAAAAGTTATTGCGTTTACTAACAAAGGGAAAGATTTTTGTAATTTTTGTTGTTTTTTTTTAACGCGTAATGGCGGCGATCTGCGATTTTTTTTACGGGACTGCGACATTGGGGGGGGGGGGGGGACAGATCGTACCCTTGACTGACATTTTTGACACTTTTGGGGTTACCAGTGACATTACTACAGTAATCAGTGCTATACATATGCACTGTTACTGTAAAAATGACACTGGCAGTGAAGGAGTTAACTGTATTGGAGAGGGAGGGGTTAAGTGTGTCCTAGGGGCGTGTTTCTAATTGTGATTGGCTGTGGCTTGATGTGTAAGAACAATGATCAATGATCCTACATAGTAGAACCGTTTGATCACCATTCTTACACAGGGAGAACTGACAGGCGGCTTTGTTTCTTTGTTTACACTAGCCGCCTGCCTTTCTCCCGCTGTCACGGACGATCGCGAGTGCCCGGTGGACATCGGGTCCACCAGGCACACGCGCGGGGGGGTCCATGGCCGAGTGGGAGCGGGAGTGCGCATCCGGACGCGCGCTCGCTCCCAAAACCCTTACAGGCTAGCGACGTAGCCCTACGTCGCTCTGCCTGTGAGGGGCTGACTGCCGACGTAAATAGTCGTGCGGCAGTTGGCAAGTGGTTAAAGTACCCCTTGTGAATTTATGCCAGTGTGGTAAAGGGCAGTGTAGACTTTAACTCTGGTTGCATACCTGGGACTTCCCCTTTAAATGCTGTTTCAGACACTGTGTGAGCAGAAGTAGGAGAAATGATTCTGGTCAGAACCTATACAGGTCCTGTATTGGGCAGGCTTATTTTTATAAGACTATGAATACGATAAGGCAGGGAAGTAGCCATGAAGCCGATGAAGAAATGTCCTGAGAATTTTCGGTTCTAATGCGGATACATTTAGATAATTGGTCTGAGAGTTTGTGTGTTCCAACCCCAAAGGCTATAAAGATAGTGACAGGGTTAGGGCATCGTTTAGCATTCAAACGATCGGCCGTCTTTTGTCCAGTGCTGTCGTGTCTGTTGAAAACTGCAAAAGATTGCACACGAATTTTGTCGGCCAACAACAGCCGACTGCAGAAGTGATGTCATGTGATGGTTAACTTTCCGTGTGTTTTTTCTTTTCTGAGCATGCCCAGTCTTGCAAATCTGCTGTCTGTCGGCCGAATTCTGTACTGACTGGCGAACAATCGTCCGTTCTGGTGTTGACCAACAAAAATTTTAATGCTTGCACGACAGATTCTTTTTGGCCGAAAGTGCGCTGTCGGCTGTCAGAAGCATCATACTAACAAGCCTACAATCGGCCGATCAATCGTCGGCCGAATCTTTACGGCCGACAATCGGTACGTGTGTACGGGCCTTAAAGCTGGTCAAACACATCAAGATTTCTCTATTGCAACCCTACAGTCTGAAAAACAAAAACCAATGGGTTTCCCCCATCCATGCTAAGAAGCGTAGATGGTGGTATCTCCACTGCTACAGCAGCAGCTGTCAGACTACCCAAACAGAGATTGCATCTAATCTCCCATATCAGGAGACAACATTGACTATAAAATAGATTTTTTTTAGGATTGATAGCAATGCTGGCAATTTAGGTAGTGATATAAAACCGTTGATTTGAATTCTGGTAGCATTCTAGGTCCTTAAATAGGGGGGTGAAGGATCTGCAGGGGATTGTGTGAACCTGTGGATTGTGTTATCCTGTTAGCATAGTGGGACTAGCAGAAGGCTTGCAGTTGACAGGTGAGTTTAAACGTGAACATGTATAAAAATTCAAAGATATATATAGCCTGTAAGCATGTGCAATGCCAGAAACAAGCACTGCCCTTGTAGTCAAGAGGGGAGAAATCTCTTCTGGAAAGTGATGACCCCACAGAGGGGTAAACCCCTCCCTTGAAGGTGCAATGTAGGAATATCCTGCTGAATTGAGATCCGTGTGCTCCAACAGATAGATCAAACTTATGTCATCCTGTAAATCTTCCTCATTACATGCCTGATTGTATGTGAAGTACAGTATGAGCACATTTTCTGCCTCAGTAATTTGGCAGCCTGCTCAACCCTCCCCTTCTTCATAATGATTATACGCAACACTGTGAAAATATTGCTGTGTGTTTTTCAAAGAGTTACTGTAATCATTTCGTTTTTGCCTTACAGAGAAATTTGGGAACATATGTCAGGTTAATTAATGTGATAATAGTTTAAAAATGGGCAGTATTGTTTTGTTTGAATTGCTTAATGGTGGCATGATTGACCTGGACTTACCTCATGAACATAAATAAAATTTGATCTTTGCGTTTTTTTTTTTATTTAAAGTGGAACTTTACCTATAACAACTTGATAAAAAATAATGTTCTTTAGCAAGAAACATATATTCAACATTAACCACTTTTGGACCGGAAGATATCCCCCCTTAATGACCAGGCCATTTCTTTGCGATTCAGCACTGCGGTACTTTAATAGACATTTGCACAGTCGTGCTACGCTGTACCTAAATAAAATTGGTGTCCTTTTTTCCAACAAAGAGAGCTTTCTTTTGGTGGCATTTGATCACCTCTGCGGTTTTTATTTTTTGCGCTATAAACAAAAAAAGAGCAACAATTCTGAAACAAAACCCAATATTTTTCACTTTCTGCTATATAACATTCCCAATGAAAAAACTTAAAAAACGAATTTTTTTTGATCATTTTAGGCCAATTTGTATTCTGCTACATATTTTTGGTAAAAAAAATCCCAATAAGAGTATTTTGATTTGCACAAAATTTATTGCATCTACAAACTAGGGGAAAGATTTATGTAATTTTTATTTTATTCTTACTTGTAATGGCGGCGATCAGCAATTTTTAGCGGGACTGCGACATTTTCGGCGGACAGATCGGACCCCTAACTGACATTTTTTACACTTTTGGGGGGACCAGTGACATTACTACAGTGATCAGTGCTAAAAGAATGCACTGTTACTGTAATGACAATGGCAGGGAAGAGGTTAACCCAGGGGTGATCAAAGGGTTAAATGTGAGCCTAGGAGGTGTTTTCTAACTGTGTGGGGGGGGGGGTGGGCTTGTGAAATCAACACAGAGACCTGTGTTCCAAAATAGGAGGAACACAGGAGCTCTGTGTTGATAGCTGAGAGAACAATGGTCTGCTGTGTTTCCAACAGCAGACCGCCATTTTCTCTTCACAGGGAGTGATTGCGGGTGCCCGGCGGCAATTGCCCCCAGGATCGCTCTTGCAAATTGTCGTCCAGGTACAGCGATTTGCGGGAACCTGCTGCCATATAACTGCAGCGGCTGGTCAGCAAGTGGTTAATAGTTATGCTACCAAAATTAGTGAGTGCTGTAAATTGCCTCTAGCATTGCTCCTGTTTCTTCTTGGCGGTGGCTACTATTTTGCTGAAGCCCAGAGCCCCAGCAGTAAACCAGAAAGGGTAAATTAACATATTGATTTTAATGGTTTCAGAAAACAGTTACATTACTGGAATGCTGGGATTGCTAACTCTCACATTTGCTTGTTTCTTTAACCAAACTGTCAAACCATCAAATGGCTGGTGTCCTAACTAATCACATGTGCTGCACCATGGCAGTTGCAGATCAAACAGAAGAAGCTTCCTTGGCTCTACAGGATAGGAGGGTTTAATTCCACTTTAAGGCTGTCAGCAGATGGGTCTCTACAAACTCATCAGTGCCAAATGAAGAGCAACTGAGTATGTGCAGAGCAGGGTAAGAGTGAATTACTGGATTTTAAACAGTATAGACACTTACAATAAGACACTTATGTTTGATGTTTTACGTAGCTATACCCTCAAAAGGGGCCAGCCCAAAGTGATCTAGCAGGACTTAATTTTCTGACTAAAGTTCCACTTTAAATTATTTTTTAGAGTGATTGTTGATTTCCTTTTAACTCTCTAATGTACCCTTGTACTTATTCACCTGGGAGTAGGAAGATATCTGCCCCCTTATTATAAAGATGGCTTCAAGATTCCAGTATTACTCCCCATGCCATGTTACCCTCACCTTCTTTTTGGAGCATCAGAGAGTGTGGAAGAAGTCACTGTCCCTCAACCTTGAGACATGGGTACATTGCAAGGAGGATCACTTTTAGAAGCAGTGGGAGAGGTGCACCCACCCCCCCATGCGTTGTTCCCAGTGGCTTCTAGGCTTACCTTACCAATCGGCGAGCCTAGGAACCACCCGGCATATTTTCACATAGAGTTGGGCAATGGCAAGATGGCCACCGCTCATCTCTAAGCCTTTGGAGGACCAAAGGGATGTCTTCCATTCATTCATTCAAGTTTTGCTTAGTATTGTGATGTTGTGATTGGCCCACAACTCAACTATCACATGCCACCTGGGTCAGTCACAGCACCCTGTATCATGTTATTAGCTGTAGCCAATCACAGATCACAATAGTAATCAAGCCATCATGAATGAAAGCCGTTCATGACAGCTAAAACTATTGCTTGTACTGTAACAGTGATCATCTCTATTATAAGCAATAATAGTCTAAAAAAAATCCCTGATCACCCCCACCAGAGAAGTACATTGTCACTATGGTGACACTGAACTACTCTGATGACAGGCTAAAAAAAATAGTGAAACAAGAAAAAAAATATAAAAAGAAAAAAAATGTTTAAAAAATGAATCAATTTTTATTTATTTATTTATATTTTACATACTGGCAGCAGTCAGCATCCCTAATCACTGCCACACCAGTCATATGTTGAGATAGGTTGCCAGTACATCAGGAATGATCAATTTTCAAATATACAGTATCTCGCAAAAGTACACCCCTCACATTTTTGTAAATATTTTAATATATCTTTTCATGTGACAACACTGAAGAAATAATACTTTGCTACAATGTAAAGAGTACAGCTTGTATCACAGTGTAAATTTGCTGTCCCCTCAAAATGACCCAACACACAGCCATTAAAGTCTAACTGTTTTCTTGGCAACAAAAGTGAGTACACCCCTAAGTCAAAATGTCCAAATTGGGTCCAAAATGTCAATATTTTGTGTGGCCACCATTATTTTCCAACACTGCCTTAACACTCTTGGGTATGGAGTTCACCAGAGCTTTACAGGTTGCCACTGGAGTCCTCTTCCACTCCTCCATGATGACATCACAGAGCTGGTGGATTTTAGAGACCTTGAAGATGCCCCACAGATGCTTAATAGGGTTTAGGTCTTGAGACATGCTTTGCCAGTCCATCACCTTTACCCTCAGCTTCTTTAGTAAGGCAGTGGTAGTCTTGGAGGTGTGTTTGGGGTCGTTATCATGTTGGAATACTACCCTGAGGCCCAGTATTCGAAGAGAGGGGATCATGCTCTGCTTCAGTATGTCGTAATACATGTTGGCCTTCATGGTTCCCACAATGAACTGTAGCTTCCCAGTGTCGGCAGCACTCATGCAGCTCCAGATCATGACACTCCCACCACCATGTCTGACTGTATGCAAGACAAACTTGTCTTTGTACTCCTCACCTAGTTGCTGCCCTACATGCTTAACACCATCTAAGCTAAATAAGTTTATCTTGGTCTCATCAGACCACAGGACATGGTTCCAGTAATCCATGTTCTTAGCCTGCATGTCTTCAGCAAACTGTTTGCAGGCTTTCTTGTGCATCATCTTTAGAAGAGGCTTCCTGCTGGGATGACTGCTATGCAGACCAATTTGAGGCAGTGTGCGTATGGTCTGAGCACTGACAGGCTGAGCCCCCACCCCTTCAACCTAGGCAGCAATGCCGGCAGCACTCATTTCCCAAAGACAACCTCTGGATTTGATGCTGAGCAGATGCACTCAACCCCTTTGGTCGACCATGGCAAGGCCTGTTTTGGGTAGAACCTGTCCTGTTAAACAGCTGTATAGTCTTGGTCACCGTGCTGCAGCTCAGTTTCAGGGTTTTGGCAATCTTCTTATAGCCTAGGCCATCTTTATGTAGAGCAACTATTCTTTTTTTCAGATCCTCAGAGAGTTCTTCGCCATGAGGTGGCATGTTGAACCTCCAGTGACCAGTATGAGAGAGTGAGAGCGATAACACCAAATTTATCACAACTTCTACCCTTTCACACCTGAGACCTTGTAACACTAACCAGTCAAATAACACTGGGGAGGGAAAATGGCTAATTGGGCCCAATTTGGACATTTTCACTTAGGGGTGTACTCACTTTTGTTGCCAGCAGTTTAGACATTAATGGCTTTATGTTGAGTTATTTTGAGAGGACAGCAAATTTACACTGTTATACAAGCTGTACATTCATTACTTTACATTGTAGCAAAGTGTCATTTCTTCAGTGTTGTCACATGAAAAGATATAATAAAATATTTACAAAAATGTGAGAGGTGTACTCACTTTTGTAAGATACTGTATATATAACATAGTTTGTAGACATTATAACTTTCAAACAAACTATCCACAGAACCAATATATACTTATTGGTACAGTAGAATACAGTACATTTTGGCCTAAATGTATAAAGAATTTGATTTTATTGGATATGTTTAATAACAAAAAGTAAATAATATATATATTTTTCCAAAATGTTTTGTCTTTTTTCATTTGTATAGCAAAAATGTAAAAAACCCAGTGGAGATTAAATACCACCAAAAGAGAGCTCTATTTCATTTATGTGCAGTGTTGCATGACCGAGCAATTATCAGTTAAAGTAGCAAAGTGCTGAATAGTAAATATGCCCTTGTCATGAAAGTGGTAAACCCTTCCAGAGGTCAAGTGGTTAAGATGCTTGAAAAGATCCTCTACCTACTGTATTTTTTTTTCTTTAAAATAGTTAGCTGTAGTTAACCACTTGCCCACCGTTCACATTGAGCGTACTGCGGCAAAGTGGCTCGTTCCCGTCCAGCGACGTAGACCTGCGTCGCTGGACTCCTCCCCCTGTAGGCGGCGCTCACGCGCCGCCGGAGGCGCGCTCCCGCTGTTTTCATTCACAGCGGGAGTCGGGCCAGGGGAGGAGCAGCGGCGATCGCCGCTGCTCTGACCCGATCGTCGGGGAATCGAGTGAGGAGATCCGCCCGCCTGTGTAAACAGAGCGGGCGGATCTCCATAGTGACAGGGACTGACAGTTCAGAGTGTTCAACATAGCTGCACATCCGATCTGTCCCTGTCTCACACAGTCACCTCCCCCCCCCCCACACGTCAGTAAGCACCAGGCATACATTAAACCCTCCCTCTCCAATAAAATTAACCCCTTCACTGCCAGTGTAATTTTTACAGTAACAGTGCATATGTATAGCATTGATTACTGCAGTAATGTCACTGGTACCCCCAAAAGTGTCAAAAATGTCAGTCAAGGGTCCGATCTGTCCGCCGCAATGTCGCAGTCCCGCAAAAAAAACGCAGATCGCCGCCATTACTCGTTAAAAAAAAACAACAAAAATGACAGAAATCTTTCCCTTTGTTAGTAAACACAAAAACTTTTGCGCAAACCAATCAAAATACGCTTATTGCGATTTTTTTTACCAAACATAGGTAGCAGAAAACAAATTGGCCAAAAATGTAAAAAAAAATTGATTTTTACATTGCGACCGCGCAATTGTCAGTTAAAGTCGCACAGCGCCGAATCGCAAAAAGTGGCCTGGACGGAAGACAGCAAAATCCTCCGGTGGTAAAGTGGTTAACTAAAATAATTAAGGTCCTTGCTAGAGCAGGTAGACAGAGTGTAAAGAGACCCAGCTAATGGGGTAGCAGGTAGTAGTTGACAAACTTCAAGTCATCTTTGATGGCTAACTGAAACTGAAAGATTAAATTTGAAGTAAGTAAAGTTAAATAAGCAGATGCAAGAAAATATGTATAAGTCTGCACTATTTTCATAATTTACCACTGATTATTCAGATTCCCCTAGAAGCCCAGTAATTCTTTGGGTCATTAGTTTACAAGTTGCCTTACACTAATATGGTAGTAAAAATATTCATACTTTCAAGTTTTAATTTTCTCACCACTTAAGGAACCAACATTTCATATCATACTAATCACAACCATTACAACTACATTACGAAAGGTAAGGGGAAGATCCACAACATGAGGCTTTCCATTATTATGTTCCTCGGTTGCTTTCTTATTAGCATAACTCTGGAAAACAACTCTGAACAGAACATCTTGCTTCCCTGTGCCGTTTCCCTAATTTTAAAACTTTAAAAATGGGACCAAGCCAAACGGGTAGCGCTTATTGCTGGGGGTGGAGGAAGTGACATTAACTGCTGCCTTGAGCAACACTTAAAGCATAACTCCACTTTTGTTGAGGAAAAAACATTCCCCTCTGGGTGATCTCTGTACATTGCAGGGATTTTAGCAAACTTTGTGGCAGATTCCTACATGTTGTTATTCTGATAAAATAATTATTTGTTCCTCTGTGCCTCTCTGCTGAGTTGGTCAAATGGGAATTGTTTCATAATTATCTATCAGCTGTGGCAGCTGCAGGGCTCTAAAGAGGAAAGCTGCTGGACCTGCATCCCTTTAGATGTGTTCCTATTGGGAGGATGTCACCAAAAATGGCATTTTTGTTGCAGGGGATGCTTAGGGTATCTTAGGCAGACTTCTGGGAAAATTGAATGAGCCAATCACACAAGCAGGAAATTATGTTTCTGGGGTGTGGTCAGTGTGAACAGAACAGCTCCAGGTAGCCATATTGCATACAGCTGCAGATTGAAAAGGAAAGGTAATTTTTAATAACATTCAATTGCAATATAATTTGTGTCGCAATTGTATACGTTATATTGTTTTTTTCTTTATTTGCTGATTTTTTTCCCCACAAAAGTGGAGTTACCCTTTAGATATAAGAATATTGTTGAATGCAATGTATTGTTTTACATTACCAGCCATTTAAGGAAGAAGTTAAAAAATGCCTAAGATGTTGTTTTTATGGGATTAACCTACAAAGTACCTATTACATGCATAGCTAATATTGCTCTCATAATAACATTGTTTCAGTTTTCCTCTTCCCTCATAGGAGTACAAAAGGACCCTGTGGTGAGTGGAAAATGGAGGCTACAACCCCTGACCTCCTTATGGAGTTCTAGTTCCCTGGCTGTCATGTTTTTTTTTTAAATTCTTTTTATTGATTTTTAATATACAAACCTAGAACATACAATTGGGTGACCACTCAGCAAAGACTGCCACCTTGAGATTGAGGCCAAACAAAACATATACTGTAGATGATTGGCTGTGATATTTACCCTTTTGCTTCTGTACTCTTTAACCTTGAAAAAAGTAGGTAGAGTAAGACTGTACTCCTTATTTTTATATGTGCCCAGTGTAAGTGACATTGGAGTAGTATCACAGCGATGAAGTGGACATTTTCAGAAGTAGAGGTTTGCTGCAGCAACAGGTTAGATTTATGTGATTCCTTACGAACATTTCCAAAAATTGTATAATTTTTTTAAAAGAAAATAGATAAGCAAAATAGATGTGACAGAGCCAAACCAAGATTTAATAGAGTGGTGTGTGATATGATCAACTCTTAATTTCTGTAGGATCCAGATAGTACCTTAAACTCTGTGTATGATAAAGCGCATATCATTTAACCTCCCTGGCGGTATGATTATGTCAGGAATTACATACCAAATGCGGTACAATTTTTTTCATGGAAATTTGGCGTTATGTATTATAGGCCTACAATTCTTAGTAATTACTGACTTAAACCTGACCAAAACAAGAGTCTACGTAGTAGACATCCCAGATGTGATAAATTTGAAACACAAACGCATGAATTATAATTGAATCAATAATATAATTTTATTATATAATATATAATATATATAATAAAATTATATTATTGATTAGATTATAATTCATGCGTTATATATTATATATATATATATATGTGTGTGTGTTTGTGTGTATATATATATATATATATATATATATATATATATATATATATATATATATATAAAATATATAATTATAATCGAATCAATAATATAATTTTATATATATACAGTATATATATATATATATATATATATATATATATATATATATATATATATATATATATATATATAGATATATACTGTATACGTGTGTATATAGGTATATGTATATATATATATATATATATATATATATATATACTGTATATATATATATATATATATATATATATATATATATATATATATATATATGTATATATATACACATATATACATATATATATATATATATATATATATATATATATATATATATATATATATATGCATATATATATATATATATAATATAAAATGTGTTATGTGTTTGTGTTTTGTGCAACGTTTTTTGAATTTCCCTCCCTAGTTCCACTCCCATGCAGCATTGCTGCTGCAGGGAACGGAACTAGGAAGTCATCACACCAACGGAGGACGGACGAGCGGCGGGACTCTCGGGTGGCGGTCACAGCAATGAGAGATCATGGCTGGATCGCCAGGAGAAGGTAAGAGACACCGCTGCGCTCTCTGCACATTCACCCCGAGCGTGACTCGGGGATACCGATCCTGGACTAAAAAATCCACCCCGAGTCACGCTCGAGATTACCGCCAGGGGGGTTAATCATTTCTTCCTTCCATTTTGCTGTTACAATACAGGGCAGGGTACTATAGAACAAAGGGATGTAAATACATATGAAAAAAATAGTACAACAAGATACATGAGCTGCACAATGAGGTGCAATCGGTATCTCTCAGTCCCGTAATCAATTGAAAACAAAAGAGCAAAAGGAGATTGGCCCAAAGGACTTTAAAGAGAGAAACCGCAGACCACAGGGTATATGTATAAATACAAAATAATTTTATTGATCCAATACAATCATATTAACATACATTAAAAGCACAAACATCAAAATTTAAGCAGGTGCAATAATGAAATAAAGTAATAGAGTAACCGGAAAGACTCAGTGGCTATCAGGTATTGCGATATGTGTGCTGAAATCCTCTATGCATTTCACGAGAAATACTTGCTTCATCAGGATGTGCACAGGAACAAATCTATAGATAACAAATGTATTAATACAAAGGGGGAAAAAATAAAATAAAATAAACTATAGACCGGACTTACATCATGAAGGAAGATATCTCTGTGTATTGTCCTAGGTGTGAGTTAAACTTTAAACAGATCCCGACTTCAAGTCATATGGAGTATAAATGGCTGGAATGCCAGACAAGGAGAACCATAGGTCACTTCATTTCCCTACAAGGAGTTGGAGGAGGGGAGGAGGAAACCACCAGACTCCACTTAGCAAGTAGAAAATAATCTTTACTACAAAGCAGTGGAAATTGGTATCACTCCTGAAATTAAAAGGGAATATATGTGACATATTGGCAAGACTGAATAAGTATATACCCATTAGCAAAATAGGGAGAAGGAAGTGCAACCAAAGGGTAATAAATCCAGTGCTACATGAAGTAGTGGGGAAGGAAAGTCCAAGAAGGGGTGCAATGGTGAACTAGTAAGTCAAAGTGCTATATGAGTGAAAAGATATATATAAAAATATATATAAAAAAAGAAAAGATATGTAAACCATCTATGGAAATAAAATCGGTGTTAGAAATCAAAAGAAAAAGCATTGGAAAAAAAATAAATAAAATAACGGCTTTACTGCGCAGTAATGTAGAAGCCAAAACACCAAACAGGTGCTAATGGAAAACAAATACTAGTGCCTAGTGAAGCAAAAGAGAAGCAGAAGTGATGAACCTATGAAACCAAAGCAGTGAAAAAGCATAATCAACCGTACAAGACAAGACAAAATAGAAGTGTGTATTCTAACTAAAAGAGAAGCAAAAAATAAGTAAAACAATTCCCTCATTAACCACAAATACAGCAATGAAAGTACTGTGAGATGAATCTCAAACAGCAGACAGCGCACAAATTTGAGTATTTAACCACTTAACGACTGCCCACCACAGATTTACTGCGGCAGGCAGCCTCTCCTGGGCAAACTGATATAGTACTACATTGCTCGCTCAGGAGACTCTAGGGGGCGTGCGTGCACCACTGCTCGTCAGCCAGGGAGCCAGTGCGTGTGACCGGCGGCTCCGATGGGCGCCGGCCACTCGCGATCTCCCGCAGCTGAGAGAGAAGGACCGACGGCTGATGTAAACACAGCCGTCTGTCATTCTCCCTGAAGTGATCACAGAGGCTATGTGATCCTGCTATATAGGATCGCATGTCTCTGTGATGACTTCACAAGCAACGCCCCCTGACAGTCCCTAGGGACACATTTAACCCCTTGATCACCCATACTGTTGACCCCTTCCCTGCCAGTGTAATTTTTACAGTAACAGTGCATATTTTAAGCACTGATTACTGTAGTAATGTCACTGGTACCCCCAAAAAATGTCAAAAATGTCAGTTAGGGGTCCGATCTGTCTGCCCCTATGTCTGTCTGCAAATATGACCTAAAGGTTTTTAAATTTCGCCTCCCATTAAAGTCAATGGGGCCCTTCGCAAACTTTTGAGAAAATTTGCGGCTGACGTTATATCACTAGTACCCCCAAAAGTGTCAAAAATGTCAGTAAGGGGTCTGATCTGTCCGCCACAATGTCGCAGTCCCGCGAAAAATCGCAGATTTTTTTTGCGCAGACCAATCAAAATACGCTTATTGCTATTTTTTTTACCCAAAATATTTAGCAGAAAACAAATTGGCCTAAAATGTTAAAAAATTTAGATTTTTCATTTTTTTGGGAATGTTATATAGCAAAAAGTGAAAAATATTGTTTTTTTTTTCAAAATGGTCACTTTTTTTTGTTTATAGCGCATAAAATAGAAATCGCACAGGTGATCAAATACCATCAAAAGAAAGTTCTATTTGTGGGAAAAAAAGGACATCAATTTTTTTTTGGGTACAGCATCGCACGACCGCGCACTTGTCTGTTAAAGTCACACAGTGCCGAATCGCAAAATAGGGCATGGTCATTGAGCAGCCAAATCCTCTGGTCTTAAAGTGGTTAAATAGTGATCATGTGAAGATGGGCCCCTCCCGCTCCAGTGTCACAAGGGTGAGGATTTGCCGAGTGGCGCGGGCTAAGTGGGAGAAATCAGCCAATCAGCTCAGCTGCTGAATTGCATAGTACTACCTATCAGCTGTGGAGAGAGTGGAAATCCAAAACGAAGTACAGTAAAAGCACAGGACGACGGGGAAAAGGGCGGAATCAGAGAGCGTCATGATCAGAACCCCTCAAAGCTGACGCACATGTGTAAAAGCAGCAAGGACCGGAAGAAGACTCTCTGTGCGCTCAAAACCACAGCGGAAGCACAAACCACCACGGCCGGAAGGCAACCACCAGAACAGCCGAGTAACTATGGAAATCTCTGAGAAGGGAAAATATGTGACATCAACCCCACTTTTCACCTGAGGCAGATGCAACAGGTGAAATAATTCCGAGCAAGGAAGTGAGGTCACCAGGCACATCGTCCGAAATTAAAAAATCAGGGGATGTGTAAGGAAATAACAGGACTAATAGTGCGGAAGGGAGGGGTTGCAACTCCTGGGAAAGAAAAGAAGGGCGACCTGGGGGAAAAAAGATTAATAAATAATGTAGAAATACAAATTCAATATCACATATTTATTGGTGCAACATATTCAAATATTAATGACAGTGTATCACCATATTATTACAGAAATATATTAAACATTGTTACATACTTTTTATAGACATTGTGGTGTCCCCAGTCAAATTCACAGATAACAAAATTTATACAGATTAAAAAGGTTTAAATTATATAGCCTTGTTCAACCCAGTGGCTTTAACTGAATGTATCTAGCGCATTTCTTTTTGCAAAATACATCTATCCCAGTCACCCCCTCGTGGGTCTCGTGGGATATGTTCCAGAGCCAGGAATTTTACCTGAAAAGGAAGGTAAGCATGCTTGTGAGCTGCGTGTCTTCCAATGGGACTATAAAGGTCACCAATATTAATAGCATATGTATGGTCTTAATACGTCTCCAGAATTGCCTAAAGGTTTTCCCCACATATAAAGAACCCCATTTACATGTCATGAGATAAACAAAACCTTACGTCTGGCAGGTGACAAAGCTTTTGGGAAAAAATATTTTTCCATTAGGTAAAATAATATTTTTATCAGTATTAATATATGTGTTCAGGTGTGTTAATAGCTGATAATTACCCCAAAGGAGACATAGATAAATGATCCAATAAAAGTTTATTCCATGAATCCAAAGATAAAAAGCAATGTGTTAAATGAGTGATTCCTCCTACCAGTCCATGAAGTCTCTGTGTATCACTGCTGCCTCAGCACGACTCCCTGATGTGAATCCCAGGGAAAGGAGAAAGCTGGCAGATGGAGATGGCATAGAGAAGCGGGTCCCAGCGGAGATAGAAATGAAATTGACCCCCTGGGATGTTACGTTTCCAGGCGGGGTGATGACAACTTGCATAATGTAAGTATGAATTGCCACTGGTGGATTTTCTGTGGTTCTTACTAATAATGTTTGGGCCTTCATGGGATAGCACCAAATCTAGAAAAACCAACTCATTGGGGTCGATGACGGATGTAAAGGACAACCCCAACGAGTTGGCATTGCAATGTGCCACAAATGCCTCAAACATTGCCTTGTCGCCACTCCAAATGAGGATAACATCATCAATAAATCGTCCGTAAAAGACGACATATTGGGCAAAAGGATTGTTATGCCAGACGTGGTGCTCTTCCCATAGGCCCATGGTCAGATTGGCATATACTGGAGCAAAGTTGGCCCCCATGGCGGTACCCTTGATCTGTAAATAAAACTGGTCCAAAAATGAAAAATAATTGTGACGTAAGCAAAATTCAATACAGTCCACTAAAAATATGGACTGCAATGAATTGAAGGAACCAGAGTGACTCAAAAAATATGTAACGGCCTGAAGTCCTACTTCGTGTGGTATGGAAGTATATAATGACGTAACGTCAAGAGAGGCCCACATATAATTATCTTCCCATATGTAAGGTTTTAAATCGGGAGGCTCTGTAGAAGCGAGTGGGCATCTTCCTCCAAGCTCCCCGTCCTTCAGGTGATTCCCCCGCCGGCCGCGGACACACACTCGGCTGACAGCGCTGATAGCGGTGACGTCATCAGTGTGCGATCCCTCGGCGCTCACAGCGGGCATCAGCGTAGCACAGCGTGGGCTCCGGTCCAGGAAGCGGCCGCACACTGGACCGTGTGAGCCCCTATCTCCGCTGGGACCCGCTTCTCTATGCCATCTCCATCTGCCAGCTTTCTCCTTTCCCTGGGATTCACATCAGGGAGTCGTGCTGAGGCAGCAGTGATACACAGAGACTTCATGGACTGGTAGGAGGAATCACTCATTTAACACATTGCTTTTTATCTTTGGATTCATGGAATAAACTTTTATTGGATCATTTATCTATGTCTCCTTTGGGGTAATTATCAGCTATTAACACACCTGAGCGCCATCCTTTAATTTCTCCTCATCACATCTACAAGCTATCCAATACTTAGGATTGGGCGAACAGTGTTTTTATGGATATTTGTGTTTTACATGTTTGCATGATATTTTCAGGAAACTACCTGTTGGAGTAGCGCCAGAACTCTTTCTTTGAGCTAATTAATATATGTGTGCACAGCTGTTACATTTGTAGGTACCTTTTAGGGGATTATTTTTAGTTGTTTAGAAGCTAGAAAATAAGTATGTACCAACTTATCTTTAAGAGAAGGAGCGCGTCTGAAGACCAAAAAGGGTCGTGGTGGCAAAAATTTGGAAGCAATGGGGTCCTGGATCAGTAAATACCAGTATTTATTTTAGTGATAGTATTAGGAAAAATAGTATGGTTGATGCATTCCACAATAAGGCCTCTTTCACCGGGAGGCAAGGAGGCAGTGTAAAAACAAGGCTGAGCAGCAGTTTTACTGCCCCCTGACTGCCCACCTAAAACATAGCATACAATTAGAAAAAACAACGTGCTGGGGCCACTTCACATTTTTCCAGCAAAATTCACTGCCTGTCAAACTCCCCCATTCAAGCCAATGGGACCATGTTGCAAGTGCAAGAAAAACACTTGGCTCATACTTGAGGCACGTTAGATCCATATAAAATCTCCTTATCACCCTTTAAATGCCTGGAAGCCAACAAAGATCACTTTTCAGAGACTGCCTTGGTGTGAACTTAGCCTTAAATAAATAGATTGTGATCTCAAAATTGTTTAACCACTTGTCTACCAAGGTACGTATGAACGGTATGGTAGACAAGGGGTTAAAGCAAACTCACCACTGTTACTGTAACAGCAAAGCAAAGCAAAGCAAAGGTCTTTCAGAAAAAAAAGTGATCTGCATGGCTTTAGAACCACCTGATCACTTTTATTGGGTGCTGAAAGTCTGCCCCCCACCAACAGTGCCTGTGGTTTTTCCCCAGCCCTCCTGTTGCTTTGGGGAGTCCAAGACAAGTTGGTTTTGCACAGAGTGGCCGTATCCTACTCTTCTCGGGTCCCTCTTCTGTTCCTCCTGGCCCCTCCCTCCTATTGAGTGCCCCCACAGCAAGAACCTTGCGATGGGGGCACCTGAGCTGAGTCATAGCTCCCTCTGTCCATTCAGACACAGAGCCGCGACCCGGCCCACCTCCTCTCTCTCCTGATTGGCTGACTGATTTTAATTGAAAGCAGCGGGAGCCAATCACGCCATAATCACTGGATAAAGATGGGCTCCGGTAAGTATTTGGGGGGCTGAGAGGAGCTGATGCACACAGAAGGTTATTTTACCTAAATGTATAGAATGTAGGAATTTTGTAAAATTTGCTATGTTTTTATCTGCCAATAATGATTTTAGTTTTTTTTTTAGCAAAAATATTGTTTTGATAAACATTTGCATTAATATCATTGGGCCCTAGAAATCAGTAGCATGTTATTTTTAATCTACTGGTCATGTACTTTCAGAAAATATATGGTTTAGGGGGTCTTTTACAAACTCTGAAAGCTGCAAGGGAAAAATAAAAAGCTTTGGAAAAATTGCAAAAATGGTCTGGCCAGCTGAGTTTAGAAGTGGAGCACAGGGCCTGCCAGAGAAAGGGTTAATGTACCCAGGTGAAATAGGCCATACAGTATGGAAACAAATAAGTGTGTTTTCAACAATAAAAATTACAGAAATTACAGAACTGTTTTATAGGCTACAACAGATCTCCCTAACTATTTATCCTTTCCCCTTGCAAAAATATTTTCCCAGTAATAACAAATGCGGGTGTTCCTTGCACCACAGGAGCCTCCTAAATTCTGCAGATTGTTGGCTGGGTTCCAGTGAAGCTTGATAATGGGCATGGTGAATGGTGAAAATAGAAATGTACCAGGAGCCCCTGCTCTGCTGGTCTGTTTTGCAGCTCCCTCTTATAATGTCACCCAACTAATCAGTCAACCCTCTCTAAACCTGGTGCTTTTCCTAGGCAGACACTAAGGGGTCTATTTATAATATACATTGTTGTACGAATGTCACAGCATTCTCTGTGTCTAATGTAGCCATTACCGGTGGTTGTAATGTGGATTTTTTTCTGAATCAGGAAAATACTACATCAAGGACACTAGATGGGACTAACAATCATAGGAAATAAAGATATTCAAATTTTTACAGGAATTATTTGCAACCCCTGTGTGAATACTTCAACATTTACACAGTAACATTTTTAGGAATAGACCCCTAAGTCTGATTTTATATTCAGAGAAAGGGAATACAATAAGACTTGTGGCCACTCACTAAAACTAGAGGAAAAACGGTTTAACCTTAAAATACGTAAAGGGTTCTTTACTGTCAGAGCAGTAAGAATGTGGAATTCTCTTCCACAAGCAGTAGTATCAGCAGGGAGCATCGATAGTTTCAAAAAACTATTAGATGGGCACCTTAAAGACCACAACATACAGGGGTATATGATGTACGGTTAACAGCAAACACACACACACATCATAGGTTGAACTGGATGGACTGATGTCTTTTTTTAACCTCACAAACTATGTAACTATGATTGTCTGATGGAGAAACCTCATTGTTCTTACCTGTGGCTCACTAATGTATAAGAATGCCCCCTCCAAGACCTGGTCAAGGGGCCATATAAGGGCATTAGTATGGCTTTACCTTAACTGACCTAATGTGTGAGGAATTTAGGATGATAGAGCCCACTATCCTTAAAAAGTGATATCAGTGTCCAAACAACTTTGATTGGTCATTTACTCACATACTTGCTCTGTATCTACCACAGCCCAAACTAGAGTAAACTAGTCCTCTAACAGAACATTGAGAAGCACGTGTCTGTCCTGATCGCCTGCCAAACCGTTGAAAAGCGGACGGGGATCTTTGGAAGGGCATCTATATTATACCCGTATACCCGCAGCATAGTTTCTTTATTTATTATTTTGATATTATTGTCTTTGTACTTCTGTCACTATATCTATCATTGCTCAATTAAATGTTATTTACAGTATCTCACAAAAGTGAGTACACCCCTCACATTTTTGTAAATATTTTATTATATCTTTTCATGTGACAAAACTAAAGAAATGACACTTTTCTACAATGTAAAGTAGTGAATGTACAGCTTGTATAACAGTGTCAATTTGCTGTCCCCTCAAAATAACTCAACACACAGCCATTAATGTCTAAACCGCTGGCAACAAAAGTGAGTACACCCCTAAGTGAACATGTCCAAATTGGGCCCAATTAGCAATTTTCCCTCCCCAGTGTCATGTGACTCATTATTGTTACAGGGTCACAGGTGTGAATGGGGGGCATGTGTATTAAATTTGGTGTTATCGCTCTCACTCTCTCATACTGGTCACTGGAAGTTCACCAAAGCACCTCATGGCAAAGAACTCTCTGAGGATCTGAAAAAAAAGAAGGCAAAAAAAAATGTACCGTGATATATGTGCCATTGTCCCCAAATCGTTTACAAATCAAAATAGAGAGGAAAGAAAAAGCGGGACTATACCGGCATCAAAATGAAGGGATGCATACAAATACATACATACATACATACATACATACATACATACATAATGTTGACCTGATAAACCCCCTTCAGAGGGCTTGGGGTAGGCTGGAGAACTGTACTGCTGGGCAGGCGTCGGGATCCCTTATATGTGGATGGATAAAAGGATGGTTCAAAATATTGTGCAACTGCTGTGCATGGTGCAACTATTGTGCATGGTCAATAAAGGCTTGGAAAGCTAGCTTCACTATTTTTGCTGTAGATAGTAATGTCTCCCAATCACTGGCTCAGGCTGTCAATTCCCTTTCATCCATGGGTAGAAGCATAGGGTGTAGGGGAATTCTAAATAATATAGATGGATGAATGAATAACATCACTCAAAATGCTCCCGAAGAAGGCGTATATATATATATATATATATATATATATATATATATGAAACTTTATGGTCAGTGCAGTAGCACAATATTTTGAACAATCCTTTTATCAATCCACGTATAAGGGATCCCGACGCCTGCCCAGGAATACAGTTCTCCAGCCTGCCCTATGCCCTCTGTAGGGTGTTTATCAGGTCAGCATTATGTGAAGCCATATAGTATTGTTAATATGAAGCATATGATAAGATTCAATTACAATACATGATTGTTTTTTCATACTTATTTAGTGCATTGTCTTTCTGGTCTTTTGGTGTCCTGAGGAAGCTACAAAATGTGAAACGCGCTGGATTACCGGGGACCATCAGATGGCACTTATATTTAGATCCTGCAACCATTTGGTATTTTGTACTAGCTACCCGAGGTGGAAGCTATGGATCTAATTTTTATATATATGTTCATGTAATATGTGGTGTCATGTTTCTTGTCTTTTTTATTTATCAATAAAGTTGTATCTTTTAATGAAAGTGTGAAGATTTGTATGCATCCCTTCATTTTGATGCCGGTATATTCCCGCTTTTTCTATCCTCTCTTTTTTCTCTACATAAAGATGGCCTAGGCTATAAGAAGATTGCCAAGACCCTCAAACTGAGCTGCAGCATGGTGGCCAAGATCATACAGTGGTTTAACAGGACAGGTTCCACTCAGAACAGGCCCCGCCATGTATTCCAACATTATAACAACCCCAAACACACTTCCAAGATGACCACTGCCTTGCTAAAGAAGCTTAGGGTAAAGGTGATGGACTGGGCCAAGCATGTTTTCAGACCTAAATATTGAGCATTTGTGGGGCATCCTAAACCACTTCCCGTCTGTCATATAGCAAAATGACAGCCGCAAAGTGGTTGCTCTATCCTGGCTGGGCGTCATATGACGTCAAGCAGTATAGTCCACTCTGACACACCACATCTCTGATCCTGGTAAAGAGCCTATGACGTAGGCTCTTTACCATGTGACCAATCACAGCTGGTCACTTAGTAAATAGGAAGTGCCGTTGATTGGCTTTCCTCAATTCGCGCCTGACAGGCGTGAGTAGAGGAGAGCCGATCAGCGGCTCTCCTGACGGGGGGGGGGGTCTGTGCTGGTAATCAAAGCATTTATTACCAGTGCAGGCCCTTGAGGGATGCCACTAGAGCCACTGGGGATTGCCCACCCATGACCACTAGGGATGGCCACATGGCCATCAGGGATGCCAATCAGTGCTCAGGGAGCCTGTCAGTGCCCTCCTCATCAGTATTGCCCATCATTGCCATCTATCAGTGCTGCCCACCAGTGCCAATCATTGCCATATATCAGTACTGCCCACGAGTGCCCATCATTGCCCATCAGTGCGGCCTCTTAGTGCCTATCAGTGCCCATCAGTGCTGCTTATCAGTGCCCATCAGTGCCACCTGCCAGTGCCCATTAGTGCCATCCATCAGTGCTGCCTATCAGTGTCCATCAGTGCCATCTATCAGTGCCCACCAATGCTGCATATCAATGCTACCTATCAGTGCCCAGCAGAGTGCATATCAATGCTGCCTATTAGTGCCCATCAGTGCTGCATATTAGTGCCTCATCATCAGTGCCACCCCATCAGTGCCTCCTCATCAGTGCCTGTCAGTGCGGCCTCATCAGTGCTCATCAATGCAGGAAAAAACACATTTATTTACAAAATTTTATAACAAAAAAAAAGCAAAAAACAAAAAACCTTTATGTGATCAAATACCACCAAAAGAAAGCTCTATTTGTGGGGGGAAGAATTACATAAATTTGGTTTAGGTACAGTGTTGCATGACCGTGTAATTGTCATTCAAAATGCAACAGCGCTAAAAGCTGAAAATTGGCCTGGGCAGAAAGGGGGTGAAAGTGCCCTGTATTGAAGTGGTTAAACAGAAGGTGGAGGAGTGCAAGGTCTCTAACACCCACCAGCTCCGTGATGTCGTCATGAAGGAGTAGAAGAGGACTCCAGTGACAACCTGTGAAGCTCTGGTGAACTCCATGCCAAAAGGTTTAAGGCAGTGCTAGAAAATAATGGTGGCCACACAAAATATTGATACTTTGGGCCAAATCTGGACATTTCCACTTAGGGATGTACTCACTTTTGTTGCCAGCGGTTTAGACATTAATGGCTGTGTGTTGAGTTATTTTGAGGAGAAAATTTACACTGTTATACAAGCTGTACACTCACTACTTTACATTGTAGCAAAGTGTAATTTCTTCAGTGTTGTCACATAAAAAGATATACTAAAATATGTAAAAAAAATGTGAGGGGTGTACTGTTTTTTGTGAGATACTGTACATACCTACAAGTATTTGTGTGATCTCTCTTTGCACAAATTAAATACAACCCCAAAAAGTAAACTATCCTGTGACTGTGACAACACATTGTCACCAGCAGAAGGTGCGTAAACTACTACTGGACCTATCCTCTGTTACTTTATTCCTCTAGACCGATCTATTCCATCAGCTCCTGCATGCTGCCTTTTACATCATTACCCCCAGCATCATTCTTCTCTTACTGCTCCCCAGGCAAATGTTTTTATCACGTGGTTGATTCCAGTATGGTGTGGGAGAGGAATTTTCTACAAACCTCTGGCTAGGGGTACACTGGTCCCTCAGATAATATCTGCCCAAGTGCAGTTTGGGGCACTCCCACTCCTTTTCCCCCTCTGGGAGCAGATATCAGGTCAAGGCCAGAAAAGATGGGACATCTGAATGGCTCATCCTGCTACTATGGGAGATCAAGCCTGTAGTGATTTAGTAGTGGGATGATGATGATAATTAATTATTATTATAAAGATGTTTTGTGTCTATAGGGTAATTTGTGATACTTCAATGCAATTAAGAAGGTACCTACATCCCAATTCACAGATCAAAAATAGACCAAGGACTGAAAAAGTCCTACCACATAGTGGCTAGTTTGAGGGCTTGTATGGGGGACTTTAATGGTACTTAATAATCAGTTAGACAAACAATTTCTAAAAACGATTACAAAGATTTTATTTCAGTTATTTACATATACACAAAAAAATTGAAAAAAAGGACAAATATACAGACATTACAGATATTACTCTGTTCTTTTAAAAACACAATGTATTTGTTTGCTAGTAATCCTCAGTTGATCCGCCATAATGGCTAGAATCGTCAACAAAAGCCCGACATGTTTCGCCGTTGCTTCTTCAGGGGCATGTAAAAGTAATGAGGTAATAACCCAAGTTCAAAAATTATCCTTAGAGCTTGTACATTAAGCGATAGTCGGACGCAGGGACAAAACGCCTGCTGCATATATGCACAGAAGTTATAGCTGCTTCAAAAAGGGGGAGATTTTCCTTAGAGATGATATACAAAATTGTATGTATATAAATGACCAGTATCACTGGACAACTTCATGCCTTAGCGATGGTATACATTACAGCTTAGTTATAGTATAGTTGGGAAGAAGGGATGAACCCCGCTGCTTCAAATAATCCTGTTCCAAAGGAAGGGGAAGGGATATCCCAAACAATAGATGGGAAGCCCAAATCGCCTTCAATGCAAGCGTCTGCGCCTGCTTCCTACGGCCTACATTGAAGGCGATTTGGTCTTCCCATCTATTGTTTGGGATATCCCTTCCTCTTCCTTTGGAACAGGATTATGCCGGTGTGTGTAGAGCAGCTGTACAGCTATACACGGAGGATCAAGAGCAGTTAAGACTACCAGGGAAAACCGGTCCATCACAGCATCTGGATAAGAGGAAGGATTATACCCACAGTTTGGGAATCTTTTAAGGTCCTTACAGTTTGAACATCTGGTAAGAGGCTTACCTACCCCCTGTGTATAGGAAGGTGTGGGAGGATTCCCATCTATCCCTCTCTCCAGCACGTGGTCTGTGTATTGATCTGGTTGCACATATGCCCTTCTCCTTATAGACTTCTGGTAAGAAGCATAGCGACACTGGTGGAGGGACATCAGGCACCTTTAAGTGTTTTTTCTGGCTGTCACCAGCAACATCACCTGTTTCGTTTGGTTTTTAGTTCATGGACATTTGCTGCTTTTCACTTGAATTTTTGTTATTCAAATTCATTTTTGTGCCATTTGTGCACCTTTGTGTCACATTTTCCACGGATTTGGTTCATTTCACGCGGACTTTTTGCAATTTGCAATTATTGTTCACTTGCACCCAGTTTGTGCTTTGTCATTATTTTTCAGAAAATTCATTGTTTGTCTTATACCAGACTGAAAGGATGTATTATGTAAATGCGGTTAAACATGTATAACATGTATAAATGGTTCTCATCCACAGTAGAGTTTTTCTTATAATGCAATGGGCAGGGCAGTTATTTTCAGCAGGAAATTTATTTTTATAGATTTAGATTTGAGCTACACACAGCAACATAGTACAACAAAAAGTTTTAGCAGCAGATGTTAGCCATCATATCAACAACGGGAATGTTTGCCTCTCTTTACGCAATGTTGTGTTTCCTCTTCTCTCTTAGCCTTTCAAAATTACAATAGTGATATACCATGTGGCTATTTAACAAATAGTGCTTACCGGAGCACTTTACCAACTTTTTTATCAAACTCCTATACCTCAAATAGGCCTCAGATAAATTATTATAACTGGGATCCAGTATGGCTGTTTCTAGAATTTCATTTTTTTTCTGGTTTCTGAGCAGAGGTGATTACTCAGATTTTATGCTATAGAATACAATGGATAATGAAAATCCTCTACTGAAAATGTGCTTCAGAACCAAAGAATACCTACCTGCACATGAATTCTATTTTTTAACTCCTTAATGTTTACACAGTGTTCAGGTTCCTTGCTGGCAATTCTAGCATCCTTACAATCTCGTGGCAAATTTGGACAATCTTCTGGTGAGTCAAGAAGTTTTTTACAATTGCTCCTTTCATCTGTCTGACTGCAAACATGGCTCCATTTGTCTTTTGGTCCCTTATTCTCCCCCTCTCAGGATTAATCATGTCTAGGATTAGACCTATGGGAAACATAAGCTCCCATGTGTTTGGGGTTCTTGATTACTATTCCCCATTGTAATAACATACTTTATTTACATTCATGGGAGTTAGCCCCCTTTCCTTTAGCTGCTGGTGGTGGTGAACCCATGGGGGGCTTTATTAGCTAAGCATTGGTACTTTACCTGTGCTTGGGGACTTATTCTATTCAGCCTTAGTATACAATTCATAATATTATAATTCCCTACAGAAAACGCTGTCCACCCATTGCCTGCTGTGGTGGGGTCCTCTGTAAGATTGGTCCAACCTGCGTACTATAACCACCTCCTGGGAGGACCACCATGGCCCCCCTGGAGTTAATTGGTTGTGAGGTGTCGGATGTCGGCATGGACGGTGCCTGCGGTCAAGCTAGTGTTTGAAAACGATTACACCTATGAAGTTTGGTAAGCTTTGTATGTATATGTTTAAAATATGGAAAACGATAAATGTCAAATTCTGTCTGTTTAATTGGCATATTATTACATGCAATTTCTTCTTATCCATCTTTCTCTTTTTCTTTGAAATGATGCGTTAAGGCTTCTATGAAATCTTAGCCTTCTTAGGTGAACAAAGTTGCTTGTATTCCTGATGAAGCAAGGAGTTATCCTGCGAAATGCATCGAATTAGCAACCTTACATGACTCACCGCTGTTATCACCTTGTTCATATGCCGCTACAACTATGTTACTTTGGTTGTCACTGATTATATATTTTTTAACTATGTGCAATAAACTTTGTTTATTATTTTTACAACGTTGTTGCTTACCTTCATACTATAGATAACAGATCCGCTATAGTCCCATATCCCTCTTCTTTCCCACTGGTTTCTAGGACCAGTGAGTTCTGTTCGTTTTTACAATACCAGTTAGGGATGAGGATCTGATATCAGGAACTAGGTTGATCTATTTTATAATGAACATCCTTACAATCTAGTAAATCGCAAATCCACACTCTATAATTTTCAGGTGCTTCTTGGCACCTCCCTAATACTATCAGGTGCAGTCATATCATGACCCAGTTCTTTGGGTCTTAGATTTCAGGCATTCTGTTTGTCTTAAATAGCCTTGATGTTTAGCCAAGAGGCAAGGTGATACCTGCCTGGGGGGCTGTAGGCTTATCGGTAAAAAAATAGCCCTGGGTCCTCCATAACACTTGCTCTTAAAGGTTGAATGAATAAATCAAACTCCTGTTCTGTTTTATGTGAGAGATTGGTCATATTTTGGGAAGACATTTAACAAATACTCTACAGATACCCTTCACTGCATGTGTTGTTGTTCTGACACCTTGGCGTATTAACTCCCTGCTCAGTATGCGTTCATTCCTTCTCAGTTGACCTCCCACTGTGTTCCTGCAATGCAGCTATTTCCTGCTGATAACTCACATTTTCAAACACATTGTTAATCAGATTATTTTTCTCCTGGTAACATGCTGTTTTGTGAAGAAATGGATTGACCTTGCTCAGTTTACTTGAATAAGGACAGGTTAGAAAACAGCAGTTTCTAATAGTTACTAGTGAGCATAAAATTGCTTTGTTTGATGTTGTGCAATTACAAATTCATAGCATTTAAATATAATCGTGGGCATGCTTTCTAATTCAATTTATTCTTTAAAGTCATAATAAAAGTTTATAATGTTTTGCATACACAGGTTATCAGTGTGATACAGAAAAAAGCCTCCAGTAAGGTGTAAGAAATAAACATACAAAATCTTTTTTCTTTGGCTACATTTAGAAATCATTTCATGCTTGAATGTATTGCTGCTATAATGCACTGGTGAATTAAAAGGGATTTGCATTTGAAAACCATACATTGTCTTCCAGTGTGATGTTGAGCAGGATGATTATTATTACAATTAAAGTGGTTGTAAAGGTTGAAGGCTTTTTACCTTTGTGCTTTCTATGCATGAAGGTAAAAAACCTTCTGTGTGCAGCTTTCTCCTAGTCTTCCCAATACTTACCCCAGCACAATCCAGCGATGTGTTTGAGAGCAGCGTTTCTCCCGGGCCTCTCCTTCCTCATTGGCTGAGATGCAGCAGCAGCCACGGCCAGTGAGGAGGGGGAGGGCTGGGCTTATGTCTTATGGACACACAGAGCAGGGCTCAGGAGCAAGCAAGCAGCTTGCTATGGGATCACTCGGCAGGAGTGAGGGAGACCAAAGAAGAGGCAGTTTGGGGCTTCTCTGTGCAAAACGATTGCACAGAGCAGGTATGATGTCTTGTTTTTTTTTTTTTTTTTTTTTGCCTTTACAAACATTTTAATGATAAGAATAGTATTTTTTTTCCATACATAGCCCAGGATAAGGCATTTACTGATTCTCTTTTGATGAGCAGCTATGTATAAGCCACGTTAAATTGAAGCCCAAAATATTGAATAGCAGGTATGGAAGATGTGGTTGTATGGTGGCTGTACTGCTGCCTGTATTTGTTGTTCCTCATATAGATAATGGCCACTAATCAGATGTTTTATCAATTTCATCTTTGAGGTCATATTCCTTTTTTTTTTTTTTATGCTTTTTTAAATATCCTGAATGGTGGTGGCCAGCTGCCTGTGCTTTTTTATGCTAATAGCTTGGCCATTAACCTTGAAAATAGACACAATTTGGTATCAAGATACGCCTACAATAGACAAGTTCGTGTTGTGCAAATTCAGTTTTGTGAAAAAAAAGCAAGCCAAAAATTATTGCCTTTCCTTCACTCTACCATAATCTATCCAAAATGTAAAAAAAATGTTTTGGTTTTAGATATATTTTAATTTTAATTCAATTCATGTTTTATGTCCTAATGTAGACCTCAGCTCCCACATTCCTATGACATTCCTTTCATTATGAGTATGCTGTTTTTTTTTTTTTTTCATTCAACTATACAGTATTTTTATATAATATTATTATATATTATTAAAAATCCATAAGAATTATTCTTAACAATAAATATTATTATTATTACATTATTAATTATTCTAAAATATATTTTATTTTGAGTATGCTGTAACAGTGTTACATCCCGAGGAGGGATCTTAGCCAGGTTCCACCTTCAATTTCTGAGTGGGTTCCTACCATTCAAGCAGTGGGTAAGCCTTATGGCCTGGTGTTTACTAATTTACTGATTTTTTTTATGTGGTTGTTGTTAATATTAATAATGCTCTACTATGTCTTTTTAACTATTAAACTACGCCTCCACCTCTGCCTCCTGAAGAAGCAGCTCACACCGCAAAACATGTAGAGGATCATAATGTGATTGGAGTTTGTGTTCCCTTGTATTGTACCTCACCCTGGGATTGGGGTATTAGATATAAACTTGTATAGTTGCCAAGGGAACTGTTTTCCATTATTTTTTTTTTCTTTTAATAATGTATTTGGGGCTTTTAACTTGATTTGTGTAATAATATTGTATATTTTGGAATAAATAGTTTTATGTGTCTATAGAGTACCAAGAAAGTCCAAGTATATTTTTTCTTCAATTACATCCCTAGTTATAGGACATGGTATC
The DNA here is from genome assembly GCF_965119305.1 of Pelophylax lessonae. Lineage (NCBI taxonomy): Eukaryota > Metazoa > Chordata > Amphibia > Anura > Ranidae > Pelophylax > Pelophylax lessonae. The sequence goes on along the minus strand of NC_138770.1, from coordinate 504,303,249 downwards.
CCTTGTCCTGTTTTTTTTTTTTTTTTTTTTTATTTGGCACTAGCCCAAGGTCTGGATCTCCCTGATACCATCAGATAAAGGCATATCATGGCCACATATTGTAACTCTATATTTGTTGCTCACCATATAGATAATCACCAAGTGTTTGATTTTTTTTTTCGGTCAGTTTGTATTGGTCACCACTCACCACCATCTGTATTTTATCAGACCTTCTGCTAAGCACAAGATATGTTGGACAGCCTGATTTATTTGTATACACTATGTGCCACATGCATTGACTTTTGTGATGTCACAAATTATTTATGAGTTGATGTGCTTATTGTAACTCTAAAGCACTATTATGGGCATTTATTTGTCATCTTGGTTAAAGTTAATACAGTAATCACAATCATTACAAACATATATACCTATACTTTATACTTAACTACAGGCTATTGCTGTAACACTGGCTTTGAGTTAATAGTTGTTCTATTGGTATACTGTACTCTTGTAGACAGAAAGTTGTGTTAAAGAGGAAACTGTCATAGATAGTCCAGAATCAACAGGACGGCTGTTCCAGCCATGTATGTCCAATAATCTGTGTCCTATTTTTTGTACATCATCTATAAAAAAAATTCTAGAATTGTTTTGTGTTTTGTGTTTAATAATGCTTAAAGTGAAACAATAAACATTTTCATAAATATGTTGAAAAGCTCTCGCACTTCAAAAAAAAAAAAAAATGATATAAACTAAATATATATATCAATAACCGTGCTGCAACTTAAAAAATCAATATGTGAATAGTAGTGAAAAAATGAAACACTAAGTTGCACAAAATCAATCAAAACACAATGACATATGTGTGTGAATATAAGAATCGTATAAACCATCCGATATATATATATATATATATATATATATATATATATATAGATAAATATTGGTGTGTAAGAAAGTCCATCTCCACCGTGGAAATCTGTGGTGACGAAACGCGTCAGTGGCGTGGCCACACAACGTATTGGAGGATCGGTCGGGTGAGCAGAGGTGTCTCCTGTGTTCCAGCGTCCTATGTCTATTGTGCCGTGGCGTCGGGACCAGAGTGAGCACCCCAATCCCGGCTTTATTGCATCTATATATTGATGTGCTTTTAAGGATCGTATACATGTATGTGCATTTTTTTGAATGATTGAGTGGATTAAAGGTCTTAGACAATATTGCACTAGGGCTCTTTTCTTTTTACATGATTTGAGTGTAAGGAAGGCAGCCCAGTTACTGGGGACTGAATACCAGCTACATCCTATGTACCAAAGTGGAACATCCTAGCGCACTAGCCTGGTCCATGAGAGTGGAGGGCAGTAAGTGGGGGTGAGTGGCGGTGCTGAGGGGAGTGGAACACAGAGGTGGAGGACTTTCTGGGTGATTCCTCATTTCAATTAGCCACTGGATTCTCACCCGATGATCTATTATCACTATTCTGTTAAGACTGTCTGTGAACTAATTTTGAGATCATTTATTAAGATTTCCACGGTGGAGTTGGACTTTCTTACACACCAATATTTATTTATATTTATGTATATATCGGATGGTTTATATGATTTTTATATTAACACATATGTCATTATGTTTTGATTGATTTTGCGCAACTTAGTGTTTCATTTTTTCACTACTATTCACAATAAAAATTTCCAATCCCTTTAAATAACATACCTGGGGTTTACTACACAAAAAAATGACCTTCACAAAAAAATACAAATAAAATATATATAATTCAAGTTGCTGATAAATTACATTTCCTGGCTCGGCAAAGTTGAACAAAGCGGCTGGGCATTTCCCTTCTTCTTTAGCAGACTATTATCCTAGATAAGGGTTTGGTATTGATGTTAAGGGGAAACTGCACACACACACAAAGAATATATATTAGACACTTATTCTTGATGATGGTCCAGAACATGCAGTCTGGCTGACCAGAAAATAGGGGGAGGGGCATTAAGTGTGTGCTCTACTTCCTGAACCATATCAGACTACATGACATCAACATGGATCTTCTAGCAAAGCACCTTCTCTCCATGTTGATGAGGACAAGGGTCTCTTCCACACAACCTTGGCCTGGTGGCTGTGGGGAGTCTATGGGTAGACATGTTGATTTTATTTGGCCCAGTATGGTCTGGGGGAGACCAGGCTACATACTCCGGAAAGGGTTTAGATTGGGTTTTTTGGGGACATGCCTTTTTCCTTTTTTGTGTGTGAGGTTTCTTCTTTAAATCCATACAAAATTACCATCTAGGATAAGTGTTTTGTATTAATTTTAGATATTTTTCCCTTTTTCAAAAGACCCTTCAGGTTTGGTATGGATTTTAAGAGGAGCGCCAGGCAAAGAATCCATAGTAATCCCTAATCTGAGCATGCAGCCTGTCTGGCCAGAAAAGGGAGGGGCAGTGATCCCCTCTCTCCTGAACCAAACCAAGTCACAGACCCGCAACATGTGGTGGGTACCTTGCCGGGGACATCCCCCAATGAAAGCACCTTCTCCCCATATTGATGAGGACCAGGGCATTTTCCCCACAACACTAGCCTAGTGGTTGTGGGGGTCCATGGGAAGTGGGCCCCCAGATGCCACCTCCTCATGTGAATGAGTAAGGGATACACAGTACTCCTGATTACAAACAAAATGACAATGTAAACGTCTATTTAAAAAAAAACAAAAAAAAAAACACAACACCGCAAATTGTGTTCCATAATGTAAATTCATTGTCAACTATCTCAACTAGTGATGTAGATCCTTGTTAATCACGATAAACAAAGATCCTGATGACCAGTTGAAAGTAAAAATTGTGATTGCCCGATGATCCAGTCCTGATGGACTCCAAGTCGCAACTGACAGCTCCCCACTGAGGGAGCCAGAAGCTGTCTGATGTTGTTAACCAAATATGGCCATGACTATATTTGTTCAATGACATCTCCCAGGATGCCTGCCAGCTTGTCTACAGGTCAATTGCCATTGGGATAGTGGTAACCAACACTATTTTAGCAACCAATGACACTGTGCAGCCTGCAAAGTGGATGTATTCATTTATTGGCACTAGCAGTAGTAATACATTAGATGAATGACTTCCTAATCTTGGTGAATACTAGTGTAGCCAGTCTGTGAATGCTAAACATGGAAAGTCTGGGTCAAGCCCTACACCGGGCCCAACCCTAACCTCCTTCCACAATGCTATCCCTGGTCTCAAAACATTTCCCCTGGCTGACATAATTTAGGCAAACTCTGAAGAAAATATTAAACTGTCCTCCTGTCTGATCATCTAGCTTTTGCTTTCCTCTCTTATCTTTCTCTTACTCTACTTGGTACTCCATCAGCTCATGTTTTTTCCTCCTCTCTTTTTCCCACTTTGTCAGCTTCTTATCCACCTTCTCTGCTTCTCCCAATGTTCAACAATCTCTGTTAATTATTTCTCAAATCCCGCACTCTACTTCCATGATCTTCTCCAGTTCTGCCTCTTCTTCCAATGATTCTAACTATCTTTTATCACCAGTTTCATAATCAGTTTACATTATGTCTCCCCCTATGGTTGGTTCAAGTAAGATGGCACACTCACTGAACAAATAATACTGTAAATGGCTAGCTAAAATTTTGTCAGACTGGGCAGTGATACATACTATTGTGTTATACTAAAGGTTAAACCTGGGTGGCTAAACAGTAACGTAAAAAGTCATATTAAAAACAAAAAAATGGCCTTTAAAAAATATAGAGGATCGGGCATAGTCCACATCCCAACACTACAAGGAATGCAATAAGAAGTGTAAAAACAAAATCAGGGTGGCCAAGACAGAGCATGAGAGACACATAGAGGAGGATAGTAAAAAAAATATATTAAATATATAAACAGTAAAAAGCTTGGTCAGAGCACATTGGCCCCATAAAGGGGGATAAGGAGAACTTGGTTACAGATAACAAAGAGAAGGCAACTGTATTAAATGCTTTCATCTCCTCAGGTTTTACTCAGGAAAAGGAGGGGTAAAACAACCGCAACTGCATTGTTAATAACTCGTCACAGGACGTAACCTTGTGGCAAAAGCCGGTGTCTAGAAAAGACTAGAAAATCTTAACACAGACAAATCACCAGGACCTGACGGCTTGCAAGTTACATAATTAGTCAGGTTGAAAAAAGACACAAGTCCCAATATTGATTCTCTGCGGCCTAAGTCTACTCTGGCTTGTGACCCTAACACTGACTTTGTGCCTTGTGATCTTGACTACTTGACTTCTCTTTGACTAACAACTATGCCTATTCTGAAGTTTCTGCCCACTAGTCTACAAGTAAATTCCTAGCAGCAGCATGGCCAAGGTTTAGTTTCAACGCATCGGGGTTTCATAGATGAGGTGGTTGGCAGGCAGCTGATGTTGGTGCCACATATCTGCCAGGTGAACACCGCCTGGTTATGACTATTTAAAGTTGTAAAGTTGCCACAAACAGTTCCCGCCTAAGGAAGGTCTTCCTTGGATGCCAGGGTACTTCATGATGGATCACAGCACCACCGGTTAGAAGACATGTGCCAGGAAAGGAGTTTTCCTGGGAGAAGGGTAGCCAGCAGTTCCTGCTGTCATTACACTTGACCTTGCCTGTCTAAAGATGTTATGAGGTTAACCATCTCTTAGCCTGGGCCTACAAGTTGAAACACAGCATGCTACAGAGCAGTGTTTAGCTGGAAACATTGCATATGCTATATGGAAAGGGGGGGGGGGAACTGTGCTGTTACCATCACACAAAACACATGGGGGAATCACCAGTTCATGCAGTGTGCTCTGTCCTGCTTCTTTGCCAGGCACCAGAAGATTGCAGCAGTGTGCCAAGAAGACTATGTAGCAACTATCCATGCTTACTAGACCAGGTATCCATAGTCACGTGTATGGTCCAACAGTTATTCTAAAGGTTGTGATTTAAAGAAAAAAAAAATCATGTTATACTAATGTTTTGCCTGCGTCTTTAAGGTTACTTTGCAGTATGAGCAACTGCAGGATGCACAATGAATAGCATACAAAGCATAACAAAATTCAGTGCCTTGTGAAAGTATTCGGCCCCCTTGAACTTTGCGACCTTTTGCCACATTTCAGGCTTCAAACATAAAGATATAAAACTGTAATTTTTTGTGAAGAATCAACAACAAGTGGGACACAATCATGAAGTGGAACGAAATTTATTGGATATTTCAAACTTTTTTAATAAATAAAAAACTGCAAAATTATTCAGCCCCCTTAAGTTAATACTTTGTAGCGCCACCTTTTGCTGCGATCACAGCTGTAAGTCGCTTGGGGTATGTCTCTATCAGTTTTGCACATCGAGAGACTGAAATTTTTGCCCATTACTCCTTGCAAAACAGCTCGAACTCAGTGAGGTTAGATGGAGAGCGTTTGTGAACAGCAGTTTTCAGTTCTTTCCACAGATTCTCGATTGGATTCAGGTCTGGACTTTGACTTGGCCATTCTAACACCTGGATATGTTTATTTGTGAACCATTCCATTGTAGATTTTGCTTTATGTTTTGGATCATTGTCTTGTTGGAAGACAAATCTCCGTCCCAGTCTCAGGTCTTTTGCAGACTCCATCAGGTTTTCTTCCAGAATGGTCCTGTATTTGGCTCCATCCATCTTCCCATCAATTTTAACCATCTTCCCTGTCCTTGCTGAAGAAAAGCAGGCCCAAACCATGATGCTGCCACCACCATGTTTGACAGTGGGGATGGTGTGTTCAGGGTGATGAGCTGTGTTGCTTTTACGCCAAACATAATGTTTTGCATTGTTGCTAAAAAGTTCGATTTTGGTTTCATCTGACCAGGGCACCTTCTTCCACATGTTTGGTGTGTCTCCCAGGTGGCTTGTGGCAAACTTTAAACAACACTTTTTATGGATATCTTTAAAAAATGGCTTTCTTCTTGCCACTCTTCCATAAAGACCAGATTTGTGCAGTATACGACTGATTGTTGTCCTTGGACAGAGTCTCCCACCTCAGCTGTAGATCTCTGCAGTTCATCCAGAGTGATCATTGGCCTCTTGGCTGCATCTCTGATCAGTCTTCTCCTTGTATGAGCTGAAAGTTTAGAGGGACGGCCAGGTCTTCGTAGATTTGCAGTGGTCTGATACTCCTTCCATTTCAATATTATCGCTTGCACAGTACTCCTTGGGATGTTTAAAGCTTGGAAAATCTTTTTGTATCCAAATCCGGCTTTAAACTTCTCCACAACAGTATCTCGGACCTGCCTGGTGTGTTCCTTGTTCTTCATGATGCTCTCTGCGCTTTAAATGGACCTCTGAGACTATCACAGTGCAGGTGCATTTATACTGAGACTTGATTACACAGGTCAACATTGGATCATTCAGAGATCCTCACTGAACTTCTGGAGAGAGTTTGCTGCACTGAAAGTAAAGGGGCTGAATAATTTTACACGCCCAATTTTTTCAGTTTTTTATTTGTTAACAAAGTTTGAAATATCCAATAAATTTCGTTCCACTTCATGATTGTGTCCCACTTGTTGATTCTTCCCAAAAAATTACAGTTTTATATCTTTATGTTTGAAGCCTGAAATGTGGCAAAAGGTCGCAAAGTTCAAGGGGGCCGAATACTTTCGCAAGACACTGTAGGTCTACAATGTACAAACTAGCTATCCTTCCTAACAAATAAGCCTGTACAATGTATGGGATAGGTATAAGCTAAACAGTTACTTAACTTGGATCTTTCCTTATGATGGAGTTATCCTCTAGGATCTAAGATCTTCTAGACTGCTTTCTGCTTCTCTGAAGTCCTCAGATCATCTCCGTCCTCCTCTGTCTCCAGAACAAGTGTTGCTTTTTTGTCTTCTAGATCAACTGTCCAACTGTCTCTTTGTCTGAGCAGATGGCCTGTTCAAAGTCCTATTGGTTTCACCCCTATTTCCTGCTACATCATAACCTGTGCTAAGCTCATAAACCAGTCCGATGGGTTCATTTGCATATCAACAGGGGAGGCCTGGCTTTTAAAGCAGCACATGTAACTAAAATGTTGCTCTATATTAGTGCTATATAAATCACTACAAATAGCCTTAGCAACACAAGTTATCCACTCTATGCAAAGATTTTGCATAGTACAGCCCTGATCCTCTTGATTTTGGGTCTCCCGCTGGTGATCCTGGCAGGCTGTCTTGCTAAGTGTCCCCAATAGCAAGCCTCTTGCTATGGGAGCACTTGCGCGGCTGACTCCCGAGCCACACACCTGTGAATGTCTATTCACACCCAGAGCATGGCTTTGCCCTGACCCCACTCTCTCCTCATGGGTTCTCTGGCTGTGATTGACAGCAGCAGTAGCCAATAGCTCCCACTGCTAAGTGAGCCAATGAGGAGAGAGAGACCTGGGAGAGCCGCTGCTCTCATGTACAACGTTGGATCAAGATGGGGCTCAGGTGAGTATAAGGGGGGCTGGGAGGGGGGGGAGCTGCACTTAGAAGATTTTCTACCTAGAATGCATAGAATGCATTAAGGTAAAAAACATTCTGTCTTTAAAACCACTTTAATACTTTTTTACCCCATTTATAGCAACAGACATTCATTTCCTTCATTCATCAGAGAGTGCTGCCAGAATCAAGAATGTGTCATATATTTACCTGTTAAAAAAAGTTTTGTTAAACAGGAAAAAGTCCACTGGCCAGTTTCGAGTTTATGAAACCAGAAGGAAATGCCACTTTATGCATACCCCACCCTGTAGCTCTCAGCTCTGGGGCAGTGTCAGTGAGTAAGTCAGGCCACAAGTCAGCTGTAAGCAAAAGTAGATAATTTCCTCTGAATAACACAAGAGGTGTAGTGACATTCCCAGAGCAACCCCACTGAACCTGAAACAACATACCAATACTCTGAGAAAGTCTGGAGATTTTGTCAATTCCCAGGAGACCAGAAAACCACCCTAAAATCTTGAGTGATAAGTTTTTCGAGTGACTTGTGTGGGGATTAGCTCGGTGGCGGGTATGGATGACCCCTTGGGGGGGTGCGTTTACACAGGGAGATAGCCGAGAAGTGGTTGCAAACAACAGTTTGGTTTATTCTTGCAATTTACTTCACACAAGTGCAAGCCTCAAAAACATCAAAATAAAAATAAAACACAAAATAAATCCTTGCCACTGTGGGCGGCTACCTTCTCACATACAGGAACCTACCTACGGAGTCTGTCTCCAACCTACTGTTGGGAAAACTTTGCTGATCCTACAGCAGACACTCAATAGTCCATGTTTTTTCTTCACACAACAAATGTCCATTGAACATGTCCCTTTTCCTCTTCACATTGAACATGTCCCTTTGCTTCTTCACATTGAACATGTCCCTTTGTTTGTCTCTTCACATAGCAACCATTCCTTTGCTTGTCTCTTCACATAGCAAACAGTTCATTTATTTCTTTCCACATAGAAATAGTCCAAGACCTCACCTTGAGTAGTCTTCACACTTTTTACCCTCCTCAGCGCACATCACTTCAGGAAGTCTTCTCCCATGCTCACACAGCGTCGGGAGGCACACATCTGACTGTCCTCCTCTCCCCGGCTTCACACAGCGTCAGGAGGCAGCAATCCTTGTCCCATGCTTCAAACAGCGTCGGGAGGCACACATCTGATTGTCCTCCTCTCCCCAGCTCACACAGCGTCAGGAGGCAGCAATCAATAGACTTCCTTTGGACATATTATAGAGGCCTTAACTTCCTCATTCCGAACAGCTGAAGGCCTTTCAACTTCCTTAAGCCGTCCTGGCTACCTTTTCAGCCGACACCCTATAGTAATTGGTGAATTTTCTAAACCAGATGGAAATGTATCTCCTGTCTGTGACTACATCCACAGATTTACCTGACTTCCTGTCACACTTGACAGGTCTGACAAGGTGACTGCTATTTATGGGTATTGGCCTGGTGGATAAGTGTTTCTCTGGTTTAGATTAACAAATAGCTTTTATGTGCATTATTTATTTTCTTTAAAATTCACTTTTCTATTTTGGTGTGTGTGGAACTATGAGAACATTTATGAATTTAGAGTATACCTATTTTGATAAATAGAATTATAATAATCTTTCATAATATTTGTGATGGTACTTACCGTCACTATGAGTAAAATACAGGTACTTAATGGTTTGGATTGCTTCAAGTGGGACAATAATATTTGTCAGCAATATCTCTCCTGAACTATGAAGATTTAATCCCACTTTAAGCTGTGTATTCCATATGTATTTCAAGGAAGGAGACAAACAGACTGTCCTTGGCAGGCTTGTCCTATTGTCTGTTTTTATTTTTTTTTTCTATTGTCTGTTTTGAGATGGAATGTGTATTGTGTTAACGTCTACCTGTCTCATTGTTAAATGTTAATGACCTCACATTGTTCTGTCCAGATGGCCAGCTAATTAGTTCAGGTTAATTCTGTTGCTGTATACAATTTTATCTGCATATGATAATGTAATCATTCAACCCCTGACCTATGTGTAGTAATTTGTTGAGATGGGGGATGTGCTCATGTGTGTATAAATTGAGTGTGTGTCTGTTTAATAAACAGTCTGTTTTTACCCCTCCATGAAGTCTCGACTCATGTTTGGGGAAATATGCTACAAGGGATTGCTATGCTTTTCATACTCCCTTGGATAATCACTAAGCTCTTGCTTCAATCTGTGGGGAAAGAGAGGTTCACTCATTGGAACCTGGAGCCTTGTCATAGGTCCAGGGTGGGTAGGAGGCGGCGAGACACCAACCAAGCTGCGGCGCTTCTTGGAGTCTGAGGTGGTTATGGTGTCTGATGGAGTGCTTGGAGCCCTCGGGAAGCACTAGGAGCATTTGTCAATGGAGGTACCCAGTCGGGGTGCCGGTTGATCCGTTACAATATTTTAATACCAAAATATAGGATATTGGTATGTGCAGGGTGCAACAAATAGATATCAGGGGATCAAAAAAAAAAATAGGCACTTTTTTACATGTTTAAATGTTCATTATAAGATAGTAAATCTCACTTTCAGGTCAGTTTGGGATAACTATGTTCTAATGAAAGGTAACCTATACTTTGCCTGGACTAGGAAAAGCTACAGGTTTTCTTAATTGTAGGCTCAACAAAAAGTTGCATTGTGGGAGATAAGGTTTAGTGTTACATGTTAGCCTATATCCCAAAGTACCAGGTTTTTGACATGCTACCACAAAGTTTATGGAATGTCGGTGGAATGAGAAAAGACAAGTATAAATTCTTTTTGGTTCCTGCTATCAGGAAAACCATCTAATATATGCAGTAATGATTTGCTATAAAGCTGCCATTAAATGTTGCAGACAGTTTATTTGTTTGATTTAATTACAATTTCACTACTTGGTAAAAAACAATATACAGCGGTGCAGTTCATATTTTACAATTATTCATGTGGCTTCTATTATGTATCAATGGAATACATAACAATTTAAGTTTTTATAAGTAAAAACTAGTGATGCGTTTGGGCACTGTCTTTGTTCACATTCAGAAAGTAATTTCTTGGACAACTGCAGTTAAAGTACATTAATGGTACAGCTATTAGTCCGCTGAATACAACTTACATGTAATTTGCTTCCTATTCATATGAGGTGTTACATTTGAAGCAATTGTGAACCTACAAGTGAACTTTTTTCTTAGGCAGACCTGCTATTATGACAAGTTTTACTAACAATTACTTTATTGGGCTGAATAGCATTGGAGGAGTACTGTCCTTTAGATTTCCCTTTAACATTTGTATAATGGAAAATATATCAACCTTTAACATTTTTTTGTAGATTAATATTCAAATAAAACTTTAACAAAAAATAAAATCATTATAGGAGAAATATGGAAAAATCTGCAGGTTACTTCTTAAAATCTTAGTTCCTTGGCTGTTATGCTGACATGCTGCTTGAGAACTTTCACTGTCCTTGAACAAGTATGGAGATAAGGACTTCTGACTTTTCTTTGACTTTCCCCACAAATGATTTCGGTGGGTCTGAAGAGCAGCCAATCAATTAGCAATTTCAGAAAGAGGTCAGAAATTACTATGTTTCTCTTACTATACCTTGCAGCACATTCATTTATGTTAAAAAAAACTGATGCACATCAGCATAAAACAAGTTTTATTATTAATATTGATATAATACAGGATTTATGGAGCACCAACAGTTTTTGCAGGGTTTTGCAAAATGGAGGGAAACAGTACAGTTACATTACAATTCATTGCAAGTAGAATCAGAGGGCCCTGCTTGTTAGAGCTAATGATATAAAAGAAAGAGTCAAGTGATACAAAAGGCGATGGGGGCGTGGCTGAACTGTTCATGTAGGCAGACGTGCCTCGCGTCGGCTCTGATATCCTGCCGGCTATTATCCTGTTATCAGACCCGTACAGCTGCAGCAATTGCTCGGTCACTCCGCACACGAGTCTGCCTCACTTCAGTGACGGTTGCTGGACCCCAGACCATCCTCACCGCCATGACCAAGAAGAAGGAGGAAGGGATTCCCGCGGCAAAGCAGGCCCAAAATGGCAGCGCCTGGCTACCTCAGAAAGCGGGCCGAGACAAGCCGCCCACGGCACTATCTAAGATGGAGAAATATGCACATGACCCCGCCAAACACAAGCCTCTCTCTACTTCTGCAGCCTCCTCGCCCGGATCGCAGGCATGCAACTTACCTTCCTTGGCAGCATCATCGCCTCGGCAGGAGAGAATAAATACATCGCCGCCGGAGGCCGCAGTGAGTACTCGGGCCGGGGGTTGCTAGCAGGGGAAGGAGCCCCGGGTACTATTGACCCTGCTGAGCCTACTCTCTAGGATGTCCTGACCGCAGTGCATACCTATGGTACATCCATCACGGAGTTGTCAGCTGAGGTTAAGAGCATGAAGGAGGGCCTACTACACATTCGGCAGGACATGCAAAAGATCAGGGAACGGGCCACAGCGCTGGAGGGCAGGGTGAGCGCAGTGGAGGATGATTTAGCCCCTCTCATTCAAGATGTCAGAATGAATTCTGCTCTGGTCTCTGAGGCCATGGCCAGATTGGAAGATATGGAGAACCGGCTGCGACGCAGTAATTTGCGCCTGGTGGGCATTCCAGAGAAATCGGAGGGTAAAACACCTGTGGAATTTATTAAACAATGGCTGCTTTCTACCTTTGGGAAGGACAATCTTTCCCCCTTCTTTTCTGTGGAGCGGGCCAGGTTCACTGAAGTCAAGAAGCGCTTGAGAGCTATCCCGTTAGTATATTCCATGATGTACCCGGCTAAGTTGAGAGTGGTGACGAATGGAACCGTTCACTTTTTTGAAAATCCTGCAATGGCGGTTAACTGGCTGGATCGCCAGGAACAGCACCTGAGGGCGGTTGTGGAGTGATAGACCCTCCATGTTGATCTTGATAAGCAGTTTGAATGGGTCTACCATTCCCCTTACAGGAGCCATGATGTCATTATTTGGCTAGAGTTCTGTGGCTTAATTGCTACCTTATCTTCTGGAGCCCTATATAGGGATATTCACTATTTCAGGGATTGTCCGAGTTCGGGCCCTCTTTTCATACCCACCCGCCCTTCCTGGGCTTGCTAACTGTTCCCTGAAGGGGGAAAGAGTGGATGTCGCCTTGTTGGCTGTCCCCCACAATGTTTTTTTGCTGTGTTTTTTTTTTTTTTTTTTTGTCCTGTTTATTTTTTTTTTCTTCTGGTTTTTTCTATGGTAAACTTCACTGCTATGGACTGCCAGGTGCCTCTACTTCCCGAACTCAAGGTATTTTTGTCCTCCTACTTTTACATTCATTGGTGCTCTTTCCCTACTGGATGCCCTTCTGGATGGTGGCCCACCTGCCTATGTGCGGCCCATTGTGGGCACTACTCACGTTAACTATCCCCCGTGGCTAATCCCAATGGATCCCTTATCTCCTGGAACGTGCGCGGGCTTGGTGACACTCGCAAACGCACAGCAGTATTGACCTTTCTGTCACATCATGGTCCCACTTTTGCTTGCCTACAGGAAACTCATTTGACTAGGGACACAGTTGGGAACCTCCGTACCCCGAAATACCCAGTTCAGTTTCATTTGTTTCATACTCAGTATTCTCGGGGAGTTTCTCTTTTGGTCTCCGCCAATGCAAAATTTGAATCCCTAGACACCCTGATTGACCCTCAGGGCAGGCTTATTTTTTTTGTTGGGAATGTGGGATATCTATCAATGTATGATACAAAAGGCGATAAATGTGGGGGATACGTTGATGGAGAAAGTACAGTTTATTATTTAGAGTTAATTAGCTAGTTAATTTTAGCTTAGCAACTTCATTGCTAGCAGGAGTTGTCCCCTATTTAAGTAGAACCAAAGTAGAACTAAATTTATGAATAAATATGTGTCAGCACTGGTAAAAAAAATGTGCTATAGTGCCAATATTGGGTCATAAATATAAAATAAATATTATGTGTATAAATAAACCTCTATGCAATGTGCAATATAAATATGACAAATAACTACAAAGTAATAATGCTCATAAAGTGCAAAGTGACAAATCAATAACATAAATCAATAATATATATCAATATTAAAGTTCCTTTGAAATGTCTCTACCAAAAAAAAGTGCTCAGTGCTCTGTATATATATATAATGCTGGCGATTCCACACCAATTATACAAAGGTGCTCTGTGCTCTGATATAAATTGCTGACAGTTCCACTGCAGGTGCTTTGTGCAAAGTGTCTCCGCTGTGTGCTCCCCTCTCAGTCCCTCACTCACCGGACAGACAAGATGAATCAGCCCATATATCTCACTCCCTCCACGGGTGTAGTAAATGGACGCAAGGTGGTGTATGGGTATCCACATGCACTATGATGATATCTGTAGCGTGGCAATGGCGTGGCTCTAGGGTCCTTGCGTCTACTTTACTTATCTCCCCCCAAGGCTATAAGAAAGAGCTTTCATTTGGTGGTAAATGGTAATGGATATCACCTGATTTTTTTTATTATCAGAGGAAAACTCGCCCAAAATAGTAAAAAAAGAAATAATAAATTTAAATTGAACTGTATATTTCTTGTTACTACCATAATCTACCACCAAAGAACAACCTAAAATAAATTCTCCTGCCTCTGACGATCCCAGCAATACCACACATGAGTATGTTAGTTTTTACTCTTAGTACAGCCCAGAAACAATAGTGTGCATTTTGCATTTTTTTTTAAATCCTACCTAAAACACACCGACACTGACACTAACTGACACTGTTACTAAATAAAAAAAAATCCTGTCCAAAAAATACTGACCCTTACTTTTAATCATGCCCTTGACCTTTGACCATGACCTTGACCCAAACACTAACCCTGGCACTGACCTAGATCACACCTTGATCTAGATATTTTTTTTTTTTATTTTTTTTTTCTACACACATTTTTTTTTCTATCTCTGCAAGGACAGAGAATGATACAATGTAGCTCTCTTGTCCATTCACAGAGACCGAAAACACGGGGGCAGACTTCACAGTGACTGATCACTATGATAGCTAATCAGAGGTTATCACAGCAATCATGTGGCCTGGAATCTGACTTTCTGGATCATGATTGTTAGAACAGGGCCCGGTTCTCTCAGTGAGACCCTGGTCTCTGGGCTGGGAGCATGCCGTGCTCAAAGGGAGATGCACAAATACGCTGCCCCACTGAAAAAAGGCCAGTCCAGTGGGGCCGCATATTTGCATTTGGTCGACATGAAGGGGTTAAATAATCCTATAGGCTCCTTTTAGATGTTAATACCTACCCGGTATTGTCCAAGGATCCCCTCTTTGAATTCCAACTTGACTTAAGGGATCTTGTGAATGAGGCTTGTAAGGACGGGGTACTCAATAAGAGTGAGAGACTTTTCCTCTTACTACCACCTGTAGTTCCCCATATTTTTACCACTTACCTAAAGTACATAAGTCCCTCAAACCCCCCCCAGTAGACCTATTGTGGTGGGCACTAATAGCTTTACCAACAGATTGTACCAATATATTGATTGCTTTATACAGCCAATCGTTTAACAACTTCCCTCATACATGCGGGATTCAATGCATAATATAGAGGTGCTCTAGGACTACAGGTGGGAAAGTCATTACATGTGGGCATCACTTGATATTTGCTCATTTTACACCTCTATTGCACACGAGGTGGGCCTTAGGGTATTAAATCCATTTTTAAGCACAAAGTCACAAATCAATTCCTGACAGGTTCAATTTCTGGTGGAGGGTACAAAGTTTTGTCTAGAACTACTTCTCTTTTCAGGACAAATTCTATCTTTAAACCAGGGACACTGCTATGGGCGCCAGTTTCGCCCCTTGTAATGCGAACATCACCATGTGGCTATGGGAGGAACATTTTATTTGGAAAAACAATCCCTTCACCAGACATATCATCTATTATGATGATCGATGTTGTGCACATCAATGATGTGCTATTAATTTGGGATGGTGATGAGGATCTGTTTTTGTCCTTTGATGCTCATTGCAACAGCAATGATCTGGGACTGAGTTTCACTCATGTGATTAATCTAGTTTGCCTGGTCTTTTTGGACCTTAAACTGTTGCATGATGCTGGTTCTATTATTACCAGGAATCACTCCAAGCCAGT
This sequence comes from Pelophylax lessonae, assembly GCF_965119305.1. Classification (NCBI taxonomy): domain Eukaryota; kingdom Metazoa; phylum Chordata; class Amphibia; order Anura; family Ranidae; genus Pelophylax; species Pelophylax lessonae. The sequence continues at coordinate 504,287,686 of NC_138770.1, read as the reverse complement.
TGGTGGTAACACTTTATGCTAACATTATGCTAGTTGCTACCATTCGAAATGGAGAAATAATATAGCAAAAGGCCAATTACTCCAAATGTCAGGACTATTCACTTTGAAGCCAAACAGTGATTCACAAATTAAAGGACCTCCTCCAAGAGGCGTTTGAATCTTGTTTGGAGGACTGTCCCAACAACAAGGCTAAAACAGACCCTCCAGAAATGGTGCAAGATTCATTACAGGGCTTAACAATAACTACAGAACAATTGCCTGTGTAATGATGAAGAACCACTGGCATATCCTTTGATCTGACCCTACTTTGGGTCCCAATCTCCCTGATGCACCCCGAGTTTTTTTTTTGAAGGGCCCATACATTGAAGAATATTGTGGCATCAAGTATTCCTAAAAAAAACTATGTCTAGAAAATTGATGGAAAAAAGAGGTTACTTTGACAACTGGGTGGGCATTTTTCAAAAAGAAAAAGAGGCTGTTTAATCTGGAATGTTGTTCCACATTACCAGTCCTCTCTATTGAATAGCTCTGGGAACATCTATTCTATCAGACAATTTATTACATGCTTATCCCAATATGTTATCTACGTTCTTCAATCTACTCTACATGGGATGAAGTATACACACTTTAGGTACTAGAGTGGGTGAACATCGCAGGTCCATTAAAAAAATGAATAGATGAGCACAGTATTCCTCGCCATTTCTCCATAGTTAATGAGAAGAACTATGCAGTTCTGACAGTTTTGGCAATTGAGCATGTATCCAAGGAGTCTCTCACGGACAATGAAAGATTCATGATGTTATACAGGAGAGAGAGCCAGTGGTTTTATAAGATCAATACACTCTCTCCTCATGGCCTGAATGAGGAGTTGGATATCCATACTGTTATATGATGAGATTCCTTTGCATCTCCCTTGCTGAGTAAAGGTCTCATCACTCCTTTTCCTTGCTCATAATATTTATTAGTTCTTCTTCTTATTTTTTTCTGTGTAGTGTTTATTTACTCACTTATTCATGTATATATTTTTTGTCATAATTTCTTCATTTAATTTTTTATTAATTGTTTATTTTGATGTCTGTCATTTTTATACCAGTCTTTATTTGAGGTCTATTTTGTTAACAGATAAAGCTTTATGGGTATACAGATTTTGTTTTTAGATTATTAGATATATTTTCTATAATATATATATATACTGTATATATTTATTTATTTATTTTCAATTTAGTTTAAATGGATTATGTATTAGAATTTTGTGTTCATTTTTGTATTCTTTGGTATATGCTTTATTATAATTTTTTAACTTCATAGGTTAATTTTAATATGGGTGGGAATAAATGGCTGGCCCACCCCTTGGCTCTCTGATTTCTACAACCCCCTCTGCTGACTCCAATCATGTGACCTGACGAAGGGGAATCCCAAAACATGTAGTCCATTCTGATCATGCTCCGGCATCTCCTCCTTTTTTTTACTCATCTAATTCCCTGTCCTGCTCCTATGTGACCAGCTACAGTCTGTCTGGTGCCATGTCGCTATCTGCCAGCCCCCAGGAGCTGCAGGGTCCGAGGCAGCCATTCATAACATCTGGCTCAGCGGAGGATACCATGGAAGCTGAATGGAATAATATATGGTAGTGCTGCACTGCCTCTTAGCACCGTGTTTAGTATGTGCAGAATATGTAAAATAAATAATGCGTGATATATGTGAATTGTCAAATCAGAAAAGATGGGTAAAGGGATGAACCCTGTAAATGACAATAAGACTTTTCTTATACACAGAGGGTGGTCAAGATAGATGGATGGTGAGACGATCCTAAAAATTATCCAAAAACACTAATAATCCAGCATCATGTGATACATAACAGATATAAATAAATACATAAAAACATCAAAATAAATATATTATGAATGTGCAAAAATAAGGTGCTAAAAGATAGATGGTGCAAATATATGCTATCAAAAAAAGTGACTTATGCAATGGGATGGACCATAAATGAGGTAGAAGAAGTATATTTTAAACGTCTGCCCTGAGGATACGAAGATAAAGGTGCAAAGGCAGTATACCGAAAAGGCAAATAACATAAGATTGTGGCTCGTGAAAAGACATGTACCAAATGGTGAGTGGATAGTAGCAAAAATAAGATTAGACCAAAAATAAATAAAAGGTATACAGAGGGTGTAGATCTGTACATATAAATAAACACAATGTAGTAAATAAAAAATAAAAAATATTTTTAAAGTGCTCAGTGTCCTTTTATATTGTGTGCTATAAAAAATGGCTCCAAACAGTCTCTTTGCTTGTGATGGCGTGTTCTATTAATAGGATGCTAAGTAAATGTGGACACTCCTATCCGAGGGCAGCATGTGACTTGTGGATCTTAACATTACCAGGCATCGCAGAAGAAAGGACAGATGATGAGCAGTGGGGTGTCACCTGACACCCCACTGGTATCTCCAGGGGGTCCTGGGAGAGAGTCCCTCAAGATGTGCCTGGTATCCGCAGCTTCTTATGGATCTCTGGTACTTTTGTAGCCTCTGTGGGGATGTGGGTATTTCCTGGGGTCCTTATGGATAGGGCTCTCCTGGGGTCCTATGGATGGGGCCCTCATGGTTTGCCCGCTAATCCTATGGTCCTCTTAGGATGGGGGTATAAATACAAGGCCTCTCATGGTGTAGTATTTATAAACAATTTATTAAATAAAAATGCAGAAAACTCACATTTGGTAAAGCTGTCAGTCACAGTGTCTTACTGGCACATTTTCATTTTCCTGCAAGGGTTCATGACACTTTGATTTATGGCATCAGATTTTATAAATCCTTAATAAAATGATTGTTACTTTAACCTTTAAAACTTGTCTCTATGTACTTACTGCAATAGCGTTACCTTTGCTGATTTTTATGTTTATCGGAACCCGTGCTGTGCTCTAAACAAATTAAGTAATAGGACTCATCTAATACTTACGGATCAGTATCAGAAGTCTTCCTGCAGCTCTGGTCTAGGTACAGAGCTGTACATGGGGCAGGATCTGTGTGTAGTAAGAGCTACTGATGAGCTGTTCAGGCAATGGTTTACAGAGATACGTAACATTGCTCATAACCACTCATGATTCTGTTACAGGTTTGGCAGTCAGTGGGGAGTTCCTTATGTGCACCTATGATCCTGATCACCTACATTGTTACACAGTTAGTCAGGTTGAAAAAGGACACCTAGTAAAACAAATTGAAATAAATAAACAGAAAACCTTCATATACACAACCCTATACCTGCAATTGATCCAGAGGAAGGAAAAAAACCATAAGAAGCATGGTCCCAATCACCCAGGAGGCAACTGGATATTCCTTGATCATATCCCCTTTAATTGCCTCTTCTCAGGAGAGAATAAATTCAGTTCACTTAATCTTTCCTCATAGCTGAGCTCCTCCATGCCTCTTATCAGTCTGGTTGCCCTTCTCTGTAGTTTTTCCAGTTCTCTGATATCCTTTTCTTGAACTAATGCCCAAAATAAAATTTGCGCATTCCTGGTTGGGTATTACTAATGATTTGTACAAGTTCAAAATTGTTTCTCTCTTTCTGCAGTCGTTACCTCTTTTAATACAAGGAAGTATTTTGTTAGCTTTAGAAACTGCAGCTTGGCATCGCATGCTATTAAGTCCGTGGTCTACCAAAATACCCTTCTCAAAAACTGTCTTCCCTAGTTGTTCTCCTAGAATGTATGATGTGTGTATGTCTTGAGCTCCCAAGTGCATAACCTTAAACCTATCAACATTAAACCCTATTTGCCACATGGTTACCCTAACAGTGCATTAAGATCTGCTTGTAAGTTAGAGACATCCTGTAAGCACTTCATTCCATTACACAGCTTGGTGTAATTTATAAACACAGAAATGGTACTCTTAATTTAAAACTCCAAATAATTTAGCTTAATAAATAAGAGGTCCAATATTGATCCTTTGGGTACACCCCTAAAAACTTTAGACCATTCAGATTATACATCATTAATTACTACTCTCTAAATATGATTTGTTAGCCAGTTATATATCTAATTTTTTAAGTTTATGAACCTTTTACTTACACAATAGCCATGTGATGGGGAACTATGTCAAATGCTTTTGAAATGTCAAAGTATAATATATTCACAGCCATTCATTTATCTAAGTTTTTGCTTATTTCTTCACAAAAAAAAGCATATTTGTTTAACAACTATGGTATTTCATAAATACATGAGTCTAAACAACAATTTTTGTTTTCTTTTATCAACTCTCAAGTATCTTCTAGACTATAGAAGTTACATTAACCAGTCTGGGTGCTGGACATGTGGGGGGTTTGGGGACATTTGGGGACTGACATAGTGCCATTACCATCATAAAATCTCTATCTGCATATGGCACATGCTTTTACCATCTTAGCTCCTATTACATAATGGCGATGTCAGATAATTTAGATACATCTTGTTCCTCCAGAGTAATGTTATTAAAGCTGCATTATGGCCGTAAATAATACTGTATATTCAAGTTTACAACAATGAAATATACCTAAATGCACATTTAAAATACATGCATTTACATATATAAATACTCTCAGCCGCAACTACTGACTTAAAAGCAGATTTTTCCATCACTATCTGAGAAATTGACAGAAAAACCAGGCTGGGAGAACAATAAACAAAGTATTCTTCAGGATGGAAAAAGTCTCTGATCTTAATGTTAATCATTTAATTGCAGCTAACATGCAAATTGAGAACTTTTTGAAAACAAAGGCAGATAAAATAACATTAGGGTTCAAAAGAAAAACAAAATCTTCTTGCCTGAACAGCTTAAACTGGCAATCAATCTTTAATAACCAATTAGGATGCCTCAGACATCGTCACGTATGATGAAACATGTGGGGAGGAGCTACATGCGTTTTCGCAATTCCGGAAGTGCAGATTTTTGTCTTACTGCCAAAGAGGAGTTTTATTGTTTCGCGCTAATTGTTTCATCATGATATAAGTATGATTTTAACATTTTAATAAACGATAAAAAGGGTTTTATGCTATTGGAGCACTTTGTTTTTCACGTTTCTATAAATCTAATAAGAGGAAGCTTGGCAGAGAATTATTTCAATGTTCTTGATCCCCTGGGGAAGAATGGTTGGAGCCGTTAATAATAATCTATAATTGGATGAGTCTGTTCTGAGACCTTATGACCTTTCTAGGGAGACACAAGAGATAGTGGTTTCTCACAAGAATGCCATTTATCATTGGTGATGGATATTCACTAACTCATTGAGCACCTAATTCACATGGATTTACATGGATTTACATGGATTAGCATTCTTTTTTTACTTAAGCAAAGTATATGGCATATATTTATATAATATAAGCTATGAGGCTAATTTTTTAAATATTTTTGATCAAATTTTAATTTAATATTTTTGATCAAATGCACATGCATAGTTTTTTTTTGAAATTTAAAACCAATTAGACAGAGCCGCAGAATCACACATTCATTTTGACCAAGTAAACAGAGCATTTCGACTGCAGGGTGCAGAAAACTGTTCTCTGATAGGGCCCCTGAAAAGGGACATTCTATTGATAAGTCCAGCAAAATGAACTAACCACATTTGACATGGTGACTATAGCATTATACCAAGACCTTGGTCTAGTCACCCTAAAGAATAGGAAAAAGCTCAAGCCACCACCCTCAGCCCTGTGAGGACATGGGATTACATACTACTTGGGGTTCCCATTTGGGTTAAGTGCTTCTCATGACAGAGAGGGAAATATATCCTCAGATTCCCTTAAGATCTGCATGAATTTTTAAAAAATGTACAGATCCCCCTCACAGAATTACCTGAGTGGTACCAGGATTTCAGCTCCATGACTCTCTTTTCATACCACAGCAATCCCTATGTGCTTCCCCAGCTAAATCTTTTAACAAAAATTAGTAGAGTTGAGCAAACACCTGGATGTCCGGGTTCGGCGATTCCGGTCGAACTTGGAAAAAAAGTCCGGGTTCGTGACCCGGACTTAACCCGAACTCTACCTCGATCCCAAACCCCATTGAAGTCAATGGAGACCCGAACTTTTGAGCATTAAAATGGCTCTAAAACAAACATGGAAAGGGCTAGAGGGCTGCAAATGGCAGCAAAAATCATCTTAAGAGCATGGCAAGTGCTCTGCAAACAAATATATGGCAGTAAATATGGTGGTGTAGGTTGAAGCGGCGGCAGTGGAGGAGGAGGACGAGGTAGCCAACACTGGTTTTTGTTTTTAATTACATTTTTTTTAAAATTAGGGTACACCCCAAAAGAGTAAGAAAGATCAAATCCAACAATGGCTGGGTAAGGCCGGTATACATGTCTATTCTGCACAACGTTTGGACAAGTCCTGTGGGATCCATGCCTGGTTCATTTTAATGAACGTGAGCTTGTCCACATTGGCTCTGGACAGGCGGCTGCACTTGTCTGTGATAACGCCCCGAGCAGTGCTAAATACCCGTTCAGATAATACACTGGCTGCAGGGCAGTCCAGCACCTCCAAGGCGTAAAGGGCAAGCTCAGGCCATGTGCCCAACTTGAAGACCCCGAAGTTGAAGGGGGCAGACCCATCATTCAGTACTACTAGGCGTGTGCACACATACTGCTCCACCATGTTTGTGAAATGCTGCCCCCTGCTAAGACGCTCCATATCAGCTGGTGGTGCTGCTGCTTGTTGTGGCGTGCTGACAAAGCATTCCAACATTTCAGCCATGCTAACCCTGCCTTCTTAGGTGCTGGCGGTACCCTGGCTGCGTTGGCAACCTCTTACTCCTCCTCCCCTGCCTTGGCCTTGTGCTTCCACTGTGCCCCCGCTGTCAGGTGGGAATGCCACCAGCAGCGCATCTACCAGCATGCGCTTGTACTCACGCATCTTTTGATTATGCTCCAGTGGGGGAATTAAGGATGGTACATTGTCCTTGTAATGGGGATCCAGCAGGATGGCCACCCAGTAATCACCACAAGTTACTATGTGGGAAACTCGGCGGTCGTTGCGGAGACACTGCAGCATGTAATCGCTCATGTGTGCCAGGCTGCCCAGAGGCAACAAAAAGCTGTATCCTCTGTATCCTCTGTGTCCTCCGTAATCCCCCAGCCATGCACCAGTGATGGCCATAAGATGGTTGCCACCCTGCTGTGAACATGGTTCCATATCCTCCTCCATCTCCTCCTCCTCATCCTCCAGAACTGTGCCCCTGCTGAACAATTGTGTCCCTGGCATTTGTGGGTGCAGGAACCCACCCTTGGAGCCACTTGCGAATGACTGCCCTGAAAGCCTTGGAAATTATACCTTTTTAGCCTCCTCCTCATCCTGTGCCACATCCTCTTCCATCATCGCCCGAATTGTTTTTTCAAGGAGGCATAGAAGTGGGATAGTTAAGCTGAGAACGGCGTCATCGGCACTGGCCATGTTGGTGGAGTACTCGAAACAGCGCAACAAGGCACACAGGTCTCGCATGGAGGCCCAGTTATTGGTGGTGAAGTGGTGCTGTTCCGCAGAGCGACTCACGTGTGCGTGCTGCAGCTGAAACTCCACTATGGCCTGCTGCTGCTTGCACAGTCTGGCCAGCATGTGCAAGGTGGAGTTCCACCTTGTGGGCACGTCACATATGAGGCGGTGAGCGAGAAGGCCGAAGTTACACTGCAGCGCTGACAGGCGAGCAGCAGCAGGATGAGAATGCCGAAAGTGCGCACGGACGGCCCGCACTTTCTGCAGCTCGGACATATCGGGGTAATTTCTAAGGAACCTCTGCACCACCAAATTCAGCACATGCGCCAGGCAAGGGGTGTGTGTCAAACCGGCTAGACCCAGAGCTGCTACGAGATTTCGCCCGTTATCGCACACCACCAGGCTGGGTTTGAGGCTCACTGGCAGCAACCACTCATCGGTCTGCTGTTCGATGCCCCTCCACAACCCCTGCACGGTGTGTGGTTTTTCACCCAAACAGGCATGTTTTAAAACTGCCTGCTGTCGTTTACCCCTGGCTGTGCTGAAGTTGGTGGTGAAGGTGTTACGCTGAATGGAAGAGGAGGCGGTAGAGAATGAGGAAGTGGAGTAGGAGAAGTTAGGAACAGGAGGCAAACTGAAGCGCCCTGCAGTCCTCGGTGGTGGAAGGACATGCGCCAAACTGCTATCCGCCTCAGGCCCAGCCGCCATTGCATTTACCCAGTGTGCTATTAGGGATATATAACGTCCCTGACGGTGCTTACTGGTCCACGCATCCGTAGTTAGGTGGACCTTGCCACAGATGGCGTTGCGCAGTGCACACCTGATTTTGTCACCCACTTGCTTGTGCAGGGAAGGGATGGCTTGCCTGGAAAAGTAGTGGTGGCTGGGCACGACGTACTGTGGGACAGCCACCACCATAAGGCTTTTAAAACTCTGCGTCTCCACCAGCCAGAATGACAGCATTTCAAAGGCCAGGAATTTTGAAATACTGGCATTTAGGGCCAGGGATCGTGGCTGGGTAGGGGGGTACTTCCTCTTCCACTCCAGTGTTTGGGATCTAGAAAGCTGAACGCTTCCACGGGACATTGTGGAGATGGTTGTTGGTGACCCAAGTGGTGGTGTTGCTGGTGGATCCTCTGTTTGCGGGGCGGCAGGTGCCACTGTCACTACAGAAGTGGATGAAGAGGCCGAGACAGCAGCAGCAGAAGAGGAAGCAGGAGGAGCCAAGAGACCTTTCTTGGTTTTGGGGTGTGCACTCCACTGCAGCTCGTGCTTTGCACTTAGATGCCTGGTCATGCAGGTTGTGCTCAGGTTGAGAAGGTTTATGCCTCGCTTCAGGCTCTGATTGCACAGCGTGCAAACCACTCGTGTACTGCTGGCTTTGTTGTGCTTGGCCCCTTGCTGCATTGGACAGTAGCAGGCATAGTGTCTAGGGCACGGCCGCTCCGCTTTTGCATCCTGCTCCCTCTTCTGCTGTGCTGGTGGCTCTGTGCGACCACCGCCTCTTCCTCCAAACCACTCAGGTCACCTGCATGACGTTCATTCCATGTGGGATCGAGGACCTCTTTGTCCTCCACATCGTCTTCCACCCAGTCTTCACCCCTGCCCTCCTTGCCGGTCTCCACAATTCAGAATTCCGCAGAAGTTGGCACCTGTGTTTCGTCATCATCCGAGACGTGCTGCTATGGTCCTCCCATGTACTCATCTGGAGACATAAGTGGTTGGGCATCAGTGCACTCAATATCTTCCACTTCTGGGGCAGGGCTAAGTGGATGGCCCTGGGAAACCATGCTAACATTGTCATCAAAAAGAAGAAGAGACTGCTGCATGACTTGGGGCTCAGACTGCTTGGCTGAATTGCAAGGGGGTGAGGTGAAAGATTTTTGGACATCGGCTGCAGGTGCCAACTCTGACCTTTCAGCAGAAGACTGGGTGGGAGAAAATGTGAAGGAACTGGAGGCACTGTCAGCAACCCAATATACTATCGCCTGTACTTGTTCTGGCTTCAACATTTGTAGAGGCACATTAGGCTCTGCCAAAGACTGCTGCAGGTTCTGTCGCCTACTCGCAGCTGAGAAAGGTGTTTCACGTGTGCGTGTAGCTGGCACAGATCGACCACATCCTCTCCTTGCAACAGGAGCTCCACCAGCAACACCACGACCCAGGCTACGTCCCTTATTTGACCTTCTCCTCATATTTATCGAATTTTGGATCTTCCCCTAAATGCGTTTTTATTGATAAGCGGAATACAACAGTATGCAAAGGGTATATATCACTGTACCATATGCAGACTAGGCCGCAATTAATATTTTATCCCCTAAATGGGTTTTTATTGCAAAGCGGAATACAACAGTATGTAATGTGTGTTTCTCACTGTAACATATGCAGACTAGGCCGCAATTAACTTTTTATCCCCTAAATGAGTTTTTATTGCAAAGCTGAATACAACAGTAAGCAATGGGTGTATCTCACTGTAACATATGCAGACTAGGCTGCAATTAACTTTTTTTTTCCCCTAAATGGGTTTTTATTACAATGCGCAATACAACAGTATGCAATGGGTGTATCTCACTGTAACATATGCAGACTAGGCCACAATTAAGTTTTTATCCCCTAAATGGGTTTTTATTGCAAAGCAGAATACAACAGTATGCAATGGGTGTATCTCACCGTAACATATGCAGACTAGGCCGCGATTAACTTTTTTTTCCTCTAAATGGGTTTTTATTGCAAAGCGGAATACAACAGTATGCAATGGGTGTATCTCACTGTGACATATGCAGACTAGGCCGCAATTAACTTTTTATCCCCTAAATGGGTTTTTATTGCAAAGCGTAATACAACAGTATGCAATGGGTGTATCTCACCGTAACATATGCAGACTAGGCCGCGATTAACTTTTTTTCCCCCTAAATGGATTTTTATTGCAAAGCGGAATACAACAACAGTATGCAATGGGTGTATCTCACTGTAACATATGAATGAAAATCTGAAAAAAAATTGTCCCCTTAAATGGTGCTTGTTGAATAGCAGATTTGAAATGCAGTGTCTAAACGCTGTAAGTCACAGTAAGATATGAAGGAAAAAAGTTTTTTCTTTTTTAACCACTTAAGCCCCAGAAGATTTTACCCCCTTCCTGACCAGGGCCTATTTTGCGATTCGGCACTGCGTGACTTTAACGGACAATTGCGCTGTCGTGCAATGCTGTACCTAAACGAATTTGGCGTCCTTTTTTTCCCACAAACAGAGCTTTCTTTTGGTGGTATTTGATCATGCGCTATAAACAAAAAAAGAGCATCAATTTTGCAAAAATAACAATATTTTTCACATTTTTTTATATGAAATTCCCCCAAAAAAATGTAAAAATCAAAATTTTTTAACATTTTAGGCCAATTTTTTTTACCATATGTTTGGTAAAAAAAAATCGCAAACAGCGTATTTTGATTGGTTTGCGCAAAAGTTATTGTGTTTACTAACAAAGGGAAAGATTTTTTTCATTTTTGTTGTTTTTTTTTTTAACGCGTAATGGCGGCGATCTGCAATTTTTTTGCGGGACTGCGACATTGGGGCGGACAGATCGGACCCTTGACTGACATTTTTGACATTTTTGGGGTTACCAGTGACATTACTACAGTAATCAGTGCTATACATATGCACTGTTACTGTAAAAAGGACACAGGCAGTGAAGGGGTTAACTTTTTTTGAGAGGGAGGGGTTAAGTGTGTCCCTAGGGGCGTGTTTCTAACTGTGATTGGCTGTGGCTTGATGTGTAAGAACAGTGATCAACAGTCCTGCATAGTAGAACCGTTTGATCACCATTCTTACACAGGGGAGACTGACAGGCGGCTTTGTTTACACTAGCCGCCTGCCTTTCTCCCACTGTCACGGATGATCGCGAGTGCCTGGCGGACATCGGGGGGGTCCGTGACCGAGCGGGAGCGGGAGCGCGCATCCGGCGGCGCACGCTCGCTCCCAAAACCCTTACAGGCTAGCGACATCTTTGCCTGTGAGGGGCTGACTGCCAACGTAAATAGTCGTGCAGCAGTCGGCAAGTGGTTAAATGCAGGTTAAGTAGACACATATGCACTCAGCTTGCATGAAATGGCCTCTACACACCGCACGCCTAACAGGTTGGATACTGTTGTTGTTCTATTCCACTACTGAATAAAAAAAAAACCCATTTGAATGAAAAACTGAAAAATGTTTTTTTTTCCCTAAATACTGAAAAATAATTATTTTCCCCTTACATTAGTGCCTTTTGAAGAGCAGGTTAGAAAAGCAGTGTTTGTCTAAACACTGTTTTTTTCTTTTTTTAAATGCAGATTAAGCAGACACATACTGTATCCACTGAACTTGCATTAAATGTGCAGCACTGCACGCCGCCCACCTAACAGACTGATAAAAGTTTTTTTTTCTCCTTTCTCCTCCTCACTGGGCTCAGGTCAGGGCATAAAGAGCCTGCACTGTACCTCCACACAATACAATCAATGTAGATCGCTGTCTGATTAATGAAGATTCTTCCTATTCTTTCCCTTAAAGCAATCTCCAGCCTGGCCCTACAATAATCTCCTATCTCTCCCTCCGAGCAAAAAGATTGTGCACTGCACCCCCACACAATCAAATCAATGTAGATCGCTGTCTGATTAAAGAAGATTCTTCCTATGCTTTCCCTCAAAGCAATCTCCAGCCTGACCCTACAATAATCTCCCTATCTCTCCCTCAGCAGCATCAGGAACCTCTCCCTAGTATAGTTTGAGCATAGTGACGCGCTGCGCTATGTGACTCCAGCTTATATAGACTCTGGGTCACATGCTGCACTGGCCAATCACAGCCATGCCACTAGTAGGCATGGCTGTGATGACTTCTAAGGGCACACTAGTTAAACACTTGCTTATTGGCTGCCTTGCACCTGTTGAAACCGCGCCATTAAAACCACGCCAAAACATCAAATAACATTACCGAACAATGGACAGTACCCGAAAATACAGTGAAATGCCCGGGTCCGTGTCCGGGTACCGAATACCCAAAAGTCCAGTACGATCCCAAACAATACAGTCCGGGTTCGCTTAACCCTAAAAATGAGCTGCAATATCAGGAAGGATCAAGGAGTTAATTACTATCATAGTCCACACTCTTAGTAACCTCCAAACCCATGCAATGATCGCCAGCCTGAGGATTAAACATTTAACTGATATGGACATGAGTAAATCTTATATTTATGATTCCCCAGCTGACTGTCTGCTATTTATCATCACCATTCAGCTCCTTCATGTAGCTAAGAAATCATCTGAAAATCTTTTAAGTAAATTTACTCACATACCTTTCTGACTAACTGACATTAACCAATGTCATCACCTTCATACACCAAGATTCTCCTAAAAAAGAGCTTTAAGACACATATTGGACATGGCCAGTATTAAAAGATCAGTGACAATTGTGCATACCATATGACAGATTAAGCTCACATAACTATCATTAAGTTGATTTTTACCTTCTTCCTTGAAAGTTAACCTACTCATAAAGGAAGTAGATCTTGTTTATATGAACCCCTAAACTATAAAAAAGTAATTTCACCTGCTGGAGATTTCAAGCCATTTAGTATCATGAGCTCATGCATTCTTCACTTGACTTGCTAAAGACTGATTATACCAGATCTCACAATGACATTAATTCATATTAAAGTATAGACCCAAGGGGTTCTGATAAATTACTACTGAAGGAAACACAATGGCTATAAATATTTTTAATTGACCAGCAATATTGAAATTCTACAGTGACTGCAGTCATAACACAAATGAATGAAGATATTTATGAAACTTTAAATTTAATAAGATAATAAACAACTACATGATGGATCAGTGTCATTATAGACATTCTGGTTTCCTCTGGGCAGTAAAATCACTAAGATATTGACAAATAAGTTATACTTTCCGTGGTAGATTTCAAGGGTTCTTGAGGTTACAAATTTAATCTCCACTTAAAGGGAACATTTTGGAACAAAGAAACCTCAATTCTTTACGTCATGCAGAGTAATGACTTCCAAAAAACAATATGAGATATATTAAAAGGTTTTCATTAAAGACGTTATCTACACTAACTATATTATTTTAAGAGAGATCTGATGGGCAATATCTCAGAAGGAGAGATACAACACTGATTCCATACACTCACCTGCTATAAAACATATCCAATACAAATTTAAAAAAATCTAAATTTTTCATACATTACATTACATACATTTTAAAAAAGATATATTCTGCTACATAAATCGCAATAAGCATATATTGATCGGTTTACGCAGAAGTCTTTGCGTCTACAAACTATGGTACTGTATGCATACTGGAATTTTTATTTATTTATTTATTTTTTTATACTGGTAATGGCAGGGATCCGCGACTTATAGCAGGACTACAATATTGTGGTGGACAATCGGACACTAACTGACAATTTTAAAACTTTGTGGAAACCAGTGACTTTAATACAGTGATCAGTGCTAAAATATGCACTGTGACTATTCTAATGACACTGGCTGGAAAGGGGTTAAACATTTAGGGCAAAAAAAAGGGTTAACTGTGTGCCTAACCAGTGTTTTGGTGTAAACTGTGTGTTGATTTTACTAAGGGAAGTGATGGATTTTAATCCCTGCATTGCAGAAACACAAAATCCATCACTTTCCTCCTGTCAGAAGGTCGCACCTCCAGACCCGAAAAAAGGTAAACAAAAGCTCTAGCTAGATTCTGATAAGCCTCCCACCCGCACACCCCCACAGCAACTGCAGGGAAGAGGCCCTTGTCCCCAAAACACCCCCCATGTTGCAGGCATTCGGCCTGGTATGGTTCAGAAGGGGGGAAACACTCACTCGCCCCCTCCCTTTCCTGGCCTGTGCCGGACTGCATGCTTTGATTAGGGTCTTGTATGGATTTGTGGGGGGGGGGGGGGCAATGCTGTTTTTTTATGTAGGGTTCCATACTATACCAGACCCAAACAGCCTTGAATACATTTGGGGGTATGGATTTGGGGGGGGGGGGCTCAATGCTGTTTTTTTTATTATTTTGATGTAGGGTTCCATACTATCATACTATACCAGACCCAAAGAACCTTGTAAAGATTTGGGAAAACCCCACACCGTTTTTATTTTCAGAATTTTCTATTGCTGGCATTCTTTTTTTTACATGTCAGCTCTCAGCAGGAAAGCCCACTGACAGTTGATGAGTCATCAGTTGTTAAGGAGGTGGCAGCTGGCTTCCCAGCCCACTTCCTAACAACCAGCAATTCTCCACATGGAATTCAAATTGGTTGATCATTTGTTGACCAATCTGAGTTTGAATCATTCCTAAAATTCAGAATAAACAAAACTAAATTAAATGGAACAAAACAAAACTAAATGACTTCTAAAGGAATCATCGAAACAAAATTAGTAAAGTAATGATTTAGACAAATTTTTCCATTCTGCACTATACTATACATTCTGTCTATACTTAAACCTCCCACTTAATCCATTACACTACAAAACAACAGGAAAAACAATGCATATTATTTCCTTTTTTTATATCCAGAGGAGAGGTCTTGAAGGACAGGAAGGTCCAAAAGAAACAGCACAGTAAGTTTGATTGGGCATCATCCTAACAACCTGGCATGCACAAATTATTTCAGCGCTATTTCATTAAGTAGGTGGTTTAACACTTATTTCAGTAAATAGATGATTTATAAGTTAGGTCCTCCGCTTTAGAAAAATTCCTTATATGCATGTTTTATGGGAATTCCAAAGTACAAAAGGGTCAGATACTGATGATTTATTGATATTGAAAAGGTTGTGTAGATGTTGAGTGTGCAAAGGCATGTTCTGCATTGATTTCTTCCCTTGGGGAATGTTACACCAAGGATTTATAAGTAGGGTTAAACGAACCCGGACTGTACTGTTCGGGATCGTACCAGACTTTTGGGTATTCGGTACCCGGACCCGAACATTTCACTGTATGTTCGGGTACTGTCCGTTGTTCGGTAATGTTATTTGATGTTTTGGCGCGGTTTTAATGGCGCGGTTTCAACAGGTGCAAGGCAGCCAATCAGCAAGCGTTTAACTAGTGTGCCCTTAGAAGCCATCATAGCCATGCCTACCAATGTAAGGGGAAAATAATAATTTTTCAGTATTTAGGGAAAAAAAATATTTTTCAGTTTTTCATTCAAATTTTTTTTTTCATTCAATAATAGCGGAATAGAACAACAGCAGTATCCAACCTGTTAGGCGTGTGGTGTGTAGCGACCATTTCAAGCAAGGTGAGTGCATATGTGGCTGCCTAATCTGCATTTAAAAAAGAAAAAAACTTTTTTCCTTCATATTTTACTTTGACATACATTGTTTAGACAGACACTGCTTTTCTAACCTGCTCTTCAAAAAGCACCAATGTAAGGGGAAAATTATTATTTTCCAGTATTTAGGGAAAAAAAATATTTTTCAGTTTTTCATTCAAATGTTTTTTTTTGTATTCAATAGCGGAATAGAACAACAACAGTATCCAACCTGTTAGGTGTGCGGTGTGTAGCGGCCATTTCATGCAAGCTGAGTGCATATGTGTCTGCTTAATCTGCATTTTAAAAAGAAAATACATTTTTTCCTTCATATTTTACTGTGACTTTAGACACTGCATTTCAAATCTGCTATTCAACAAGCACCAATTAAGGGGACAATTATTTTTCAGATTTTCATTCATACGTTACAGTGCGATACACCCTTTGCATACTGTTGTTGTATTCCGCTTTGCAATAAAAACCCATTTAGGGGAAAAAAATTAAATTGCAGCCTAGTCTGCATATGGTACAGTGAGATACACCCATTGCATACTGTTGTATTCCGCTTTGCAATAAAAACCCATTTAGGGGATAAAAGGCTAATTGCGGCCTAGTCTGCATATGTTACAGTGAGATACACCCATTGCATACTGTTGTATTCCACTTTGCAATAAAAATCCATTTAGGGGGGAAAAAAAATTGCGGCCTAGTCTGCATATTTTACTATGAGATACACCCTTTCTATACTGTTGTTCTATTCCGCTATTCAATAAACACCCATTTAGGGAACAAAAATTAAATTGCAGCCTAGTATGTGTCTGTACATGTGAGATACACCCGTTGTATACTGTTGTTCTATTCCGCTATTCAATAGACACCCATTTAGGGAAAAAATATTAAATTGCAGCCTAGTCTGCATCTGTATGTGTGAGATACATCCTTTGTATACTGTTGTTCTATTCCACTATTCAATTAACACCCATATAGGGAAAAAATATTAAGTTGCGGCCTAGTCTGCATATGAGCTACACCCTTTGGATACTGTTGTACTATTCTGCTATACAATAAACAACCATTTAGGGGACAGAAAGATATTAAATTGCGGCTTAGTCTATGTCTGTGTTGCATTATTTATATAGGATATTCTGTATATGTATGTGTATAAATATATATATATATTTATACAGAATATCCTATTAATGCAACAATCTGTACGTGTGAGATACACCCTTTGGATACTGTTGTTCTATTCTGCTATTCAATAAACACCCATTTAGGGGACAGAAAGTTATTAAATTGCGGCTTAGTCTGTATCTGTACGTGTGAGATACACCCTTTGGATACTGTTGTTCTATTCTGCTATTCAATAAACACCCATTTAGGGGACAGAAAGATATTAAATTATGCCTGGAGGAAAAGAAAGTAAAGTTTCTCTCATTTGTATAATGACATTTCAAGACATTGCATACATCTTACCTATGGGAGAAAGTGATTGCAACATTAAAGTAGACCTTTTAGTAGGGACAGTTGACTCCAACTTACTATCTGGGATGATATTAATTTCTGAAAATAAATAGTTATCATATGTTGGATATCATATTGAAAAGTTATTGAAGAAAGTGAAGCATGTGTGAGTTTGGAGAATATATGTTTACAATAGTGAATGGTTTAGTGTCAATTTCACATATCATATGTATGAAATGACCAGCAAAGTCATAAATGCATTCTTTTAAGGTAAAGGAGAATGTATTTTTGATAGATATCATTGCTCCCCTTTTTTTTTTTAAGAATGTTTTTTTTTTTCCATAAAAGATTTTTATTGAAAAACAAAGTGTACAGGGTACAGAAAGTTATACAATAACATTGCAAGGAAACATAGTTCTCTCTTTTTTTTTCTTTTCTTTTAAAACATACATAAAAGCTTGAAGGGTATAGAGAACAAAAAAGGAAGGAAAGAATTAAGTGCGTCTTGAGCCATACTAAAAACCGTGAAACGGTGGTTTCCTGATAAATTGTCAAAAGCTCATCTCAAAATAATCTATCCTGGACAGTAATAACATTACTGGTTAGTAACATTCTATACAGCTGGAATTCTGATACTATAAGAGCATGTAGCTATCATTGAGTCATATAGGTCATAAGCAAATACGTAATATCAATGAGGTTTAGCCAGTTTGATGTGTGTCTGCGGGGGGCTTCTTGAGGAGTGCTCCCCTTTTTTTAGCTGGGATATTCAATATGAAGATATGAAAAAAAAAATCTAAGTGCATTTAGGGGGTGACATTTTTGGTGAAAGTGAGTTTTCTAAGCACATAGTATGTCATAGTTTCAATTGCGTGCATCTTTCAACATCATAGATTTTTTTTGTTTTAAGTTCAAACCATTAACATTAATTAAACAATTTTTAAACCCATGGTGAAAACTGAAGGTTTTTAATAGATGAAGCATCAGGAAGCAGAGCTTGAGCATACTGTCTCATACTGTAGAGGAGAAATTAAACATTTGTAAAAAAAAAAAAAGAGAGAGAACAAAAACAACAACAGGTAAGGTATATAAAAAGGAGCAAACTATTATAGGATCTATATGCAGTGAAAACTGCACAATAACGTTTGGGGGAAAACAAAAACAAAAATCGAATTTAGCTCCAAGAGGTCAGTGGATCCCATATTTTAGGTATAGTTTTTAGTGGAATTAGTGTTGGCCTTGTCAGCATTATGTTTTAGCCTTATGTTTATAGATAAATCACTGCCATTTAGAAAAAAAATGTGCACAATAGGGTTGATATTCCTGGAGGTGTCTGTAACATGGAACATGATTTGGCATTGCTGGAAGATTGGTCAAAGCAGTGGAAATTGTAGTTCAATGTTTCTAAATATAAAACAATGCACCTAGGAAAAAAGAATCACTTGAGAGAGTACAACATTGGGAGTACAGTATTGGCCAGTCATATAGAGGAAAAAGATATGGTGGTACTTACTTCATATGATTGCAAAATGAGCAAACAGTGTGGCCAGACAGTGGGAAAAGTGAATAGAATTCTAGGACGAATCACTAGAGGGATCACCAGCAAGAGAAAGGAGGCCCTGATTCCCCTACATAAATCTGCAAGAAAAGATGGGTCATCAGCAGAAGGAAGGAGGTCCTGATTACCCAATACAGACCCTGAGTGAGACCTTATTTAGAATGCTGTGTTCACTTTTGGAGAGCTCACTTACAAAAAGATACTGATAAAATAAGATGAAACAAGTCCAGAGATGGGTAACAAAAATGGTGAAAGGTCTGGGAGATAAAAAAAAAACATATCAAAAAAAGACTTCAAGAACTTAATATGTACAGTCTTGAGCAAAGAAAAGAGGAGACATAAATGAAACCTTTAAATACAGTACATCAAGAAGATGAATAAGGTTCAAGAGGGCAGTACTTTCAGTATGAAACTAAGATCAAGAACATGGAGACATGACCTCAAACTAACTGGAGGAAAGTTCAAAACTAATCTTAGAAATTTTATTTTAATGAAAGCATAGTTGATGCTTGAAATTGACTTCCAGCAAAGGTAGTGGGCCAGTAAACAGTAAATATATGCATATATATACATAGATGTATACACAGAAACTAAAGTTAACCCTTATAGATACTCAGGGAGTGGCACCGTTTACAGTAACCACTAGCTTACCTGGGTATTCCCAATAGTATACAATTTTTGGTTCCTTAAAGCTTTTTTATTGGAAATAATTTCCTTCTAAGTTGTAAAGTTCTCATAATGTGCGCTCCTCCCCCATAACACTCCAAACTGCTCACCTTACACCAATGACCTCCCTGCTAAAACTAGGTAAAAAACACATCTATTCCTTCATAAGATGATAGTTTAGCTATGGTATCCTTCCCAGATCTCCCGATGGTGATATGTACATCAGTAAGAATAATCTAAATGTCAGCTTGAATGTTATTGCTTATTTTTATAACAAGATTAATTTATTTCCAGTTTAAACTGTACTGGTGGTAATCAGCGACTTATAGTGTGACTGTGATAGGGTGGCAGGCAATCTGGCACTAGCATACACTGGCTGGGAGGGTCACTAACTGACACCGACATCACTAGTGACACATACTAATACAGTGATCCGTGATAATACTAAACACTGACACTGTATTAATGACACTGGCTGGGAAGGGGTTAACTCTGTGACTAACAAGTGTAACACATGCTGCTTTTAATTACTAATCTGGCTGTTTTTTCTATGAGCTTTTCAGGGAGAAAAAAACAGGCAGATCACTGTTCACTGTACAAAGAGTTCTGTGTGTTTGTTAACACAGAGCTCTGTGTGTGATTGGACACAGCTGATCATCAAGTTTAAGCTGTCATCATTGGCTGAAATCTGCTGGCAAGCGCATGATGTGTCTACTTACAGCAACAGTCAGCAGGAGGGGTATGCGCATGCGTGCCCCAAACCTGGAAGCAAGCCGGTAACTTACATGTACGTTGTCGAGCTTGCACCTACCACCTGCTTTCAGTATATTTACTGTGAGCAGTTGGCAGGAAGTTAAAATCTTTTCGGTACAATCTCAGTTAGTAGGTAGGATTTTGAACAGAATTACTTGGGGGTAAGTTTATATGCTAGCCAGGACTAAGACACAGGTAAGAA
Organism: Pelophylax lessonae; assembly: GCF_965119305.1. Classification (NCBI taxonomy): domain Eukaryota; kingdom Metazoa; phylum Chordata; class Amphibia; order Anura; family Ranidae; genus Pelophylax; species Pelophylax lessonae. The sequence goes on along the minus strand of NC_138770.1, from coordinate 504,267,292 downwards.
AATAGTTGTTCAGTGTACAAAACACTTATACAGCCAGTTCAATCTATCGCATCTCGTACAGCTTTGGTCTAGAGGAAGACAAATGCCACAACGTGACATCAAATCATTTCCCTGAAATTTCCTCATCTCTAGATGATTCCTGTTACCAACTTATTCCTTTTTGTATTTATTTTTTGATCCCATTGAATAGTTGTCAGGAGATGATTTATCTTTAATAGAGCAATGCTCCTGTGGCACAGGCATCAGTAGAGCTAAGTATTTACTTTTCTCTTTATTCAGTTTTTTTTTTCTTTTTTTAATTTATTTCCCATTTAGCTTCCTATGTTTTCTTTTTGTCAAAATCATTCTAAAAGGTGTCACTATCCTGCAAAATGTAATAAACCTACATAATGTTGTATGTTTTTAATTTGCTTGATAATTAAGATTAAAAACAAACAACAGATTGTGTCCAACACTGACCCCTTTTGAATTGCTTTGCTATGCAAAACTAATTATGCAAAAGTAAATTTAAATATTAGTTTTAGGTGGAGTGGCTGTTTAGGAATGGCTTTTGACAACTGGAATATATTAAATAAAAAACAGACCCAGGTGGCCTTGGATTTGATCTGGGATGAGGAGGGGGATACCAATAAGTTTGTGGTGGTTTGATCACTTAAAGAGCTTGTGGGGGGGGGGGGGGGGGGTTCTGAAGCTTTTCCAGGGAAATACCTGGTTTGGGGGTCAGATACTGTATCTTTAAAAGTGGGAACTGTCTGTCACACTGAATGTGAAGGCAAGGAGGCACTTGTCTGTAAAACTGAATTAGACAGAGCTCAGGGTTGGAGGGATAGTTCAAACCCTACATTTGCTTGATGTTTATGCTGCCAGGGAGACACAAAAGAGTTATAATTACAAGGATAGTCCTTTTATTATCTCCCTGATATTCTCCCCTTTCTCCTATAGCAGGCAGCCTGTGAACTTAAGCATTTTAAAGCTTCTATCAGCCTACTTCTCTAGCTGAGCCAAGACATACGATCAAGGCTGGAAGTGCACACATTGTAATTACAGAAAGTGTCATATCGTTTTTAAGACTAAGGGGAGGAGAGAGTACTCAGTCAGGAATTGACTGCTCTAGGCTTCAGCAAAATGGCAGCCTCCAGCAAGAAGAATTGGTAGCATAATTAATATGAAACATACTGTATGTTTTTCTGTTAAAGAACAATAATTGTTAGGGGTAAAGTTCCACTTTAAAAAGGACTCTTACTTGCTGGAACACATGGCATGCCCAAAAAGCTTTTACATGTTAAATACTTAAACGTTCAGGGTACATATGCCACTGTAAAAAAAGCAAAAGGAACATCTATTTTTTGGTTTGGTAGCTACTCAAAACTTTGAAGTCTGACCTCAAAACTTGATTAAAAATGATCGCATAGCAGCGTGGTCCTAATAGCAGGATAGTTGTGGGAGAGGTTGAATAAGATAAAGAATAAGATAATGACTCACCTGACAGAATATGATATAATCATATTTCAATTATTCCACTTCGGGGTAAGCAATAATATTGTATTTTTTTTTTTTTATTTAATCCTTAAGCAACTAATAATTTGCAGGTCTGATGTGCTCCAGGTAGTAAATTATTACCTTTCAGATTCTGATTCTGCATTGTTTTCTTTATGTTGTATACAATTAGAATTAACAATGCATTAGAATTAACAGAAAAATTAAACATTTATTAAAAAAGTAAGATTTAACTATTTTAGTGTATTTTCTCATAAATATCTACAGTTATTTCATTTAAAAAAAAGAACATGATCAGCTTTTGCACACCTGTGTAAAATTGAATACATATAACAGAAAGGTCCAGAACAAATACCTTCCTTGGAAAACCATAATGGTGTTATTTTAATGAAAGCTGCAGATGTAAAAACATTGAAAATTACTATGTAAACTACATTTAAAAAGAAGATATAAGATATAAGATTACATATTGTTTACAGGTGCAACACCACACAAGAAGTATACATTTCCTAAAAGCATATGAAAATAGCCTAAATTAAATGGTAGTTTAAACCTTGAATAATATTATTTGTCTCCTTTCTCTTCTTATCTAGTTTTCTTTGCTGATTATTGCAATCTTTTTTTTTTTTTTTTACCATCGGTAGGCAAAGCTTATTTTTTTCTTGCATCCAAGTATTTACAAAAGGACAAAAGCAGAGCAATCAACATAAGTCATGCTTCTGTTACTTGCTTTACAAATTTAGCTGTTGTTAGGTTAACACAGATAACTAGGCTGAGGGTAAAAATGCCATACATTTTCTGCTGGCTTATTTAAGCTGCAATTCTCCAATCACTGCAAGTGCCTTTCTTTGGAGTTCCACAGATGGAAGCTACTGCAGCAGTTCAGCTGCTTAGAGACTCCCTGCAGTCTGGAGATAATAACCAACTTATTGCTTCCCAATAATCTTGCCACAAAGCATTTTCCTTGGAAAAAATCAAAGAAACCTGCTGCTCTGTCATTTTGTTGTTTTTCATTTTAGTTTGTTTGCTCACATTCGTCTCAGCATCTTTATCTAGTACTTGGGCCTTGTTAGTAATTGAGTTGTGTGGAGTCACAAGACTATGTTAAGATTATCATTAAGTGTGGTCATTTTCTTTTTCACTTTAGTTTTCCAATGAAAAAAAAAAGACATGAAAAGGGTATTTAAGGAGTTCAATGCCAAGTCTAGTCTCAAAGTATCCATGTTAATTTCTGGTTCACTTGCCTGCTGATATGAAAGTACTGTTCCTTGCTGCCAGTGCGTTCATTTGCTTTGTTATGTTGTTAAGCATCTGACATACAAAGAAAAAGCTACAGTATGCAGTTCCAACTGTGGCTTATTCATTGAAACTTTTACTTACCTTAACAATTTCCTTTTAAAATAAGGGAAACAATTGACTACTTATATAGCAGGGTACTGTATGCTTTGACATTATTTTAGCTTAAAGGAGAAGCAGGGCCAAAGTTCTTTTGGCTCTACTTATGCTGGGGAACACAGGAGTGCGCTCATTTCTGCACTCCTGTGACCTGTTTTCTGCCGACAGTGGGCTAAAGTCTGCTAACATCTTCCATTACTCAGCCAGTCCAGGCTATGGAGTGATTCCAAATGTAATGAAGGGATCCACCCATATGCCTGGCCAGCAGCTGGCCCAGCCTCTCAGTGCACTGCTAAGAGCCTGAGCCAACCGCTCCCGCCCCTGTAAAAAATGGTATGTGTGGGATACAGAAATACACACATATGTTGATTCATTGTAGTATCTGCTCCCAACAACCACATAAAAAAAACCAAAAAACCACAGTGTAAGGATAAAGTGCCCGTGTTAATCTAGTGTATATCATATAATCAAATCACTAATGTGAATACATATCTCCAAACCCGATTTCACCTCCCTTCACAACGGGGTGATGATACTTAAATCCAAACCACATCTATACCACTGAAAACATGAAGAGTAAGTAAAAAAAAAGAAAAGGTGCATAAGAAGGGGTACGACCCCTATTATATTCTTAGAGTCAATATACATTACGAATATATGAAGACTTGTGTGAATAGATATATCCCCCACCCATCAAAAGGGGGAAGGGAAGACAAAGACAAAAGAAAGAGGAAGAAAAAGAAAAAGAAAAAAAAGAGAAAAAAAAATTGAGGGGTGAGGGGGGAGGGATGAGAGGAAGGGATCCAGGCGGAGATTTGTCATATTATATTGCAGGAATTTCCGTATTGCTCAAATGCACCCAAGGCAGCCCTCGGGCTCTAGTCTCCTCCTCTGTGTTTTTCAAAGAGGCTGGGAGTTCCTCCATCTTGTGGATCTCTTTTACTTTAGAGTACCATAAAGTCAGAGCAGGCGGCTGTGTCTGTCTCCATAAAGAAGGTATACACGCCTTTGCAGCATTCAAAAGTCTGAGTGTCAGCGATTTTCTATACCTTTTTAACAAGCTTTTCGTAAGGTGAAGTAGGCATAAGGCCGGATCATCTTGAACCTCAACAGCAGTTAGCCGTTTGATAACTAACACAATTTTTGTTCAAAATGTCTTTATAAGAGGGCATGTCCAAAAAATGTGTAGCATCGTCCCCACCTCCAATCCACAACGCCAACATCTATCTGAGCAATTCTCGTCCATTTTGTGCAGCACCTCAGGGACTCTATACCACCTAGTGAGTATTTTGTACCCCATTTCCAGGATTTTACTGTCCATAGAAGATTTATGGACAGTAGTCAATATCTTATTCACCTGCTTTGGGGTCAAAACTACTCCAAGCTCACATTCCCATTGTCGAATAAATGGCAACTGCTGGCCTACTTGGTCCTCTGATAACCATGTATAAAGGATATCAAATGTTTAGGCGGGGCTTCTGAATTACATATCATTTCAAATGGAGTTAAGTTACGTGGAACGTAACCCCTTTGCTGGTATGTTTTAAGAAAATGTCTCAATTGATAAGTACTAAAGAAATCCAGATCTGTATCTGGCCAAGCTATTATTTCCTCCTGGGTAGGTATATGGCCTTTTTGCCACACATCAAATATACGAGTTTTGCCAACCCTTGCCAATCGTCGCATTTTCACATTCATACTGGAGGAAATTCCGGATTTCCCAAAATAGATATCAGAGGGGAGGGGGCTGGAGCTATTTTGGGGTGGTGTTGAATCTGTCGAGTCTCTCGTATTGTCGTCCCTATAGTAGGGTGTGAAAGAATCTTATCAGCTGGGGTATAGATTGACCATGGTGCTGGGGGGGTCGGTTGGCCTGTTTCGCCGACCTCCAATTTAACCCAAGGTTTGTTTACCATATTGCAATTCCAGTCCACTACTTGTGTCAGATGTATAGCCCTATAGTATCGAAAAACAACCGGTAACCCTATCCCCCCCTGGGCTTTTGTCAAAGAAAGTATCTGTATCCGAATCCGCTGGGATTTATGGGCCCAGGTGAAGGTACAGAACATCCTCCTGATCTGTTGAAAAAAGGCAAGGGGGATTGTAATTGGTAGGGCCTGCATTACATACAGAATCCTAGGTAAAATATTAATTTTAAGGGCATTACACCATCCAAACCAGGTTAAAGTTACCTGCTGCCATAGCTTCAGGTCAGTTTTAATCTTCCCTAATAGAGGGAGTCAATTTTTCCTATACATATCTGACGGTTCCGCTGTAATTTGAATCCCCAGATATTTTAATGCTCCTTCAACCCAATGAAATGGAAAGGATGCACGTAATCGAAGTTCCTCCTGTAGTGGAATGGATATACTCAACGCTGCCGATTTGGAATCCATGAACCCATAAACTTTAAGAGCTTCCAGGATATTTGGGAGTGTCACAGATGGATTGGTCACAAAAAACACAAGGTCATCCGCAAATGCGGCCACCTTGTGTTGTTCGCCAGCAACCCACATCCCTGCAATATCTGATGATCTACGGATTGAACATAGCAGAGGCTCAAGTGTTAAAATAAAAATGAGAGGCGATAATGGGCATCCCTGCCTGGTCCCATTCGAAATTAAAAAATAATCTGATCTCCAGTCGTTGACACGTACTGCTGCTGAAGGATTGGTGTATAATGCTAAGATATATGTTAACATCTGCCGGCCAAGTCCAATATATGACAGGGTGGCCTCCATAATACTCCAGGCCACCCTGTCAAAAGCCTTTTCCGCATCTGTCGAAAGTAACACCATTCTATTGTGGGATACCTGTGCCGCTTGGATGATATCTATTACCCGGGTCGTATTGTCCCTTGCCTCACGTGACGGTACAAAACCTACTTGGTCAAAATGTATTAAATGAGGGATATAAGGCAAGAGACGATTTGCAAGTATTTTAGCTAGAAACATTGTATCACAATTTAAGAGTGAGATAGGGCGGTAGCTGCCACATAATGATGGATCTTTCCCCTCCTTAGGGATAAGGGTAATATAAGCCCTTAATGAGTCTATAGGTAGCGCCGCACCTTCCTGAATTGAATTCATATGCCTCAGAAGAGGTTGAATTAAACATGCCTTAAAGTATTGATAGTAGGGCAATGTAAGCCCATCCGGACCAGGGGCTTTATGAGACTTGGCCTGAATTATAACAGCCTCTAGTTCTCGCTCTGTAATCTCTCCTTCCATAGCTAGTGTTTGTTCCGCCGATAATACTGGCATTTCAGAGTCTCGAAGATAAGCTTCTATCCGCTCAAATTTTTTTGCTTGATCCCTTTTCCCTTCTCCTGCAGTCTGCAAATCATACAAGGAGTGGTAAAATGAGCAGAACTCGCCCGCCATCGCGGACGAGGTATGTACCTCCCCACCACCCTGCGTCTTTATGCGGGAAATGTATGTTTGTTTCCTCGGACCCCTTAATGCCCTTGCTAACATTACCCCTGGTTTGTTAGCAAATTCAAAAAAATGTCTCTTAGACCATATCAATCTTTGATTTGTTTTTTGAAAAAGAAGGCAATTTAGCTCTTCTCTCGCTCAGGTGAGGGGGCCTAGATGTTCAATAGCCAGTGACCTTTAATGCTGCCTACTGAGGTTTTCAATTTGGGAAAGCAACTCATTTACCTTTTTCTCCTGGGACTTTTTGCATTGAGATGCCACCTGTATTATAACTCCCCGCACCACACATTTATGGGCCTCCCATATTGTTGAGGGAGACACGGAGTCGTCACTATTTTCCGTAAGAAAGTTACCAAACGCCTCATCTATTGTTGCCCTAGCCTCTGGGGATTGTAGTAATGATTCATTCAGGCGCCACGTAGCAGGTCTAGGTGGTCTAGAGTCCCAGTCCATGCACAAATGTGCCGGAGCATGGTCTGACATAGAAAAATTGTCAATACAGGATGAGAGAACTAGCGGTAGATCCGACTGAGGGATCAGAATATGATCGATTCGGGAGTAGGCTTTGTGGATCGGAGAGTAATACGTAAAATCTCGAACATTCGGGTGAATTATCCTCCAGGGGTCAGCCAAATTTAAAATAGAGAGTTCTCGCTGTAAGCGCCGTAGCTGGGCATACAAAATACATGAAGACTTTTTTGAAGTATCTAGGAGGGGTTCCGAGACAAAGTTGAAATCTCCCCCCAACACCAAATGACCCTCCCGAAATACCAAGACGACTGGTATAAGCTGTTGTAAAAATGTCAAGTGATCCGAATTAGGTAAATAAACATTTACCAGTGTGAGCTCTGTATGGCCAGAACTCCCCTTCACTAGCAAATATCTTCCCATAGGATCTGCCAATATCTCCTTGAGTGTCCACTGGGTCGTCTTGGAGATAAGGATACTAACCCCCTTAGACTTAGCGATGGGAGAAGGGGCATGATATGTCCAGGGGAAGTCTCTATTATAAAGTTTAGGTAGGAAATCCTTCCTAAAATATGTTTCTTGTAAGAATGCTATTTGAGTGTGGCAACGTTTTAAATTCTGCAACAGGCGTGTACGCTTCTGTGGGGTGGACAACCCTCTAACATTCAGTGTGGAGATCTTACAGCCAACATCTGCTCATCTGTGGGCACTCGATGTCATGGAAATCTCCATCACCTCCTCCCCTCCCTCCCCCCCATAGACCCAAACAAGGCCATAGACACAACCCCCCCCCCCCCGTAGACCCCCCACCCCCTCCCCCCTATATACAATCCTACTAATAAAGAAAAAACTGGTTATCTTAACTTCGCGCAACCAGGCGCGACCTATTTGGGGGTAGAAATGGTTTGGCAGACTCCGTGAGTAATAGAGTCCAAAGACTCTATGAAATAAAAAAGTCACACACAAAAAAAAAAAAAAAACCTCCCGAAAAAGGTTTTGGAAAAGGCAGAAAAAAAAAATTAATAAGCACTCTAACACTCTAAACATGGAGCCACGAGCGAGAGCGGGCTCACCTCTAGTATATTAGAAGGGGAGGGGAAAAATCCCCCCCCCCCTATCAAAAAAAAGAGACGGGAGAGGGGGGGAGGGAGGAACAAAAAAAACCCCCTCGCCCCCCCCATTAACACATCACCCGATACCCCTTCATTATTCAACCAGACCACATATCCATATATTCTATTATGCAGGTATATATAGCAGTCAGAAAAAAGAAAATGCACAACTGCAAAAAAAAAAACCACAAGGAAAAAAACCACCGCTCACAGTCTAACAAAAGTAGAGAAGGGCAAGGGCATGACCCTAAGTTCATCTCCCAAACTCTAGGGAGACATTTCAGTGTGACAGAAGCTTTTACAAATCCTGCGGTGCATTAGGAGCATCTTCTGCTGCTGTTACTGTCACTAAACGATTACTCCCTTGCCGTTGAGAATGGGTTAATGAGCGGATTAGTTCAAGTCCTTCTTGGCTCCCTCCTCCATAAGCGCCCAACCAGTCCTGAACAGGAATTGGAGAAGTCCCAAGAAAAGAGAATAAGCCTGGAAGTTGGTCATACCATCTTAATGCAAACAACGTTTTATCTCGCACCACTACTAAGGGAAATGGATGGCCCCAATGGTATGTTGCCTTGACCCTGCATATCTCCTCTAACAGAGGTTTCATCATAGCCCTCACCCGCAAGGTGTTATGTGAAAGGTCTGGCAGAAATCGCAGTTTGACTCCTTCAAAACCCCAGGTTCCCTGATTCCAGGCGCGCCTCATGATCTCCTCCTTAACCACCTCAATACTGGGCACTTAAACCCCCTTCCTTCCCAGACCAATTTTCAGCTTTTAGCGCTGTTGCATTTTGAATGACAATTGCGCGGTCATGCAACACTGTACCTAAACCAAATTTGTGTCATTTTTTCCCCACAAATAGAGCTTTCTTTTGGTGGTATTTGATCACCGCCAGGTTTTTTCTTTTTTGGTGCACAAATAAAAAAAGACCGAAAATTTTGAAAAAAAAAAAAAAAGTTTTTTTGTTTAGGTTATAAAATTTTGTAAATAGATACGTTTTTTCCTGCACTGATGAGCACTGATGATGCCGCACTGACAGACACTGATGAGGAGACACTGATGGGGTGGCACTGATGGGGTGGCACTGATGGGCACTGATAGGTAGCACTGATATGCCGCACTGATGGGCACTGATATATGGCACTGATAGATAGCACTGATATGCAGCATTGGTGGGCACTGATAGGCAGCGCTGATGGGCACTGATAGGCAGCACTGATGGGGACTGATCGATGGCACTGATGGGCAATAATGGGCACTGATAGGTGATAGGTGGCACTGATGGGCGGCACCGATCTGCACTGATGAAGGGGCACTGATGGGCACTGATAGGCAGCACTGGTGGGCAATAATGGGCACTGGTGGGCGGCACTGATAGATGGCAATAACGGGCACTGGTGGGCAACACTGATAGATGGCATTGGTGGGCAGCACTGATAGGGGGGCACCACTGGCAGGCTCTCTGAGCCCTGTTTGCCATCCCTGGTGGCCATGGTGGGCATCCCTGGTGGTCATGGGTGGGCATCCCTGGTGGCTCTAGTGGCACCCCCTCCCCCCAGGGCTGCACTGGTAATCAATCATCTGATTACCAGCACAGACCCCCCCTGTGATCAGTGAGTAATTAGAAATACTCACTGATCACCCCAGCTGCAGAATCGATCCTCTTCTCTTCTCCTCACTGACATGATCTGTCAGGAGGAGAAGAGATCGAAGCCATTACAACGGCTGTATTGACATTACATGACGGCTGTGATTGGACACAGCCGTCATGTGATCAGGAGGGCCAATCACAGGGCCCTCCTGCCGAGTCTTGTTGCTCTGTGTCCTAGGGACACAGGCACATCGAGATCGCTCCGCTGCGCATGCCCGCGGCGGCACGATCTCTCTCCTTCTGAAGGACGTTCCGGAACGTCCGATCAGAAGGACGAGACTCCCACCCAGCCGTATATCTACAATGGCCCGGGTGGGAGGTGGTTAAAGGCAAAAAAATGGATTCTGAGTAAGACATCCCGTAGATGTTCTGTTCCTACACTACGTGGGGCTTTAACCCTATGGACCCTGTCTATTTCAATAGGGTCAGTAAGAGGACGATCCATTAATCCATTTATAATCTTGACCCCTTAAGATCAGGGCCTAGGATAGATTCTGGTAGACCTCTGAGTCTAACATTGTTTCTGCGATTACGGATTTCGTTATCGTCCTGTTTAAGTTGTAATATAGTAATCTGTCTTTGCATTAACAGCTGTAATTGTACTAACTTTTGGATTCTTGAGTCAGATAGGGATTGTGCCTCCTCCACCACCCAGATCCTATCATCCACCTGGTCCACTTTTAACTTTATAGAATTTATTTCACCTTTTAGGTTACTCACAGTTGTAGTCGCCATATCGCTGATGTCTTGCTTGGTTGGGATGCAAGATACAAACTCCTTCCATTCTGTAACAGGCAGGTATTTAGGCAGAGAATTATGTGGGATCTGTGTTGCCCCTTGCTCTTCAAAGGCTAGATCCTGCAGGTGGGAGCCCTGCATAGAAGAGAGGGACTCTCTTATCTGGTCTGTGTTCGTTTTGGAGGGTTTCTTTTGCAAGGCAGGACCTTGCAAAACTCCACACATACCATCTCATTTACTGCTGGACAGGAACCGGAACGACACAGAGGACAATCAACCACAAGCAGTGGCCCCATGCCGATCCCGGACACCATGTCACAGAAATGGCTGTGCTGCAACTGGCAACTGGTGCCAGTACTTCCAATGGCCGCAATGGACTCAGGCCATAGACTCATTCACTGGCCTATAAAAGGAATCTGCTCAGTCCATCAAATTGCTGGATTGTCTTCAGCTCCTCCTGTGTCCGGAGCGTTTGCTACTTCCTGGATTCCAGTTTGACCCGGCTTGTTCCTAACCTGCCTGCTCTCTCTCCTGGCTTTGACCCTTGGCTTCGTCTGACCATCCCTGCTCCAGTTTGGCTCTCCTGTTATCTGACCTCGGCTTGGCCCACGGACTTGCTTCCTGTCTACCTGCCCTCCAGTACCTGATCTCTGACAACCAGTGCTTCTGTGGGAGCTACACCCTCTGTCTCAACCCCAGGGGTGTGCCACACTCAGCCGCAAGGGGAGCCCTCTCTGCATCTCGGCCTCGGATCAGGTACCTGACACACCGGAGGACCCTCGCATCTACATTTAATTACCCAGATGTACATTTTTAATGTACCTCGCTTAATAAATGCTGCACTCTTTACTCTGTCTTTTCTATTTGTTTCCCACAATCCCTTGCCTGCAAATCACCCTGTCAGATCGAAAGGGGGCTTCTGAATGGCTGTGTAATGGCACCACAAGCACAAGTCTTTTCCCTACTTCTCCTTTATACCAGAACAACAACCTTCCTGCTTGAGGCTTTAACCCTCCATCATCTTGTGCCCATCTCCATGCCAGAGGCTTTCTCACAACATTTCTGGCCATGGCACTTTACTGTATATCCCAAGGAAAGAATGTCCACACAAAAAGTTAGGATTGCTGCACTTTACTGATTTTACTTTAAGATGAAATTACAGTCACACCACATAGATGTACTATTCGGGTCACTTGACAGCATTTTCTCAAATACATATAGTGCAAAAAAATGATGTTGGTGAGGCAGAATGGACTTTCATTGTACCATTGGTTTGCACTAATGTTTGGATGTTCCTTCAGCAAACCAGTAAGGATTTGAAATGCCGGCAATGGCATAATGCTCCCTCTAATCTTTCACAATTGGAGCATGTGCAGTTTGGGATCGGGTCCAGCGAAGTCTCCTGCTGTCAGTGTGCAGGACAGGAGCTGGTACATGAGTGGTATGGGTCCTCCATGAGTGGTGATTTTTTTTTACGAAAAGTGATACTCGTTCTTATATACTAAGTCCTGTGCTTTGAAAAATTGCTGTGCAAATACCATGTGACATAAAAAGTTGCACTGACCGCCATTGTATTTCCTAGGGTGTCTGCTAAAATGTATACTGTATATAATGTTTGGGGGTTGTAAATAATTTTCTAGCAAAAAATGTTATGATTTTTACATGTAGGAGAGAAGTGTCAGTGTTGGCTTGGGAGGCAAGTGGTTAAAGTACATTAACATTTTTCTCTTAAAAGCTCATCTTCTTTCAGCTGTCAGTTTGTAAAAAATGTTGGTGCAATCTACATACAGTACGTGTAATAAACAGTAGTGATGGTCATCCCCATTTGGTGGCTGACATGCACACTACTTCGTTTATTGTGAACCCCCTACAACAAACACATGAGAATACCTCCAGAGACCTGTGAGGTAGGCCCAAGGTTTCGACTGCCTAGGGGCCTCCACAGAGTTCAATCCAGCACTGGTTGTAAGCAGAGGGGGGAAGGACTGAAGTAGCCTGTGAGTGATGTGGTACGAGTTGGAAAGTGAGGTGGCCAGTGGGGAATGTAGTGTGTACAGGGATTGTGTATTGTGGATTGTGGTGGCTGGGGAGAGATGTGTGTATGAGTGGATGAGGTGGCTCAGGTAGGGATTTGGGAAGAGCAGAGGGTGGATGTACTGTGACTGGGGTGAAGGTGTGGGGAGGGTGTTTTTATGTGCTGTGGAGGGGAATGGGGGGAGTGGCGATTGAGGTGGCCAAGGGATGGCTGCAGTGTGAGCAGATGGTGAGGTAGGTATGCACTGTGATGGCAGAGAGGGTTTTGCAGAGATTGGGAGGGATTGTGAGCTCCTTCAAAATCAGCCAGTGCATCCTATGATATGCACACCTACCAACTGGGCTTTAGCTCCTGGCCTCCTGCCCTCCCCGCTGTTAGTGGCTTCTTTTACAGGTCAGGCAGCTGTGGAAGCCTCCAAAGTTTTGAAGCATGGGTTGACAGTTAGAGATGTATAGAACTGTTCGCCGGCGAACTTAGCATGTTCGCGTTCGCCGCTGCCGGCGAACATATGCGATGTTCGGTCCGCCCCCCATAAGACATCATTGAGGCAAACTTTGACCCTGAACTTTACAGTCAGCAGACACATTTGCAGCCAATCAGCATACCTCCCTCCCACACCCTCCCACCTCCTATAAATAAACAAGGGCAGCATCCATCTTAGATCATTCTGAAGCAGTGTGTGTAGTGAGAGTAGGGAGAGAGCTGCTGCTGCTGCTGCTGCTGCTGCTGCTGCTGCTGCTGCTGTTAAGCTAGGGACAGTTAGTCAGTGTTCCTGGTCTTGCAGTGTTCTTGGTCCACTACTGCTGTAATATCAGCACCCCAAAAAGCCCTTCTAAGGGCTGGTATTTTTGTTTTTTTTTTTTTTTTTATATATATATATATATATATATATATATACCGAGCGTCCCCAAAAGCCCTTTTAAGGGCTGGTAATTGAGTTGTTTCTTCTTATATATATATATATATATCTATATCTATCTAGTGTCCCCAAAAGCCCTTTTAAGGGCTGGTAATTGAGGATTTTTTTTATTTATATATATACATATATATATATATATATAGTGTCCCCAAAAGCCCTTTTAAGGGCTGGTAAGGTAATAGAGTTTTTTCTTTATATATATATATCTATATATATCTATTGTACACTGCAGTTGCCTGCCCGCTGTGTGTGAGAGGCCACAGACCTACCACAGACTGTACTGTGTGCACACCACACTCATTTCGGGTGGCACAGGCACAGTACCTTGCATTTTAAAAAATATTTTTTTTTTCCTCTGTCATAATTGCAGTGAGTGCTGTGTCAGGTCCACAGAGTGCACTGTACCCACTGCAGTGCACTGCCCACCACTGATATATATACGGTGGCACAGCATCTTGTTGCAATAAATTGAAAAAAAAAAATATTTTTTATTATTGCAGTTGCCTGGGCTGCCAGTTACTGTCAGGTCCACAGAGTGTACTGTGCCCACTGCAGTGCCACTGTGTGCCCACCCACCACTGATATATAAGGTGGCACAGCAGCTTGCAAAGTAAAAAAAAATATATATTTTTTTTAATTGCAGTTGCCTGGGTGCCAGTGACTGCTGTCAGGTCCACAGAGAGTGTACTGTGCCACTGCCCACCCACCACTGATATATAAGGTGGCACAGCAGCTTGCAAAGTAAAATAAAATATATTTTTTTAAAATTGCAGTTGCCTGGGTGCCAGTGACTGCTGTCAGGTCCACAGAGAGTGTACTGTGCCACTGCCCACCCACCACTGATATATAAGGTGGCACAGCAACTTGCAAAGTAAAATAAAATATATATTTTTTAAAATTGCAGTTGCCTGGGTGCCAGTGACTGCTGTCAGGTCCACAGAGAGTGTACTGTGCCACTGCCCACCCACCACTGATATATAAGGTGGCACAGCAGCTTGCAAAGTAAAAAAATATATATATATTTTTTAAATTGCAGTTGCCTGGGTGCCAGTGACTGCTGTCAGGTCCACAGAGAGTGTACTGTGCCACTGCCCACCCACCACTGATATATATGCCTGCAAGAGAAAAAGCCAGCCGCAGAGAAGCCGTATTCCTGAAAATATAAGAAAAATGCTGTTTTTTAGGGGTTCTGGACATGCTACAGAGCTGAAACTTGACAGGTACACTTTTTAGACCCCCCAGACACTAAATACAAAAAATGACATGCCTGCCTAAAAAAATGCCTGCTAAATGCCTGCAAGAGAAAAAGCCAGCCACAGAGAAGCCGTATTCCTGAAAATATAAGAAAAATGCTGTTTTTTAGGGGTTCTGGACATGCTACAGAGCTGAAACTTGACAGGTACACTTTTTAGACCCCCCAGACACTAAATACAAAAAATGACATGCCTGCCTAAAAAAATGCCCGCTAAATGCCTGCAAGAAAAAAAGCCAGCCGCAGAGAAGCCGTATTCCTGAAAATATAAGAAAAATGCTGTTTTTTAGGGGTTCTGGACATGCTACAGAGCTGAAACTTGACAGGTACACTTTTTAGACCCCCCAGACACTAAATACAAAAAATTACATGCCTGCCTAAAAAAATGCCCGCTAAATGCCTGCAAGAGAAAAAGCCAGCCGCAGAGAAGCCATATTCCTGAAAATATAAGAAAAATGCTGTTTTTTAGGGGTTCTGGACATGTTACAGAGCTGAAACTTGACAGGTACACTTTTTAGACCCCCCAGACACTAAATACAAAAAATGACATGCCTGCCTAAAAAAATGCCCGATAAATGCCTGCAAGAGAAAAAGCCAGCCGCAGAGAAGCCGTATTACTGAAAATATAATAAAAATGCTGTTTTTTTAGGGGTTCTGGACATGCTACAGAGCTGAAACTTGACAGGTACACTTTTTAGACCCCCCAGACACTAAATACAAAAAATGACATGCCTGCCTAAAAAAATGCCCGATAAATGCCTGCAAGAGAAAAAGTCAGCCGCAGAGAAGCCATATTCCTGAAAATATAAGACAAATGCTGTTTTTTAGGGGTTCTGGACATGCTACAGAGCTGAAACTTCACAGGTACACTTTTTAGACCCCCCAGATGCTAAATCCAAAGAAATTTTTTATTTTTATTTTTTTTTAATTTTTCCAATAATTGGCTCTCTATCAAAAAATTATAATTTTTAAGAACTTTTTTTTGCGTGATCCCTCTCCGGCATGCCACAGTCCAGGTGTTAGTCCCCTTGAAACAACTTTTCCATCACTATTGTGGCCAGAAAGAGTCCCTGTGTGTTTTAAAATTCGCCTGCCTATTGAAGTCTATGGCGGTTCGCCCGGTTCGCGAACATTTGCCGATGTTCGCGTTCGCCGTTCGCGAACGGCGAATTTTAGGTTCGCGACATCACTATTGACAGTATCCTCTGGAATCTGTGCATGCTAACCATTAGTCTGGGTGTACACTGAACCATCTCTGCTGTGCTGGATCTACTGATTATCTTTACAACTGGATAGCAGCAGGAAGAGGAAAGAGTGCTGTGCTGAACACTGAAAAACAGGCCAGCAGGAGCAACTAAAGCTAATTTAGCGCATGAGGAAAAGGCACTGTTGGAATGTCGGTGAAGTTACCAGAGGGTGAAGGAGTCTAGGAGGTGCCAAATTATAGAGTTGCATTGTTGTAGAGGTGGTGAAGTTACTGAAATGGGGCATTAGGCTATGGGGGCAGGGGGGAGGTGGAGCAGTGGAAGAGTGATATGCAGGGGGATATGGATCATGCATATGGCTACAATTGTGGGTGACTGTGTATGTAATTGGCGCAATGGGACGCAATGAACAATGCAGGGGGAGAGTTTCTGAAGCAGAAGTGTTGGGGAGCCTGAGGAAAAAAATCACTTTTTTTTAGGTCTGGCCATGTGTTTGGGTGTGCAATTGTTGCAGAATCAGAAAACTACCACTGGAAAAATTAAACTTGCAGTAAGTCATGATCTCCAAAGGGAAACTAAAACTATAACTGAGCTTTTATATTATTAAGGATATGTTTCAATATTGGCATTGGAGTGGCAATGTTTCCTTGGTCTGGGCATGTTTTTTCTTCAGGAGTGGATTTAATTAGTGTATTTTGGGAATGGGGAAGCCAAGATTAATTAGTACTTGATGGGCTGTGCAGTAAGTACAGCATTCTCCAAATTGTGCATAAAAACTGAAACATTACTTTTGTATGGATGTTTATATTTTGATGCTATACATATCAAATTTGCAACCACAAAGAATATAGTTATGGGTGCATAATAGTAATCAAGATAGTAGTGGATTTATCCACTTTATCCATGGTGTTTTATTGCTTTCCTTATAAAATTACAAGCTCTATCCTTGAAATATTATCTAATGTCACTGGGGCAGCTAGAAAGCATAGCAAACTTATCCATGCATACTAATGAATGTCCTCATGAGCTTTCAATACCAACTATTATTTTAAGCTCTTTATTAAAATGTCAGTCCACCACTTACTCATAGTCCTGCAGACACTAGTTCTTTTCAAAAATACACTGTAGATAATACAGAAAAAAAGAATGCCTTTGTTATTTATTTATAGTTTAAATGTATTTTTTGGCATTATTTCTGGAAAAAAGTGTAACCTGTTAGTAAAATTAATTCAAGACAATATGTTATGCAGCATGTCTGCTTCTGGCATGTTTACAAAATTTAATTGCTCAACAAGGGAGTAACGATATATTGACAAATTCAACATTTTATATGGGGAAATGTGTTTCTATTTTATTCTCGTCATAATTAGGGCAAAGACAGAGAGGATACAGCAATAGCATAACAAGCACTGATCCCGACTGTGGATCTGAAATAGTGGAATTTTTACTCACTAGAGAGAAAAAAAAAAGAAAACGCACATTCATATACAGTAATGCTTTTGTTAGTTTACTGTAGTGTAAAATGAATTCCCGCTGTACTGACAACAATAACCTGGAAGCCATCCCTGGCAAAACATGATAGAGTGTTTGTTTTTCCAGAGACATATAGTATTTATTAGTTTGTGTATCTATTGCAATTCACTAATATTTTAAAGCAAACTGTTAAACAAATTACAGTCTGTGTTTTAATTATTTCTTTCACAATATTGTTGTTAATACTGATTGATAATTATGTTTTGAAGGGCATGTTTAATTCCTTATTGCATATAATTTCATTATCATGTCTATTCAATATTTGGCCAGTTGTATCAATATGTGTGTATTTCTCAATTTACAAAAAAAATAATTTGAATAAATAAAGTGAATTCAGCTTTAAAAGCATAGCTCTTCTAATTGATTATAAATAAATCCTAATACATTTGGTGTGGAGAATGTGTAATTATGATATGGGCAAAAAGAGTAGTGGTATTTCAGCCACAGTGTATTGAATCTTGTTCATCTTTATTCGGTCACTTGGCTTGATCTGTTTACTCCATATAATCAATAAAAAAGTAATGCAAGCAGACCATTTCACCCACGCAGCAAATTCTTGATTCTGACTTTCTCTCTAAATGGAGAAGCTTTCTCATCCCTCCACCAGGTCTTCCAGCATTTTTAGGCTCTACGCCCTTAGGACCACTCTCAACACATGATCTTAAACCCACCTTTCCTAACCCCGGCACTACTCCTATTTCCACACTTTCCACCTTCTCTATAAATACTTTTATCAAAAAAGAACTAAAAATTAAAACATTGCACTTGTCAGAGGAAAGAGGAACACTTTTTACACAGCCTGAAATCTGAGGAAGAATACTGACATTGGGGCCATTGGCTCAGTACAGATGAAAGTTCAGTCTTTCTCTTGCCCACTCTAAAGCTCTGACAGTTTTCCGAATGATGACTCACTCCTGGGCCTAGTGTAGGTGTCCACACTGGAGCCTGTGGCTGACACCTGGTGTGTACATGCTCTCTTCCTCTGGTGGCGTCTGTGACAGATTGCCAAGGCAATGCATTTTGGGGCAGGACCCATTCCTGAATTTTGGTGTCTTAGCAACCCACTAACAAAACACACTTTCCAGACTGGTTAAAAAGCTTTCCTCTGATATCTGAGTTGAAGTTTAATTTGTGTGATCTTTTTTAAAATAAAAGTGTTACACTAGATCCCTTCTTTCCCTTTGTATCATTCAGGTCATATGCATTCCCTTGTGCACGGTTTTAAAACAGCTGCAAAGAAGCCTGGTTTTACAAGAGGAACGTAATTGATGGACCCAGGTAGTGACAACTTGCCTGCAGAATGGAAGTGATAATTGCTTTTCACTTCCTCTGCAGTACCTTTAGTATATGTGGTCAGAGAAGGAGGATGGGTCTAGCACTATGGCTGCCCATCTGATCTTAGAAAGAACATTAAGAGAAGTACAGAAGGAGAAGGTGAAAAAGAAAGGAAGATACAGCAGGTTAAGCACATTATAAGAATTATAGAGCATGTGATGAGATGGATCTCAGAAGAAAAGCAAAGGAAAGAAGAATTAAAGGTGCTAAAACGAACTTGAGTAAAGAAAACTTATTAAAAAGTTTAAAGAAAGCTAACAAGAAGGTGAGAGGTAATAGTATGTGTTACTGTGCATGCTGAAGGTGTTAGCTTCTATAGAGCTGTCTCACACACTGTATCATGGGGCGGCTGCTGTTTGTGAGAACTCCCCCTCCCATGATAAGGAATATGAAGGGTGAGCAAGGAAAAAGTTAAAGGGATATTAAAGGGAATAATAAAAAGAGAGTATTTGGGAAATTGAAATGAGTGTGCAAAATGAAAACTGGCACTTAAATATTAATCTTTGACATAATGCTGACCAATTTATTAGGGACAGACATATCACAATTGGTTCAGACAAGCAATGATTCCATAGATTCCATAAAGTACACATTCTTAAAAAAAAAAAAATTGATGTGGTGTTATTAATGTAGAACCAGTTAATAACTAATAACTAAGATAAGGTACTCTTATATCACAGCTGCCAAGATACTTAATATAGCCCAGATGGACAGGATAACAGAAATTCATTTCTATTAAAATGAATTTTAAAGGTCTGAAAAAATTAACATATGGTCTTTGGTTTGAGAGCAATAAACAAAGATATAAAAGCTGACATACTCATCATGCCAAATGCAGCCAGCTGATTCACAGGTATTTATGTGGCTAACTTTTTTGTGTTCCCCTGCATCCTGATTATTGGTACTTATCTGCTTTTTTTTTTTTTTTAATCCAAGCAATATCTGTACATTCGTTACCTCGGCTATGTTTCTCCCCTTCTTCCAAGCACAGCAGCAAGCTCAAGGTAATTTTGAATCGATGGATGCCTCAACATGACTACATGGTATTTTTACAATATGTGGATGATGATTTATTGCTACTTTATATTGTGACACAATAGAATAATGTGAAATGGAAAGAAAGTGCTTGCTGTGTCTTATAGCCAAAGCCATCAATACAGAAAGCAAAGAGCAATTACAAAATTATCAGGACAAACTTGTATTTTTAGGGCACTGAATTTCATCAGGTGTAAAACACCTTATTGAGGACAGGTTAAAAGTAATTAATTAATTCCCTATACCTGAAAATGAAAGACATCCCAGAGAGGATCTGGGTCTACTGGAGAATTGCAGAAATGAATACCAAATGCTTCTATAATGAGGGGCTATATAAATGCTGTAACAGCAGATAAGCCTTTCAAGTCTGATGGTGAAAATAAAAAAACAATGCAGACACTGATACAAGCCGGCAGAATTGCCCCTGATTTGATTATGTTTTATAAAGGTTGAAGAACATGTGACCAGATTTTTCAAACAAGAGCATGGTGGGAAAAAAACAGGTCACTGATGTACATTAAAGCTCAAACTTGTGTAAACAGCCGAGAGGTCTAGGGAAATCATAATGTTCACCAGATGATAAAATACTGTAGAAAAATGGCAAGCTTTTATGTCTGAATTCTGAAAACCAGAGTAAGTTGATGTCAGAAATGAGAAAAGCATGTCCTGAATGTCTCCATAAAGCCTTATATTCAGTCAGAATGGAACCAAATGAAAATGCTGTGTTCAGTCACTATAACATTTTGCTTGGAAGTTGTATTGCCTAACCAACAGGACCTGTAACAAAGCAGTTTGAAATCAAATAATCAACATTATTTACCTATAGTTAACAAGTAATCTCTTCTAAATGCAGTCAATCAAAAGGCATTACATAAGGTTAATAAAGCAATATGTTATGTATATACAATATATATATATATATATATATATATATATATAATCAGCAACGCAATACATGAGGTAGAAAACAATACATCAGCAAAAGAGATACACCTGTGCCAACACCATGCTGGGGAGCTCCATCACAGCCACGACCAAATACATGAGGTAGAAAACAATACATCAGCAAAAGAGATACACCTGTGCCAACACCATGCTGGGGAGCTCCATCACAGCCACGACCATGGTACAAAGGGTCCTACTCGATACGTCCATGCACAGATAAGGCTCCAAAGTTCCCGAAGAGAAAAACTGCATTTTATACCTTGCTGCAATGATAGCCCAGTGTCTATTTATCAAAACTATTGCCAATTAACTGCATCAGGATGGCTCAACAAAGCTGCCATATTACTTATCCAATATATTGGGGCAAATTACCATAGCATGTTCTCTGAACTAAAATAGATGAGATGGGTGAGTGCACCTTGCATCCCATTGTTAATTGTGCGAGGGTGATCATGCAAGATATGGCTCACGGAGGAATGTGAGAACTTATATTTAGCCACATAAGTTACAATTTAGACCTAATTGACCCCTAATGGACTGCTGACACATAATCAGTTGTCCTCTCTATCCCATTTGCACCACAGGAGTGTGTATACAGGCTTATTTTCTCCTCAGCTTCAGACTCTACACTCAGAACTCACAGATTATGTTTCAGTTCTGTAGATTTTTTTTTCTTATCTAACCAAAACTCTTCACTTCCAGATCCTAATGTTTTAGAATGGACAAACACATTACAACTGTGCCGTGATAAATAAACATTTTTGCGAGGCTCTTGAACCAAGATAAGACAGGTTTACAATGTAGATTTAACCACCCTTAGGGCTTGATTACACTTCACTACATTTCTAAAACTTAACAAATGCTCCTATACTGTTAGTATGGGCATTAGACTCACGCTAATGAGCTTTAGTATGGGCATTAGACTGGTGTTTTACAAGCGTTAATGCATACTTAAAAATGCTTCTCAATGCCCTATGATCAGTTTTGAAGTGTTTGACGAGCATTAAGGCGCATTAAAACTGCTCCACAAATGCCTGTTTCATTACAGTTGCACCGCAACTTCCTGCCAGAGCATTTGTGAAGCGTCACCATAGACTTGGATGGGAGGCATTGAAAGGCTTCAAACGCCTCCTGATTAACGCTGCATGTTTTGATAGTGTGAACAGCACTGTGTGCTGTCCATTGTATCATTTGTATAGACGTTTGAGGGGCGTTTTTAGCGCCTCTCAAATGGCTGCTTTTAATGCCACTCTGAGCTTAGCCTTACTTCAGTTAAGGAAAATCCACTTGGACACATGCCAGTCATTGCAAGGAAGTTTTAAAGTAAAGTTACTGTTGATACTTGGACTTTGCTTTTGCTGTGTTTGTGGTTGGGAAAACAACCCAGTAATTTAAATGTTAAAATTGTATGCTTGCTGTTTTGCCTATGCTAGGAATACCCTTAACCACTTGAGGACTGCCCCTGTACATCGGCTTGTGCTCTGGGTCTTGTGCTCTGGGCACTGCAGGCGACACAGCGGGAGCCAATCAGCGGGTCCGGTGCCCGCTATGGCTGTGAACAGCCAGAGAAGGTATCTGTATAATCCTCCCCACTAGCTCTCATACAGGCAGTGGTTTCTGGGTGATGTGATGATGTTATGTGCTCCACTGTACTCAGAGTAGCAGAATATTTTTTGTGGTGTATTGTAAGTATTCTTGTGTTGTGTGTGAGAAATACCTTGTTAAAATGAGAACTTTGTAAGAAAAAAATAAATGTCTTAATTTTCCAACACATTGTGGCAAAAAATTACAACACCAAAAATTAATTATGCCTCTTACTAAATACCTTATTTTGTCTACTTTCCAAAAAGTCATATTGGGGGTATTTGTACTGTTCTGGCATTTTAGGACCACAAGAAATGAGAGAGGCAGTCAGTACATCAGGATTGATCAATTTTAATATACCATAGTTTGTTGACTCCATATACCATAGTTTGTTGATTTCAGGCAGACTAAATAATACTTATTTGGGTTATTTTTACCAAAGAAATGTATCAGAATACATTCTGACCTACATTTATGAAGATATATTATTTAGTTGCAACATTTTATAACAGAAACTAAGATTTTTTTTTTTGGTCTTTTTTCCTTTATGTACCAAAAAAACAAAAAAACTCAGTGGTGATTAAATACCACCAAAATAATGCTATATCTGTCTAAAAACAAATGACAAACATTTAATTTGGGTACAGTGTTGCATGACTGAGAAATTGTTATTCAATGTGTGACAATGCTGAAAACAGAAAACAGGGCCTGGGCAGAAAGAGGGTAAAGTGTCTGGTCTTTAACCGCTTGCCGACCGCCGCAAGTAGATATACTGCGGTGGTCAGCCCCGGCCAGGCAAAGTGACGAATATATATGTCACTAGCCTGTGACCGGTTTGTAAGCCAATAGCGGGCGAGCGCGTGCCCGCTGAGGTGCGCGCCCGCCGCGGCTCGTTCACGGAGGAGTCCGCGCGTGTGACCGGCGGACCCGATGTCCGCCATTCACACTACGATCGTCGGTAGAGCGGGAGAATGGCGGGCGGCTTATGTAAACAAGCCTCCTGTCATTCTCCCCTGTGTAAAAATGGAGATCAGATGGTTCTACTATGTAGGATCGTTGATCTCTGTTCTTACACCAGTAGCCACATCCAATCACAGTTAGAAACACGCCCCTAGGGACACACTTAACCCCTCCCTCTCCAATACAGTTAACCCCTTCCCTGCCAGTGTCATTTTTACAGTAACAGTGCATATTTTTAGCACTGATTACTGCAGTAATGTCACTGGTAACCCCAAAAGTGTCAAAAATGTCAGTCAAGGGTCCGATCTGTCCACCGCAATGTCGCAGTACCGCAAAAAAAAAACGCAGATCGCCGCCATTACTCGTTAAAAAAAAAAACACCAAAAATGACAAAAATCTTTCCCTTTGTTAGTAAACGCGATAACTTTTGCGCAAACCAATCAAAATACGCTTTTTGCGATTTTTTTTACCAAAAATACGTAGCATAAAACAAATTGGCCGAAAATGTTAAAAAATTTTGATTTTTACATTTTTTTGGGGAATTTCATATAAAAAAATGTGAAAAATATTGTTATTTTTGCAAAATTTACGCTCTTTTTTTGTTTATAGCGCATGATCAAAAAATCGCACAGGTGATCAAATACCACCAAAAGAAAGCTCTGTTTATGGGAAAAAAAGGACATGAAATTCGTTTAGGTACATCGGTGCACGACCGCGCAATTGTCCGTTAAAGTCACGCAGTAAAGAATCGCAAAACACCCCCTGGTCTGAATGGGGGTAAAATCTTCCGGGGCTTAAGTGGTTAAGTGGTTAAATTTCAGATTTCTACATTCTATGGGCTAGTTGAGGCTGGGTTCACACATGTCTGGCCGTGGGTTCTTGCCTGGCATCTGGTACATGTCTGTTCACCAGTTCAGGTGCAATTCAGGTCTGAAAAGTTTGCCTAAATTTGCTCCTGAATGAGACCCAAACATGCGCCGGACCCTTTTTCAATCTGGACCACGGCCGCCCTGGACATGTGTGAATTGGCTCCTTTGAGAGGCAGTTACACCTGCCTGTCATGCAAATTGGATGCGGTGAAATCGGCATCCAATTCACATATGTGCGAGCCCAGCCTTAAGTAAAACACATTTTTTCAGTTTTAAAGTTTAGGGTGTTTATTGTTTTATCATCTAACTAATCTTAATTCAAAGTCAAAAAATATTTACTCACATGATACTAACACCCCAAATTTTAGAACAACCATATTTATTCAAATTTCAAGCACATTAACCACTTGCCGACCGCCGCACGACTATCTACGTCGGCGGTCAGCCCCTCACAGGCAAACTAACGTAGGGCTACGTTGCTTGCTTGTGAGGGTCTAGGGAGCGAGCGCGCGCCCCCCGGGGCGCGCTCCCGCTCCCGCGTGGTCACGGACCCCCCCGCGCGTGTGACCAGCGGACCCGATGTCCGCCGGTCACTCGGCGATCGGCGGGGGAGAGGGAGAATGTCAGGCAGCTTGTGTAAACAAACTGCCTGTCATTCTCCTCGCTGCAAAGACACTGATAAAACGGATCTGGTATGTAGATCCGTTGATCAGTGTCCTTACAGCTAGAGCCACAGCCAATCACAGTAGAAACCACGCCCCTAGGGACACACACAGCCCCTCCCTTCCAAATAAAGTTAACCCCTTCACTACCAGTGTATTTTTACAGTAACAGTGCATATGTATAGCACTGATTACTGTAGAAATGTCACTGGTAACCCCAAAAGTGTCAAAAATGTCAGTCAAGGGTCCGATCTGTCCGCCGCAATGTCGCAGTACCGCAAAAAAAATCGCAGATCGCCGCCATTACGCGTTAAAAAAAAAAACAACAAAAATGACAAAAATCTTTCCCTTTGTTAGTAAACGCGATAACTTTTGCGCAAACCAATCAAAATACGCTTTTTGCGATTTTTTTTACCAAACATAGGTAGCATAAAATAAATTGGCCGAAAATTTTTAAAAATTTTGATTTTTACATTTTTTTTTGGGGGAATTTCATATAAAAAAATGTGAAAAATATTGCTATTTTTGCAAAATTGACGCTCTTTTTTTGTTTATAGCGCGTGATCAAAAAATCGCACAGGTGATCAAATACCACCAAAAGAAAGCTCTGTTTGTGGGAAAAAAAGGACGTCAAATTCGTTTAGGTACAGCGTCGCACGACCGCGCAATTGTGCGTTAAATTCACGCAGTGCCGAATCGCAAAATACCCCCTGGTCGGAATGGGGGTAAAATCTTCCGGGGCTTAAGTGGTTAATGGAACCAACACAATTTTGATTTTATGAGTGTGGTCCTAGTTTTCTCGAGATGCAATTCTTTACATATTTACCATGGTTCTTACCATTTCTTGACCAATAAACATAGGTGTCTGATATTGGACTCTCTCCATATTTCAACAACACAGACCCTCATAGTCCAACACTACATTTGCCTCACACCTCAACACAACACTGTCACATCCCTACTCTACATTACAACCCCTCACATCACCAGTACAAGCAGCATGCAAAGTGCAAAGCTCCGGCCTTGGCAGCTTAATGGGCCATACACTAAGAATTTTTCAAGACTTTTTCCTGTAGACTTAACCCAACCATATAATATGAGGTCAAACCTCAACACTTTCAATTTGTATGCAATCAGGCAGGTCCTTGCACTACATAGAAAATGTCAATCTGAAGGATAAAGTCTTCTCTAAATCTTACAGTGTGTATGGCCCTTTAGTCTGTAGGCACCCACACAAAACAAAAAACACATGTTCAATTCTAAAGTCTTTATTTATTCTAGAATGACAGCATAAGGAGGGATGCAGCAAGATAATATTGTCAGTCTCCAGTCCGTGTGCCTTTACAGCGCCAGCCCACGATCTTTGCTCCATGGCTACGGGATTCTGATGTCTTCCCCAACTTCATGCAGAGTTCAGAATCCATTCTGCACCTCTACCAGCTCATAGGGGACAGGCATGGCCAGGTTGCTGGTCAGCTTCCAAGCCACTTTGGAAGTTCCAGGGTGTTCATGTTGGTCATCGATGCTGCTTTTGGCCATGTGCCTTACCAAATATCCACTGACCACAAAAGAAGATGAGTGGAGTCCATCAAGGTGGGTTTCTACCAGCTACAACCGCAAGCAGTACCACTCCTGGAAAACTAAAACAAAGGATAAGACATTTCATTATGAAAATCACATCTTAATGCCTGTTTGCTTCATTCTGAACTTCATTTAATTTCGACATCACGAGTGAAATAACACATTTTCTGCCAACTTACACAATCCAGAAATCATTAATGTAAACATTTGAATACACACCTGTGACGCCAGACAGCCCATCACCACAGGCTTCTCATGGTACATGCCATGATTCCAAGATGTTCATGTTCTGGAAAATTAGAACACCATAAGATACCAAGCAGCCGTTCATGTTATCAATAACTACACAGGTGGCATAGACACAACTAAACACCCGCCAGCTCTTCTCAGCCCTTTCCACTATTCACAATACCAACATGTTTATGGTTAGAGGTGCATGTTTTTGCTCAAGTAACACAATTTTACCAATGTTGACTACACTTTATCTACAATGGCAAGTGTCATTGGCAGATGATAATTACCCTCTGTCTCCCTGTGAGTGGCACCTCTGCTAACTAGCAAATTAATACACATGCCCTATCTTGACCGGTTACAGTACTTACATGTAAAGTGGCTAGCAACCAGGGTATTCCGGGTGGCAAAACCTGCAGCGGTGCTCCGCCGCCTGGGGGCCGCCGGCTGACGGACCTCTGGCTCCCTCTCCTCCGTCAGCTCCCAAGATTCATCCCGGGCAATGCACATGTTGTGCAACACGCAGCACGCCAGGATGATCTTGGAAGCCTTTGTAGGAGAGTACAGGAGTTCACCCCCAGGCCGGGCCAAGCAGAGAAACCGGGATTTGAGAAGACCTATGGTCAACTCGATGATACTCCGGCTTCTCCGCAAGGCCCTGTTGTAATTCATTTCTGCTGGGCCCTGGGGGTACCTGATTGGAGCCATCAGCCATGTCAGCTGCGGGTAACCAGCATCCCCTGAAAAAAATGAAAAATATACATTAGTTCTTCATATCATGTGACTTTAGATGACTCCTCAAAATGGGAGACAATTATGCATTTTACTAAACAACCTGCTCGTCTGTTTGCAAAAACTCATATGAAACATCTCAACTCTGTCTAACTGCCTAAATCACTAATACAAATGGGAAAAAGGACACACAAAGTGGTGGGTTTCTCTTGCAAGTTCCAACTTGGCCCCTATTTTGTTCCTATTACATTAGCCTAGGTATTACTTCTGGAATATATCTGCAACTAGAGTGAGGAAACCAATATTGACTCACTTATGCAAAGTACTTTGGGGATATGGCAATACCATTGGAATCATTTGTAGGTTTTGTTTGGCTGGCTAGAGGACACCATTTACACATTGGTTAACCACCTTCATTTGACTCAAAGACAACTTTGGAAATCTTTCTTTTGTGAGCTGCTAAGCTGCTGATCTGTTTGTGTGTGAACAGCCTGCCAACTCCTAACACATCCATTTTAGGTAGGCTTTGCCTAAATCAGGGTGTACACCGATGTAGCTTATTCCTATGTCTATGTAATCTTACAGTTTATGTTGTTAAGACAAAATACTTTACCAATAAGCCACCCTTGGGGCATTTGGCCACTTTCAAACGCCTCGTACAGAGTACTTGTTCTTAACATACTGGAATCATGGCACGACCCTGGGTGACCAGTGTTGACACTCATGATGCGCTGTTTGGCGTCACAAACTAATTGGACGTTCACGGAGTGGTACTGCTTGCGGTTGCGGTACTCCACTTCGTGGCTCCTTGGTAGCCTAATGGCTATGTGGGTGCCATCGATTGCCCCTAGTATTTGCGGCATGTGTGCCCGCAGGTAGAAACCCAACTTGACTTCATTCCACTCATTTTCATTCTGTGGCCAGTGGATAAAATTGGGCACTATATCGACTATGGCATTAATGACCAACATGAACACCCTTGAAACTGTGGGCTGGCTAATGCCCATGATACTTCCCGAGGTGGCTTGGAAGCTGCCACGCCCTAAAATATACAAAGTGGCCAGCAATCTGGCCATGCCGGGCACCGCATGGCCGCG
This sequence comes from Pelophylax lessonae, assembly GCF_965119305.1. Classification (NCBI taxonomy): domain Eukaryota; kingdom Metazoa; phylum Chordata; class Amphibia; order Anura; family Ranidae; genus Pelophylax; species Pelophylax lessonae. The sequence goes on along the minus strand of NC_138770.1, from coordinate 504,239,018 downwards.
CTGTGTGTCCGGGTCAATTTTGTCTGCTATGAGCTGGTAGAGGTGGAGAATAGTTCCTCGCTCGAGCCGGAATTTCCTCCTGACATCAGAATCCCGCAGCTTGTCCAAATAGATCCTTGGAGCAAAAATGCGTGGCTGGCGAGGTAAGGGCACACGGACTGGAGGTGCTGCTGGAGGTGGTGCTGCTGGAGGTGCTGCTGCTGCTGCTTCCCCACCTTCTGCTGCCTCCTGTGCTAGGGCCTCCTCAAACAAGGCACCAATGAATGCCAACATTGCACCATCTAATGCGTCTGGGATATCGTCCTCCATTTTGAACGCGCAAATTTGCGAATGCGCAGATATATATAGAAACGGCCGCTAATTATCACACCTGTGAGCCAGCTATAAAAGGAGCACATGGCCAATATGGCTGCTGGATGTTATAGATCGATGTTTCTTATGTGCTAGCAAGACCCTGTGACCCACAACGTACATTATCTGGAGGTAAGACAATTGTATCTCTCTCTCCAAAAAAAAAGACAACAAATTCTCTCTCTCTCTCTCTCTCTCTCTCTCTCTCTCTCTCTATATATATATATATATATATATATATATATATATATATATATATATATATATATATATATATATATAGATCTGTCTGTTTGTGTGTTCTTGCTCACCGTTATTGTTTACTGAAGGAGAGAATTTGTACTTATCTTGGGTGTGCTTAAATTGTCTATGGTGAATCCCCTCCAACCCACAATAGCTTGGGAACCCCTCAAGTGTCTTTTAATCATTGGCAGTTGGCCCCATGTGCATGTGGTTTTGACATGTGTTTTCTCATGTTTGTTAAAGGTGTGCAGTCTAGATTTGGCATCTAAACCTGCCCCCTTACCTTCCCAGCTTCCAAAGACACCATATTTGCTTTCCTGATAACTAATTTATTATGTGCACGTATGTAGGTCATGCGATTTCTCATGTATGTTTAATGTTTGCAGCCTCCTTTTGCCTATAAAGGATTACACCACCCCCCCCCCCACCAAGTCTGTTTGTGCCATTAGGTAAGTGTTTGGAGGGCCTCGTGTGATTTGTGCCCATATGCGTTTTCTTATGTGTTTTTTCACATTTCTTTGCAGCCTCTTCTGCTCTTTTGCCAATACCACCACCACCACCACCGTGTTTGTGCCATTAGGTAAGTGTTTGGAGGGCCTCGTGTGATTTGTGCCCATATGCGTTTTCTTATGTGTTTTTTCACATTTCTTTGCAGCCTCTTCTGCTCTTTTGCCACTACCACCACCACCACCACCACCACCGTGTTTGTGCCATTAGGTAAGTGTTTGGAGGGCCTCGTGTGATTTGTGCCCATATGCGTTTTCTTATGTGTTTTTTCACATTTCTTTGCAGCCTCTTCTGCTCTTTTGCCACTACCACCACCACCACCACCACCACCGTGTTTGTGCCATTAGGTAAGTGTTTGGAGGGCCTCGTGTGATTTGTGCCCATATGCGTTTTCTTATGTGTTTTTTCACATTTCTTTGCAGCCTCTTCTGCTCTTTTGCCACTACCACCACCACCACCACCACCACCACCACCGTGTTTGTGCCATTAGGTAAGTGTTTGGAGGGCCACGTGTGATTTGTGCCCATATGCGTTTTCTTATGTGTTTTTTCACATTTCTTTGCAGCCTCTTCTGCTCTTTTGCCACTACCACCACCATGTTTGTGCCATTAGGTAAGTGATTGGAGGGCCTCGTGTGATTTGTGCCCATATGCGTTTTCTTATGTGTTTTTTCACATTTCTTTGCAGCCTCTTCTGCTCTTTTGCCACTACCACCACCACCACCACCGTGTTTGTGCCATTAGGTAAGTGTTTGGAGGGCCTCGTGTGATTTGTGCCCATATGCGTTTTCTTTTGTGTTTTTTCACATTTCTTTGCAGCCTCTTCTGCTCTTTTGCCACTACCACCACCACCACCACCGTGTTTGTGCCATTAGGTAAGTGTTTGGAGGGCCTCGTGTGATTTGTGCCCATATGCGTTTTCTTATGTGTTTTTTCACATTTCTTTGCAGCCTCTTCTGCTCTTTTGCCACTACCACCACCACCACCACCACCACCGTGTTTGTGCCATTAGGTAAGTGTGTTCTGTAACTTTTTACTAATTATACTGTATATGAAGAGCAATCTGCAAATCATGTTTTTTTCTGTTTTCTCTTTTGTCATTTCAGATTTAGGAGTTTGGGGCTCTTTGCTGCTGCTGGACAGCCAGATTCTCTGCCCACCTCGTGCTCCCATGGCCCCACCCACTGGAAGGCTGAGGAGAAGGGGCAGGGTGGCCATGGGGGGCAGGGTGGCCAGGGTGGCCAGGGGGGGCAGGGTGGCCAGGGTGGCCAGGGGGGGCAGGGTGGCCAGGGGGGGCAGGGTCTTAAGATTGTCTGGTTCTGGTGTGAGGGAGGCTCCAGCTGTATCCATGAGGGAGTCCACCATCCCCATCCCGGAGGAGGAAGCCGGGGGAGGTGGTAACACACCAAGTGGACAAGCTGGCTCTTCTGACAGTAGTCCTGGAGAGGGTCCGTCTACCAGAGTCAGCTTGTCTACATTATCCCGGCTTCCCCGTTTCACCCACAATCAGTGCTGTGCCCTGGTCCAGGCCTATATGGCCAGATATCAGGCGATACATGGGACCAGGGCCGCGTCTCACTCGGTAACAAAGAAGCACAGATTGTGGGATGAAATCCGGGATGCTGTAAATGCACTGGGTGAAGCACCTCGCCACCGTGACAGTGTGCGGAAGAAGGTCACCCACATCTGTGCGTCTGTTCGGAAGAAGCTAATTGCATGGGCTGCGGAGGGTCTTTATGACCGACAAGGTCGGCTGGATGAACGTGCACGAAGTTCTCTCTGGGATTATCAATTACCTTTCTTGCAGATCATAGGACCCGATACCATCTTTCCCAGAGAGGACTTAGATTCGGATGCTTTGCACCGAGGTAGGATATTATCTTGGATGTCAATTGTGTGAGTTGTTTTGAAAAGATGAACTACTATCCTATGTGTGACATGAATAGAATTTGATACTTGCCCTTCCAATTGTCCTTTTTTTGTTTTCCCCAACCTGCAATTTGTTCATCTGTAGCAAGGATCTCAGCCCCTCCACAGCCCATGCAGCTTGGCGACCCAGACGGACTCACAGGTGTTGACATCAGTGCTGACCCTCCTCCTGGTAGGTCCCATATCATACTGTGCCAAACAATGTAGATGTATATTTTATTCTTTCCAAGATACCTCATATTGCTATGTCCTTTACAGAAGATCCGCAGCAGGGAACACACCCAGTGCAGCAAGGCCTGGAGGAAGGTGTTGGTATGTCTAGCAAAATAATATTTTTTTTGGAATCTTATTAACCCCATTAACACACATGTTTTTTCTTATGAAAGAGTGTTGCCTTTTAGATGTTTACCCTGCAAAACACAGTTGACAGCATTAATGGGTGCCGTCATTAGTAGGCAGACCAAGCCTTCTTAACCTTTGGGAGGGTTTAGCAAGTGTCCTATGAGCCCAGGAAAGCACTTTTGAATGTTTGGCCTCAATGCTTCATTCCTGAAGCTAGGAGGGCAATCTGGCCATAATCATTACTTTACATTAAGGTTATGTACTAAACATGTTTTATTATTTTTTTTTTTTTTCAAAGAACATCAGGCCCCTCTTGACGTAGCAGCTGGAGTTGGATCAGGAGCTGGCGACGATTCTGCATCCAGTGCTGTGGTATGTGATATAAGGGAACAAGGTGCACATGTAACATTTCAATGGTAGTAATGATTTTGGGCTAGATGTGGCTTACATTGTGTGTGTTAAATTAGTGCTATGACATTCTGACGATGCACCAGCACAACAAGAGTTCTATCTTGAACATCAGGGAATTATGTTATAATTTGGTGTGCCACTAATGTTCCAAAAACATCCAGGACCTTTAAAGTCCGGCCAGTCTTTGATTTTCCAGGTCCAAATTCATGTATATCGTTTGGTTGGGTTGTCCTGTAGCCGATTGATGGCAAGATTTTAGACAACATACGTAGATGTAGAAAGTCATTGGTGTAGTAACAGATTTACCAAAAGCATAAACAACCTACCACACCAGGGTTAATTGGGAACACCTTCATGTCAAAACTTTTTTGCCTTTGTCATATTAGTCCTACCAATATAATATGTACCCATTATCAGAAGTGTTGCTAGCTTGGATAATATTACAATGAACAAGTACTTATTAGAAGCACATCAAACTTTTCAACGTTCTGCTTGGGGTTGTCAAACTAATCTGAACTATTTAGTCATGATGTTTGATAATGATTTGGTCTATTTCTTCTGCTTTCAGGTAGCCTTCGATGCAGAGGGATTGTCACCTACCCAACCTCGTCCATCTATGCTGGATGTAGCCGAGAGGCTGCTTGATGAGTATCGGATCCAAAATGAGTTAAGGAGGCGTACTCAGCAATCTACTGAGGTAGTACGTCTGCTCGGGCTCATACAGGAATCTGTAGCAACAATGGTACAGGTTCAACAGGATATGCGTAACAGCTTGGTAAGTTTAGCAGACCAGCATCAACGGGATTGGCAAAGTGTTGACACTAAGGTGCTGGCCACACGCCAATGCCTGTTTGGATCTGAAGATGCCCCATTGGCAGAGCCCTCCCAAACATCTCACTCACCTGCCACTGCAGGTTGTGGTAGTGGGAGGGTAATGCCAGTGTTGGCCACTTGTCAGGCAGCTGGGGATGGGACAATTCCTCCTGTAGCCACTCCTAGCACTTCACACTCCGTTCGGACTCCCACACCCCTCAATGAGCAATCCTCCTGCACAACCTCATTGCGCACTGGTTCCACAATGCCCCTTCCATATGACTACACTCCCTACACACCTTTAGAATTTCACTCCTACCCAGGCCATCACTCTTTGTCAACTGCCCCACATGCCATTTCCCCCCGCACCGTGGACCACAACAACCAATCAACCACCACTCCCCACACATCTTCACAACCCTTGCACCACCAGCAGCATCAAATTGCCTCGGGGCAGCAGCTAACAAATTTGATGGTAATGGCACACGTTCCCCAAATTCTTAGGCTGAGCACAGAGCAAATTGGACTATTGGCACAAGATCTTCAGTCTGGGACATTTCCAGGCTTCACCACCCTGCATCAGCAGCAGCCTCATACACAAGATCTGATCATAATGGGCCACTATACCACAACTCTAAGGCTAACCCCAGAGCAGATGGGACTATTGGCCCACCATTTGATGGCAGGAACCTTTCCAGTGTTCACCACACTGCTTCAGTCACCACCACCACCACCACCACCACCAACTTAATTTGATATTTTTTTATTTATTTGTGTTAGTTTTGTTAATGATTGTTACATTGGCCAATTTGTGGGGCCATTTTTTTGTTTAATTTGAGGGTGGCACAATATGATTTATTATAGTGTTTTTTTTGGTGATGCAATTAAATTTTATGCAAAATGATTAGTTTGTGTTTGATCTTTGGTTTTTTATGAGTGTTGGTGGCCAAGTAATGGCCCTGGTTAATGTAGGCATTTATACACACGTGCTTCTCTATCTCCAAACATATGATTTCATTTAAATTTGGAAAACTCAATGTTCACATAATGACCCAAGAAAAGGTCTCCCTTCAAATGTAGCTTCAAAACAAGTCTCAAGGATAACATAAACCAAAGCCAACATACTAACAATTACAGACCACACCACTCGACTAAACAAATACAACACAAAAGACATTCGATGTGTACACCAAAAAGAAAACTTTGGTAATAAAAGAAACTCTTTTTAATAACACATGTAGGTGTCTACCAACTGTAGCGTACAAAAAATATATTATTAAAATATATAATAGAATGAACAAAATTTCAAATGTAACATTTGTGTTGCAACGAACAACATACTTTTTTTTTATTTTCTTTTTATTAAATTTTTTTTTTTCCAAAATTTTAGTTTTTTTCCAAAAAAGGGTTTTTTTAAACATTTTTTTTATTTTTTTTCCCAAAAAAAGGGTTTTTTTGTAAACATTTTTTATTATTTTTTTCCCAAAAAAAGGGTTTTTTTTAAACATTTTTTTGCCAAAAAAAGGGGTTTTTTTAAACATTTTTTTATTTTTTTTTCCCAAAAAAAGGGTTTTTTTAAACATTTTTTTTACCAAAAAAAAAGGTTTTTTTTAAACATTTTTTTTATTTTTATTCCCAAAAAAAGGGTTTTTTGTAAACATTTTTGATTTTTTTTTTACCAAAAAAAGGGTTTTTTACCTAAACATTTTTTTAAATTTTTGTTTAAAATATTTTTTTGTTTATTTTTTATTTTTTTTTGGAACAAACTAGTCAAAGGCGTGACATTCCGCACAAATGGCTCCTTAGGGTCCGGATCCACCCCACACAGCTGCTCCAATAACATGATGCGTTCTCCACACCATTTTAAATACGCCAGCATTACCTCGCTGGTGAGGTGGGCGTGCCCTGGGTAGAAAAAGACATGACAATTAGTTTTATGCAAAATGATCCTAACAAGGATTGTAATTAATGTGCCTCAACAAATATGCTTAGGAGTCTATTGGTTGGTTTTTATGAACACTCTGAAGCAAATATGCTAAATTGCTGTTGTAAACCTTGAACTCAAACTTTCAACTCTAATTGTTCAAAAGGTTACATAAGATGGCTTGGAATGTTAGTAGCAGTTCCACCAAAGCTAAGTAAAAGGCTTTTCTGTATGTAAACACAAGCAATCATTTTGAAGAATGTAAGGTGTTTTGGGTTCAATTGGTCAACACGATACATGTGCACACATTTATCTCTATCACCATTGGAATCTGTGGAGCGTTCTCTCTCCCTCTTACTGTCTATAGATTGAACCTGACACATAGTAGAGACTCACCCTTAGGAATTTTGAGGGACAGTTCTGGACGGAGCAGATGTGTCTGCTCCCCTGATCTCCTTTCCGCCATCCCAGCTGTGTTAAGAGAGAAGAAAAAGTTTCTCAACAAATGGACTCACGCTAACTGTAGGTTACGCAGTCATGAAAACGCTCTAACACCCACTCATTACCCCTCCACACTTCCCTGAAAGTTTTATTTAGACATTGATACGGTGGTGATGCAGATTTGTACAGTGCAAGCGTCATTCTTCTGGGTGAAGCTTGTAGCGTTAAGGATACGTACTCCCTGCTTTTGTGCTGATTGTGTTTCTCTGATGTTTTTTGTGCCTCAGCCCTGCCTGTTCTAAGTGTTGGAAACATATCATTTTTGGAGGGCTGCGAAAAAACTAATCAGGTTAGACTTACACTCTCTAGGTTTTTGGGGACGAGAGAAATAACAATCCTCCTTTTTACATGGCCCCTGTACACACCTCTAGGCACCTCCCTCCTGTTGGTTGACCCCACAGCAGGCAGCTTGCTATGGAGGCACATGAGATGAAGCCAAGCACCCTGTGCCTGTTCAGGCACTAGGCTGTGAGCCAGCCTTGCCCCCCTCCCTTCCGATGGTCTCAATGATTAGGAGTGACAGCATCAGGAGGCAATATTGGCATGCTGTCACCTCAGTTAAGGAGGAGGGGGAGTCTGTTCCAGACAAGTATTTGTGCAAAATTTTAGACAGTAAGAAAATGGTCCCAGTAAGTCTTAGGGGGAATATGCACACCTATCACTTGGAATACTAATGCATAGAATGCATTCACATAAAGAACCTGCTGCCTTTAGAACAACTTGAAGCCTGATCGGGGACATACACAGTTAGCATTTCTCCACTTACTAAGTAGACACATTACTGCAAAAGCACACAACTTACCATCATCACGGTTTTTTGGCCCCCCGAACAGGATGGGCTTGCTGGCTCAGGAGAAACTGCACAAAAAGAACACAAATTGTGAACTGGAATGTGGTACATTACCGAGGAAGAGTATTTATGAAAGATTGATAAACACACATTTTCAGTGTTGACTAAATCAGGACATGAGTAAATTACAATGTCCCCAAAAAATTTACAAGTACAAAGCACACCATTTCCAATGTAGAGAAACTAACACCAATTTAGAATAGGGTGGCTTGAGAAAACTTAAAAAATATAACATGTCCTGTAATGCTCCCCAAAACCACCTTTCAAACATGAAGGTTAAGCAAGAGTGTTTCATGACCAACCTTCCTGTCACATATAGCAAAACTACACTTGCTTTGACTCCAACTTAGATTATCCTAGATACACATCATCCTAGCACACACAATACATGTGAGAATCTAATTTTAGGTACTTACAGACTAGTTCAGGGGAGCCACTAACATCATCTGCCTCCACCCCTGGAGTGGGGGAGGATGGGGGAGACCCTTCATGGGGGGATGGTGTCCCTTCATGGGGGGATGGTGTCGTATCTCCTAGAAACACAAAGACACGGATACAATCCTTGAACAAAAGCTATTTGATAAAGGCACACAGAAAGTAGTCTGGAAACATTGAAGGTAGTAGTTACAGTGGACTGGGTAAGCAGCGGCCCCTCTTCCCCAGTCCTCCACAACAAACATCCTCAATGTCAGCTGCTACAAAACCCCAATGTCAAAATATATATATTACAGCCCTTATATTTCCCAGGACACATTGAACACACAAACACATGTAGAATACTTACTTCCCATTTGAGGAGAGCCCAGGTCCTCATCAGAGTCTGACCAATTGGCCTCTTCTTGGGCAACAGTGTGTTCCTGGCCCGGATCCAGGCGACTTGGCCCTGCCTGAGGCTCCTCTCTTGCTGAAGTTACATCAACCACAAAAGAAAACAAAACAAACAATCATTCCTCCAAGTTCGACCTAATACACAACACAACAGCACATCCACATTACTTACACTGGGCCTGAGAAGTCTGAGGCTCAAGATCCTCATCACTGGTTTCTAAAAAAATAAACAAAAAAATAAACAACAAAAATAATACATTATATATTATTTATGGACACAAATAGGCAGTAACCTCTCATCATGCTAGCACCATACTCAATGCCCCTACAATTCAGAACATAGAAGTGCACTTACACCAATGAGATGCATTGAGCATGTTTTAAAACAGGAGGGCACCATGCAAATTAAACGGTCGCCTAAGGCCTCGCACCTACAGGGGCCTTGCAGCCAGTGGCGGAGCACCAACATTTCGAAGGGCGCAGTCAGGGAAATCGCCCAAGTCAAAGATTGCTTTCAATCCTCGGATCTAAAATTGGCAGCAGTGTGCTGCAGTCCCTTCACTGCGTCTGCCAGGTGTCTGTTGTCCGCTGACACTTACTCCTCCTTCTCTGACTGGGGATTGGCCGTCTGATCATGTTATCCTAAGATGTTGAGGAATCGGTAGGTGTGTACCTGCACCAGTAGGAAGTTACTGCCTGGTCAACTCACTCTGCTATCATCGGTTGTTGCTCTGGGAGGAGAGCTCCGCCCTGGACCCGGAACATACAGGTAACCAGGCCCAGACTTGATATTTTGCAGGCTGCTCATAGATTTGTGGTGTCTACTATGCAAAGGGGTGAGTAGCCCCAGGGAATTTGGAAGAGTCCGAAAATGGTTGGTGGAGGAGGAGGAGAAGAAGGCCCTGGGTGGCTGGGGGACAAGGAGAGGGCCCCTGGGTGTTTTCTAGAGGAGGAAAGACCCCCAATGACACCAGAGTCAGTTGCCAGGGAAGAGTGTGGAGCTGAGCAAGTCCTGCATATCTGACATGAAAGCCAAACATGGTGGAGATGGAGCCCTCTGCCCTACACAATGACAGCACCCGAGGTGGAAGGTGAGGGGTAGCGGGTCTTTGACATTATAGAGCATATGGACTCTGTCCATTATTGTTAGTTTGGTTTGGAGTTGTCCTTTAGATGTTTAACTCTGTTGTTTTTGCCCCGAGCTGTGAGGGACTGAGGTATGACAGCCCACTATGCTGGGACTTATAGTGCCCTAGAATGTGGAGGACTGAGGAATCCTTAGTCCCTAACAGAGGGCACTACAAGTCTTAGCATAGCAGGCAGTAGTTCCTTAGTCCCCTACAGAGAGCAGTACAAGTCCAAGCAGGTAGTCTTCTGCGTTGGGACATGTTGTGCCCTTGACTGTGGTGGACTGAGGAAGGGAAGTGTAAGGGGGTCTCTGTAAGCTCAGATGTATGGGGGAGCTTTGGTGACCACAGAGTTCCCTTTTACACCAGAGTCCCCAGCTTTCCCACTCAAATAATGGTTCCCTGAACTCTCCTTACATCAGAGACTTCACACTTCCCTCTTACAGTGTAGTAAGTCTGGAGACTCCGATGTAAAGGGGGCTCTGTGAAATGTGATTAGAGATTAGACATTTCTACAATGTACATTTTTCTACTTACGATCCACAATTTGTAGCAGCTCAAATGGCTCGCTGCCTCTGAAGGCATAGTTCAATGTGGCAGTCCTCCTCCTCCCCTTCTTCACCAAAAGTACAAAAGGGTGTCGCCCGTCCGCTTTTGCTAGAAGCAGAAGAGAAAAAATAAACATTAAAAAAAATCATGTACATAGTAGTATTAAAGGTTGTGAAGAGACACTTGATGGAGGTAGGAAAGGTAGGAGCGAGAGGGAGGGGAGGGGGGGGGTTGTTGGTATTTGTGTTGTTGCATACCTAAACACATGTCCACCTACCCACAAAATTATAACCTATCTGGTCACATGTCATGTATATTTTTACTTACCAGAGATTTGCTCCACAGCCTTTTTCAGGAGCCTGGGTGAGCACCTTTTGGCGTCACTCCAGGCCCGCTGAAGATCCACCACTAAAGGCAGGAAGTGAAATCTCCGCAGCAGCCTCATCCGGAGACGACACATCATCTTGTACTTTTGGTGAAGATGCATGTTCACCTGATCATACCCCCAGAGGAGGAGGAGCTGTGGAAAGAGCAAAAAAGTACAGTCTTACAAAAACATGCTAGGTCGTCTTTGAGATTTTGTAGAACAAAGAATCCCATTTCTGGTGATACATAGACATCGATGTCCAAATCTACCTCCATGACATAGGTTGCCCCAACTGGTGATTTCCTCTACATGATCTAGACATTTTGACGATTGTCCTTTCATTACACACCCAGGGCCGCCATCAGGGGGGGACAGCCAATACACATGTAGGGGGCCAGAGTGCCTGTAGGGGCCCCTGACCCACCATCCATGAAGTGTGCAGGAGACAGTAGCCAGTTGACACATAAGGCAGGAGAAGCGCCGAAGGATAAATGCATAGTAAGCACACTAAACTAGCTGGAAGGCCTGGGACTGAGGAGATGTTAGGAGGAAGGGACTTAAGAGCCTTTCAGCTACTCATTGGCTGAGGAGGTAACAGGAGGCAGGCTGATCCACTTCCTGCTGCCTCCTTAGCCAATGGGTACACAGGGTGCACTGTCCATCACTGCACAGCCTTGTGCTTCCTCTGCTGATGGGATAGAATTCCTCTGCCAAAATAACATGCAGCAGAGATGGAGATAAGAGAGATGTAAATTAAATATTTCCTAATGAAGCTGCTATATTTAGCTAGAATACATGTACAATTCATAGCCCTTGGCATGTTAATTACAGTCACTGTATTTACAACCTTATTACTGTCCATTTAGCAGGGTGCAAGTAACTTTACACACATGTAGCATAAGTATCAACTTTTGTCACCATGTTAAAAGGACAGCAGTATGGGTAGCATTACAGTGACTGTTATTAGTCCAGGCTCACTAAACTAGCCAATGCTTGGAAAAGCAAGCCATGCAGATTGCTTTTCAGGTCCCTTTTAACATGAGCTGTCTGATTGGGTGTGTCTGTTCATTATGCTGTGCTGAATTACCCTGGATTCGCTATTCCTGCAAGAGGAGCACATGGGATGTGGGAGATGTGAATTTAATGTGTCAGAATTATCCACACAATCACACATAATCCTTTTTAAAGTTCCCCAGCAGAATTTGATGGCATAGTGGTGGACAGCAGTGCCATCAGATTCCAGTTATATCTGTAAATTAACAAAGCAATGGGATCTGGGGGCGTATTTAACTTGCAATGGACACCCCCATTGAAACACATATGGCAGTGTGAGATGCGTGTGCTGGGAATGTGATCCATTAAGACAAGTGATTATACACTCATGTGTTTCGTTTAGAGGTGATTTGTCCAATGCAATCCTTTGAAGACATGACCAGTCCATATTTTTGTGAGCACTGATTCCATCTCAGGTGAACGAATTAGCTGCTGTGTGCAGATCCAGCTTATGATGGCGAGTCTCCGACAAGACAAACGGTGCAGAGCTTGCAGTGTGTATGGATGTATTTAAGGCAATAATTTTTGGCATTATGTATTTAGGGAATATAATGTTTCTAATCTTGCATATATGAAAAGGGGCAATACATTTGTCTTTATCTAGACAGATTCCAAAGCGTCAGAGCAATCTGTCACAGATAATTGTGTTTCATTTTGTGTAAAAGTAGAAACTAAACAAATCTATCTATATACAGGCATACCCCACTTTAAGTACACAATGGGACCAGGGCATGTATGTAAACCGAAAATGTACTTAAAGTGAAGCAATCCCTTTTTTCTTTTCTCAATGCATGAAAATACACCAGCTCCATTGTAAATTTTGGCCACATTGACATGGCCTTGCTCCCAAACCATGTGGGAGCATGTTAAGGGGATCCAGGACTATGACATGATAGATTACCTAGGCAAGCTGGCCAGCCACAAAATGGATATGGTGTAGTCCTGGGTACCCTCTCGTTGCTCCCTAAGTTTGTTATCCCTGTCACTTATGGTTTGTGAGCAGTGTCATGGCAAGCTGAACAAGCTGTGTCCTTACTCACGAGTGTATATAAAGTGAGTCTACTTAAAGCAGGGTATGCCTATCTATATCTATATAGAAAGTTCAGACATGTGAACCTGTTCCCTATTATATACACTAATATATGGTATATAACATATTCTATAATGTATACATATTGTATATAATGTATATATATTGTATATAATATATACATAGTATATATATTGTCTCTAATATATATTATATATATTGTCTATAATATATATTTTTTGTGTGTGTGTGTGTGTGTGTATATATATATACACATATATATACACATATATATATATATACATACATACATATATACCAAAAATAAATAAATATATATATATATATATATATATATATATATATATATATATATATATATATATATATATATATATATATATATATATATATATATATGTGTAGGGAACAGGTTCACATCTAGGAAGTTTCTATAACAGGAAGCTTCTAGATCACGTCTAATAGGCAGAAAGTGCATGCGCAGATCAGCAGACCAAAAGTTAATTGCACACCCGCTAGATAAGCGACCCACCCAGCCCCCCAGCCACCATCCCCCATCTCGCACATTCACCCCCCCCCCTCCTTACCTTACACACAAATGCCACAATTTCGGCAGTAAACAGTGCAGGAGCCATGATGCACACACTTGCGAGAGGGCCTGGACAATTTCCGGAAACGTGTGCACACACCAAAAGTTTCGTTTCCGGTTGCATGTATAAATGTGAGAACGCGGTTTTGTATATTAGCGAATTCGCGAACAATAGTCACCTTACACAACCATTAAGCATATTTAACTTAAAATAAGAAATACAAATACATACATTTGTGGACACCAGAAAACTTTATTTAGACACATGAAGACATTTGAAAAAAAGATTTGAAACATGCTGTTTATTACACAAATACACAGCTCAAACATTTCACATGACATATTTTTGGCACAGTCTCCACAGTATCCCATTGAAGCCACAGATTTGTATTTTTAAAACAAAAACAACCTTTGTACAACATTTAGACGATATACAGGGCCTAATTCAGTATAAGTTTGGAGTAGAGCTGCTCACTTCTCCAGAAATAACTCCAGCCTAAACTCATTGCATCCTAATTAGGTAAGTGGCTGGAGTTAAACCATCAACTAGATGCTTTAATGAATTCGGAGTTGGAGTTAACTTAGACTGAATTCGGGTTTGGAGTTAACTTAGGCTGAATTTGAGTTTGGAGTTAACCAAATTCCCTTTGTGTTTTTCATAAAAGGAAATTTGTCTATTCTGAATCACTATTACACAGCAATGTTATCTATTATGGTTTATTTTAATTCTAAGGTATAGTTATGTATCTTATGTGTTTTAACCTTTAGATTTTCTAATAGCAGACTACACAGCTGTCTAATTAGCAGTCTTCATTCATCTGAAACTTTCAGGCATGTCTGATTGTATTCAGCACTTTGGTGTAGTGGGCTAAGCTCACAGCCAACGATTGGTAGGTCATGAGTTCAAGGCCAGACCATGATAACACCCTGTGTGCCATACTTTTTTTTGGCCACATAGTAATACATTGGCTACATCACCTAAAATTGCATTTCAATGGCCATGTATATTCAAGAAACAAACATGCATATCTGCAGGGTGCAATTGCCAAGTTTCAGTATTTATTTACAGCTGTCTAAAATTTAGGAAGGTGATGGCACACTTGGGATTTGAACTCATGCTCTCAGTGTTTATAGCCAGGAACACTAGCCACTAAACCATTGAGCTGAGCATGATTACCCCTGGAATATTTATTCCCATGTTTCAATAGTTAACCACTTCCTTACAGGACAGTTACACCACTTCCTGCCCAGGCCAATTTTCAGCTTTTTATACTGTTGCATTTTGAATGACAATTGCGCGGTCAAACAACCCTGTACCTAACACAAATGTATGACAGTATTTTCATAAAAAAATAGTGCTTTCTTTTGGTGGTATTTGATCACTGCAAGGTTTTTTTCTATTGGCAAAAAGAAGACCTAAATGTTTGACCCCTAAAATAATGTGTTTTTGTTTATGTAATAAAATTTGGTAAATCAATATGTTTTTTGTTGCACTGACGAGCATTGATGAGGCTGCGCTGGCAGGCACTGATGAGACACTAATATGCAGAACTGATAGACAGATAGGTGGCACTGATATGCAGCATTGATGGGCATTGATAGGTGGCACTGATGGGCAATGATTGGCACTGGTGGGCAGCACTGAAAGATGGTAATGATGGGCAGCACTGATGAGGAGGGCACTAACAGGTTCCCTGAGCACTGATTGGCATCAATGGTGGCATGGGTGGGCATCCCTGGTGGCTCTAGTGGCATCCCCCAAGGGTCTGCACTGGTAATCAATGCTCTGATTACAAGCACAGATCCCCCCCCCCACACACACACACACACACACACACACACACACACACTTACTTTGCATATGAATGCCATTTCTTCACAGCTGAAAGTGGCCCTCACCATGATTAGCCAGTTGATTGTGACCACTTGCTGGAATGTGTGCAAGCCAATTTGGTGTCATTTCTGGTCCAGGGTGAACGCCAATGTGCCATTTGCAATTTATTGTAAAGAGATTTTGCTTTATTTTGAAAATGGCGCACACAGACAACTAAAATGTATTGGAAATGTTTTACCTAGGCCAGTGATGGTAACCCTTAACACCCCCCCCCCCAAGATGTTTTTGCCCTACATTTCCCAAAATGCTCATGTACTCTGCAGTGTAGATGAGCATCATGGGAAATGTTACAAAACACCTGTGTTGCCAAGGTTCATCATCACTGACCTAAGCCAACTAAAAAGGTGAGTGAGCGCTGTAGCAATCTTTTATTTAGTAATCATTTTTAGTGATTTTTTTTATTAAATGTTTTGGTTACATTCATCCACAGCGGCTGAATGGAAATTTTGTATTATTCCTTAATTTATATATTTTTAGCTAAATATATACATAAACACTTAAATTTTTTCTTACAATTTAGCCACACACACACACCCCACACACACACACCCCACACACACACACCCCACACACACACACCCCACACACCACACACCACCCACACCCCACACACACACACCCCACACACACCCCACACACACACACACGCACGCACACCCATACACACTTCGCTGGAGTAAAGGAAGAAACCCTGCCCATGTTCATACTATACTGCCATTGCACACACACAAAAAATACAAGAAATGGATTACATTCAATAGACACAAAAGATATCTGAATTACATCTAGACAAATAAGAAAAGAAAACAAAAAACCAGGAGCTGTGTACAAATGAATAAGTTTTATTGAACATGTATAAAACATCAGTAATCACTCAAGCAAGCATGTGAAATGCCCCCCCCCCAAAACCCCCAAATCCCCCAAATCAAGTAATTTTTATTCAAATTACAGTACAAAGATACAACATATGATGGATAGATAGAGCTTACAATATCCAAAAGTCAAGCAAAATAAGTTGTAGACACCTAAGTATTAAGCATAAAACATACCCAACATACTTTTATGTTAATTGTTTAAAATAAAGTGAATGAAGGTGCGCTAAATATTGAAAAAAAACACAATGTACATAACAAATAAAATGCAAAGTACAAAAATGTGCTATTAACAGATGGGGACCAAAGTGTCAAAAGGTGATCTTAAACAATGCCGTGAATATAACACGTGTAGAAAGTGCACAAATTGAAGCAATAAAGTCCCAAAATTATTCTGAAATATTCAATTCCACATGGTGCTCTCAATCAGGTGATGAATAGAAACAAAGTGCTGTGCCAAGTGCTTTGTGATTGAGGATCCCGCCACCAAAGGGGCTTATCTCCTTACCAGAGATATAATGTAGGTAAGCAGAAAAATCCACTACAAGGATGGCAAAGAAGATATCTTGCAGAAATTCACACCCGTGGTAAGGTATGAATGGCCTCTTACCAGCTATTTGGGATAAAACATGCCTGGATAAAATCCGCTGTTAAGAGCTTCCTGTATGAATCAAGTATTCAGATATGCAATCCCGCTCCTGCTACCGATTCTTTGATTGTTATGGCTTCCACAAATAAACATGTGTGGTGACAAAAAAAGAAGACCATAGCATAATACCCCACAAATAGTTGTTTTATTATAGGAATATTGCACTTACATTTGAACAGGGGATGCGAGCGTTGTATGCAGTAAGTTTGCACAGGTCCCAGCTGCAGAGAGAGGAGGCGTGTCGCGCCGCCACGTGACGTCACACGCACAAGCCCGGTCTGGGGACAGGGGATGCGAGCGTTGTATGCAGTAAGTTTGCACAGGTCCCAGCTGCAGACCGGGCTTGTGCGTGTGACGTCACGTGGCGGCGCGACACGCCTCCTCTCTCTGCAGCTGGGACCTGTGCAAACTTACTGCATACAACGCTCGCATCCCCTGTTCAAATGTAAGTGCAATATTCCTATAATAAAACAACTATTTGTGGGGTATTATGCTATGGTCTTCTTTTTTTGTCACCACACATGTTTATTTGTGGAAGCCATAACAATCAAAGAATCGGTAGCAGGAGCGGGATTGCATATCTGAATACTTGATTCATACAGGAAGCTCTTAACAGCGGATTTTATCCAGGCATGTTTTATCCCAAATAGCTGGTAAGAGGCCATTCATACCTTACCACGGGTGTGAATTTCTGCAAGATATCTTCTTTGCCATCCTTGTAGTGGATTTTTCTGCTTACCTACATTATATCTCTGGTAAGGAGATAAGCCCCTTTGGTGGCGGGATCCTCAATCACAAAGCACTTGGCACAGCACTTTGTTTCTATTCATCACCTGATTGAGAGCACCATGTGGAATTGAATATTTCAGAATAATTTTGGGACTTTATTGCTTCAATTTGTGCACTTTCTACACGTGTTATATTCACGGCATTGTTTAAGATCACCTTTTGACACTTTGGTCCCCATCTGTTAATAGCACATTTTTGTACTTTGCATTTTATTTGTTATGTACATTGTGTTTTTTTTCAATATTTAGCGCACCTTCATTTACTTTATTTTATACACACTATACACAGTTCAGGTAGCAGCTTTTGGGTTATCAGCGCACCCAATTATCACGACATTATTATGTTAATTGTTTGCATGAGCCTGCCTTTTCATTTAAATACCATCAAATCAGTAGAACATACAGCTACACAGAGGCATGAAAATAAAAAAAAAAACATGTATAGAGTACATAAAGACACACTTTGCAAAAACTATACCAAACAGTTAGAGCATGAAAAGTATTCATCCAACAGAATACACTTACTGCAATATGGATCTTTAGGCATGCCAGCAAACACCCACCCCCAAAAGCAAATTCAGACATAAAGACCTGTGGCCCTTCCACAGGCCAAATGATATGATCTCATACATCCCTTTATATAACCTTGGTTAAACTACACCCACCCAGTATAGGAAACGCCCAGCAAAGTAATTAATTGGGTCTGTTGGTTCCTAAACCAAAATCACCAGGTCACTAATGAATGAGTGTTTGGCTGGCCATCCATGATCCAAGTTTCTTACAAGTCAACACACATAAGAAATGCTTTCAATAATCTCAGCATGAGCACAAAGTGGCTTTTTCATTTAGACTTATGCCCCATACACACATGCAGATTATCTGCAGACTTTTGTCTGCAGACTTACCTTTTCTAGTGCAAGGGCCTGCCGGATTGCATACAAATTGAAAGTGTTTAGGTTTGACCTCATATTATATGGTTTTGGTAAGCCTGCAGACAAAAGTCTGCAGATAATCTGCACGTGTGTATGGAGCATAATGCCTCGTACATACGTACCGATCGTCGGCCGACCGATCGGCCATCTTTTGTCCAATTTTCTTGAAATTTACCTTCAAGTATGTAGTACAAAGGCCTGCCTAATTGGATACAAGTGAAAGTGTTGTTTAGCTTTGACATCACATTATGTGGTGTGTGGTTAATCTATCAGAAAATTGTACAACAAAAATTGAACATGTATGGCCATACACACTATAAGAGTTTCCGAAGACTTTTTCCTTCAGATTTACCTTTTCTATGTAGTGCAAGGGCCTGCCAGATTGCATACAAATTGAAAGTGTTTAGGTTTGACCTCATATTAT